>NC_139609.1:52466709-53666709 GCF_964270895.1 Podarcis filfolensis | reverse complement strand
AGTCTCCTCACTCAGCAAGGATCCCATGGAAAATGAAATATGAAAATTACAGCACATTGGGCCCTGCACTGCATATGTAAGTAAGTACATACACATTATTTTCAAAAGCTGAGGCCCATAGAAGAGCATGGAAGAAAGCAGGTGGTTTGAAGCGGATTTAACTTTGTGGGTGGTAAACTATGAAATCTTATTTGACAAGTCAATATACGCTTGTGGGAGCAGCACAAAAATTTGGCTCAAAACCTTGCCACAGGTTTTAGGGGGAAAACCAGATTTGGGAGTTTGTAGTTAATTGAGCTTGTTCAAAAAATGGTTGTGGCAGACTTTTGTTGCCAGTTCACTGAAACGCAGGGTCAAATGTCACATTATAGGAAATGACCACCACACACTTAATTCTCCATCTTTCCTAAGGTCTGGGATCTTCGGTGCTGTGACCTGACAGCATTCAGCACATCCTGTCTCCCAGCCACAGACAGCAATGTGGTTGCAGTGTGTGTGTGTGTGTGTGTGTGTGTGTGTGTGTGTGTGTGTAGATGTCAGGGAAACACAGGACCATGACACAACCTGAATGTTAAAGTCGGGGAAAGTAGACATGCAGCATCTGCTGTCAGCCACCATCATGCAGTTAATGTACCACCATCTTTGGTTTGTGAAGATAATAATCCTACACACCACCAGCCACCTCCCATGCACCCAACCCTCTCTCTGGGTTGCAGAATGCTCATTGTTTTTTAGTGAATTAACCCTGGGGCAGTTGGCCTAAAGTACGAAAGGTTTCCACAACATAAACACTTGACTGACTGACTTACTCATCTTGTCTAGATCATGTGGGCATTCACAGAAACTTCCCAAAATTGTAGTCTTTGCGCTCCAGACTGCAGTGCCTTTATTGCTGTTTACTACCTTCAAAAATCTTAAGGGCTGTCACATGGAAGAGGGAACATGCTTGTTTTCTCCTGCTCTGGAGGATAGGACTCGAACCAATGGCTTTAAGTTACAAGAAAGGAGATTCCGACTAAACATTTGGAAAAACTTTCTGACAGCAGGAGCTGTTCGGCAGTGGAACAGACTCCCACAAGAGGCGATGGACTCTCCTTCCTTGTTGGTTTTAAAGCAGAGGTTGGATGGTCATCTACCACGGATGCTTTAGCTGTGATTCCTGCATTGCAGGGGGTTGGACTAGATGACCCTTGGGTCCCTTCCAACTCTCAGCTTCAGTGTTTCTATTCTGTCTTCTGTGTTGGAGAGAAAAGCTTTGAATAATCATTTGAAGGAGACTTTAACAGGCAGTTATAAGCAGGATTAAGAAGGGGGAAATGTCCTCTCATGCTTTCTCCATGTATGGCAATCAAGGACCAATGACATTGTGTTTGCGTAGGATGACACAATGAACTTGGTTTCTAATTACTTATATGTAGTTCACATCCATATTCAATTCAGATTCAGATTATTTTTGTATCTCTGAATTGAATGAACAAGTTGGAACCAACCAGCACCCTTTAACATGGCATATAGAACCTTAGCAGTGCTTGCATTTTCTCCCTGGGCATCATTGCATATGTGTATTAGTTCTAACAACACATTTTGATGTGGCAGAAGCAACACTTCCTAAACTGCCCCACTGTCAAATCTAAAAATATGGCTGCTTGCTGTGTGTGACTTTTAATCATTGGGGGGGGGGGGGGCGGGATTATGCCCATCCAAAGGCTGGGGCATCTCATCACTGGTCCAGATAGGTGATTCCTGACTCAACTTGTAGTAGTGGGGTGGCTAAGGCAGATGTTGATGGGATGGGATGCTAAAGCCCCTCTCCAGCTCTTGAGTGTTCCTGTGTTCCTGCCACTCTTTATAAGACTCATGGAGAAACAGCCCGTCTCAGAAAGCATACTGCCAAACACCACCAGATGCAACTGCTATCGCTATGAGATGAATGCAGTTTGTGTTGACAAGCATGTACAGGAAATAGAAGCACCAACATTAGCACCATGCAAGGTGTTTGCTTACTGTTACATAGCAACTGGTGTTAGGAGTCCTCACATTCCCAAGGTGCTTTGTGAGACATACTCCCATATGTTTCATTTTGCTAAGGGCGGGTACCTCATGAAAGGATGTTTGATCTCACAGAGTAAGGGAGGGCCTATGTTCAAAGAAATGCAGTATCTCCTGCTTTGCTTGGGATATTCTTTCAGCAAGGAAGGAAGAAATGCATGAGCCCAACATAGACTCCTACTCCTCCCCAGATCTGTGTCGTTTGAACATTGTTATGTATCATTTGAACAGGCAAAGAGTTATCTGCAATTCTATACAAGAACTAACTCAACTTATTTTCTCAATGAATTGGGAATGGAGAGTGTTGCCCTTTCCCATCTTTGCTTAGTAATCAATTCTAGGATGATCAGTGCTGGTTTTATAGAACAGTGGCAGCTGTATATCCATTAAACGAACAAAATTTAAAGAGGACAGGTTCTTAAAATGCCTTTCAGACAAGCAAAATAAGTGCTGGATGAGGACTGGGGTCCCACAAGGACATGAAACAATATATGAAAATTGCAGCTAATGTTTCCAAAACTACATTTCTCATCAGTCAGCACGGCAATGAACCTACTATTCTCAAAGCAGCTTCCCAAATAGGCAGTGTGTCAAATTATATGTGAGAGTTTCATGACTGGACCACCTAATTCTTTTTTATTTTATGTAAATGGAGCTGTGGGTTGCTTGTCAGCTTGAAATAAGCAACAGCGCTGGGGGAGGTGATGTCTAACCCTGCGTCATTTCCCTGATCAAAATTCCCTCCTCTGTTGCTATTTCCACTTTCCATAGCTGATTTTAAAACAAAACAAAACAAAACAAAACAAAAACCAGACCCATCTTAACTTTTTACATGGAAACAGCACCATCTGCTGGCTTGTTATGGAAGCATAATGTAACCAACTTTGGTGCTGTGTGGTGTTTTGCATTATATTGGAAACTTCATAGACAGCCTTTATAGAGTTACCTTGTGAAGAGAGTGCTAGAGACTTGTGTTTTTATGTATCTGTTTGCTACAAATCTGTAGGCTGAGCTGGAGTGGGTGGGTGGGAGCAGGCTAGTACCCAGACAGACACAGTTTTAAAATCATCACCCCACAATGCAAACAGCATGCATGCATTTGAATTCCTTCATGTTTCTTCTTGGCAGCCAGCTGCAGTGTTTCAAACTGCCAGATCAGTTTCAGTTGTTGCAGCCTGTTCACATAGAACACTCCAGTGAGGCCAGCTACCTGTTCTCTCCAACTCTGTCCATCATGGCTGAACATTTTTGTAGGGGCAGGGATTGATTGGATGAATCCAGGTATTGGTTAATGTTTCATTATGAGAGGGAGTTATGACCACCACCCAAGGAAAGGTCATGGTAAGGCTTGAACTGGAAGAAACAAGGGTTTTAAGAAAACTACTATTCAGTCTCTAATATTCCCTTCTTGAGCAAGGTGGCTGACAGGGTGGCCACTGGCAGGTGCAGTTATGCTTGGACGAAGCAATTATCTAGATTCATTTCAGTCTGGCTTCAGCCTCCTTTTACCACTAAAACACCCGGTTCCCCCGACTAATGACAGAATATCAGGAGATAATTGGGACCATAGCCTTACTGGTTGTCCCCAGTCTCTCAAGACATTTGACATCATTGACCATGGTCTCCTTCTGAACCCTGGGGGACGTTGCAGGCATTGTATTACAGTGGTTTAACATCTACCTGCAGAGTCATGACCAGAAAGTAGTACTGGGGGGGTCCTACAAGATCCATTTCATGTCCTATGCTATCAGACACCTATCTGAAACCTCATCATCATCATTTTATTTGTATGCCGCCTTTCCATAGTTGAAACTATGCTCAAGGCACCTTACAACATGACAAGATTTACACAATTAGAAAGATAACAGAAGTCATAAACAATAAATAAAGCACATCAAAAAGTACACAGCCAAATGGAAACAATTTCCACGTAAATTGTAAGATCTAAAACTAAAGATACAACAATAATATCAATAACAGCAACAGCTCTCTCAACCCCCCGTAAACAATACTCCAGCCCAAGAATCTGTTCAACGGCTTCAGCTTTTGTAGCTGGAGTCAGTCAGCACTCCACTCTCCCAGGGCAGATGGGAAAGGGCCAGCAAGGCAGGGTGCAGGTCTTCCAGTTGAGAGCTGTGTTGTCTAGGCATTTGTAGTATGGTGCCATCAGTGTGCAAATGACACACAGTTGTACCTCTCTGTCTTGTTTTGATGTAAAGGAACCTTCCACAACCTGATCATTGGCTGTGCTTGATGGGGCTAAGGCAAGTTGTAGTGCCTCTGGCCTTTGTATAGTAGGCAACATTCAAGTCATGCGCAGTTCAGAGGTTTCTATACCCACTTCTCTCCATCCAGGTAAGTAAGAAGCATTACTGCAGTTCGAGGACACATTCCAGCCAGGTGAGAACACACAAGGAGTGAATGGAGTAGGGCCAGTGAGGAGTGGGGCCTGGGAAGGGATGTGGTCTGGTGACAATCCTGGAGGACTGCAGTTGGCCCCCCAGGCCTGAGATTTCCTAGCCATACACTAGAGAGTAGTAACTAATAGAGAAACATGTCCCTTGTGGTT
Source organism: Podarcis filfolensis (assembly GCF_964270895.1). Classification (NCBI taxonomy): domain Eukaryota; kingdom Metazoa; phylum Chordata; class Lepidosauria; order Squamata; family Lacertidae; genus Podarcis; species Podarcis filfolensis. The sequence goes on along the minus strand of NC_139609.1, from coordinate 53,662,091 downwards.
ATATTTTTGTTTTTTGAATTATGCTCTAATTTCCACAACTATTAAGATGAATTATTTGGGTATGAAACCAAGTTGAACTGTCACCTTCCTATTTTTCAGTGCCAATTACAATATTGTTTTTTTAAACACTGTTGCTAAAATGTTGCCAAATAAAACAGCAGTTGTGAAGAGGCAAGTGGACCTGACTGCCCAAAAACATCATTTGATAACAAAACCATGTCTATGAAAAAGATGGGGAAAATCTATACCTCTAGAGATTGCACCACTGTTCCGCTCCTTCCCCAGCCACACACACACACACACACACACATCCGCTTTGGTTAAGGAAATGAAAGAAGCTCAAGAAAAACAACTACTTGACTTACACCAAACTTTGCCAGTGTGTTTGCTGAAAAACTTGAGTGTGGGATTCTGAGGTAGGCATTGCCAGGGAAGGAGTGTGTGTGTGTGTGCGTGAATGCTCTATCCTTCCTCTTTCCGCCACTTTCTCCCTGAACTCTCCCTAGGCTGACTTTTCTGCCTCACCAGGTTTCTTTTCAATCTTGGGACCAGCTAAAATCAAGCCAGCTACTGGGGAAGAGTTGTGAGTGGTTAAGCACTACCAGCTGCTTTCCCCCTGCAAAGTCCCCACCTCTGCATTTGTATTACCATATTTTTAGCCCTATAGGACGCACCTAGTTTTTTTGCGGGGGAAATAAAGGAAAAAAATTTCATTCCCCCCCCCCCAGCCACGGATATCTGCCCGAAGCACGGGGCGCTCTGCTTCAGCGCGCCCCATGCTCTGGGCAAGCAGGCTGCTATCCGCAGCCTAGGGAGCCCTGCGGGAACTGCCCCGGGCTCCCCAGGCTTGCTGATAGCTTCCTGAAGCCTGGAGAGCGAGAGGGGTCGGTGCGCACTGACCCCTCTCGCTCTCCACGCTTCAGCGAAAGCCTGCATTCGCCCCATAGGACGCACACAGATTTCCCCTTCATTTTTGGAGGGGAAAAAGTGCGTGCTATAGGGCGAAAAATACGGTATTTAGTAACCTTGAGGCAGTGTGTCATTCTGGCCAAAGAAAGGGAGCAAACACTACTTTAAAAATAATAATCTAGCAATAAATAATCTTCACTGTGACATTTCACATCCAAGCACATATGTTGTTAGAGACATCAGCTTTTTCCACGGAATTTCATGATCCCAGTTTTCCACAGCCATATCATTGTGATTATAGGAGTTAGAAAGGAAACTATTGCCTTGCCCAAATATTCTGATGATACAGTTCACGTCTTCATAACTCAATCAGGCAAAACAAGAAGTATGTGGGGGGGGGGAGGGGGAATAATCCAAAATACAATAGAGAGGAAATATATGTTTATTAAGGACATCAGGTCAATCCAATAAGGTAATAAGAATTTAAAAAAACAAAACAAAACAAAAGTCAAACCACATGCAGCACCACTTAGAATGCATGAATTTATACACCAGATTTGCAACTCTGGCAAGACAAACCCATGTTTTGCGGCCTTGTTGAGTGTTTGACAATCCCTCTGTTCTTGCAGTTCCAGGCAGGCAACGATAACCAGAGGCTTTTAAAGCTCCCAGTGGCCAGTAATACAAGGTTGATGAACTGTACTCATCTTGCTATGTCCCAAGCATTGCAAGCCTGCTAGTTTGCACAAATTACCTGACAATTCCTATTGAACTCTCCTAGCATTGATACCCAGCCTAAACTTGGGAGGCTCTGACACACGTCTTGATATCCGCCTTGTCTTCAGTGACATCCTCCCTGTGCTTCTGCCTTCAATAATCATCAGAAGATATGTTATGATAAAGAGAAGCCAAAAGCAGTCTGTGGGGATTCTGGTGGCCAATCCAAACCATTCCAAGTCACTTATTGAATAAAGAGCTGCCCTTGCTGTTAGAACTACGAGGACAATGTTGGCTAGATCATAGAAGATGATCCAAACAACGTAGATAAACAATCCTATAGTGTCTCGCCTCTGGATGGATAAGAGGAAGTAGAAACATATAGGATAATTTATAACAGCCAAGCCGATTGCAGTGTAGTAGTAATATGGGATGACCCACATCATTCCAATTGAATAATTTTCTTCCTGATGCAGTTGTATCAGAGTTAGGGAGCGATTTAGGTGACCAGCCTCAAAGATCAGGTACATATTGGTTGTCAGAATCATGTAGACACCAGCTAGAAGAGATCCTGCTTTTGGAGCTACACCACAGATACCACCTGCAAACAGGATGATCATCTTCTCACTTCCAAAAATCCCCTGAAAGGCAATTAAACTGAATTAGTAGTGCAGGATATGGAAAATGTTTCCAGAACTCTCTGAGAAAGCTTAAAGATATGTTCAAACTAGAGATGAATACAAAACATCAGAGTAGGAGAGAATGCAAATATATTGATGCACACCTAGGTTGCTTCCAGACTGTCCTGTCTTGTGGGTGGGATTCAATTGTTTACCAGAAATACATGTTACACAATTTAAGTACATTATGCACTCTTTGTCAACAAATCCACTTACACACTCACCCCTTTTGCTGTAAGGAAAGTGATGGGAACTTGTGGGATAATAGCAGTTGCTTAACACAATGTTGTATAACCTTCCAGTAAAGAAATCAGAATGAATGTGCAACGAACAGTGGATGTTTTATAACTGCCTCACAAAAATTGTGCAAACAAATCGGGATGAAGGCTCAGTAAGCAGGTCACATGAAGGTGACCTTGGATGCACAAGCAACAGCAACATATGAAATTGCATGTTTGCAGCATGACTTCAAGAATCCAAAAGAGTGCAGAGATATCTGCAGAGGCAGAACCATCCCACCAAGTGTTATGTAGCACCTCTAAAAATATCCAGCTATTGCTATGATAGCCTGCAACTCAGAAATAAGTTTTGATTTTGGCCTGGAGAGGTCTTCCTTACAGAAAGTCAGGCTCACATATTCCAAACCAGCCCAGTTGCAAGAGCACCTCTAAAATGTATTGTTTCCTTTCAGTGTAAATCTCTGCCATTCTTTCCTTATCATTTGTAAATCAGAAGTAAGTAAAAGACCAAATCAAACTAAGCTATTGGCACCCAGCTATCAAACCTCCCACTCTCTCCTTAAATTAGGAAGCAATAAATTTCAATAGTCTGAGGCTTTTGCTTGAAAAGTCCAAAAGATATGTCAAGCTCCATCTCACCAGAGCAGAGGAATAAGATGCATTTCTTGAAATCATTTTGCAAACTTTTTAAAAACAAGCTCTTCCTGGCTTACATAATTTCTTTTTTTTAACACCCATTCACAGTGTTAGAAATTGAGATATGAAAGCTAGGAGCTAAATGGTACCTCAAACCTAGATTATGGGCACAACAATGGAATGTCTAGGTGCACTTTTTTATAACAAGAATGCAAAGCTGAAAATGAATGAACAGCAGCTAAAATATTATGCTCATTTTTCATGTGGTCTAGTCCTTCCCCTGCCCACCCACCCCCTAATATTCTTAAGAGCGTCTCTTCTCCAGTCTTCAGAGAATAGCTAGAAGTGGGGAGGCAGAAAAAGGTCATCCTTTCCTTCTTCTCTGAAGTTTTAATCTGAAATCTCAGACAAAAACTGCACCCAGAGCTCAGAAACTGATCACACTAATGAAATTCCCTGTTGCAAAATGGTAAAATGGCCTAGAACAATGGGAGTTTCAAACACTGCCCATTCACTATCAGGAAGAGAGAATTTGTTTCTATGCTAATTTTTGAGACTAACTCAGGCATAACAGGTGATGCTTTTCACTTTACTAGCTAGGAATCCTTTGGGTACTAAAGGGATCTCACCTCATTGTCAAGGAATTTTCTGATGGACTCCCCCCACCCACCCACTTTTCCTTCCCCCATCCCCTTTGTTGCTGAAGAGGTACTCTTGCCTTCAGCACACTGAACCTCAGGCTCACAAAATAAGGAAAGGCATTAAACTTTAGAAAGAAAGCCCATCAGCTGTCCAACACCTCCCTCCCCTTCTACCTTACACTTTGAAAACCAATCAGATTCCTCTTTCTTGGGGATACCAGTCTCTTCTTTTCCCCTTTGTCATGCTAATTTCTTCCTCCCTAATTTTCTCACCCCAAAAGCTCAGATCTCCCTAAGCTCAGTAATCTCAGCCACTGTCCCAAAGTCTTCCATTTTTCTTTTGATTTTCACCTAAAACTCCCCCAAAGCCCTTCCCAATCATTCCTCTGACTCCCCCTTTCTCTTCTGCAAATAAACAGCTCAAGCCAGCACCCACCCTCACATTCTAGTACAACTTTAACCTCTTCAGCCAACAACCCCCCACCCCTGACAACTCTCTTTCCCTGACCACATCATAGTTTTCCTATGTGTTCCTAGGAATGCTTCTAAGAATACCTCTTGCATGGTTTTAACTTTCCCAAGCCTCATTCTATTCTTGGTGTGCTGTTTATTGATTTTGTTTAATATGTTTAGTAAATGTGCTGATTCCTTTCTGAGGCAATCAGCTAATTCCCTTTTGATATAATAAAATTGACTTTTTATTTATCTCTGCTGCCTGTATTAACTCCTGGGGTACCAAACTCTGGAGTATATCCAGGTCACAACCTCAAAAGATTCCTAGAAGTGTCAGGTTTAATTTTCCTGTTTCTTCTGTGTGATTTTTAATTCTCATCTCTATTTCTGTAAATCTAGGTTCTAATTGTTTTACTGAATTTGACAGACTTACTGTTTTATTGATAATCTCCTTGTCTCTTTCCTTCAATGAATTTGTTATAAAGTATTCTACAGCAATCCATTTTCCTCTATACTTTTTAAAATAGTTTTGTGCTTTTAAAAATAATCACATTCAAATTCTTTAGTAAAAAAACGTTTTAATTGTTCTAGTACTGAGCATGCCACCTTTTCTATCTATTTTAAAATCTGTTTTACCGATTTTGAAAGCCTGCATTTCCCCCAGTCTTAAAATGTGCTTCCATCTCATTTGTACATTTTCTGCTTTCTTTTCCAGCACAATTGATTATAAGATCCAGAAAAGTAACTAATGCAAGCTTGCTGATATCATTTAGTTATCAGCAAAGAATGTTGAACCCAATAAAAGTTAGAAAGGGAGAAGAAAAAAGGTAAAGGGGGCGGGAAAGAAATCACTAAGAAATTCATTAGTCAAACAGGAATTAATTATTAATGATTTAAGCAATTTCATTACTATATTGTTCTTAACAGACTGAAATCTTACTGTTTCTAAGAAGAAGTTCTGGCAGAAAAATTAAAAGGGGATGAGCACAAGGAATACAGCTGAAGAAATGAAAAGGTGCCAGACACTGTGACAGGATTCTATTGACCTCTGGTGGTGACTGATGCTCTCTTTAGTTCAATTCATTGAACCTTATTTTCTAAATGGTTGGTTATGTGTTACTGCCTCAGTGCTATTATTATTAGTAGTAGTCCTTAAAAATAGTGTTGCAGTTGCACAGAACAGCTATCAATCACTCTCAGTGGTGCAGCTAGGACTGTGTCTCAAGGCTGAGGTTCAGTGCCCTGCAGTCCGGCCCAGCCCCACTGTGCCCAGTGGCAGATTGCTAGTGTGGTGTCAGACAGGTCTTGTATAATCATCCTTTATTTTTCATTTTTAAAAGCACATTTTATGGCCACAGGATGGGCCGGTGGCCATGTACATGTTTTGAGGTTAATGGGAGATACAGTTCAAAACATTTGAATGGCTTGTGGTTGCAAAGCATAGAATAGCAGCATTGATGGGGAAGAAGATAAGTGCTAAAAATGTGTTTCCCAATTGAAGTAATACACATGACTGAATTGTGGCAATGTGGTCACCACTTCCCTCCCTGACAAGCAGTAGAAGTGGATGAAGAGCACAAGGGAGCAGGTACACAGTCTTGATATGTTCTGTACTTGTACTTGTATTGATGTTAACTGCTGCCAAAGGTAAATCATACTGCACATTTCTTCTCACCATTTTGAGTCTGTTCACTTGATCTCTTGTGACCCCAGCTGTTTATCTCTTCCAAGGATTACTGCTGCATCAGAAAACAATGCCACTTATAGCAAGCTTCCTGTGAAGAAACATTAGAGGAGTAACACACTTGGAATATCTGTATGCTGATACCTTATCTGTCCAAGTGGATAGACAGCTGCCTGTAAATAAATACAAATACTTAACTAAAAGTAGAAATTGCAGAAAATTTTTGACAGATTTTTCAGAGCACTTGGGGGCAAAAGGAAGTAATTTAAAACAACTTGTCATTGAGACATTTCATTCCGAATCTGCTAGACAGAGCCAGGCAGATGACAGGTTGCCCCTCAGCAACATAAATCCTGACTGTGCCCACGACATTAAAGGAATGAACATGCCAAAGTTAAATAAGTTCTTGCATTCTCTCTCTCTATTGAATAAGCCGGACTCATTTTGATCTGATGGGTGTTCTGTTCGCACCAATGTGCAGTTTAAAATCTATCCTTGTGAAGAACAGCATACCTACATTAAAAGGGAGGGCAATCTGAGGGCTTCTGAGGAGTTTCAGGTAGGAGCTGAAGGTGACTTTGCTAAAGAAAGCACATAAAAGTAGCGCCTCTGCAAAAATTGTGCTCTTTTTAATGGAAGATTCGAACCATCAGTCTCCCAATAATTAATGAATTTTTTAAAAAGTCTGCCTAGATTTGAAAGTGTTGTTTATTATTTTCCTCCCTGAGAGAGGGGGCAGCCCCCAGCCTGCCTTGGTTTCCCTCACTGGCTTTCCGCTCCCGCTTCTCCGCGAGGACCCCCACTTTTGACAGTTAAACCGCCTCCCGCTTCGACCAAACTGCACGTGGCTCCCCCCGCCCCCTCGCCGCAGCCTTCCTCCTCCCCCGCCCCCTCCTCTGTGCATCACTAGGTGAATCGCCCCGCCTCTCGCGCGTTGCGCGCGGCTCCTGCTCCCGCCCTCCCTTTGGCGGCGCCCCCCCCCCACCTCGCTTATGCTTCACGTTGCTTTAGGAATCTGACTCAGGATTGGCCAGCTAGGGGGACTCTGGCTCAGGCAACCAATGGCTGGGCCGCGCCCGCCCGACTCCAAGATGTCGGCGCTGAGGCCTGGCAACGGGGCTCCCGGAGGGAGGCGGTGAAGCGGCCTCGGCCGGAGGCTTTGGGCCCCACCGCTCCGGCTCGTCCCCTCCCTCCCGGAGCCGGCGGGGTGCTCGGCCTCTGCCCCCCAGCCATGGCCGCGGAAAGCAGCAAGCAGTTCTGGAAGCGGAGCGCGAAGCTGCCGGGCAGGTGAGCGGCCGCGTGAGGCTCAGTCTCCGGGGTGGGCGCCCACCAAGCAGCCGTGCCCCGGGAAGGCGGGAGCCGGTTGGCGGCGCCGGTTCCAGCGGGTGCTTCCCCGCCGCCATTCATCGCAGGGAGGTGCTTCGTGGGGGCTCGCGGCTCTCGTCCTGAAGCCGGTTAGCAGCCTCCCCGCATCTAGAGGGAGCAGGGCAATTGGGGAGAGGACCTCTGTGGGTCCCCCGATGCCCGTGAGGTGAAGCTCGGGATTGCGGTCGCGCCACGATTGCTCTCCGCCGCGGCGCCGGCTGGCCCGGTTAGTCAGCAGCAGCAGCTGCAGTCAGAAGCCCATCGCCAGCCGGAGAGGCGAGGCTGGCGATCGTGGGGCAAATGGGCTTTGCTAGGCTCCCATGTTCCTAAACCCGCCGTGGGGAATGACGAGACTCGCGGGTGCCTCCGTCCTCCCTTGTCCCGGGGCCGTTTGTATTTCGGAGCCAGCCAGGTTGCTCAGCGGACAGGTGCATTGGGTTGCTACTTTGCCCAGGAGCAGAAGTCACTTCCTCATTTGCATAGGTTAATCGGCGTGGGTCCGTATGGGCTTCCTTATCGTGCTGGCGCTTACTGCCGCTAAACGCTCTGATAGGAGTGAACTTCAAAACCGGGTGGCGAAGAGAATTAACCAGGCTTTAAAAAGCAAACACCAACTAATTACGCCTATTGCAACTCGGAAACTGAGAATCTTTGCTTTGTTATACCAAGAAAACTCTCTGGAGAACTTCAGGACACACAAGGCTGGCTTTCTAAATATGAAAGCAGAAGTCCTAGACTTCATATTCCGGAGACGATTTCTCCTTAATGTGCCCACCCCCAAAGCTGGTGAACAGGGAGTTTGCAGTGCTTAAATTACAAAGGGGTGATGTGGAGCGTGGCAGGATGCTTCCCATATTTATTGCTTTTAGCATTGTTTGGGGATGTATTTGATTTGGTTAAAATGGATGAAGTTAGAGGTAAGGTGTGTGGATTTTATAAAAGCCCCCCCCCCAATTCTTCCATAGTTTAAACCATGGTGGTCTGTGCATCCTTTTGATAAGTCTATCAGTGATGGCTATAACTTATCTCCTGTATCGGAGGGACCATGCGTCATATTCTACTTGTTTTGGAAGACAAATGCTAGAGTATCTTTGCCCTCTTGTCCTGTGAGAGCCAGTGTGGTGTAGTGGTTAAGAGCGGTAGTCTCGTAATCTGGGGAACCGGGTTCGCTTCCCTGCTCCTCCACATGCAGCTGCTGGGTGACCTTGGGCCAGTCACACTTCTTTGAAGTCTCTCAGCCCCACTCACCTCACAGAGTGTTTGTTGTGGGGGAGGAAGGGAATGGAGAATGTTAGCCGCTTTGAGACTCCTTAGGGTAGTGATAAAGCGGGATATCAAATCCAAACTCCTCCTCTTCTTCCTTGGGCTTCCCCTAGGCATCTGATTGGCCACCAGGAACAGAATGCAGGACTAGATAGGTCTGACCCTGAAAGGCTCATATGTTTCTCTTCAGCACCGCTCCAATCACTTTATTATTTGGAAACATGGCTGCTGATGAAACTGTTGTTGGCGGAGGGTTCTGGCTATTGTTGGACAGGGCCAAGCTGGGATGATCTGCTATCAGCCTTGAAGAGAGATTTCACATCCCACCCATGTGCAAACTCTTATACTTTTAACACTAATTATATTGGAATACATTCCAATTCCTTCTCTATATACTTAGCGTTCAATTCTGATTAGGTTTCCTTCCTCACTCATTAAGAAGGCACTTGAAAGCTTGAGGAAACTCTGCACAATTGTTTGACCACTCTGAATGAGATTGAGCGATAACTCTCCTCTTTTGATGATTCAGGAGCATGTGCCCCTGAAGAAAGTGAGGTAAGACCTAAGAGGTGATCTTGGCCTCAGGTTTGGGATAAAGGCTGTATAATTCACAAGGCTGTTGCATTAGACTTCAAGCTTTCTAGAATACCAAGGTTCACAACCAGAGTTAAGTGCAAAAGTTATACTCTTGGGATTAAATAACTCTGAGCTGAGGAATTTGTTTGGAATACCATCCTTCCACACAAAAATCCACTTGTGGTTACCCCCCACCCCACCCTTCAGCAGTGCAATGCAGAATCATTTTGCTGTTCCCATTGTTAAACAATTGGGAGTCATAAATCCTTGCTGATCTACTTCAGATCTCTCAGTAGATCCTAATTTATCTTCTGCTCACCCCTGTGTTATATTGTTCGCATGCTCTCTAACCTCATATTGACCGTGCTGTCCCAAGCCAGTTCACCACCGCAAGGCCTCTGGAATGCTTAGCTGGCTTTAAATCCTGCCAGGCTAGTTAATTCTCTGTTTCTCCCTCTAATGTCATCCATCTCTCTGCCTGTCAAACTCTACCAACTTTCTGGGGTAGTTTGGATGTGTGGGAAAAGTACAGCTAAAGGTCTTATAATACGTACTTGGGAAGAAAAAAAATAACATTATTTCTGCAAGTGTGCTGGTGCCTCACTATCTTAGCTTTCTTATCTCATTGCCACATCCTGCTTGCTCACTTGTGTGTTTCTGCCTCTCTAAATCAAGATGTTGTTTCCATCTATAGCTAATTTAAACAGTGAAGTTGACTAAACCTGGTAAACCGGTTTTGGGAAAAGAAATGATCCAACTTGAACTTCAGCCCAACCAATGAACTTAAGCTTTATTCACTGATGTGTACGTTGCCTGCCAGTCAATAGGCTGCTGTGATAGCTCAGGCCAATGGAAGGGGGAGGTGGGTGCACATACTGTTTTATTTAAATAGCCTGTAGCCCACGTCTTGCCCTCTACCTATTTCTGTGTTCTGAAGCACATGTAGCTAGAAGATGAGTGAAATGAGGGCTAAGTCCTGGGGCCCCCTCCACATAGCTTTCCCCCCAGCTCAGTTGTCTGAATTGTTTGTTAGGAGTACAGTTTTCCTAACCTGTGCAAGTAAAGTTGTCCTTGTGACCAATAGCCCTTACGACCTGTTCTTCACCCCATGTGCTGTATAATCCATGCTGAAAAGAACAAGCACTAAGCTTGTATGTAGTCATGTGGTTTGGCCTCTGTTAAGTCTGCAAAGAATAATGGAGATGGAGATATTTTGACCGGGGCCAGAGGGCAGAGGAAACTCTCAAAGAGCTGCTTATCGAAATGGGAAATCTTTCTCATGTGTGTTCTTTGGACTGGCCAAAGGGGATGCCAAGAAAAGAATTAGGAGGGTGGGTTGTCAACATTGCTTTTGCTTTTCTAGGTAGCAGATTGTGTTTGTTCCTGTGGTTTTGATACCTGGGAGTTATTGACATTGCTTGTATGTGGCCCTTGATACATTCACTGCTGAGGCTAGAATACTTGCTCACAAATAACTTGAGTCTCTTGTTTCCCCTTCAGCATTCAACCTGTCTATGGAGCTCAGCATCCTCCACTGGATCCCCGGCTTACTAAAAAGTGAGTAGCTTCCCTGGTTCTCAGACCTTTAGCACTCATCACCACATGGTGCTGCTTTGCCTTGGGAAAAAGTCTGTTTTGTCTGTCCAGTTATTTTGCTCTCTCCTGTGGATTACCAACCTCCAAGGTCTCAGTTTAGTTGGTGATCACAGGAGCTATTGCAAAAAGAGAAAAGTGGGATGGAGAGAAACGGAGCAGCACCAAAAATGCTGAAAGTGAAATTTAATGGCTTAACATACACCATAGCTGTCAAGTGTCCCTTATTTGAAGGGACAGTCCCTTATTCCAGCGCCATGTACCGCTGCTGTCCCTTATTGATGGATGTCCCTTAAATGTCCCTTAAATGATGTCCCTTAAATTTCAAAGGAAGCAGCTCCTCTCCCTCCCTCCCTGCCGGCCAGGGAGGAGGGAGGCTCCAACTGTGTTGCTTCGCTGTGTTGCTCAACTAATAAGAAGTCTAAGAATGACTGGGGGGTGGAGCTTGCATGCCTTGTGTGTGGCTAGTTAATGCAAGCTGAGGGGTTTTTTGAATGCTGGACGCCATTTTGTTGCACGTGCTGCTGCAAACTTTGCAGTGCAAAGCCAGGCCAGGGAGCCATTTTAAGTTGAGGCTGCGTAGGCCTTGTGGTGCATGTGATTCAGATTCTATTCAGTTGAACCTCTGGTTACAAAGTTGGTTGGACAGTGTTCTCGAAGCTACCCAGTCTGAGTTCGACCAGACTGCAGGAGAACAGGAAGACTGGAGTGCCTGGAACAGGTGAGGCTGCAGGTCCCTTATTTTGGCTGCTGGTCCCTTATTTTCAAGGCTGCTGGGCCCTTATTTTCAAATCTGTAAGTTGACAGCTATGACATACACTGCTGTGTTGTTGGAATTTTGCTAAGTTTTACTTACAGTAGACCCACTGAAATTAACAGACTTAGTCAGGAGAAGACAAGGCTAAGGAGTAAACCCTATACAAATCTGGAGTGGAGTTCCCAAGACAGTTGGATGGCACCTTGTACTCCTTCCAGCCAAGCTGGTGTCAAACGTATTGCTCTGCGGAGTCTTGTTATCTGGGCAGCCCAGGATCTCCATACGCATTGCCCAGGCTTGTACCCCAGGAAGGTCACTTAGGTGCTGAAAATGCAGCGGTTTGACGTCACCCGTGGAAGTGCACTCCATTGTCTCTTGAGACAGACGGATGCCAACAACAAGTCATGTTCTCTAATTTCAGTTGGTTTACTCTGAGCAAAACTTAATTGACTACCACCTAGTGTGTGTGAGCTAAACACAGGCTTTGGGACCAAGAATTACAAACTACACGATGTCCTTTGTGAACTAAAACTCTAAGGAAGAACTTTTTAGAGTAGGAGGACTTGCAAGTATTGCCTCAATGAGGTATGTTTTGTTTAAATGCCTTGGATGCTATTTGGACCAATAAATTCCCCATCAGGCACCAATTTGAGCTTTACCTGTTTTTTGGCCCTTGAGTACTGGGCATGTAATGAGTTGGTGGCCCCATTATTAAGTCACTATGGGAAGGCATTCCCATCACAATTGTTGCTGTTATATCCCAAGGGATTCATGAGTCATGGAGTCTAACCTCCTTGTCAGTCTCTAGAGGGGATTCTCCAAGGGGGGAAAGGAGGGCAAAGACTTTAATGCTGCTATCCAAGCTATGCAGAGCCACCCTAGTTTATGTGTTGCTTGTCTTTATACATAAGCAATTGTGGCAGTTTACGATTATAAATCTAACATGTGCCTTCCCCTGTGCCAAACATCTTGCTCTCGTCATGCTATTGTGGAGTTTGTAAATACATTGTTCCCTAAATCACAATGTTTGCTAATACTGATGCATTTTGATAGCGGTTTTCAACTGTTGATTATCACAATCCTATATTCATTCAAATCAATGACACTCTAGCCCAGTCTGTTTGTTTTTTGAAGGGGGCCATTGCAAGATGAATATAAAATTATAGAACAATTTTGGAGCCATTTGTCTATCATAGATTCTTCTTAGTTAGTGCCAGTTAGGAGGGAGGGATATCTTGGGAGTGAAGACCACTTCTCTGGATATCTTAACTAAAAACCTTTGATGAGAATATGCTAGATTAATTGAGTCTGATCTTAAATTTCTGTTGTTTTAAAGAGCATATCCCCTTCCTACCTTGGGAGGTGGAGAAGGGTTTTTTGCAATCTGCCAGTGAAGCCCTGTTCCAGGTGCCATCTCTTTCAGACATTAGATTGTTGTCAGCTAGGAGCAGAGTTTATTCTGTGGTGGCCCCTGAATTCTGGAACACTCTCTCTCTTGAGGCCTTGTTTTTAATTTGACTGCTGTTGATTTTAGTGATCAGCTAGGGTAGGCTTAGTATTGTTGCATCTGAGTTCATTCAAGCCTCTTATGCAAATAGATTTTGACCTGATTTACTACTTCCCAATGTGACTAAAATCCCCTTCATCAGAAACATTACTTTATGAAAGTTTGACCATTTTGAAAGCATATCTCATGGGTTTGAAGATCTCACTGCTCTTTCTGCGTTTGAATGTATGGCTTATGCTCATTAATCTCTTTTCAGTGCCTATTTGGACTGACTATATGAATCTATAAATTTAAATTATCGTTAATGTAACATTCTTAATGTCAGTTTCTGCTGATGATATTTTATTATTTTTGATACATTTGCAAATAAAAATTCTAAGAGAAGGTGTGACTTGGATGTAAGTGGTCCCCTTCAACAAAGCCATCTTCAAGGAATAGCATTAGTTTTTCTGTATTGCCTTTGTCTGGCTTACCTCTTGAACATGCTGTTCTTGACCAGGCTTTCTGAAGTAGTTTTGAGACATTTCCATTTTCTTTGTTCTCAGCTTCTCTCTTGGTCTCCTTGCTGGAGTTCATGTGCTTTCTGAGTTTCTTGTTCGGACATGAACTTTCTCTTTATAGCACAAGGACCTTGACTCACTTAATTGAGAACAAAGCAAATGCAGCTTATGAAAGAATAGCTGTGCCTGATTATGCCTCTCTTCTATGTATATGTTAACCTGATAGGAAAGCAGTATGTTATTGTGGCTACTTTCAAATTGTATGCCTGCACTTTTACTGTTCTCCAGGATTCCATATGTGCTCACTGAAGTTGAATCCAGTCTCCTCCTTCGCTTTGCTTGCCAAGCAATACTTCAGACTGGCAACCTTTCTTCATCGAGGCATTTGGCAGAAGCATTTCTCCTCACTGTCCCATGTGCCAAGACTGCAAAGCTCACTGGTTTAGACATTGAACTTTGCACTTGATAGAAAGCTTATAGGAAGACTTTGCATTCCTTCTCTTTACCCTGACCAGACAAGAAAGGAACTGAACCATGGGATGGAGAAGTGGCAGTGGGGGCTTGACCTGCAGAGGAAATGGAATCAAGTACAGTGGTACCTCGGGTTAAGTACTTAATTTGTTCCAGAGGTCCATACTTAACCTGAAACTGTTCTTAACCTGAAGCACCACTTTAGCTTATGGGGCCTCCTGCTGCCGCCGCACCGCCGGAGCACGATTTCTGTTCTCATCCTGAAGCAAAGTTCTTAACCTGAAGCACTATTTCTGGGTTAGCAGAGTCTGTAACCTGAAGCGTATGTAACCCGAGATACCACTGTAGGGCAAATTAGGCTATAGGCAGGGGAAGGTGAGATGCAGAGCTTGACCACATTGCATTAATGCCAGCTTCCTTTATTTTGTAGCTTCATCAAGGAACGGTCAAAGATCAGCGCGCTACCCATGAAGAATAAGAAGGCCAGCAGTTTTCATGAGTTTGCCCGCGACACCAGTGATGCCTGGGACATTGGGGACGATGAAGATGAGGATTTCCCATCTTTCCAGACTTTGAACTCTAAGGTGGCCAAGGCCACAGCAGCCCAGGTGCTGGAGAACCACAGCAGGCTGCGTGTGAAACCCGAGTGGCCCCAGGTGGCTCTGAATGAAGCACCAACCAATTGTAAGGTCATCAAGTCCAATAGTGAGGCCCAGCTGTCCAGAGCGCCTGGTAAGGGCCCCCTGGCCTTTTTACCCTATGTGATCTTGTCAAAGCTGTGTGGGTTCTACAGGTCTGCACAAGGGTCACTTTGGGAGTCAAGTGCAGAACTGAGCATTCTGAGGATCTTGAATTCTAGCCAAGGAATGTGGATGATCTCTTTCTCATGGCTGAAAAAATAGATTTGAATATGCGTGGTCAGTTCCTGTTGACACCTTGAAAGTTGGTGAGGGGTTGAGTTAGTGCTTTATGGAACTCCCTGTTTGCCTCATTTTAGCAGGAGCAGAATAAATTAATACTGATAATATGTGACTTCTCTTGATTTTCATAACTCTCATTAGTGGACACTGTTGTTGGTTGGTTGCTGGGATAGGTGAATCCTTTGTCTGATCCAGTAGCATCCTTCTTATTCAGCTAGTAGAAATTTGCTTTCGTTGGCACAGACTATATAGGTTACCTTGGTGTAGTTTTACAACACATATACCTTTGCAGAGTATGCACAGATCTGGTATACTTCCATGGGATAAAAGCCTAGTGTCCTGTCAAATCAGGCCCACTATTGGGCACAGTCCTTGTGTTACTCTTTTTGCAGGTGATTGGGGCAAGCTTTCTATGAGTAAGCCTTCTTAGTTAACAATGAACCAATCTGAATAGGATTTACTGGATGGGGGTGGGTGGGACCTAGAGCTTTGCACTGAGGACCTCGGAACAGGCATGCAAGATATACTCAAAATAGTTTAGATAATAAGGACCAGACCTTTTTGTGATGGTGCTAGTGGAGTAAGCAAAGCATACTCTACTTTTTAGCTCTTAGAATGAGTCTTCCTATCACAGAACCACCACCAGATGGCTCCAGAGTCCATGTCTCACCTCCAGTTATCTGGTGGAATCTGACTGGCCACTTGGCATAGAGGTGTCGATTGAATATGGGATAGTAAACTGCCTTTGTGTTTTTCTGCTTCCTCCCATATGTGTTGAGTTGTCTGTCCAGCATGTTAGAAGAGGAAGGAAGGAAGGAGAGCATGAAAATTGGAGCAAAAGGATTGACCTTGAGGAGATGATGGATGGAGAGCAGTGAGAGCCTAGCTGTGTTTATTGTTGGAGGACAGGTCAGATGAATCTTTGCCTCAGTAATTATGCAACAAAAATGGTCTGAGAGCCATTCATGCAAACCACTGAGTGATGCCTATTCTGGATAATGTGGCGTTTTCTTTTTACCACTGTTTACTAGCCCAGAAAAAGTGAGCAGGACTCCTGGATCACTACTGTCCTGTGCTGCTAAAGCATTGTTCCAATGGAACTGAAAGTCCAAATATTAAATTAAAGGGATTCCTTCTGTTCCACAGAACGAGCAGTTGAAGCAGAGTAGTTGCCCAGCAGGAGTGCATGAGTTTATATTTCTTGCTCATTGAGGTTGCATTTGTATCTTTTTAATAATAGCGTGGCGGTTAGTGGAGCTTCTATCCCCATTCAGTGATGGGGGAGAAACTTCACAGGTGTGGAGCCTTTCTTTGTCGTGCATGTTTGTGAAGGTGTGCAGACCTTTTTGGGAATGGTAGTGGATTCTGGAAGCTCCAGACAGTGCTTGCCGCTGCCCATTATGCTCATGGCCTGATGGACCTCTTTAAACTCTTTTAGAGGATGCCTGTGTGCGCAACCCCCTCCACAAACAGCAATCCCTCCCACTCCGACCCATCATTCCGCTTGTTGCTCGCATCTCTGACCAA
This sequence comes from Podarcis filfolensis, assembly GCF_964270895.1. Classification (NCBI taxonomy): domain Eukaryota; kingdom Metazoa; phylum Chordata; class Lepidosauria; order Squamata; family Lacertidae; genus Podarcis; species Podarcis filfolensis. Next base: position 53,645,653 of record NC_139609.1, on the reverse strand, counting down.
AACGCTTCAGGGGCTCCTCCCATGACGGTGCGTGAGAAAACTCGCTTGGAGAAATTCCGGCAGCTTCTGTCTAGCCACAACACAGATCTAGGTGAGTCCAGGCAATAAACTCAGAGGGTCCTGTTAGTTTCAGGGATACCACCAGAGGGGAGAGAAGTGTGCTCCCTGTTTGGTTCCTTTCTCTTGTTTAGAAGTAGTTTTGCGTTGAAACTGTACTCCGTAACTAGGATAAGTGTGACACATGTCTTGTTTTGTTGAGTGGATAATAAGCACTGCCTAAATTGGGAAGTCATCCCAGGCATTGCGGAATAAAAAGGTAAAGGGGCCCCTGACCATTAGGTCCAGTCATGGCTGACTCTGGGGTTCTGGTGCTCATCTTGCTTTATTGGCCGAGGGAGCCGGCGTACAGCTTCCCGGTCATGTGGCCAGCATGACTAAGCTGCTTCCAGAGCAGCGCACAGAAACACCGTTTTATCTTCCTGCCGGAGCGTACCTATTTATCTACTTGCACTTCGTGCTTTCGAACTGCTAGGTTGGCAGGAGCAGGGACCGAGCAACTGGAGCTCATCCCGTCGCGGGGATTCGAACCACCAACCTTCTGATCGGCAAGTCCTAGGCTCTGTGGTTTAACCCACAGCGCCACCCGCGAATACAGCTCCCATAATCTTTAGTCAGTATGGCTAGTTGTCAAGGATTATGGGAGTTAGGTATCATGGCATCTGCAGGGCACCATATTGGCTGTCCCTGGTTTAAAGAGTGGAGTGCAACTCTGAATCAATGGAATATATATATATATATATATATATATATACCTTTTCCAGTGCTCCAGGCTGCTTATGCCTTGTATTTAGGCCACAATTCTACACCCCTTTATCTGGGAGAAAGCTGTATTGTAATCAATGAGACTTACTTCTGGGTAGACAGATATGGAATTACAGTGCAAGTTACATAAATGTTTGATAAAAATACAATTAAAAACCTATAATTACAAAAAAAAAGAAAGAAAAAAGGAATCATAGACACCATCACCATAGAAACCTACATATCTAGCAAAAAAGTCTTTCTTGTGGTTCTGGAACCTGCCAAGCTGACAGGAGTTGCTTTTCCTCCCTAGTGTAGAAATGCCAGCCAAGATACTGCATGTGAATAAACTTAACTGCTCTGCATTTTCAGATGAATTGAGGAAATGCAGCTGGCCTGGGGTCCCCAGAGAGGTCCGGCCTGTGACGTGGCGACTTCTATCAGTGAGTGCTGCTTCCCTAAGCTGGGGCAACTTGTGTACATTTGCAATCTATAGAATACATATAAACGACAGAGCTGGACTCTAGGGAAACATGTCAGCTATACTAGGCCCCGGTTGAGTTCTTCAGGTCTTTTTCAGCCTAGACACCCGGGATCCTTTAACTGGAGAGGAACGTCTCCCTCCCATAAACATGAGAGAATAATACCTTTTAAAAACTAGGCATAAAAGCAATGGAGACTTAGAAATAAGAGTTGCCTGTATGTTGTGCTTGTTATACCTGGAAAAAACAAACATGCTGCTGGATTCTGGAAAGCCGCTTCTGCAAAAAGTGAGATATGATGATTGGTTTTAGAAACTTTTTTTTTTTGTAGCAGCAAGTGTTAAAACTAAGGTTGTTGGATTCTATGCAAGGTAGCCTTGAATGTCTCTAAGAGTGATGGGGGGATTCTGGCAGGTGCCACTTCTTCCACCACACTTGGATGGAAGGACTTGCCTTTGCTTAACCTTCTATGACATTCTTACAGGGCTCCAACTTTTCTTTTACTGAATCCTGCACTCCTGGTTAGAACAGTTCTCCTGCAAACTACTTTCAAGCATTCATGTGTGTAGGGAAGTTGAGGACTTTGAGCACAGCAGAGGAAAAGGAGACTTGCCTTGACAGGCTTTTCTTTCTCCTACAGGGTTACCTCCCTGCCAGCATGGAGCGGAGGAAGCTGACTTTGCAGCGCAAACGAGAAGAGTATTTTGGTTTCATTGAGCAGTATTACGACTCCAGAAATGAGGAGCACCATCAAGATACATACCGGCAGGTACCCAGCCCCCTACTTCCTGCTGCCTGCCCTTTCTTTCGCTTAGCATCTGGGGTACATTAGGATTCCATGGCACAGGGCTTAGTCATTCCACTAACAGTGGCAACAGTGTGCTTTTTACCTGTAACCTCGTCTCTTACCGTGGCAGACCCATCCTACACAAAACAGTGTTTGTGGGTGTTATTGGTCAGAAGTGAGCAGATGTTAACTCTTGACCTGCCAAGAGATCCTAGAGAAGAAATACTTTTAAAATTTACCCAGGTATTTGAAGTGGCCTTTAAAAGGTGTTCTGCTTTCAAGCATTCCAGATACTCTGCTTTGTGTTCTAAATGCAGCCTCTGTTGAAAGGATTTTGGATGATAGGCTAGCATGTTCTTTTTTATTAAAGAAGGAGGAGCAAAACAGTTCTTCGGGATTTCTGAATGAGTCAATATCACCTCTTCCATCTTAAGTCATAGTTCTGCTTTGGCTTGAGCCAGAGAAATATTGCCTCTAGTGCTGCAATTGTGCTGATCAGCTTGGCAACCATTAATGTTCTCTGATACATATATATTTTACAATTGTCTTTCAGATCCATATAGACATTCCACGGACGAACCCCCTCATCCCTCTGTTCCAGCAGCCACTAGTACAGGAGGTAAAAGGGGCCTTTTCTTTTTAGCTTTCCTGCAGTGTGAGTTGCCAGCCTGTGTTGATGAGCAGGAAGTTTCTCCTCCCCCCCCCAAATATCTAGCATTTTCCCCCAGAGTCAGCTGCTTTCTGCTGTATGCATGGGCTTTTCTAAAAAAGAAAGTCATAGCTGATTTCAACCTCAGCAGTGAAATTTTGTACATTTCATTCCAAAAGCAAAGTTGCCACCCATTTCTTAATTTGGTATCTTGTGCAAATTCTGTGCTCAAGCTGAACTCTCAGCTGAAATGCAAGTTTTTTTTGCAGGAGCAAGCTCAGTTTGCATGCTTTACTTACAGTTCCCTAGGGGTGGCAGGAACTGCCCTTTCCTTCAAGATCCACACCTATCTGGAAAAGATAGAACTAGACGTTAGAGGTGATGCGTGGCTGTCCCTGAGATTCAGCCTTGAATCTCATTTTCCCTCTCTTTGGTAATATCTGGTAATAAAAAATATGTGACAAGACTTCACCCCATTATTTTTACTTATCCCCCCCCACATCATTGGATGCTGGTTGCAGGGATGTAGAAACTCATAACATGGTGACAGCATGTCCTATATTTTGTGTTACTAGATGATGCAGGGAACAAAGGCGGGAAAAATGTGGGACTGCTGTTTCCATCTGCAGGTATGCAGTACCCATAATGTGTAATTCTGGGCTCAATTTCATAAGACTCCACAATTTGAGTTGATGTCTCCTAGGAACAGAGACTGCCAGCCTGTTACGCCAAGTGTGCTTATGGCAAGAGATCATCTCAGTCCCAAAGGCACACTATCAGTGTGTGTGTTGCAGAGTTGTGCATGAAGTTTCGCAGCAACAATGTGACTTGCCAGAGGCTAAATAGTTTGTTAGTGGCAGAGCCAGGAATGAGCTACAGCTTCTGTCTGAACCAGACAGAATTGCAGGAATTAATAATGAAAACTGACTTTTGCAGTATAGCTCAAAATCCTTTGACCGACCTAATCCTGTTGAATATTTACTGATGCTTGCAGAGCATGCCAGTTCAGTCAAGTCTGAGTGGACTTAATCCAAGTCCCTTCTGCATAGCGGAGAGGCAGGGTTTGCAAAGAACTGGTAATTGACTGATGTTGGAGTTTATGAAAATTGATGTCTAAAGCCACAGGCCCTGCTATCATGCAAGCTTGATTCACATTTTCTGGTTTTTGGACCACAGAAGCCCACAGTGTGTCCCAGGGGGGGGGGACTGAACAAAGTCCTGTGCTGTTGTCTTGAAATTAATAGGTTCATGACTGTTCTGAGCTACATTGTCATTGCTACTGTAATATGGCTTGTTTGCTGGTGTATGCCTCCTTTCTCCTTCTAGCGGACAATGGCTCATAGATTGGGGGTTAAAGCATTGTTCAGCCTGAAACCTAGAATACTTCATTGTTAACGTAGGTGGTAGTGCTGTAAAGCAAACTGTCATGCTCAGAGTATGATTAACGAGAGCTGTCTATTGTAATTGTGCTGAACGCCATTGCAGACCAATCTGCTAAACTGTAAAATGAATATATGCAGGCTCCTTAAAGAATTTTTTTCCCAAGAAGTGTGTGTCCAAGGTAATGAGGATGGCACCCGTCCTTATAACAGTTTTGCAAGGTTTTTTTGCAAATAGCGACAAATGCCCTCCGGATCTGTTCTCTTGTGTTTTGTTAGAGGACAAGTCTTTAAATCTGACATTTTGCTTGCCTGCAAATTTTGATCCTAGTGGATGCAAATGGAATGAGGTGCTCCAGCCAGCAGCCCACCAGTGTTCTGAAGGCAGGGCTCCTCATCTTTTGGAAGTGCACATGTAGGAGTTGTATGAAACTTCAACCATAGCTTAGGTTCTTGTGGATTTCAGCTTTCTTAAGTGAAGAACAGCATGTTCCTTGCCCATGGCTGTGGACATAACATTTCAAAAACTGCAAGCCAAGGCAACTAAAAACAAGAAGAAAACAAAATCCCCACCCCATTCCAGTGTTCAGAATGCACACCTTGTATGGCTGCTAGTTCCCCATTGCCCGTTCCCCATTGTACCTTCTTACGTTCCATTATCCATAACACTTACTGTTCCTTAGCCATGCCTGATTCCTGCCGTTACAGCCCTTTGCATTCAGGTAGCCAGCTCAGAAAAGAACATACAAAAAGAACATCTTCAGGTGTAATTTTTGTAACTTTGCTGTGATTTGTTCTCACTCAAATGATCTGTTTTCTTTGAAGAACTTGGACTTGTGTTTCTTGACACGTGTGGTAGCAGATGACTAAGGGTTGTATTCATCATAGTGCCAATGAGATAACTCCACCAGTACAACAAATTACTGCTTACCCAACAAAACAATCTCCCCTCTCCTCTCCTCTCCCTCTGCACTGTCTTGGGGGTTCTCCTGAAGTCCCAATGTGGTGGCTTCTGCTAACAGAGTGAGTTAGATGAATACAGTATGGCCCTAAATATTTTCGGCAGTGATTTGGTAAGGCTGATTTGCATGCTAGAGGAGGGTGTAGTGTGTTGAACTGGGAACACTGGGCTATTACCAGGGCAGATTTTTTATTCATTGGGCATTATTTCTCTGACAGCAGCTCTCCAGGGTTTCAGGCAGAGGTATTTCCCACTACTTGCTTACCTGATCCTTTTTTAGACTGGAGGTGCCAGTGACTGACTCAGTGGCAGATCACAGTGGCATGTAGTCATTTCTCTAGTTTAACCATCTCTCAATATATTTTCTGCAACAGAGTGGTTTGAATTATAGAAAAATGTGGCATGTTATGTTTAGCAAAATCAGAGGGAGGAAGCCTAGGTAGTGGGTGGATTCAGCTCTTGAATCTCGTAAGTGGAAACCGGAATGAGGGCTCCCACTAGCGCAACAGGGCTTTCCCCCCCCCCTCCTCCTGTGTCCCCAGCAGCCCCTGAGATTGGCTCTGTGGGTGTCAGGAGAACCCCAGAGCAACATGCAGGGGGAAAGAGGAGGGGACCATTCCATCTGGCAAGCTGTTGCACTGATGGAACACTTGCCGTGATGCTGTGTTGATTTCCTCCCAGTTCCACCTACTAGAAGCACCCTTTAACTAGTTTTGGCAAAGCATATTTAGCAAGCTAATCCATCCAAAAGCTGTAAGGTCTGGCAGCTAAAAGCTGCTCCAGTTGCTGGGCTACGAATAAAACTGCACTTTGAAATCCTGTTTATCCATGGCATTTTTCCTTATGCAAATGGGGATGAACCTGTTGCAAGCGCTTCCAGCTGGAACATGAGGTCTCAAATAGCCCGTAATTTGGGTAACATCTCACTTGTTCCCTTCAAGCAAGACCACAGATATGAAGGAGATCTTGAAGAAAATCAAATAAATGAAAGCTGGCAAAAAAACTGTGTGGCATTGTGTCAGGGCAACACTGGAGAAATTTTTATTCTACATATGCTTGTCATCCTGGGATCCTATGGGATAAAGGGTAGCTTATGAATATAAATAAATAGAAGCTCCCTTTTTACTCTGTGCTTGGATGGACAGCTGCCTGTCTGTTCCTCTTTCCTTTTTGTTTAAGAGATGGGAACTTACAGTGCTTTCTTTATGCAGAACTGAAAGTTTAAATCTTTGGGAGGGGCACAGGGCTTTCCTTTACTCCCTGTGGCTACAGTTATTTTGGGGAGAAAGGGAAGGAAAAAAACTTCTGGCCTACCATCTGCCACTATGTGAACATGGTGAAAGCAAAGTTAGATAATCCCCAGACTGCATCTCGTTCCCCTCTGTTTTGATGGCAGAGCAATAAACGGAAACATCTTTCTGCAGTTGTTTTCAGGGCAGAGAGCTCTCATGTAAAGGATGGCAATTCTGATTTCCCAGTGGCTACATGCAGCATCTTATGGTGGTTCATGTATATCCTGGCTGGCAAACCCCCAACATGAAGGTGTTACCTAGCTACCCAAGCAATCTTTCTGCCCCCCCCCCCAAAGATCCCAGCAGTTTGAGTGGCAGTGGCAAAAAAAGAAGCAACAACCCTGTGTCCTCTGTGTGTGCACGCATGTGGGAGTTTAAGGTGGTCATATCCAACACTGGTATGTGGTTTTTGGAGAGTTCACCCAAGAGTACATGTGGTTCTTAGGCTCCCAAAAGTGTAGCCACTCTGGTTGTAGTCTATACTTCATACTGGGTCTCTCTGCACCTTAGGCTGTGTGCATTTCTAACTCTTTATCGCACACTCTTCCCCCCTTGTGCTTGTCAGCCTTTCCACTTCTGTCTTTCCCCTGGGCATGGCTAACTCGAGCACCTGGCTTTCCTTCTCCCTCTCTAGATCTTTGAACGAATCCTGTTTATCTGGGCCATCCGACACCCAGCCAGCGGCTACGTGCAGGGGATTAATGACCTGGTCACTCCATTTTTTGTCGTGTTCCTCTCTGAATATGTTGGTAAGCGATGCTGGATGGCTGCAATGTGCTCTTAGTGCTTGCTGATGAATACTCAAATTGTCATCATTGGGTAAGCTCTGTCATGCCAGAACTGCTTTGCTGTTGGCTGCTGTAGAAGCTAGTAGTGCATATTAATCTGTTCTCACTTCTGCCCTGGATTGGCTTTTGTCAGTTGTATACTGTGCTTAACAGTGAAAACAGGTATGGTTTTGAATGCATCTCTAACTGGGATTTCTAGAAGGGCAAAACAAGCCATTAGTGTCCGAAACGCCACTAAGAGTAATGGCTAAGCTGTGTCAAAAATATTTAAATACTTTGCCAAGGATGCCAGCATCTTTCAATCAGGATGCATTATGCATTGAAACACCTGCATTTCTGTGGTCCAAGGCAAGTCGTTCTCATTCTCCTGTAATTTTTAGAAAGCTGACAAAATGACATAATGGCCAAGATTATTTTTCATACTTATGCACCTCTCATACTTTCATCCCAGGCATTTTTATATTGTGACACCTGTAGATGTTAACTCATTTTGTCTTGTACAACCACCTCATATGGTAAACCAGTTACCATGATCTTCTTAGGAGCAGAGTGTGTTGTCTGCCGCCTCCCCCCAAAAACCCAATTAAAGCCATGTTTTTCAAATGTTTTGAAGGGGGTCCTTTCTGTACACTTAACCTTCAGGAACCACTTGTGTACTACTAATGCCACCTTTGAACCTTGCCTTCACATTCTGTTGCAGAAGCAACGAAAGAACATCATAATGTTCATAGTTAACATCCATTTTCAATGCTAAAATCATTTTTAATGTTAAATCTAGAGATGTAGGTATTTGAATAGAATTTATACATTTCAACCACCAACAGGATCCTAATACATAAAAGTGTGTGCATTAATAAATATTTGTGTTTTGTTGGTGATGGAGTTATTTTGTGGGGACCCTTATTGTGTTAAGAATTGTATCCTAAAATTTAAGCATGACATGAAGGAAAGGAGTGAATGAGCCTGTCTAGTAACATGTCGTGCCCCATACATGCCCATTCGACTGCTTTGATCTGTGAAACTTGGACTTTTACAAGTGCCACAGAATGTTCGTTCAGCATTTATGAAGCCTCTTAATTTTTAGCATGGCAGCAGCTGTGCTTTGGGACTTCCTGCCTATTGACATTAGGCAGGCATCCTTGCTATATTGTCTTTGATGCCTGCTGAAAACGTCTTTACTTCAGCAAGTCTACCCAAACATAGAATCGAATTACCTATATTTGTTTTGAAAGTTTTACTGGTTTTACCTCTCTATAGCAGTGATAATTAGTTTATATCTATTTGCTTTTTAAGTTTTGTGAGTTTTAGCTGGGTGTTGTCTAAAATTCTATTATGTACACCATTTAAAGAACTCTTTGATTATGTGGTGTGTGAAGCTTTCCAAATACAGTTTAGAAATAAGTTAAAGAGGTTGCATAGCAGTAATAATTTTTGGGAGGGGGAAAGCCTCTGAAAATGAAGGAGAACCTCCATGTTGTGTGACCCACCTACAACCCATAAGAACCTACCTACATGTGGCTTGGGCTCCTCACTTTGAGAATTTCTGGTTTAAAGGCTTGAGGGTAGGAATGCTAGATTGGGTTTTGCATCTGAAGCAAGGAGCTGGCTAAGAAATATTGGGACAACAAAGCCATGCTAGACCGGTACTCTTGCCCCTTTTGGGCTTGACTGCATGCCATTCCCTGTACTTTTGCTTGTGGCGCTCCTCCTTGACCTGCTAGTCTTGATAGCTGTCATGAACCACCTTCTGCTGCACACGAAAGACTAGCCTTTTATAACCTGGAAACCCAATTTCTGTAGCTTCACAGTGAGAGCATTTGTATTTTGCAAATATTGTGCAAACATCTGAGCACAAATGAGGCCACTGAATATTGGTAGAGATGAAGATTTGAGGCCATGTTAGATACTCCACCCTAGTTATAATCAGAGGAGAATATGAAATGGAACTTCACAAATTGCTGTTTGGTAAGTAAGGGCAGGGGAGTTGGTAACTACGGCCAAAACCAAGTTCCATGGTTATTGGTGCAGTTGGCCATAGAGTAAATAGGCATCCTTGTTGATTGCTAATGCTATAAATGTGGATACTAAAAACATCTTCAGGTATTCATTATGTTCTTTGCTCCCTGTTTTTTATGTTGTCATGCTGACTTCACTCATTCCAAATTCAGGGATGAGGAACTCATAACTAGCCAGATATTGTTTGACTCCCATCAGCTCCAGCAAACATGATCAATTGCTAGGATTGATGGGAGTTGTAGCCCAGCAACATCTGGAGAGCCACAGGTTCCTCATCCCTGATATAGATGTTGAGACGCATGGGAGACAAGATAGAACAGTATGGAACCCCATAGCATTAATGCTATAGGTCCAAGCAGTATCCCCTCAGCACCACCTTCTGGAATCAGCATTCCATATATAAATTGAACCAGTGGAACACTACCACCAGGACCCAACCTGGAGAGCCTGTCTAGAAGGATATCCAGCTGCCAAGAGGCCCAGAAGAATTAGCAGTCACATTCTCTTTTTGTCTCTCTCCCAATTTGGTCATCATTAAGCAACCCAAGCCTTTCTGTGCCTGATCCGGGCCTGAAACCAGATTGATTCTATTGATCCATTTTATTCTCATCTAGAGTTGCATGCGTAGCATCAGAATTCAAACTGGTGCTCCTAAGTTCTAAATACCAGCCGCTTCCCTGGCAGCTCACAGTAGCAACTTTTTTATTTCTTTTTTTCTTTTGGCTACTCTTGCCTCTAACAGGCTTCCTTAAATAGCTGCTTCTTATCTGTGGTTTGAGCTGTTTCTGTACACATCCATCCCCTAATGGCACAGCCTGTAGCATAGATGGCTGAGTCAGCAAGCCAGCAGGATCTCCCCGGGGAAGCATTTTGTGTGGGAAATGACTGCTTTGTTTGGAGACAGGAGTTCTTAAGCCCTTATCTCCAAATAAACTCTTGCTTATGCATTTGTGCTGACACCTGTGCCTCTTAATATTGGATTTACTGGTCTCTCGTAGCATCTGTCCTCAGCAATGCATTAACCTTGGTCTGCTAGGTCACTGCCACTCATTAACCCCCCACTGCTGGGGGTAAGTGTTGTGTTCCCAGCTGATGTCCTCAGCCAATTTTTGTGATGGATTGAGAAGTGTCTCACAGAAAGGTCTGCTTCTCAATACATGTGTATGACCAACTGTTGCTTTTTGGCGGGGGGACAGTCATTCAAGAGCCATACAAGAAATTTGAAGCACACGCAGCTGGGCAACACGGTTCAGTTGACAGAAGATGGCATTTTGGAAAGCACCCAAAGATATTGGTTGTTGTGGAGCTTTTATCAATGAGATATTCTGCATTGAGAACTGGGCACATCTGGATGCCCTCTTCCAAAAAGGACCGGAGAAGATCCGAAACAAGGCAATGGAGCCATTGTCCTTAGACACGACACACGGAAAGGATTCTAGGAAGTTCTGCCCTACAATATAGACAAGTGGTCATGGCTGCTTTCACCTTTTTGAAATTGCCTTTCCATGATTCCTAGTGAGTCGCCTGACCACTGACCTGCAGCAAACTCTGTCCCCTGCGCATTTCCTCTTTCTCTTGTATGCTGCCTCTTCCAAAGGTGAACACCATTTGCTTGCTGCACAAGCCCAGCTGTCTTTGTGAGATGGCAGAACACTTCTGGGCCTCTGCCAGGGACAGATCTATATATGGAGTGTCTGATGCTCCCATCAGATCAATGGTTTTAGCCAAAGATTGCTGAGCACTGCTTGTTTTAGCTAGTGCTGTCTGACAGGATGGCTTATGGGAGTTGTCAGGGCTGCAGCTGCAGAGGATATTTAGCATCCTACAGGTTGAGCTAGTGCAGGCTGCCAAAGGTCCTAAACCGGCAGGATAGTGGTCTTTTGGAAGAGATTTTAGGGTTGCCTTAAAGATGCATATACAAGTGATCTGCAGCACAGACAGCATCTTGCCCAGCAAAAAGCAAGGTAGGCCTGTTGGGATATGTGTGTGTTGGTGGGAATCAAGGACTTGAGTTAATGGGCATTAAAATGGCAAATGGTAATTCACTATAAGCAAGTGTAAAGTAATGCACATTGGGGGGGGAAATACCCCACCCTTATTTTGCATATATGCTAATGGAGTCTGAAGTGGCAGTGACTAACCAAGAACAAGACCTTGGGTTTTCAGTAGATAGCTCAGTTAAGATGTCAACCCATTGTGTAACCCATTATGAAAAAGGCAAATTCCATATTAGGGATTGTTTAAAAAGGGATTTAAAACAAAAGCGGCAATGTCACTATGCAAACCTATGTTGAGGCCACACTTTAAATGCTGTGTGCAGTTCTGATTTCCTTATCTCAAAAAGGATCATGCAGCGTAGGAAAGGGGGCACAGAAGGACAACCAAAATGAGCAAGGGGTTGGAGCAGTTTCCCTTTTGATGAGAGGTTACAGCATTTGGGGCTTCTTAATTTAGAGAAAAGGTGACTAAGAGTCAACATGATAGAGGTGCATAAGATTAGGCATGGTGTGGAGAAAATGGATAGGGAGATGTTTTTCTCCCTCTCTCTTAATACTGGATGCCAGGGTCATTCAGTAAAGCCAAATCTTGGAGGATTCAGGACCAAAATATAGGAAGTGCATAGTTAAACTATGGCATTCGTTCCCACAAGATGCAGCGACAGCCACCAACTTTTATGGCTTTGCAAGATGATCAGACAGAATTGTGGAGCATAAGACCACCAATGGATACCAGCCATAACTGTTTTACCTCTCTTGTTGGAGGCAGAATGCATCTGAATAACAAGTGTGGAGAGGGCTATTGCACTTGGCTCCTGCTTGTGGGCTTCCCATAGGCATCTTGTTGACCGTTGTGAGAACAGGATGCTGAACTATAAATGGCCTTTGGGCCTGATCCAGCAGGGATCTTTGTATGTCTTAAAATGTGCCTAAATGTAACACTCACCTAATTCAGCTGTCTGATCCTTGGGGAAGGGTACAAATGTCCAGGTTTTCTTCCCCCAAAGCAACAATTCAAAGAATCAGGACTCTCTTAATGCCCTTTTAAATTGCAATAATTAAATGCCAGTGCAGTTGAGAATTAATGGCTTTTTGTGTGTGGTCCATGTTCCCCTGACTCCAGAACCCATAAATTCTCCAAAATGTCTCTATAAAAAAAAGGAATATTTGTGACCGCGCAAGATGCGAAAATGTAAAAGAGAAGAAGAAATAAAATAAGTACTATAAAGAAGAGAATGTTGCATTGATTCGATCTTTTGTTTTTGGGTGGCGTGGGGGGAAGCTGAGACACTGTAGTGTATGGAAATTACTTCCTATTATGCATTTCTACCCTCATTGTTACTTCCAGTTTGCTCTAACCACCTAATTGTGTCTATAATTAGAATCTGAGCACTCTTGAATTACATTTGAAAAGTCAAATTCTACTGTCCTTTCCCTCTTTCTGGTGCCTTGGTTGGCACAACTATCTGCTGCTGGTGTACAGGACAGGTATTAATACTAGAATGACAGCTTGCCTGCCTGTATCGCTGTCTCGGTACCTGCCCATCTGGCAGCATCCTGAGCCATCACTTTTGTTCAGCACTTTTGTGCTGAACTGAAAGTAAACAAAGCCAGCTGAGTCAATGCCTTCAAAATGCAAAGATCATTTTAAAAACAACATATGTATCTGTGGCGATGTCATAGTCTAAATGAGCAGTGGATGCGTTCCCAGTAAGGCAGGAAGAAATACAGTACAACCTTTCTTTGGCAATGCCCTATGTGTTTTAGAAAGCTGGGCTCTGGTTCTAGTGTCAGTTAACTCCACTTGCTAGTTCCCAGTATGATCTTTGGGCTTGTTGGTTGAATCTGAGTCCAAAGAGCTTTCCTCTCCCTGGCAGCCACGTACATTGTGAGCCAGAGATGCGGATACTAATTTACTCCTAACCTGGCTGCAGCGTGCCCTGTGATGTGGTGTCAATCATAGCCCCATTAGACACTTCTTCATGCCAGCCTCGAGTGACGGCTGCAAAGCTGTTGGCTGCCTTTCAGCTCCTGTCGGAGCCATATGTTGGATATCCAGGTTCTTTATGTGGGACCTGTCGAAGGTTCTTACAGAACAGATGTTCGTGTTGAGCAATATGCTTGAGAGAATTTTCCAAAGCTCCTCATTTGTCAGGACTCTTGGCTCAGGTTTTTCAATGCTGATTGTGCTCTTTGCACTGCTGGCCTCTGTTGGGGAGTGGGGAGCTCAGATGGAAGTGAACTGCAGCATTTGTCTGTCTTCCATAAACATCACTGTCACTACTTTCAGATTTCACACCAAACCATGGTGGTATATCATGAATAAGGCATCTAAGTGCTGGGTGGAGTTTGGAAGGTAAAGATAGTCCCTGCCTGCAGACTTGCAATCTAAAAGACACAATACAAAAGAGGTAGAAGCAAGCAAATTGAGGCAGCCTGTTCTGAAAGTAACAAACGTTAGCCAGTAGCATCCGTTCTGGACAGGTAGACCTCCCTGCCTTTGTACTCACATGCGCAAACAAGTAGCCGTTGAACCCCTAGCAGATAATAAAGGTCCAAGTTGGCTTTGGCTCTCAAACCAGGGTTTGCAAATGGCTACCAAATTAAGATATCAAGTCATGTTTTGAAGCTGGTTTGCAAATGCTGGTTTTCCATTCTATTTGAATTCACAAAGCACTGACAAACCACATTTATGACCCATGCTCTGTCGCAAGAGGCTACTGCATCATGGGGAGAGAGGTGTGAACTGAACAAAGATGCATTCTGAGCAGAGAAAATGAAACCAGACAAGGAGCTCTCCAAGTAATGGTTTGCCTTTTGTAAGTTTAGAAGCTCAACCCATGAAGTGGGTTTTTAACCACCATAGGTGTAGTACAGCTATGTAACTCCTTGTTTTGCTGATTACCTCTTTGTACTGATAACTGGTCCATTTATGTTTTTTTGATAGATGATTCCATTGATTAAGATGAAGAAGATGATACTGGCCATGTTTGAATAAGATAGGCACAACATTTTTGCTTACATATGCAGCCCCACCTCTCCTCCCCTTGATGCTTGTAGGAATCAAACCGGGAAGTGATTTGAATCAAGAAGCCCTGGTTACCGGATTTGGAACAAACCAGGATATTAAATCTCCAAGGCACAGTTTGACTACAACTCCCTTCATCCCTGACCATTGGCCATAGTGGGTGGAGGTCTGTGGAGTTGGAGTCCAACAACATCTGGAGGGCCACCTCTGATCTAATGGTTCATTTTCACACTACACGTTCCAGTTTCTTTTGTCCTGTTCAACACATTCTTAGATTTAGCTTCTGGGCAGGCATCTTCTAAACTGATACAGAGGATATTTCTTTACCTACTACCATGAGGAATTTTGAATTTAACAGGTGATCCATTAAATCGGGGGTGGCCCTCTAGATGTTGTTGGGAGTTGAAGTCAAACCCCTTTCTTTAAGACGTAATACTTTGTGTTTGATACAGCACTGACAAACTTGAAAAGTCTGGAAGAAAGGGATTCCACATTCCCTGGGAATTTTATTTCATTGCAGAGCTCTCCTTAACAGTTAAGAAGGTTATATGCATACATGCATATCTTTATCTATGTAGATCTGCTTTGTAATTTACTCATTTTCTCCTGTTCACTAGAGCAACATTTGAGAACAATTGTTACCCCTCTTCCTCTGAGATTCTTAAATACTGAACACCCAAGCCACTTTCCTTAACCTTCTTTTGTGTTCTCAGGCTTTCTGCTTAAGTAGTCTGAAAAGACTGTAAAAGGAAAATGGCTTCATTTCTTTTCAGTGTTCTTTCTAGCGCTTTCTCGTAGCTGAAACATTTTCAAGTTCTCAACGCCTTTGTTAAACTGTGATCCATTATGGTGAACACAGCACTCCAAATGAAGCCTTAACAGTGACAAATGGAGTGAAGCTGAGTTCTTGAGGTGTGGAAACCATGTTCCTGTTAATGCAGGCTAGCATAGCGTTGGCCTTTTGAGCCAATGCACCATATTGTTGGCTTGTGTCTCTGTGCAAGTTTTTGTTTCCAGGAAAGTATAAAATGCAAAGTAGCAGCAAAGAAATCAGTATGTCTTAACCATTTGCAGCTGGAATGAAAATAAATAAAAATGCTTCTTCTGCTCCTGTTTAAGATGTTATTCCGAGTTCTGAAACCAAAGTTTCTAAGATACTAAACATTTTTTATTTATAGTCACCTCTATAGCTGTATTCTTTGTTAACAAATTCTTAAATAAGGCAGTTATCTATTTAGAATTAATAAACTGTTGTGTAAACCATAGGGCAGAATATTATAAACCTTGAACATTATTGGGTTTTAAAAATAGTGATTTAGAATGCTCTTAGTGCTCCCTACAACTGCAGCTCAGTAATATTATCCCCATATTTCATATTGGGGGTGGTAGTGGTTAAAACTAAGCAAGGAATTCAAAGTAGCACTAAGGAGATCACTCACTCCATGCTAGCATTTCTGCTTGTCTGACGGAACTGTCGCCACCTCCTCCCTCCACAACCTGTTCTACCAGTTCTGCAAACACTCCAGGGAGCTGATTTGGTGGGCAGGGGAATCCCTGCTGCGCTAGTGGGACTCGGTTGTGCTGGCTCCTACTATCACAATGATTTAATTGAATCCGGTCCAAAGAGACTGGTTTACCTGAGATCACCTGGAAAGTTTGTGGCCAGGCTGTGATTTGAACCAGGGCATCCTAGTTCATGCTTTGCCACTATTTTACACCGGCATGCAACTTTGGTTCACTTGAAGAAGGCTTCATATGATCCAAGCTTCCACCAGAGCTGGACCCTAAAACTCATGAAGAAACAAGCACATGCGCAGAAAACCCTTTCCTTACTAAATGCAGAGCCAATAAATCTGTTAATTAACCACTGCCTCCACTTTTTGAATTAAGGGAAAGAGATTCTGGATAGGGGTAGACTCTTGAGATTAAGGGCTGCTCCACTTGTGTGTGCATCTCTATGTATGTAATGTGTGTATAAAGTGTTAAGGAATGTGGCACACATCCCCTGCATACTTGGAGATGCAGTAGACACGCACTAGGGAACTGGGAGCATCCGTGGCTCCCTGTCAAGTGTTCATGGAGCGTTTGGAGATGCACAGCATCACTTCCCACCTCCTATGTGCTACTTGTTTCCATGACAAATGCTGCTATACAGCAGCAGCCACATAGGGCGTGTGAAGCCTATCTAAGCTTTATGGTCCTACTGCCACAGAGCTTGTTAATTCAGGATTGTTACCTTCACTCAGGTTATTGATATGCTGCACTCCAGCTTTGGGGGTCCCAGAATAATGTAGAAAGTGTAGGTCCACAGAGCACAGGGGACTTGGAGACATACCGTGTGATTTATTTGCACTCCTGGGGGTCTTTCTCCCTATAGATTGTCAGGACATTCTTCCACACATCACACCAGAGGACTAGATGAGAGATGGGACCCCAGAGTGGCATATTGCACAAAGTGCCACGTGGTCCCTGTCTCATAGGTTAATGGAATAAGCTTTGAGTGTGCATCATCTGTTCACCAATGTCATTCCTTGGCCAATGATACTGCAGTGAGAAAATAGCCCTTGATTATTTTGTGGCCCAGTTCTTACAGACAATAAATGTGGCAGTAAAGCTTGCAGTGGACTGAAGTACTTCAGACTACAGTTGGACTCACATGATGAAATGCTTGCTCCTTCATTTTAAAAAAAAAAGTTAATACATGTCAATCATACATAGCATGTTGGAGGTAATATTCCTGGGCATGCTAGCTTTCTCTGTGTAAGGTTTTACCATTTTATTTTGCATGGAGGGAGCATTCCATCATTTGATTTCCTTGTCTGCAATCTGAAATGGTACTGTGCAGACATAGTTTTCCTCTTTGCCTACGGTTTGCCAGAGCCCACAACTTAACTTTAACCTTGCTTTTGCCTGTATAAATAGTTGTGATTGAGTGTATTATTTATTAATTAAATTTATGCACTGCCCGTCATCCAAGGATTACATAACATAATAACAAACAAAACAATAATGCGCCCCAAACACACACAGTTTAAAAGGCCATAGAAAGGTTTCAGAGAAGAGGAATGTTTTTGCCTGGCTCCTAAAGATATATGAAGAAGGTGCCAGGCGAGCCTTCCTAGGGGGAGTATGCCACTGCAGAAAAGGCCCAGACCTCTTGTGGTCATCAGATGATTGCCAGATCTGGGTCGGTTCATATGGGAAGAGGTGGTCCTTGAAGTATTGCGGCCCTGACCCTTTTAAATGATGCTGAATGCCTAAAGGGTGGTGGTACAACTTTTTCCTCCTCTGAAGCACCATTTAGAAGTTATACTCAATGCAAAAGAGCAGTGCACGAGAGTGAGGTTGCACTGAATAGCCTTGGCTCCTATGTTGCACATCAGCTAGTTCCTACCTCTTGGCATCCATGCACACAACACAAATGTCTGAAGAAGGGAGCCTCCTGTGCAAAGAGATGGGTGCCAGGGGTGTGTGGATGCCATGTCAGTGTTGGTGTGTATTATGTCAGGCGGTGGGGCTCCTTAGCATAGTCCTACTTGCGGATTAGTCCCACAAGTGAGTGTAACTGCTGAGCAGTGCTTGGAAAGTTCGTTTTAAAAATAAATTGGTTCCACTTCACCTCCTCTACAAAGGAATTAGTTCCCATTCCAGTTCCCCTCCTCCAGAAAGGAACTAGTTCCATTCCCACCCATTTCATAGATGACCCATTTGCATTTTTTTCAGCCTATGGAATTTTACAAACTGTTCTGCTAAAGTCAAAAATATACTTCAGACAAGTAAGAAAAACACTCTGTAATGCGATCAATTGTTTTATTTATTCCCCCCAACAATTAGGATTTTTAAGCTTAAACAGTAGCATCACTTTTCAGAGAGGTATACAAATGGTAATAGCAACGAGAAGGCAATGAAACTCTTACATATCTAGATTTACAGTACATAAAATTATTTACTCTCTAGGCTCATTGCTTTTTTTCTGGGGGGGACGCATACCCCTAAACATTTTGTGAATCTTTGTACTTTTGTCCATTTACTGTATTTATTTCCCCCGCTTTGAACTATAAAATGGTGATTTTCTTGAGTCAAAATGAGAGTACCCCTAAACATTTTTTAAAGAAAAAAGCACTGTCTAGACTTATTACAAAATTTATCAAATGCATACCTAATATACCACCCGATCAGTCATTTTTAATCCACTCTACGGGGAGGCTTACCAGCAGTAGGTCACAAGGCAACTGAGAATCTACTCCAACCTTAAAGGGCTAGAAACAGCAGTCACATCTGCACCATACATTGAAAGCCACTTATATCGCTTTAACAGTCATGGTTCCCCCTCAAAGAATCCTGGGAAATGTAGTTCATTAAGGGTGCTAGGAATTGTGTTCAGTACCCTTAACAAACATTATTTCCCAGGATTCTTTGGGAGGAAGCTATGACTCTTAAAGTGGTATTAGAGTGCTTTCAGTGTGCTGCTGGCATAGAATGATCATTTGCTTCTTAGCCACTGCACTAACTACTAACCTGAGTCTGCCTTCATTCTGCAGGAACATCTGACCAGCAACAGCCAAAGGTTTTGGTCCCAGACTCAACAAGGTGCCCTTAAACCACTGTGGGGTCCTGCCCATTGAAATAATTGAACCAAATTTTAAGATGCCCGAAGTTCTACTTGATAATTAAGTGTGCAAACTTGAAAATTGCAAACACAGAGATCTGTGTAAATTAAAAGCTTTTGTATGATTTCCATAAGACATTTCAGTCTGAAATAGGGCATCACATCAATTCTCTCTCTCTCATTCACCATGACAGCTCTCTTTATTTCACAAATAAACAGAGAGGAAACAGTATAAGCTAAGTACAGTAGAGTATAGAGTGTAAACCAAGAATGAGAAACAAAGAAGTTTGTGATTTGCTTGAGATCAGCACATAATCATCCAGTGGGGAAGTTCAGCTTTCAATAACATCCTGCCCAGAATCCTTCTCTGTTAGGTTTTACTACCATCTCCAGCCTTTTCTCAAAAGAATAGGACAGTTTTCTTAAATACTGTTGGTCATTTCCTATGTTTATTTTAATCAGTCTCTTAGCTGATTAAAATAAACCTTCTAGTGTGAAGTTGCCAAAGTTTGTTCGGCCCTAGAATTTTGATTTAAATGGGAGCCTTTTTTAATTATTCAGAGGGCGCCAATATTAATTGGAGTAGATTTTTAATCCATGGAACTGTAAGCAAAGGGTGAACTTTTTAATTTTGTGAGACCGCTTTGATTCAGGTATGTTACTGTATTAGGTGATGGAAAAGAAAATATTAAAAATGGCCTTCCCTCCTGACAGTGAGTGGTAGGCTTTTTGAATGAAGTCATAGTGTATGTTATCTCTCAAGTGCTTCGGCTTTCAAAATGGCACCTATAGTGCTGTATTGATAATATTAAAAGGCAGTCAACTGATCAAGTGCATTGCTGAATGGCAGGCAGCCGCAAGTTAAATCTTCCCACCTACCTCACAGCAGACATGCATTTAGCCACACTCCTTTCTTGAGCTAGTGCTGCTCCCTTTGACTCTGCAAAAAGGGCTCTCCTCTCCTGCTGGGGTCCAAAATTAACTGGAGCTGAAAAGACTTGGAAGAGCCTGTTTCAATGAGATTCCTTTAATGCCGCTAGGCTGGTTGCGGTGAATGGCGCTTTCCTTTCAGGTTTGATGGGGGAAGCGGAGGGGTCTCTTTATGTGAAGACAGTCCATCATCACTGCCGACACTAATTGCTTAGAGCTAGATTTAACTTTCAGACCTTTGATGGGTAAGAAACTGTTTAAGAGCTGTTACGCTTTTGAGAGTCTGCAGAGTCTTTTCGTGAAGCTGCAATTAGTGTTGATGACAATGTGCGTTTCAAAGACTCAGGGTGGGCTGCCTGGGAGAATCTCCCATCTCTCCTTCCCTGACTGCCATTGCCAGTTAGTCGCCTGCTGCCATCTCCATTACCCTAATGTGCCTCATACGCTGTTTGCTGCTGGGCTGCCACAGCATTGGTGCCTTCCTGCTGTTCAGTGATGGCTCCCACCCCCACCCTGAAGCTGGAATGGTGGTGTTTGGGAGAGGTATTGGTCTGAGGGTAAAGGCAAAAGCTTGTGGCCCTCCATCTACAGCAATTAATACTTTCAGCTCCAAATAGCTGGCAGGGCTATTACACATTATTGCCATAGAGCATCTCTGTGCAGAAGACTCCAAGTTTAATCCCATACATCTGCAGATAGGGCTAGTTAGAGGTCCCTGTCTGAAATCTTGGAGAGCTGCTGCCAGTCAGTGCGGACATTACTGAACTTGATTGACCAATAGTCTGCCTCTATATAAGGCAGCTTCTGACACTCCTATGTTGCTTCTTGAATCAATAATACCGTTGCTCCTTCACACCATACCAAACTTATTCCAGTTTTACTCATTGTTCCAGGGCCAGTCCTACCGTTAGGCAAGGCAGCCTCCTCAGGTGATTTCCTCAGCTATTCGCATAGCTGTCAACCGTCCCTTATTTGGTGGGAAACTCCCTTATCCCAGCGCCGTGTCCCGCTGCTGTCCCTTATTGATGATGTCCCTTAAATTTCCTGGGTTTCAAAGGAAGCAGCTCTTCTCCCTCCCTCCCTGCCAGCCAGGGAGGAGGGAGGCTCCAACTGTGTTGCTTGGCTGCGTTGCTCACCCAATAAGGAGTCTAAGAACGACTGAGGGGTGGAGCTTGCATGCCTTGTGCCGATCAAATTGGCCACGTTGCCTGGGTACTCGCCCTTGCTCAGCGCTTCCCAGCGGAGAGGTGACGGTGGTTTTCCTTGCTGCATCCCCTTTGCTGGGTTGCTGCACTGTGGGAACCACCGCTTGAGGCTTCATTTGGCTGCTGGTTGGGCTTTCTGCCTTTGGCTTGGAGGGGCTCAGAAGTTGAACATACCTGTGCTTTGAAAATCCCTTATTTGGGCTACTGATCCGTTATTTTCGAGGCTGCTGGTCCCTTATTTTCAAATCTGTAAGTTGATAGCTATGGCTATTCGCCCTGAACCCCCTCCCCAGCTATATTCTTCTGTAGCCACACACCCTGTCCTGACCTTCAAGTGCAGTGAAATATGCTATCCAAATCGCCAGTGTTGGAAGGAAAATTTAGCTGCCCACCCAATTGATTTCTGTATATGGAATGGGAAGCTGGCACCATCTTGCCTTTCACAACAGGTAACAAAATACCTTGGCTCAGCCCTGTAAAATAGGTTGTAGGGCCTCACCACAGTGGCCTCACTGACAGCTGCAAGAAAGAGTGTTTAGCCCTTTCCTTCATCATTGTTTTCCTGTTTGCCCTACAGCAGGGGCAAACAGAAGTAGTGTATCTATTTTTTCCTAAGAAAGGCAAAAGGTGGCTGGGGCCGGAGCTGATTTAGATAAGCAAAACAGCACAGGAGGGCAAAATTGAAGTTCCGTTCTTCCTACACCACTGCGTAGATCAAATTTGAAGATCCCTATGTGGTCACGCGTAAGTAAAAATAAAATGGAAGATCCTATCATGGCTCTCCCATCTAACCGCTTGGAAAGTGTGAAAAATATGGATGTCTAGAAACCTTGCATTTTAGCTACTGAAACGTGCTTTCTAAAAAACATTTTATCCTAATGGACTTTCCAGATTAAAATGCCTTCTTCTTAGGTTAGAGAGTAACTAAGACTATGGAGGAGGGCAGCTTATTTAAATGAATAAAGGTAAAGGACCCCTGACAGTTAGGTCCAGGCGCGAGTGACTCTGGGGTTGCAGCGCTCATCTCACTCTATAGGCCGTGGGAGCCGATGCTTGTCCGCAGACAGTTTTACCAGGTCATGTGGCCAGCATGACTAAGCCTCTTCTGGTGAAACCAGAGCAGCGCATGGAAACACCGTTTACCTTCCCGGCAGAGCGTACCTATTTATCTACTTGCACTTTGATGTGCTTTCAAACTGCTAGGTTGGCAGGAGCTGGGACTGAACAACGGGAGCTCACCCTGTTGCAGGGATTTGAACTGCTCAGTGGTTTACACCACAGCACCACGCGCGTCCCATTTAAAGGAATAGCTGAAGGCATTTCCTCCTGCAAGGATTTTATTTTTTGAAATAGAGGCTAATCCATTCCAAAACTAACTCCCATGGGGCTGCGAACTCTAATGGAAGAAACCAGAGCCCAAAGCCGACTTTCACAAATCCTGCTCTGAATTCAGCTTGTAGAGTTCGGTGCCTGCCTATCTGCATCCCAAAGCAGCTGCCCTTCCTGGGCTCAGAGCCCTCAATTCCTTGAACCAGAGAACTAGGCCAGTTGCTCAGCAGTAGCTCTTAACACTGTAGGAGGTTTGAATGGCTTGTCCTTGGCTTTTCAAAAGAATCATGGGTGAAGCGTAACCTCCTGTTCAACGCTGCCAGCCAAAGCATCTCTTGCTAGGGACGTTCTGTGATATCCATTAGCAAGGCAGCCACCACTGAGGCAGAGAGTGGCCAGTTTTGTATTCCTCTGCTGCCTTTTAATGGATTTGACACTTGTATCCTGGCATCAGAGAAACCACGGAACGCTTGCACAGATGGATGGAGCAAGAGGGGGGGTGGGGAGCAATAGGTCTTGATTGACAAGGAATGTCAATTTCTGGCTTGAATCCTGCCCTTAAAAAGTAGGAAGAATTTGGAACTCTATTTTAAAAAACAATTCCAATTCTGTAACTACAAAATCAATTGCTATTAAAAATGTACAGTGGTACCTCGGGTTACATACGCTTCAAGCTACATATGCTTCAGGCAGGTTACAGACTCTGCTAACCCAGAAATAGTACCTCGGGTTAAGAACTTTGCTTCAGGATGAGAACAGAAATCATGCCTCAGTGGTGTGGCAGCAGCAGGAGGCCCCATTAGCTAAAGTTGTGCTTCAGGTCAAGAACAGTTTCAGGTTAAGAACGGACCTCCGGAACCAATTAAGTACCGTATTTTTCGCCCTATAGGATGCAATTTTTCCCCTCCAAAAATGAAGGGGAAATGTGTGTGTGTCCTATGGGGCGAATGCCGGCTTTCGCTGAAGCCTGGAGAGCGAGAAGGGTCGGTGCGCACCGACCCCTCTCGCTCTCCAGGCTTCAGGAAGCTATCTGCTAGCCGTGGGAGACGCAGCTCTCCCACGGCTAGCGGAGAGCTTGCCTGCACCCAGAAGCTTGGGGCGCGCTGAGCTCAGCACGCCCCAAGCTTTGGGCTTGGCGCAGCGCTCCGCTAGCCGTGGGAGAGCCGCGCCAAGTGGCACGGCTCTCCCACGGCTAGCGGATAGCAGCCTGTTCTGGGGGTTGGGGTCGGGGGAAGCTCGGGCTTCCCCCGCCCCAGCCCCGCACCTGGGGGGGAAATAATTCCCCCCCTTTATTTTCCCCCATAAAAAACTAGGTGCGTCCTATGGGCCGGTGCGTCCTATGGGGCGAAAAATACGGTACTTAACCCAAGGTACCACTGTATAAGGATGCAGTATCGTTTCGGTATGGCGTTTCAACATATTGGTTTGTTTGGATATATTTTTTGGGAGAAGGGGGTACATTAGAATTTGGTTTCAACTACCATTAGCCTACATTCCCACCCCACTCCCAGGCATGAAATGGAAAATTGGAACTTAGAATGTGGAAGGGAAAGGGACCAGCCCTGTTGAGAATCAGAACTGGGCAGTGCTGCTGAATATAATGTCTGTCTTTAGAACCATAACATGAGAAGGGTTTATATAGAAAGAGGAGTGAAAAAAAGGGAAGATTATACCTGCCTCATTCATCTCTAAAGAAAGACCTATGCACTCCAGAGTTATTTCTGTAAAACTTGATCTATGTACAGCTCTTTGTCTTTTATCGGGTATATGCAGCTTTTATCAGGTACTTCCAGAAACTTATGTAACTCCAGGAGTTCTCATGAGCCTTAAAAAAATAATAATCACATGTGATTAGACTTTATGCCTTTAGCAGGAACTGACCGTAGCATTCCAGATTTTGCTTTGTAATCATGACTCATCAAGGCTCAGGCTGGAAACCTGTCATAAATGCCACACTACAATCCTGGAATATGGGAAGTAATAAAAAAGAGAGCCCCTGAACACCTACAGTGTGTTTCCCCAATAACATTGAGCCAAGCCCATATGCATCTGAAATTTAGGAGGGTCAGATGGTGAGAGTTGTAGGTTCTCTGTCTTTTATTGGAAATAAAAGTTCAGATTCTCCGGATTCCATGGCTGTTGTTTGAAAGAGCGAATATACACAGATGCCATCCTGACCCTTGGTCCATATTCCCCCTATCAGCAGCCCAGGCTTGTCTCACTTTTCTTCATTACCAGTGTGGGAGAGATGACAAGCGCAGAATTAGTGTGTTAAAGAGATTTGCAAGTTGGCAGCAGAGCTGTCCCTGTGAACTTATTGTGCCCTCCATTCTGTCCACCTTTTGAGTTGGAGCTTCCATCATGGTGATGATGGAATTGGTTTGACCATTGCTGGTACAAAATGCTCTAGGAAGCCATATTGTTGTGTGCCTTAGGGCGACCTTGGTCACAGGTAGGACCATGTGAGTTCTGCGTGTCACAGTGAACCTGGACCTGGAGGGTACATGTTTGAGGAGGTGGCATTTCAACATCACAGAGTTCCATATCTGGGGTCCCTGGAAAAAGGGTGAAAAACCGTTTAGGCTTCATAGGCCAGATCCTCATCAGGCTTGGTCTGTTGAGCCCACCTGTCAATCACCTGACATCACAACAACATCAGGTGTAAGATGCTTTGGAGTTAGGGCTTTATAAGGTGTGTCCCCCCAATTTTATCAGGGGATTCCAGTGCAGACCTCTTCTTGATTCAAGAATCCCTTGCTAAAAGAGAGGAAAACCCACCTTCATTTTAGCAGGGGTTTCCCTGCCTGAGCTTAGTTAATGGATGCAGAAAGATTGGTTCATCCCAACGACTGAACAGAGGTATTCCAATAAACAGGAATGCAGGCACATTTCAGGGGAGACTGAGCCCAGTTAATGTCTTGCACTATTTGTGTGCCCCACTTTAAATCCCGCAAGACTTTGAGTTGTCTCCCCAAGGGGCATTAAGTGCCATTCTTGCTGTCTTGTCAGGATGCAGTTGCGTGGTGTCTGGCTCCTCAGCCTCCAGCTCTGACCTTGGGATTAGCCAATTGTAGCTGCAGCACTCTGATACCACCTGAGTCTCAGCCCTCCCTTTTCAAAATCTTGCTCCTCCCTTTCCCTATATACACTGACTCCACCCCACTTCCAGCTCACACCTAGCTTTTAACCCCCTCTTAGCCTCCTTACTGGCCCGTGTCCTCCACCTTTCCCTTGACTCAGGGTTTTCCTTCAGGATCATGCTGTAACTCTGGATCAAACTTCTGGGTGGCTCTCAGCTGGCAGCTCATATGTGCTTTTTTAAAAAGCAAAGAAGACAGATATTCCGCATTTGGCATTAAGCATTTCATCAGGCTGTGGCAAAAGCAGAGATGGGAAGCAGGGCACCTCATTGCTTTTCTGAGAGACCAGCTCCTTTTGGCTCCTCTCCCAGAACTGTTTCCATCCCAGCTGGTCAGTAGCAATGATTAATCCCCCCCCCAAGTTTGTATACTGCCCTTTATCCAAAGATCCCAGGGTGGTTCTATGTTACTTGAAACATAAGCACCCGAGTTTGCTTCCCCCCTGCATATAGTCTTTAGGCCACTCTGCAAGCCTTTGCAGCTGAAGAGAGCCAGTGTGGTGTAGCCTTTCTCAACCTTGCATCCCCAGGTGTTGTTGGACTACAATTCCCATCATCCCTGACCATTGGCCTTGCCAGCTAGGGATGATGGGAATTGTAGTGCAACAACATCTGGGTTCCTCAGGTACAGAACGGTTAGAGCAGGCTTCCTCAACCTCGGCCCTCCAGATGTTTTGGCCTACAACTCCCATGATCCCTAGCTAGCAGGACCAGTGGTCAGGGATGATGGGAATTGTAGTCTCAAAACATCTGGAGGGCCGAGGTTGAGGAAGCCTGGGTTAGAGTGTCAGACTAGGACCTGGGAGAAACTAGGGTCTGAATCTCCGCTCGGCCATGAAGCTCACTGGGGGGCTTTGAGCCAGTTACTCACTCTCGGCCTAACATATCTCACAGGGTTGTTGTGGGGATTAAATGAGGGGGGCAGGGAGAACCATGTAAGAGACCTTGAACTCCTTGGAAGAAAAGGTGAGATGTAAATAAATAAGAGTGGGGTAGCTATTAAAAAATAAATAAATCCCTAGGCCTTGCTCTCTCCCCAAAGCCTGCCTCCCTTTGTTTTTCAGAAGAAGATGTGGAAAATTTTGATGTAACAAACCTGTCTCAGGATGTGATGCGGAGCATTGAAGCAGACAGCTTTTGGTGTATGAGCAAACTGCTAGATGGGATACAGGTAAGGAGTTTCCTCTTATGCACCACTTATTTTGCCTCTCTGCATCTCTCCGTACTTTTGATAACTCCGTCTTTGCATTCCCCATCAATCATCCCGATCATGTTTCCTTCTCCCACACTTCAGGAGGAGCATCCAAACATGACTTTTACCTTTGTATAGTAAGCTAGTTTCTATACTCACTCACACAACCCCCCATCCTCCATCCAGGGAAGCACCAAGTATTATTGCTTAGGGATTATTAGGGATGCATCCAGGCCAGACAAAAACACTCAAAGAGGGTCCGCCATAGGGCCAGTGAGGAGTGTGGTCTGGGGAGAACCTCAAGGGCCTCATAGAGGTCTGAAGGGCCATATTTTAGCCCTGGTCCCGAGATCCCCCATCCCTGTTTTAAACCTTCCTTCCTTGGCCTACTCCTCAGTAGTGCCCAAGACACCTCCCTTTATTTCTCCTTTATTTTCATTGAAGATTCCCCCTTCCCAGTAGGCTTCAAGCTAAAGGCTCCTGCGTCCTTTTCATATTTATGTATTCATCCAAATGAAATTTTGCTCTGTGAGCTCTGCGTCGTTTTCCTCAAGCTCTCACAAACGTTGGCATAGATTTCCTCCTTCATATGATTGGGCATGTTTCCACCTCAAAATGGCTTTTTCTGAAGCTGTAATGGTTCCCTTTCTTTGTAGATCTAGAGGTCGCTTGCCAACAGAAAAGAGCTTCCTCACTTTCTAATGAGGAATGGAGCTTTCCAGGCAGACTTGCCCCCAAACCAAATCAGCCTTGCCTCTCTCATTCTCCTTCCTTTTATCTTGCTGTGTTACTTCAACAAACTCCTCAGAAAATGGGCTTGTTAGTGGAGAGAAAAATGGTTGTCACTGCCCCCACTTTTATTTTTTCTCCTTCAGGAACCACTGCTCCCATCCAAATGGTTCTTTCACCCTGCAGGAGATTTCTAGCACCTGTGTTTCCTAGCTGAGGAAAAGTTGCATGTCTAAGGTCCCAGGTTCCACCTCTTGGCATTTCTTGTTGCCCTCAGAAGGCATTTCCACCGTGTACGACACTGGGCTAAGGGAAACAATGGCGCATGTATCTGCTGGACTTGCTCCTCTTAAACTCACCATGTGTTTTGCTGCAGGACAATTACACGTTTGCACAGCCGGGGATCCAAAAGAAAGTCAAAGCACTGGAGGAACTTGTCAGCCGTATCGATGGTAGGTGAAATTCAGGCTACCAGAGGGGAAGTCGAACTTGCCAAGTTCTTAATTGTTCACATCTCCAACCGAGTTGCAACGATTGTGGGCTCACATCGGCGTTGAGGGCGGAATGCACGAAGCGGAAAGCAGGCTTCTGGAAGCTTCTTTAGCCAAGCGGCAGGGCTAGATGGTAGTCAGACCAGGGGGTCAAATTTGTTAGCTTAATGCCATTAAGGGATGTTGGAAATGGGACACTGTGGGGGAAAGGGGGTGGGTGAGAGGCCATGAGCTGAGAGGCACACAAGAGAATATGTGATTCATCAGAAGAAGGGGGCTAAAGCATCTGAATGATGCCTGCGGGAGGCATTTGGCGTGGGCTTGTTATGTGGGAGGGATTTGGTTGGATGGAACAGAGACTGTGGCTGAAAGTGGAGCTTCCTGAGACACGGCGTATGAGCCACACTCCATATTCAGCCGTGTAAATGGCATGTGCTGTTTCAGAGCAGGTACACAATCACTTTAGGAAGTATGAAGTGGAATACCTGCAGTTCGCCTTCCGCTGGATGAACAACTTACTGATGCGGGAGCTTCCTCTTCGCTGCACCATCCGCCTTTGGGACACTTACCAGGTACGGGTGGGTTGGCTTGTTTACTGTCCAGCCTTGTGGTTGGAGAATGGTGCTCAGTAGGGATTCTCCCAGAAAAAGTCTTATACGGGAGCAGGCACTACAAACCGGCTTTTGTGTGGCAGCATATTCATGTGAAGACATAAAAGAGTTCTGTCACATCCATACAGCCCCATAAAACTGGGGAGAAGCCATGAAAAAAAAATCCATGCTAATTTCATTCTTTTTAACCCCAAGTGTCTTTTTTCCCCAGTCTGAGCCAGAGGGATTCTCTCATTTCCATTTATATGTCTGCGCTGCATTCTTGATTAAGTGGAGGAAAGAGATCTTGGATGAAGAGGACTTCCAGGTAAATCTTCAGAAGGCAGCTACATTTGGGAAAGGATGCCACATAATTATCCTGCTTGAGGATGTATCTGTCTAGAGTAAGGCAACAGATGGCAGCATGAGCAACGAAATCTCTGGCATGTAATTAGGTGTATGAAATTTCCCAATCCAGAGATCCAGGCTTTTTTAAAAAAATGCTTTCCCTGACTGGGAGATCTAGTAAACTTAGTGCGTCGCCTGTTAGAGGAAGACCCAAGTATTCTGTGTTTGGATATTTGAAATATACTACATTCTCCCCTGCCTGTTGTCAAAATCACCACTTTTTCTTTCCCCCTAAAGTGAAAATCAGTAAATCAGTAGCTGTGATTTATACTTAATTGAAACAAGACTGCACAGATAAAGGTTTCTGCCATAGCTGTAGAGATCTCAACACATGAAACCACAAAAGAACAAAAAGGGCTTTTGCTTTTAAAAAAAAAAAACCACAAAAAACCAAGAGCCACATCTTGCTTCTTTCTGCGTACCCAAGTTTCTGTCTTAATTTCAGGGCCTTCTAATGTTGCTACAAAACCTTCCCACGATACACTGGGGCAACGAAGAGATTGGACTCCTCCTCGCCGAAGCCTACAGACTCAAGTACATGTTTGCAGATGCGCCCAATCACTACCGCCGATAGGGGCCAGGGATCCGCCTCTGCTCCCCATCATGCTGGCCCGATCCCAATCACTGTGGCATTGCATCACCCGAGTCCTCGGAGCCACTGACCAGGAGCCACTCTGCTGTAAAAAGCTCACATTGGACCTCTGTCTTAACTTTTGCGTGTGCCTGCCTACCACTCTGTGCGTGGATGTGCCACTCAAACTACCATTTGTGTCCTGTGCTGTGACGGTGACCTGAGCCCAGGGTGCAGGGTGGGCGGGCAGGGGCTGTAAGAATAAACTGAGCCTCTGACTGCCTTTCCAAGCTCCAGCGTGGGTCATCTAAGCCTTGCAGCCTCTTGTTAACCCGCCTAAGCACAGACACACTCACACACTCCCAGCTGGGCCTGTGTTCTTCTTCTCCTTCTTCAGATGTTGTTCAATCAAAGTCCCCAATGAAGATGCCTTACAAAGAGTCCTGCCCAGGGGATGGCAGTGCCGTTGGACACAAGAAGCTCTCAGGGCTTAGCTTCACTCCACATGTCTGAAGAAGTGCACCATTTCAAAAGGTTAACAAGAGACACACACACACACTCGCGTAACACTCCACTCCTGCGCAATCGCGCCTCTCTGCATACGGGGGCTCGTATGTGTTCAAAGGCTGTCTTGTCCACGCACAGTTGGGAATGACACAAGTGATAGGACGCCTCCTGTGATTGACTTGATTGATTGACTTGATTAATTGATTGATTGACTGACTGATCTACTGTGTGTGTTGAACCGGAGAGCGTCGGAGGGGGAGCTGTGCTTCGAAAAGGAAATCCTTTCTGTGACAATGACATTCCTCCAAGGCATTATGTGTATATTGTGTTCTTGTGTATATGGGTAAAAGATGTACAATATAAGTCTTCTGTTTGTAGCAGATATGATTTTATATTTATAACGTGTGTCCCAAGCGTATAAAGGCTGCCTAGGTTGCAAATAACAGTGGGCCTGCTGCGTCCCCCGGTCACCAGGGTGTCAGAGCTGTCGGCACATCTGCACTAGCTCATTTCCACCCCCAACCCCCGATATAAGCATTTTGTTTCTGTCCAGAAAACTTGACTCCAAAGTGAAGCAGCATTGCACAACCTCCAGTGCCAAGGAAGTGAAGGGTTTGAAGAGAGAGGCACGTTCTGCTGGAACAGGCACCTTGGACCAGGTGGATGTTGACCTGAAGGGCACCCACCTTACCCCCTCCACACTCCAGCATGCCCTTATAACAAGCATGGCAGCCCTCTGCTCTCAAGTAGTGCAGCAGCAGCAGCAGCAGCAGCAGCGGAGACCAGTCTTGTACATTGCTGTAGCAAGTCTCCCTTGCACATTGCTGTAGCGAGGAAAAGGGTCCTCACCAGCACCTCCTGGCTTTCCTTCTTCCAGCCCTAGCGAGAATCTAGTCCTTTGCTTGAGCAGCGGGGAAGACAGATGGGCATCTTGCTGCAAGGCTTCCGAACTGTTCAGAGGAGGTAGGAGATGGCTTCTCTCCTAAGCTCCCTTCCTCGATCTCTCTCCCACCATTGTCTCAATGTGATTTTCATTGGGGAAATGGAGAATGTTTTTCATTTTAACCGTTTCTTCCAGCTAGCAGGCGCAGCCTCATTAGTGCCAAGCCTTGACCTCTTGGGGCAGATCTGCTCCCTTAGGCTGAGGTCCTCTCCTTGCGTTGGGCCAAGCTTTGCTGTTCTTCTCATCAGGCTTCAGACTACGCCCACCTCTGTTTGTTTTGTTTTGTTTTTTCCTCCTGGGCCAAGAAAGAGAAGCCGTCCAATGAAGGCAGCAGAAGGCATGAGACGGGTGAGGGCCTTTCCACCATTCAAACACCCAGCAGTGTCTCTCAAGTTGCTTCCCTAACCTGGAATTGTTTTCTCAGGCATTCTGATTTGATTTTTTTTCTTTTGTGTGTGTGCCTTTTGTTGTTTCCTCCGAGACAGCGACCTGGTGGTCATTAGTTTAACATGACTAATTAAAAGAGAAAACCATCCCTTGTTGCTGATCTTTATTCTTGGTGGGTTTGTGGATGAGGAGCGATGAGGCTTTTGAGGACTTCCTCTCATTCCTGAATCAATCTCCCATTGCTTTCCTCTTTCTTTTTGAGAGGTTTCAGTCTAATTCTGCCCTTTCTCCTGAAGCAGGAATCCCCCAATTTATGATGCTTAGTTCTGTCACCTTTTAGAACATGGGTAGGCAAACTAAGACCCGGGGGCCAGATCCAGCCCAATCACCTTCTAAATCCAGCCTGCAGACGGTCCGGGAATCAGCGTGTTTTTACATGAGTAGAATGTGTCCTTTTATTTAAAATGCGTCTCTCGGTTATTTGCAGGGCCTGCCGGGTGTTTTTACATGAGTAGAATGTGTCCTTTTATTGAAAATGCATCTCTGGGTTATTTGTGGGGCATAGGAATTCATTATTTCCCCCCCCCCCTCAAAATATAGACCAGCCCCCCACAACATCTGAGGGACAGTGGACCGGCCCCCTGCTGAAAACGTTTCCTGACCCCTGTTTTAGAATTACCACTTTGAGCTCAAATTCTGGGCACTCCAAAAGCACAGTCTGGATGTAGGACATAATTAGGGAGAGAATTGCGAGGAGAGTAGAAATTCAAACTGCCTTCCCTCACGGGAGTCTTGCCAGGGCGATTTGCATGCGAGGATAGCATCTTTGGGGGCCAGAGGGAAGTCTGGTTTCTCTGTCTTTGCATTAGGTCAGCATAAATTATGCCAATGAGGTTGGTATGTTGCAGAGAAGTACTCAGTATAGCCTGGGGCTTTCCAAGGGTGTGATCTGACACCTCCCTGAGCCAGTCGGCTTGGTCTTCTCAAGTGATCCTGGACCACAGCCTAGTTTCAATAATGTTGCAGCAGCAAAAGGCCAACTGGCTCCTCAGGCAGGTCTGAGACGTTAATGCAGCACGTAAAAGTGTTCTTACTAAAGACAGTTCTGGGGCACTGGCGGCCTGACTGTGGCCTCATTCAACAGGGCCTCTGATGGGAAGGATGAACCCACTGATGGGTTGCCTCTTTAGCGTAGCCACTGCAGTTGGTAATGGTTCATTTCACCGTGGATTTCCTTGCTCAGAATAGCAGTGCCCATTGATCTCATTCGTGGTCAGAGATGACACAAAGTATGATTCAGCCAAACAAGAGATCTAAACATTGTTGAACAGATGAACCAGGCAAGTCATTGTTACACTGTAGCAAATCCTTCTGATTTATCACCGTTTAAAAGCCAAAAAGGCATTAGTTTCCTCCTTTGCCCAAGAGGTCTATTCCGATGAGTTCACAGCTAGAATTGGCCATCCTTCCGTTTTTCATGTGTGCTGGGGCCGGGCACAGCAGGTCACTCAAACTTTCTCTCCCCCACCCTAAGTTAATTACTATTAAAATAAAAAGTTCAGTGGAGTGGAACAAACATAATTACTTTTTGGGAGCCTAATTATCTGCATTTATTGCCAGTGCTTTGTTGTAATTGATTGCTAATGGTCTGCTTCACTCTGGAATTATCTAATTAATACCCCCACAGAAAAAATCAGGCTCCACTTTGAAATGGCTCTCCCCGCCCCCCAGCAGTCCTGATTGCAATTGTTGCTGGTCGGGTGCCTCTGTTGGGATCTTTTTGTGTATACCCGGATGTTTCCTTGGAGTGTTCTGAGTTTGCAAGGCTTGATTGCCTTGCCAACCTAATGGTGGTGTGTTCTATTTTCTCCTGCAAAGCAGATCCTTCTCACTTTCAACCCATTTCATTCCATATCTGTGTCATCTGTCTGCTCTTATCTTTGGTCTCACAAATTGCATTGTCTGGCAATGGCTGCCTACTCTCCTCTTTTAGCCTATCGCTGTTTTGTTCCATCTTTAAGGTTGGTCTTCCCAAGCATTCAGTTTTGCTGTTCGAAGAGAAAGGAATTAGGTAAGATTGCGCGCTGCTGTTCACCTGCTGAATTTCACCTAATCTGTGACCCTCCCCCAGGCACTACCAGGTCTGCCAGCTATGGGTAGTTCACATGTTTATGTATAGAACTTGATTCTTCATCACTCAATGTGCAGCTGAATCTGTGAGCTGACGCCGTTGTGTTTGAGCAACAATGTGAATCTGGTTGGCAGCATCTGTGCTCATACATCTTTTCAAGTTTCCACTTGATGCTGCAATTGTCAAGTGTTGGTCATGCGTGTGGGGAAAAGGCCCCACTGGATGCCGAGAAATCCCTTGCTCCGGAGTAGCAAACCATTTAATCTGAAAAATGTGTGGGTGCTTTCTGTCCCTTTTGTCTTACTACAGAGACAGCTATTCTGGGAAATAACTAAGAGGTTGCTTTCCCTCCAGAATAATCTTTTTCACATTGAGCCTAAAAAGGAACACTCTGTAACTTGGAGGAGAACACTGTGTAATTCAAAAGCTTGCTCACCTCATTGTGAACTCTGGTTGATCCTAAAAAATATATAGAACTTTCATTAGGAGTGTTCCATCTAAACACCCATCACACATTGAGACAGAGTTGAGTCTCCCCTCACTGCCATCTGCCCCCCATCAGCTGTACATTTGATGAGTGTGAGATGGGGGCCTAATAAGGTAAGCACATTCAGTGAGAAAATGGAAGACCAGTTAAATCATGTTCTTTTAATCTCATAACTGATTAGATGTCTGCCACTGCTTTCCTTTGGCATAGCGGAGCTCATTTTATAAAGAAAGGATTATTTGTACAAGGCCAGTGTCAGATAAAGAGGAAGTGAGATGAATGCTTTAGAGAGAACAATGTAATATTAATTGTTTATTTGAGAGAGTCAAAGTAGGAGCAAAGACACAGTGACAATTTAAATTGAGTCGCTTCAGAGGAAAGAAGCACAAAGTGGGTTAAGTGTTACTAGGAAAGATCATCAGAGCAGATGACATTAGTTGTGGCTTTGACAACTCCGTATAGAGAAGAAAAGGGATTGCAACATGTAGCAGATTCATGAGCTGAGCTGCATAGACTGGCCAAGGGCCTGTGGTCTAACACCTAATTTATCATGTTCCTATGTGGTATGCCCAAGAATGAGTTGGCCATTTCTCAAGGATCACCTCACTTAATGCCTCAGGTAATGTAAGCAGATCTGGGGCTAATTCATGTGATGTGAGTAATGTATGGCGAATACAAGTTGAGTAGATTTTTTGTAGAGTTCAGCAGTTAGTGTTTGCTTCAGTACAGAGATCTACACCTAGATCAATACTCAGCCCATGTTTGTCTGGAAGCCAGGCCTTATGAGGAACAGTTGATGGAATTGGGTATGTTTAGCCTAGAGAAGAGGAGACTGAGAGGAGATATGATAGCCATCTTCAAATATCTCAAGGGCTGTCACATAGAAGATGGAGCAAGCTTGTTTTCTCCTGCTCCAGAGGGTAGCACCCGAACCAATGATTTCAAGTTATTGGTTCTGGCTAAACATCACAAAGAACTTTCTGGTGGTAATAGCTGTTTGACAGTGGAACAGACGCCCTTGAAAGTTGGTGGATTCTCCTTCCTTGGGGATTTTTAAGAAGAGGTTGGATGGCCATCTGTCATGTATGATCTACTTGGGATCCCCATATTGCAGAGGGTTGGACTGGATGACCCTTGGGGTCCTTTACACCTCTACAATTTTGTGATTCTCTCTAGTTCTATCCCCTTCTCCCAAAAAAGTATTATGGGGGTGCAAAGGAGTAGTCTCCACCTTACAACATGTTCATATTTCTCCTGAAGGACACAGTGAGGTACAAAACACATGGTGATCTTTTTGTTTTATATAATACTTATTTGTGAGTTTGTGGGGTCACACAGAAAGTGTTGAACAATGCACCATGTTGCAAGAAGCGCCCAGGTGATGGTAGCCCCTAGCAGTTCAGACTCTGGGTGACGGTAGCAGCTACCAGTTCTGACAACTGCTGGAGGTACCTGCAGAAAACTTCCTTCAAAACCATTTTCATGCCCCATTCTCACAAAATGCAGAAAAGGTGGTGAACCTCTGCTTGGACTGTAGAATTTCAGATTGCAAATGGGGCAATGCAGCTCCATGGGGGGCGGACGGGACATCATAAAAAGCTAGCATGACAAGGAGAAGGCTCCACTATATCTATGGCTATAACCCCATGGTGGGTTAAAATGGTTGGAGGGGCAATTTGCAGTGGGGAGTTGGAAAGGGAATAAGGTCCCCTGTCCTTTTACTCCTTCACTCTGAATTCTCCCAAAGCAGCTTCAACAGCATTAGGGCTCTCCTACACATAACTGCTTGTAATATGCAGTTAACCCCTTAGGCTCCTGTTGATGCAGTGGTTGGATGTTAGGATCTGAGAGACCAGGGTTCAAATCCCCACCTGGGCCAGTCACTGCCTCTCAGCCTACCCTACCTCTCAGGGTTGTTGGGATTAAATGAGGAGCTCATTGGAGTAAAGGGTGGGATCGAAATGCAAGAAATAAATCAGCCCAGGGCTTAACAATCACACAGCCACTTCAGTATATTTTTTGTGAACAACAACAACAACAACAACTCAGGCTCTATCAATCCAGTTTTGTTCATTAGCTGCCATTCTGCTTACTGCCAAGAAGAAAAACCTGGGGGTGTTAAGAGATGGGACAAATTCTCCCCACTAAATTAATTCCCCCTACTCATTGCTCCCCAAAACAGTTGTCAATGGATGAAACATAGCCAATAATGGAAATTTTATTGCCATCACATTGGGTTTGCATAGCCATTGATGGTCATTGAGAAAAACATGATGCAATGCATGGTATAAAACAAAATAAAAATGTAATAACGCAGTTTAAATCCTGTTGGAATGAACAAAATAAGGCAGAAAAGAAAGCAAATCTGCATTACCCTTCAGCTTAATGTAGCCCAAGTAGCACTCTCATTCCAGCTAATGAGACTTGATAGGATGCCATATGTATCCAACTTTATTTTTAATCTCCATTGCCCAGGGAGAAAAACTCACTGTCCTCCTTGCTTGCTGTCAGGCAATGGTCCAGTCTTTGAGTGCTCTCTGTCTTTGGCCCACAGGGGGCAGACTTAAGAAGACAGGTTGGTCTTGAGCTTGAGAAACGAGGGGAAACCTTATATATCCATTCTCCAAATACGGATCCGTATGTAACCAAAAACAGAACTATCAATGCACAAGAGAAAGCTATGGGCAGGCCTGGAGGTTCTCCCAACCTTGCAAAAGAACAGTACTGTAAGTCTTTAGACAATAAAACCTTAAA
This sequence comes from Podarcis filfolensis, assembly GCF_964270895.1. Lineage (NCBI taxonomy): Eukaryota > Metazoa > Chordata > Lepidosauria > Squamata > Lacertidae > Podarcis > Podarcis filfolensis. The sequence goes on along the minus strand of NC_139609.1, from coordinate 53,609,071 downwards.
GGAGAGCAACTCTCCAGAATTGCCCAATAAGGTCAGCACGGTCAGTGACCACTGCTGGTTGCCTGTTGGAGGGGTGGGGGAACGGAAGAATGAGGGAGAGGAGAAATGGAGTTTCCTGGGAGATGCCATGGCTGGTTGGCTGGAACATCTTGTTGCAGCCTGCCTCCAAGAAGCTCAGGGTCGTGTGCCTAGTCCTCCCCTCTGCCTTTATTTTCAGTATAACCCTGTGAGGTAGGTTAGGCTGACAGTGAACGGTCCACCCAGTGAGTTTCATGGCTGGTATCGCAATCCAGCGCCAACAGGGCATTTCGTGCCTTTCCACTCAGCTCCGCCAGCTAAGCCAGACTCCAACGGAGGCCAGAAAAAAAGTCCTTGCTGTAAATTCATGGAAGATAAAAGGCTATCAGTGGCTACTAGCCATGATGGCTGTTCTCTGCCTCCACAGTCAGAGGCAGTCTGTTTCTGAGAGCCAGTTGCTGGACACTGCAGGAGGGGACAACACTCTTGTGCTCACATCCTTCTTGCAGGTTCCCCACAGGTTGGCCATGGTGACAACAGGAAGCTGGACTGGATGGGCCATTGGCCCAATCCAGCAGGCTCTCTTACAAAACCGGGTATTCTGGTGGGGGTGCCAAACCAGCCCAGGATCTGCTGGATCTTGAGCTGGTTTTGTTGCCGTCACCTGCCGTTTACCAGCAATCGGCCCCAGTCATCCTCTTCCACCCCACCTTCTGCTGCTGCTGCCATGGAAGGTTGGTCTGTGGATGTGGCTTGCTAGCTGGGAGTGGTGCTTTAGAGATGGCGCCCTAAGTAGACTTTGAACTCTGGTCTTCCGAGACCATCTCTGTAAACATGTACTGGCTCTGTTGCTTGGCTTTTCTGTGATCTTGTTATAAACTGCATTCTAACAGCGGGTTTTTCTTTTTCCTTTTAACCGTCGTCCAACAAAGGAATTTTATATTCAAAAGCAAGAGGCATCAAAGCGACTTACAGGGGCCAGGAAGGCCATCCACGGACAGATCGATGGGCATTTATCCTGAATGCTGGCTCTGAGATGCTTCTTTGTTCCTCACCAGTTGGTGTCTCATTGGTGTCCTGCTGCTATGCATTGCTTGTGCTGCTGAACCTGGCTAAAAGGCCTGTTTGTCAGCTTCCAGATGACCTGCTTATTGAACACCCATCCTGATTTGGTTCGCACAAAGCCTGTCCAGAGGTTGTGTGACATCTGTTGTTTACTGGGCATGCATCCTGATTTGTTGGTGTGGCAGCTATATGATCCTGAACTTTTTAGAGCATTTGTCTGCCATTTCCCTTTCTGTGCAAACTCCCTAAAAAATTAAAAGGTCAACTTGTTGTGCCCAAATACATTAATCTACATGAATTTTCCGGTATGTGATGGCAGACCCACCAAGCATCTCTATATTCGAGGGTCAGTCCCAGATTTACAGAAGCCATCCTGGTTTCTGATTTGATCCCAGAATGTCCCATTTTTCCTTAGGATGCCCCTATTTTCTGCAGAGAAATGTTGGAGGGTATGCTGGGCTAGACAGACCTGTGGCCTCATCCACCAGGACTCTTCTTTTGCTCTTACAATCTGCACGTAGGTAGGTTCTGTGCTGTTTTCTACATGGGAGTGTTTTGCGTGCAGGAAATCCATATTGTGAGAGGGAAGGGAATCCCTCAGGGAAACTGGCATTATTCTGAGCCAGCCCTGCCACCTACCCAGGTGTCATCACAGGATAAACGAGCACTTCAGGGCAGAATGAGACATTCGGCAGAAGGTTACTCCGATCAAATCAGAAATAAATAAGCACAAGGTGACCCAGGGTGAGCCTTCTCATACTATATCAAACACTTGTCTTCAGACCACTGCAGAACACAGGATCAGAGCCCACTTACATGGCACCAGAAGTCATAATAGCCTTGAAATTCCCTGCTGTGTAAGCTAATGCTCATCTTCCGGGCCTGGAGATGGCAGGTGCCCACCCGTTTCATTCTCCATTCCCATAGCATCACTTTTTTTGCCATTTCGGCCCGCGTCTTCCCCGCCTGCACTTAGTCAAGCAGGCTTGATATCTTCTGACATGCTAAAAATGTCAGCCTTGCTCTCTATTAAAGGTCAGATCCTGATGGGTGGGTTTCCAAATGCCATCCCTTCTATCTGGCACCCTCCCAGGATGATGCTGGCATCTACCTGATGTTTCCATGGCGGGGTGGTGGTGGCGTAAATGCCTTGGACCCTCACAGGGTCATCAGGGCGTTAGTGGGTTGGCTGAGAGTGCCTGATCTCACTCTTGACAGAGCACAGCAGGGAGGACCATATTCTGTCTGCTCAGCAAACTGCTGGCCATCTTCACGCTCTTCCCTCCCTGAAGGCTCCTGCTACAATTTCAACGGGCTTCAGTGGACAGCTCAGTCTTGGCTTGTAGCCACTGCCAAGGGCCTCACGCCCAACTTATGCCTGCCTCCCATGCTACTTTTTCCAGCAAAAGCGTTTACAACTGAATGTGCAAATAGATGGCGTGTGAATGATAATGGCAGCCGCACACGTGTCTCTTTTGCGCCTTGGCTTTCTGGCAATGTGTTACCGGCAGGATCCAATCAAAGTGAAGCATTTTGTCAGATTGTGCCCAGTGAGATTTTCTTCCCCCTTTAATGACATGAGTGCTAATTTTCTTCATTGGAAAATTGAATATATGAAAAGACCAGGAGGGAAAAGCAGTGCTAGCGGAAGAAGGCTATGAAAGATAATACTGATTAAAATAAGCTAATCACTTACCAGGGGAGAAAATGATTGAGATCTCATGATTAGACCTCATAGCAAGCACTGGGGGTCCAGGGATTGCAGGTCTGTGGCTTGAGAAAAGGCAGTTACCCAAATGGCCAGAGAAAAAACATTTAATGTTTATTTTAACTCATGCATTCATTATATAGTGTGTATTGGTGGGGGGAGTGAGTGTCCAAGCTGCAATGCAACAAGCAAATACAGTGGTACCTCAGGTTACATACACTTCAGGTTACAGACTCCGCTAACCCAGAAATACTACCTCGAGTTAAGAACTTTGCTTCAGGATGAGAACAGAAATCGTGCAGCAGTGGCGTGGCGGCAGCAGGAGGCCCCATTAGCTAAAGTGGTGCTTCAGGTTAAGAACAGTTTCAGGTTAAGTACGGACCTCCGGAACAAATTAAGTACTTAACCTGAGGTACCACTGTAGCTTCGTACTTTTAGTGATAATCAGAAGGCCTTACATGTGCATTTCAATGGATAAATGGTTCTGCTTAGACCTGAGACACACCTGACTCCAAAAGCTGCCCTCCACAAATGTTGTCATTATGTGGTCTGAGACTGGCTGTAGCCTAATGATAAGGGATCTGCTTTTCATGGAGAACCCCTGGCATCTCCAAGTAGGACTAGGAAAGACTCCCTGCCTGAAACCCCAGAGATGCGTTGCCGGTTAGTGCAGACCATTCTGAGCTAGGTGGACCAATGGTCAGACTCAGCACAAGGCAGCTTCCTGTGTTCCTTTGGTCACCATCCCCGAGCCTTATTTTCCTATCTGTGAAATGGGAATGATATTTCACAGGATTCTCATGAAGATAGGGAAGATAGTTAACTTGAAAACCATGGTTAGCTTGCAAACCACTTGCAAGCTAACCATGGTTTTCAAGTTAACCATGTTGTCTAAACAAGGTAACTGGATTTTTAGTAGTAGAATGAAATAAAACATCATTATTTTCTGGCAACTTTGGAGTTGCTTTAGAAACAGAAGTGGCCCTCCAGATGTTGCTCCTATCAGCGCTAGCTGGCCTGGCCAGTGCCCAGGGACGATGGGAACTGGGGCAATCTCTGAAGGGGCAGTAGTTGCCCACCGCTGCTTTAAAACAAGAGTTACACCTTCGTTGTGTGTAGAGGTAGCATTATGCACAGGAAGCGATGTTTCCATGGGAACACCACAGCTGTCCAGGTTCTCCCCATTTTGCAGCTGCCTTGCAGGCAAAAAAAGCTCCCGCAATCCTCCTGGGCAGGAAGGTCAGGCTGCTTCATTAGCCCTTGCCCAACTGTGTTAAGTGGTGCCAGAGATGCTATGAAGCAGGGACCATTTTTTGTTCGGAGGCGAGTCAAGTCAATTATTCCTGAAAGAGACAAGCTGAGAAAATAACTGTTCACACCTATTAATCCCCTGGTCCGCCCCTCTGCGCAGAGTCCGACCCTGTCAAGCAAAGGATAGAGCTCTAGCCTGGGAGCGGTGCCAACATGTGTTTTACAGCCACTGCATCAGAGTCAGGCTGTGTTAGGCTCACAGCAACACTGCGGATTAAGTGTCTGGTCAGCACAAATTAGTGTAACGCAGCGCAGAGCCGGGTTGCGCTCCTGCTGCAGGGAGCTCCAGCCCTGGAAGCTGCTTGTTTTTGCTAATGAGAGATGGGGCAGGTAGCTGGAGATCTCGTTTGTTTATTTATTTAGTGTAATCTTTTCTCCCGCTTTGCAGGCAATTATTGTCTCCCAAAGTGGCTCGGATCCATTAGGAGAAAGAGACGGAGAGACAAGGCCCTGCCATCCGTCTCACAAAGATGCACAAAGGAAGGAGAATGGAGAGTATAGGTAGAGGAAGGAGATCAGCCCAACTCAGGCCAGAATGCATTGGTGAGCTATAAATGGGCACTTCAATCCATCTTGGGATTCAAGGCAAGGCTAATCTTCCTTTGGAAGTGCTCGTGCCTGAATAGCTGTTATTGTTCCTGGTCCCTTTGGCTGATCAGAGTGTCCCAGCATAGTTCTCCCCTATCTCCCTTAATCCCTACAACAACCCTGGGCTGAGAGGCAGTGACTGGCCCAAGATCACCCAAATTCTCACATTTGTCTTTTGTTGGGAGCAAGGATTCTTTAACATGCACCCACATTTGTTGCATGTAGCATTTGCAGAAGAGGACATCTTCTGCAGGGAGTAGCTGATCTCAGATGAACCCAACTCAGGTCGCTATGGGGAAATGAAGGGAAAACTAGAAAGATCCCACTAGAAAAGTATGTGGCATTGCGAGTGTCAACACCCACTACAGATAGACCTGCAGTTTTGAAAATTACGCTATGGGCATTTCCAGACTGCTGGTGGTTTGGGGTGGGATTCCATCACATACCAGCAAATTCAGGCTGTGCAATTCTAGTTCAGGGGAGAGCTTGCTCAGCAAACTTACTCCCCAATGAAGATCAGACTTTTTGCTGTAAGGAAAGTGACAGGGAAATATGCTGGAAAGTGTGGGATGCTGTTGGCTAACCTCCCTGCAAACAAATCAGAATGAAGGCTCAATAAAGAAGTTGTCTGGAAGCACCCCTGGCGAGCCAAATTGGCAAAGAGCTCCTATCTCGTTTCTGTGCTCAACTCGGAACAAAGCAGTTTCTTATAGGAAATGCTGCCTAAATGGGAGTTTGTCATATTTCTCTTTATCTCTGACTCACATTTACAGGGAAACGAGTGATGTGAAGGCCTTTGGCAACCCCAGAACTGAGGAGTGCTATAGAAAGCTGACGGCTACACAACAGAACTCAACATGCATTCAATCGACATGGTTGACAGGACCCCATTTTTGTTGTTGGCATGTATGTACGTGCGTGTATGTGTGTTTAGTGGAATACTTTGATTCACTCCCCCTCACTCTTCCTCCCTCAGATATTTCCACTCTCCTCTGGTAGCAATTTTATCTTGTTTTGTTGTCATTTGAAACCATTCTTTGCTTGGGTTGTCATGGAAACTGGCTTGTTTGTTTTCCTGCACTACGAAGAAAGCTTAACTAACTCTGACACTCCCTAAGACTCAGCGTGTGGCCACCTTGGGGGGGGGGGTGAGGGGGGTATTCTGCTTGCAGACCTGGCCCATGGCCTGTTGCCGGACATGCAAGAAGCTTCTCATCTCCTTTCACAAGTTATGCCATTTCATCCCCACACCTCAATTTCTCAGAGTCCCAAAGGCTAGAGCTGTGAACTTTTCATCTCTTGATGGGCTCCTGTTGAGCTCATGACTTTTGAATCTTACCTCCCTCTTCACAAAGATGTTCTGGGTCGTATCATTTCCATCAGAAGCGCTCCCAAATGTGTCTGTTCCTCATTTACAGGCCCTAAAGTTTAGGATCTAAACAATGTTATAAACCCCTGGTTTCTGAGTGGTGAGAAGTCACAGAGCAGGAAGGGATGTGGGATCTATGGCCTTCCAGATGTTTTTGGACTCCAGTTCCTATCATGCCTCACTTTAGGCCCTTTTGACTGGGGTTGGTGATGAGTTGGAGTCCATCAACATCTGGATGGCAACAGGTTCTGCCTGGAATGGATTTAGGTTTGATGAGGCCCTAAGCTACTGAGGGTAATGGGGCACTTTATATGTCCAGCTGTCCTTTGTCAACAACAAATTGTCGCTGTTTTTTGTGTTGAATATAAGCTATATGGTAATTTATGGACCTAATAGGTATCTAAAGCCATTTGCACATAACAAAATATGTATTTTATCAAAGTAATTGTTGAACTTTAAATTTTTTGGGGGGCCCCCAAGAGAGTGGGGCCCTAAGCTATAGCTTGTTTAGCTTATACATAAATCCTGCACTGGGTTCTGCACCCCTGTGCTGGTGACATGCTGCAGGGTTTGGATTCTTTTGGGTGACTGAGTGCTAGAGAGAGAGAGAGTATATTTTGTTTACTTACAGAGAAGCACGACACAGTGGAGGCAAGCAGGCACTCCTTCAGCAGGCAGCAGATCTCCATGGAACAACATAAGCAGCCACATGCACCCAGATGCACACACACACACACACACACACACACACACACACACATTTCCAGCTAATTCTAGCTGGAAACTCTTAGCTCTGTCCCTGTACCATATTCCAAACTTTACTTCCTTACCTGCTCAACTGCAGAGCACTAGTCTCAGGCTCCACTCCTGCAGGTAAACTGCCCATTCCTGGGACTGCCCACAGCCATCCAGAAAATGGACATTATTTTGTCAAGAAAGTTGACATTATTTTGTCCTTAATCGAGCTGGCCCAGTTCACCAGCGGTAATACTGACGGTGAAGATATAAAAAGCTGAGATTAAAATCAAACCTCCCTCATCTATTATGTAATAACAGCCTTCCATGTCTGCAGGGTGTGATTCTAAAGTACTTGTCAGAGACAGTTCAGGGATCAAACAAGCCCACATACTTCCTCGATATGCACAAAGGTAGCCGTTGGGTCAAATGTGCTCCGCATTGCACAAAAAACCCCAAAAGATTTCCTATTAAGGTTCAATCACAACGGGATTAAATGGATTTGTGTGAACTTGGACAATACCCAATTGAAGGAACCTTGGAAAGTTCCAGGGTATGTTGGAGGAAAAGCAGAATCTGAAATGATGTTTAGAGAGGAGAGAGAGTTTGTGCAAGTGTCATGTGAATATGGAAGCTGAAAAAATACGGGGAGGGCAAACCCTTGAGAAAAGCCTTGCGTTTCCAAGCAATTGTTGGAAGGCTGGAAGCCTTTTGCACCCTTGCTGTAGAAATACACCAAGATACAGTTAAAGGGGTGCAATCAGGGATGTCTCCAGTATTACATGTGATAGTTTCAATAACATACAAAAATGTTAGGTTTGCACAGTTAAGGTGGATTAAAGGGCTCGGTCACTCTGGCACATAAAATCCACATTTTAAAAAACAGACTGTTTGCAGTTAGAAAAGTGACATCAAAATACATTGAAAAACAAAAAAATGAAAATCAGAATACATTCTCGATACAGGTCAGATAGAATCTAATCCCTGTGTAGCTTTGTCCAACCAAATCAAGATGAATGCTCAACAAATGCATTATCTAGAGTAGACTCAGGTTTGTTTCATTAGTTCTGGAAAGCACAACAATTCTCTGGCAACATAGGAGGTCAGCAATGAACTTTAAAATATTTGTGGGCTCCAAATGCTTATAGCAGGGTTTTGTTTTCTTCTGAAGATACTAAGGGTATGTACCGACACACAATGTTATGTGCTGTTGGTGCCGTAAGGGTGCATGCTTGCCCTTCACAATATGGATCTAGCTTTCTTGGAAAGGGTACGACCTGTTATGGACCCCCCTGCCCAAGTCATTTCACCTGAAAGTGATTTAGATGTATCTTCACCATGAAGACATAGATCAGAAGAAGTCACAAGTGGACCTCACAGACAATCTCATTGTAGATTTGGCTTTAAAGGGGGATTAGAAAAAAATCATGGCCATGAATCATCACGGCTATACCTGCAGGATCAGAGACTGTAGACTTCTGAATGCCAGTTGCAGGGAACAACAACAAGAGAAGGCTATTGGTCTCATGCCCTTTCCAGAGGCATCTGGCTGAGCATTATTAGAAACAGGACGTTGGACTATTCCTGCATTGCAAGGGGTTGGACTAGATGACCCTTGGGCTCCCTTCCAACTATACAGTTCTATGATGCTGTGACGAGAAGACTTTGGGCTGATTCATCAGGGCCCTTTTTATGTGCAGATTCCATGCTAATACCTGCCTGGGATACTTTGTAACATTAGAAGTAGCTTGCGAAAGTTGTGCTGCTGGGTTAATGGGTGCTTTGTTTGTTCCCCCAGATGTGCCCTGATCTGTTGACAGGAGGTAATGAAGTTGACCTCCTACTGAACAGATCATTATGTGCTTTGGGGAACAGAATGGAAATACTTCCATGCTGTGGGCATGCTGTCCCTGGCTGGGTTTCAAATATAAGGCAAATGGTGAATTTGCACTTGGTCAGGTGTCCTGCTTCAATATCTATCAAGGAGATCTTACTCATTCTGCCTATTCGGTGAAAAGCGCCCCTGCTTTGTTCGCCTTTTCAAGTCATTGAAATGTTAATCATATCACAACATCCGCTTCATGATTAGCTTACCCATATGATCTTGGAAGGAGCTTTGGCCACTGTTTTGCAGGATCCTTCCAGGACACACACACACACACACACCCCAGTTCCAGATGCAGCGCTGTCTGTCTGCACAGTTTGGGATATTGATGGGGAAGGAGGAATATCTGGCTTGGAGGGACTTCCTTCAATGGGATTGCCCTGCTGCTGTGCCCGCTTTTATTCCCAAAACGGAGCTTTGTCAGCTTAACTTGTGCTAAGGAAGGCAAGGGAGTGTGAAATTGACAAGATCCTCTTCAAATCAGTGGAAATGGATTAGGAAGTGATGGAGTGGGCAGTATGAAAAGAACTTAACTATAACAATGGAAACAATTAACAAAGATCTTGAGCATCAGAGTTTCGTTGCAAGTGGAAACTCAGTGTTGCTAGTGCCTGTCTCTTTCTTTCTTTCTTTCTTTCTTTCTTTCTTTCTTTCTTTCTTTCTTTCAGGCTGCTTGATATGGCAGAAAAGCTCTCATGGGGCCCTTAGACCGTCACTATTTTGCAGGAGGGATTCAAGTGTATACCAGAACTTTAGGTTTGCTCATTTAAAATGTATGAAAGGACCTTGTCGCCATATAGCACAACAAATCCACTTTAACAAAGAGCTGGACATCACTTTCTTAAGTGAGGAGGAAATACATTCAAAAGTGTGGGGGGTGAATTAATGACTTTCAGGAAGATGTATAAACATGTCACAAGCAAATCAGAATGATTGTTCAATAAAGACCAGGTGTAATCTAGCCCCTGCAAAAGCTTGATCAAGGTGAATGCTGAATAATCTGGCCGTCTGGAGGAGCCATCAGGCTCAAATAGATGGAGACACATAGAGCATAACTTAGGAAATTGACCTGTTTGAAAACACAATTAGGAAAAAGCTTCAATCACTCACCATTGATAATGGCATAGGCACTAGCCAATAGGTGCTCTTCCCACGACACCTGCAGATATAATTTGCAGTTGTTACACTAGCTGTCAGGAAGAGAACTGCCTTTTCCCAGGGTCAATTTATTGTGGCTGGGAGAAAGGAAAATGCAGTTTCCCTGTGAGAAATTCCAAAGGGGTTATTTTTTGGGTGGGGGGACAATGGATCCCTGACAGCTACCAAGTGACAAGAGTGCAATTAATATGCTGTTGAAAATCATCTGAAAATGCCCCTAGGTGGTGAAGCCCTGGGAAGCTAGCCATGGGAAAATCACATTAGGTGAGTCTATGGAAACTACTCTCCATGCTGAACAGGTCTTTGCAGTGTTGATTTATTCCTGACAATAACCGATGCTTCACTGAGTTGAGAGATGTGAACGCCTGCAGCATCACTGCTCTCATCCAAGCGTCTCTTACACCATTTGGAAAAGGTCAGCCCTGAAGTAGGAGCCCACCCTCCCAGATTCCCCTGTCATGAAACAGGCACCTGAAAGAATGAGTGTGTGTCTCATGAATGGGCCTACAGGTACGCGTGCACAAAAGAAGACTTAGAAGGGGAGAGTTCTTTGGCACAGGCAAATGTCATCTCGTCCTGACAAATAGTAAAGGAGACTTGGCAAAAGCTTAAGGAGAGAGGAGTGCAATAGTTTAAGGGGAGCAAAGCAGCTCTCAGTGAGGGCAGCTGCAGAAATTGAATGGCTGGCCCCAGGTGAGTAGGAGCAGGGGCAGTGTTGTCTGCAGGGCAGCCACACAGGAGCATGTCAATCACTTGCTACGTTATGGGAACAAGCGGAACAGCTTATTTGATTCACCACCTTTCAGTACTGAGAAAACAAGATGGAACTTTGAAAATGCATGGCTTCCTCCAGATTGTCCTTATTTTGTGGGAGGCATTCACATCCATACCAGGTTCGTGGAATTAAAGTGGTTTCCCTACCAGAACAAATCCATTTTTAAAAACAACTTTAAGAAAAATGATGCGAAGTCCACTGAAATGTGTGGGATTAACAAATAATGAATGGGAAGACGTGTAAACACCCCACAAGCAAATCAGAACGAATGCTCATGAGTGTTGTATAACTGCCCCATTAACAAATCGGAATAAATGCTCGTAGTCTAACTACCCTGTAAACTTTGTGTAAGCAAATCAGGATGGATGCTGAATAAACATGACATCTAGAGAAGTCCTGTGACTCAGAGTAATAACAAAAAATGTCCTTAGTGCCCTCCCTCCATCCTGATATTTGAACAGTAGCTGCATTTAATCCTCTACAGCCTCGTAAGTCTTTAAGGCTGCGATCATACATTCACTTACCTGGGCGTAAGCCCCGCTGAACGCAATAGGAATTATTCCTGAGTAGGCATGTAGAGGATTACGGTAATCTGTAAGTGTCTATTCTGCCCCCAACACGAAAGATGGGGATAGGTTCATTTAGGATTACTACTTTCCCCAAAGAATGTGACTGAACTGACCAGCCACTGATCACTTGCGCAAGTCATTGTTATGAATGCTGCGCAAATCTGTCAGCTAAGCCTGGTCATACCTTTGTCAGGCAAATTGCTTGGCTACTGTCCCAGAATGGCTGAAGGGTATTTTTTTCAGGAGCCAGGAAATAGCTGGGTCTTCTTTGAATGCAGTAGGGGCATAACTCTCTCCAGCTAGGATGACGTAAGCCAGATCTCTGTATGAGAGGAGCAGGTTGGGGGACAGTGAGAGAAGCCACAATTTTTGAAACGGAGGATGCTGCAGTGGGAGATAGAGAGATAAATCTTTGAGCTCTTGGAAGATACTTTGGGACTGTCTCTGGGGAAATATAATGTGGGATAGTGGGTTTGCTGTTTGTAGGAGTGTTATGTTGCCTGTCACCCTCTATAGTCCTTGTAAATAAACTCAGATGTAACACATAAATGCCTTGAATTGTCAATCTCTTATGCTTCCTTGGCTAAAGGAAACCAAACCAAATTAAACCCTGCCCTGGAAACACTAATAAAACAACAACAGCTAGTCTGTTCTGAAGCCAGAAAGATACCAGCCATTTTAATTTAATAAAATTGTAGAGCTGGAAGGAATTCCAAGGGGCATCTAGTCCAACCCCTCCTGCCCACAGCTATCCCAACCTTATGATTAACAGCCAGACCCATTGCACCACTGGGTTCAGATGGTCCTGAATGCTGGCAAAAGCTTACCAAATAGCACCTGCAGTCCAGTGTTAACCAAGAAATGGGGAGAAATGTAGGCGATGGCAATTTTCTGGTGTGAAATTGGCCTGAGCAATTTTATTTGGTTAACCATACTGTTTTTATGAGCTGATATTGCTATAAAGATTACAGGTGTGCTTTTTTTTTTGGCCCTAGTATTCTGTGATATTCGCAACACTGTAAATTTGAATATTTTAGTGATTTCTCTCTCTCTCTCTCAATGAATAAACAGACACTGGTGCACTATAAATACATACTATCTTATTTTTTCTCTTTGGCATGGGGCATGAGGCATCTTGTGCATTGTTCACAATATTATAGGTGAACCAGGTTTCATGCTGGCACCTAATTAATTCTGGCAGAGCTGTCAGCACCTCAGGATAACCTCCAGTTAAGTAAAGCCAAACAGGAGCACCTGGGACAAGGATGTCTAGCTGCAAAAGGGGATGGGGCTCCTGCAACCTTAACAATTGTTCAGAAGAGGGAATTCCAGCAGATACAGCATGTCACGCTGAACTGCTCCTGCAGATACTCCTATTTCTATGGAGCTTCCTGTTTAAGGTTCAGGAGCCCTGGTTCCTTTTGCACCTGGATTCTCCTACTGAGACTGATTAGGGCTATTAAATGCACTTTCAGAAGTTTTTTTTTGTTTTGACTATTTTTCATTTTTTTTGTTTTGACTATGGCAGACCAACACGGCTACCTATCTGTTTCAGAAGGAGGTGATGGCTCTCTCAAACCAGTGCTGTGGGTGACTATTAAGTATTGTGAACAAGCTAGTGTCTACTGGTAGCAAATGCTACCCGTTGAAACATCTGTCTTGTGGTTGCTTTTGCCTGTGTGCAGAAACAGTCTGGTGTCTGTTTCCACCAATTGCTGTTGTGGGCAAGAACTATTGGTGTAAGTTGCTGTATGTTGACCTTGGTGGTCAGAGAGTTATACCTGCCAGTCCCCAGGTGCTTGGGCAGTCAAGAGCTTGGCATGACTCCTCTCAAAATGCAGAACTGCAACAACAGCCACCAGAATGCTCATGGCCCAGACCAGAGATGGAAAGACGAAAAGGTCCCATCCAAAGAGGAATGGCAAGTTAAACAGATGGACTATGTTGAGATGGTGAAAATGACTGGAAAAATCAGAAACCAAGAAGACCAAGATTTTAATAAAGACTGGAAGAAATTGTTATTGTATTTGGAAGACCACTGTAAACAGTTGAGCTCTGTAACAGGACTTAAATAACACTTGTGAGCTAACAGAGACTTAAGATATAAAGGTTAAATGGAATAAATGGAGGGCATAAAATATGCAGCAGGAAATGTTAAATGTGGAACCCATGGAAGGGTAGAGGGAGGTCTAGGGATGCAAGGGAATCTTGAATCTGTTTTTTTCTTTTTTTTTATTGTACTTGATTGAGAATGTTAAAAAATAATTGGAAAATCAATAAAATTTTGTTAAAAAACAAAAACAAAATGCACAACTGTGTCTCTGTTGGGATGAAATGGGACAGAAAAGAATATTCCCTATGAAGACATTGCCTAATGCTTGGCAAACAGAATATCCCATGAGCATTATTTTTTTTTCCATTGCAGAGTGCAGTTTGCACTTTGGAACACTAGGGGAGCTCAGCAGCAGGAAGAAAGGTGGGGGGGGAGGTCTTTAAACTTTGGCTTAAAAGACCAGTGCTGATGCCTTGGCCTCTAATTTACTGAGTTGGGAGTAGGGGGGGGCACCTACAACTGTCCGAGTCTCTGCTTCACATTCCAGTTTATACAAAGGCTCTGGGGCAAAGGAGTCTCCTCTGCCCCGCCAAAATCTCTTAAATTTGCATTAGATTAAAAATATAGGACACAGGCACTGTTTCTGCAAGAGCGACAGGAAGCGTGCCTCCAGACAGTCACAATTTTAAGATGTTCAAGTGCATACTGGAAAGTCAGGTTTGCGCAGGTACAGCAAATTGAAGTGTTCTGTTGACCAAAAAGTGTGGGATGAACAAATGATTAGTGGGGAGACATAAACACACCCCGCAAAGCAAATCAGAACGAATGTTCAATATGGATTGGGCATCATCAAAGCTTTGCATTACTTTATTGTTTTGTGGTAAGGATAGCAGACCCTCCAAGTATCTCTATTTTCCAGGGACGTCCCTGATTTAGAGAAGACGTCCCCGTTTCTGATTTGATCCTGGAATGTCCCGCTTTTCCTTAGGATGTCCTTATTTCCATTGGAGAAATGTTGGAAGGTATGGAGTTATCTGAACCCTGAGCCAACTGAAGGCAATCCTGTATAGGGAAGTTTTTAAAATATTTAATGTTTTATTATGTTTTTATATATGTTGGAAGCTGCCAAGATGGCTGGGGCAACATAGTAAGATGTGCTGGGTATAAATAGTAAAATTATCATCATGGAATGGGACATCCCTATTTTCATTGGAGAAATGTTGGAGGGTATGGGATAGCTGCGATGCGTTTTGGGAAGGGAATGTGGGGTTGTAAAATGACATTAAAACCCCCAAACAGGGATGACAAAGCAATGAATTAGATTTCAATAACTTTTTAAGAAGACATACAAATTATACTCATTTCAATATATTGATGTTGTTTTGAATGCTGGCCAAGCTGTGGTAGGCATGCAGGACATGCTCTCGTTTAGGGAATTGTCAAGCAATTTGCTTGACAAACGGTGTGGCCAGCATGGCTGAATCTCACCAGCTCGGGAAGCAGTGCTGCTGCTGTTGGCATATAACAATATTCTGCTTTGTGATATTTAGCACATTCGCAGTGCCTAACAACCTCATTAAAAATAATTGCCTATAAAATATAAAACATTAACATTATTAATACCTCTCAACAAACAATAACTCTAGAAGAAATTTGAAAAGCACAGAGCAGCCATCAATTGATCATAAACCATTCAAAAATCAGGATCCACTGCTTGGGAGGTCTGTGGACATACCATACGTCTCAAGCACAGCCACCCCCCCACCTCAATAATCCTGCAAACAGAGCTGCAATTCCCAACACACACCACAGAGCCCAGGACTCTTTGGGGAGAAGGCTTGTGATTGAAATGTGTGTTGTAGGGGCTTTAAATGTATGGAGTGGATCTGCCATCAGAAAAGTCCTTGTCTCCTGTGTGCAACAGCTATCATGACTCTAAGATGTCGCCTTCCAGATGTTACTGGACTCCACCTCCCATTAGCTGCACCCACCCAGCCAACACGGTTGAGGATGTTGAGACCTGTAGTCCAGCAACACCTTCTAGAGCAGGTTTCCTCAACCTTGGCCCTCCAGACGTTTTGAGACTACAATCCCCATCATCCCTGACCACTGGTCCTGCTAGCTAGGGATCATGAGAGTTGTAGGCCAAAAGCATCTGGAGGGCCGAGTTTGAGGAAACCTGTTCTAGAGAGTCCCAGATTCCCCACTTCTGTTTCATAGAATCCGTCTCAGCTTTGCTCTGGCTGCAAACACACCTTGCACTTGAAACACATCGCTTCCCCCAAAGAATCCTGGGAACTGTAGTTTATTAAAGGTGCTGAGAACTTTAAACTACAGTGCCCAGGGGTTGTTTTTTTTTTTTTTTTGCACGAAAACCATGTGCTTTAAATGTATGGTATGTACGCAGCCTCTGCTGGTTCCCTCAGTTTCCCAGGGCTCAGCACAACATCCCTTCCACATTCTGTGTGCAGAGAATGCAGAAGCAGCAAGCAAACAGCTGCTGAACTCCCCCTCCTCTCCCCCTCCTACAACCCTATGGAGTGCCAGATTGAATTATGGGCCTGAAATTAGAGAAGGAAATGACAAAAGAATCTCCTAATCGCAACTGGGAACCCACTTCCCAAAGTACTTAACATTTGTTGCATGCCTTTCTCTTTGTACTGTCCTTCACCCTGATGCAGTCTGGCTGGGTTTAAAGATCTGCTACTTAGTGGGAGAGAGAGAGAGAGAGAACACATATAAATTATCTCCAGAAAGGAATCTGCTTTTATTCATTGCCTCTTCAACAAAACAGAGCACAAAACTATCTTTGATTATTTTCTAATGTAGGCTTGCTGGATTTTATGAGGACTGATTCACCATTATATCAGCAGCACAATGTTTGCAGCACTTAAAGCCCATTTAAAACTTAATTGTTCCGAGAACAAAAGCAAAACCACCCCCACCCCCCAATGTGCAGGGTCCTAAAGGGCCTCAGAGAATTTTTTAAAAGTCTTACCTGGGTGTCATAAAGAGTATAGCATGGTGGTGACATCACCAAGGCACGATGGCATTTTGATCCGCTGTTCCTTCCTTCCTTCCCCAGAAGCAAAAAGAGCCTAGCTTGCTCCAAAATGAAGCCTTTCTCAGACTTTTCACAGCTCCAAGCATACCATGAGCTGCAGAATCAGATGGTCACAAAGCAGCACAGAGTGTACAGAAAAGTCTGAAGAAAAAGAGCAGAACTTTGATCTCTAGAAATCCCACAGATACTTATCTAGCTGGCATCTATCAGTCTCAGAAGACAATGGAGGAGTGCACCTTTGAACTGTTGCATGGTTGCAATGCCTGCTGTGGCTTAGACACCGATAGAGGAGAGAGATGTTTTGTTGCAGCTGGGGCAGATGAAGGCATCCAGTTGTGCTGCCGCCGATGCACCATGGAGTTTCTTCGCACTGCCCTCCTCCCAGCAATCATTTCTCCTCTGGTGACTGCTAAGGATACATGACTTGACTGCCTGTGTCCAGGCTCTGCTTTCGTCTGCAAGGAATTCCCCCATAGCAGGGTTGATGTTGCCAGCCTTCACGTCTCATTTGCAGACATCTTTGTAATGCAGAGTTGGTCTGACGCATACACAAGGGCAGCTTGCGATGTTTTGTGGCATGGAGTGAATGACAAAATGGTCTCCACCCACTATTCCACGCTGTCCAAGGCAAAGGATGTGACACCACTCCCATTCCACACAGAAGCCAACTAGACAGGCCGCTGAAAGTTACTTCAGCACTGGCAGTGGGACAGCAGCCATCACAGCACCTGAGGGCAGCAGGCTAGTTTAGGGGGTACAGGATAAGCTGTGTGGCACAGCTAGATCAGTCTTCCAATAGAGGAGCCTCCTGGCCCCAGCATCAGCCACCTGAAAAGTTAACTCACTCTGTGGTAGAACTGGCTTTGGAAGGTCAGCTAGACTGTGCACACACCAGTCTCTTCAAAGAACCCAGGGAACTTGAGTTTGTTTAGGGTGTAGGAATTGTAGTTCTGTTAGGGGTATGCTAAAATCCCAGGATTGTTTGGAGTAAACCATATGCTTTAAATGTATGGTGTGTACACAGCCTAGCTTCAAGACTAGAGATGGGCTGGGACAGGCATAGGCAAACTCGGCCCTCCAGATGTTTTGGGACTACAATTCCCATCATCCCTGACCACTGGTCCTGCTGGCTAGGGATCATGGGAGTTGTCGTCCCAAAACATCTGGAGGGCCAAGTTTGCCTATGCCTGGGCTAGTATCTTCCACTGCACCCAAGGCACCCAGTTGTTTAAGGAGAACATAACTGAATGGAGGGCAGCATAAGAGGAACAGCCAAGAAGCTTCTACCACTGCCCTCCAAATAATCTGTTGTCTAAGGCAACCATCTCACATTTCCAAATGATAGTGCAGCAGAGATCCCAAGAGCTCACACTTTCCCTGCCAGGAACAGGCGTAAGCCATGTTTCCAAATATGAGGGATGCTGCCATCAGCCTTTCCTTTTCCCTCCAGCCTTGAGACAAGGACAATTCTCGAGGCGACCTTAGTCAGGGAGATGAGGGAGCGCCCAGTCTGACACCTCTCCCTCTCTGGGGAGCAGGACAGCTTTCTCTTCTACAATTCTCCATAGACCTAAATGACTAGTGTGGGTCCCAAGGATCAAGGCGCAGTGGGGAGAAGAAAACCACTTGTCACAAATGCACATCAAACCCCAGCAGCAAATTTTAAGAATTTATTAAGACTAAGATTTAAGAGAGCAAAATGGAAAAGCCAAAATGGTGCATGTAAGAAAATAAAGAAACACTTCACGTCTGTCTGCTTTATGCAGCCACCTACAAATAGGCTTCTGGTCTCAACATGAGTATCATGGCAACTTGGGTGGAGGATGAGGGACAAAGTCATGTAGGCAGCATTCTATATTTAAGGGCTTTTGACCCAGGTGACCTCTGATTGACAGGTGGCTCTGAGCAGCCAATCACAGCACTTACACCTATCCTGGCTGTAACACCATTTTGTGGGGCTAGAGGATGAAGTGATCCAGGTGTCAATGAGAGAGAGATGGAGGTCATCAGAAAGTTAACTACGGCTGGAGTGGTCCAGAGAAATCTGCATCCTGTGTATTCCAGTCTGGTAGAGGAGAGATCTGACCTCATTTATACATAACAGAGGACCAGAGAAACTGGGTTATCTCAAAGGGACAGGCTAGAACAGGATAGAGGAGGAATGTGCCACAGGTAGGACCAGCACTGTTTATACATGCAGCAAGCTCAAATTAGTGCAACTTCCAAAGGGTAGTCATGTTATTCTGTAACAGTAAATCTACCAGATATTAGAATGCTCAAAATTTCAAAGCTTAGGATTTCAAATTTCAAATTTCAAAGCAAAGGTGTTAGATCAGTCACTGACCAAATTGTCCTACTGGTCAAACTAATCTACTTTGAAGATATGCTCCAATATTAGGTTCAAATTAAGTACATATTTCTTTGCCCAGTGATAAGAGGTACCTAAGCTACTTTGAAAATGCATTATTTGACCTCATTTAAAGTTTACCAAATACATATATATCTTTAGAAAAATATAGCTACATAAAGGACATATGTTTTCCTCTTTAACTAAAAGACTAGAGGTACAATTGGAATTTGTATCACTGATATCCATTGTAACCCTATACTTTCCTGAGCTTTTTTATATTCCAATAATTTGTATTTCCCCCCCTAGTTCTCCAAAAGAAAATTGTACAGCTATCATTTCCTACTTCCTAAATCTGATTATGGCTGTTAATTTACTCATTAGCATCACATTCCACATTCTTTTATCTAAACCTTTCCTCAGTCAATGGCCTCTTATTACGCTCCTGGTTTTTATCTCTTAAAATTTTGGCATCTACAAATAAATTGTCAAGCAATCTGCTGTGTTCTTTACTTACCCAATTTCTTAGGTCATTAAATAACATCCCTGCAGACTAAATATAACAACATCACCTGCAATTTCTTGGCTGTTAAGACCGTCTGCTGAAAACATTACATTGCCGTCATATGCTGGCATCTGTATACTGCCAGTGTCAACTATACATTTCCCTTATTCTAGTCAGTTTATAGTACCACACCACTCAAGTAGAATCTTATCGACATTTTCTACAAAACAGTGCTTACAACTCACAAATGTCTTCACTGTTCCCTACCTAGTTAATAAAGCCTTTTCCCATTGTCTTCAGTATTTGTCATCCCTGAAAACGACCAATATCAAACTGTAATAAATCTTTGAAAAGGCATCCTCTTATGTTTTCATATTCAATAGTAGTTGGTAAAAAGTATTCAGATTTTCATTTATCCCACATCACCTCTGTATTTCCAGATTTTTATTAGCAAATACTGACACAACCATGATGAATGGTCCTACATATTAATTCATTGTTATGCCAATGTCACCCTCCCCAGTTATTGTGTTTCAGAGGTAACAGATATGGTGATCTCAATAATTTTTTGGATTACAGTAGTACCTTGGTTGTCAAACAGCTTGGTTCCTGAACAAATCCGATCCCAAACACTGCAAACCCGGAAATAAGTGTTCTGATTTGCGAACATTCTTTGGAACCCAAATGTCTGACAGGGCTTCTGAGGCTTCCGATTGAGTGCAGGAAGCTCTTGCAGCCAATCGGAAGCTGCACCTTGGTTTTCAAACGGTTCCAGAAGTCAAACAGACTTCCGGAACGGATTAAGTTCAACAACCGAGGTACCACTGCACACTCAATCCTGTCCATTAGGCATGCTAGCTGTCATTGATGGGAGTTGGACTCCAAAAACGTCTGGAGAGCAGCACATTGTCTGCCCCTGTAGAGTTATTAAATACTGGGTAGGTACTGTTAAAGGTTTTGCAGCACAAACCCCTGTCTCTGGCAGTACAGCCACAACCACTCTTACCTGCTTTTTGAGTTCTGAGTTTGTGTTTTCCAATAGTCTTAGAGGTGTCAACATGGTGGAACTGCAGCTGTTGGACTCTTAACTTTTGAAATAATAAATATTAATCCCTAAACATGCTTCTCCTTAGTGGATATGTTTGGAATTGCTTATGTTTTGAAGGTGTCCTCAGAAGATGAGGCCAAGAGTAATTAACCAGCTTCCTATGATTGTTTGAAGACATAGTTTGTTTAGCTGTTGCACCCGATATTAGTTAATTAAATTTTATTTTCTCTGCTGTTTTATTTACAACAATGCAGCACCGGAGGAAGATCTGCACTGGAAATATGAAGTATGTTTCTAGCCAAAAGTTGTCTGCCCCAAATGTGGCTGCACATCAGGGCAATTTGAGTCTGCAAAAAGAAATGAGAATATCCATTAACAACTACAGACTTTCTCTCCAAGCAAATTCATTTCTGCCTATGATACTATAAAGCATATGCTATGTTACACAAGCCACTCTCTTTATTTTCCAGAATGGTTAGCTATTTGGCTGATGATTCATCACAGGGTTAAGAAATAGTGGGGGAACTGTGGCTGCTGCAGTAATGGATGTTTTTAACTATTGAATAGCTGTTCTTTGTTCACTCACATTTCTTTAACAGGGCATCATCATGACATCATGATCAAAACATGCTCCACCCATGTTTTCCCTGTTCAGCTTCCATCCTTCCTGCAAACGCTTTGATAACTACAATGCAAAATTCAGAGAAGTGCAAGTTTCAAAAGATGCCTGCCTTTTGGTTCATGTATTGCTTTGGAAAGTGTGCATCAAGTAGGTTCATCTCCAAACGTGAACTGAATTTCTTTCCCCAACCCTACCAACAATCCAGGCCACCTTTGGTCTGCTCCAAACATTGTCTATCCAGTTCAGTAGCTCAGTTGGTAGAGCATGAGACTCTTAATCTTAGGGTCATGGGTTTGAGCCCCACATTGAGCAAAATATTCCTTCATTGCATTGGGTTGGACTGAATGACCCTAGTGGTTGCTTCTGCATTTCTATGAGTCTATGATTCTGTGCTACTCTTGGCCAAAGAAGCAGACAGCTGTTCAGGAGAAGGGCTCTGACAAGTAGCAATTTCTGAAAATCACTCTGTCATGAGCACATCTTATCTCTTTATACTATCCCGTAAAAAGAGGTACAAAATCTTCACAAGTAACAATTTATAACAACCACTCAGTAAAAGCAAACAGCACACAAACCACTACATGTCAAGCCCTTCGTGCCACCAGAGTCTTTGTCATTTTCACATGTTACTGCTGTATGCCAGAAGAGCTGATACTAATCATCTGGGTCGAAGGTCCTGACAAACAGCAGCTCCAAACAGCCCTTCCAAGACAATCACTTACCTCTGGAAAAAGAAGATGGTTCAGGCAGCAGATCTTGACAAGCAGCAATTTCTGAGAACCAGTGCATCAAATATAAAAATACTATCCATTAGATTTTTTAAAAAAGCAGATAGAAGCAGACACCCACGTGAGACGCCCAAGAAAGAATCAATTCCTGCCATTCTGCCCACTTAGCCACAGCTTGTCTATTTGGCAACCACTGGCTTGTGGCTCTCCAGAAGGGCTGTAGCTCAGCAGTAGAGCATCTGCTTTTCTTGCAGAAGGTCTTGGGTTCAATCCTCAGCATCTCCAGGTCAGGCTGGGAGAGTTTTGCTTGAGATCCTGGAGAGTCTCTGCCAGTCAGTATAGCCAACAACAAGTTTGATGGACCAGTGACTTGATTCAGTATAAAAGGAAGCGTCCTATGTTTCTGTGTTACTGGAGACTGCAACTCCCATAATTCCAGGCTATTGCCCATGGAGCTGATGGCCATTGGCGTCCATCAAATTCTGGAGGGCCCAGATTTGTTCTAGAGTTTGCAGTTGTGTCATCTGTGTAGTGTTCTTAAGCCGTAGTCTGTTGGATTCAATGAGTCCACAAATAAGTGAGCATTTTCCAAGTGGAAACATGCAAAGTGGGCATAGAACCATAGTGTGAGCAAATCATTTGCAGACTCTGCCTGTATTGTGAGAAGGGTTTTATTGTGCCATTGTTCCCTGGTTTTCAGATTGGGCATGGATGTCGGGCAAAACTATTCTCATCAGCTGAAATAGATGCTGCAAACGAACAGGGGCACTTCCAGATTCTTGCTATTTTGAAGTGGGATTCAATTACAGTTTTGCAAATTTAGGTTGCACAAGGATAGTTGACAAGGAGGTCTTGCACAGCAAATCCACTTCCTCAGAAGACTTGAATGTTTGTGATAAGGAGGGTGATGACAAAACACACTGAAAAGTGTGGGATAGCATTTGCTTTGATGCAACACCATCTAACACCCCTGCAAACAAATTGGGTTGAACGCTCAGTAACCTGGAAGGGCCCTATCTCCCTACATATCACTTGATAAATGGTTGCCTGTGTTCATTTATAGTTTCAAGTATTGTTATGAGTTGGGGTGGGTGGGAAGAGTAGGCTGTATGCCAAGACCCTTCTAATGCCTGAAACTCCCCACCCCCTTTAATTCTTGGAATAGCCAGACTAGCTTCCCATTGAGGAGATAGGCTTGGCCATTAGGAGAACAAAGAAAGGAACTCTGTGTGAGATGGGAAATGGGTAGGGCTTCTTCCCCCAACTCATAGATAGTTAGAAGGACAAACCCAGAGTTGAGAGCAGAGAGTTTGGAGTGCTGGGAGCTAGAAGCAAAGCAGCAAACTGGGAACTGAGAGAGGCAGAGTGATGTTTGATTTCTGTTTGAATCCAAGGCTGCGGCTATGGGGGAAGCAAGACCCTCTTGAGATATTATCGCTGTGAAGCCCTCCACCGTGGACTCAGGTTATATATGTGTGTGTAAATAAACCACTGTCAGAGCTGCCCAAGATCCCAGCTCACAAAGGACCAACGCTGCTTCGTTGTTAAGTACAAAAGTCTTTATTGAAGTTCAGTTTCACTTCCAGAGCCGCAGTGTGCAGCTCTACGTCTCAACTGTCAGACCGCTGATGCTCCGTCTGAGTCTCCTCCCCCCAGACACCAATTTAAGACTCTCGCCTTACTCCACCTCTTCCTCTGTTCCTTCCGCCTCTGGTTCCGCCTGTCCGTTGGGGTCTCGCCCTTTCTAGACTCTTCTGACGCTGAATCCCCTGAGCCTTCCCCCTCCCTCCGGCGGGCTTTAGGAGCTGGTTCCCCATCCGGGTCTCCTGCTGTCCCCCGCGCCTGTACATTTGAACTTGGCGTGCGCGCCCAGCCGGTAACTTTTCTCCTGACCGTTTCACTGCTGCTGTCACTGCTTCCCCCTCTGGGGGGGCTAGCTGCAACTGACCTCCCCTCCTTTGGAGGCGTGGTCAGCCCTGACTCACTTTCTCTCCCCGCTGGAGGAGACGCTGGCCCTGACACATGTGACTCTTCCCCCCCACTACGCTCTGGTGGGGAAACTGGTCCTGATCCCCCACTGCTGCTTTGGGGTTCCCCTCTGGCTCCTTGTTTCTGGTGCGTCCCCCCTGGGACCCCCCTTGCCCTGACCATCGGCGCCCCCTTCTGGGAATCTTCTGATTCGCTGGAGAAGCTCATGGAATCTCTCGGGCCACTGTCATACTCCCCTACGCTGCCCTCGGATTCTTCCCCTTCGCTCTCCATTTCCTCTCTCCCCAGTGCCCCTGCTCCTGAGTCCCTGACAACCACGTATCATAAAGACACCACAGTCTCTGCTGTGCCTCATTCCGAAGGAAGCACAAAGCCTGGAACCCCTGAAATCTTACACCACTCGGAGATTCTGAATACAACACTATGTTTTGGACTGGATCCCAGTCTCTTTCTGGAAGTTGAGCAGAGTCAGGATTTAAACCTATTTTGCTGCCGTCCTCTTGCTTTCATTTCACCATTGAATACTGAATTACACCCCCCCACACACACACAAACACACTTTATAAAATTAAAGACCGTTTAAAACACCCAGCCTCTCCTGCTTGTCTTCAAAAAGCTTTAAAGAGGATTCAGGTTCACTTCAGGGCACCAGCACCCACCACAGGATTTCCAGCTGGGGCACTTGGCATTTTCAATCTGCCCCTTCAGGTGTTTACATCATTTGCCAGCAGGTTCAGTTCAATAACTCTCATTGAGGGCCCTTCACAACATTTCCCTCCCTCTGCACTCCACAATTATTTTGAATGGCTTCCTGTGTGGCCTTGTAAAAAAAGCACTTTAATGGGAGAAATTCACAGGCATTCACCCTGCTGTTGTTTGCCTCAAGTCCGCTATTTCAAAAATAGCTGAGCTGAAGGTTCTCCGAAGATATTTTTCAGAGAGAAAATAAATGGATTTTTCTTTTTCTTCCCCAGTTCCTACTGCTTCTAAAAAGAAGCCATTCTTCAGAATTTTCTCCAAATATTATCCAAGGTTTTTTTAAAAAAAAATGACAGCCACTATTTCCCTCCCAAAAATGTCACAGAATGATGTTGAGACTGAAACGTCATGGAGTGTGCAAAATGTTGGCCAGACTGGAGAAAATACTTGTCACTGATTATTATTGCAATTGCAATACACACACACTTTAAGGAAGGAAGGAAGGAAGGAAGGAAGGAAGGAAGGAAGGAAGGAAGGAAGGAAGGACTACTACCGCTGAGACCCACAGCCACCAGAAACTGTGGAGAATCCCCCGCCCTGAGAAATTTGATGAAATGGTCCCCTAGTGGATAATTTTGAGAGGCCACCTCTGCACTGCAAACATCACCTCTGGACAGGTGGATTCAAGTGCATACCAAAAATTTAGTTTGAGCAGTTAAATAGGTTGTCTGGAGGAGTCCAAAGAACATTTTAGGGCAGAGTAGCTGGGGTCATTTTTGTTTTTGTTTCTGGGATGTTTTGTTCCAGCAACAGTGTCTCCTCCACTCTGCCACTCTGCCCATGCAATGATCTCCTGATGGGAGAATAACCTCAGGGAAACAGGTGACTGTTCTACTGGTATCTTATATCTAGGAACTACCCTGCTAAATCAAACCAGAGTCCCATCTAGTCCAGCATCCTGTTTCTATGAGGCTGGTGATAGGACCCCAACTCTACTATCATTTTTTGGGTGGATTATTCCCAGAGTTCCCTGGGAAGAGGGATAGATTGTTAATAATAATAATAATAATTTCTTTATACCCCACCCATCTGACTGGGTTGCCTCAGCCACTCTGGGTGGCTTCCAGCATATATAAATACATACTAAAACATTACACCTTAAAAAGCTTCCCTATACAGGGCTGCATTCAGATGTTTCCTAAATGTTATATAATTACTCATCTCCTTTATATCTGATGGGAGGGCAATCGATAGGGTGGGCGCCACTACTGAGAAGGCCCTCTGCCTGGTTCCCTATAGCTTCACTTCTCACAATGAGGGAACCACCAGAAGGTCCTCAGTGCTGGATCTCAGTGTCCGGGTTAAACAATGGGGGTGGAGACGCTCCTTCAGGTATACAGGGCTGAAGCCATTTAGGGCTTTAAAAGTCAGCACCAACACTTTGAATTGTGCTCAGAAACATACTGGAATAACCTTAACAAACTACAGTTCCCAGGATTCTTTGAGGGAAGCCACAGCTGTTTAAAGTCATGTGATACTGCTTTAAATGTGTGGTTTGGATATGGCCGAACCAATTTCTCCTATAGCATAAGCCTCTGTGGGTATAACTGATGGAAGTGTACTCTAGTCCACCCATGCCAGAATAAATTCATTTTTATACTTTTTAGTCAAGGACAGAATGTGGTGTGGGAGGGGGCATAGGTCTAGGCTAGGGCATAGCTCTAGGCTAAGCTCTGGGCTTACGAAAGACTATTTATTGAAGAAATGGTTGCCTTGCTTTTTGGTGATATCCTCCACAAAGCACCTTAGTAGAAGTTTAAAAACAGATCTACACCCAAAACTTTTACAAATGCAATTAATCACAGTAAAAACCAGCATTACAATAACTTAATGTAAGCCAAATTAAACAGCCACCACTTGCAATTCCCAAAGGGTTATAGAAGTGGCAGGGTCCTACTTTACTTGGAATAGCAGTTATCCCGTCTTGGAGATGAGTCCCGTGCTAAATGGATGTTAGAATCAACTGAGTCCCCTCCCCCCCCCCATGTTTATGCACGTGAACCTAGAGAGCTCAGATGACATTCGGAAGGTGCTAAACACTGACAGCTCTGGGGAGAGAGGGCATTTTGCACTTTGCAGGATGGATGAGAGCGACTGAAGTAGGAGCTCTCCATCCTCAGCCGCTGCCCACTGCAAAGGCAGAGGCTCTTTCATGCTATTAACAAGAAAGCAGCAGAGATGTTAGAACTTGATGCAGTTCAGAGCCTTGGGGTTAACAGGGATCAATTTAATCCTTCCCCACAGTGCATGACTGTAATTGTTGATCTATTAGAATCTTAATTGTACTGGGAGAGTGCCAGCTTTAAGAAAGCAATTAATGTATTGCCTGGATTTGAAAGGAAGAAAGTGTCTTTGGGCTTCCTGCCCTGCATCAGCACATCCGCCGGCGGAATATGAATGCGGAGCTTCTGAGGATGCGTGGATGCAGCTTGGCCCCTTTCCTACGTTGCGTTTAAGGTCTCCGGCAAAGAGGCGCCGCAATGTTTCTACGATCAGAGAGGCCACGACCCAATGTGGTCACAGCAATGGGCAGCTGGAGATCAAAGGCTGCTTTCAACACACAATCCTCAGTTCTATCGCTCGGGCACAGCTCTTCGCTTCATCTCACTTTTCCTGCCTGCAGACAACGAATCAAGACCCCTCCTCTCCAGATAATGCCGAGGTGGCAGCTGTGTTAATTTGGCTCAGCGTAGAAACATGGCAGACCTATAGCTACCCATTGCATGCCATTGTTTGCAACTTCTGCCCTCTGTATTCATAGGGGATGAACATAGGAAGCTACCTTATAGTGAATCAGACCACTGGTCCATCTAGCCTAGTATTGTCTACACTGACTGGTGGCATCTCCCTAGGGTTTTAGAAGGGGGACATTCCCAACTCCACCTGGATTGAACCTGGAGTCTTCTACATGCAAAGCAGGTGCTTTGCCACTGAGCTATGCCCTGTCCTCTTCTTTGTGCATATGTGTACGCACATATGCACCCACATACATATACCTGACAGCTGAAGATAAGACTTCACACATCTAATCTGGGGGCCCTTTAGTTGTTATTTCTCTTGTGTATTTCTGGTGATTTGTGCTCATGATGCTATCGGTATATGCAACCCTGCTTCAACATTGCTTGCACCTGCAAAGAGCTTGAGGTGGACATACTAGTTTGTTTGCAGTTGATGCATGTCCCATAGTTTCCCTGCTGAAATCCTATGACTTTTCATACCACCAAATGTTCCAAGGTTTGTTTGCTTTTCTAGCCCTGCATTTGTTACACTATAGCACAAGAATGTCCCTCAACGTGGCAATAATGCGGCAGCATTGAAGGAGCATCACAGAACAAGTAATAAAGTGGAATGATGTGCGGACGATCCAGTATAAATCCACCACTAATCCACCATTAGGGGACACAGGTGGCGCTGTGGGTTAAACCACAGAGCCTAGGACTTGCCAATCAGAAGGTCGGCGGTTCGAATCCCTGTGACGGGGTGAGCTCCCATTGCTCGGTCCCTGCTCCTGCCAACCTAGAAGCTCAAAAGCATGTCAAAGTGCAAGTAGATAAATAGATACCACTCCGGCAGGAAGGTAAACGGCATTTCCGTGAGCTGCTCTGGTTCGCCAGAAGCGGCTTAGTCATGCTGGCCACATGACCCGGAAGCTGTACGCCGGCTCCCTCGGCCAATAAAGCGAGATGAGTGCTGTAACCCCAGAGTCCGTCACGACTGGACCTAATGGTCAGGGGTTCCTTTACCTTTAATCCACCATTATTGTATCAATGACATGTTGCAGAATGTTCCCATTTAAAAAGCTCCATCTGGAGGGTCCTCTACTCCACAAGGTTTTACACTACAGTAAATGTGTTAGTCTAAGGCAGGCTTTCTTGACCTTAAGTCCCCAGATGTTGTTGGACTACAACCCCCATCATCGCTGACCACTGGTCTTGCTAGCTATGGAAGATGGGAGTTGTAGTCCTACAACGTCTGGGAACCCAACGTTGAAAAAGGTTGGTCTAAGGTCTTACAATATTCCTTTTTGGCTTTGCTGAAGCAGACTAGCACTGTTGCTTCTCCGCTTCCAGTCTGACACTGCATTCCCTGAGCTCCAGATGAAGAAGAGAGAGCCCAAAGAATGCGGCTGTGAAGCGAAGAGGCTGGTGGGAGGCTTGAAGGGGAGGAGAATGCTGTTCTTTTACTCTAGCCACGATTATAATGCCCCTTATGTTTGCCTGTTGTGTGTTTGCTTCAAAGTTTGAGGAATATAATTTGATGTCTCCTATACCAGCCTTCACAAACCTGGTGCCCTCCAGGACTAGAAATAAGAGGTGAGACTTGTCGTTTGATTGGGGCAGAAGGAGCCTCTCCTATGACGACCAGCAGTTCTAGTTCTCTGCAGCAGAGGGCAGTAGTGCACATAACCTTACCAGTATTTCTTGCTGATCTTTCTAATATAGGACCATCACTAATACAGTACTGTAGTACCATTTCACAAATAAAGAGCTTAGGTTTCCTCACCACCACCACCACCCCACACCTCTACAAAAGGGACACAATACCCAAGACTGACACCAGACTTTAGGGGTGCCCTCATCATGCTGCCCCCCCACCCTCCCACCCCCAGTACACACACCTGGTGCATCAATGCAGCCATTTTTTTGTGGTTCAGCAGCAAGACCACTCGCTTCCCTCACAGCTGAGCTTTCAAGCAGCGTCTTGGCCACTGGCAGCGGCACTTTCAAAAGGGAGGCTACCCTTTCCGGTTCCAGCAGAACTCTTTTAAGAATGTTCCTGCTCCTCTGAGACCGAACTTGCAAAAGAGCAAAAAGCATGTGAGGCTAAAGGTATTTTACGAAGGGCAATATCTTCCCCCAAAGCACTCGGATTGGAGAATTTGGGTAAAATCATTCCCTCTGATTGCAAGTTTGATATGTCAGTTATAACAAAGCTCTCTCTCCCTCTCCACAGTTCCTTTTCCCTCACTTTCACCTCACCCTGGAATTTTCCTTATATGGTAAGCTTAGGTACATTCATTTCACTTTTAGCAGACATTTGCTGAAGGTTTTTTTCTTTTAAAAAACCCCCCATAATTGTTGAGGTACCACAAAGTGCTTCATGTGGTAACCACTTCAGCTTGGACACTGTGCAGATCCTTGTTTACCTCTGACAAGACGATAAACCATCTCAACTACCCTGCTTCATCCCAGAATTTGAGATTGGCTTGAATTCGCCGCACACCCCTATTGATAACTGCTGAAGTTCATGAGGGTTTAACCTCCTATTGCCTCTTCTCCATTCATTCAGTGAGCCACCCAAAGTGTGGATATATGTTCCTTTGTTGCTATTGAGTTGTAATATCTTCTCTCAGGTGTACTTTGTGACGAATCATGAGATGAAGTTTGACCCTAGTTGTGCCTGGCTCAATACCAAGTGCTAGGAGACCCAGATCTGTATGTTTGGGCCATTTGCTAAAAATGATTACAGGTCAAAAGGCAACAGACACAAAACTTTAGAGAGAACTAGAATCTGTGGGAATGTTGTGGATACTAGAGAGGATATATTAATTAAATATTATCCTTCCTCACTCACGCTAGTGAGTTAGTAGCAGAGTATGTTCCCCAGTATATAGCAGGAAGCTAGTTGGTAAATTCGTTTGAATCTCTTTACTTAAGCAATCCAATCTGGCTTGTCCAGATTGGGATTGATCCTGGTAAATTCCCCTTTTATCCCTCTTAAAAAGAATAAAGGAGGAGGAGTATCAGGAAGATTGGATCAAATTTAATGATTACTTCGTTAAACATGTTATGCTAAATTAACTGAAAACAGCTTGCATATACTTAATTGTCTTAGGATTTTATTTAAGTTAAGTGATGAATTAATAGGTTTAATTTTATAATGTGAAGATCTAAGGACGTTAATGTTTAAGTTAAATTATTTTAAGAACTATGATTTGGAAAACCGTTAAAAGGACATGCAATGAAATTCAACCAAGGGGAAGCGAGGAAGTCACTTAATAATGTTAATAAGTGTAATTTTTAATAAGGTTATGATTTATGTTTGTTTTGTTTATAATGTTGTGAAAATCAATTAAAAAATTGAAGAAAAAAATAAAAAGAATAAAGACACAGCAGTCTTCTTTTAAAAGTATAACAAGAAGTTTACTTACATTCAGTTCACAGCCGGTTCCCTGAAGGCAGGCTTTAGCTTGTAGTTAGAGAAAAGAGAGTGGCTTCATCCCATATAGGGATTTGAGCCTGTGTCCTGCTGGCTGAGAGCCAGCAGACAGCAAAATACATCAGTATCAGAAGAAAGCAGCAAGAAGAGTAAGGGAAGATGGCTGCATGACTGACCCTTTTACAGGGTCTCCCAGGGTCACGCCCACTTATCTGGTCAAACACAGGCGGAGGATGCTCCAGACCAGGTGTGACAGGAAGTCTCCTCCTGGCTGGAATAGCATCCCCCTGTGTGTCCACTCTGGGCAAACAGGAAGTGTTGTACTTGACTGTTTATGTTACAACCTGCATAATTATGGCCAGTGCTTGCTAATCTCTGAAGGGTACAGCCAGTGCTTTTTTTTAAATAGAAAAATAGGTGCCGGTACTCACCATGAAGTTGTTACATTAAGTGCCACGCTTTTTAACAACAACAAAGAGCTGTCCGTACTGCGTACCCTTGAGTACCCCCTGGAAAAAATAGCACTGAGTACAGCATAATGTCCCCAGCCATGCTTGCTACATCCTGTGGAAAGCCACCATTTCTGCAAGGGAAGTGTGTGGCCAGCCAGCTCTCCCAACTGAGGATGGTTCCTGTTGACCTGTTTATCTAGCATTCATATTGATTTGCTTGTAGGGAGACGAGGCCACATTGGCTATCTATGGAGTATTCATTCTGCTCTGTTTGCAGGGAAGGTAGATTGACATTGCATCAATAAAATGTTATCCCTCACTTTCCAGTACATTTCCCCATCACCTCCCTTACTGCAAAAAGCCCAATTTTTGGAGGAAGCTGGTTTGTTGGGGGCAAGAGCTCCAAATGAACTTTAATTGCACAACCTTGGGGTATGTGAATGAATCCCGCCAGAAAACAATGGCATTCTGGTGCAAAATCCTTCGTCCCATATTCCTACATCACAGAGTGGCCAAGTAGACTCAGCGAACTGGAGAGTACACATCTGCTGATCATGTCAGCCAGCAGGATGCTAGCATAGTATAATGGCCCTACCAACAGAAGCAGGCCACTCTTTACATCACTAAGGTTCCTAATCCAGGATAAAAGAAGAAACCTTTGCTTTATGTTGTGTGGGCTGAGCAGGACAACTCATACCGGATGACAAATGCATCCCTCATTGTTTTGTGTAAACTAAAGCTGAGCTCATTCTGTATGAGAGCAGGGGGAGGAAAGGAGAAGATGGGGCAGAGAGAGAGAAAATGACAATTTCCCCAAGGATGCTGTGAGAGCAGAGAGGTCACAGCAGAGTAATAGCCAACTTCTGGGCTCTTGCTTAAAGCCCTCCACACTAGCCTCTGCCAGAAAATTAATTTTTCAGACCACATGCAAAGGAAACGAAACTGCACGTTCCCTTAATTTCATCAGTCATGTGGATTCCAAGTGCATTTCAGCAGCACAAGTACAAACAACTATAACTGCAAATCAGTAAATGACATTTAAGCTTACTATATATGTTATGAAGGGGAGAAAGAAGAAGAAGAAAGAGAGGAATTCAGAGAAGAATGAGTAGCCATAGCAACATTAAAGTTTATGGGGTTCAGAGGCTCCTTTACGTACGTCAAGTCCTTTTTCACTGTTACTAAAAACTGTGCATGTAACTTAGATTTTTTAGCATGGCAGCCCCCGCCCCCCTTTAAATAGTTGGGATGAAAGAATTAGGGAGCCAGATGGCAGGAGCAAAATGGGGGGGAGGTTTGGTTGGTTGGGTGAAGTTATTACATCACAATTAGAGCAAGGCTGACTTACTTCTGACATGGAATGTCCTTACAGGTACCATTTTAGGCTTAAGGGCAAACCAGAAAACTTTGGATCTGCACATTGTCATCCAGCAGATCTGCTCAGGATGTCAAAGGGCATTTTAACTCCCAGCCGTCAGGGAGGAACAGGGGAATCCCCTAGAGGCCTTCCTGCTGTGAGCAATTTGCAAAACACCTTGTTGGTAAAGTTGCCTGCCTCTCTTCTGACATTGGCCACCCATTGATTGCAGAGCCATTGATGTACCTCTGGTCACTGTTTATCATGTTGTTATGGCTACCTTTCAATTTGTACAGTTTGAGGCTATGGACAGAATCCTTGGCGGAGCGAGGTCCATCACCTGCACGCCTCCTGGATGATCATATATACTAATAGCAAACTGAGACGGTGTGTTTGGTGCAAGCGCTGGGACTCAGGTGCTGGGCTCAGGAATCAATGTCAGGGGATTTCAGATCTTTATCAGAAAGCAGGATTCGTGGCACAGATCCTTCACCAAGCCTTAGATGTGAAGGCCAGTGGTGAGTTAAAGATGTTCCTGGGGTGAGGTTGCTCAGAGAGACAGCCTAGAATAGACATGGTGGCAACCCATACATAGTCTTGTAGGAGATCTGAAAGTGTGTCGAAGTGAGTTGGTCATGATGACCAATGAGAGGAGGTTAAAGTGGGGGAATGAACAGGGACTGGGCAAAATCCAGGCAGGCGTGATTGGGCATATGGGAGGGGATTTGGGAGATGTAATAGGGAGGGTTTTGATAAGAGGTAGGATGGCGCAGGCAAACAAACAAGTATGACTCATCTGGAGGGTTACCTTGTGGATGGTCCTGCTGGATCAATTTCCCCATCAAGAACAATGACTATGGCAGGTGGCTTCCTGGTGAGTCATGCTGTCTTCCTTGCAGATGCTATTGTTCCAATCGGCCTGCATCTACATTTCTATAGAACTTCTGGCTGATGCAGGAAGCTTGCCTTTGGAGCTCCATGCAGGAGCTTTTAGATACAGAAATCTGGTGAGCTTTTGTTTTCCGATCTTGCAACCAAGTTGATCAATGACCTTCCTGGATCCTCATGACCGTGCTAGCGAGAAGGTCCAGCATAGAGAAATCAACTAAGGTCAAGATAGGAGAATCATTTCCCATGGTCCTTGGCTTTAGCGAAACCCATCTTTGGTCCATTCCGGAAGACAAAACGGACACTCACTGCCCAAGCCTTGTAACATAGTGACTCAGCTTCAGGACTTTCTGAACGATATTGATTATATGGATCCATTTACTTGGTGGTTTGACATGGTCTTGGCTGCTCTGGTGGACAAGCTCTACTGGGAAGCAGACAGGTTGCCTCATGGATGTGTGTGTTTTGAACCTATTTAAGAGCAATTTTTGCTGAGCAGAAATAGGTACATGCTTTGTGCAAGAATCCAGCTGTATGACTATGATGGAGTCACAGACCCCATCACCTTTCTCCAGCAAGTCTTACAGAAATATTTAGGAGATCAGGAAAAGGGTTTAAAACCCAAGCCAATTTCACTGCGAGTTATTGCTGCTTAATTAAGGCAGTGGTCTGTAATGTGTCCTTGAACCGGTTTAATGTCCCTGGCTTGTCTAGATGAAGAAGAGAGAAACCTTTGACTTTTTTGTGGCTGGAATGTAGCTGACTATATAAAGAGCTACTCCATTCACTTTTGCCTGTGGTCCTGCCCACCCAGGTGGTGCCACATGAAGGAGTATGGCCCTCAGAATGAAAAAGGCTTCCCACCCCCTGTGAGGACAACAAGGCGTTGAATCTGGCAGCTGCAGGGTTGTGTGAATAAGCGTTTTGATTGCCCTCATGGGGCAGTCACCCTGCAGCTAATGAAATGGCACTGAAGCTAAATCCTCAGCATACACTTAAAGCACATTGCAACACCCAGATTTCTTTGGGGGAAGCTATTTGTTAGGACTGCTGGGAATTGTAGCTCTAAGATGGGTGAACTACAGTTTCCAGAATTCTTTGGGAAGGGGAAGCCAGGTACTTTAAATGTATGCTGTGGATGTGGCCTGAGTATCTGGCCGTGCACAGACTGAGCCTCTCCAAAGCTCCTGGGAAGTGGATCTCCTCTATCCAACTTGGCATCCAGGTTAGACGTGTCCCTCTCTTGCGTCTGATGTTTGCATCTACTTCAAGTGAGTACACTTCACTGTATGAGAGGTGCTCTTTATGAGAAGGTTAGGAGCTGCTGCGTTAAAACACTCATTAGCAGAGAATGTAACATAAAACCATCCCCCAGATGGATCCAGGTACTTTGTTTAATTTATCTCTTTTCAACATTTTTACTTCCTTAGATGGCAACACAGAGTTACTTAACATCCCAGTGGAATGGAGTTTTTTCTTTTAAGAGGGTTTGGAGACCTGCAATTTATTATAAAGGTCACCAATTCACACACACACAAGCACATGCGCCACAGTAAGGTAATAAAGACTAAAAACACATTAAAATAATGTTAAACATCTGAAAATAGCCCATGAAATTCTGTTCGCTTGTTCCATTGATGCTATTACTTTGTGGCTACTCTGGACTTGTCTTGGTAACAGGGTAAAGGTAAAGGTAAAGGGACCCCTGACCATTAGGTCCAGGCGCAGACAACTCTGGGGTTGTGGTACTCATCTCGCTTTACTAGCCAAGGGAGCTGGCGTACAGCTTCCAGGTCATGTGGCCAGCATGACTAGGCTGCTTCTGGCGAACAAGAGCAGTGCACAGAAACGCCGTTTACCTTCCCACTGGAGTGGTACCTATTTATCTACTTGCACTTTGACGTGCTTTTGAACTGCTAGGTTGGCAGGAGCAGGGACCGAGCAACGGGAGCTCACTCCATTGCGGGGATTTGAACCGCCAACCTTCTGATCGGCAAGCCCTAGGCTCTGTGGTTTAACCCACAGTGTCACCCGCATCCTTGGTAACAGTGTACCACAGCTCAAATTGGCACTGTATTTGCAACAAATGAAGTTCTCACAGTGGGCAACCTGAGGCCTGTTGGAAACCTGAAAGCAGGATTCAAGCACAAGAACACTGTCCCCTCCTGTGGTTTCCAGCAACTGGTATTCAGAAGCCACACAGCCTCCATTTATGAAGGCAGAGCACAGGATTCATGGCCAGCAGCCTTCTATAGCTCTTGCCATCAATTTGTCTAATCCCTTTGGGTGGTGATTGGTGCCCATCACTGCCTTCTGCTGGGGGAGCAAGTCCCATAGTTTAACTGTTCTGTATGAAGAAGTACTTGTTCATGTTCACAAACTTTTATTGCACTAGCCAATGGCCATGACATTATCCAGAAACATCAACAGTCACTAAATATACAGGAAAACCACAGCCAAATCTACTAAAATTCTATGTTACATAGAATAAAAAAGTACTTTACCTGTCCTGAATCTTCCAACAGGCCCTGGAGGAAGGCAGTATACACAATATAAATTTAAAGTGCCCACCTCCCAAAAATTCTGGGAACTGTAGTTCAACCCTCACAGAGCTATAATTCCGAGCACTCTTAATTACAGTTCCCCGTATTACATGCGTGTTTTGTGATTTAAGCTTGCTTTGAACATATGGTGTACCTGCAGAAGTGAACAATCAGATATGAGGCAAAGATTTAAAAATAAAAACGAAAATACGGTATTTCATTGTTTGCATTTTTAATACAGTTCACAGACTTTAAACACATTAGATTGCCTGTCTCAATGTTCTGGTAGTTCTTCAGTCACCACCATCACTAGTGTACCTTTATACTCAATTTCTGGCAAATCTTTTTGTTGCTGCTGCTGCTTCATAAATATGAGGGATTCTGCTCTTCATCCCTTACATGAAGGAGTTCTATAAAGTTCAAACACCTTTCCATTTCATCCCAAAGCAGTGGCTGGAAAGCGAGCGCCTCATTAGCGGTGCTCTTTGTGCTTTCTTACTTAACTGCGAAACAGAAAGGCTTCTCTGCCTTAAGGTCAGCACAAAGGACCAAGTTCAGGTGTCAAGTTTTGTCTGGGAAGAAGATGCAGCTGGGAGATGCCTGCGAGACCTGTCGCCTGTGAAGTCAAACTTTTCCGTATCACAGCAACCCAGCTTTAGACTACCTCAAAGTTGTGGAGGGAGGAGTGCTTGGGGGAAAGGGCCCCTTTGAGAAAATCAGGTCAAAAACACACTGAAGCCGCTCTGTGGTTCCTTTCCCTGCCTTTGATCTCTTCTCCGCCAGCTCCTTGAAAAGGGTTTATTTCCCTTTGTGCCTCTGCTGCCCTATTTTCTCCCCTGTTTAATTTCTCCCAATTGACTTTAATTGAGATCTCATTAGTAACTTTCACTAGTCTGGTAAGCACTTTATACCGACACCTCTCTTCCCCCCGCCAATCCCCACTGCTGGGTTGGTGCCCAGAATGTTCCCGCTCCCTCCCTCAGGCTGGATGGGACAAGATTCCTTCGGAAGCAAAGGGGGGCAGTAACTTCTCACAAAGGGACAGGGAGCATCAGCAGCCTTTGAAAGGAAAAGCTTCTGGGGGAAAATATTGCTTTCACTTAAAGGCATCTGGCTGGGAAACAAGAGCTTGCACAAATCCAAGAGGCCACAGCAAGTACTGCTGGAGATAAGGAGATTCTGATATTATTTCTGTAGTGCAGGGTCAAAACTTGACCGCCTTTTACTGGCTCTCCTTTGCTTTCTCATTGAGTGTGTTTGCTGGGCTGGAATGGTCCTTAAATTCTGGATGGAGGATAGTGAGAGGCATGTGAGTGGTGTGCATTCAAAAATCAGCCTAATGTAGAAACGTAATATGATTGCTCCATTTGTTCCTCCATCCACCTTAGTCTCTGGCCCTACCTGCCACTCTCATGTGGTTCCCGAGAAGGTTTCTCAGAAAGGAATGTGGGGCCTCAGGATGAACAAGTTTCTCCGTCCCTGATCAATGGGGCTCCTAGACTTCATCTTCATCACCATTAGTTTACAGAAGCATGGAAAATATACTAGACACTGGAAATCAATGAAAACCTTCCCTGCCTGCGTAACTAACCCCACCCATAATAAAACAGAGATAATGATGGGGATTGCGGCAGCTACACCTAATACTTGCTTGGAAATATTAATCTGACAAAGCAGGCAATTTATTAAAATGTTTCATCCATTCAATAAGGCTGCAACACACACACACACAGAGTGTTCACATTACCACAGTGAAGTTGCTCTTTGCCCCCGCCCCATAGCACATTTCATAACTCTTTCCCCCCAGCTTCTCACATCAGCATGTCTTTATTAGTGTCATATTTGTTGGGGGGGGCACTGATGGGTGGGGATGTCTTTACCCCGATGCAAAGGTGCCCACACCTTGGCTAGAGAGGAATTAGGAATGCCTTAAGGACTTGCAATCTGTGTGAAGCTGGTTTGAGAAACTTGTGTTTCAGAAACAGCCAGTTTTTATAACAAAGTAAAGGATACATATGCGTTGTGGGTACCATCATGGGAGCATGGATTAAAAACTCAGCAATGGAGATGCAATGAGTGCAGGGCACAGTAAACGGGAGCATCAACACACACACACACACACACACACACACACACACACACACACTGTCTGCATTTTGGTCCCAGTCCCATGAAGCTCTGGCCATTCTTAGCTCCTGATGAAAAATCGATGGGAGCCTAATGGATCTTGGTGCATTGCCCCTTGCAAAGAATGCCTGCCCTGACAGCATTCAACAATTACTCTTTAAGCAGGACTAATAATGCTGACTTGTGCGCCGGCTCCTTTTCAACTCTGATATGGTTGCCTTCCTTATTAATATTATCAGGTGCATTATGAAGACAGAGTCTCCCAGCTTTCTGGTGCTAATAATAGCCCCGGCTTCACTGGACAAGGGAGTCAATAACTGTAAGCTGGAGAGCTTATCTGAGGTGTACTCTCCTGCATACAAATCTCATTTAAAGAACGCCCAGTGTCAGTAAACAGTTTTATTACTGACTATTTATATTGGTTTCCCTTTATCCCCACAGATCTGATGGTAAATTACCCGCCCGAGTGCTATTCATTCAGGGCCCCTCATAGTTAACAAACCAGTCACAGGCACTGCTGTGGTGGAACACATGTATTGATTTCCCCCAAATCAAAGGAGAGGGCCAAGAGAGAACGCAGGGGCTTTTCATTACAGTAGAAGCCTCCAATGGAGAGGGAGAGGCTCCTTTTGCTGCATTTGAATGAAGGGAACTAAATTGTTGCACAAGTCTTTAGAAGAGAGCCTTTCAACCCAGGAACGACCCAAAATTGGAAAGAGCAACGAGAAGCAGTTCTGTCAGTTGAGTGCTGGAGGCAAGGCGGTGTGTCTAGGAAGGGGAATGATGGGACCCAAACAGATACTGTTGTTTAACAGCAGGGATGGAAAGTAAAAAAACAACAACTAAAAAATGAAAACCTGTGCTGCACATCTTCCATGATTCTGACCAAAAAACAAAACAAAAAGGAATCCTTCCAAGAGAATTCAGCATCCTAAGTATATTATTTAAAAAAGGGGAGAAAGGACCAGTCTTTAAGAGCCAATGTGGTGTAGTGGTTAATGTCGATGGAGCCAGGATCCCACTCACTCACCCAAGATAACTAGGGGTGCTTTCAGACTTGATTATTGTACATTCATCCTGATTGTTTGCAAAGAGATTAGGTGACATTGGCTATTTAGTGAACATTCAGTTTTATTTGTAGGGAGGCTAGATGATGTACATCAAAGCAAGTGTTGTCCCACACTTCCAAGTGCATTTTCTCATCACTTTCCTTATTGCAAAATGTCTGATTTTGGGGAGACTCAAGATTTGCTGTGCAAGACCTCATAATCAACTTTAATTGTGCAACCTGAAGTTGCCACTATGTGACTGAAAATGGTGAGAGTCTGTGAAAGCACCCTCTGTGACCTTGAGCTAGTCACCATCTCTCAGCTCAACCTACCTTGCAGGGTTGTTGAGAGGATTAAAGCAAGGAAGAAAAACACGTGCACTGCCCTGAGAGAGGATATAAACATAATGAATCAGAATGTGAACACAGGTCTGAAAATGTTTTAATCTACATGTGGTGACATGTCAGAAGGTTGTGCAGGATTTCCAGAAGAAACCAGGATCTGATCAGGATTTCAGGGGATGGGGGAATACATTGGAACAAGGGGGTTCATCCTATATTATGTCAGACTACTGGTCCACCTGGTTAGAACTGTTTACACTAATACAGGAAACCTCTGGCCTGCAGACTTCTACTGGTGGTCCACCAGACTTCTTAATCTGCCCTCCTGGCACTCTAGGTAACCCACACCCCTTTCCCCCTCTGCAGCAAGCTGGCAATATAGGAAGAAAATAAAGCTGCCAACCAGTCTTTACCCAAGCCTGGAGTGCAACTTCTATCAACCCCAGCCAGTATGGCAAATTGTCCTAGTTGCGGTCCAGAGTATCAGATTGAGGAAGGTTGCTTTACACTGACTGGCTGGCAGCCACTCTTCAGGGTTCCATGCAGGGGTTTTTCCCGGAAATACCCTTCCCCCCCCCCGCACACACTTCTTGCCCAGCCTATGGAAGCAACCCAGATGAGAGCGAAAACACAAGTACTACTTCTGTCAGAGGCAGCCACAGCCGTGAGTGCGGTGGCCGATTCCTGCAGAATCTGCCTGCGTGCCTGCCTAGGGCAGCGAATGCCCCCATGGGCGCCTTAGGCTAGGGCATGCCAGCAGCCCCCAGAGAACTGGAGAGGCCTCCATGGTTGCCAAACACCCTCCTTTTGGGGAGGTCGCTTGGAGCCCAAACGCAAGTGAGCCGATTCCCCCCCCCCAAATCTCTAGCTAGATCTCCTCGCTCGCTCACCGCCCCTGGCGCCCGGATCCAGCCCCGAGCTCCGCCGAGCACAGCGGAGCAGGCAAGCCGCACAGCTCTGGAAACAGCCCGTCTGGCATCCTGTCCCGCGGTTTCTGCGCATTGTGCGCGGCGGCATCGGTTTCCGCAGCTGTCCCTTCGGGGGGCAGTACCCTGAGGCCACCCCGGTCTCGCGGGGAGCGGGGTCGCGGCAATCCGGCGCCGATCCAAAGAGCGAGGGAGCCCGGCGCGAGAAGCCGAATCGCTCTCGGTGAGCGCACGGCCAGCCGCCCTTTCCAGCCCCTCCATAATTGTCCGGGACGGATATGGAAGAGCAGAAATGCGGCATTGCCTGATGCCCCCCCCCACTCCACCCTCATGCCCTGCGGTTTTCACCTTTCTCTAAGGGGAGGAGGAGGGCGCGCTCCCCGCTCCTGAGCCGGACTCTCATCCGGCCTGACCGGAGCAGCGAGCGAGAAAAGGCGCCGCGCGAGCGAGGGAATGCGGCAGCCCGGCGGCGGCGAGCTGATCAGGTGGGCAGGCAGCGGCTCCCGGGCGCGCGGCGAGGAAGGGGTTAAGCGGAGGGAGACACTCCGCCAAGGAGAATTCAGAGCAGGTGGTCTCCGTCTGGGAGGGCGGCCCGCGGCCAAAGGGATAGGCAGGCGCTGCCGCCGGTGCCGCCGTTTCGGGGCGCCAGGCAGTGCAGGAGAGCCCATCGCCGAGAGAAAAACTTTCCCCGGATCTTTTTCTCCGCACGAGGAGGAGGAAGACGCAGGCACTGCCCACCCCCGGCTGGCGAGAAGCTGCCGCTGCAGCAGCAGCAGTGCAGGGGGGGGCGCTGATTCTCGCGGGGATCGCCGGCACCCTGCAGGAGCAGGAGGCGGAGGAGGCGGCAGCGCGGCGCGGGAGCGGAGAGATGCCCCTCGGGGTGTCTCCGCGGGGGAGTCCGGAGGCGCTTCTTCCCGCGCCGCCGCTCCGGCCTGAGCAAAAGTGAAGGAGGCGAGGCTCCTGCCGCAGCCCTCGGTCGGACTCGGCTTGGCGCCGGGGCTTCTCCGCCACAGGGAACGTGCCGCCCGCTCCTGCTGCGGAGAGCCGAAGTCTCTCTCTCTCCCCGTGCGCGCGTGTGTGTGGCGAGGCTGTGTTGCGTCGTGGAAAAAGAGAAGGCGGGCGGTTATTGCGAGCCCCAGCTCCGGATCTTGCTCGGGTATCTTTCTGCGTATGCACATTTGGAGCACACACATCGGATCCCTCGGATCGACTCGTCACCCCTCCTCCGCCGCGCGCGCGCGCGCAAAAACACCCCGACAGATCACGCCGCCAGCCGACGGCCGGGTCCTGGGAAGGCGCCCTGCCACAGGTAGCCGCGGCGGCCCCGCGCCTTCGCCGGCACGCTTGGAGGGATAGCCGCGACGCGCGTCCACACCCGGAATCGCGCGTGTCCCCCCCTCCCCTTCCCCAAAAGGGTGCGGAAGCTTCTGGCTGAGGACCCCCGCCCCGCGCGCCCACTCCCGCCGCATCGTGCCCCCCCCCCCGTGCTCTTCCTCGCATCCCAGGATGAATCGTCCTCCTCGCGCGCTGGGGAGGCCGGCGGAGCAAGCGGCGGCGCAGGCGAGGAGCCGATCTGCTCCCGGGTGGGCTCTTCTGCAAGAAGGAGAGCGCGCCGCCGCGAGGGTTTCGCCTGACCAACGGCGCCCAAGTGCTCGCAGGAACGGGCGCAGCGCCTGCTGAATCGCCGAGGAGCTGAAAGGCCCGGAGGAAGTCCAGAACCGAACTGCAGGGCGGTCGGGACTTGCGCCGGCACCCGGGAAAGGGGCGGCTCCCTCCGGCTGCGACCCCGGGGATACTTTTCAAGCGACTCAGTGGGTGCCGGTCGGGTTTTGGAGCGCCCTCTTTCCCAGGACAAGCGGGGAGGCTGGAGTTTGGGAGAGAGCACGTGAAAAAGAAGACATTTCCCTCCATCGCCACCCCCCACCTCGGGATCCTGTGAGAAATAAGACTTATGGCGCTTCTGGACTTCGGGATGAGAAGCGCCGGATCCTAAAAGAAGCTCGTCGGAGCCTCTGTAAAGTAGTAGTTTGAAGCTGCCCCCCCCTTCAGAAGCCTGATGCTGCTACTGCCTGTCGCTTGGCTCTGCTGTGAAGGGAATGCAGCTGTGCTCCAGGCACAGCTGGAGCCCCTCTGTGCCAGGAAAACACCCCCCTGGTAGTTGGATTGTGTGAAAGTCTGGATTTAGGGGGCGGAGAGGGGGCACCAGCCTCTTTGGCCCATCTGCTGGCCCATCTGGGAAAACCTCTATAAGGATGCTGGCCGGATGGAGAGAGTTGTCTACAGGGATAAGTGCTACACTTTGTTGCCTCCTCTTCTTCTGGCTCCTGTATTCTCATCCACCCAAGGAAGGTACGTTTGTGCCCGTTTCATACACCACTTCGCCACTTCACCTTATGGCCTTTGCAGAGAGTGCAGGGAAGGAGGTTCCCTTATTCCGCCTTCAAGGCTATGCACAAATCGGAACCCTGCGATGAGGCTGGGGTAATCTAAATTGGGATCATTGCCGCTGTGTAAGGTCCTGAGGGTTATCCTGGGGTTGCTTGGCGAGGAGAACATGTTAAAACAAATCTAAATTCCTGCCCATTTGGCCATGATCACCCCTCCTTTATTTAGTTTGGAAAGAGCAAGCAGAACCAGAAAGGCACATAGGGATTTGGACAGAAAGGCCTTTCGGGCACCCAAGACTCCTCGGATTTTATAAAAGCACCTGGTAAGCTTCAGGCCAGTTGGTAAGTTGAAGCAGGGAAGATGTAGGCCACCCCACCTACCCACCCCGGCAGAATTGCTTTAAGCACATTACATATTCCACCCCCCCCCGCCGCCAAAAAAAACCCAGCCCAAGTATGGGCATAGAAAACAAAAGCAAGCAATTGGAAGCTAGCTGAAATGCTGTGCCATAGTGGCACCCAGGTTATCCAAGGGACACGGCCTGGGTTACCTTTTCACAGATGAGTTAGAGAGTCCTTTCAAATTAAAATCAGGGATCAAGACTCCAAGAACACATTTGGTCATTCCCTCTCCTTTTATAAAAGGCTACAAAGGCAAGAATGAGGAACTGTTGACCTCACTTCCAACCCATCCCAGGTTTTCCTTCCCTGGTTTCTGTGGGTCATTTGAAGAATTTAAATTTCAAAGGCATAAGACACAATCTATACATTTCCTACAGTTTTTCCATACAGAAGGCAGCAGAGTTGAATAAAAGAGCAAACAGCGAATTTTAAGGCTTTACTTCTGTGCAAAGTTGTGTGGGAAGAAGGCCCATTGAATAATGAGGGCCTTCAAGCTGAAATTTGTAAGCTCAGTCAAGCTACATGTGCAATAACAATCCTCCTGGAAGGAGATTTAAGTAGCAAATTTCTCATATCTGTAAACTGCTTTGAGGTGGTTTTTTTTTTTTTTTTACAATTGAGCAGTTTATAAATTTTATGAAATAATAAATATCTAAGAAGGATTCAGAACCTGAAGAGCCAAAGACCAGGGCAGAAGAATGGTGGTTCTAGCCAGGAGAGAGACATTTGCACTTGACAAACACACACAAAAGGGAAACCTTCATGAAAGGAGAGATCTGGAGGACTTCAGGAAGGCTGTTTAAATCCTTATCTGAGGCTGCAACCTTTTATACCAGGGATGGGAACCTGTGGCCCTCTAGTTGTTGGAATATCAACTCTCATTATCACTGATATTTGGCTATGCAAGAACTTTTGGAAGGCCCTGTGTTTCCCATCGCAGCTCTAGATGCACAAATCTGGGAGTAAGTCCCACTTGGGTCAGTAGACATATTTCTGAAGAGCTGCGCATGGGCATGCACAATGGGCTGGATTCATTCAACTCAGTAGCTCTCCCAAGCAGAAGCTTCCTCTAGCACAATGCGACTTTCCACTCTTCCTTGTGGATGCCTCCTGTGACCCTCCCCAAAATGGTTTGAGGCAGGAGAACCCCCAGAACAGGGAAAGGAGAAGGCAGATCATTCCACGAAGCAAGCAGAAATGTTTTCACTAATGGAGCCATCTGCCTAGGGCTGCACTGAATTCCTCCCTGTGATTTCACATTCTCTCTGCATCAAACTCATTTTCTGTGCCCACCTTGTTTAATGGGGGCAGTTCATGGCTGCTGTGTTGCTCTTAGCATACTGGGTAATCTCCCACTGACCCTTTCTAGTGGGCTGAACAATTTTGCGTAGCAAACCTTTACTGGAAGGACTCAGGTCTGTTGGCTGCTAGCTACTTTGAACAGTACTGCTGTGGGTGACAAGTGACATGACCACGTTTATTGCATGGAGTTTGAAGATTGATTTAATCTGATACTTGCAGTCCA
Source organism: Podarcis filfolensis (assembly GCF_964270895.1). Lineage (NCBI taxonomy): Eukaryota > Metazoa > Chordata > Lepidosauria > Squamata > Lacertidae > Podarcis > Podarcis filfolensis. The sequence continues at coordinate 53,564,619 of NC_139609.1, read as the reverse complement.
GTTGGAGAAAGTTTTAAAATTTAGGCCGAGTAGCCCAAGTAGCAAGCCATGCATGGGAGAGAAAGCACCTCAGTCTAAGGAAGAGGGTTTTTTTGCATTGTTGGTTTTGATTTAGACATTTGCTTTAGACATTGGCTTATTTCTAGGATTCCATTTCACTTTCACGATTAAGTACTTCAACATGCTCAACATGCACTTAATTGTGATGCTTTTGGAGAGAGAAGGAGATGAACAGAGAAAGGAGCTTCTTTGTGTAGTAAACACTAAGTCATAGGGATATGTGACCTTCAGGACATGCTATCTTAATATATCAACCCAGTTTCATTGATATTTGGTTGCTGAGATGCATCATGGAGCTTGATCAGGTGATGGGAAAAGCTTCTGCTTGAGCCCATAGGGAGCCAATGCCAATTGCAGTAGACAATACTAGACCGGCAAATGGTCTGGTCTCCTTTAAGATCAGGTTCCAATCCTGTCACTAGCTTTCACTTGTGATACTGAACACATTACTTTGCCACAACTGGGTCTCTTTCTGCAGCCTAAACACAGTGACCCTCAAACTTGTCATTCTTATCTTTCAGCAGAGCTTATTTTTTCTGGTCCTAAAACTCTTCAGTCACAGGTAGCCAATGTGGTACTACCCCCTACTTTAAGCAAAAGCTACCAGTGGGGAAAGGAAGGAGGTCTGCGATGAGTGAGGTCTCCTTGAAAGTCCCATAGTCCATTAAATTTGCAGTTTTGGTCCTGAAAGAGATTATTTTCCAAAGGCAAGAGCCACCTAGGCCTGTGTGTGGTTGGGTTGTTAATGAGAAACTAGTTGCTGTGATTTTCTGCACTCAAGAGAATGATATATCACCTCTTTGACTTCCCAGCCCACTTGATTTGGTATTTGTTTGCAGAAGAGTGCCCTGGAGACAGCTGGTTTCTAAAACTCTTTACAAGGCGCAAGCCCACAACTTTGGGAGAGGAAGACAAATGCTTTGTTCATTTGGCTGTCCTCCCCCCCCCCCAATGGGGAAAAGACCCACCCATGTCCACCATTAATAACTCTGTGGTTCAGTTTTGGTTCGCTCAGGGTCCCATTTTCAGATGATAGCTTCTAAGGGGAGTTCAGTTTTCCGAGTTGGCAGACATCTACCAGAAGAGGAACCCAATGTCTTTCTATTTTCTATTTTCATTTTGACTTACCACAGAAAATCCTAGCCATGTTTGTGTCTGAAACACCCCACATGGAGCACCACTGAGTGATGAATAGGAATTACACAAGGAGTAGACTATTAGAAGCAGTTGGCAATTTGCATGGGTAGCTGCTAACCAACGTTTCCTGGGTCCCCCCCCTCTCCTGTGTGTGCAAGATCCACTGAGCCTTGTTAAGTAACTGATTTGTTGCCCTTGGTTTTCCCCAACTTCCTTTCCCCCAGTTTATGCTGTGTAACAAACAGCTCTGCAAGCCCAGAAGCTGCAGAAGAAATCCTGTGCTGATGTTTGCTCACCCAGAAACATAAAGAGCACTGTCAGCGTAAATGTTCCACCGAGAGCTCCCAAGACAGGCCTCCTGCAAACCAGGATGTGAGGGGCACTTTGCAGATCCATGTGGATCCATAAATAATGTCACAATTAGCAACTGAAACCAAACATTTATGCAATAATTCAGTTGATGCAGCCTCAGCCAGTCGAGCAGGAGCTATGAGTTCAGTGCTGATCACAGGCATGCAAGAGGCAAGACACTGCCAAATTATCAGCCTCCATGCCAGAGCCCTAGGTGTGTTATAGGCCACAAGGCTGGTTGCTGCACAGCTTCTTTCACTGGACAGTTTGTAAAGCAGCTAAGGTGGAGATTGCTTGCAGTTCATTGCTATGCCTCCATGGCAAGGAAAACCGAGTGCTGGGATGCGTGAGTGTGTGTACATATCACACACACCCCAAACAGACTTGCTTTTAGATGTGCTGTATAGCGAAAATTCTAAGAAGAATCTCATAAATCCAAAACTAGCTATGTGATTTTTGCCTGGAATTCAGCAATAAATAAAACAGATGGAAGCAGCACTGATCCATAAGGAAGATTCTGAAATCCACAGTTGGGCAATAGCTTTAGGCGGACCGAGGAAAACGTCACAAAACAGAGCAAGTGTTTTGAGTTCTTCAGAACTCTTCGTTGGCTGGATGTTAAGCAAAATGGGCGGAAGAGTAAACGCAATAAGGAACCCAACTGGCTCAATGTTGTAGTTGTAAAGTCTGCATTTAGACTCAGTGGCAAGCTGAAGATTGTGGACTGTATTACATCCCATATAAAACAGTATCACAGCACTTTAAACAGGGATGGCTTCTCACAAAAAATCCTGAGAATTATCATTTTTTAAGTGTGCTGAGAGACCCCTATTCCTCTCACAGAGTCACCATTCACAGAGCGGTTTCTCCAGCAGTCCCTTTTCCTAGGGAACTCTGGGAAATTATAGGTCTGTGAAGAGAATAAGGGGACTCCTAACAACTCTCAGCACCCTTAACAAACTGCAATTCCCAGGATGCTTTGGGTGAAGCCATGGCTGTTTAAAGTGGAATGATACTGCTTTAAATGTATAGTGCAGATTGGGCTTTACCTGCTAGGTCATGAGTGGGGAACTGGATCTGGCGGGTGGGCTAGATCCTTCCTTGCCCCACCCCATGACCCTTCTATGACCGGTGGGCAGGGCCACCCAACTGTCAGTCACCTGACCTCATTATTATGCCAGGTATCAAGTTGAAAGGGCCTTGTCGTTGATGGACGTCAGAGGCACTGTCATTCAGTACCTCTCGATTGACGGGTGCTGAGAGATATATTTGTGAATTCTCTGAGTGGTTTCAATACAAACCTCTTGCAAACAGGCTTCAAAGTACAGTCATACATCGGAAGTCGAACAGAATCCGTTCCGGAAGTCTGTTCGACTTCCAAAATGTTCGACTTCCAAAATGCAGCTTCTGATTGGCTGCAGGAAGCGCCTGCAGCCAATCGGAAGCTGCAGAAGCCCTGTTGGACGTTCGGCTTCCGAAAGAACGTTTGAAAACCGGAACAACAACTTCTAGTTTTTGGTCATTTGGGAGACAAAATGTTCGACCCCAAGGCATTCGGGAGCAGAGGTATGACTGTAATGGGAGCCAGTCATGCATTTACCTCCCTTACACCTGATGTCACGTAAGATGACAGGCAAATGGGCACTGTTTGGGGGAAATGGCTTTGTGGGCCAAATTAGGACCCTTTCTGGGCCTCATTAGGCATGTGGACAGAAAGTGTCCCACTCCTGTTTTAGTCTAACCTTAATATACTGTGACAAAGAATCAACGGCTTTGGAAACAAAATCAGGAAGAGTGACAATGACTGCTCATTTCCCTCTAATACAGTCTTGTTCAATATGTGCCATGGTTGTGTTTTTCAGGGCTTTTGAAAGTTCGCAAGACCAGGAATGCCTCCATTGCAAAAGAGGTTTGCTCTCGTAAAGTGAAATATATGCTTTGTAAATGCTTAACTCTGCTCCAGTTTCAGTCGAGACTAAAGTTTGTTAGTTTATTTCAGGAATTTATCCCCCACATTTCAGTAGCTGTCTCAAAGCAACTCACGTACAATGTGTAACATGGAAAATGTGTATTGAAACATCAGAAAATGGAAACATTAGAAAATGGAAACATTAGAACAATATTCATAGTGCAAAGGTCTCCTGAAATAAAACCATTTTAACCCAGCTTTTGAAATTTAAGCAGGGATGGTGCCTGCCTGATTTCTAATGGGAGGGAATTCCACAGATGTGAAATTTAGAAGAAGAAAAAAGCAGAAAGTTCCAGCAGAATTGTCGTACATGACAAACTACACAGGGATTTAATGTCGTTTCAGCATGGTGCGGCAATGTGTGAATTAAAGCTCCTGCTTAATGCCTTTTTGCTTTGAGCAAACCATACTTCATATGTTGTTCAAGCTTCTCTTTGATCAGCCAAATAGGTGGTGGGTGGAGAGATGCCAATAAAATCTCTGAGTCAAGTGTAGACCCAAAGCTAAAATTTGCTATTTTTGGCTTGCCATTTTACCCAAGGGAGATAATAAATATTTCATGCTTGCTTTAGATGAGTTGCATGAGGGTTTGTGAGTCCAGTTTAATGCCATACTCTGCAGATGTAGAGAGATATACCCAAGTGCTAACTGTTGATTATGCTTACAAATAGGGAAAAAATATATATCCAGAGATGGAGAAATGCAACTTCCCCTTCCCCCAGAGCTAGCACAGAATAGGAAAACCATGAAGTGAAGAGATATTATTCCCTTCACCTCTATAAAGGATCAAGGCTTGCTTTTGTGGCTAATATGAGATCTGAACCAGGGCCTCGGAAACTCTTAACCTCTTTATCAAATCAGTACTAAACTAGTATTGAAACTCAGCAAAGCATCTTCCATAAAATGAGCAGTTCTCCACCTCCAGTTCTCCACTTTCATTATAGTTTAAGTAAAGGGTGGGCAGACTTTAGGTTTGTGGGATCTGATTTCTTTTTTAATAGACCCCGAAAGCTGTCCACCAATCAGAGCCAGGTGCAAAATACCAGGAAGGCGGAGCCAGCTACAAAAGGGTGGCTCAGGCAGTGGAGCCAGTGACCTATTGCCTCCCCATGAGCCATCCAATGGGATGATCCGTGTGTAGAAGGCTGCATCTGAAATACTACAGATCAGGGACTCCTAACAACCTAATAGGGGGGAGTCCTTTTGTTCCTTCTATTATTAAACAGCTGGAAGCCAGAAAACCTTGATGTGCCTCAAAATGGCAAATAATCTAGTAGAGCCCATCACTTGAAGCCTATGTGGTGGGACGGAACCTGACTTCTACTTTCCTGGAGCATAGGTAAGGTTGGGCCTGCACGGTTGCATTGATGAGAGCCAATCCAGCAGTCCTGATGATGCAACCCTGTTGCCTTAACCTCACCACCACCCCAGCCAGGTAGGCAGCAGTGACACCTGTTGCTACTGTTGTCCACTGCTGCTTTAGATGATCTGTTACTCTCTTGGTGGTCTCACGTGTGATGTGGCTGAGGGTTGGTGCATTAAGGCTCCTTTAGGACAAAGGGTTGCTATAGATCATTTTCAGATCCCTTCCAGCTCCACAATGCCATATCAATTCATGTGAAGATAAAGAAGGATGTAAAAATGAAATGCATTAGTAGAGCGATGTTGCTGAGACTCCGAGGTGACAAAGCATTCCATTGATATTAAGCAAATTGGGAGAAAAGAGCGTTCAGCAATTAGCGTACCCAGAAAACTAGGGAACCGGGTGTTAAAAAGCAACCATTTTTATTCCAGAAAGAATTAGCTTGGAATAAATTGTACCGTCTGTTTCTACTTTTGCAATCACTGACATGGATGATAATTGCCTTTCTACACTTTAGGGCATATTTCTGAGATCACAGAACATGGCAGCTATCCCTTAATGTGCTTTAATCACCTCTTTGCTCAGGCAGTTAAAGAAGTTGAAGCGTTTCCCCCTCTTCCTTCCTTCCAATCAATATTTTCCAGAGCGGTCGGTGCCTTTCCCCCTGTTTTATTTCCATTTTGATTTGTCCCTCCTCTCTCATTGTCCCTCCTTCCTCCCTCCTCCCCCCTTCCTTTTCTTGATTATAATACGTGCCAGGGACAAATGCACTACTTCATCGATGAAGAACCTCAGGCCCACATGCAGCTCTCCACATTTAGCTTCCTGGCCCCTGAGGTTCTTCCCAGGCCACATGCCCTCTTCCCAAGCCACACCCCTTACCAGCCCTCCCATACACACTCCATGAGTGTTTCTACCAGGCAGAGCTCTTACCCTCTTACCTTCCTTGCCTGGGCGGATGATGGATAGAGATGCATATGTGTCAAGAAACAGGTCCACTGTACAAAGGTAAAACTAGCATTTATTGATGCATCTACTTTTGCATTTCACCCTGCCCGCCACTGGCCCCCTGGAAGGCTGTCCAGAAGGCAATCTGGCCCTTAGGACAATCTAACCCCACCCCTGCACTGCTTGAAAGATAGCAGATAGCAGGCTGGGGTGCCTAATCACAAGTAAACGTACTTTCCTGTAGGCATGCCTCCTTGTTGCTTCAAGTGGCAGTCTTAAAGGGGGCAGCATTCCTTGCAATGCCTGCATAGATATTGCCGGACACATTGCTGGTAGCTGAAGCAGCTTGCCAAGTGGGGCAGGGCTGCAACAGTAGCCTCCTGGCAGCAGCATGGCTGGGAGGCAGAGTGAGACCAGGGCTGTCTGGATGAAGTGGTGTAGCCAACCCAGCACTCCTGCTGGCAAGCCTACCTCATTCACAATGTTACGAACAGTACGCAAACTGAAACTCGGCCATCCTTCAAAATCTGCACTTCTTCATATTTTGCCAGGCTGTTCTCCAGCCAAGTAAGGTGTACAAAAAAAGAGTATGCATTAGAATAAAGTGCGGATGAAAATGCATGCATATGTGAAAATAGCATGCAAAAATTATAATGTCAGGAAAAATATGTGCATTGCAAGGCAAATTTGCCTACATACATTAGAATTTTGCACTGAAATTGCGCTGAAATTGCTGCATTCTCATGAGGACTTGTTTTTAAAAGATTATTCAGAAACTGATGCAGGAATATGAGGAACTGAATGTGGAAAAACTGGAAAGTGGGGGAAAACAAACCCTGAAATTGACAGATTTCCCCATCTCTATCAAGGGGACTCTCCAGCATCTGTCTGAAAAGTTGCTTACAAGCAAACTTGTAGGATGTGATGGGCAGGTGCAGACACCTTAAGACTTTGGGATGTCTACTGTGGGTCCATGACTGGCTGCGATACTTGACACATACCTACTTTGCAATCAGGAGCCTGTGTTTTGTCCATCACACTTTACATTCAGTTGGGCTGTGAGAAACACAACCGCTGTGTGAAACGGCTCCCTCATCCACATTGGGTCACGGAAACATCCCAATGTGAGTAACTTGTGGCACTTGGATATGCTGACGATAAGGAGTTATTTAAAGCAAAGTTACTATGAGTCTGTTCCCTGCTGATGTCAGTAGCACTGAGCAAGCCAGGCAGGATCAGTCCCCAAGTCATCATAAGCAGGAAAAGGTATAACAGAGCATGCAGCAAGGTAAATCATACCCAGTGAATGCAGTTCTAATAGAAACGTCTCAGCCGCTCACATCTACTTATTCAGATAACAAATAACTCTCTCTAGGAGAGAGAGAAAACAGGGAGCTGGAGATTGAATGTATATATTACAGTCCAAATAAATATGAAAAGGCTGTTGCATGTGCCGGTATAAATCCCGGTGATCGCATGCACTTCCGTCACATGAATGCCACTGAAGAAGATGTGAGGAAATGAGAAAGTGGTGTTGCCCATCTAATAGGGAAGCAGAGGGGCTTTTGAACTTATTCAAAGGGGCAGGTTATAGATACAGATATATGGAGATACATATATTGAGTATATTATACTCAAGGCTCAGGGAGAAAGTAAAAGGAATTCGGACAGACGGTAACATAAGAAGTAACAATAAGGGGCTTATGAGCCAGCAGGCCCAGTATTTGTAGATCTGCATTCTGTTTCCCTGCTCTGGATAACAGCTGATAGCGCAGTAAGCAGCAAGAAGAGTATATAGAGATTGAAGGAAACGGTTGGAACATGCTGTTATCAGGGTGGCCAGGCAGGGAGGTAGGAAGGCCAGCCTGCCGGCCTGCCCAGGTAGATAGGTGGCAAAGACAAAGTGGAATCCATAGGAGCAATCTCTTGCATGCTTGCTACACAAGCAGCGAGTTTGTGTGAGGCCAACCCATTTAAATGGGAAAAGGTGAATGTGAGGGTGTTTTGCTGCTGCCCAGCCCCTGCGTGGCATTCCCCGAGCCGAAAAGTGGAGAGAAGAACAAAAGGGCTTTGGGAAGCCCCGTGCTGGCTAGAGGTGGCTCTCCAGGTAAAACACTTGGGTGCATGGCTGGCAGTAGTCCCTGCTTTGAGATCCCAAGCGCTTTACAGCAATTGTAAAGGAGGTAAAACCTTCTGTTGAATGTCTGGGTTCAGCTTCTCATCTGAATTTCACCCCCTGGACTGTTGGCTTGTCTTTTCAGCCTCGTATATAGTGTAAAAAAAAAGTGTGATTCTTCCAAACTTCCAGATTCCATCCCCAAGGGGACTAGTGAGAGGAGGAATGGATTTAGCATGTTGAGAATCTAGTGCAACCACAAAGCTTAGCTATGCAAAATGGCTGAATTTGGTCCAGTGACTTGGGACATTGCTAGCTATCCTATGGAGATAGGCTGGGTTCCTCTCAGCGTCAGGGTAACCAGGTTGCTGGAACCGTACAGGCCTGGTGTAATTTTTTTTAAAACAAACAAACCATTTTTTATTGGTTTCTAAAAATAATAATACAAGAACCACTTGTAAGCACTTATCCAGCAGTACATCTAATGGTGTTCATTCTATCCGTTGCTCTAGACGTAAACTTACATATTCAACAATGAAACATAATGCTTAACATAACCTCTTCATTGAAAATATTGAGTGACTGGTATAACAAAGTATTTGGTCATTAACATACTTAAAGAAAGGGATTCACATTTCTTGGAAGGTGTCTCTATTCTCAGCATGATTTTTACCTTTTGGCTGATTGCCAAAACGGGAAGATGCAAAACCAGTAGAATCATTTTTGTTTTCAGTGAAAAAAAGTGTACACATATGCACAAAAGTGTTTCACGGGGAATGGTTGCATTTGAAATGTAGTGTGTGTGTGTGTGTGTGCATACTCAATTGGCGCTGAGTCATTTTAGGCTGCCTCTTTAACCCAAGAAGCCTGACTCCTCGTGTCCTGCTCTGGCAAACAGGCTGCGTGCTTCTCCTGTTCTGCTGGGATTAAGTCTGTCTCATTTCCCAATCTCTCACTGCAGGAAAGGAGCTGGAGGTGGGGACGTGTGAAATCACAGCATTGGACAGAGATATGAGCCATCCCAAGAGGATGATCGCCAGGCAGACAGCGCGGTGTGCTTGTCGGAGGGGTCAAGTGGCTGGAACAACGAAAGCAAAACCTGCATGTGTGGATGGTAAGAGAGCAAGGTCTCCTTCTCCCTCAGTTGATTGTTCCAAATATCTGTGGATCAGGTCCAACAAGGAATAAGAACATCTTTAAACATGGAGAGAAATGTTGAGGCTTCTTGGTGCTCTCCTACTGATATACATCACAGTCTCTGTGAACTCTCCAATGCTAGCAGGGACTGCTGTCTTTCCCCCCACTCTAAATCTATAGGTCTCTGCCAGGGGTGCTGAAACTAACCAGCTGAGGTTTTTCTAGTCAAAACTAAGATCCAATAGAGTTATAAAAAGAATAAAGTTATTACATTCAGTTTTGGTGAGGAACCTCAAGCCTGGGGGACAAATGTGGCCCCCAAGCCTCTCTGTCTGGCCTCAGGGACTCTTCCTAGGCCACAACCCCTCACCAGCCACATCTCCTACTGACCTTGCTTTGCAACCCCCTTGAGTGTTTTTGCCTGGCTGGAATGTGTCCTTGATAATGCCTCATGCATCCCACTTTTGCCTTTGGCCCCATCCACACCTAGCCTGCTGCCTCAGGAAAGTTGCCCAGAAGGGAAAGTGGGTCTCAGGCTGGAAAAGGCTCCTTACCCTTGGGTTTGGACTGATGTGCAGTGCCGCTCCATCTGCGTGCTTCAAGAGCCCCCTCTCACTCTGAGGAGATACATAAGCCCTCTTCTGATAAGCATGTTGTTGTAAAGCAGTTATCGGTGCTTAGCATTTCTAGGTGCCCGCCTGAAGAGGAAGCCCATCTCTTTAAAAGCTCTGCAACTGAAGAAGAGTGTGCAGCTTCTCTGCTTCTCATTCTGTTGCTCCGCTTGTTCACTGTTCCCTTCTTTTCCATCCACCACTAGCAGAGTTTGGATTTGATATCCCGCTTTATCACTACCCGAAGAAGTCTCAAAGCAGCTAACTTTCTCCTTTTCCCTTCCTCCCCCACAACAAACACTCTGTGAGGTGAGTGGGGCTGAGAGACTTCAAAGAAGTGTGACTAGCCCAAGGTCACCCAGCAGCTGCATGTGGAGGAGCGGAGACTCGAACCCGGTTCACCAGATTACGAGTCTACCGCTCTTAACCACTACACCACACTGGCTAGGTAACCTCGTGGGCTGTGTGCTATAGCGGGTGGGATATCAGATTGTTTGAGCGGTTGCACTGCTTCTTCTTCTCTGCTGTGAGCATCTGAGGAGACAGAGGCAATCTCTGGGAGAAGTGCAACTCACTATCTGTGTGGAGGCTTTATTGTGACTTAAAACACTGGACGACAAAAGTTCCGAAGGAGAGAGTAAGAGAGAGGGGAGCAGAGTTTATCCACACTTACCTTTTGCCCTGCCCTTTCCAGGCGGAAGTCTGCACCCTAAGGCTCTGTGCTGAGCAAACATCAACTTGGATTGAAGTTTGCTCCAATTGAGCTTTAAAGAGTGGGTTTCCATGGGGAAAGCTCTGGAGCAAAAAGAAAAGAAAAGAAGAAAGGGGGGGTGCTTGGACACAGAGCTTTAAATTGCAGGCTGTGCCTAGAAACTAGAAAGAGCAGAGGAAAGGTAAATGTGGATAAGCTGGGAGAGGGAGAGGGAAAGAGAGAGAGAGAGAGAGAGAGAGAGAGAGAGAGAGAGAGAGAGAGAGAGAGAGAATAGGACCTAGTGGGCAGGTCCTGAGAATACACTTGCTGTTGCTGATATCCATTAACTAGAGTGATCAGAAAAGCTTTAGCCTGTCTGGGGAGAAACAAGAAAACCTCAGGGAAATAGCCATGTGTTTTGGATTCTGAGACTGAGGGTAACATGGTCTTGAGCTGCACGGAAATGGTTTGGCTCCACAAAATCATTACTTTCCCATTCTAGGAAGCTACTTGATCATATTTTGGGAGCTACTGTGTAAAAACAAAACAAAAATGCACTGGATTCTCTCTTGAACCTTAAGGCCTTAGAAGAAGCTTCCCTGAGGCTTTGGCATGTGGGCATGTGTTACCTTGTGTTGTAATGTGCTGAGATTGTGCAACAGTGACATGCTACCTAGTGTTGCTATGCATGTGTGGGAAGGTGTCCCCCGCCTGTGGGTGGGTGTTTGGTACATGTGGCAAATATGAGGCTATTCTGAGCTCACAGGTGGCCTGTTTTCTCACGTTAGGGGGTGTTATGACCACATCATAAAGCTTCATAGATTTGATCCACTCTCCCCTTTCCCCTTCCCTCTTCCTTTGCTTTCATTTCCACTCTGTTCCCCCCTTTTCCTCTTCCAGTACTCCGTTTCAAAGGGCCTTTCTCTGTGATGAGCAAAATATGTCTTAACAGTGCCACGTTATGTGTGCTTATATAGAAGTAAACCTCACTCTATTTAAGTAAGTAGTTAGTATGTGCAGGCGTGCTCACCTGTTTTGTGGAATCCCACTCCCATGAAATGGAGGGGGTGGTCTCGCTGGTGGGGAGAAAACAGACTCATTTGGGAGGGCAGTTAGTTAACTGCATCTTTATCGTGGTGCAGTGTAGCACAATGGTTAGAGTGTTGGACTGCAACATGGGAGAGCAGCACTTGAATCCCCACTCACCCACGAAGCTCATGTGTCATAATCTCTCAGCCGAACAGCAATGTGGTGAGGATAAAAATAGAGAGGGAACTCCCCTTTGAGCTCCTTGGAGAAAAGGTGGGATATAAATATAAAAATAAGTAAAGAATTGCACTATGAAATTGACATAGGAAAAAGCCCAAATCTCACGTTTTACCCATGGTTCTTGTTAAACCTGTGCTTAATTTTTGCCCCTTTTTGCCTTTCTCTCTCTCTCTCTCTTTACCTCCCTGGCTACGTTCCTCCTTACCTCCCTGGTTCCTCCTTACCTCCCTGGCTACGTTCGGCAGCCCAGATCATTGTCAACAAACAGTGGTGCGGAATGGAGCCTTGCGATGATGGGGAGCAGTGCACTTTGTTAATAAACCGTTCAGGCTGGAGCTGCACTCGGCAACTGGGGCGAATAAAAACAGTCACGGTAAGCAAACTGCCCTGGGAGTCGTTGAGCAAAACCAACTTCCTCCTTTGGGGACTGAGCCGTGGGAAGGGAGGGAAGGAGGGAGGAAGTTGCCCATAGCAGGGGCAGGATTTTTGCCAGATGGCATCTTGTGAAAAGAGAGAAGCAGCTTGTGAGCCAAGAAACTTCTTTTCGGCCCATGGCAGATCTGTAATGGCTGCAGCAACCGTGTTCTGCCTAGAGCAATTCTGTAGGTACCAGCTGTGCAGAAATACCACAAGGCAAGGTCTGTTCCTGTTCTTTGTATCCAGACCCTGTAGTGTAGCCCTTTTCTGTCATTCTAAGGTTGCATGGAGAATAGGGATGCAATCTGATTCTTGGTACCAAGGTATGGGGAAATCCTGCAAGCAAGACTACAGGCCAGTTAGAGCATGGGTAGGCAAACTAAGGCCCAGGGGCTGGATGCGGCCCAATCGCCTTCTCAATCCAGCCCGCAGATGGTCCGGGAATCAGCATGTTTTTATATGAGTAGAATGTGTCCTTTTATTTAAAATGCATCTCTGGGTTATTTGTGGGGCATAGGAATTCGTTCTTCTTTCCCCCCCAAAATATAGTCTGGCCCCCCACAAGGTCTGAGGGACAGTGGATCGGCCCCCTGCTAAAAAAGTTTGCTGACCCCTGAGTTAGAGGCTTGGCCAGCTCATAGCAAATTTCACCTGCACTCCTGGTAGGGAATAAATAGTGGATATCGGACTGGCCTGCCCTCAACATCTCCTTTCCTTCCCACATTGTCTGAAGGAAGATTAGATATGCATTTGGCTGAAGATGCTCAGAAGGTATCTGTGATCCAGAACCTTGCCCAGCCAGGGTTCCCAGCCACAAGGAGGGTTTCTAAGCACATCTTGGCAAATAGATGAAGAATCTCCATTCATCTTGTCTTGGGTGTGGCTGGCAGGGACGGGATGTCAGAGGTGAGGCTGGGGTGCATTTATTCCCACCAGCATTCTTTGAACTAGTTCAGAAATGGGATGTGGCCTACCATCTGGATTTTTAAGAATCTTAGCCTTCAAAACACCATATCCAGACGGCTGTTTTGAAGGGAGGGGGTCACTATATGTGCCATCACAGTGGAACAAGGGAGGAAATGCTGGGAAGTAGAGGATGCCCGAAGCGATGCTCAGCTTTGGCAGAATATGCAGTGCCGTTTCTTCCCGTTTATTCTGTGAGCACAGGGAGGCATTGCCTGCCCCTTCTGCCTGTGGGGAATCAGCCTTGCTAATAGAGTTGGTACATGGGCCACGCACGAGGGCTTTGCCAGCTATTAATATAACTCACTTGCAGGGACCCACATCAAGCAATTTGTTTTGTTGAGTTCACCGCAGGCGCAGGAGGGATTGTGCTCTCTGAGGGCCTTTTAAAACGACTGCTGCCTAGACAGGTAGAGATGGATTTGGGTGGATCTTAAACAAAGCTCTCGGCGGTGCAGAGAGGGAGTAATAAGGCCTCCAAAACAAAGGAGCTCCATTTTTTCCTCCATGCAAGTTGACAGCAGAATAGTAAGAGTCCTGGATTACTGCCTTGGCTTTGTGCTGGGTGTGCTGCAGTGTGGCTTCAGCAAAAATGAATGTGCATCATAGTTAAAGCCGGTTCTTCTTTATTCCTAAGGGAAACGCCAGCCACTCTCCCTCTGTTCAGTTTGCCAGGCTTCAGCCTGAAGACCGCGCCCATGCTTTAGAGCGCTTTAAGGCACCTCCCACGCCATTGCTTTCCTGGTCTCTCTCATTAATCTCCTTCTCCGCCTGCTGGTCTAACAGGTGGGGGAAGAAGATGAAAGAAGGAGCGGGCTGTGAGTGCAACTGCTGCATCCCTCCTTCCACCTGTCTGTGTTTTATGGTGGCTGTTCCTCCTATTGCCCATGTTCAGACTGCGAGTGCTGTTCTGTATGTAGCTGCAATGGGACCAGTCATACACAAGAGGGAAAGAATAAGCAGATTCAGGGGAATAGCAGAGTTCGCAGATGTGCAAAAAACATGGGAGGGGGGCCTTACGTGGGAAGGGCATTCCCCCATCCCAAAAACCTAATGAAGACTAAGCATGCTAAGGTTGTGGAAGAATGACTGACCATTAGCAGGGGGGTGAAGGGAGAGACAGCTAATGGAAAACCATGTGGGATGGGAGAGGGAAAAGAATGGAGTATGAGGAGGAGGCCGTGACTGAAATGCGGAAAAGATTATTCTGCACAGCAATATCCTGTTGTAGGTCCCATCGGGGTGGGTGTTAGGATTTTGTGTTGCCATTGCTTCAAGATGCATAGGGTGGCATCCATGTCTTGCTCCCCTCCCACATTTTATCCTCACAACGACCTTGCAAAGGTAAGACCTAATGAGAGGGACTAGCCCAAGGTCACCCATGAAATTTGGCAACCCCTGTAGATCAGGAATGGCAGGCTTGTTTGTTTGTTTTGTAAAGTTTATATACCACTTGATTGTAGAAAAGAACTCAAGGCGGGTTACAGAAAAGATAAAACAATAAAAAACTTTAAAAACTTACAACCTTAATTTAAAGCAGACAGTTAAAGCAAGAATAGAATAGACTCAAATTAAAAACTCACACAAACTTTCTAAACATCTGGGTAAAGGTAAAGGGACCCCTGACCATTAGGTTCAGTCGTGGACGACTCTGGGGTTGAGGCACTCATCTCGCTTTACTGGCTGAGGGAGGCAGCGTACAGTTTCCTGGTCATGTGGCCAGCATGACTAAGCCGCTTCTGGCGTACCAGAGCAGCGCATGGAAACGCCGTTTACCTTCCCGCCGGAGTGGTACCTATTTATCTACTTGCACTTTGACGTGCTTTCGAACTGCTAGGTTGGCAGGAACTGGGACTGAGCAACAGGAGCTCACCCCGTTGCGGGGATTCGAACCGCGATCTTCTGATCAGCAAGTCCTAGGCTCTATGGTTTAACCCACAGTGCCACCCGTGTCCCAAACATCTGGGTAGATTTGTCTAAATAAGAATGTCTTCAGCAGGCACCAAGAAGAATTCGGGAATGGCTATGTTAACTGAGTTGCACAAATGTCGGTGCAGACCACCTTCTGTTTCTTATTTCAGTTCATGGCAATTCAGAGCATGTCACTTCTATATCAGAAATGACACAGGAAGTGGTACCTCCCCCCCCCCCCCCATAGGGATTCAGTGCTGATGGGGAACAATGACATGGTCAAGCCCAGGGTTGCTGCCCTTCAGAAATCTGGGGAAGCGGAAGTGTGGTGATGCTGGAGAACCACTCCTTCATACAACCACATTCACAAAGGTGGCTTAAAGTGTAAAAACAGTTTTCCTGGAAAATCTGAAGCCACCCTGTTAACTACAGGAGAGCATGTGGATTGTAATTTGGGTTGTTCACCCTTTTCTAGTAGTTTTGGGGAACAGGCACATCAGAACAGCATAGCAGTGCTTTTTGCTGATGTTGGGTAGTGGAGAAACTTGACGTTTCACATTGAAAACCTGTTTCCCCCCTGCTACCATTCTACAACTGAGGATTAGCTTTGGCCTGCCAAGAAACTTGTGATGCCTCCAGTTCCACTTTCCTACATTTGGGGCCTTTGCAGCCATGGCTGGCCTATTTCATGCTCTCCCAGCCTCTCTGGAGCTGGCTTTTGAGCAGAGCTGCTTGGCTGTGGTCCACCACCTGACGTGGGAAGGGACGTAGGGTCAAGAGTGCACCCAGGAAGAAGAGGGGTGTGTGCCAGTTTATTTCTTATTCAAAAGGCATCGGAGCTGAACTGCTCCTTTAGCAGCACCCTCCCAGATGATCACATGGATCCAGGAGCAGCTGGCAGGCTACTGGATGTGCGAGGCCCAGCAGCCCGTGCTGCAGTCAGCTCAGTAAGTGAATAACAATGAATGGGGAGCTGGAGGTTGCTTCAGAAGCACACTGGGATATTTTATTAATGCCAGAGGCTTCAAGGTTCAGAGGGAGGTGAGCAATGCTCCCCACAGAAGAGCGGAGATGGACATTGCCAGGCCAAGCCTGTTTGCCCCCCACGTATGTTTTGCTCTGGGCTGCCAAGACCAGCTGCCAGGAGGGCTCCTGCACCTGTAAATAATGGCGCTGAAGAAATTGCACCAGATGCAGCTTCCCCTGCCAGCCTCCCCTGGCCATGTTTCACATCTGCTGAAATTCTTCCTTCCCCCAGTGCAACGCTTAGGGCAGAAGTTAGGCATCATACTTGATCCAGGGCTGCCACGGAAAATGGCAGCCTCACCTCAAGTTCTCACACACCCATATTACGATGCAAGCATGTTGTTCATTTCCCTGTTCCATGCTGCCACACACAGTGGGGGAGATGGGTGGAGAAATATATAGCACGATGATATTGCAATGTGGGTGCATGTGTCTGAACATTATGGAGATAAGAAAACAAGCTTTTGGGGTGGGGAGGGGCTGATCGGTTGGGTCCTAAGCTGGCACTGCTTCCATCATGTAATAACATTGGGGCTGATATGGGCCCAGTGATTTTGCCAGCTCCAGCCTAGGGCAGTGATTTGCCTGCACCGCTACCTTCCACCCTGGCTGACAAGCTGAGCAAGTCTGCAGACATGGCAGTAAAGCCACATCGGTGCAATCAGGGTTAGGATTGCACTAAAGCCATCAGTAATGGGAGCCATTCTATGTTAAGTGTTGTATGAAGGAAGTGCATTCTTTTTGTCTGAATCGGCCACCAATCAATTCAGTTGGGTAACCTGCAGTTCTTCTGTTATGTTCAATAAATAAGAAACTCTCTCCACTTTTTCTGCCTCACACATAATTTTGTGAGCCTCTGCTGTCCCCAGACACCGGCTCCCTCAGCCTGAAAGTGGAGATGAGCGTTGCACCCCATTGTCGAATTCAACTGGACTTAAACATCCAGGGGTTCTTTACCTTTTTACCTCTTACACCTCGTTGCCTTTCTTCATCCTAAAATACAAACAAAACACCGAAACACATCGCCATTTCTTTGTAGGAAGTGTGCTCCAACCTGTTAATCATTTTCATTGCCTTTTGATACACTTTCCCCAGGAGATATATATATATATAGAGAGAGAGAGAGAGAGAGAGAGAGACAGAGACAGAGACAGAGACAGAGACAGAGACAGAGACAGAGACAGAGACAGAGGGAGGAAATGTGGTTTACCCCTCACAGAGCTACAGTCACCAGTACCTATAACAAACCACATTGTCTTTGCACAGCCTAAGTATATGCAATTAAAATAATCAAATATTCCTCCTTGCCTACATGCCTGTTTTTCAATATAGTGCTTTCTTTACCCATTTCCCCTGCTGTCCCCATATGTCCCTTTCTAGATTAAGCCCATTGGAAGCAGGGGTTTTTCAGAACCTGTTCTTGGTGAAATGGCATGTACATAGATGGTATTACATAAATAAGAACAATTGTTGCACATTTGAATTATTTCAGAACTCTCTGGTGGATGCTGTCAATACTGTGTTGTTGATTTTGTTTAAAAAATAATGTGAATCAGCGGAAGGACTTAATCTCTTGTCGCTTCCTCTTTCCTGCCCAGAAAAAGTGTGTTTAGGTGTCTGTCCAACATCTTCCCATGAAGACCAACACAAAGAATGCATTCAGTTTCATCCTCCTCCAGTAATTCCTTTCACATCTTTGTCCTCTTAACGGCCTGACTGCCTCCTGGCTAGTTTCACGCTTCTGATGCGTTTAAAGATGTTTTAATCATTGACATATTGTTTTTAACAATATGGTGCGCTAATACTTTTTTTTTTTTTTTTTTGCTTGCTTGCTTTCTTGCTTGCTTTATTGTCAACTTAAATTTGTTTTTTTTCCAGAGAGTTTCCTTTATTCTCATTGGGCAAGACCCACTTTTTAAAAGAAACCTTCTTGTCTTTTAAAGCTTCCTTGACTCTGCTCATTAATTCTGCTGGCATTCTGTCGGACTTATTAGTCACTCTCATGTTCTGTGGTATACATTCTAACTGAGCTTCTATTGTTGTGGTTTTAAATAACTCCCTGAAGGGATTTGACCCTCTTGACTCTCTAATTCAACCTCCTCCTGTTTAATCTCCTTTTTTAAAGAAAAAGTTTTCTCTTTTAAAATGAAATATAACTGTTGGATTTCCTGGACAACTTTCTCCTCATAACCATATCTGTTGCATTTGATTGCACTGTGTTCAGTCTTCCCAGTCAGTCTGATATGTCCAGTGTCACCTCCCCTGCAGTCAGTGGCGTAGCGTGGGTTGTCAGCACCCGGGGCAAGGCAAGTAATTTGCGCCCCCTAACCTGTGGATTTGCGCCCCCTAACCCGTGGATTTGCGCCCCCTAACCCATGGATTTGCCCTAACCCCAGATGTTGCGCCCGGTGCGGCCCGCCCCCCCTGCACCCCCCACGCTACGCCACTGCCTGCAGTCCATTCTATGACTAAGGCTCCTCAGGTTTGAGGAGGGAGCTAAAGACAGTTTTGACTGCCTTAGGTCACATGACATCTGCGCCATCCATTTGAAGTACTGTCATTCCTTGGTTTTTGAACAGCTTAGTTCTCAAACGTTTTGGCTCCTGAATGCCGCAAACCTGGAAGTGACTGTTCTGTTTGCAAACTATTTTTGGAAGCCGAATGTCCGAAGGGGCTTCTGATTGGCTGCTGGAGCTTCCTGCAGCCAATCAGAAGCCGTGCTTTGGTTTCCGAACGTTTTGGAAGTCGAATGGACTTCCGGAACAGATTCCGTTCGACTTCTAAGGTACAACTGCGATCCACTTTAAGAGTCATGGCTTCCCCCAAAGAATCCTGGGAACTGTAGCTTGTTAAGGGTGCTGAAAGGCCCCAGGAGACCTTAATAAGCTACAGTTTCCAGAAATCTCTGGGAGAAGCCACAACTCTTAAAGTGATATAAGTGTGTTTTAAATGCATGGTGTGGATATAACCTTATTCAAAATCCTGCCAGGTTCTCAGCAGCAGGGAGATTGGAAAAGTACTCTTGTGTTCCGTTCTTTTGCCTGACTTTTTAAAACAACTTCCCTCCCATTAGAAATATGGGGGTGGTTTTGCAGGTGATGCTGAGAAGACTATGGGTCTTTCGGAACATACTTTTTGCCATCCTCTCTGCCAGACCCTTCAACTGATGTTGAAGTTGGTATGTCAATAGGGCCAGTGTCCTGGATGTTTCTACATTGGTAGGGGGAGAGAATCTGACATCTGATCTCCCTTTCTGACACCAGAGCTCTTTTATTGCGGAAGGAGATCTGATGCATTCCCCTTAGGATGCCCTCCTATGGGACATAGGATTGCAGTGTGTTCTAAGGCTTTGTCATATTTACAAATGTTATGACTTGTATGTGCATTTGCATCGATTCCACGTACGGAAAGTTTAAACCACCCAATATTCCAACCTTTTCCTCCTTTGGCTACCTCTTTCTCCATCAAGATCTCTCCCAGAGCTTTCTCAGAGTTGTATGTTTACTCCCCAGCACCAAATTATTTTATAGACCCTAAAGTTTCCACACACAGTGATTCAACGGAAGAGTTTATTCCACTTACGTTTTCTAGTTTAGTGTTAAAGTGCCCTCTTTAACGCATAGAGGAACATCACTCCAATATCCCCCTCATTTTTTCTGCATCCTGGGATATCTGATCTTCCTTTGTCCCACTGGGTTTCTGAAACATCCACCCTCTTTATGTTCCCCTTTAGCATCAAGCCCTCCACTTCCCCCATCTTGCCCTGGAAGCCTCCAGCTAGCATTGTTTCATAAACAGAACACTATGTCCCTCTCCATACATCATTTTCATGTGCAATTTTCACCCACAACTCTTTGGTCTCGCCGGCTGTCATTTCTTCCTGTATGCCCTTTGCCAAGATCTATCTCTCCCTTACTTCCATGACCTGAAATATTGACACCATTACCCTCAAGGGACAAGTAACATCCTGAACCAGATGGTCCCCCAGCTCCTGGCAGCTTCCTTTCAGATATCTTTCTAGAAGATGCTCTGCAGCCTTTTGGATATGAAAACACCAGCAGTCTGGTTCCATTGCTGTTCAGGCGGAACCTGCCTCTCTTGTGCAGGCTCAGTCTCTCCCCAGAAGTTCCCTAGTGCCTAACAAATCTAAACCTTTCCTCCCAATGCCACTGTCTCATCCATGCATTGAGACCCTGCATGTAATTCTCCGGCTGTTAAGGGGAGATAAATCCACCTTGGGCTTTCGGGACAGGGGATGATGGAGGAGGGGTGTGTGAGGAGCAGAGAGACTCATCCATATTTATCAAACGCAATCGCAGATTTGGCAAATCCCGTCCCGATCGCCCCAGCTCTTATTTTGCATTATTAAATATTCATGCAAGCTGGTTGACAATGTGGGGTTTGCACATTTTTGCCACTGAATCATTTATGTACAAATCAGGGGAAACACAGAACCCTGCAAAAAAGAAGAAAAAAGAGCCTCATTGGAAAAGGTTCAGAAAAGGGCACGCCCGATGATCAAGGGGATCTCTCCTATGAAGAAAGGTTGCAGCATTTGGGACTTTTTAGCTTGGAGAAAAGTCGAGTAAGAGGCAACATGGCGCTGAGTAGCTGGGCAGAGGAACATTTCCTCCCTCATGACACTAGGACTTGCGGACATCAAATGAAGCTGTATGGTGGAAGATTTGTGACAGATAAACTATGGAACTCTCTCCTGCAGGAGGCAAGGATGACCACCAACCTATATGGCTTTAAAAGAGGGCTGGACAAATTCATGGAGGAGGGGGCTGTCAAAGGTTACTACCCATGATGGCTGCGCTGGGCCTCCACAGTTTGAAGCAGCAATTCTTCTGAATACTAGTCGACGGGAACCATAGGAGGGGAGACTGCTGCCATGTCCATCTTACAGGCTTGCCACAGACATCTGAGGAGCCACTGTGAGAACAGGATGCTGGAGTAGAGGGACCACTGGCCTGAGCCAGCAGGCTATTTTTATGTTCTTACTTTAAACTGTAATCCACCTGGTTGTGGCCTTTTGCAAGAAAGTTTGTAAGCAGGAACAGTGCACCTCCTGAACCTTCCATATTGGGAGCCTTGCACAGCCTCCACTCTGTAACTTATGTTCACTTTCCTTCTATAGAAACTAACATTTTATGAGGAAGCACTTTGAAAAGCTCACAGAACAGAATGAGGGCAGCGTTTCCACTTCATCCTGGAACCATCCCCATAATGGGGAATTGAGGTTTTTCTTAGGGCAGGTCTGATAGAAATGTTAATGCCCATACCAAAAAAATCTATCGGGTTTCTACTGAACTCTGCAAAAATTTGAATGTGGCTCCTACTTTTCTTTCTTTCCTGTGGAAGAATTCATACTAATCTAGTCCTTTGGGGAAAACGCTTGCTCCCTCCTCCTTTTCCACAGCTCCCAAACTCTTGCATATCATTCTCCAACCCAAAGGAAAAAGCCGAGGGTGAGATTAAGGAGGAAAATCCGGAGCGAATGTGCTTAAAGCTGTTATGATCTGCCACCTGCGAGTGTGGCACATGTCAGTGGGACTTAACAGGATAAAGGCAAGCTGATTAGGCGCAGGTCGGTGCATGGGCCACCTTCCACTGCACCTTCGTACACAGCTGAACATCCGGAATTCACAAGGGGCTGGGAAATATAGGAATTCCTTAGCTGGTTTTGTCTGTGCTCTTGAGCCGAGGCTCACAAATAATTAATAATAATAATAATAATAATTCATTATTTATACCCCCACTCATCTGGGCGGCTTCCAACAAAATATTAAAATACCATAATACATCAAACATTAAAAGCTTCCCTAAACAGGGCTACCTTCAGATGTCTTCTAAAAGTCTGGTAGTTGTTCTTCTCTTTGACATCTGGTGGGAGGGCATTCCACAGGATGGGTGCCACCACCAAGAAGGCCCTCTGCCTGGTTCCCTGTAACTTGGCTTCTCGCAGCAAGGGAACCACCAGAAGGCCCTCGGCGCTGGACCTCAGTGTCCGGGTAGAACGATAGGGGTGGAGGCACTCCTTCAGATATACTGGACACAAAGTGTCTGTCATACCTCTGTCACATCTCAGTGCACCCATTCATGTGTTCCACAGTCATGTATGAATGTCACTTGTGTCACACGTCTGGGCTCGTAAAGCTGAACATCCAAAGAGCCTACTGGTGTCGGGCTGTTCATAGTGAACAGGAGGAGGGAGTTGGCCCCATAGAACAAGAATGGGACCTAGCTACATGTTACTTCTGGGGTGAGGAACCTGTTTCAAATGGAGAGCTGTGTTCTCTTCCAGGCAGCCTTCCGAGGACCACATGTCAGTGGTATGCACAATAAATGAACAGGAGGCTAGTTTTTACATGTACACTCACACAGCCCTTGGTATCTTCCATTCAGACAAGCAAAAGGCCTCAGCAGAATTCAAGGCCACAGCAGTCCAGCCAGGCAAAAACTGTGTGTGAAGCAGGATCAGTGAGGGAGTGGGGCCTGAGGAGAGGTCTTAGTGCCACAGCATGCTGCATTTGGCCCTTGGGCCTGAGGTGCCCTACCCCCATGCTATGCTAATGATGCACTTGGCAAGCAAGTTGTGGCCTTAAAAAATTAAATACAAGACCTGAGGGCAGGGGAGAGGGCATTGTGACACCTGTACCACAGCACACAGCCAATTTCGTCATTGATGTAATTTGACATTATGCCCTTTTTAATTTTAAATTTAGTCTAGTTTGAGGTGCAGTGTTAATCAAATGGTACATCAAAATTAAACCTTTGAGGTGGAGCATCATGCCATAGGATCTATGGCAGGTGGAATTTACATTTGAAGAGTTGTACTACTGAATATTTGCATTCAAAGGCACATACTCTGATTTTGTTTTGCGAAACACTTGGTTTGGCTTTTGTTTGGTATCAATGTTCCCCTTGAGCTCCCAGGAGCTTCCAGTTGGCTCATGGAGCTGCCTGGCTGAGGTAGAACAATCTGAAAAACTGGGAATGCAAAGAGAAAAGACAATAGGTTGATCGAGAGCATTATCTATGCTGACTGCAACTTCTGTTATCTCCTAGGCTTGTTCACATGTTACACTGGACACAGGTACAAGCTGTCTTTAGTACACATGTACAAGGTTTTATGTGAAAGCCTGTTGCCTGAGGCAAACTATAACTCCAAGAGATTATACAATACAATATACCCAATCCCTTTATGGCTTCTTCTTCTCTAGGTCTCCTGACAGCCATGGTGCACCTGCCCATGAGAGCAGCTTCTCTACATCCTGCACACTGATGCAGCAGTTCAGCGATCAAATCATCTTGGGGGAAAGGAAGCGACCAGCTTCTTCAACATGGGTTCATCCCCATGAATTGGGGCCCATGCCAACCGTATTTCCTCTTGTGCCTGAACATGGAACACAAAGGCTACCAACAGAGTATATTGGGGTTGTACCTGTGAGATTTCCTCCACTTTTTTTCTTTCCCTTTCTTCCCCATAGCAAATATAACTATTTCTGGCTTATTTTGTGGGTTTCTAAATATGAAATGCAGTTTTCCCTAGATTTCTCCCCCCTCCCAATGACAACAGAGGATTTGTGCCACTTGGTACTCAAGATTTCTACAGGCCTCTTGGATTTGGGGAATGGCTGCCTCCTTCAGACATATGGCTGTGACAGACTGAGGCAGTTGCTAAGAGTCTGGGATGTTCTCCAGTTGCTGTGAAGAAAATGTTCTCTTTTTCCCTGTGCCTCTTCCTTTTACTTGTTCGTTCTCTCCCCCTCCCTCCCCCAAATCCAATGGAGATGAGGAGATGGGGGGGGGGATGGTACGCGTCATGGCTGCCACTCCTGACTGTGGCCTTCTCTGCCTACATAGGAGAGGAAGTTCACCAAAGGCATGGGGCATACTGTGTGAAAGAAAGAAAGAAAGAAAGAAAGAAAGAAAGAAAGAAAGAAAGAAAGAAAGGTCCTTGTGAAATGGCAGGGTAAATAACCTGGACAAAAAAAAACAAATGTGTGTATTTAATGAACTTTCCTCTTCCTTTTGTGTTTACAGCTTCTTATTTATCTCCATTTACTCATGGCACCCACCCAAACATTGCCCTTCACCACTTAATGGGAGCAAGCTCAAAATCTGAGCAGAACTGATTTAATATGATTAGCTACATGCCATTGTTCATGCATTCTGACTGGAGAAAGATATTCATTCATAACTGGTTTTAGAAAAGCATAAAACTCCCATCCAATTTTCCCCCTCAGACTAGTTCAACCCATTTGGACAGCCCTGGAAATCTCTGAAGTGGTTGTTTTTTTGCCAGGCATATTGCGGCCCTGGGCCTTTGAAAGAGATCCCTCTTCAATGTTTGAACTTTTAACTGCAGCGCTTGCTTCTTCAAGCTATGCTATATAGGAATTAAAGCATCCAGGTTGCAGTTTCTCCCATGATTGATTTGGGCTCTAGTACTAAACTGGAAGTGGAAGAGAAACTACCACAAACCAAAGGTTGAGATTAAGGCAGAGACCTTGTCCTAATTGCTAGCCTGGGCTTTGCCATCCACACCAGTCCTGGTCCACCCCAGCCTGCCCTTTGCACTATCAACCAACAGCTAGGGGATTGGTACAGCTATTTGTGGTTTGCCAGTGTCAGGAAGAATCCAAGTCACAGGGGAGATAGATGTGGTCCACCATTCTCCAGATGCTTGTAGTGCTAACCACAGCAAGACCCAGTAGCATCCTAGGGTGATTATAGCTAATGTTCCACTATACACTCCAGTTCTAATCATGGCTTTGCCTCTTTTTTGTGGTGGTGGGGGGTGTAATTTAATACCTTGAGCCTGCATGGTAAACCATGGGCTCTCCTTTCCTTGACTTTGACATATCACAGCAGTCGGGGTCAATTAGCTCAAGTCTCACCAGGCAAATGACAGCAAGTTGTTCCGGCTTGTGTGTTAACCCAGCCAGCTAAATTCAGTCTTCACCTTGACTGGCAACAACTAGTAAATGCAGATGATCAAATACACAGCTGTGGGGGAGGGTGAATGGAAGGCTTAATCAGATGGACTGAGGTAAAAGAGATGGGGTGGGTGAGTTGGCAAAACAGAAGGCCAGAAGAAGACTTTCTGCAGAAAACAGGCCTAAGCAGGAATAGGAATTCTACCTAGGAACAACCAATCAACACATAATAAGAGACAATAAGGCCTGTATCAACCACTGATACAGCAAGAAAACTAGAGCAGTTCAAAATGCAGAGACTAACAATACACATCGAGAACCTGTGACCCTCAAGATGTCGTTGGACTCCTGTCAGTCCCAGCCAGAATAGACAATGGTCATGGATGATGGGAGTTGTAGTGCAGTAACACCTGGAGTGCCACAGGTTCCTCATCCCTGAATCAACACATATGCCCAGTTGGAGAAGAACAAGAGTCTCTTGCCGTTAGTTCAAGGCTGTCATTAGTTTTTACCCACTGTTGGTTTTCCTTTTTTCTGAATGCACTATCTGCCCTGTTGATTTCAATTCTTCCCTTCGCCTAGAAGTGCAACATGTTGAACTTCTTCAATTCTACCATCACCCTCTTCTGGTGACTCGACAAAACATTTAAAATTTTCCAAGCCCCATTGGTTGGCACTGATCGACAATTTGAGAATTTCTCCCTCACCTGTAAATATCAAAGGTTGGGGGGTCTGCTCTCATCCCAGCATCCCTCCCCACCTTTTCTGGTCTCACTGTGAGTTGGACTCTTACGTTGCAAGGGCCTTTTCCACTGTAATAAATTTCCAAAATTTGTGATGTCAAAAAAGAGAAAAAGGTAAGGAAATAAAATTCTAACTTTACTAGTCAACGAGGACACTCCCCATCCTTCCTGGGGTTTTTTGCATGTGTGTATGTTCAGTGGTAAAAACTATAGCACCCAGACAGTGGGAGGTGTAGGGGTATCAATGTGCACATTCAGTGTTTATTTTTTTAAAAAAACAGTGTCCAGGCATTCATTTTTGAAAGTGAAGGGGCCAGCTAGTCCTGCCCTTTGATAATGAGGCATTTGCTAGTGATGTCTCCCAGCCAACACATGATTGAAACCTGGCTGTGGGTTTCATCTTTTTACGGGAATGAGAATCCTGACCAATCTGGGTCTCTGTCCCTTTGGAGGAAATCCTACATGCTCCCATCTGACTGAGCTGATCACATCAGCTGGGAAACATTGCTGTCATGTGTGTCATTGCGGTCCCCTTCATGTGTTACCCACACAGGTAATGAATGCTTGAAAAGGGTTAAAGAAAAAAGGAGGAAACCAGGATCTGCAGTTTTCAGAGGAGGAATTCCATGGGGGAAACATGCAACAATTTGTCGTTGGGCACAGAAACAAAAATAAAATGCAAGAGTGTACCTTTCACACACCTGTGGAAGGATTGGTATATGACACACAGGAAGTGGAATCCCATGGGAGACAACCATTGCACTTGTTTGCGGTAAATGTTCTGTTACACAGGCACTTGAGGGATCTAATGTGGAAAATGTGGAGTGTTCACCCACTTTCCTGCCATACTTGGAAGAGAGTCACTGTAAGAAAGGAATGGGGGTTCCTAGTCATCAGATTAAGGGGAGCATTCATATATGGCATGCTCTCCCTCTAGTGCAGGGAAGGAAAATAAATTTGTATATTGAGTGGTCCTGAAAGCAGTTGAAGAGAATGAGTACTCAACCCATTGGTGTTTACACAAAGGACAGAGATCTTTGAAAACTAACTCCATTTGTGGAAGCATCCTGCATCCTGGCTCCTAGTGAGCCTACTTTCCAAGATGCCTCAAAATATCACTTTATGGGGAGCTACTACAGCAGGAGGGGCTATTCCATTCATTCCCTGCTGCTGGGAATCCCAAATGCATCTGATGGACCATTTTAGGAGACCAGTTGTTGGTTTAGGTAGGCATTTGGTCTGATCTAACAGGTCTTTTATGTGAAGAGTGATGTAATAAAGCAAGATTTGAGCCCCATGATTTCAAGTGCCCGAGGCTCAATATATTTCTCTCCCTGCCTGTTGTGCAAAATTCATTTCTCATGGTATTGTGGATGATACTCTGCTCAGAGAAATGACTTGCATGAATACCAGCAAACATTAACACCCTACAGATTGGAAAAAGCCAAGCAATGCAATTGAAACGAACAACAACATATTTTTCTTAATCTGGGCAAATGTCCAAGTAAATGGAATATGTATGTGTCTAGCCAGCAATAGTTAAATACCTGCCTATTCTGTTTTGCCCACCTCCATACAATCAGAGTGCAGAGAGAGACCAAGTCTCCAAGGCACTAATTCATGTCTTGGCCTAATTACCATTGATTGGATTTCCACATACAACAGTCTCTCTCATTATCACAGCACCATTTGAAGATGTTCTACGTGAGGCCCTCTTAAAGAATCCATTTAAACAACAGAGAGGCTGCTTGCAGTCTGGACACACAGGATCCTGGGAGCCATTAATTATCCATAAAACACAGTACTGGTGAGAATAGAAAGGTCCCTCGTCTGCAGAGAATACAGCTTGCAGTCCCAGTGCTCCCATGAGTCTTTTTTCAAACACAGAAAGAAATGGCTGCCTTTCCGTCAGCTATCTTAGAACAGTCTTTGCTACTTAGCTTCCTTTCCAATAAAGTCAGAAGTAGACAGTAAAACCATCTGTGGTCATCCACCACCTTATGGGGTCCCAAACACCCTTTAAGTCAGGTTTTGTAAGATTCACCTTTAGGTAAATCTAATGCTGCCGTGTTTGTGTTCTGTGGGTTAGCACGACAATCCAAAGAGGTAAAGGGTTTTAGTGCAACATATTTATCCGAAGAAGGAATTGCAGGTGATAAATTGAATAAAGTGAAACCCACAAGAAACGTAATCCCCTGCGTTTATCACAACAGAAGGGGTCAAGTTGAGGGCCAGGAGAAACTGTGACGATGGCGGGGAAAGAGCCCGAGAAACTTGAAATGAGTGTCACATTCATCAACCGCAAGTTCCTCTTGGTGTCCCAAGGAACTAGTACTCGACCTAACCTTTTAGCCCAAAGCTCTTCAGTGACTCCTTAAAAAGCCTTGAGTGGACAAATGCTCATATTTCCAGTGACAAAGCGACCTGAGGTAATGGAAGTATTTTTCATAAACAGGAACACATGTCAGATCAATGGATCATCTGGCTCAACACTTTCAACCTTGTCCTATGGCTCAACTTCCAAGATCACCAGCAGAGCTCCTTCCCACTCCTGTGTCCTAACACTGAGCTACAGAGGTCCTCCCACCCCATCAACCATCAAAGCATGCTTAAAAGCATGTCCCAGGTGCATTTTTAAGCCTTTGCACTATACTTCTTTCCACCTACAGCAGCACATATTTCATCCAAGGTGGACAACACAGAAGGTGAGATGAAGACAGTTTTGTTTTACGACATTAGCAGTACTAACCTTCCCTCTGCCCCCCACTCCCAGTACATGGAATCAGGAATGCCACCTTGAGCAATTTGGAGCAAAGGTGGGATATAAATGCAGGAAGAAAAAGTGCTTCCCAAAACAGGTGATGGTCAGCACAACATCTAAATACTTTGATGTTGATAAGAGAAAAATAAATAAAGGATTACATTTAACTAACTTTTACTTGGGATAGATTCGTTGAAATTAATCATAGTCATTGATTTCAGTGGGTCCATTCTGAGTTAAAGTTAGCTGACTACAAGCCAAAGTATTCACCAGGTTGAGCAGATATGAACCAAGTCTTCTCTGCTGGTGCTATACTGTAGAACTGGGGAAGCCAACATGGTGGCCCCCAGATGTTGGGCTATGGGTCCCATCATCCCTGACCATTGGCCATGCCCCCTGGGGCTGATGGAAACTAGCCCAACAATATCTGGAGGGCACAATGCTGGCTATCCCTGGTGTAGAAAGTTTGAGTCATTTCTTGGACATCTTCATGCTCCTTTTAGCTTGCTCCTGAATGCCTATACATATACATTGAGCCCAATCTTTGTCTTCCATTTAGAAATGCTCTGCTCCTTCTGATGAGCTCCGAGCACAGAATGAAACCTGCCCATCTCTGATGCTTTCTAGGTTTTCATTAAAGAAAACTTGTACTGCAACAAGTGTAGCAGGCATGGTGGAGCTGCTCTGCAACAACTCAAGGCACTGTCCACACACTGGACAGCAGAATATACAATAGCATTTCCGGGCACTGCCATCTTGCTCTTCCTATCTCTGATCTTGCTGTTATTGCCCACTATGTTGCTTTGGCAGTGCCTGCCCTTCTGGCTGCAGGTGTAGCTGGCTCTCCGGTGCCCTTCTGGCTGCAGGTGTTACTTATTGGCAAGTGTTCATTATTCAGTCTCTCCTTCTGGGCACAACTGCCAAGTCTCCAGTCACCGGCTGGTGTGGAAGGTGGCTCTGTTGTTCAGTGATGTTGCCAGCTATTTGTTGGCAGCCTCCTTAATGCCTTCCCATGTCAGCCTGTCAGATCACTCAGCTGTTGGCTTCCTGATGATGGGATTGATTGGATAATAACAATGCCACACACTGCGCACCTGGAAGCAAGCAAGGCCACACTGGCAATCCATCACATGGAAGGCAGTAATGCATCCTAGCTGAAGCAAAGGGCTTTGGACCAGGAGATAAGCAGAGGTGGCTCCTGACCTCTAAGGGCAGCCTTGATGAATGAGGAGCTGTTGGCAAAGAGCAGCTGAGTTTTTCTCTCTCTCTCATCCCAAAGTGTTAGGCCAATTCACACGCTCAAAAGAACCCATTAGTGGAAGTAGATGTCACTCAGATACTTCTCACATTTTCACCCCACCTTTCCCACCTTTAATCCAGGAAGGGAGCAGAAAAATCCCTCTCATTGGCAGACAAGACTCTTGTCCAATGCAGGTAACCAATTCCACCTTGCAAGGCAGTTGTAGTCTGGGCATCAGCAAGGGAGATTTACCTGCTCTTCTCAGAACCAGGAGTAGGTGAGAAAAAAATCTGCTTCACCAAGTGACAGGCTCACACAGTTATGGAGACTGGGAAATGTTTGTAAGAGGGGGGATGTTCTGCACCCTTCTTACTCCTGGTTAAAAGGTGCACCTCCCTCTTTGCTCACCTATCAACCAGCTGCAGTCATTGACACAGCTGGAGCAACATAATAACTCCACTTCTTCCTTGCCTCTTCTTCAAGTCACCCATGTGGTGACCGGAGGAGGCACATCTGATGGTAGCAGCTGCAGAGATGCCTTGTCTTGACTGTAGAACAGCTGCTAATAATATAGCAAACAGTTCTTCATGTTTCACAGCAACATGAAGGATGTACATTCTTCTCTTGCCCCCCCCCCTTCACTGGAGGTTTTAAAGCAGAGGTTGAATGGCTATCTGCAGGGATTCTTTACTTGTGATTCCTGCATCACAGGGGGTTGGACTAAATGACCCTGGGAGTCCCTTTCAGTTCTATAATTCTATTATTCTGTATTAAGTGTTCACATTATAGTGTAACAGTATGGGATTGTATTTTAATATTTCTATTGATGTGCCCTCCCCTGAACTCATGGTAATGAAGGGTGGCCTAAAATATTTTAAATGCATATCTAGCATTGGTATCTCATATTTAAAGCGTTCAAATCATGTATGTTCCTTTAGTGCAGGCATCCCCAAACTCAGCCCTCCAGCTGTTTTGGGAATACAATTCCCATCATTCCTGACCACTGGTCCTGTTAGCTAGGGATGATGGGAGTTGTAGTCCCAAAACAGCTGGAGGGCCGAGTTTGGGGGTGCCTGCTTTAGTGCAAGGCCATTCACCGCTATTCCTTCCAACCGACCTGTTTTGTGCATAAAGATCTGAGGCTCCATGAGCAAGAATTTCACACAGATCTTGTAATGTTTGCCACTGCAAATGTTTGGACAAGGATCAGGGGCTGGGTGTGACGATCCAAGCATCTCTAACTGTTCTTCAAGACTCTGCCCGAACCATGTTGTTTCAGAAATCCAGCATTAGACCACACTAAAGTTTAGCAAATCCAGAGAGAGGACTAGGAGAGAGAAGTTTAGACAGGGAAGGAAAACCATGGACAGCTCCAAGTGAGGCTGGCAAAAGTCCAGGATGGATACAAACACCCAATAGCAGCAGACCAGGATGTTACTCCAGCAGGGAGACAGAGGCAATTGAGAGTTTAAATAACCCTACCTTGGGAGCCAAATCCTAGGGTTCGAGGTCCCTTCACCATCACCCCGTTGAATATTTGAGGAGGCTGCCCCCTGAGTTGATGAGCATTGCCATTCAAATGATGTGCATGCACTGTGCCTTGTGATTGATTATGTGGGGGCGGGGCTTGCCTGGTCCCCCCAATATTTTATTCACCCCTGGCACCCATGAACCCTACTGTCTAGTTTGGTTTACCTAACTCCACCCCATCACTGAGGAAACTGCTAGTGCAGGCATGGTCTAATCCAGCCTGCTGGACCTCTTCATCCAACCCCCAGCACCCTGCTCAACCCAGGCTCCCTCCACCTTTTCCTCAGCTGCTTCTCAGTTTATTTAGGAGAGCCTATTTTTCATCCCAATCTCTGTGCACTGAGAAGGATGGTTAACCCCCTCCCGTCTTGTGTGCCACAATCAGAAAGAAAACTGCCCTCCATCACCTGAATGGAGCGGTTTTTCTCCCCACCATGAAGCACCAGGGAGAAAGGATTGGTCCTCCCTTCTGCCAAGATAGGGATGGAAATTCCTGTTCTTAAAGGGACCATGCCCTCTTCACCAAGCACTGGCTGTCCTCAGGCCATGGAGGTGGCAATGCAAAAGGTCCTGGGGTTTCTTCTCACACAGAGGCTTCTGGCAGAGTGCTGTCTTCTGGCTTCTGTTATTTCATTATAATTTTTAGTTATGTATATGTCTTACTGTTCCTCCAAGGATTTAAGGGACATATACAGGATTCTTCTCTTCCCCGGTCTCTCTCAGGGTGTGCCGATTCTGAGGTTAATTTGATCTTCACCCTCCGCAGAGTCCTCAGAACCTTTGCTTGATCATAGGGGAACTGGCTTCCGGGTCACAACAGCTTCCCAGAAGCCTCTCTGTTTGGCCACTGTGGAGAAACAGGATGCTGGGCCAGATGGGCCTTTGGTCTGAGGCCACCAGGCTCTTCTTATGTCTCTAGTGTCCCCTCCACCAAATGTAACACATCCAATAAAAGCCACCCTGAATTCTGAAGGGCTGCCATGCAGAACAAGGAGCAACTTTGGTCTCTGTTGCTCCAGAGGGCAAGACAAGCACTGATGGGTCAAAATTGCGGAAGAGCAGATTTTGACTAAACCTTAGAAGGAGCTTTCTAAGAGCTGTTTGACAGTTGAGCAGATTGCCATGGGAGGCAGTGGGCTCTCCTTCTTGGGAGGTCTTTAAGCAAAGGCAGGGATGCTATAGCAATTGCATCCTGCACTGCAGATACTGCGATGAGCTGGAGACTACGTTAGATAGTTATGTCCATTCTCTTCATTTCTCACTTTCCAGTCTTCTATTCAGTTCTCTACATAGCTGCAGCAATTTGCATTTATTTTTTTTAATCCTTATGAAAATTCCTCAGCCATTCAGTGCAAATTTCTCTTAATAAACACAGTTTTGAATGGATTTTGATAAATATACAGTTTGGCAAGCAATTTTTCCTAATATACAGCATTTTGCATGTTATTTCCCCTAATATATGCATACTTAACCCAAATATATGCATTTTTGCACACATTGCACAGCTGGAGAACTGGAGTCCAATATTTAGGAAAGTGTGAAATTTGAAGGATGGCTGTGTTTTGGTTCAAATATTGTTTCAGGAGGTGGGAATTTGGTACATTCCCCTTTATATATGACCTGAATTGCACTTCTCCCCCACCCATAGAGATGGCCTCCGAGGTCCCTTCCAGTTCTAAAATTCTAAAATTCTATTACACACCCTCCTACACACCCACAAAACTTAGGTAAGGGAAATACATGATTGTGTATATGTATATGGAAGAAAAATGTGTATTGAGGGTTGGAATTGGTTGTCAGACAATGAATTGTAATCTAAATCTTCTTGGAAGGTACCAAAAATAATAATAATTTGCTTTGTGCTAACCAAGAATGAGAAATGAAAGTTCACGCTTCGCTGGATGCATCTGCCGGTGAAAATTTATTTTATTTAGCAATTCTAATGGGTCAATTAAAATATATTAGCATGACAATTTCATTTCTTTTCTGATCAGTTACAAAGTAAACAGGCAAATTTAAACCCTTAAGCTGTGAAACAACCTTCAAGACACCCCAAAAGGAATTTCAAGAGAGAAGCCGAGTTGCCATACATCTGATACAACATCCCAACTTAGCCTTTGCCAACTCGGCACCCTCCAAATGTTTTTGGACTACAATGCCCATCATCACCAGCCAGCACTGTGTGGGAATTGATTAATAATAAAACAGATGGTTGTGGTGTCTATCTTAACTATTTTAGGATTTGCTTCCCTGTGGAGGATCCTGTGCACGTTTCCTTGGAATGAACAGGGACTTGCAGGGAGCTGGATCATGCCTTTTCTTTAGTAGCTTTTCTTGCCACTCTGGCTGCTGCCATTTTATTCTTCTTTTACAATCTTGGGGGGCAGCAATCTCTGTTCTTTAGGGAGGGGAAAGGAATTTAAATAGCCAGCTACTGAACAAGCGCACACTGAAATGGATGAGGAAGTTCTGAGCCTTTTCCCCGGGCTCTCTGCATTTTGTTACATATTTTGTGCATTCGTTAAACTTGCTTTGTATTCAAAGGTATTCACTCTCATTCTCTCTCTCTCTCTCTCTCTGTGTGTGTGTGTGTGTGTGTGTACATAGACCTTGAAGAATGACTGTAAAATGTGACTGTATCCTGCTAATCTGCCAGAGGGGTCTACCCCACCACATGTTAGGAAGAATGAACCTTGCCAATTGTGTTTTTAAAAGAGGTATCTGGGAAATATATATTTGGCTGCTACTGACTGACCACTGAAGTGCTAAGCGTCAAACAGCCTTGGATGGAATCATCACCATCACCATGTATTAACAATAATTTGAGTCTTCCCATGCTTGAGCAGCTGGAGTCAAAACCACATCACATGCATGAAAGAAAGAAAGAAAGAAAGAAAGAAAGAAAGAGGCAGATATGCAAGACAATCCTTATCTATATATTTTATTTATAACCGTTATAGCCCACTCTTTCCTCCAAGGAGCTCAAGGTGGCATGCATGGTTCTTTGTCTCCCCATTTTATCCTCACAACAACCCTGTGAGGTAGGTTAAGCTGAAAGACAGTGACTGGTCCAAAACCAACCACTGAGCTTCATGGCTGAGTGGGGACCAGAGCCCCAGCCACACAGGTTTTCGTCCAGCATTCTAATCTAGGCAAAGGCAACCTTTAGCCTGTTTTGGCCTACAACTCCCATGATCCCTAGGTAATAGGACCAGTGGTCAGGGATGATGGGAATTGTAGTTCAAAACATCTGGAGGGCCAAAGGTTGCCTATGCCTGTTTTAATCACTACACCATACTGGCTCTCTACAGACAAGGAAACCCCATACAGCCCCATATTAGCTCAATGGCATGGGATCCTGGCTGATGGAAGGGGCCAGGGACAGAGACCTGGGTTGGGGAAAACAGAGTGCCTGCAACAGGAGAAGACACTCACTCAGGAGTCCTAGCAGAAAGAATATGGATTGTCTGGGTTGACCCCTTTGTGGATTGGCCACACTGGTTCACCGTGAGAACCTATTTTTAAAAGACCTCCCCACAGAAATCAAGATTTTAATGTAGTTGGGATTGGGCACCACCTGTGTGTCCAGCCAGCCACCCAGCCCCGACCCAAACAATAAACTCAGAAGCCAATAGCCCCTCCTCAGAAAGTCTCAGTTCTTATTTAGTGTGACGCTTTTAAAAAAACAGCCTTGCTAATACAGATTCCAAAGCAAATGCAGTTCGCTGCCCCCAAACTGCAGCTGCTGGAAGGCAGTGACTTATGATGGTCATGCAGTGTCATTCACATGGAATACTTCAGATCAGGCTCTGAGTGGTTTATGACAACCCTGCAATATTGCCCAAGAGTATTTGCTTCTTATTTGCAGGCTGGGGGTTGATTAGAAGCTGAGAGAGTAGATTTCAACAGCACTGCAGTGTTATTTGCTGCTTTTTTCCTTGTATTACAGATTGGACTGAGAGAGTAGGATACAAAAATCACTTAGTTCACTGTTCTGTTCCTATTGCAAGTTGGAAAGCTGTGCTGAGAAAGTAGCTTACAACAGCCTTGTAATGTAGTCCAGTATTGCAGCCACAAGCCAGAGGGGGAGCTACCTAAACTGACCCTTAGACCTCCTCCTGGGTCAAATAAACTACTAATGGGAGCTTCGAACTCCACTGACTTGCAAACCATCTTCCCCTTTTTAAATGCTCAAAACAAGAGAAAACAAGGCTCCTGTCTTCAATGGCCTATCTTGTTTTTTCCAACCCTCTAAGCCTCAAGCTCAGGTAACATACACACTGCAACATATTGTACAGAGCTCCTCTTGCATCTAGTCATTGTAATTTTATGGGGGTTCCAATCTCTGGAGATTCTCCCAAACTTTCAGAGCAGATTTAGGGATGGAGACAGGAGAAGTTCAGTTGTGTGAGTGGAAGCTGTTCTGTTCATACAATGACTTTGGTGGAGTTAATCTGGAGTTTGCAGAAGCAAACAGGGCTCATAGTGAGTAGAGGGCATGTTTGCAACAATATGAGCGACACCTTCCTGGTAGTCAGAGTCGATTGTGCATCTACAGCACAGATCCCTGTGTTTACAAGGCGTGCCCCATGTTTGCTGCATGTACCTGTATGTTTCCAATCTCTTATCTCCTTCACCCTTAGTGGTGCCCCCTGGGAGATGTGCAGTGTAGACATGCAAACATGAATGCCCCCTACAGCTTGAATTGGATTGACAGAGATTAACACTGATGATTAACATCATATCCCCATATGTAAGACACCTTGAGTGTGATTTCCAGCATAGAAAGGCAGGGTATAAACGTCCAAATGCATTTTAAAATATCTGCATTCCATATAGCACAAGGCACGTGCAGTATTTTTTTCGTCTTCTAAAGGCAAGCTGGTCTAATAAAAGATTGCTTAACTGTCGTAGCCACACACACGGTAGCATTATTAGGAATGGGCAGCATTAAGGGCAATTGTACAATTCTGCAATGGAGACAGGTAAGATAGAACTAATGCACAGTCTGCTGTTAAAAAGTAAATAAACTTTAAAGCCATTATTTTCCTTTTGCACGTTCCAAAACTAGACTTTACTGCGCTAGCTGTTCCCTCGGGACCAGTGCAGTGGAGGGTAGGGGGGGTGGATCTTGGAAGCAGCTCTCAAATCATACTGTCTGTTTAGACACTTCCAAAGGAGGAGGACTTCCAAATGGGGCTTCCAGAAGAAGGACATGTGTGATGCTTCCACAGCCTCTTGGCTTCTAAAATAGAGATCCATGCCTGACTCTCAGGAAAGCAGGAAGAGAGGTGTCTGTTGTTGTTCATCCCAATCCCTGCCTCATTTCATCAGTAGCCCTTGCCCCATGTCTTTCACCCCAAATATGTCTTCCACCCTTGAATGTAAAAGTTGAAAAATGCCCAGGGTACAAAAATCCCTTGATGGGTAACATGACCTCAAGGGAAAAGGTCATTCTGATGAGTCCAAGGACCTGTAGATGAGAAACCTTAGCACCTTCATAAAACTAAATCCCAGACTCTGAATCCCTACAAGACAGGAAGCCCAGCAAATAAACAGGCTTAAGTGTGCTTGCAGCAAAGATCCAGCTTTGGTTCCAGCAAGGTCCAGTTGCCGCCTGTTACTCGCCATTCCTTCTGGAGCTGTCATCCAGCCCTTTGCTTCAGCTTCTCCATCCTATGCCAGAGGTCACTGCGCATGATGGATGGCAGCACAGTTTGAAGGCAGCTTGCCACGTGGACAGTGTGCTGAATGTGTTATGATCATGAATCTTGATCTATGAATAGTGACAGCTGACTGATTGGAGGACATTTCTGGCTGGCTGCGTGGAACGAAGCGGGGGCTATACGCTATAATGATGAGTATTAGGAATGTATTAAGAGGTAATGCCAGTAGAACAGAACAATGTCTCATGCTAATGCTCTCTTTCAGCCACATAAATTCCAGACAGAACCAAGACATTTCCCATTTTATCACATTCTATCACAATCCCCTTATTTCAGCTACACCTAATGATAGATAATCATTGTATCTGACAGATGCTGGCACAGTAGAATGACAGCTGCTCACTGCCCTTTTATTAAGGAGCTGTTTTCAGGCCATCTATGGAATTATTGTTAGCTTCGGCCCACAAAATGAGGATTGTGCCCATGTGTGCATGCCTTGGGAGAGAAGGTGGATTCTCCTCAAAATGCACAGCTGCACTTGGTTTGAACATTCGCTTCTGCAGAAATGAAGCTAAACTTGCAGAATGTGTTTGAATAAAGCAGATGATCATATTGGAAATTCAGGATCATCAACTCAGATTAGCACCAGACTGTAATCTATATATCCATCCAGCGTTGGCATCAGGATTTCAGAGGCCATGTTTTGGTGATATACACTCTTAAACAAGATGTGGGGGATCTTTTGCAGATGTCGACCCATGCCCATCTTAAACCCACTAGAGGCAGAGCACATCATCCAATAATTTTCTTACAATACTGTCAACTGTCTTGGATGCACTTTGCAAAATGAGATGAATGACCCACTTGGGGTTGGGTGGGCCATTTGCAAAAATCATGGTTCCCCAGCAAATGCCTACCCTTGCTGCACTCTGGAGCCAGTCTCTTCTGTGTGGTGTACATCCACCCATTTTTCAATAGCTTCCTATGTTTTTGAACATTAGTTATCCAGCTCTCCAAAATCTAAATTTGCTATATCCCCCATGTCAGGAAGATTTTAGCAGCTTTTTGGCAGGCTAATGATTAACCAAGAACATTTAGACTCTAAACCATGCAATTAGGAAAAAGTATGATACTCCTTGCATGATAGTTTTTCTGTATCCTGTTCACCATGAAGACAGCAATAAATCTATGCACATTGCATATGCTAGAATAGGTTTCTGCCCTGAATCAATGATGAGATGGAAGAAGCTGCATGGAAATGTCATGGGCTGGTGATTTTATCAATCAAAGCATTGAGCTTTCAGGATGGTTAGCATCTCAGTAGAAATGTCAACTTTTTAGAAAAGACACAAATGAAGTCCTCTCATATTTAATTATAAGTGGGAAATTACCAGAGAAGAATTTCTGTTAGCACATCAATTTGTAAATCAAATCATTTTTCTATCCCGATAAGCTTTATGGAGGGACTAGATCTATGGCAAAAGACGCCAGAATGAGATGGCAATGCAATGTTAGTTCAGTGCTATGGAAAGAAATGCAACCATTTGCTTGTTCTGAATTTGCTGCCAAAGAACTCTATTGAGTTACTGGGGGTGGGTGGGTGGTAATCTGTCTATTCACTATTTCTGCACTGCTCATAATTTTATATATATCCATCACACACACCCCAATTTTGTCAGCCCCCCCCCAGCAAGTAAAATATGTTTAAGCAAGTTCCTACACAGGTCTAACCACTGAACTTAGACTGCAGTCTTACACATTAGGAGTGGGCAATAGGCCAATCAGAATCTAATGAGAGATCTCGACATGATTTGTAGTAGATTGACAAGCATTTCTGGCGCCCAGTGGTTTAACAATAGCACCACCCCCTAAAAAAAAAACACCACATGGTTTCTGAAGTGAAGAAAGAGGAGAGTGAGAAATGAAATGCGGCAGAGGAGAAAGCAGGACTGATTTGTGCGTGAGAAGACTGTGAGATTAGATCTGCTCCCTAAAACAAATTATGGGGCTGAGCAACTGCTCAGAGGCCCCCTGATCCTTAATTATACATTTACATAAAGTCTCCTGTGACATAATTTTGTATCTACCCCTCACTGGTGGATCGTAAAGTTGGTTATTCTAAAAAGCAAAGAAGATCCACCAAGCCTGCTCACCCCGCTCTCCATCTGTACCTGGAAATAAACCCAAGCGAAATCAGTGGGACCTGCTTCTGAGTAACATGCCTTGGATGGCCCTTAGTGAGTGTATTTATTATTGCTACTGTTTATTACATTTCTATAATACCCTTCATCAGCGTGGTTTACAAAATAAAAACACAAAAATGCACAACATGGTAACAAGCAAAGACAATAACACACACACACACACACACACACACACACACACACACACACCCAAGAGTGCTTAAAAGGCCATAGTTTGTTTAATTAGCCAAAGGCCTGGGAAAAGAGGGATGTTTTTGTCCAGCACATAAATTTATGTAGTGAAGGCACCAGGCGAGCCTCCTTGAGGAGAACATTTCACAAGCTAGGAGCCACTACAGCAGGCTTCCTCAAACTTAGCCCTCCAGATATTTTTTTGGCCTACAACTCCCATGATCCCTAGCTAGCAGGACCAATGGTCAGGGATGATGGGAACTGTAGTCTCAAAACATCTGGAGGGCTGAGTCTGAGGAAGCCTGCACTACAGAAAAGGCTTGTTCTCATGTTGCCACCCTGTGGACCTCTCATGGAGGAAGCACTCAAAGAAGGGCCTCAGATGATGATCGCAGGGTCCAGGTGGGTTCATATATGGAGAGGCAATCCATGAGGTATAGTGGTCCTGAACCATGTTTAGGATTGCAACCCAATTGTGCAACCTTCTAGAGGTCTACTCAGAAGTAAGCCCCGTTGAGTTCAGTGGGACTTCTGGTGAATGGTAATAGACGTGCAGCCTTTGTGCAGCCTTTATTTAGTGTGAGAAAGAACGCTCCCATTTACCCTGCCCCTCCACATACACATTTTGCCTTGAAGCTGGCATTACAGAGTCCAAGTGAATAGATCTCACCTTGTGGAGTCTAGTTATTCACTTTGTACCCTTGGAATTAACAGCCCCCAAGCCATTTGCTCTCACTTCTCTAGTGCTCATTGCCTCCTGGAGAGCAGCCAAAGCTAAACGACATGACCTGATTCTCAAATGACAAAAAAGGGCTGGCCTGGGGCTTCTTGCTGTCTGTGCCATAAACGAAGGGAGTTCCTGGGTTGTCAGAAAATCTTTGATCCCCTATCTAGACAGCCTACTCTGTACAAGGAGGTTCTCCTACCATCCCCATGGCTGTGTGTGTGTGTGTGTCTACCCTCAGTGTACTTGGCCTGCTTACCAACAAGGGTCAGGTGTCAGGCTGCTACCTGCACACCTGCTTGCCTGCTCAGGTCCCTAGTGGGTCAGGAGGGTAGTCCACAGACTTGACTGACTGCTGCCACTGCCAATCCACCCAAGAGGGCCTGGGTTCACGTGCTGCAGGCTGTGCATAGCGGCGGCAGCCGGGTTCCAGAAGCAGCTGATGCACCTTGGATCTCCTTCACCCGAGGCGTTCCATTTCAGTTGCTGTGCTTCATGGCGTGTTTTAATTGTGGGTGCTTATATTTTAATGCTTTAATAAGATTGCTTTATTGAGCATTTTAATCGTGGTGGGTTTTAAATTGTTCTGCATTTTAAACCATGCTGTGCAATGGGTTGCCCTGTTTTGTAAACCGATGAGAAGCCATCTACGGCTTTAAGAGGCAGAGAGGGAGAGAGAGAGAGAGAGAGAGAGAGAGAGAGAGAGAGAGAGAGAGAGACTGGCACCCCTGTTGCTGCAGCCAGTATTGCATGTGGTCCTTCTGTCCTCTCCCCTTGGCACAACTGTGTGTGGAGTT
The DNA here is from genome assembly GCF_964270895.1 of Podarcis filfolensis. Taxonomy (NCBI): domain Eukaryota; kingdom Metazoa; phylum Chordata; class Lepidosauria; order Squamata; family Lacertidae; genus Podarcis; species Podarcis filfolensis. Next base: position 53,523,869 of record NC_139609.1, on the reverse strand, counting down.
TACTTGCCTGCCTGCCTGAGCCATTCCATGGGTGCCTGCTGCTGCTGCTGCTGCTGGGGCCACCTGATAATAGAGGAGGCAGAGGCAGAGGCAGCACTCTGCTTACTGGTGGGCAGTGGCAAAGAAGTAAGCTGGGCATGATTGTGCCCAGCACAGTTTTACCAACTGATGCACACAATCTCAGGGTGTCTCTTTTGGTTGTTATTCCTGCACTGCACGGGTTTGGACTAGATGGCCCTTGGAGTCCCTTCCAACGCTACAATTCTAGGATTCTATTTTACCGTACTTCTCCTTGGTCCTGTCTTGGAGGATGCCTTGTTAATACTCTTCATGCTAACACTGTCATTATTCTGGGTTTTGCTTTCTCCCCTGAGACTCTAGAAGGTAAACACTGCTTTTCTCTAGGATGCAGTCATTCAGAGGATGGCACAGCTCTAACCTGCCATACTGTGCACAGCCTGAACAAGGCAGAATGGAATGCTACAAGGACGTTCCTATTTTCATCTGTAAAATGTAGGAGAATGTTGCTGACAGAATCAGGGGACTAGTATTTGAGTGATAGCTACGGCACCTACTGATGAGCTAGAATCCAGCTGGTAGATGGACTAAGAGTCTGATAGCTCCATTGGTTTCATGTGCATGCCAGCCTTCAGAGAGCTAAAAACATGATGATGATGATGATGATGATGATGATGATGATGATGATGAATGAAGTGTCAAGATATTACTGCAAGAACAGCAGCTAGCCTTGTTGATGCATTTGCCACATTTTTGTCCTTGTCAAATGTCTAGATTAAAAAAAAACCCCTGCTGTGACACATGTCAGGATCCCTTGACAGCCAAGCCAGACTTGGGATTAGGGAGCACCTCAAACACTGAACACAGCTCTCTCTTAGTCCCCCACAATCTTCTCTTCTCACTTCCTTCAATTTTTTCTTATGGGACTTATTTTCCTGAACACATTCCACTTTGCCTATATATGTAGTGAGAGAGTGTGCACACAACCCTATTCATATCTATTCAGTGAAGTCCTACTGAAATAATGGGGTTCACTCTGGGGATTGCGGTCACGCTTCCAAGATTACGGCACCCAAAATCAGATAGCAGTCTAGGCAGGACTTTTTTTCAGCCAGAACTTACTAGAACTCAGTTATGGCACCTCTCAGGTGAGCACCATTGCCATTCTAGGAGAACGAGAGAGGTGTTCATGGTGAATTCCGGCACCTCTTTTTCTAGAAAAACAACACCGAGTCTAGGTGAAGCAGGGGAGCCGACCTGGGCCCCAGTGCATGTTACATCATGACATCATATTGCAATGTGGCATAATGACATCACACACACACACACCCCAGCCTCAGAACCTCACTTCCAGTAGCACCAGAAGTCGGGTTTCGAGGTCACGCAAGGCCTCAAACATGACTTCTGGTGCTTTGCAAGGCACTGGAAATTGTGTAGTCAAACTAGTCCTTCAAACATGAAACTCATCCTTCTGTCTATACCTTCTCCACTTTCCTTTTTTTAATACCCATCATGGTCAACCAGTTTCGCATCCCCAAACCAGCACATCCTCAAAAGGTATGAGGCACAGTTGTAAAGGTTAGATTGGATTCAGTCTTTATTGAGCATTCGTTCTGATTCATTAATGGACTGGTTATATGACAATGAGCATGCGTCCTAATTTGCACATGGTGGGGTTGCATGTCTTCTCATTAATTGTTCATTCACCCACATTTTTCAGTGCATTTCCCCATCACTTTCCTTACCATGAAAATCCTTTTTTAAAAATGGATTTGTTGTGCAAGGGCAACAGAGAAGTTTAATCCACTTTAATTGTACAAACTTAGTTTTTCAGGATTCACTTAAACCTCTCCCACAAAGTACTGGCAGTCTGGAAGCACCCAAAGAGGCATGCTTCCAATTTGTAACCTCTTTTTGTTTTGTATTTTCCAGGGGAAGAGGGGAGAGTAAAGGTGCTGCTGTTTTCTAGCTCTGGCCCTGAGGCCACCTGCTGGGCTGCTGCCGGTCATCTCCCACCTTCCCACCCCTTCCTCTGGCCACCCGCAGCAATCCTAATTGAGGTGTCCGTCCTGCTGAAGAGCTGCTCTTCTTGGGCCTTCAAGGTCACTCTAATTGCTCCCTCGTGCCTCAAGCCACCTCTGTTTCAACTCATTTTTGCAAGAATGATAGAATTTCTCAGTTCACTGATTCAGATAATCCCTCTGGTCTCAGAAACAAACAGCAGTAATAAGGGACTGTAATGCCCTGGAAACTTATTTCAGATTTCTCAAACTTTCAGCAGGTTTCTCATCTCAGGGAGCAGAAATGAGAAGCAAACTAACCTTGAAGGACATTCTTTCTGCATAATCCCGTCTGTGTTTTGCTGCTGGAGGAGGCTTCTGGGAGTGGGATGGAGGTGGGGAGAGCTATGACTTCAGTCATGCCTCCCTATCAGAGCTGATACTGGCATGGAAAAAAAGTGGACTAAGATTCACCTCCCCACTTTGGTCAGGGACCAGTCACATCAGCTTCAGCTGAAGAGCAAAATGGGGTATAATGGACCAGCATCAAGCGAGCTGAGGTTGCAGAGGCAGCAAAGGAAGTGGGTGGTGCTGTGGTCGAAACCACTGAGCCTCTTGGGCTTGCTAATCAGAGGTTGGCAGTTTGAGTCCACATGAAGGGGTGAGCTCCCATTGTTCTGTCCCAGCTCCTGCCAACCTAGCAGTTCGGAAGCATAGCAGTGAGAGTAGATAAATAGGTACCACTGTGGCAGGAAGGGAAATGGCATTTCCGTGCGCTCTGGCACTCATCACGGTGTCCCATTGCACCAGAAGCGATTTAGTCATGCTGGCCACATGATTTGGAAAGCTGTCTGTGGACAAAAACTGGCTCCCTCGGTCTGAAGCAAGATGTGCGCTGCTCTCCATAGTCGCCTTTGACTGGCCTTAACCATTCAAGGGTCCTTTACCCAAGGCTTCTTCCATTGGCTCTGCCATGCTGGCTCTGAGCCAGATCCATCAGCTGCTGAGAATCAACCTCACATCAAAACAAAGTCAAGTGATTTACACCTTCTGACTCCAAGGTGACTCTTACAAGGGACCACACAATGATGACAACTTTCCAGCAGTTTGCCTTTCACTTTTTTGAACAGCTTGGCTTCCATTTTAAAGGAAGAGAAACTGACCTACAAGTTGCTCTGGTCTAGGAATGGGGAACCTGTGCAAGACTCCAGGTGCTGTTCTGTTGCAGCACCCATCATGATAGGCATCCAGTGATGTCTGCAGGACCATAGACGCCTCATCTCTGCTCTGGTGAATATCAGTGCTTTTTAACCAGTGCTTTTCTTCTAGAAAAAATGGTGCATACCCTTGAATACCCCCAGAAAAAAGCACTGCTCAAAGGGTTGTTTAATGAAAATCTGGGAGACTGAGGCAAAGGGACCATGGGCTTCAAGTGCTCTTCCATACGAAACAAGGGTGTTGAAAGATTTTTCTTTTGCTCTGTAGTTACATTCATTTTCACTCTTGAAGATCTCTTGTATTTTCTTTGCTAAAATCACATTTGTTTTGTTAAACATTTGCTGCAGACGCATTTGTTTCATTAATTACAATCATGTCCACCCCCCTCAGTTTGTGGTAACAGCAGAAGAAGATCTGGTGTCAGTAACTGCCTCATTCCCACCCATGCCCCAGCGTGCTGCATCATCTGGGGCAGCCTCTCCCCGCCTAGTAGGTGCATTTGCAGAGCCCCCCTGTTCATCTGCCAAGTCCTGGCCAGATGGTGCCATGGCTCAATGGGATCTTCTGCAGGCCTCCTCTTTCTTCCTGGCAGCTCTTCCTCCCCACAGCCCAGGCCCTGTGCAATGGCGCTTCAGCTTAGGGCTGACTGCCCATGCAGATCAAACCTTCCCAGTGACTAAACTTTGTGCCCAGGGCCTCTAGACAGAGCAGAAGCTCCTTTTCTCTCTTGCACCGACATTTTTGTTTATGTCATGTGGAGGGAGCAAGACGTCTTAGGACAGGCACTCCCTCTGCCAACAGAATGGGGGTGAGGAGGCCACATCTCACATGAGCCCATCTCCTTGGCAAGGCTGCCAAAAGAAGATTAATGATTCTGTGAAATGAGAATCATATTCCACCTGCCTGTGCCTGACACCTGGGTGAAACTCCAGCTGGTGCCTCTGACAGGCTTGGGAGCTAGTGCAGAACAGCGAGATTCTCTCTCGCCTCCGCCCCCCGCTGGTCACAACCACCCCCACCACCCCCACGCAGCCTGCTGGCCCAGCATCCAGAAATTATCCTAACCAATTCCACATGGCCAGTTTGCGATGCACAACTTGCATAGGCAATATGGGAACTCCCACGGACATGCATTTCTATGTTCGCCATGTGAAAATATGGTAAAATAGGCAGATTTGTCACAAGTGAAGAGATACGCATGGGGTACATGCATGGAAAGTCTTGCTGAGAAGCAATGGCTTTGTCGGAAAGGCACTGCAAGTTTTAATGAAGGCTGCGAGCTTCTTGTACTACATTAATCAGCTAAAGCTTTAGCTGATTAATTGGCAGAGGCAAATCTTAATGGGCAAGGCTTGGAGTTTTAGGGCACCCGAGTTTATATACTGAGGCTATTTTGGTTTGGTAATGGTATTGTGTTACTGCAATAGGAAATGAAAAAGGAATTATAATATAATAAGTGGGGCCTTTCCTTCTCACAACACGTTGCAGCTTTTCTTTATTAAATTGTTAAGTTATCTTAATAGTCCTTTCAATAGCCCAAAAGGTTCTGGTGACACTAAAATTTGTTTAAATTTAATTGATTACTTCAAAGGCAGGATATCCATCAACCAAACCCTCTTTAGTTTTAATACAAGTCTTATTATAAGCAACACAGAGGCAATGCACGGATCTTGGGCTGGTACCATTTCTGTATAGGACCTTTAAAGAAGGCATTACTTTGTGCTAGATGCTAGAATTAAGGCTTGCCTCCACAAGGTCTCAAATTGCAATCCCAAGCACACAAATAAGCCCAATAACATAGGGGAATCTACTCCCAAGCAAATATGCATAGGATCACATGGCCAATGCACTTACAATAAAATAATATAGAAATGGCTTAAAACGTGTCCCATCAGAACCAGCCCCTGGAACCCGTTTGCAAGACCCATGCTCAACCTTAGTACACGTTAAGTAAAAATATATTTTGGAGCCTATGCAGAGTTCCTTTTCCTTTCCACTGATACATCTGGATTAGAATAAAGCTTAGACTCCAGCATGTTTCATTTGAGCAGATGCAATCCTATTACTTAATGTTGGAGCAAGAATAGTAAACACATTCTTCTGGGGTTCAAGACTGTAATGGCTTTAGGGGTTGCTTGTGCGTAAGTTACCGCCGCTCTGGGCTAGGTTGCCTGGTTAAACCGTTTCTGTCTGGACAGCCATCCACTCCGTGGCTGTTCAGTCGCTAGCAGAATCCGTCAGTGGGCGTTTCTTGAACCTCTTCTAGCAAAGAAGTTCTTTGACGCCAAGTCGCCGCCTACTTTCCCTGCGCGGAAGTCTTCTGCGCAGGGTGGGTGTGGGTAGCGGAGGACCTGTGCTTTCCTCGCTGGTCTCCTGCGAAGAGTCCTGGAGCCTCCTCTCTGCTTCCCCCATCGGCCCCCCTCTATCCCTGGTGTTGCGCTGATTTTCTTCCCCAGCCGGAGACCTGCCTCTCTCCCTGCTTGGCCCCTCTCCAGCATCGCTGTGGAGCCTCGCCTCCTCCTCTAGTTCCGATGGCAGTTCCCTGACAAAGACCTATAATATTTGGCTTTTTTCCCTCCCTGTGTGTCACCTTTGTTGTTCATGCAAGACAAATGTTATGCAAACTGAGGGTACCTACCTCCTGTGGGTCAGATTACAAAGCCTGCCATCATGACGTTTAAGCCAGCATCGACTACAGCTTCCATCAGTACCAGCCAGCATGGCACCAGGTTGGGGAAGGCAGGCATAGGAACATAGGAAGCTGCCATTGGTCTATCTAGCTCAGTATTATCTATGCTGACTGGCAGCAGCTCTCCAGGGATTCAGACAGCAAGTCTCCCAGCCCTACCTGGACATGCAAGGGACTGAATGTGGGACCTTCTGTATGCAAGACTCATGACCCTTCCCCATTGAACAAACAAAAAAGCCATTTCTTTCATCATCTGAAAAGGCCCCTAAGGCCAGAGCAGTCCACATCAGAGATCTCTCTCTTTGCTATCTGTCTCTATTCTCTTTCTCTCTCTCCATTTGTCATGTGCCTGCTTAGCAACTTCCATTTTCCAGGCACACCACAGCAAAATACCTTCATTCATTCATTCATTATTTCATTCATTTGTTTATTATCCATCCACCTATCCACCCATCCCATCTTAAACAATGATAAAAGAAGCCTAGTCATCTTTGGGGTGTGTGTGTGTCTTCTCATCCTTTCCCAATGCAACTCCTCCAAGTGGAGAGTCTTAATTACTTGACAGCATCTGCTTAGCATTAAATCAATGCACCCATTTAGTCAGATTTCGCCAGAGACAGTGGTCCTCCTGGTGGAACACTTGAAAGCTGCATGAGCCACTTAAGGGCAAGGCAAGCATTAAAAGACCTCCTGCCTGTTGCTGATGTATCCAGGGGCTTGTTGTCTTGCAGCAGGAGTCAGCTCCTTGGCTGAAAGTTAGTTTTCCCCAATAGAAATTCCAGATGTTCATGCTGACAGATCCTTTTCATTACTTCTAATGGAACAAAATTGAAGAAGTAAAACCTTCCCTCAGTAGAATTTTGAGAGAGTGGAAGGCAGGTTGCTAAGCAAAAGTACCCCTGGGGTCAGAAAAGGAGAAGGGAGGGGGTCGGGTATCAACCAAACACAGGCATTCGTTGACTTCATCTTGTCGCCTTGCTTGCAGTGAGATGGTACTTCCCCTTTTAAAAATAATAATCCAGATTAATTCCCATTGACTGCCACCTCCTCTTCATCCCCTTCTGACCAGCCAAAAAGCTAGCAAAGGGTTTTCTGATCACAGCTCGGTGGCATGGAAACATGATGCCCTCTTGCACTCACAGCAACTATCATCTCCAAATGCCACACGTAGCTGGAAGAGGCAAAAGCAAACCCCAATGACTACTTCCAAGGATCTCACCAGGGAGTTGGAGCTAAATTTGCAGAAAGAGATTGCCTCTCAGTGAACCACTGCAAATACAATTACCTCTTCTGAAAATGATGGGCTTGAATATTGATCTCAACCATGTTTACTCAAAAATAAGTTCCACTGGCATCAACATAGTTTACTTCCAAACATGCGTACTTAAGGTCAAATCTTTGTCACATGTCCATGGAAAGCATACTCCAGGTGTATTCTCTCCCTTGGGCAAATAGTTCACAGCTCTCTTTTTGCTCCCCTGAAAAGGGATGTTATGGCAGAAGTCTGAGAAGGCAGGTAACGAGATTTAAAAATTTGGTAGAAAAATTGGGTGCTCTTATAAAGTACTGGAGTAAGAAGGTTCAAGACTGCAGATCTGTTTATATTATTTGGACCTTTATGATTTTAATTGACTCTGCTTGGTTATGATATGGAAATCTGCAATCTGTTGGTTTTTTTTAAGCTGGACATCAGCTTATTTGTTTTTCACAATTTTACCCTTTCTGTCTTTTTCTGTATATTAAAATGATCAACAAAATAAGATTAAAAGATGTAAAAGGAAAGGAAATGGATGCTTGCTGGTTTCATTATTGGGAACCCTGGAGTGAAATTGATAGTCTCCTTCTCCCCTAAACAATCAGGAGAGATGTGCATTCATTCTGCATCAGTGGCAAGGACTATACCACACCTCTCCACCATTGCACTGGAGAGGCGTGGTACAATCCTTGCCCCTGATGCAGAATGACGCCACGGCTATAGAAGAACCTTAGAGGGAACTCCTAATTGTGTTGGGATCAGCTCCACTCAGGAGCTAGATGGTGGCCCAACACTTGACTAACACTCAGCATTGATTTTTTTAAAACAACAACAATGTACACAAAATGACATTGTCATGGAAGGGAGGGATAGTGTTGCTTCCCTTTAATGCCCTGTGTGAATGATCCAATAGAACAGGGGTGCAGAACCTTTCTTTTTCCTGTCAAGAGCCACATTCCCTCAGAGTAATCTGTTGGAAGTAACTTGCTGGTGGTGTATGAGGTCACAGCCAATGGTGGGCAGGCACCTCCCCCCAATCTTTTCCACCCCCTTTCCTCCCTCTCCTACATTTTGCTCTCCACCCCCCCCCCCCATGTATACAATAAATAGCTGAAGGGCCATGTGTGTGTGTGTGTGTACTGCATTACTGTGAGAATCCTGTAATGTGGCTTGTCACATAAACAGCATCTATCCATCAGCTTAGAGCTTCTTTATGCCCGAAGACCAGGACTGAAGACTTTCACCTGATTGGATGCTGTGAATATTGATCACTGCTTGATGAATCCACACTGTCCCACTGAGTAATTACAGGCTATTTCACAGTGTAGCAGCATCCATCAAACTGCTGGTAACACGAAAGGAAAAAAAAAAAAGCAACCATATGTTTGGAAAGAGCTTCCCTTTCCTTTCCCGCATTATTTTCCTCTTCTACATAAGATGAAACGCTCCGCAATCCTCAATCCATTTACTCTTTGATGGCCTTATTGATTCCAGTAGAATTGGTTATATATTAGTAGGTTCAGGTTAAAAACACAGGAATTGCCAGCCTGCTTCATACAGTCGTCCATCTGCCTCTGCATCCTGCCCTATCAATCAAGGCCAGTTAAAAGCCACAAAGAAGCATGGGCGATGGCAGCATCCCACCCGCCACCCACCCCCCTGGTGCTGACCCATGGCATCTGGCAGCCAAAACACACCGGCTCAGAACAGAACTGCACTTCTGATCATCAGCTTGCATCTCCCAACAGTTCTATCCGTACTTTATCTAATCATTTTATATGACAGTCACCATTACAATTGCAACCTTGATGTCTGATCTGTTTTCAACTGTGCCTTAAGATAGTCTTGGAACCCAGGAGAGTAATCACATTGTCAGAGCTCACAGCGGGAGCAAATTGGTGTGCCGGTAACACAAGAGACAAGGTAGCGACTCTTCGGTGAACGCTCATTGTCACCTGTCCCCTGCCCCACATGTTACCACCATTGCATAGTCTTTGTGTATACAGTACAGAGCTTATTTATTTATATATAAAAAATATGTTTATAGTGCTATTCAGTTTTTTAAAAAAAATAATAATAGAGGAAGGGGAGTACACAAATTCATGGAGGACAAGGTTGTGAATGACTGCTAGTCATCATGGCTGCTCCCTGCACCAAAGGAGGTATGGATCTGAATGCCAGTCTTTGGGGAACAACAGTGGGAGAGAGCCGCTGTCCTCATGCCCAGCTTGTGAGCTCCCCATAGGCATCTATTTGGCCACGGTGGAAAATTTGAAGCTGGACTAGATGGGCCTTTAATCTGACCCAGCAGGGCTCTTCTTAAGTTTGGTCTGTGTGCAGGAATACCTTCACTGACAATATTAGCTATGATCAGAATCATGCATTTCTCCAGTGCTTCTGGAAACCATGCGAGAGTGCTTTTGTGCTTAGGTTCTGCTTGAGGGTTTCCCACAGGCATCTGGGGGGCCACTGTGAGAACAGGGTGCTGGGCCAGATGGGTCATTGGCCTGACCCATATGCTAAGGGGCATTGCCTGTTGTGTCTCTTGAACGGGAACCTCTCTTGGTATACATGGCAAACTGCTTTTGAGGCCGAGGTGACTTTCAGAAGGAATTTGTGCTGTGGTATATGGGATGGGTGCATGGGGAGGAAAAAACCAGGAAACCCTTCTAGAAATGCTCAAATCCAAAGCAGCTCATGGGATCCAACCTACGTACAGTGGTACCTCTGGTTAAGAACTTAATTTGTTCTGGAGGTCCGTTCTTAACCTGAAACTGTTCTGAACCTGAGGTACCACTTTAGCTAATGGGCCTCCCGCTGCCGCCACACCGCCGGAACACAATTTCTGTTCTCATCCTGAGGTAAAGTTCTTAACCTGAGGTACTATTTCTGGGTTAGCGGAGTCTGTAGCCTGAAGCGTCTGTAACCTGAAGTGTCTGTAACCTGAGGTACCACTGTATCTATTCCTGCCTTGCATTCCTCTGAATGCTGTCTGAAGGCTTTGCTTGTTTCCAAACAGGCAGGTGCCTGCCAGCCCTGCAGGCTTCCTGCCCTCATCTCATCCCACACAGATTTCAGCCAAACAGCCTGGATTTCTATTACCATCTGCAACGCAAGCCAACTGCACTGGCTCAGGAACGGAGTGACCCCCCAGCTCCTGGCAGGAGTCCTGCAAATTAATTGTGCAGTCTTAATTAAAATTAAGTAATTTTTCATTTGTGCCCGAGCCGGTGCTTTCCTGATGATTTATTAAAGTCAGCTACGGGTAAATTAGTCACACGCTGACTGTCGTTGCTATATGACGGATGAGCTGGAAAGCCACGAGCACAGCAAAGAGGGGATGTGTGGAGCAGCAGCAAATAGCATGACTGGCCTTTCCCTTTCCAGGCAGCCATCTCTTCTTCTGCTTTGGGGATGATGGGATCCTGCTTTTGAAGATGCACCCGAACACCTTGCACCACTAAGCAAAAACACAAAGCTCTCTGCTTGATTCATGCTTAATGGTTTTGTGTGGCTGCAAATGGCATCCCTTCTCTGTATTGTTTGGGGCTCCCCTTCTTGCCATTGCATTTAATTATGGTACAGCTGAAGGGATTGGCATAGCTCTGAAAGAAGGACCAGCCTGCAACAGCACTGCCAAAGACCTGAGCCTCACAATTGCACCAACTATGTAGCTGGAGCCACTGATCTACAAGCACGTCTGCAAGGCAGCTGTGAAGATGTTCCCAGGAGTGTGTCAAATTAGATGCCTTTTACTCATTGGTGGTAGCCAGAAATTGCAGCATGCACCACTTTTGGGACCCATCAGAGACCAAGGAAGCAGCATATGACTCATTCACCACCACTTCTTCCTGCATGTTATCTTGATTGGCTCACACTGATGCCTTTGAAGCACCATCACCCAAAATAAGCCTGTTGCTATTGGCCGCTCAGGGCTCTGATTTGCTTGACCCTCTTTTGCAGTTCATCTCTTTCCTTGCAGTATCAGCTCCTGATTGCACAAATTGCATATGATAATCATAAATTACAAACTGATATTTTTTCCCTAGTTAGCCATACCCTTGAAGGAGAAGTCTGCTGCTGCTGCATAGAAGCTACAGTCATTGATATAAAGAATCTCTGTCCCCACTCTACAATGCTCTGGTTTTCCCTCTCATAGTTTTTTCCAGTGCCACTCTCACTCCACTCCTGTGGTTCAGCAAAAAGCTCCCCTTATTGCTTCCCTAAAGCTGGAATGGGGAATCAGTGGCCATTTAGATACTGTTGGAACTCCCAAATGAAACCAAGTACAAAATAACCCTTCTGCAGTGCCACAAATCCAACTCAATGGTGTAATGTTGGAAAATGTCAAGCACTTCTCCTACCTGGTTATCTTTCCACAAGGGCTGACATTGTTGCCAAAATCCAGCATTACCTGAGCTCTGCGACCGCAGCTTTCTCCTGATTGAAGTGCAGAGTGTTTGAGGACCGGGACATTCACAGGGAAACCAAAATGCTTGTTTACAAAGCTATTGTACTACCAACCTTACTGTATGCTTGTGAAACATGGACCACTTATAAACGCCATCTCCAGCTCCTCGAAAGATTCCATCAATGGTGTCTCCGAAAAAATGTACACATCACTTGGGAAGACAGGTGAACTAATGCCAGTGTACTGGAAGAAGCAAAGATCACCAGTGTTGAAGCAATGATTCTTCAACATCAGCTTCGTTGGACTGGTCATGTTGTGTGGATGCCTGATTATCGTCTTCCAAAGCAACTACTCTATTCCAAACTTAAAAATAGAAAGCGTAATGCTGGTGGTCAACAAAATAGGTTTAAAGACAAGGCAAATCTAAAATAATGTAGTATAAACACTGACAACTGGGAAACACTTGCCTGTGAGCGCTCCAATTGTAGAACTGCCTTTACCAAAGGTGTCATGGGCTTTGAAGACACTCGAACTCAGGACGCAAGGGAGAAACGTGCTAAGAGGAAGGCATGCTTGGCAAATCCACACCGTTATCAACTCCTGCCAGGAAACCAATGTCCCCACTATGGAAGGACGTGTGGATCCAGAATTGGCCTCCACGGTCACTTAAGGACTCATTGTTAAAACTGTGTTTATGGAAGACAATCTTACTCGGCTAGGAGTGATAGAAGAAGAAGGAGGAGGAGGAGGAGGAGATTTGTAGACTCCCTTTCCATGAAGTCTGTTTGTCTGCATTCAATCCAGCTTTTAGGGCAGGTCCACCCTGGCATGCAGTGACTCCTAAAGGCAGAGTATCTGAGGCTTACATCTTGCATTGCAAGGAAGGTCAAGCAGGCTGCAGAGAGATGCTGTGGGGATTTAGCATCTGGGAGCCAAATATGCTGCGTTGACTGAATTCTCCCTCTGAAATACTACTGGGATTTAAGCTGCTGGTCCAGCAGTTGCCCCCAAGCTCCTTCCCCAAGGCATCCAGCCTGCCCTTCACATCACGCTGCTCTGTAAAGGAGTCTGCTGTTCCTCTTTTCTTTCCACCTGCTTTGATTATGATTCTGCCACTGTAAGCAATGCTGATGAGAGCACAGGACTGTCAGCTGAGAAATATGGCATTATACAGCTTAATGGCACAGAACTCCTGCAGCCCTGGTGTTTGAGAGAGCCCATTAGTTGACTGATAGAAACATAAGATTATAAAATAACTATTTACTTTGAGCCTGCTGACACTATTGTCGAGGCACAGACAGCAGGGGGGGAGGTTCCCTCTGCGAGAGATAGCAACGCAGGCAGAGTGTCGGCAACAGGGGAATTGGATGGTGTGTGGACCACAAACACACCCCACTTGCCCTCACCACCACTAGGAGGAGCCATTCCAAGGCTGCAGCTGGAACTCACAAAATGGCATCTTGTAGGGCAACATGGCAGTGCCACATACAGTACAGCTGTCACCTCCTGGCTTCTCCTGCAGAATTTCTGCCACCTACCATCAATGAAGTTTAAGCAGGGCTCCATTTTCATCCCACTGCAAGCAGCAGAGGAGTAAATGAACTGCCACAGCATCGGGCTGCTCCTGTAAGTGCCTCTTTGCTCCAGAGATGAGTTTAAGAAATTGGCATCGTCTTTGCTGTTAGAAAGCGGCAACGTGACAGTAGTTCTTAGAGTCAGGAGAAGGATCGTTTCAGTTTGCCAATAAGCTTTTGCTTGAGCAGAAGAGTCCTGCTGGATCAGGCCAAAGGCCCAATTACTTCAGCATCCTGTTCTCACAATGAACAACCTGTGGGAAGCCTGAAGGAGGGGCCTGAGCACAGCAGCACTCTCTCCACTTGCCATTCCCAACAACTGACATGCAGAAGCACACTGCCTCTGCAACAGGGGATGCAAGACAGTCACCCCATGGCTAGCAGACACAGATAGCTTTATCCTCCATGAATTTGTCCTCTTTGAAAGCCATCCAAGTTGGTGGCCAACAAGTGACTTGGTGCTCTGAAGTGCCCAAGTCCCCTGATTGGGAACAGTTTTGCATTGAACCCTACCGAAATGAGCAGGGTTTACTCCTCTGCTCAACAGATTGTTAGCTGATTGACAGGTGGGAGTGGTTTTGAAAAATGGATTTCCAGGTTGGAACCCCTGGCAGAGCAAGATTTGCCCAAAGGATGGCGTTTCCTCACCTTTGGACTAGGGCAATAGGGAAACTACATGGGTCCCATTTGTTGCCATGGAATCTCCTATGCCCATTTCACTTCAGCAGCTGTTTGTGAAACTTGAAGCCCAGTGCAACTGTGCCCCTCCTAAGCATTTCAAACCTTGTCAAGTTACAAATGTACTTAGTGACGTTTTGCCACGACTCCTCCATACCACAGTAATAATGACTCCAGAACTCGTTTTTCTAACTCTCAACTATCCTAAGCCACTGGATGACTACATTGATTTCTAGCTGAGAAATAACCTGGGAACAAATTAAACTATCAAATACCTACATGATCTCACCCACCCACCCACCCACAACCCACTGTCTGTATCCTTGGTCCCTGCATATTTGGATGCAAGCCCCCATGGTTGGAAATCCCTCCAATCCAGATTGTGAAGCAGGTTCTTTTCCAGTTCATGTCCCTGACATGACGTCTCCCAGTCTTCCCCCCAGGTGTGCTTGTGTAAAAACCCATATATAGTCTCATTCCACAAAACTGGAGACATTTGTCTCATCCTAAGGAAGACCACGCTGTTTGCAAAGGATGTGCTCAAATATGAGCTAATCAGGTTAATGCTCTGTTTTGTCACCAAGTGCTGCCATGGTGCTATTAATGACCCCTGAAGCATGAAGAGTGTTGCAATACAGCAGTCATCTCAAGGGCAAAGCATTTCATGTACATCTGAGCAGAAACCACAAGTGTTTGTGACTGTGTGCGAACCCTTTCACCTGATCTAAAAAGCATCCATCCTTTTTTGGTGTGATTTCCCACCACCCCGAGGTGCCAAAGTGTGCAGGGGCAGAATCTACCAGAAGGTGGGGAAGCAATATGTCTGGCTTCCCAACCAAGACCATCCAATTATCATAGCACAATAGGCAGGAAAACACCAGCATAGCCAACACCTGTGCTTTCCTTCCCAGCATCCGTTGGTGCTTTCCCCATCTCCCCGATCCCTTGACACCCATTCAGAGTGAGGGTAACACAGTGCAGAAGAGGAAATGCAATAAAACCCCAAAGAAACATCAAACAGCAGAAACAAGGGGACAGCATACGGTTGTCATAAAAATGCATTCAGAATACCCCAATGTGGCCTAGGAAGGGAGTTCTATAACTTTGGAATCATCACTGAGAAGGTCCTATTCTGGTGGATGAGGATACTCACAGGAAGGTGATGGAGGACTGATGGAGGCAGGGAAGGGAAGAATTCCCAGGGTGGGAGGCTGGAAGAAGAAATGGAAGTTTCCAGGTGAGAGCTGAGAGGGACCACCCCCTTTTATTTGTAAGATAACGGTTAAGAGAGTTCTGTATTTTATTTCTCTCTCTTTTTCCTCCTGTTTTCTCTGTTTTCTTTCTTTCTTTCTTTTTCATTTAAATTAGTTTATTTTTTATTGTATGCTGAAAACTTTCAATAAAAACACACTCTCTCTATCTACAGTGCTTTTTTCTGGGAGTAAGCAGGGGTACGCATACACCTAAACATTTTTTTAGAAAAAAGCACTGCATGCATGTGCGTGTATGTGTGTGTGTGTCCTATTCTGCACACACACACACACACTGTACTTCAAATGATCAGGAGCATGCAGAGGAGGACTTCAAAGTAAGCTTATACAATATCAGGTGGCCCTAAAAACATATCCTGGACCCAGTAGATTTAAGGCTGTGAATATGAAAGTGACCTTTCAGTTGGGATCAGAAACTAACTGTAAGTCAGTGAAGTTGCTGTAAATATGGCATTACAGGCCTCCGTGGACTGCTCCACTCAAAATCCTAAGAGCTGCATTCTGAAGCATCTGTGGTTTATAAGCACTTTTTGAAAGCAGTCGTGTGCAGCTCTTTATAGTAGTACAAATGAGGAATCACTTGGCTAGGTCATTCCTCTCCAAGAAAAAGCCTAAGCCACCCGGTCTACCACCAGTTATATACCTATCTCTAGATCAGAGATACCTTCAAGCAACAGGACCTCCCTATGTCTTGATTAAACATTGTTTTGATCACTCTTATCATCATTGGGTGCCTCCTGATTGTCACTATTTTGCAGGAGGGATTCAGTTGCTTACCAGAACATTAGGTAAAGGGACGCCTGACCATTAGGTCTAGTCATGGCCGACTCTGGGGTTGCGGCGCTCATCTCACTTTTTTGGCTGAGGGAGCCAGCGTACAGCTTCCGGGTCATGTGGCCAGCATGACTAAGCCGCTTCTGGCAAACCAGAGCAGCGCACGGAAACGCCGTTTACCTTCCCGCCAGAGCGGTACCTATTTATCTATTTGCACTTTGACGTGCTTTTGAACTGCTAGGTTGGCAGGAGCAGGGACCGAGCAACGGGAGCTCAGCCCGTCGCGGGGATTCGAACTGCCGACCTTCTGATCGGCAAGTCCTAGGCTCTGTGGTTTAACTCACAGCGCCACCCACGTCCCTACCAGAACATTAGGTTTGTGCAATTCAAGCAGATTAAAGCCCTAGTGCAACAAATCCGCTTCGTGTGTGTGTGTTTTTTTAATAACCTTTTTGCAGTTTGGAAAGTGACTGGGAAGTTCACTGAAAAGTGTGGGAGGATCAAATGATGGAGAGGAATATGTGTAAACAAAGCCTATCAGGATGAATGATCCTTGTTATACAATCAACCCATGAATGAATAAAAACAAATGCTCAATAAAGACCGTACATATTCTAACCACTGTGCAAGTTTTGTGCAAGCAAATCAGAATGAATGTCTCCAAGCCCCAGTTCAGAACATTCACTGCATTGGTGGGAAATGGGTGGCAGAGAGAGGGAGAGAGAGTTGGCTGTCACCAGCACACCAGTACCTCTGGATGACTTCCCCCAGCAGTGTAAAGAACCGATTGAATCCTGTGGCACTCCACAAGCAGAAGGCCAAGGGGAGGATCTGCACTACTTTCTGGAATCTACTCCTAGATAGGGCCAGAATTACTGCAGAGTCCTCCCGCCCCCTCCAGTTGCTAAGAAATCCAAGAGCATCAACAAAGAAACATTCCATGTCCATTGCGCAGGGAACATCATTAGAAGCACGATTACAGTATTACAGCATAGCATATTTAAAACAGAAAGCAGAAGGAGAAAGCCCCACTTGTTCTTATTCGGAGGGAATGTATATTTAATCCAGAACTCTGAGGGGGATGCAGAAATCTGCTGCGTTAGTACTGGGAACCTGCAGAAAAAGCAACCCTACATATAGTCAAACCTCTCGTGATGACCCCCATCAATAGTAAAACCATTTTGCTGGCAAATAAATTATTATTTTTTTAATCAGTAAAAGATTTATATGACAAGTGTCCTCACAAGACGGTGTGCAATACCAGTCGCAAAGCATATAAATCAGCCATTTATAATCTCCAATTGCACCCCTTTGAAACTGGCAGAAAAAACACCAAGGCATGGGAATTAAAAATATTACTAAAAAGCAGATTGAAATAAAAATGCTTTGAGGGTTGTTCTTTTAATGTCAGCAATGAAGGGGCCATACGTACTTCATAGGGGATCATATTCTATAAGTATGGGGTCACCACTGAAAAGGCCCTGTTCCTAACACCTGTCAGTCTAAGTTCTCATATTGATGGACCAGAGAGCTGATCCTCCAGAGCAGATCACAGAGTTCAGGCAGGTTCATACAGGGTAACATCAATCTCTTTGTGACATCTGGTGCAACCAACCTGTGGATCCATGGGGGGGACAGCAAACAGGAGTACCGGAAACCAGTCTGTTGCTGCATCGCTCAACAAGAAACTAAGTCATACTCCTTTCCTACTCAGTAAGGAGCTCAATATTGCTCTCTCCTCACCCCCCTGAATCTGGAGTATTTTCACCACAGCATATCTCATGGGTAGGCAAGCTAAGGCCCGGGGGCTGGATCTGGCCCAATTGCCTTCTAAATCCGGCCTGCAGACAGTCTGGGAATCAGGGTGTTTTTACATGAGTAGAATGTGTCCTTTTATTTAAAATGCATCTCTGGGTTATTTGTGGGGCATAGGAATTTGTTCATTATTTTTTTTTCAAAATATAGTCTGGCCCCCCACAAGGTCTGAGGGACAGTGGACTGGCCCCCTGCTGAAAATGTTTGCTGACCCCTGGCATATCTGCTTGTTGGGGGCAGAATTACTGGGGGGTAAACCCACATACCATTTCCGCACAGAGGGAAAACCCTTCCCACAGATTCCACCATTCTGTTATTCCCTTTGTGCTTCTAACAACAACAATACAACATTGTTTTCTTGGATTTCTTAAGACCTGGGCTTCTTACTTGACCCGACAATAGAGGCGGCATTTCAGCCTGGCACCTGCACATTAGGGAGGTCATTTGGTGACGGGAGGCCTTGAGATGGCAGCAAGCCACAATTGCACATCATCAGGAATGAGGAGTTAATCCTTATCCCAACAGCAAGCACCATTAAGTTTTGTCACCTGCTATCCATCTGCCCGTAAAGTGCTCATTCTGCACTGCGCTCTCTTATTTTGTCACGGGCAGATGAGCCTGAGGTCAGTCCATCTCAATGGGCCACGGCTGGGGACCATATTGTGGAATTCCCCGAGATTGATGTTCGACAGGGGCCTTCAGGTAAGAAAATCCTGAAGAATTTATGGCTATTAAATCAGTGCTGGGTGACAAAGAAGTGGAAGCATTCTTAGAGGCAGGGTGCCATAGGAATAGCAATGAGTGTTCTTCACACATGGAAGACAGTGGGGGATGAGAGCGATCCTCCTCCTTTGACTCTTTGCAGATTGCCGTAGTCGGTGCCTTTTCCCCAGAAAAATAGGCGACAGAACTCACCTATTGTTGTTACTGTTAAGTTGTGGGTAAACATATCAGACGACACAGCGATTCTTCAAACAGCTCTTGTTTATTCACAGGCCAGAACAGAACTGAACTCAAGGGTTCAGTCAGCCTGCTTATATAGAGCTCCAGTACAACATAACTGTAACAATTTTCTAAAACTATCCAATCACTGAATGTCACTTTCGATCCCTTATTTGCATAACTATCTACAGAATCCCCCTGCTGACCCAGGGTGAGAACTTCAGTACATAACAGTTACAGTAAGTTACAGGGCTACTAGGGGCAGCCCTGAACAGATGCCGGTTTGACAACAGCCACGTTCAACCACACACAGAGATGCTAAAAGCTATGGCGAGTTGTCTCCCTAGCTGGTTTGGGGATCATCCCTGTTTCTGGTGCAGGTCAAATAAATGCATCTTTGCCTCCCTCGTCCTCTTCTATTCAGGTGGACAGCTAGGACAGCTTGGAAGGGCCATTGTGCAAATTTGTGTGCATGCACAATAGGAGACACCTGGCCGGAAAGCTTAAAGCCTGTCGCCGCTACACAGGAGACCGACTGACCCACAGGTCATCCTCCTCTCCAGGACCCCAGCTGGTTGCAGTGGGCAAGTGAGCAGACAATGCTGCTGCTGCCACTGTGCCAAACCATCCACCCAAGCCTTGCAATTCAAAAGGCAGCATGAAAACCTCGTCATGCAGCTGAGGGAAACCTGTTTGGCTGCTTCTGCTGCAGATGATTGGCTGCATCTCCTGGCAAGGGCCTCTCCTCTGCCTTCCTCCAAGGCTTTGCCATCCTTCGGGGGCAGCAGGTGCTTGTGTTCAGAGCCTTTCTTATATAACACAACAGGAACTCACAACAGCGGAGGCACAACTTTGCCGTTAGCTGCAGTGCTTGCTAAAATAAATGCTGATTCACTGTATAATTATCCACTGTTGATTTATTTATGTGATGCTAATTAGGCACACATATACGAGTCTACGGACAATTAGATTCACTGCTGTAAGATTCTGGTTTTAAATATGTATTTATGTAATCAGTGCTCAGTCTATAGCCAAATCTGGCCACGTTTGAGTGTATAATCATCACTCACGCTAGTCGGGACTGTGGTTCTAGAAGCACTCCTGTTCTTCTCCCCCAGGAAACATTCAGGCCAATCTTCCTCTGCCAAAGGAAGGGAGCCTCCAGGCAAGAGGGAGTATTTTTAAGTAAGAGTTCTGGAAAACAATTGGCACTGGGTGGTACCATTTGAGTGCTGAAGAACCCATTAGCTCAGCAGTCCCTTCTGACTTCACACTTTCAGATTCAGTTTTGAAAACCACATGGAAACACCCTAGTTTGGAGAGAAACAAAGTGTATTGCAAACTACCTATTCTCAGATAAAAATTTAGCAGAGACACTATCATAGTGCTTTACACTCTCCACTAGCCTGTGGGGGAAGGAGAAACATACAGCAGCTTATTCCCCATCTGCGGAAATACAAAAACTGACAACATGGAATCAGCTGCAACATTCTCCTGGTGAAAAACGGGACACGAGAGTGTGGCATCAAAAGACACACATTTTTTGTTACCATGTTCTGATGTGAGTCGGTTTACTTGTGCAACAACAGGAGATGTGTGTCTTTTGGCACCGCACTCTCACCCAAATCATCTGACTCGTGTGAGAGGACAGCATCAGCTGTGGTCACTGGCTCATTCCAAAGACATTCTGTGATCAAATCAGAAGCCAGGATGGCTTCTGTAATTCTGGGAATGTCCCAGTAAAATAGGGACGGTTGACCAATGGTACCAAATAGTATGGGAAACAGCCTTATTAGAAAAACTAACCAACAAACTGAAACTGACACGGGGACAAATAGAAGAAGACACCTCCCCTTTATCACATACACAACCCAACAAGACAACACCAAGAATCTGCCAGCAGCATACGAATCAATATGGCTAACCTGATACAAAAACACACACATACCCCACTCACACATGAAATCAAAGTTCACTACAGCCAATCAAAGACAACCAACCACACCCTAGGCCAACCCCACCCTCTCTCACCACCAAAGGAACACAAGCGAATAGTAAAGAGAACCTGCACACGTGACACTGACACAAAACCCCACACATACATTAAGCAGAATAGAAGCATTGCCACCTGACCCCAACCCCACTCACCATGCCCCCCCTCCACCTCTTCCCCCCTTTTTCTTCCTAAGGTAACACTAATGTCTCAAGAAATAAAACTGATCTGTAGAAAATGTAACTTGAAAAAAGAGACATTGCACATACTTTTGTAAACCAAGAAATCATTAATAAAAATACGTTTTTAAAAAATAAAAAAAATAGGGACGGTTGGAGAGTATGCTATTGTATGTTTCTCCTTCTCATCTCAGTGCAACCAGGAACCTGCATAGCACCTAAATAGTCTCATTTGAATGTCGCATCCGCAGGTAGGACTGGAAAGGCCCCTTGTTTAAAACCCTGCAGGGATGCTGAAAGTCAGTGCAGGACTGACCTAGATGCCCATTAACAAGGGCCCAATGATCTGACTCAGTATAAGACAGCATTTGATGTTCGACCTTAACACTCATACCAGATGCAGCCTCAGATTACGTCACTCACTCTTCCCCCCACCCCGCACCACATCCCCCCCTTTTGTTTACCATCTAGCCTCCTGAAGAGTTCTGAAGAACTCTAAAGCTTCAGTTTATTCTTTTGACAGACCTCCCATGATCAGCAGCAGCAAAATAAATTTTGCAGACTATAACGCACCCTCGCATAATGCATTGTATACAATTAAGAGACTCCCACTTTTCTCAGTGCTGAATTTGGGTCAGTTGGTGTACAATTTCGCTTTTTCAAAGATATGCATAGCTATGGCTGTCGCTCAGAGTCTTCAGAATACAGGAGAACAAAGACCTCTTTAGCAATCCTTCTCCCCAGAGCAGAGCATTTAACATGTACAGTACAAGTGAATGAAAATGGACAGGCTGCCCATTTAATGACAGCTGGGCTGGGATGTCTTATCACATTCAGCTCTGGTAGGTAGAAAGGATGATTTTACTGCTAGTATGTTTATATACAGCTATTATCATTCCAACAAGAAGGCAGTTTTGAGCCCAAAGGGCTGTGCATGGGGAGATGAGTTTCTGTGCCAGGAGATAGACGAGGCTCTCTGGCGTTGGCATTAATCAAACTCCACACGGGGAGAAACTCCCCATGACATTGCGTCACTTTCCTCACTTCCAAAAGGTGAAATAAAGAAGCGAGGTATCCTTCTGACAAAAGTGCTCGTCAATGAAAGCCAAATTGATTCCTGCAACAGGCAGCTCCCACCTCCGCCCTCAAAGCGAAACCACCTGCAGATGCTTCAAATGAGATGCAGTGCCATCCAAAAAAGGACAAGTCCATTAGGAGGAACAGGAATTTAATTACAGGGTATTTTATCAGCAGTTTGAGTTGAGGATCAAGAGGCACAACAGCAGAAGGGCCATCAAGGAAGGCAGATTACCAGAAATTAGGCTTCTTCACGAATCAGACTGACAGCTGTGGGAACCCAGAGAAGGAGGCTCCTTGCTCTCTGATGAGAGGGCTGGGAAGCTGTGGAAGTAACAGATAAGAGCGACAAAAGGAGGCGATTTCAAAGAAAGGGGGTAGGAAGCAGAGCTTGTTTACTGTCTGTCAGGGAGACCTGGAATGGTAAGGGCAGCAGTCGAATCAGAGGGTGTGCATGGTTTGTGTTTGAGTCCCATGTTTTAGTCCTGGTCCCTCACCTTGATGCAGTGTTTCCTAAACCTTTAATATCCAGGCCACAGGGTTTGAGGCATTGAAATGGGCTCACTTCACTCCTGAACGCCAAAAGATTATCCATATATTTCCACAGCCAGCTCCCAGAACAATTGGCTGGCTTTTTCCTCACAACTGTAGGATCGCTGCGCTAATATCGCCTCTGAGTCAGAGTTCACAAGGATGGGACCCATGCTTTCCACACAATGGGGTTTGTCTGGGATTCCCCACACTTTTCAGTGGCAATATTTTAATCCTCTGTTACTCCCTCCCTGAGATGATGTCATACCTCTCAACTGTCCTGGGAAAACCAGGACATCCTGTTTTACCATGCAAGAGCACAGCGGCCATTTTGGATGCCACAACCTCACCCTGAAAAGGTGGCTCCAGTGCCAGATTAAACCCTGTAGAGACCCCTAGGCAGACGAAATCTCAAGCCCCCCCCCAACAAATTATCTCCTAATACTTTTTTATTTTACCAATCGGCAAGTCTAATAAACTAATTTTATTGAACAATATTATTTTGATCCGTTGTTGTGGGACCCCTAAATGGCATGGGGCCCTTAAGCCAGTGCCTACTCTGCCTATTTGGTAATCTGGCACTGCGCAGATCATGTGAATCACCCTGGAAGACGCACGGCCTGGTTTTGAGCCTGGACATGTTGGAGGGTATGTGATGTCACTGCCCATATATGAGCAAAAAGGGGAATCAATACTACCAGGGGTTTCCCCACTGTGACAGGCATAAAGTGGTGGATGCTTCCACCTTGACGGTTTCCTTTTTATGGCACACTTGAAGTCATCTTGCCGCACACTGGTGTGCTCTTGATGCCAGCGCACTTGTAGAGGTCAGAAGTGGGGAAACTCCTATTGCTATTGCTGCTAAGACTCTTATATCTCACTACACAAGCATATAGGGATGGGGAACTAACTCTATTTTGCTTGCATCTTAAAGAGAAATGACCCATTCCGCACTTTGTGAACCAATGCACAAACCAAAGCATAGCTACCCTTTGAAGTTTGCACTTAACCAAATTTTGTGATGAAATTCTCCAAAGAAAATAGGCATAAAAATGAACACGTCATGGAAATAGCTTACAACCATGCATTGCAAAACAGTGTATGTTAATCAAAACTATATACAAAAATGTGTTTATTAGAAGAAATTCACACTAAAATGCTGATTTAAGTTTTGCAAAGATTTTGTGTTTTTAATTCACAAATTGCTGCAGAAATGTGGAGAACTGGATTTAATTGGAAAACTGATAAATGGAAACAACTGAAACAGACAAGAGTTATCCCTTCCGACGAGTACAATTTACCTTTACTTAATTTCAGCTGTAAGGTTGGTCTGCATTACTTTTAACTTGGTTTGATTTCCCCCCCTTCAGTTGCTTGGTTGATTGCTCTTTATGCAGGTGTGCAGAGTTGCTACCTGTGTCTGTACAACTGGAACCCTTCAGCCCATTCAATCTATAGGCATCACCTGTCATGGCTGCACAGTTTAATGTGAAACATTGGAAAAACACATTTGAGGCTCTCTTGACTATTTCTCTCTCTTTCAATTCTTGTCAGTGCAGAAAACATGCAGATGACACTGCAAACTGTGCGTTTTCCACCAATGTACATTTTTACAACTGCGTTAGAGAAAGCAGCAGCACACACGGAGGCTTTACTTCACTTGGGGAGTTGTGACCTGATGTGTAGGGCATGTATGTATGTGTCACAAAAGGTCTGCTCTGTGAATGCAAACGTATTCCATTGCACCAGCCACCAGATGAAGCTCTGCCCCTAAACATAAGAGGCATGTGGAGGCGTTTGTCCCCATCAGGCAGGACACGATACATTAGGCAAGTCTGTATGTGCATTTTTTGGTCTTCCTGCCTGCTGTGCCAGCAAGACAGATGGCCAGCCCTGGAGCAAAGCGCAGCTGGGAGCATGTTACCCCAATGTTGCAGCGTCTGCATTATTCCTCATATTCTTTCAGGAACAATTCCAGGCACTGTACAGCTTAGCCCAACGTACCTGCCTCTTCTGTAATGCCCTCTTGTGATTTCTAACTATGAAAGAGAGTGCCCCCTTGAGGCTACTGTCCTTGCATCAAATGAGAACAGCTTCACCACGCAGAAAAGCATTCTCTATAGAACTCCCATCCCCCCCTGGAGATATGCCAGAATTTCTATATGTCTGGCTTTGGGTACCCAAGTGAATACAGTGTTGTGTGGGTGGGTGTGTTGGAGAAGCTGAATACACTGGTGAGTGTGTGTTTCTGAAAAGGTTTTGTGAAGCATTATCTGCTTAAATGAGTTTCAACTATATAATTTATATTTGCTTTGTAATGTATTCTTACCAGTTTGTGCCTTTGGGCTGGTGTGGGGCTATTCATTTGACTAACTAAAGGATCATCATGAGAATTTCTCCAGTTTGCTTTTTCCCAAGATCATTTAACTTTTTGAAATTTGTATACAAGCATTCTTCTTTCTACTCCTCTCTCTCTCTCTCTCTCTCTCTCTCTCTCTCTGTGTGTGTGTGTGTGTGTGTGTGTGTGTGTAGCTAGCACCACACAGGTGGTTTTGAAGCATCTCCAGACCTACATGCCCATATCTCATGGCAAGCAGAATGCAAGGCTTTTTTTATTATCTGAAAGCATCAAAATCTTCCATAAAGTAAATTAATAAGGTTCTCTGGGCAAAAAAAAAAGAGAATTACTAAAACATGTGTTCTAAAGCAGAGATGGGCAGAAGGTAGATTGGGAACTACTGGTAGATCTCTAAGTGATTTGCAGGTGGTTAGGGTTGGGGATTTTACTTTCTTGGGCTCCATGAGCACTGCAGATGGTGACAGCAGCCACAAAATTAAAAGACACCTGCTTCTTGGGAGAAAAGCAATGACAAACCTAGACAGCATCTTAAAAAGCAGAGACATCACCTTGCCAACAAAGATCCGTATAGTTAAAGCTATGGTTTTCCCAGTAGTGATGTATGGAAGTGAGAGCTGGACCATAAAGAAGGCTGATCGCCAAAGAGTTGATGCCTTTGAATTATGGTGCTGGAGGAGACTCTTGACTGCATGGACTGCAAGAAGATCAAACCTCTCCATTCTGAAGGAAATCAGCCCTGAGTGCTCACTGGAAGGACAGATCCTGAAGCTGAGACTCCAATACTTTGGCCACCTCATGAGAAGAGAAGACTCCCTGGAAAAGACCCTGATGCTGGGAAAGATGGAGGGCACAAGGAGAAGGGGACGACAGAGGACGAGATGGTTGGATAGTGTTCTCGAAGCTACCAGCATGAGTTTGACTAAACTGTGGGAGGCAGTGGAAGACAGAAATGACTGGCGTGCTCTGGTCCATGGGGTCACAAAGAGTCGGACACGACTAAACGACTAAACAACAACAACAAGGGTTGGGGAACCCGTGGACCTTCAAATGTTGCTGGACTACAACTGCCATAATCCTTGACCATTGACCATGCTGGCTGGGGCAGACGGGAGATGGAGTCTAACAACCTCCAGAAGGTTCACCGTCCCTGCAGTAGTTCAAGAAGGATTGATTTATTAGGCTGCTGAGATAAGGAAAGCTGGGAGGCGGGGATAAGCAGGAGTGGGTTTTGGTGTGGCAGGCCTGTGAGTACTGAAAACAAATCCCTGGCCTCCGCATGTCTTCAGAGACGCTCTGCTCCTTATATCTGGATATGCTCCCCCCTTCTCCCACCACTGTTTGACAACTGGCTCCAGCTGAGAGCCTTTGGGGGTTCTAGTAAAAAATGCAACAAAATAGTTCCTGCAAGCCTGAAGCCTAGCCTACCCTGAACTAAAAACAAAGAAGGAACAGAAAGGAAATCAAGCCTTTGATGCTCATATCTACCTGGTAAGTGTGACATAGGCAATACTTGGCCCACACTGCTGGTAGAGTTCCAGTGCTAAGGAATAAAGCCACATAATATTTGGTTGCTGTCGCCATCTTCTGGCAGGAAGTCCTGTTGTTCACCCAGCAACATAAGCATAGCACAAGATGTTCACATTCTCCTTTTATTCGTTCTCGTTCCATGTCAGATCTATACCCTCTGAGTTTAGTTTAGTTACACCAGCAGAAGAAAGGCAAAAACTGGGTCCCCCCCCATACTTTCCTGAGATCTCTTTTTGGCAAAGATGTGAGCATGATTTGATCTGTTGCCCTGTGAGCCGATAAGCTGCAGGATCTGTAGGAAGACTCCAGAGCACTCAGGCTGTGGGGTCAGAACAGGAAAAAGAGAAGTTTCATCCCAAGAAATAAGAAAAGAAGACAGCCTGGGAGGAGTAGGAGCAGGGCAAAACTGGAAGAATTGCAGATACAACACCTAACATAAATAAACATGTCCCTATCAATACATTCGGACGTGGGTGGCGCTGTGGGTTAAACCACAGAGCCTAGGACTTGCTGATCAGAAGGTCGGTGGTTTGAATCCCCGCGACGGGGTGAGCTCCTGTTGCTTGGTCCTTGCTCCTGCCAACCTAGCAGTTTGAAAACATGTCAAAGTGCAAGTAGATAAATAGGTACCGCTCTGGTGGGAAGGTAAACGGCATTTCCGTGTGCTGCTCTGGTTCGCCAGAAGCGGCTTAGTCATGCTGGCCACATGACCCGGAAGCTGTACGCTGGCTCCCTCGGCCTATAAAGCAAGATGAGTGCTGCAACCCCAGAGTCAGCCACGACTGGACCTAACGGTCAGGGGTCCCTTTACCTTTACCTATCATTACATTGCACATAAAGGTTTGTTTCTGCCCTTGGAGGCCATAAAAAACAGGGGAAATGTGGGCTTATCATTGGGCCCTCCCACATAGTTCTGTTCCTGCTCAGTTCCTCTTTCCACTGGCTCTGCCTCTCCAACCCCTCAGCCATGCCCACATTTCATTAGATGTGAGGAGTGGTTAGTCACCCTCCTTTCTCTGCTGAGGTGAGGAGAGGTGCAAAGGGCTTCTCTCTGTGAGCGATTGTGAGCAACTGATGGAGGGGTGGTGGGGTGTGTGAAAACAGTGGCATCACCACAACATGTACAGAAAAGTTGGCATACTGCCATTTGCATCTATGATTGGCCATCGATAGGATGGGAGGGTGAGCATATAAATTGCAGGGGCTGCTGAAGGAATGCAAGGTGTCTCTAAGAACAGAAGTCTCAGATGGACTGATTTATTGTACTCCTCCTAGGGAATCTCTTTTGGAGGGGGGTTGGGCATCAGTTGGGCTGAAGAGTTGTTTTCAAGTGGTACACTTCCCTCACTCCGCTACCATTCACTTCTGTGGGAGAAAAATAAAGGGGTGTACTTGGGGACACTGTTGAGGAGGGAGCAAAGTCCCCTGTCCTTGCTGACCCGGTGTCTGGAACTGGGGCAGGTCCCCTCCTCCCCTGCTGTGGCAGGTATGACAACTTTGTCTATAAAATTCAGTGGGAAAACATTCACCAGCCACCCCCACCATTCAGCTTAGACACTGAGGTCCAGCTCTGAGGGCCTTCTGGTGGTTCCCTCACAGTGAGAAGTGAGGTTACCGGGAATCAGGCAGAGGGCCTTCTCAGTAGTGGCACCCGCCCTGTGAACACCCTCTCATCAGATGTCAAGGAGATAAGTAACTATACAACCTTTAAAAGGCATCTGAAGGCAGCCCTGTATAGGGACGTTTTTAATGTTTAATGTTTTATTATGTTTTTGTATATGCTGGAAGCAGCCCAGAGTGGCTAGAGCAACCCAGCCAGATAGTAGGGATACAATTATTATTATTATTATTATTATTATTATTATTATTATTATTATTATTATCATTATTATTCAGCTCCCTTTGCATAGCTCAGCACAGGCTTCCATGTCCTCCTGCACTGATATCGGAGAACCCGGGGGGGACCTGCTTGCTGCACCTTCTCGGACGGTGTGTCACAGATGTCCTGGTGGAATCTGATGACATCACAAACCATGCCGAGAGCAATCTAGTATTTCCATTGGAGGGCCTGCTTGAGGTCAGCGCCCAGGGCTCTATCTACATCCCTGGGAGTTCGAGGAGAGGAGATGAAGTATTTTGAGCTGGTGACAACAAAAAACGTGGTATCTGCGGCAACAGGAGCTGGAGCTATCTTCCTAATGGCCAAGACCATCATGGCAGGGATCAAGAGCCCTCCCTACAACCCAGAGCCACTGACCTTAGCCAGTGAGTCATGTAATGCTCCCAGCATGGCAATTTTCACAGGCCCTGGTTTAACTCTCAACAGCCATCTGTCTATCTATCACATTTATATCCCAGCTCTTCTTGGAGTTCCAAGTAGCGTACATGATTCTCTCCCCCACCCCCCGCCCACCCCATTTTTAATCCCTACAACAACCCTATGAGATAGGTTAGGATGAGAGGCAGTGACTGGCCCAAATTCACCCAGTGAACTTCATGGCTGAGTAGGGATTCAAACTCTGGTTTCCCAGGTCCTAGTCCAATGCTCTAACCACTACACCACACTGGCTCTCCAAGCAAACAGTATGGAGGGAATTGGTCTTTTGGATAGGCTCCCGCTGAATATGTGAGAATGGTATAGACATTTGCTGAAACAAATGCCGTATGCACTATTGCATGGTGCCACGTTCTGCTAATCAGCCATAAAACAGGCTCTCAGATATCTACCAATAGCCAATGGAGTTCAGGCAGGAAGGCCACACCCAAGGCCTTTCCCCCAGCCAGACTGGGCAGAGTTTTTTAAATTTAAATCTCATACATGATCTCTGAAAGCGTGCAGCAAAGGAATATATTTGCTCTCAAATTTGCATCTCTGATTTAGAAATACTTGTCGAGTTGCTTCTTTTGGGTCTGTGTTGTCTTCTAATACCCACCTTGCAAGTGCCGGTTGTAGACGTCTTAGCTTTGTGCATCTCTCTGGGCTGAAGCAATCTGCTTAATGAAATGTGAACTGCCATGAATTAAATATCAGGTCCCTCTAACTGGCTGCGCTCCTTGCAATAGCATCCTCCTCCTCCTGAGAAGGACAGATCCTCCTCCTGAGAGAGGACTTTGCTGAAATAGGAGATAGCATAAACATATGACCTTTGAAGAAGACAACACACTGTCAGAAGCTGCCATATACTGAGAGTATTTGGTCTATTTAGCTCAGAGTTGTCCATAATGTTGTCCATAATGTTGTCCATAATGTTGGGCAGCGGCCATCCAGCATTTCAAACATGGGTTTTCCCGACCCCTACCTGGACATATCAAGGGTTGAACCTGGGATCTGCCTACCAGAAAAGCAGATACTCTCCCACTGAGCTCTAATGCTTTCCATGTCGAAACACGTTATTCCATTTAGTACGACATGCTCCATTCAGCTCACCTATCACTGCTCTTTTTGCCTCCTTGCCCCCCTCGGGATCTCTTGCCTTCCTTCCTTTCCTGTGTTTAGAACTCGCCATAGAGCACCAGAGTCAAACTGTGCTGGACTCTGGAGAACTCAGGGGACTCCTGAACACCCTCAATCCAAAGCTAGATGACTACTCCAGGAATATGCTACTCCATGGCATCACCCGGTGTGTTTATCTGCTGGACAATGAGGTGAGGCTCCAGAACTGCATGATGTAAAGTACAGTGGTGGAAGAGCAAGTCCAAGGAAATCAAGTGTGCGTTGGCCAGCCAGGTTTCACCCAAGTAACCAAGTTCAGGACAGAGGCACTTTTAAGGTAGCACAACCGGTTGGGCTGCACTGGGTGCCAGGGGGCACCACAGCAATGCTGTAGAACAGAGTGGGAGAGGTGAGGGGGCACCAAATTTTAGCATCACACATGGCACTGCTGAAATTTGAGAGCCCAAAGTCCGCCACTGTTCATGACCAAAGCTACACCTGATGATGGCAACCTGTGCATCTAAAAATGGGTCTTTGATTTAAACTCTCCTCCTGTCCTCCACTGCCCCCTCCACTGGCAATCCTTCCCACCAGCCACTTATCTCCCAGCAGGGCTCTGATACTGGAGTCTGGTTTAAGGCAAAAAGAGCTGTGTGTGAGAGAGAGGATAGTGGATTACAAGGGGAGAAATGGTGATTGGGGGAGAGTTTTACACACACACACCTATTTTTTGACTGATTGGGGCAAAGCCATATTTAAAGTGGGCTATTTTGGCCAACAGTCTTGCGTTCTGGCTAGTTGCTGCAAAGTGAGAGGCAAATCCCTCAGAAGAATGCACATTTTTGGAGGACTCAGAATGTAAAAGGGAATGTAAAAGGGATGTCTCAGTTGTTTCACCAACCCTATGAAACTCCCTGCCTCAAGAAATCCACCTGGCTCCTTTGGCCACTACCTAGAATTTTGGTGGGCCTTTGGTGTGAATGTGAGTTAATTTTGCTGGCTCGCTTCTTTTTTGTTTTGGTTCTTTTCCTTTCCTCCCCCCATATATTCCTTTTCTTTTGTTAATTTTATCTGCCACTTGTTTGCTTGGATTTTGCTGTTTCTTGCGATGGTCTTTTTAATTATCTCCCGTTAGCTGCCTTGAGTGGTTTTGGTCTGGAGCTACAAAGGTGGAATATAAGTGCTATGAATGAATGAATGGTTTTGTCCAAGCGAGATGAGCGTCGCAACCCCAGAGTCGGTCACAACTGGACCTAATGGTCAGGGGTCCCTTTACCTTTACCTTTATGAACCTGTGTGGATCCTGAGACCATCACATGAGGCCCTTCTCTGTGTGGCCCTCTGAGGACAGTTAAGAGGGTGGCAATGAGAGATGGGCCTTCTCCATAGTAGCCCCCAATAGAGCCTCTCCAAGAAGGCCTGCCTGGAACTAACCTTCTCATTTTTCAGTAGCAAATGTGCTTTTGTTTTCCTGAGTGTTATTGTGTTATTGTATTGTTAAATATGTTTTCAATTCATATGTGATTTTATTAGGGTATTTTTTGACCTAGGATGCAAATTGCGTAGCACAGGCTTCCTCAACCTCAGCCCTCCACTTGTTTTTGGCCTACAACTCCCATGATCCCTAGCTAGCAGGACCAGTGGTCAGGGGTGATGGGAATTGTAGTCTCAAAACATCTGGAGGGCCAAGGTTGAGGAAGCCTGGCTTAGAACTTTTATTTAGTGGGAAGCAACAAATAAATGTAATAAACCTAACCTAACATCCCTCTGACTTTGCATGCTCTATTTTTCCAGGCTTCTGCCTGTACGTATGAGGATATCAAACTGGTGGCCTCCTTCCTGGATGATCCAGACATTGGCATCAAGATTCAGACTCTGCATGCCCTCAAGGCCTTCACTGGCATTTGGAAGTTTAGAATTAGGATTCAGGTGATTGTTTGTACCCCTCAGTGCTTTTTCGTATCAGGCTACATGCAATGGATCTCGACTGATTCCCACAAGAAGGCTTGCCATTTGACATCATTTGGTGTCTCATCATTCTATGGCTTGTGGTTTGAACAAGTGAACGGACTTTTTTGAGAAGCTATGAAAGGATCTAAAGTAATGGAAAGTCCTATGAAAACTCTGCTCATGGCGTTAGATCTATGATAGTACTTGAGCTATGAACAGCACATTTGACTGTTGTTAGCTGTGGCCATCTGATCTGTTAAGTATGTTTCCTACCATATCATTCCGTAAGAAGAAGAAAATGGGTGGTCTTCTTGCTTCAGCGTACAACTGCAAGGAAGAGGCATTTACGTATCACCAGAGGGGACAATTCAGTCACACAAAGTAACCCACAGTGACCATAAAACACTATGTTTTCTGCAGGAGTTTTTCCCCAAGGTTCTCGAAATGGTCGCCAGCATCTGGGACCACGACTTACATGCTGCTGGACTGAGGCTGCTGAATGGGCTCCCATTGTCAGATCACACATTTCCACTGGTGAAGAAGCTTATGCCGGCCTTCATGGAAATTCTGCAGATGGGAAACACTTTGTGTCAGGTACCAAGGCTTATCCCTTGTACCCAACTCCTAAATCAGGGATGGAGAACTGCTGATGTTGTGGGACTCCCAACAGCCCCAGCCACCATGCCCAATCATCAAGGGGTGATGGAAGTTGTAGCTCAAAAAACATCTGGACGGCCACAGGTCCCTCACCCCTGTCCTAAATCCTGTGAGGGCATTAAGTGGAAGCCATAAAACAAGAGTGAGACACCTCACCTGTAATACTTGCAACTGTCTTTTTCAGGTGCAGGTTCTAAAATTCCTTGGCACGCTAGCCCAAAAGGAAGCTCTGTTATTTGACATCATGAACTGCCAGGTAAGGATTTCAGTCCTGTCTTTGTTGGGAAACCTGGGAGAGGAAAGAAGCAAAAGGTGCCAGAAGGCAGAAGAAGAAGAAGAAGAGTTTGGATTTGATATCCCGCTTTATCACTACCCTAGGGAGTCTCAAAGCAGCTAACATTCTCCTTTCCCTTCCTCCCCCACAACAAACACTCTGTGAGGTGAGTGGGGCTGAGAGACTTCAGAGAAGTGTGACTAGCCCAAGGTCACCCAGCAGCTGCATGTGGAGGAGCGGAGACACGAACCCAGTTCCCCAGATTACGAGTCCACCTCTCTTAACCACTACACCACTGGCAGCAATTCGCCTTCCATGTCTGCTGCAGCTTAATGCAGCAGCATTAACAGGGCAGAGAAAAGTGCATTGTCTTCCTGCTGCCTGGGATGACTTCCTAGTAGAACAGGGATACAGTCATTTTTAGCCTGAGGGCTGCCTTCCTTTCTGGGCAACCTTCTGAGAACCACATACCAGCAGTGAGTGGGGTTGGTGGCAAAAATGGGCAGAATGTGGCTGGGGAGGGTGCGGCCCAGGGGGAGTTCAAAGGGCCAGATAGAAAGATCAGGAGGGTGGCGTTTGGTTTCCGCCTGAAGAATCTGGAGTTAGTCATCCAGATGGGTAGGACCTGCAGGCCCAAGCCTTGTCCTTTAAAACAAAATCAACCTGGTCTGCTTCTTTTTAAAGGTCCATCCAGATTTCCTCCACCTCTTCCAACCTTCACGACCTGGAAACCTTCTCTTTGAGCTGCTGGTATTTGTGGAACGGCTTTGTGAGGGTCGCCTGACTCCCCAGTACCAGTCAGTGAGCTGGCAGTACAATGAGTCGTCCCTTCATGAGGTCCTTTTTGGGGACGATTCCCGCCTAGCTGACCGGCTCCTCTCACTCATCATTCACCCCGAGGAAGAGGTGCAGATCCAGGCCTGCAGGGTCATCCTGAAGCTCCAGCTCAACGAGGAAGGGGAGATGGCTTTCCTCCACAACTATGATTCTACCTTCTTTTCTGACTCCAAAATTGGCAGCTCACTCATTAAATCGGGCTGTTAAGCCCTTGTAGGATTTAAGAGATAATTAAATTATTTTAAACAGAAACCACGGAGCGAAAGTAATGGTTTGGGGGAGAACTGATGTGGTGAGGTGTGACCTGCCTAAGCCGTTCTTAGAGAAGCAGTTGTGAGGTTAAGTCTGTGGCAGACTACTGTTGTGCTCCTAAGAAAAAAGAAGAGCAATCTTAGTCTTGTTGCACCACCACAAGGTTGGAGTAACTTATCGACAGTATCTAGCAAAGCCCAGCACAAATTTGAGGAGCAAGTAACATGGAATGGAGCAACAGCCACACACCCCAGTGCCCATGGCAACACTACTGGCGCCCACCAATCATGGGCTGACATCATCTCAGCCAGCCATACAAGGAGCCAGTCGTCATTGAGTTCTGGAAATGGTATTGTGCTGATGTTAGGAGTAGGGTTGATAGTACAGGAGCTGTCATCTGTCTACTCATTCATCATTCCCACGTCTTTCCTCCTTTTTGGTCATTCCACCAGCAGCGTTGTCCTGGCAGTGCAGTGTTGCATGGAGTTCCACTGGCATATCCACAAAGTTGTGCTGGCGTATGTTCACTGGTTGAGTTGTATCCGGCATTTTTCCACTCCCACCTTATACCTTTTGGCTTCCCAGACAGTATAGGCCTAAATACAGGCTTGTACCCTTAAATGGCTTATTATAGTCTGATTTTTCATAGGCAACAGATGCACCAAGTGGACTGAGAAGGTGGTAAGTGGGGGAAGGGACAATGGAGGATAAATCAAATTAACAAGGCGCGAACTTGTTGACTTTCTCTCTTGCTTCCTGCATGACTTCAAGACATCAAATCACAAATAAAATACTTAACACCCAATTACCAAATGTGCCCTACGAAGCAATCAGGCTCCATTCTTCACTTCTGTCACAATATTTTGGATGTTCGTGAAACTTGATTATTAGCCACTGCTCTACAAACACAGAATCAATCAATACAAACTTCAGATTCTTCCATCTAAACTCTTGTTTTGTACATGGATGGATGGAATGGCACCCAGTCCCTACAGCAGACTATGGTCTGTGCCAGCCAAGTACTGAGCATGGAGTGAGGAAGATTGCTCCTTCATGGGAGCTACCAGAATATGAGCTGGCTAAGTGATCAAACTCTTCATTCTGTTGGGACCAAACCAAAGAGAAATATTGCTATTATCACTTGATCTCTCTGATTATGCATCCAGGATTCAATAAAGCCTTGATGAATGGCTTCCATTGGTCCACATGTTTCTTTGGGGTTGTGCTGCCTTGTTAAAACCAACTAGTCACAAAGGGATGCAAGCCCCAATAATTTATCTGCCACTAGGTAGGGTAGCTGGGGAAAGGAGAGATGTCCCTCCTTAAAGGAGCTATGTCAAGAAACATGAGTCACTTCCCTCCCAGCAAGAGGAGTTTCTACCATGGAGAATCCAGAATGCCCTCCAAGAACCAGAGGAGAAACACATCTGTCCAAAGTCCTTCCCATATGAGCAGACCCAATGACAAAAGCCGCTGCTGAACTAATATAATTCTATCCCATAAAGTGGCCTGTTCCCAGTTCTGTAAACCAATTCATACAATCCAGTTTGACACACTGATTATGTGTTATGTGGATTCACACAGCATTTGCAACGGGCAGAAAATCACCATGAGATTGCTGCAGCATATACTCAATTTGTATCCCACTCCACAAGCATTGGAAGTATGGCTGTAAAAAGATTTGTTGTGGATAACATTACACAGGCTGCTTACCCGTAAGTTCAATTTACCACAGTAGCCTGAGAGCTCTTCCTTGCAAGCCTAAAATCATGAAAGTTTGAGACTGGCAGGGCTGGAGTGGGGACAAACTACACATGTGACAGATAAAAACATCACCTTTTAGGTATTTTCCAGGCTTATGTGTTTAGTGTCCTTGCATTTTAAACCTTCCCATTTCCCGATACTACTACCAAATTTTTGCCCAATTTTGATATTTATGCTGGATTAGTGCTGATCCTTGTGGCTTTTGGTAAAGATTTCAAATCCTGTTTTGAGATTTTTGTGCTGTTTTACAGATGTGTGTTTGACATATCATTTTGGGAAGTTTTTTCTTGAAAATGGTCCACATTTTCCTTAAAGAAATGAATCTGTCAACTTTTCAACATTCTACGAAATCTGACACTTAAATATAATTGAGGAAAAGCTTTGGGAGCACACAGGTTTCCAAGAAAGGAGGTACTGTATATGAAAACTGCTGAATGCTTGGGACTTAGGAAAATTCACATTACATTTCAATGTCCAGATGTCAGGTCAAGGATCTCCCAAGACAATTCAGTTAGTTATTTTACATTAGAACATTTATTTCTCAGAGAGAAAATATAGCTTCAGACAGTCAGATTATAGTAGGTAAAATTAGCATTTTTTTCTTTACAAGCATAGAATTTTATTACCTCTTTTATACCATCTGATATAAACATTTCTAGAAAGCAAATAAACTCACTTTCTATAATAAATAGAGCCATCTGTGCTTTACAGCAGACTGACAAGTCACGTTTAGGTCCCATAGCAACAGCAGGATATTAGCCAATTCAAATCCTTAAAATGTAATTTTTTAAAAATGAAAAAAGTAAAATGCAAGATCTTAAAACAGTTATACATAAGTCACAAGTCCACAGCTGAGCTACAACCTGGGAAAAGTGTATGTTGCTTTAAATTAATTACACTGTGTGCATACAAAAGACCCAGCAATACAACCGAGGACTTCAAGAATGGTAACAATCGGCCTGAATAATTTAGAATAGTATTTTACAACTATGTACAGAAGTTCCTTCCACAGCCACACTCTTTAGGCATTATCAACTTTTTTTAAAAAAAAAATCCTATTCTTATTCTTAATATGTTACAGATATTTTCCATAAAGTGTGGTTTTATGTCCCCAATATATAAGATGTGGTACTTTTAAAAAAAGTAGACCACATAGAAATGGCAGTGATTTCCCCCTTATTATTAACATTTTGTTCCACAATCTCTTTAG
Organism: Podarcis filfolensis; assembly: GCF_964270895.1. Taxonomy (NCBI): domain Eukaryota; kingdom Metazoa; phylum Chordata; class Lepidosauria; order Squamata; family Lacertidae; genus Podarcis; species Podarcis filfolensis. The sequence continues at coordinate 53,487,181 of NC_139609.1, read as the reverse complement.
TATGAAGAAAAATTAAAATAATAAAAAATACTGAGTTAAAAAGAAAAGAAACAATTATATTTTAAAATTACAATCTTGCTTTGCACCTTTGGTTTGTAACGCTTAAAAAGACATAGAGAAATCTAGACAAATCAGAATTCAAATGTGAAATGCTTTGTCAACTTGCAAACTTCAGCTTTCCCTGTTTTTCCAGCGCATGCAAGTTAAAAGCTAGGATTCTCGGAGGAGTTGCACACTTGACTTTAACGGATTCCAGTAACGAAGGTTCATAGAGAAAGAAATATATTTGGGGGAAGCTAAGGGTGAAACTGCAATGTGTTCTGGTGAGCAAGAAAACAGACACTGTTCCAAATTCAACCCAAAACAAGATGGGAATTTTGAGGGCAAAGGGGAACTGCAGTTTGTTTGTTTGTTTGTTTTTAAATAATTTTTATTAACTGGCCAATCACATCAAATTAAATCACATCACATAAATTCCAAATTACAAAGCCAAATTCTTGATGTATCTTTACTCCCCTTTTTCCTTGAAGCATGTGCAATTTATCTCATCCAAATTGTTTCTTTTGAAGACGCTTGCAACTAGCGGCGCGAATCAGGGACGGCGTCCAGGAGTGCCGGAATCCCACAGGAGGGCTTTGTGCCTAGTGCCCCGACCCCCACAAATTTGGGGGTGGTATAGGGCACAGCAGGCAAGGGCCGTCCTCCCCACAATCCTGGGGGGGTTAAGGAGGCTAATTACCCCCATCATAGCCTCCAAATTACCTCGTGTGGGTCGGAGAGATGTTATTGTCAGCCATCTTCCGATGCGCCACCTAGTGGCCCCCCCTGCAGTTTGACACTAATGCCCTGACCCAAAGCTCCACACGGCAATACACACATGGCACTCTATGCAAGCAGGTACTGCACCATTTAAAGGGGGAGAAATCTCTGCACATGCCACGAGGTGAACAATGGCCACATGGAAACCTGTTTCTGCATACAGCCAGCCTCCTCTATAGACATCCAGCAATCATGCAGCTTTATGGGTCAGGGTGATGATGTACAGAAGCGAATGAGGCAGCTCTTACTCGGACAGAACTTCTGTAAGCAGCACCCCTAAAATGGAGCTATGTGCTAGAAGTTTTTAAAACCAACAAGGTTCTGTTTTTGTCGTGTCCTATCCTAGTAAATCTTAGTACTTAACAGCATTGCTCCAGCGGACTAGGTGCTTCCCAAAAGAAGATTTAAAATACTGTTCTGCCCAGTTTCAAACATGTTATTAACCTGAAGTTGAAATGTAAAAACTACTTCATAAATGTAATCACACAAAACATTTCACAAGTGATTTCATCTTCATATTTAAAGCTCTGTGCATTTAAATGTGCATGAGGGAGGAGGGAAAACCCACCAAAATATTATCTCTATCCTTCCTGTCAGTAAGATCTAACATAAAAACCTATTTAAACCTAGGCATGAGGTTTCTAGACTAGCCTTTAAATGTATAAATGCAGTGGGGCAAACCAGTGCTTTTTAAAATAACATGAAAAAGTATGTTGAATATTAAATTTGGCACACAAGAGTCATCTAAAGGATAAAGGATTATTTATAGCAGTGGCAGGCTCCAGGTGATTCTTCGTTAGCTGAACTCGGGACTAGCTGAAGAATGAAACACAAGAGACTCGTGAGACTTGCATTCCAATCGCCAAATGAGTTCAGCTTCTCCCTTGCCCTATAACCAAGGCCACGGCAGGACATTGCAGCTGCTCCTGACATCCTCTTCCTAGTCAGACTATTACATCACTTCATTTCCTGCTGGCTCTTCATTGAGACAGACTCAGAAAGAATCCAGACAGGCTTTATGGCACATATCAGATACTTTACAGCTGCTTTCCCTACTACTAGGAATAGTGCATCTCTGTTACGAACGCAAACAGACATAGCATTCACACCGTCCTCCAAGCAGGGAGAATCCCCTACTGATCAGTGACCCGAGACCCACTGTGCCTATAGATGCAGGCATTATTTCCAGAAAGAGCAGGAAGGGCAGAGCAGGCTCTTTCAGTCCCTACAGATAATTTGGTGTGACAAAAGGGTGGTCTCCCCGAACTCGACTCATATGGATCATGGCCCGGTCATATGCCACCTGGACAGACTTGCGGATGCTGGTTTTTCGTCCCTCCATCATCTTTAGTTTATCCACTGTGTCATCTACTCCAAGAGGAATAACTTTTTCCTGTGGAAGCCACTGCCTGCAGTTCAAGAGCACATAAAGAGGCAAAAATTATGGATGAGAATGCATAAGAAAACACAAGGAAATCTATTTCCAATGATCCTGAGCCTTAGCTTTCTCCCAGACTGCAAAGATTTATTTCCAAATTTACAGACATGTTTGTTGCTATTCATTTTAACTGGAAACAAAACCCTCAAGGAATGTCAATTAAGTCTGATGAATAATATTGTGACATGTACACCCTCCAAAAGAAGGAAGTTGTGTAACGACTCTGCTTGGTGCCAAAAGGGGAAGGAAGAAATGGCAGGTCTTCCCTCCTACCTTCTGGGTGCTTAAACTTTAAGCTGCAAATTCATCAGTATAACTTCTTGATACTCTGCAGTCAAAAAAATGTTCTTTCCTTAACCTGTTTACATTTACTCACCATGTCCTCTTGTTGTCAAAGAAAAGGACAAGGAAAAGCTTTTCTCCAACTTCTGCTTGCCTCTGCTCTCCTAACTTCAATACCTCCAGAGGAGGGACGGGAATTGGGACTCCATTGTGAAGGAGGCCCTCGCGAGGCATGTCAGGGTCAATTATCTAAAAACACAAGGCAAAATACGCAGGTTATATTATGGAAACTCATCACCGATCTTAGAAATTCTGCCTGAAGATAAAAGCCCTGTTCTGTAGCACCCAAGGAAACCAGGGAGAGGATGAGTGGGTAGCGAAGAAATCTCATCTATGGTAGTAGAATGTGAATTCTTGATTGCAATCAAGAATTCACAACCATCTAAGCATTTAGGTGGAAGAAGCATGGATCCAAGAAAATTGTGAAGAAGAAGTTAGCAAGGGCAAAGAATTATGTGCAGCAGGGCAGAGCCTAGAGGTAATAAGGCTGGAAGCTGTTTTAGCTAAAAAGTTCAGAAATCACAGCTTATTTTCACTCTGTATTTAAACTGGTCAGAATTAAGTACTTTAATGCAAAATGAATAACAACCATTCATCTACGCTTTCCAGTCTAGAGAAAACTTAGTAAGCGTTTCTCTGTTATTCTGTACTGAAGAATCCGGTAAGTGAACAAGTAAGCAGAAGCCTGTGTAATTTTTGGCAAATTAAGATTTCAAAATAACATTATTCAAGAGACGGTACACCATCCCTGCTGACCCAATATCCAGCTGTCCCAGTTTACTCTCACTCACACCAGTTTCATTATGGTACAAGTCTATTGATTCAAGCTGGCTATCAGTTAATTTGCTTTTATTGGCTGATAATTAGACTCAACATTGTTGACATTTGAGCATAGGTGGGGGATTCATTGTTGGGAGTTTTCACTTGAGTTTTCTGTTGCATAAATAAATGTTTACAGAATGACTGTGCTGTATGCTATATGTGCTCCTTAACTTTTTGTTTTGATATTTTAAATTATGACTGTTGTAAAGAACAAGCAAGCTACTTGTTATATATTCATACACATGATGCCTATCGCACTTATGTGGGTTGTGTGCCTTACATCTCATTCAACTAACTTGAAACCTAATTTCTGAATGTTTCATTCTAACTGGATTTTGTTATTAGCTTTTAACAGTGGTGGGGACTCTCAGGCCCCAATTAAGTCTGCAAAGCCTCCCCATTTGGCCCACAAGACATTTCAATCAAGCTACACTCAACCTGCCCTGCACCTGACTTCTGCTGTGCAACAGATAAAGACCCGGCTCAGCTGAAAGGGGTTTGTAGACACCCCTGATCAGCTGACTGAAAGCATCTGCAAAGTTGTGTGCACAAAAATAAAATTTTAAAAATTCCAAGACACAACAATATTGTGAGCGCTTTGTAGTGGGCTTTTTTCATTCCTGAGGAGCACTCTGAAAGGTGCTTTGTGAGTTGTGCATTTGCCTACACAGTATGATTTAAAACTGTGAAGGCAAAAGAGAGTCACCTTACATCATAGTGACATCAAGTGATTGGCAGATGGGCTCTCCACCCACCTGTCAAATTTGGCCCACTGGGGGTGAGGGAGATAATGATCTGGCCTGCTAGGAAGATCCAGTTCCCCACCTCTGCTACACACCTGTACCTGGGAATTGGTTAAGAGGAAATCATCCACGGTTTCCTAGCACCGAGATGGCATCTTTCTAGTTAAAATTGTTTATTATATTTTTATCACTGTTTATCCTTCCATGTTTCGAAATGTGGATGTTACTAGGCATATGGCTAAACATATGGTGATAGAAGATTGTTGACTACTACCTATTCTGAGTCATTTATTTGTATATTTATTTTCCACCAAAGCACTGGAAGGCAGCTAACAAAAAGAATATGGAGAATGCATAAAGAACATTAAAAATGATTAGAAGGAACAAAGTAACAATATGGCTAGCCATGAAACAATAGCTCAGAGGCCCCCAAGTTTTCACGATGAAAGCTTCAGTGTTGTGTAGAGTTCTTCCAGAGGACATTTTCTCCTCCCTCCTCAGCTGAAACTACATTTTGAGCTTAGCACTGTATTATAGGCCACCAAGATGTCCTCCATGGAAAGAAGGTAGCATTGAACCAGGTATACATACCAACGCCGGGTAAGAAGGGTAGCCACGACATTTTGCCCATACAAGTTCCAGAGGTTCTAGTTCCGTGTGCTCCTCAAAGGGCATCAGTAGGTTTGTACCTAAGGAATCGCAATATGAACTGCCTTAGAATCATAGTCTACCATGACAATAACATTTTTCCTTGAAAGCAATTGCAGAGCTATAGATGAAGGCTGCTGTTATGAATACAAAGTTGAGGAAACATATCCTGCATCTTAAATATCACTTCTGATAAAGCTTGCAGGTTGAAAAATGAAATCAGGCCAAACATGTTAATTAAAAACGAGCAACTATTTCGCATAAGACAACAATATCTAAGGCAACCTTTGCCAACCTGGTGCCCTCGGGAAGCTTTGGACTGCAACTCCCATCAACCTCTGCTAGCATAGCTGATGGGAGCTGCAGTCCAGAAAACCTGGAAGACGGCAGGTTGGCAAAGACTTATCCTACCATCCTCCTTTTATAAGTAGACAAAATGTTTTGTAAGAATGGATCTGGTAATAGATTGCACACCAGGCAGTGCAATCTTATACTCACATTGACCCAGTACCAAAGGCAAGCTACCATTATGTCAGGAGAATAGCTGCCACATCCAATGTGTGCTCACCTCACAAGGAGGAAAACACACAAGAAAATCCCCAAACAGCGTAAAAACAGACATGCCCACAACATTCTAGAAGCAAGGGGAATACTCACCTAGTGGGGACTGTGCATGCCATGCCACACACATAAAGGAGGAACCAATAAACTTATAACAATGGGAACACAGCCCCTGCATCACAATACACATCATATGCAAGCTGCCACCGTAACACTCCCATGCCATCAATGGCAAAGCCAACAACAATCCCACTGAGGTCAGTGCCCAGTCATCCCCCAGGGCCTGGCAAAGGCTGGAATTCCCTTATGCTCCTCACAATCACTGTTTTATGAACACCACATGCAGCAACATAGTATCCTTCTATACCACTTGGAGGCAATTGTAATTAGGCAATGTATACATTGTTTAGGGGACTGATGAGAGCATACATAGCCTTTCTGGGACAAGGTTCAAGACCCAACCACAGAGAAAAATACAGTTAAAATCTACCATTGACTGTTGCCATACTAAGCTACTTCCACAAAGACTGAATTCTGAAACACGCAAACATATTTTTGTGCCCAGAATAAATTATGGAAATTAAATCTGAATATATATTTTAGGCAACATTGCCAAATTTATTCTATTCCCCAAATTATGAGCTTCCCCCTATCACACACACTTCACTTTGAAGAATTTAGAATGCTAAAACTTGATTGGCACAGGCCATTTAGGAAGTAGGCTTGGAGACTGGACCGTCAGCTGGGGAAGGACTAGGAAGCAGGGAACCATAACAGAAATGCATTGATTTAACACTCTGTGGCCTGAGCCTTCTCCAGATATTGACAACACATTTTCAAGGTTTTCTCTACAGCTATAACATATGGGGGGGGGTTGGGGGGGGATGAAAGCCTCATTATAGAACTTGCCCAAACTCTTTTACCTACATCTTTACAGCGGAACTGATCCTGCCATTTCTTAAGTTATAAAAATGGCAAGCTACAAGACTGGCAACAAATGTAAAGAGCATGCATAGAAACTGATCCTATGCATGCTTACTTGCAAATAAGAGTTCAACAATGTTTATTTTGCTGGTGTTGGAAGGATTGCAACCTTAGTCTCCTTTGGCACAATCCACAGGAAAAAATAACATCCATAACCTAGTTGTACAAATTATAGCTACACGTTGTGCTTAAGAAACACCAACACTGTTTTTCTTACCTGAGCTACTGTATTCCAAGTCTCCATTTACACCATCCAAAAAAGGGACCCGTGCAAGAGCAGGCTTTCCTCGGCTACGTTTGTGCGGAGTCAGACCACTGTGAAAAGAGAGCCAAGTGATAAAACAATGCTTAGCTCCAAAATACACCTTGAGCTTCATGGAGTGAAGGAAGAGGAGTGGATAGAATGCCGTTGTGGGCAATAACATCTGGATCTGATAAGGGACTTCTGCAGCCTTTCTTTTGGTAAATAACCAGAAGTGGGCGGCCAGAGCAGCAATTAAAACCTTACTGTGAAAGGCAGAAATTCATATGAATCATAGATCTGATCAGCTGCTCCTAGGAGAGTTGGATCTGATGCAAAGGACAGGGAAGATGGGAAACAAGCTAATTCAGGCAGGCTGTGCATTGCTGTGGACATTGGAAGCAGGATGTGATAGGGCAGAAGCAAACCAACATTGCAAGAAAGCTGGTTCTCAATCGACTGTTCTGCAGACAAAAGTTCAGCTATAAAGCTAGAGGGAGAATGGTATTGCAGTGATGCTCACTTGGGATAGGCAAACTAATGGCAAGACTGTGCTAAGTATTAAAGGTAAAGATAAAGGGACTCCTGACCATTAGGTCCAGTCGTGACCGACTCTGGGGTTGCGGCGCTCGTCTCACTTTATTGGCCGAGGGAACCAGCATACAGCTTCCGGGTCATGTGGCCAGCATGACTAAGCCACTTCTGGCGAACCAGAGCAGTGCACGGAAATGCCGTTTACCTTCCCGCCAGAGCAGTACCTATTTATCTACTTGCACTTTGACGTGCTTTCAAACTGCTAGGTTGGCAGGAGCAGGGACCGAGCAACGGGAGCTCACCCCGTTGCGGGGATTCGAACCGCCGACCTTCTGATCGGCAAGTCCTAAGCTCTGTGGTTTAACCCACAGCGCCACCCGCATCCCTGTGCTAAGTATTAAGGACTACTTAATTATTATTAAGGGACTGGGGTCTACTCTTGACCCTATAGTCATCTTGGGATCAAAAGGTAGCTTATCTCAGCAATAGACTGGTAACAAAACACAAAATAATGGAAAACACTGATGCTTAAGAATGAAAAAATAATGCAGGCATCGGTGTCACCAATTTACTATATACTGCTTAGAATTATACTGCCTAGAATACAAGGGTTGGAACTTATCACCCCTCAGTTGCCACGTGCTAAACAGCATACATGCAGCTAAATCAAGATTAGAGCCATAATTCCTCTGGAATGCTGATTTTTTTTAATTAAAAAACCTCTGGCCTCTGATATGGATGTAAGAGGCACCTAAAAGTATAAACAGAAAGAAAAGACTGGAAAATTACCAAGAGAATAATGTTTTTTCTGGGTGAAAGTACCTGGAAGAAGACTTACCTGCAGATGTCAGATGAGAGACCACTACCGAGGCCAGAACTGCACTCTGAGTCAGACCCGCTTTCCATATGCTTCCTGAAGCCATTTGTCACTGGTGCTGAGAAGAATGCATGTGAGAACTGAGAAGAATGCATGTGAGTCTAACTGTAAATACAATGCTATTTTAAAAATTCCTTAGACCACAGATGTGGAACGTCCAGCCTGCAGACCTAATTAGGCCCACTACGCCTCCCCATTTGGTCTGTGAGGCCATTTCAGCCAAGTCACATCTATCTGCCCTACATCTGGCATGAGGTATAGGGCAGGTAAAGGCGACGCTTGGGCAAAGCTTTGCAGGTACCCCCAACCAGCTGATTGAGAGTGCCTGCAAAGTCCCTTGCACAGTGCTTCCTAAGCACCAACTATCAGTTGAACAGTTGCTGCTAGGAAAGTGCTGAACCCACTTTTTTACCTGCGTGATTTAACACACAGGTAAAAAAATATCCAACTTGGCCAATTTGCTCCCCATCCCCACTTTAGACACTTATGAAAGAAAACAGACTACATACACCACAATTCTACAATGCAGCTAACAAGACTATTTGAATCATGTCAAAATTTTGTTGGGGAAAAATGCATTTAAGAGTTTAAAGAATGCATTAAATTCTCATTCCCAATGTCTGTGCACAGTTGGAGTCAAGAGGCATCTTGCAACAACTATGTTCAAAGAACTTGTTCAAAGCCAGTTCTCCCCCACCATGTTCTTATGTTCGTAGAACAGTCCTTACCAACTCTTACCCATTTAGCAAGGAAATGTTCCTCATCCACCTCCCTTTAGTCCAGCAACTGCTACCTCCTTAACCCCACTGATAACTGGCAAATTACGGTAAGCACTGCCTTGTCTACAAAGTCAAAATTCAGCCTGAACAAATGTTCACAAGGCACATTTTCCATCTGTATATCTGCCAAGCTTCTCCCCCTACACTCTAAAAACCATTTTCAATTCCAGAGGTCTGCACTTAAATGTATAGCTAGCCTGGATTTGATTCTGCATGTCATCTGCTACATGGTTATGATTATTGATAGGAAGGAAACTTGAGGTTTGGGCATGCTAAGTTTCTCATATAATGAGATGTTCCTGATTAGTGCTTGGGGGGGGGGGGGCGTTTGGCATTAGTACCTTGTGAAAGAAGTACTACCTTTCATGAATTGTCCCTTATGGTCAAGTATGCTAACATTGGGAATGCCCCTCATCCCAGTCATCAGCTCAAGACTTCATAACTAATTCCTTTTTTTCCTCCCCTTTTTAACTGTTTGTTTTAAACACAGACTGGGCTCATATCCACTACACAGCAACCCCCTAGAGACCTCATTACTTTCCTTTGGGGATAATAATAATAATAATAAATTTTATTTATATCCCGCCCTCCCCAGCCGAAGCTGGGCTCAGGGCGGCTAACAACAATAAAACAATACAAAAGTACAACACAAACAACGCTCTAAAATCATTCATTATAAAATTAATGTGTGAATGTGTTTGTTTCTGCTCTTGCATAATCCCAGAAGGTTTGGTCACCCACAGAGGTCTGCTCTCCTTCCTTATTTGATTTTTTTTTAATGCCCTCACTCATGGCAAGAGTGCAATCTGCTTAACAGCCTTTCCATATTCAAGTGACACTGGGTTTAGAAATAAAGAAATTAAAGAGCAGGCCTCAACTCTGGGAGGAGAAAGTACATACATAAAAGTATTATAATATCACAGGAAAAGGAGAGACAAAGAGAAATAATAAGTGATGAAACAAGGGCTGCAAGTGTAGATATCTCTTAATTTTTTGACTTGAGTTTCCACATATTGGTTAAAGAAAAAATCCTTTACTCCACCAATGAAGTTTAACCCAGGCACAGGTAAACTTCACTGTAGCCCCAGACTTAGAGAATATGATATATGAGATTTGGAAGCAGGTGAGAAAGCTGTATAATATTCCATCCATGGGTCCCCTGCTGACTAATGTGCTCTATCAGTTAGAAAGTGGAAAATCAAATTGAAAAAACAACAAGTATTAGAAACATTTGGTAATGAATTTCCTCTAATTTCACCTACATCTCTTTTACCCATCCTGTAGCTCAGTTCACAAGTCACTGAGCTGTCAAACAAGTGTTTAGGATGGGGAGCAATGACTGTTGCATCTTATCAAGCTGTACTAGAATCATAAGCCAACTGAGACACAGCAGTATCCCAACAGAATAGGTTATCACTTTCATAACTGGTAACACACAAGTTAAGCGATACCACACAAAGCTGCTGCATAGCACAGAATAAAGTAGAGAGGGGAGCTACTGGGGACAACTCACCTTCACAGCCCATCTTAAAGGCATTTTAGCCAACAAAGAATCAACTATTATCAGGGTAACCTAGGCCTTAATACTGCTGTACAATTTGGTCCCTGGGTGCACGTTACACCTGTATTCCATAGCATGCACTGGGTCCCAATACAATTCAGAGACTTCAAGGTGCTACACTTGACCTATAAAGGCACCTGAGGAATCAAAGAGACAGTCTTATTTCTTCTACCCCATCACCAGCTCTGTAATAAACTAAGGAGCACCCTTGTTTCCTCTGTGTGCAAACTGCATACAATAAGGGCACAAAGTTTTATCAGTGGTGGCTCCAAACTTATGAACTTGTCTGCCCCTATGGATGTGCTAAGGCTCAGCATGAGACTCTTCCAGAAGTGTTAAGGCCTGTGGAGATGTTTTTATTAGGATTTGCATTTAGACTTCATGCTTTTATTTTTAAAATAGGAACCCACTATCAGTCTTTGTTCTATAAAGTTAAATAAATGAAAGCATACAAACCATAAAATAGAGAAGTGCAAGCTAGAATGTATTCCTAAGTTTGGGTTGTATCTAAGTGGGAGATTCCACCTACTACTCTAACATCAGTAACTGCTAGCTAAAAAGGTGTTGCATACCTCTGACAGGTACTACTACACTTGCTCAGTATAAGATTGCACGGCACTATTTTACCAAACACTTCCTTGATTCTCTGTGCCCCTTTCAAAAATACATCACAGGATCACTATGAGCACATGCACAAATACTGCTTTAGAAATAGTTACTCATTCAACTTTTTGAGAATGGCTCAAAAATCCCATCAGATTGCTCTAAAGAGCTTCAGAACTGGTCCCTGTTTTTAATGACTAAGAAAAGATATGTGCTAGTTGCTTACTCTGAAAGAAGAAAGCAGAAGTGAGCACACTTGCTTTGTCTTTACGTATTTTTAAACTTATTCTATTGCCTTTAATTACATGCTATGGTATTTTTATTATTTCTGTTAGCTGCCTTGAGCAACATTTGATGGAAAGATGGGACATAATTTTGATAAATAAATCAACATAACAGTATGCTTTTCAATAGCATCAGATCATGCATTCACTTGTGAGTAATCGTGTGCATATTATTCCAATGATGTGTAAGCATGTGCAAAACAGCCTGAGCTCAGGGACACATTCAGATCAATACTATGACCCTGCTGCTTGCCTTTATAAAAAGTCTCCCTAACACTGTCTGCTTCCTTCCAGATCCTCCAGACCTATAAGTCACCACAGAACCATTACTATCCCTCTGCATATCCATTTGTCCAATTCTGGCACATGACTGCACAGGATCCAGGAACAAGAAACAGTGGAGAAGAATATGGTGTAAGCTTTTCACATCACTTGATTTCACTGAAAAATTCTCAATAGTGTTAAGGTTCACTACACTATAAAAAAATAGTTCACACATGCATACATTAAAAACGGAGAGAGATGTGTATCTGATTCAGCTGAAGGTTGAAAAAGGTGCAAAGAAAAAGAGAGAGACCTACTCTTCCCCTGCAACTCAAACAATCAGGTATTACACTTCTCCCAAAAGCAACCTAGCATGGTAAAGGCATCAGGGAAGAAAACTCCCAAATTAGTCACAGATTTATAGGCTGGTTAATATGCCTTCCTCTGCAATATAAAACTCTTTTCTGCTCCAGAGCCCATAGCTTCCTCTCATCCTTTAGTACAATAAAACTGGATGCTAGTTTTGGGATTCATGCAACAGACATTTGGCAGAACTCAATTCCCAAAGGGACTCAGAGAAATGCTGCGAAGGCGTGGAGACTTCTTGCCAGCAGGCAAGCAGCGCAGCTACAAGACACCTCTACTCTGGGGATCTCTGGCTTTCCAAGACATCAGAGGAATGAAAGCTCAGGGGAGTCACCTGTCACTCCTGCCTGCCTGGGGGATTTCTCGCCATCGCTCTCGCTGCAGCTCCCACTCTGTGGCCGTTTCCGGGATGGCCGCTCACCCTCTACGCTGGAGGGGGAAAGCTGCCCACTCTGGCTGTGGTCCTCTCCATTCTCAAGGGGGCAGTCCAGACCTCTTTGCAGTTTCACCCCGTTCTTGGCTTTTTTAAAAAGGACAGATGTCCGCCTGCCCACTCCACTAAACGGGGGGCTGGCAGAGGTGCCCGTGGCCTGAAGGGCCAATCCGTTCAGGCCGTTGTCGCTGAGCAAGCGCTGGAAGGCGTGGCTCTCCCTCTGCAGTGTCTTCTTATCAAAGAGCTCGCCCTCGGACTTCAGCCGCTTATGTAGTCTGTTCAAGGACTTGCTTTCGCTAATGGGTTTGAGAGTTGGAGGGTCCTGCAGAGAGTCCAGCTCCGATAGGGGGGGTGCAGGTCCTGTGGGCTCCAGGGTGGGGGGAAGTGGGGGCTTGGTGTCATCTGCTAAAGAGAAAGAGAATCTGCTTGAACATTTTAGAAAGTATTTCCCAAAGTACGGATCACACCTTTCTGCCCCTTTCTATGCTTGAAAGTAAGTGGCAGGTAATAACTAACTTTTGTTGAATAGCCTAAAGAGAGACACTCAGAGGTGAAAAAAATAATAACTATGGCACTCTGCAGAAGAAAAAATATTCATCCTCTTGAGAGCCAGTCAACATGCTTGTCATTTAACCAACAATGTTATTTATGGTGACAGTTCTATACATCGTTACAAGTGTGCAAATCCCACTGAATTTAATGGAATTTGCTTATAAGTTTACATGCTGAAGTTCAGGCTGCATGACGCTTAACTCCCCAACCTTCTTAACTCTTTTTTTCAGACCCTCATTCCTCAGGTATTTTAAACTCTACATAGCCATGTTTAACCTAAGAGGGTAAAGAGATATGGGAGAACTAGAAAACATCAAAGGAGGAGTTTCAAATGCAAAAAAGTCTCTTAAGGACCTCGATCATGTTGCAAATAATGGAAAACAGTCAATTTTGTATTTTTTTCCTTTTAAACTACGTCATTGTCCCTTGTACTAAGGTCACCAAAAACACCCAGAGATCATTAAACTACCAAATCCAAGCTCAGCTTTCTCTCTAGTGAGCCTTCCTTCCTCTTGAATTCTGTGTCTAAGCATTTCATTCCAATTCATGATGCAATGAGGTCACAGATTAGCACTCATTCTTCCCCCTTTTAAGGTTCTGTTCCTGTTCAAGCACTATTTGCTATCTGTGCAACGTTCTGGTTGTCAGCAGGGAAAAACAAGTTATTCCCTCGACTAGCTAAACTGCATGGATTGCCAGCGCTGTGGGAAAGCATGGCTGCTAAGATGACTACAACCCCTTAAGAAGGAATGTCACCATTCAGGAATTTCGTAAGAACCTCATAAAGAGAGCACAGAGCATCTCTGAATTCAAAGTATATTAAGAAGCCTTTTGTCCTATTTAGTGCAGTTCAAAATCAGAGACTGGTACGCTTATAAACTAAAGATTATTGTAGATTTAACCAAAACAATAAACATGAGGTAATCTGTTCATACTGAAGCTCTTCCCTAAACCTCAATTGGGAATACTGATATTCTTTTAAGTTTTTTGGCGACTAGTTAAGAATACTTTAATCCTCCACCAAGAGACAGCAGACCATTGGTGTACCCTATTTGTATATCGTCGGGAGAGGGGGTGTCTCAAGGAAAAGGAAAACAACTTTTCAAAACATCCCTTTAAATATTCCTGAAAGCAATCCAGAAGAGAAATTAAGATTTCTGAGATCCATTCAGCAAAAGTCAAAACAGATTCTCATCTGCTGCAACCATGACAAAAGATGTGATAGCCTAGGAAAAGCCAGAAACTTTTTCAAGGGTGAATCCCTCCCAATCATCCCCCCCCCAAAAAAAGCTTTTTGTTTTGTTCAAAAAAATAGATTATGTTTGAATGACAAATACAATGTTTAAGATAAAGTGCTCATATATTTACTCCCCGCAAATGATTTCTAAAAATTATGTAATGGGAAGACTTTTATGTTAAGACTATGTGCAGTATCAGATGATTACAATTCCTGTACATTGAGGACAATCAAGTCCTGAGTTGTAAACGGAGACTTCAACTCTCAAATGCAACAGCAAGATGCATTTCTGCCTCTGGGGGCACTGCTATTGTCACAAGAGAAGGAAGATGATTTCAGTGCCTCATTTGCTTGTGAAAGGGTAGAGATGTTTGTTTCAATACAGGCAAACCTTCAGATTTTAGAAGTTCATTATAAGTATGGTGATGACAAATATGAAGAAGCAGAAGATGCAGGAACTGAAATTCATAGTAATAGCTCAGAAAATGAGACATTAAATTTCACTATGGAGAACTGGAGGACACATAATAATGTTCTTTCTTTCACAAATATTAATTGTTTCTTCTTCTTTTTATTGTTACCATTTGCCTGTTCCTCATAAACTGGCAAAACCAAAGAGATTCCTTACTGCTCAGCAGCTTGTACTTTCATTTGTAACTTAAAAAAAAACAACAGCAAAAAAGTAAAAAGTATATTCAAATTGTAATTAAACTGAAATGGTGATCTCTTTCTCATCTCTGTGTATGTATATATATAAAACAGAATTATTATTTTCCAAAATTTCTGGGGTTTTCCTGGGGAAAATGGAAAAAATATATTCACAGACACCCCATGGCTTCAAACTTTCTGGAAATGCTATGTCTCTAACCATGACCTTACCATTAACTGGCCCATGTAGCTCTCATGGACCAGCAACTTAGGACTTTGCGCTAGTCAACAAATTTTGGATTTCACAGCTATTGCCTCTTTTTAGAGAGCTCTAAAAGCACCAAACAGTGAGGTGTGTAACAAAAGTTTTAAAATCTCAATCTGCATTTTGAAAAACCAGTGTTTAATTCCATTTTTACAGTGGGTGGAGGGTAAGGAATTTAATATACTTTTAACGACCTATGTACCAAAAAGTCACAAATGAAGTCCAATGAAAGGACCTGTGTGTGTGTGTGTGTGTGTGTACATGTGCGTACATGTGCGTACATGTGTGTACATGTGTGTATATCTATATATACACAACAGTTCACAGACTCTCAGAAGCAGCAGAGAGAGGGGAAATTACTACTTGTTCCACCTTAACAGCCTTCCCCATTTCCTGGATGCTCAAACAAGGCTGGCCCCTCTTTCCTCCTTCCTCTCAGCATGACACAGGCTGAGTAGCTAGAGTAGTACCCAAAACATATCTATCCAATCAACAATGGACAGGGCTACTGCCACCCACAGGTGGAGGACTATGCTGCTCCAGTAATTCTAACAAAATGTTGTGAACTGCCTTGTGATCTTCGGATGAAGGGTGGTATACAAAGGCAATGACTGAAGTTGCACTTTTGCAAGGATTTGGTTGATTTCAGAATGGATGTGTAACCGTACAGAAGGGCTGAGGAACCTCATGCCCCTACAGACCACTCTGTTTGGCCACACCCCTCATGGACCCTACTTCACACTCCACGTGTTTTGAACTTTCCAGCCATGTGGCACCAGCATCCACTATTCTTTCTGAATTTGCATTTGTCAAAGATTTGACTGATGCCAAAAGCTGTGCAAACTGAGTGAGGCTTGCTGCTCTGTGGCTGCATGTAAAGCTCTGCAAACATGCAGGAGTTGAGAAAAGAGTTTTCCGTAACAATTCAGCATGGTTACAGCTTTGAAACAGTATAGGGGAGAACAGCAGTGCTTGTTAACAGAGGCACATTTTCTGAGAATACGATGGCAGGACCATGCTAACACTGTTTTTATCAGTAACAATTAATGGCATTAAACTGCTGTCAGCTGACTATTTTGAGCCTTTTAGAAGGCCAGGCAAGGCAACGTTGAACTGCTTTTCCCTGCCAGGGGATCTGACCCACCCTACAGCAAAGGCCAACCCTGACTGCTTCTCTGGTTATTTTTTTGTATATACTACAGCTTCCATCTTTACTGGCTTCTCATTTTGTTTTTAAGGGAAAGTTAGACAGCTAACTTTCTAAGTAAATGATGCTTTTAAAGACAAAATAGAAAGAAATAGAGCCACTTACTCAATAGCAAACTAGGATCATGGTTGGCTGCAGCCACTTGTGCACTATTCTGTAAGTGTCTCTACTATCTTTGATTCACAGATGACCATGGGTGGGATCACAACCCAAGGTTCCTTGCCCAAGTTTGTCCACTATCCTTTGGATCAATCTATGTCACAGCTCCTTCCTGCTATTTCATTCACAGCCCATTGTTGCAACTATGTATCTAGATACATACAGGTGACAGACACATGTAGGACATTAGACTGACAGTCTTCTCAGTCTTTTAACCTCTTCCTGATGAGACTGCCAAGGAGGTAAATTAGCACTTCCAAGTGTAGGTGTCTTTGTGATGCAGACCTCTAGAAACTGGGATAAGATTGTCAAATACATTTCTCTAAGGCTGCCTTATCACCATAAAGCTTTGAGACTGGCAACCCTTGTTACCATCAGCTGCTGCTTCCTCAGCCCCAAAACTCTCCAGCATTTGTTACAAAAATGTACAGGTTTACCAAATGTTATATTGAGGCTGTTCTTGATGCTCTCCATTTCTCAAGATGATTTTTGAGTTTGTTGTCAAAGGCAGTAATTACATAGTGACTTCTGCCTACCAGACTTGTGTAGAATTAATGTGCACAGATCCCCTTGAGTCTTCACATTTACCTAGCCCTTTCCAGTACAACCAGAACTGCTTCCTTCAGAGACCTAGTGAAAAAAACTCACCTTTCTCCCCATCTTCATCACGTTCTCCTTGTAGCATCTTTTCCAGCCCTTCCTCCCATGGAGCTGGATCTCCATTTGGCAAGGTTTTATTCTGTTGCTGGGCCAGCTTTTGCCGGATAGAGTTGATTTCGCGTCTCAAGAGTCGGATGCGGCGAGTTCGGGCGCCACTTGACCTCATAGTGCTCACCATATCCAGCTTTTCCAGTAGCTCCTTCAGCTGCACCTCCAACGAAAGGTGAGCCCGGTTCTCAGGGAGTAGAAGGTTATCAACTGCAATGAGAAGCAAGAATGTGACTAACCCACCATTTAGGTCTCACATTGACTATCATCTTCAGTATACAGCTTGTGGCACCTCTTCACTCTCACTTTTGACATCTGAGATGGTTATTTTTAGAACATACCTTATTTCTGTAATTTTAAGTTGTTTTGAACTGTTTTGAATATTGTGTTTTAATTGTTGTAACTCACCCTACAACTTTTGAGTGAAGGGCAGGCAATTAATAAATCTGTTTTTGAACTTCATATAATAAACAGGACATAATTCTTCAGATGAAATGCCAATAATATGTAGGAAATACACCACAGAGCCAATGAGAAAGAGAGAGAGATCACATGCTCCACAGCACACATAGGCAACCTGTGGCCATGGAACACATGTACCCCTCACTGTTGTCCTGTATGGCCCACTCCTCCAGTTGTCCCCCATGGCGACTATTCCCGCAAACAGCATTGGCCTCAAATTTACTGCAGACATCTCCTGCCCACTATTTCCTGCTTCCTGGTAGACAAATATAGAAAGTGCAGGGTACAGCACCAAGTAGGCATCTATGATCATCTGGCTAGGAAGCAGAAGACACAGTACGGAGAGTAGGTCAGTACTGAACCCAGCACTGCAATGAAAGAACAAGTGCAAGGGAAGACAGGAGTGGCAAAACAGCAAACAGCATGCACCTCCCTGCCTGATAGACATACTGATTAGCATGCTCCTCAGCTGTTTACAGCATCCATCAGATGGGGAGTGGGGGAAGATGCAAAATGGGATTGCTCCATAGGATCAATGGGAAATGGAGGTCTGTATTAACAAAATTATATATATATATATATATATATATTGATTGTAAGTGATACTGCCTCCAGAGTAGTTTCTTAAATTATTGTCTTTCTTTGCACATATGGAGGTTTTTAATCTTCTTTCTCCTTAATGGTCTTTTATTTTTAAATACAAAAATCCCTAATGGAAACTCACCATCCTCCCAAGAAAAACGATAAAAATCTTCTGTCTTTGGCGATTCAGGCAAGTGAATCCCCACTTGGGGATCATAGCCAATAGTCTCAGCTTGCCGCCGTGCATGGCGCAATATTGCCCCTCCGAGGTCTCTCAGCCGGACAGCCGCTCGATGGAAAATAGTGTCTTTAGAATTATACCTCATGCAGTTGGTAAGAATAAGGTTAAAGTCCTCCTCAAACTCATCCAGTGTCCGGTACTGGTGGGACTCCAGCTTCCGCCTCATGGTAGAAAAATCCATTGGCTTGGAAATGAATTCCAGGTAATCTGGAACCTAAACATATAAAACCTGTACAATTACAAAAATCATTTACTAGCCAACCAGGGCATATCCATCACAAGCACTCTAAATGCCCTCTCACTGGCACTGGGGCAGTGCACAAATGCACAGTGATTTCATCCGGTTAAGTCCTATCCCATTCAGCCCCAGCAAATAAATAACCTTGCTGAGAAGCAAAAGCAAACTCCCTCAGAAAAAGTGCTCTAGTCTGCCTGGTTGGGGAATCCTCTGTATAAGAACCTTAGAGGAAGACCTTAATTTATACAAGAACAAAGCAAGTATGCCTTGAACAGTCCAGACTGGTCTTGCTTTTTGAGAGTTACATTTTGCAGGAATTCAAATGAGCAGTTCTTTAGGTCAAATCTAACTACACTTCTAGGTAAAGTACTTGCCTCACTCAGCTTTACAGGTTCTGCAAAGATCTGGGCTGGATCCTTTTCCTGTAGAAGATCCAGTGTTGTCCGCAGCAGCACGTTGAAAGGTGTGAGCTGCAACTCCATAGCAGCTTGTTGAACCTTTACCTGAAAATCATAGAATCAGAGTTGGAATGGATCCCAAGGGTCATCTAGTTCAACTGCGGGCAATGCAGGAATGATAGCTAAAAGCAGCACACCTCAGAGATACTAATGATAGAAAATAGCATTTCCTGCAGGCAAACCTTGTAAACTGCAGAAACTATAAATGCTAGTTCTGATAAAACCAGCTAACTAGAGGCTAAAGGGATAACAGGATATACAACAAGCAGGGCTGGCCCTACTATTAGGCAAAACTAGACAGATGATTTTGAACGTCATGAACAACAAATAAGTTTGTTATTGAATTTATTACTTCTAGTGGCAAATATCTCAATAACAATATCGTGGGCCAGATAAACTACTAGTTTGATATATATGTTTTCTTTTAATGATCTAGCCATATTTATTCATGTGTTTTTAAAATGGTTATGAAATGAAGAAAACTGACCTGATCTATACAGAAATGCAGTTTAATTGTAGCATTTGCAGTTGAGATGGCTAACTTGAGGCAAACAGGCCAGATATGGCCCACCAAGCCATAGAAAATTGCCCACGAGCCCCCAGTCTGGTCAGGAGATAAATATCCCTGTCTGTTCTTTACACAGTAATCTCTAAAATGGAGATGGATGTGATATCTACTCATCAGAATATAAAATCTCTCTGACTGCTTTTTTAGAGACCTTCTCTAAAGAGCAAGCAGAAGGATCTTTCTTCTCTGATCTCAACACTAAGCACTTTAGCTCTGTGATCTTAGATACAGATATGGAGATAAAGTTTAATCTGGCAGTCAAAGAAATATTTGAGCTCCAATCGCAGTGCTAAGCACCACAGCACTGAAATCAGAGAAAGTTGTCTTCCTGCTCTTTAATACTAAGAGATAGCATTTTCCCCTCAACTTCACACCAGCACTAGGGGGAAAGGGGGCAGGGAAATGCTGCCATTTAATTTTAAAGTGCCAGTGGATGTCTTTGTGTGTGTGCGCGCACGTATGCACATGTGCACATACACACACAGTTTGTCCAATAAAAGATAGGATCTGACTCATTTCAGAATCTCTTTTTGGCTGTAAACCTATGCACACGTATTTTGATGTAAGCCCCACTGAATGCAGTGCAGCTTGATTCTGAATAAGCATGCTTAGGATTGCATTGGTGTTTTGTTTTTTGTTTTGTTTTAACACTAAAATGGCAATCACTCCACATCCAGGCCACCTTAGAAGCTCTAACCAAAGGCATTAAATAATGTCCATCTCATTGGGAGTGTAAACAGCTGTCATGCTCATACCAACCTGCTCACGTTTGAGTTTTTCACGCTTACGAATTAATTCAATGAGCAGCCGTGCCCTTTCCAAGTCATGCCGCAGTTTTTGCCAGTACTTCAGTTCCTCCTTCACTGCACCAGTCTTCTCATCATGCTCTTTCTGTAAAATGGGAGATTTTTCTTTCTTTCTTTTTTAATGGTACCTGATCTCTCTTCATATCTCTCCTGATTCACCAATCTCTTCATATTTACAGTTATTCACAGTTTCTAGTACAGTTAACTAGATCATAGAATCTAAGCACCTTATGAGTCCTAAGCATAGATTGACTATCTAAAGAAGTCCAGCCAACGTTCTGAGTATGTTCTGGAAATGTTTTAACCATGCCCACTGACATTCTTTAACTTCTCAGATATGTGTTGCTACTTCATACCTGTGGAATAACCGACAGCAAGGCTCCATTGCTTTTGGCCTTTTGACAAAGGATTGAACAGCGTCATCAGTGGCACAGGAGGCACTGAATAGAAGTGACGCCCTCCTGGTGGTGGCAGCATTGTGCTCACCAGGACTGTGTTCACCAGGACTCGTGGGGTGGAGAGCTACAGGTTGATGGCAGAATCATCTCTCTGGTGCAGACACACATACACAACAATGATGATGCCAAGAGAGTGCTCCCTCAACCTTGCCCCCACCCCATCTTTGTCCCAGTGAACACAGTGGCACCACCACCAGGAGGGCATCACTGCTGCTCTGCCTCCCCCCACAACCTCACACACCGCTGCAGCTCTCTAGCAAAGTCACTCAAAGAAGGTTATGGGGCACAGCAAATGTCAAGTACCAATTCTGCATAAAGAAAATAGTAAAGTGTATACCTAGCTCAAAAGGACTAGACCGCAAACAGTAAATCAGTGGGTACAGTCTTTGGCCCTGACAACTAAGGAAAAGTGGTCTCCACAGTGCTGATTGTTTCTAAGGTAAAGACAGATGTAGTGTTTTAAACAGGGCGGGGAAAACAATGTGGATAAAATCCACTGATAACCATCTACAAGATAAAAAACAATGGGATGTGGTTTCAAAGGAAGGAACTGTTAAGAGAATTTTCAGGAGCGAGGCATAGATCTTGGGTGGCTTGGCTTTACGCTATGTGGAATAATACAAAAATTGCATGCTGCAAAACCTCTATTACAATCACAATAGTTATTATTCATGGACAACTCTACTAAAGGAAGATTTTGAAATTCCATTTCTATACTTCATAAGAAATTCCCAAAATAAACTACCCTCCTACATTTTTTAGCTAGCAGTAGCTACTCCATCCAAGGACATTTTCCATCCATGTATCCCAGAAGCTTCCCTAATTAGTTCCTGTAACACTATTCTCTCATGGTATTTCAGGGTTCAGTAAAATGTCAATGATGCCACAATCATACCTGTTCTGCATTTCTTTGGGACTGTAGATGAGAGTGCAGACGCCGTATAAGAGGAACACCATTTCTTGACTGACGCTTTAAAAGCCAGTAGTTGTGCAGTCGCTGCATAAACTGATTCTTTCTCTGGAAGGCGAGACCACTGCAGATTTTATTCAGTCTAGGGAAAACAAAAGCATCAAGCGATTTCATCACATATTAAACCCAACTTCAGATTCTGGAAGACCAGTGTAACACATGGAAACCCCCGCTTTAGCAAAACAGTGCCTAATTTTCTAACATCACATTACATGTTAGGAATTATATAAGTAACTCAAGTTCAACAGCGGCTTTTCAACTGTGAAATTGCTGCTCTGTAAGAAACAGCTCTACAGCTCCATTTAAGCAATAGCAACAGCAAAATGGGCAACACCAAGCCATCAGCTTAGCTCAAATGGACCAAATTAATTCAGAGGTTTAGCACAAGTGATTACTTCAGCCACTTTCATATAATCATTTAAACGCATTACTAATATAAACACTAGGCAACAAACACAACTGTAGATAGAGGTTACAATTCTGCTCAGAGTTAAACTGTCACAATCCCATTGAAGTCAATGGGATAAGCCTAAACTCAGACCATAAATTGCAAATTTTCTTCGTTTTCCACCTTCAACGATGTGCCTGCACTTCATTTCCTAATGTAATTAAACAAAGCATTTGCTGAAACAGCCGCAGGGCATAAAAGATGCCACCCAATTGGAAAACAGGAGAAAAATGCTGGGCTAGTTCACTAATCAACATGAAAACAAAAGCCAGAACGGTTTCACCACTCACCGGTATGAAGGGATCTGTGCAACCATCAGCAAAGGGGCAGAAGAACAGGCTTCCTTCTTTACCTTCTGCTTCAATTTCACTTTGTTCTTGCTCTTGGGAGTGCCCCCATCTACTGCCTCATTCCTTGAAACATCCTCCTCTCCCTTGTGAACAGTAGTTGTGCGCCCTTTCTTCACTGTGCCAGGAGGGGAATGTGCCTCGCAATAAGCAGTCTTGCGCACAGTAAATGTTGTGCCATTGAGGCTGGTCTCCCTCATGGGCTCAATCTTCATGAAGAGACCAGCCCTCTGGGCACAAGTGACATGGAAGGCTGTGTAGCAGTTCACCTTGTGACACTGGATGGCTGCTCCCATGCCCTTCTGCTTGCAGATGTAGCAAGTGAGCTTCCAGCGAGCTGGTGGAATATTTTCTATCCCCTCAATGGGCTCCAGAAACACAGTGTTTGCAAAACAGACTTCTGGGATCCAGATGGCACAAACAACATGGGCCCAGCGACCATCACTGGTCTGCTTGAAGGCTCCACCCTTGTTTGGGCACAAAACACAATCAACTGGGCGGGAAGGGGACTGTAGGCAGCAGCGACAAAGCCATTGCCCCTCAGGGATGTAGGGCACTCCATAGCATTCTTGGTGCACAGCCAAGTTACAAATGTCACAAAACAAAATGACGTTGCTGTTATGGCATTCATCATCCATGCAAACACAGCAAACGGCATCTTCATCTATTAGAGTCTGTTGGGCCCCATTGTTGCGGCTCTCCAGGTATGACTCCTTCTCCAACCGATCTACTAGCAATTCAAAAGTCTCAGCAGAAACTGACCCATAACCATCATTCTTCCTTTTCTCATTGATCATGTCAAGCCACGCCAAATCTTCCTCATCCATATCATACTCCACTTCAGCATCAACATCTTCAGGTGGCTTCTCAATGTACTGATAGTATGCTGAAGGCAGGGCTGGAGCATCTGGTTGGCTCAAGGAATCAATCATCCGAAAGCTGGGCTGTGGTAGGTGGAAAGATGTCCCAGGAGCGTGTTTTGTGCATGTCTCCCTTTTTTTGCCTTTACACTGAGTTTTCTTTGATTTTGAAGGAAACAGTGGCTGCTCACTGTTTTCTTTGTTACTGTTGCATTCTGTGATGTCCTGGGCAGTCAGCTCATCCTCTGTGATGATCTTTAGAGGATCATAAATGCTGATGCGATGGAGACGCCCATCAATATCAACTTCAACTATCCGCTGGGCCTGGGCATAGGTCAGAGTCTCTCGCGTGGGTGAGCATTTCAAGCTATATGGTGAAGGAGAACGTCTCCCTTCTAAGGTCTGTCGGGACCTCCTCCGAGGTTTCCTCATAGCAGCAACTCAAAAAACCCTGCAGAATAGTCCAAAGGAAAAATAGCATAAACATGAGCAGCATAAATATCAGGGCAACAAGGTCTAACTTCAACTGATTAATTGGTTAAAGTTAATTTTAACTAACAGGGCTGAGAAATAAGAGCATACCTGTTTATTTGGCAACTACTTTGTGGGAATAAAAAAAAAAGAAAACAAAGCCTTTTAACAATGAGTGGTAGACAGATTTGGCTTATCTCACACTTGTTTCTCAAAAAGGCACCTATCCTGAGGTAACTTAGGTAACGTTCATTCTGAAAAGTATTTAAACTGAAAATTGGTTGCTCTGTTAAAAAACAAAATTTAACCAAGTACAAATTCTTTAAGAAATAGTTAGCCCTAAACATTAGGCTATCCTGAATATGAATCTTAGATTCTTTTCCTCTTTCTACTAAAGTGTCTTAGAATGTTTTAGCTTTATAGGAGTCATTCACAGAACCAACAAGACAAAGATATCATAAGCAAGCAGCTAGGATGGCTAGACACAGAAGACTTGTAGAAGAGAACCTGGAAGCAAAGAAAATACAACAACAGACAGGGAAGTTGAAAATGAAGAAATGGATCAAAAGAAGAATTTAATTTGGAAACACAAACCCAAGCAAAGAAGTAAAATAAAGGAGCTAAATATCAGCCTGTCTCTTCTAATGAACTAAAATTCTGAAACACAGAATGCAAAGCAGCACATGAATGCAAACTAAAAAGATAAATTTGGGCTGGGGCCTTATCTCTTAGTGCACTTTTGGGTGTGTGAAACTTTAAATTAGTGGATACCTAATTTGCTGTAAGCCATTCTGCTCCATCTGCACTTTACATTTAAAGCTGTATCATACCACTTTAAAAAGGCATGGCTTTCCCTCTGAGAATCCTGGGAAGTGAAGCATGTTAAGGGTGCCGATGGGTGTTAGGAGAGCCCTATTCCCCTCACAGAGCTACAATTCCCAGAGTGGTGTATCCAGCGGCCCCTCTCCCCAGGAAACACTGGCAACTGTAGCTCTAGTGAGGGAAATTGGTCACTGCATAATGTTAACCTGAAATGGAATCAAAAGCTTC
Organism: Podarcis filfolensis; assembly: GCF_964270895.1. Taxonomy (NCBI): domain Eukaryota; kingdom Metazoa; phylum Chordata; class Lepidosauria; order Squamata; family Lacertidae; genus Podarcis; species Podarcis filfolensis. The sequence continues at coordinate 53,462,147 of NC_139609.1, read as the reverse complement.
CATAGTTTCCTTGCAGTCACATCATGGAGGGAGGGGGCACATGATTGTGAGGTATGAAGTGTGTACAAACCAACCATTGATTTGGAATTGCACTCTTGAACAGAATTTAACTTGCAGTTGAGGGAAATGTTTGAAAAGGCAAACATGTATTATGTGTGCAAACACAAAAGACAAAACCTTTTGCCCTCCCATCACCCAATTTTCTTTTTGGCGTGATTCTTTTACCTGCCCCCCCCCAACCCAATAACTATTATAATGCATGCCCTTCAGTGGCCAACTTTATATTTCCTACATTGACATATTCTTCTTAAACTGTGACAATGTTTTACATTTATTCCTATTGTGTAATTATTTTTGAAACATTCAATAAAAATGCATTTAAAGAAAGGAGAAAAAGCCAGGCCCTTTCTCCTAGGCCCTCTGTGTAACTGTATGCCAGGAATAAATTTAACAAATGGCAGTTTTCCAAACATGGAAGTCCAACAATTGCAATCCATACCTATTGTATAGTCTTAGTGGCATAGAACAAAGTAACAATACTTGTTTTAAGATAAACATGTATTCTTAAAGACATAATTGAGAATCTACAATTCCCCTTTGGTTACAAAATACGAGCCTTCAGACTGCATCTGCTACATTTTTTCCAAAGGCTATCATTTGAGAAGGATGAGAATTCTAAAACTACTTATTCTGAGATGATGTAACTTAAGTCAGAGAGGCTACTTCATGGATGAAGCAACTTTAAAACAAGTTTAAACCTGGGGAAAAGAGAGACTGTTGCGCTTCCTGCTCAGTTTCTGTTTGATTTGTTTGGTCCTTTCCTCCAATGAATAAGCACTCTTAATCATGCCCAGATTTCATTGGATGCAAGGAAGGGATATTGTCCATGTCTTCTGTTCTGAACAGAGAAAAGGTACAAAGAGGTTATCTCTGTAACTACAGTGGTGGCTGATGTAGGTGGCCTTTTCCATTGATGGGGGGCCAATGGTAGCCATGCCAATACCATTTCGTGGTCCTGTGTCTTCCGCTCCTTTAAATGTGGCAGCTACTTTTTGTTAAGCTATGCGTCACAACAGTCACTTATTGTTATATCCCGCCCAAGGCAGCCACTTATTGACTAGTGCATTGCACTTTCTCAAAACTCCCAATGCCTCCCCTGATCCCTGAATGTTGGTGACCTGTGGAATAAGTGGTAGTGACTTGCTTAGGGCTACCCAGTAAGCTTCATAGCTGAGCATATACTGTATTTGAATATTGGAGTCTTATGTTCGAGCCTAATACTTTTAAACACAGAGCAATGCTACATTAGTGGGAGAAATAATGCTACATATATCATCTTTTGAAAATGCTAATGAGAATGAATCAGTTCATGTAGAAAGAGAAAGAAGTTCTCGGTGTTTGACTCTGATAGTTTACTGACAGGTGGCTGGAAAAATAACTTTTAAATAAACAAACATATAGAAGAACATTGAAACAAATTATAATAGTCAATGTGGCTACTCCACAAACTGCTTCTAGCCCACTGGTTCAGTTGTGTAGTGTACACATGACCTGCACTGCTCTATAGAAATAAAAATATAAACATTTATTATATAAATATAAAATTAAAATAATTATTATATAAATATAAAGTAGTGTGCCATCAAAGCTCCTTGTGGTTGTTATGTGGGCTGTTTTGCTCTGTTGTTATAGTATATGTATTTGTTTTAAATGTATTTTAAGTTGCTTGAAGATCTTCAGGTAACAAGTGATCAACAAGTTAATAATAGTCATATTATTATTATTATTATTATTATTATTATGTCAGTAGATTTTTTCATACTGCGCAGAACCAATTTTAGATTGAAAAAGTGCATTAGCATATGAAAAGGGGAAGATGGAATATATGCATCAGTCAACATCATGATGTATTAATATTGACTAATGCATGTATCCCATCTTCCCTTTTAAAGAAATGTGTTTTGAGAAATCAGTATTTTCTCCAGGGGATGGAGCAAGCATTCCATTTATATGGGATGGACGGATGTGAAGGACTCTGAGCATTGTTTTTTGAGCAGGGAAGGCCAATGATAGTTTCCTGGAGAAAGTTTCCTTAAAAAATCAAGTCTATGTGGAGTTTTTTGAGGGACAATAGGAAGGGAAAGAGAGTGGGAAGGGAGGAAATGGGGATGAGGAATCTGTGAAAGGAAAATAAGGTCCCAGTCCATGTTGCTTTTCAGGGCTGCTTTCACCCTAGAGCCCTTAGGTGCACAGTTTCCTCTAATTAGCTGGAAAAGGAATTAAAGCAGAGTGTCCATACAGAGCTTGCATATAGCACTATATTACCAAGCAATGGCCTTCCCCATAACCAAATTCTCCTATGTTCCATCACAATTAAGTTCTATTTAAAACAAAGGTCCCTGACAACTTCAGTTCAAAGTTTATTGCTTGTTGTTTCTGCTAGTTTTATTGCTTCCTGTTGATCCCAGCTGGGAAGCAAGTTATAAAGGGCCTGCTAATTGCCCCTTAAATAGCTTGCTTTAATTGCCCCTTTTTGTGAAACATTTCATTTCTCAGTGCTTCCTATATCCAAAGCTCCCCCCTGTCTGTTCCGAGTGGACTTAGCATATGGTTTTGCCTTTCAAAGTAACATCTACAGAAACACACATAAGCAGAAGTGCGACTGCAGCAAGCTAGAATGGGAGGGGGGGAATCATTCATCTCCCAATGGTCAAGATAAAAATTTCCACCCCCAAAGCTGCTATTAGCCTCAGGGGGACATTTCCCTATTAGGGCTAACAGTACATTTGTGGGTGATTTTAATCAGGACCATAAAAGTGGAGGGAGGAGGGGATAATTAAACTCTCCTTCTCCAGATGACATGTTCCCAATCCTGCTCAGGGCCCCCTGAAACTATTACTTTGAAAGGCAAAACTAGGCACATTAAATCAATTAGTAGCATGGCAGAGACATAGTCCCATAGTGCACCCCTTATCATCTGAGTTATACTCTCCCTCCCAGGGATTTATATACTGTTTCTATACAACTGTGATTTAGCAACAAAGTTTGTTTGAATACTATGCTCCACCATGGCAGAGGAGACAGGGCGGGTAGCCAATGATTTTGGGGTTCAATTAGTGTTTTTTACTTACACCACTTCAGACATCAGTGTAACATTAGAACAGTGTGTTGGAGTTAGCAGCATAGCATTTTGTGTATATCTGATTCTCTTCTGTCATGCACTCAACCTTGGCCCATTTTGTTGTTGTTTTTTTAAATATTTATTGAAATTTTACAAAAACATAGGTTTAGAGAATGCAAAAAAAAACCGTAGGAAAAGAAAAAGATAAAAAAAATACAAAACACAAAAAACAGATAGATAAAAAAGGAATTAAAAACAAATCCATTTTTTGTATCTTTAAACTCATAAGCTTGTTTCCTTGACCTCCTCACACCTCCCCTTTCTGTATTCCCATTTAAATAATCAAATCAGCAAATCCTTACCCTCTTTCGTTTATCTTAACTCTATATCTTAACATATTATAACTCTATATTTTCATCCACTATCAATTCATTTTTGCATATTCTCATTAACTTTGTTGCTAATGCCACTTATTTTCAATCCAACATCATTTTTAACATTCATTAATTTTACAGTGTTTCTGCAGATAGTCTTTAAATTTCTTCCAATCTTCTTCCACCAACTCTTCTCCCAGGTCTCGGATTCTGCCAGTCATTTCCGCTAATTCCATATAGTCCATCACCTTCATCTGCCACTCTTCCAGGGTGGGTAAATCTTGTGTCTTCCAATACTTTGCATTGAGTATTCTTGCTGCTGTTGTTGCATACATGAAGAATTGTATGCTGACTATGCCCAGGAGAAAGGCCTCTGGTTTCTTCAGGAAGGTATATTTAAATACCTTTTTCATTTCATTATAGATCATCTCCCAGAAAGCCTTAATCTTTGGGCACGTCCACCAAAGGTGAAAGAATGTGCCTTCATTTTCTTTACATTTCCAACATTTGTTATCGGGCAAATGATATATTTTTGCAAGCTTGACTGGTGTCATGTACCACCTGTATATCATTTTCATAATATTCTCTCTTAAGGCATTACATGCCGTAAATTTCATACCGGTGGTCCACAACTGTTCCCAGTCAGCAAACATAATGTTATGACCAATATCTTGTGCCCATTTAATCATAGCAGATTTAACCGTTTCATCCTGCGTATTCCATTTTAACAGCAAGTTATACATTCTTGAAAGTATCTTAGTTTTGGGATCTAACAATTCTTTTTTCCAATTTTGATTTTTCCACCTGGAAGCCAATTTTTTTGTCCAAATTGTAAGCCTCTCTTATTTGATAATAATGAAGCCAGTCTCGCACTTTATCTTTTAATTTCTCAAAACTCTGCAATTTCAATTTATCTCCTTCTTGTTCCAATATTTCCCAATATTTCGGCCATTTGGCCTCCATATTGAGCTTTTTCTCAGCCTTCGCTTCCATTGGTGACAACCACCTTGGGGTTTTATTTTCCAGTAAGTCTTTGCATCTTAACCAGACATTGAACAATGCTTTCCTGACAATATGGTTTTTAAATGCTTTATGTGCTTTAACCTTGTCGTACCACAAATATGCATGCCACCCAAAAACGTTGTTAAAACCTTCTAGGTCCAAAATGTCCGTGTTCTCAAGAAGCAGCCAGTCTTTCAACCAGCAGAATGCTGCTGATTCATAGTAAAGTTTAAGGTCTGGCAGGGCAAATCCGCCTCTTTCCTTTGTATCACTTAATATTTCAAATTTTATTCTGGGCTTCTTGCAACCTTGGCCCATTTTGGTGAATCCACTGGTAAAGTTCTGCTGGCAGTTCAAGTACAGTGGTGCCTCGCAAGACGAAATTAATTCGTTCCGTGAGTCTTTTCGTCTTGCGAGGTTTTTCGTCTTGCGAAGCACGGTCAGTCGCAACTGCACCTCTTTGAGCGGTTTTAAGAAAAAAGGAAACAAACTCGCAAGACGTTTTCATCTTGCGAAGCAAGCCCATAGGGAAAATCGTCTTGCGAAGCAACTCAAAAAACGAAAAACTCTTTCGTCTTGCGAGTTTTTCATCTTCCGAGGCATTCGTCTTGCGAGGTACCACTGTATGCTGGTGTGAAACTGCACCAGTGCTATTTCTATTGGCACAGCTTTAAAATGGCAGAGCAGAAGGCAGCCCTGTATCAGGAGATTTTTTTATGTTTGTTGTTTTTATTATGTTTTTAGATACGCTGTGAGCCACCCAGAGTGGCTGGGGAAACCCAGCCAGATGGGAGGGGTATAAATAATAAAATTATTACTATGTCCTATGATTCTCAAGTCATAGTATTATTCCACAATGTTCTGCTTCCATTATGTTCCACTTGCATATTTGTAAGAAGGCAGTTGTGTTGTAAAAGTACCTCCTCCGCAATGCAAAATTTAGCTTAGTGGATTGCCTATGAAGACATATTTTCTATTCTCATGTTAAAACACTATAGATGCCAGCTGGTTACAGAAGACAGAAACCACTTTATTTTACATTCCCTTGCTTTTCAGTATTCAAATTATTCAACCCTTATGCTAAATCAGCACTTGCTGGATTCCCCCCACCCCCACTGATTTACAACCATAAACCAATTATTTCATAGAATCATAGAATTGTAGATTTGGAAGGGGCTGCAAGGGTCATTTAGTCCAAGCATCTGCAATACAGGAAGCTCTACTAGATCACACATGACAGATGGCAAGTCAACCTCTGCTTAAAAACCTGCAAGGAAGGGGAGCCCACCACCTCTCATTGAACAGCTCTTACTGTCAGGAATTTTTTCTCAATATTTTGTTGGATCTACTTTCTTGTAACTTAAATCCATTGGTTTGGGTCCCAGCCTCTGGAGCAGGAGAAAACAAGCTTGCTCCATCCTCCTTGTGACAGCCCTTTAGATATTTGAAGATGGCTATCATCTTCTCAGTCTCTTCTTACCAGCCTAAACATACCCATTTTCATCAACCGTTCCTCATAAGGCATGGTTTTCAGACCCTTTATCGTTTCATTTTCTTTCTTGCACCTCTCTCCTCTGATGCTATGCCACTCTTCTTACAAGGCCACATTATAGCAATAAACTTTGTGGACTTAATACAAATTCCTCTGCACAGGAGCCAACTCCTAGGGGCTGAGGTCCCTTCAGCACACACACACACACCCCAAAATTGAGGGGGCTGGTCCTCCTAAGGTTGATGAGTATGGCCATTCAAATGGTGCATGTGTGCTGTGTCATGTGATCGATTATGTGGGGCAGGGCTTGCCCCCCCCCAATATTTTGTTCAAATTGGCACCCCTGTCGCTCTATGATACTCTAGCAGTGTCTTCCTTCACAAGGTACATCCAACATCTCACCTTCCTAAAACAGCTTTACCTTTCCTCCACAATTTTCAAGACTTCACCCTTGCCTATTGCTAATATTTGCCACTTATCAAGAGACTAGACTCCTTTAACACTTTCACCAAGGCCCCTCCTCACTATACATTTAAAGCAGTATAATGATAATGATGATAATAATAATTATTTATACCCCGCCCATCTGGCTGAGTTTCCCCAGCCACTCTGGGTGGCTTCCAATCAAGTGTTAGAAACAATACAGCATTAAATATTAAAAACTTCCCTAAACAGGGCTGCCTTCAGATGTCTTTTAAAAAGAAGATAGCTGCTTATTTCCTTCACATCTGAAGGGAGGGCGTTCCACAGGGCGGGCGCCACTACCGAGAAGGCCCTCTGTCTGGTTCCCTGTAACCTCACTTCTCGCAATGAGGGAACCGCCAAAAGGCCCTCGGTGCTGGATCTCAGTGTCCGGGATGAATGATGGGGGTGGAGACGCTCCTTAAGGTATACAGGACCGAGGCTATTTAGGGCTTTAAAGGTCAGCACCAACACTTTGAATTGTATCATGCCACTTTAAGCGGCATCATGCCACTTTAAGCAGTCATGGCTCCCCTCAAGTATCCTGGGAACCGTAGTTTGTTAAGGGTGCTGAGAGTTGTTAGGAGACCCCTATTCTACTCACAGAGCTACAGTTTGCAGAGTGGTTTAACAATAAACCCATCTTCTGAGGGAACTCTGGGAACTGTAGCTCCATGAGGCTAAGAACACTTAGCATCAGGATTCTTGGGAGGAAGCCATGAAAGTGCTATGATACTGCTTAAAGTGTAAATAGATGGAACCCATGTTTCTGTGAATGCTAGCCACCATCTCTAAATGTCCCTAAACAACAATGCATGTCATTTTTATGCTGAAACCTTGCCAAATTTCTTTTGCTATTTGTCTTCAAGTTAGTCTTTTCTAGTTTCAGTAATACAATAATCTTCCCCCAATTCATAAAACACTGAATTCCTCTCTTCCCACATGCCATTATTCCTTATTCCTAGCATGCATATGCTGAATTAAAGACAAAGAATTCATCACACATGATCCAATGAAAACTATGCCAAAGCTCTGGCCACATGTTGATGGGTGAGATTTAACTAGCATCATTATATTCAACAGATTATTGCACCATTATCTATATTAGTTTGTGCTTCTGACAGCTAAGCTGGTATGATAACCCAGAATGTTCAGTTGCTCAAGAAACCCAACTGTTTGCTGAATAGATTTTGGGAAAGGATAGGTAGTTATCAGTTTGGCTTGGATTAAGACTTTAAACAGGCTGACTGAGAAGTCAGTTCTTGGGCAGGGACACCCTACAGTAGACAAAAAATAAAATAATAGAGGGAAATGCACTTTGTTGTACTGTGCTCTTCTCCCACTTCAGCAGCAGCAGCCTAAGCAATGGAAAAGTACAGCCAATGAAGGGATTGTCTTGCATTAAGGTGAACAAACTCTATCCTTCAGTGGAGGAGGCCCCTGTTCAAGAGTTGCATCTCATGCCTCAGGGAAAACGACCCTGTTGCCACTATGAACTTAAAGGCTAGAATACGTTCCAAGTGAACAACTTTCTTGCTCCTAGTCTATGGATCACATGCAATCTGTATAAACTAATAAAACATCTCTCACTAACCCTCTCAGGAGCAGACAACATTTTAATCTGCCTTTGAACTGTGTTTTGGCCTTTTTGAGAAGGGTGGTCCATGCAACTGAAGGGTTCTAGCAGCAGACCGCTGAAGGAGGTTTGAGTCCACATGCACACTCTCTCAGGTGACTCTTCAGTGTGCACAGGGAAACAAAAACACACCAGGCCTCACAGCAGAAACCCTTTCCCTGGGGGACGGGGCAGCCTGGGCTGTGTCAGAATCCAGGCCCTTTCCACGTGACAGAGCGCGCAGCAATCTCGCTCTGCCAGATGCTAGCGGCCCTCCTTCCATCCACAGCAAGATTAAAGTCGCAGGCGGCGGGTGGGGGGGGGTGGGAAATGTTGAATATAAATTTGCCAACATCTACAAGCCCCTCCGAGGGGGGAAATCCCTCGACTAATTACACGGCAGGGAAAGGAAACAGCTGTAATCATCCTTCCATTGGATACGATCGCTGTCCATCTTCCTGCACCGCGGCCAGTAGCAGCACACAGCGCGCGGGCAAGAGCGACGTGTCCCTGCCTGAGCCAATGAAGAAGGGGAAGGTGGGCGTGGCTAATGGTGTCCCGGTTATGAGGGCGAACAAGATGGCGGGCATCGGTTTCCCTCTCTCTCCCCCCCGCGTTCTCACCCACTCTCTCTCCCTTCTCAGCCTCGGTATAAAGCGCTGTGGAGAAAGCCCCGCTCCGCAGCTCGGAGGCGCGAGGCCTCCTCAGTCCCGCCACCCCCTCACCGCCTAGTCCGGTCACCTTCCCGCGACCCTGGGGGCGCCGCGGAGGGAGGGAGGGAGGAACGGGTCTGCAAGCAAGCGGGCGGCAGTGGTGGCGAGGGCGGGCGCGTCCTTCGGTCTACTTGCCTGTCCTCCTCCGTGGCGGCGCCGGGTCTTCTGCGGGACGGACGGGCTCACGCCGTCGGGGAGGCGGGGGGGGGGAGACAAGATGTCGGCTCGGCGCGCTTCCCCTCAGCGCCTCCCCCTCATAGCCGCGGCTCCCGACCTGCCTCGGACCCGCCGCCCGCTCGCTTCAGCTCCTCCGTCGCGGCTCCGGCTCCTGTTGCGGGGTGGGGGGAAGGGAGCGAGGGAAGGCAAGATGGAGGCGGTGGCGGCGGCGACAGGAGCGCAGCCCGGCCAAGCGATGGAGAGAGGGAGAAGGGGGGGAGGGAAGGAGGCGGCGAGGGAGGGGGCTGCTACCGCGCTCCGCTCTTTCTCTCTCCCCCCCGGTCAGGGACCGCCCCCCCCTTGCGTTTTCCTCCCTGGACACACAGCGTGAAGGCCCGGCGACAGCGGTCAGGAGCGGGGTTGGGGGGGCACCGAGATAGGCTAATGAGCGCCGTCGCCACTCGCCTTCCCGCTGTGGCGGGCAGAGCTTCGGGGATTGCTACTCCTAGGCTCGCTAGGTTGCATTAGGGGTGGGGGCGACCCTGGGGGAGGCCCCTGTGGGGAGCACTTCGGGGACCGATCAGCAGGCTGGGGGGCATGGGCAAGAGGTGCCCCCGTCGGCCGAGCTCATAGGCTCCATGGGTTCCTCCTGGTGCAGAGTCCTAAGGGCTTTTTCCACCCATGATCAAATTCCTACAGGAAGTCACTTCCCGGTAGGCATGCATAGATGAATCCCACTGCTGCATGTTGAGCTTTTAACACGTGTATAGTTGCTGCAGGCTTTGGGAACCTGGCCAGCAAGTGACAAGTGTTTGAGTATCGCATGGTGTTTTCGCAGGTTCCTGTTACAGAGTCGCTGTCCTCTTGTGTGAAGCAGTTCTAAAGTAGGCCTAGTTCCAAAAAGCACATGAGGTGGTGAGACTATGTCCGGACTGTACCACTGCTGTTGAAGACTCAGGTTGAAACCCTGGCCAAGAAAATATTTGTACGCACATAGTACATTCCAAATACAGGTTTTCTGTTTTAGCTGCTGGTTTATTTCATTTCATAGATTGCACACATGCAGAGACCTTTGTCTTCCTTTGCTGCAGCAAACAATTCACAAATTACAACTGTGTGCTACCACATAACAAATTTGAGTAAAGTGATGCCATACAAAAAGTTGGGACAGTATTAGAAGTACAGTCCTTGTGATGCAGGTTCATGACATGCTATGTTTTTCAGGTAACAGCCCGTTTCTAGTTTCATACTAAAGTGCTTAACTAAGAGTAGGAGAAATGGCTTTGTACAAACACCCAGTCTTATTCTCTCTGTGGTGTATCCAGCTGAGTATATGTAACTATGAAATATTTTGTAATCCTTCAAATAATCTTATTCCAAGGGGGTGTCCCTGCATTATGAGGAAAACTTGGTTGTCAATGTTACCAGCTTAATGGGGTGCTCCGCTTTATTATTTCAAGACAGTAAAGAGGAGAGAAAGTAATACCATTTACTGCATGAAAGCAGATTAAGGGTTATAACCTCTCCCTAGTGTATAAAATTGAGTAATCTGATAGGTGACGCTTTCATACTGTGTATGAGGACAGCCAGATAAAGACGTGTATTTTTGTTCTTTATGCCAAGATGGCATATTTATATTCCAAATCCTACCCTAGTTAAGGGTAAAGAACAATAGGCATACTATTGGGTTTGCACAACTTTAGTTGTCACTGAGTTACAACCACCTACAGCAAGGCACCTGGCAAATACACTGAAGTCACTGATGGAGGATCCTGGGACTGACCTTTCCAGATACACAGTTGAAGAACTCTTATTCTCTAATGCTAGCAAGCTATACCGACTTCAGAACTGTAGTTGTCAGGCACCTCATATTAAAAAGTTTCATTTTGTTTATGGAGAATGTTTGAATGGTGTATACCTACATGTACGCCTAGCATCTACATGCCGTAAATGATGCATGTAAATCAACTAGCACTTCTGATATCTGAGATTGAAATTACCGTACTTCCATACTGGTGGCTGCTGTATACTGTACTGTACCATACTGACCGCAGTGTCCTATTTCACAAAGGTTTTCAGTTAGCAATACGTTTTCAGTTAGTAATAATCACACCTTGGATGTCTAACCTCGGATGCCTGAGATTGAAAGGATCAGTGTATATGGGCTTTGCAAGCCTTCCCACGCTCCTGCTGTCACTGCCACTGTCTACCCTTCACTCCCCTCTACTGCACTTCTGTTGCTATGGGATGTGATACTAAAATGCAGGGTTCCTTCTGTCGGCAGTATGGGGTGGGGTAGAATGAAGGGGACAAGTCACTTTCCAATACTGCAAGTCACACTGGCTGTTACCGGGGTAGTGGGGATAAGAAACTCTGCACCTCACTTGTCCCCTTCATGGTAAGTTGCAGTGGCCTGTGGTGTCTGGATGCCTGAAAAGCGACAGAGTCCCACCCGTGCTTGCTTTACTGACCACTACTGCAGTGAAATCAAGCTGGGGTTGAGTTTGTTGGTGTCTCTGGTAAAATCCCTCTTATATCATGGATGTTGGCAAATGGGATTTTTAGAAGGCAAAATAATATTAGAACTAGAGCTGTCGTAGGCAGATTATATGCCTATAATCTGGCTGCATGGTGGTCCCACTCATACTACAACAAGCTGCAGATTCAAAAAGAACAATCCTTCCCCACCCCCCAAAAAAATCATTTAAAAAAAATAGGCTCCTGAATAGTCATCTGAGCTAGCCAGCAGTAAAGTAATATAGGGTACCCAACTCTTCATATTAATCATCCAACAATTCATTGCTGTTATAGCATTTAATTTTCACTGACAGCAGGGCTTTGCTGATGGACAGCAAATGGGAATAAGTGCTGGTTTAACAGCATGCCTATATAAATGAGTGAAAAGGTACCACAACTTGCAGCATGAAACTAGGATTGGCAATAACAGTATATTGAACAATGGAAGAGGGAAATGCACATCAAAATGATTTTTGGAGCGCTAAAAGCAACGGTGGCATTGCAGGCAAAAGCTATGTGGAATAAGCAGATAAAATGACTCAATCAGATACTGACAGGAAACAGATGACATTTTCAAAACAAACACTCCTGCTTGCAAATGAGATGCCTCCTTTTATTGCCACATCAATTTGGCTTTCGGAAAGTCGCATATTTCCATTCCTTATGATGGGGTCTTCTGAACAGTAGATAAGAATGGAATTCGTACAGTAAGTGCTCGATCTGACTGATGCTCTGCTGCCAGTGTGTGTAGCACCAGCACAGTGTGGCCATTCCTAATATTTCAGTGCTGACCAAAGCCCATCCTGGCACAGAAATGCTAGCACATTTTATTTTGTTTTATTGTGTGGTATTCTAAGGGTCACTTAGCCAGTGCAGCAACTTGAATGTTGTTGCAATTCAATCCCTAAGTCCAGGGGCCATTCCGGAGGTAGAGGAGCTGGGAAGCCATGCCTAGTGATTGGTTGCAGTTCAATGCCTGTGTGTCAGGGGGCCATTCTCAGGGTAGAGGAATTGTGAGGCAAGCCTGTTCTGTTTTGGAAGTCACTGATGATCTGTTATGGTAGGTGGCTGTGGTCATTTCCATCCACCCCTTTAAAAGTATCTGTTTAAGCTCAGTTTCTCACATTGCATCAAGTTAGTCAAGGGAAGAGGGAAGTAGCTAAGTTCTGACAAAAGATTGTGTACTGGTTATGATGGGTCTGGAATGAAAGAGATTACAATCCCCCCTTTTTTTCTGGGTTTCCGTAATGCTCTTTTCCCCAGAATTCCCCACAGGTTAAATTCTCCAGAATTCTCTGCCACAGGTTACCTTTGTCCATGATTCACAAAGCAAACCAATACTGGTTTGTTTTTCTTTCCTGAATACCCTATGTTTTTGTCCTGTCTGGCAAAGAAGGGAATTTTTCCCTAGAGTTTGCACCTCTCTTAGTTCCCATGAACGGGCGGCAATCGGAATCCAGCGTGCATGGAAAAATCTAAGAGACTCAGGGCACTTCCAGGCTTGCTTTTCTGCAGGTGGGATTTCGCCACATGCCAGAAAATTGCACAATTGAAGTGAATTTGGGCTCTTACACAATAAATCCACCCCACCCCCAGAAGGAGGAGGAAACAGAAATGCAGTGGAAAGACTGGGATACTAATTGCTAGATGCTCGAGATGTCAAGTATTAAACCTGGGACTTTCTGCATACAAAAGAGATGCTCTGCCACTGACCTACGCCCTCCCCTACTTCAGAATGGTCATAATGTAGTTAACACTTACAACGTTATTTCTATGTTATGTTAGCACTTTAAAAAGTTAACACATTGTGTTTAATAATGTGGCCTCATATCAGGCAAATGAGAATTGAGGTGTCCTAAATCAGAAATCACTTCCAGCTCCAAAATATTTCACCCGTATTCCTTGTGGTGCCCTCAAAGTAGTAGAAAAAAATTGTCACTATCTTACATAAACCTTATTTTATTTCTAGAAACATTGAGTTGGTTTCTACTAAGTCATACTCAGAGTAGACCCATTGAAATCAATGAACCTGAGTTATCTGTGTCCATTAACTTCAGTGGTCTATTCTGAGTACGACTAGCACTGAATACCACCCCTTGTCAGTTTTGCTGGAAGCTGCAGAGTTTCCAACGGGGAGTTGAGAAGACTCCAGAAGGTGTAATGAAAAAGAATAATGGAATGCACAGGTGCCTTTTTAATCAAGTGAAGAACCAGTTACAGAATGCATAAGAAAAGAAAGAAATGTGCAACTCACAATTTATCACAAAGAGCATGAGAAGCATATTAATTTTTGGCACTGAAAGATGTTCCTGGTGCAGTTTTGGCCTTCCGGCTAAGCTGGAACTCCCCTTATACACTCATTGTCCTTGTGTTCTACGTACACAGGCTTTTCCATGCTGATTAACATTTGTTCTTTATTGGGGTCAAAATATTGATGTACATTTTCTCATAGGAAAGGTGTCTCAGCATCAGATAGGACAGAGCTTACAATGTCATACCGCTTCTCCTCTTGGAGTCCTTCCGTGCGATTGGACTGAATGACAGTATATCATTGTAAATATGCCCTTGAAAGAGAAGCAAAAGACATGTTTGCATTTGTGATCAAGCTATGTACACCAAACGTTTTAATGGTTACTTAGTGCACTACTTTACAACATAAAACACTGTGATTCTCAGGGAAAGGTGACTATAAAAGGAACTCAGATGTATACAAGACTCTATAATGGGGCATTTTCATAAATCTTGAGGCCTGAGAACATGTGGAATGATGCATTTCAAAATTCTGCTTTAGAACAGGGGGAAAATCCATTTGAGTGTTGTGAAAAGAGCTGCAAAGATGATAAAAGGCATAAAAGCATAGGTGAATGGAGTCAGGCATGTTTGGCATAGCAAATTCATTAATGCTACAATCCTGTTGGACATTTTCCGGTTTTCTGACCTACACGCTGAACACACTGTGCCACAAGATGCCAAACAGGCATATCCAGCTCCCCATGGCCAGCACCCCCCATGCCCTGGCTCAAATAATGAGTTCAATAGGATGCTGTAGAAAACTATTGTCTGATGTATATGAGAGACCCATGCTGTTTATGGCATGTAATGCCTTTTTGATATTCTTTGGTCTGGCTAGGCTGTTTATTTCCTGCTGCTTGCCTTTTCTTTCTGTCTTCCCTTTCTAATTTGGAACTTGGATTTTGACTGCGTCCTTTGGACACAACAGCCCAAGGACCACTCTCCTTCATTCCAAGCTGATTCCTCATACTACAGCCTTAGGCGAAGAAGGATGAAAGGGTGGATGAGATGAATTCTGCCTCACAGTGATGAGGAGATGCAGTTGGCTGTCATTGTAGCGTGGGTCTGAAGCTAAGCAGAAACTTTTGAGGTTCCTCTTGTTTAAGGAGTCAGAGGCCCATTGAAAGGCGGACGTGAAATAAATGAGGGAGAGTCTGGCTTGCTGGACTCCCATGGCAGCTGGATGTCTCCAAATAGCATGTGAGGGTGGAGAAGGTGCCTACCTTTCCCCAAGAGACTTCTTGCACTCATTGTTGCAAAGCTATCGAGCTGAACTTACTTCTCCATTCATTGATCGAAAGCTTTTCGCCCTCTGTGGAGTCATCATAGGAGTGCTGCGCCTCTGTCTCTTCCTCGATGTCTCTGTATGGGTCAAAGTAAGCGTGAGCCAGAGCTTGGGTGGCCGTCAGACGCTTTCCCACATCCAGCTGCAACATTTTGTCAAGCAAGTCCACTGCTGCAAGAAAGGAGGGAAACGGGGCTAGGTAAATTAGGGCAATAATGTTTAAGACTAGGATGAGCCCGAGAGTAATGTGCTGAAAACCAAAAGGGATGCTTGGTCTCTGAGGCACTTTCCCATGGCTGACTGCATCAGCTCATCAGACAGAGCCAAAAATGGTTTTCATTATTATATTGAATCTCACCCCCCACTGAAGTAGCACAGAAGATGGTGGTCACATACATCACTGAAAGGAGAGAAAATGCATATTCCAAAAGAGGTAGCCCATCCATAGATTCATAGAATTGTAGAGTAGGAAAGGACCCCAGGAGTCCAACCCCCTATAACACAGGAATCACAGCTAAAGAATCCCTGGCTGAGGGACACCCAACCTCTGTTTAAAAGCTTCCAATGAAGGGAAGTCCACCACCTTCTGTTCCACTGTTGTACAACTCTTAACATTCAGAATCTGATTTCTTGTAATTTGAACCCCTTGGTTCAGGTCCTACCCCAGAGTAGAAAAAACAAGCTTGCTCCCATTTCTACGTGACAGCCCTTCAGATATCACAACTTGCCTATCGTATCTGCTCTCAGTCTTCTCTTCTTCAAAGTATTGCACAGTCCCAGGCATACTTAGTTTCAGTGATGAAACTACATCAGTCCCGCCCCAAAACCATTCTGAGATTTACAGCATCACCAAGTACTTTGGCTCAAACAACCCCACCCCAACGCCCAAAAAATCATGCTTGCATTTTACTCCATATTTAATTTAGGTGAAGTAGGATGCTTTATTTATCTCCAACACTGTGAGGCTGAGAGGCAGTGACTGGTCCACGGTCGCTCAAAATTTGGAGAAGTGTGAGTATTGACAAATTGCTGTGTTTCAGTTACTGTATTGTTTTGGAAAGTGAGGATTAAGTAGGTTTGTCTCTAAGCGCAAACAGAATAAATTTGTCCCCCATCTCTTCTGCTGACTATATCTGTGATCCACTGGATCATGTGTGATGTTTCTCCATGTGATCACATATATGGGGAGTGTTGCATAATGGGATGGGGATGGGGAGAGTTAAGGTAAATAATCAAAACGTTACAGCAGGGGGTTATTTCACATTTTAAATTCCCTTTCAGCCTCATCTCAAATTGTGCAGAAAAGAGGTAAACTGCACACAGAAAAAGACAGCTAAACTAGGCTTAGAAAACAGGAAGGCAGGAAACCCAGATGTTAACCAATCTGTCAAGACAGTTTCCTTCTCAGTTTTACTTCTCAGCCCGTTTTGGAAGCACAGTGCTTCTTCTCATCTGCAACCTACATAGAAGGAGTGGAGGGAATTCAACAAGGACGATTCACACACATCTCTTCCAGAGTTCAAAAGCTTCAGTTCACAGCTACGTACAGAAATATTTCCTTGTCTTGATATTATGGGAAGACTTCAATGTGGTGCTAAGCAGACTGCTTTGATGGTGCAAGCATTTCAGGTTGCCTGATGGAACGACCTGCCCTCTTCTCCCCCAGGTGCTGTTCCATGCAGTGGCAGAGGAAGGGGTGTGTGGTGGGTGCGGCCCGTCCTGGGTGCCATCCCTAAGAGGGAGTGACATCACCACGCTGCCCCCCATGACACACTCCACTCGCTGCACCCGCCTGGGACGCTTGCCCTGCCCCCACGGGTGCACAGGGTGTGCATGCCAGAGCAGCTAGCTCCGCCTCTGGTTCCAGAGGTTCTCATGATGTCACTCCATAGTCAATGGCAGTGAGTAGGTGAGGGGGGGAAGCCCTGCAGCACTAGTGAAAGTCCTTGTGCTGGCAGGGCCTGTTAGTAGAATCCTGCCCCCCAAATCATGACAGAAATACAATAAGATTTCTTTGTCGCACAGAGCAATTTGGAACAATCGCTAACTTGCATCTTTAAGGTGTAGCTTGCATGACATGGTCAGACTGCTGAACTTCCCCATCCAACACAACTTTTGAAATTGCCAGAGCCCTGTCGTCCTTGGCATCCGAGCACCCTATTTTAAGGGATTTTTTCCCCTTCATTTGTCATCATTATCAAAACACTACAGAAAATGATGATTACTCCAGCTCTCTGGAAGACACGGCAGAGTTGCATTGCCTCTATTGTAAAAAAATGTTTGCTTGGCCAGGCTTACTAAAAGTGAAGTATTAAATGCAGGTTCTGTGGAGTCAGGGAAAATGTGTCTACTTACCCAAAGGATTAGCTTTGGGGAAAAGGAGAGATAAATCCATTTTAGGGATCTTGGGAAGCGACTGGATGTAGCTTTTTGCCTGAAAGAAACAAGACTTTCAGACAGGCATACAAATGCCCCACAACCGGAAAGTGTAAGGAGCAATATTAAATAGTTTATATACTGTTGGGGAACCAAAGACTCACACATGCAGTCAGCTTTTAACTTGAGCAGTAGTTTACAATGGCCAACATGTCTGTAAATAGGACACAGTAATAATTCTACCAGTTATTAACGCCTCCTCTATTTTGCTCTTAATTCCAGCAGCTCCCTTTATGCAATAATTGCCTGTTTATCTTTCCCTTCTTCAAGCAAGTAATTTGGTGCAGTTCTAAACATGCTTACGAGGGAGTAAGCCACACTGTACGTAGTGAGACTCTGAAGAAAGATGCAAAGGGCTGCACTCTTAGGTAAACTTAAGTACAGAAATACAATGTGTTCTAAGTCACACAGCAAATGATTAGCTCAAGGAGGTCTGGTTGCCAATCTTTGTTTCACTGCATCCCAAACAGGTGTAGAGATCTTCCAATACAGCATTTTCGTCTTTGCATGTGTCTCCTGTAACTTCCTTTGCAACTCCTGAGAGCACAAAATCCAGTCCACATGGGGGCGAACAGAGCAAGCCCCACATTCTGAGGACCGTATGCCAATAGTGGGCGAGGCCAAGCACAAAAGTGAGAGAAGCGTCTGATGCAATTTTCTTACCGCTTTGTCTTCCAGCTTTTGCACAAATTCTTCTCCGGGGCTTCCTGTCACTTTCAAGATCTGAGTCAGCTGATCTAAATCTGGCAGGCTAAGTTAAGGCTTATTAAAACAAAGGCTCAAACTTTGGAACGTAAGTGTCAAAGCACCTGCACAAGTTACATTTATATATCTATTTATTAATGCATTTCTATTTTGTTCTTTCTCCATAGAGGTTTGCCTCCACCACCCTGATTTTATCCTTGCTAGACTAAGAGATGGTGAGACTTTCCCGTTTACTGATTCATAGTGATAACGGTGGCTACAGTCTACAACCTTTGGGTAATATGTTGAGTTTCAAAGCCTCAACTTATATCTGAAATACCCCATTCCGCCCCCCCTGCCCCCCCCGCCCCCCGCATTATTATGCATTTTTATATTCTCTTTTGTACAATGGCTACTTTGGGGGGCTTACAGTGACACCAACAATAACAGTAATAGCACACAACTTTGGTTACAATGCTATATGCATTGTAAGCCCGACTGAACTCAATGAGACTACTCAGAAATGAGTGGACATGAACAGAATTGTGCTGCTTGCCTCCCTAAGGGAGGGAATTCCACTAATGTAGTGCCACCACCAAGAAGGCTCCATCTCCCATCCCCCATAATCAGCTTCCTCCAGCGGTGGGATTCAGAGGAGCTGGAGGGGCAGTGGGGCATGTTCAGCTGACATGCGGGGAAGCTTTCCTGCGTATCAGCTGAGCAGCCCCACCAAGCCTCCGGATTGTGTGGAGACCCTCCCCAGAGCCTGAAGAGGACATTCTGTTCGCGCTCTGGGAGGGGTCACCTCATGAGCCGGAGGGGCAGCGGGGCTTTGTTGAGGCTGCTCAGGTGCGGGGAAGCAGCAGTGGTGGCTGCGCTACCCTGCATATCAGCTGTTAGGTGGGAAGGCTGAGCAGCCTCAGCAAAGCCCCTCGACACCTCTGGATCATGAGACCTTCCCTGGAGGCCAAGGAGGATGTCCTTTTCAGACTCTGCAACAGGTCTCCTCGCAGGCCAGGAGAACTCTCCAGGGTGCTCCCCATTTCCAGGTCCCACTTCCAGGGTCCTGGCACCTTGTGTGTGCATGGTTGTGCTCAAATAGATTTCACGTAAATGGGGAGTTGCCTGTACCTCCTGCCACAAGGATTCCTATTTCCCATTATTTCTATTTTTAGTCCATACACCGAGAGTATCAGTCTCCATCACACCCTCAACGGACGCATTTAACACACCCCTACAGGTCATAGAGAAGGATACAGTCTTTACCCTTAAACAGAGTTTTCCCAGTCAACATTTCTGCCATGATACAGCCAACAGACCAGATGTCCACTGTTGAGGAGAAGAAACACAGGAGGAGAAGACTGAATGGCTCATAAAACCCTTATTTTAAACAAGGGTTTAAAATAAATAAATAAATAATTCCCTGTGACAATGTTTTGTATGTCCTATTCCTCCTCTGGGGTCTTGCTGAATATTTTCACTTCCTCTCTCCTGAAGTGGAGTGTGTGCAGGGACGATTGCAGACAATGACTAGTGCACATTAATGCAACACAAGCGTTTACTAATAGGGATAGCAGCGGAAGCAGCTGCATCAGAAACACCTGCGCTTATGTGCCATAACTCAGGCTAAGAAGCTCTTCACTCTTGTTAGCTTCTCTGAGAATACAGTGCATAGCGGCACACAGTCAAGCCCTGAGTTGTGCACGGGTTTCATTCCTGGCCTCTGCGTGCATCTGTGGAGCGCACCTAAACCTGCCTCTCCCCATTATGGCCTTTTTATGGCCTGTTCCGCTCTTGTTCTGCCCTCTTCCAGGTCCAGAACACTAGCTCATGGGCTATATAAGGGGAGAAAATCAGTTCAAGCTGCAATCCTATGCACATTTATTCAGGAATATGCACCATTGGACAGAGTGGGGCTGACTTCTAAGTAAACATGTACAGTATTATTTATTATTTTATTTATTAAATTTGTATACTGCCCTATGCCCGCAGGTCTCAGGGCAGTTCACAATGTAATATAGGGTTGCGCTATCAGGTTTGTACAAATTTTAAACAGATGCATCTTTGAACCAGAGGAGGCAGTGCTTTTTTCCACGGGGTACATGGGGGTACGCATACCCCTAAACATTTTGTGAATATAACGGGAGAAGAAACTTAAAAAAATTAAAAAATAGTTTCTTTTCTAGCACAGTAAGTCATTAGTTCCATTGCTACCCCTGATGGTGGCCTTTTGTCCATTTCCTGTATTTATTTTTCCTGATTTGAACTATAAAATGGTGATTTTCTTGAGTCAAAATGAAAGTACCCCCTAAACATTTTTTTAGGAAAAAAAGCACTGCAAGGAGGTATAAGGGAAATATATTGTACTTGTTTATCAGGTGGCATTATTATTTCTGAAATCTTAAGAGCATGAAAAGCCGGCTAAGGATACCCACATTCTAATGAGAAAAGTTCCCCCAGCAGCCGAGCAAGGAAATTATTTCACCCACCAGTCTGATTGTAATGCATCCAGTTCAGGATCACTTCTGGGGCTCTGTACCAGCGGGTCACAACATAGCCTGTCATCTCAGAGTCTGTATGCCTTGCCAAGCCAAAGTCCAATATCTACAGCACACACACACACACAAATGGTGAGATATAATGAAGGAACCACAGAACAGACTCGCCACCCTTCAGGAAAGGGAAGACTTCTTCTTTTCTAGGACTGTTCTGCATCACCAGAACACTCTGCAATATCACTTGGACACAAAGTCTGCACTAGAAGCAATGTATTCCTATTGATAACAAACATCTTCTCCATCACACATAAGAACTAACAGGATTTCTTTTTTAAGCTGGCAGCATAAAACCAGATCAAATACATTTCTGTAGAATCTTGCTGATATCTATATTCCAAATGGTTTTCAAACCTAGATGATATGAATCCGGGGCATAGACCATGGTAAGTCCCTGTTACATCCCAAAGCCATCTGTCAGTGAAAGAGCGTACCGATGATGGAGAATAATTTTAGGTGCCATTGTGCAACTCTAAAACTGGGGGCTGAAATATTTTTGTGTATTTGCGATGTACTGTACTATTTTCTTCTTTATTATTTTATTTGTAAGTGATGTGCTATGTTTTTCTTTCTTTTTCTTTTTCTAAGTTTTCTTTGTATATCTAGGTTGGTTATAAACCAATAAAGATTGAATATAAATGAAACTACATCAGAATATCCCTGGATTTGCACTCTGAACCTCTTGCTTCAAATTCAGCAGCATACATAAACAAATATTCAAAATTGGGTCTCTATATAATATGCAATTGTATGTAATCTTTGGGGTAAGTTCCACTGAAATCAGTCAGATGTACTTCCAACTAACCACACATCTGATGTGGTTGCTGATTCAGAAAAAGCGCCATCAAATCAATCTTACATGCTACATGCCTCTTACTTTTGAAAAGTATTCCTACCTTTAGTTCACAGTCTTCATTGACTGCCAAGTTACCAGGCTTCAGATCCTGCAAAACACAGAAAGGCCAGGAAATAAGCCTGCAAGTCAATGTGACACACACACATACACACACCCCAGCTTGGCACATGCAGATTTGCAACACCTTCCCCCAATCCATGCCACCTGTGGGTGTCCCCATTGGCATGACTCTTGATTTTTGGGCTCAGGCAGAGTTTCCAGGCATGTTGGTGGCATCCCTTGTCTTTAAATAAAAATCAATGAATTAGGCTGCAAGCCTGTATGCACTGACCTAGAAGTTAGTCCCACTCTGCTCTGAGTAAACATGGAAAGGATTGTGCTGTAAAAAACTGTTTAACCCTTGAAAATATATACAGTGGTACCTCGGGTTAAGAACTTAATTCATTCTGGAGGTCTGTTCTTAACCTGAAACTGTTCTCAACCTGAGACACCACTTTAGCTAATGGGGCCTCCCACTGTCACTGCGCCACCGCTGCACAATTTCTGTTCTCATCCTGAAGCAAAGTTCTTAACCTGAGGTACTATTTCTGGGTTAGCAGAGTCTGTAACCTGAAGCGTCTGTAACCCGAGGTACCACTGTATTAAATTTAATAACAAAAAATCTGTCTCGTTTTTTTTCAAGGATGAAAAACCTGTCCCTACACTCTCTTATTAATGTTCTCAGTAAATGCTCCCCAGATGTGGGACACATAGGTACTTTTGTGGTTTGGGGGAGGTAAAAGATTATGTTCTACACTTAAAACTAGACAGGTATCTAGCCTTGTTTAATGTGACAGAAGGCTCTCCCTCCCTCTAATTTAGACCTGCTTTTTCTCTGCATTTTGGGATGTTGTCTTCAAAAACGTTCTGTGTTGAAAGCTGGCGTGAGGGTGTGGAAGAGGCTCTGCGTAGTGATGTATTTTCAGGTGATGTGCAATGCATTTTCCTCAGGCAGTTTCTGAAATATTTTTCGAGGGAGGAACTAGAGGCCCTCACAGCTCTGTGTCCAGGACTTGCCCTTGGAGTATGTGAGGTAAGAGCTGAAGAAAGTGCAGCTAAGTGGCAGAAAAATGCCACCCTGCAACACAGCAGGGCGAAGTGAGCAACCTGCTTCAGGCGGCACAGTGGGAGGAGCTTAAACAACAAGCCACGCCTACTGAGGTTTCCTCTTCTCCACAACTCTTATAAAGGTGGAGGAACCTGGCCTTCTCTTTTATTTATTTTACAAATGTGCTGAGCACTTCACAGCCTGAAGCCATCAAAGCAAAACAATAAAATCATTCCGACAGATGTGCAATTAATATTCCATAAATGACTGGGTCACACCTCAGGGAAAGCCTCCTTAAACAACAGTGACCTCAGCAGGTGCCTAAATGTCACGAAGTGAAGTGCCTGTCTAATCTGGGCTGGCAACTGATTCCAGTGAACTGGAGCTGCAACACTAAAAGCCCAATTTCTAGTACAAGCAAAGATCAGCTCTGAGGCATGTGGTACACTTAGTAGTGCCCCATCTGAGGAGTGCAGTTGCAGTTGGAGTGAAGCAATCCCTTAGGCCACCCTAAGGCAGAATAGTGGCAGCTCAAATGTGGCCGGGCTGGATGATGGTATTGGCTCTGGGTTTATTGCAACGCACTGCTGGGGCGGAACCAGCAACTGTCTTCTCTACATAGCTAAGAGACAGAGGATAATGTCCCTGGTAGAGGCAGGCAGATATCATTAGGTATCATTTGGTAGTCTTTGGCATACGAATAGGGACATCAAAAGAGAATTTGAAAAGGTTGAGGGCAGAAAAGGTATCATGTGCAGGAGAATGCACTGTAAGCTGTAAGAGAAACAGCTTTAAAGAAAGTTAAGGGACACATACCCTGTGAATGATTCCAGCGGAATGAATATACTGCAATTAAAAAAGAGAAACACACAAACATCTGTTTGGTCATTTGTGAACAAGTATTTTCCCACCCAACCCCCAACAGTCAATCATCTGCCAGGATCTTCTGTAATGGAAAATGTCCCTTGCTGTCATCTTATAACAGTGTTGGCCAACCAACCATAGGTTACTTGGACATCAGCCTTAACCAGCATGACCAATGATCAGAGTCTGGAATGATGGGAGTTGTAGTCCAGCAACATTTAGAGGGCCACAAATTGTCCATCACTGACTTACAATTTGGATGGGAATTAAGTTGCCCCCAGTGGCTCTGAGAAAAATCAAAGCAGTCTGCATAGTTTCTACCAAACTAAAAAGGTGAGCTAAGAAACTCAGCTGCTATATACTAGACTTCCACTAAGCCTCTTATAATCACACATACTACCAACCTTTATGTCCTAAAAAACAATAACCCTTGTACCTTTTTCCACTTGCTAAGTTATCAGCTACAACATGGGGAGACTGAAAGGTTATGAACTCTTATAATGAGCAGACTTGTAAAGGCATTCATTTTATAAATGTAGGAACTTGCAAGCTAGTTTGCCCAGTATATCAGAATCTACTTTTTAGGCCAGAAGAGAGACATGAAGGAAAATTCAGCAGGATCAAATTCCTACTCTGAGGTTTTTTCCAAACCCTTACCTTCAACCCTTTCAACACCTGGTAGATTAGATACTGAATCTTCTCTTCACTGAACTGATGTCCCATTATCTTTTGTAAATCTGTCCGCATGTATGGCATCACCAGGTAGCTAGAAGACAGTAAAACAATTCCCTGAATCTCAAAGTAAGACAGTCACTGACATACTAAGACCCTGCATTTCTGAGAACTATCCTCTATTTCAGGATCAGAAATGGCAACATTGATCACAGTGAGAAAGACAGGAGTGCCACATATTCTAATTTTAATACTACTTTAATATTTTTAAAACATTAAGTGGTTTTTATATGCTTTTAAATAAAATAAAAACAGCAATGAAGAAATAACATTCTGCGCCCAGAAAAAGCTGAATTCTGCAACTTGTATATAAACTATGGAAATTAGTACACATTGGCTTCTTTTCAGAGTATACACAAGCAATAGTTTAGATTCAGTCGCTGACTTCAGGAGGAATGGAATCAGGCTGAATTCAGCTGATTTTTGTAGTACCAGGCAACAGACTAACACACTGTACCAGAAGCAAATCCTACAGTAGAACTTTGCAGCATTTTATGGAAGGAAGTACAAACTTACAAGTCTTGGAATCCGTCAAAGGTCATAGCTGAAGTGAAGACATCAAGTAACCCAATGACCTGCAGTAAAAGGAGACACGGAATTTAATGTTATTAAGGACACACTGTAGAAGAGGAGTTCTGTGCCCCACCAGAAGCAAAGCCATGGTTCAATGGCAGTTCATGCATTGGGTGGAAATCCAGATTTTATACTATATGCTGTACAGTATTCATGCAAGTCCCGAATCTAGGGACTAACACCAGGAATAGTAAAGAATGTGTATTTTCAGATGCTAGAATACTAATACTGCAAAACTTGCAAAAGAGATTGGAACATGCCCAACAGCCAAAACTTTCCTGAAGCTGAGAAAACAGGAGTTACTCACATTATTAGAATATCACTAGCATAGCTGATTGTTCCCCAAAATGGTAAACATTGGCAGAGTATGAACTTGCACCCCGCCCCCACCAGAGTGTGAATTCTGAAGGAAAGCGGATTTTCATCTCTGCATTGTATGCAGTTCAGAAGTGGAATATTGCAATTTCAGTGTCCTCTTCATTTGGTATACAGTCGTTCCTTGGAAGCCGAATGGAATCCGTTCCAGAAGTCCGTTCGACTTCCAAAACATTCGACTTCCTGCAGCCAATCAGAAGCTGCGGAAGCCCCGTCGGACGTTCAGCTTCCCAAAGAACGGTCGGAACACTCACTTCCGGGTTTGCGGCGTTCAGGAGCCAAAACATTCGACTGCTAAGGCGTTCGTCAACCAAGGCACGACTGTACTAGAGATCCTAAGCAGATCTACATTTAACTGGCACAGGCCATGCTCCTCTTTTTTGCCCACTTGAATTAAGTGCATCAGACATGTGGAAGAGAAGCAGGGGGAAAAGGGCTCAGGGGTGGAGATTTATTAGATGTCACCTGTCATCAGCTCATGCTCTTTTACCATCATCCTCTACATTGTCTATAAGGACGAGGGCATATCAGTTTATGAGTCTTCATGAAGATTTTGCCAACTAGTAACGTGGTTATTACAACAGCAAAGTTCAATACAGGGATGAAGAACTTGTGGCTGTCCAGAGTTCCCAGTGAAGAGGGACTGATGGTTAAACCACTCTTGAGAACTGTAGCTCTGGCTCGGGAACAGGGGTCTCCTAACAACTCTCAGCACCCTTAAGAAACTACAGCTCCCAGAATTCTTTTGGGGAATCCCTGACTGTCCAAAGCAGCATGATACTGCTTTACATGCATGGTGTGAATGTGGCTAAAATCTGGTGGGCATGCAAATTCTGACACTGCATACTTGGTCAGATTTTGTTTTGACTACCAAAACTTGGGTGGAGATAGATTCCGATATTTAATTGCATCTTCCATCCAGGGCTGTGCATGAAAGACATAGACAACTGTGTGTAAGCAAGCAAAGGGAAGGAGTTACTCACATTCTCATGCTGCATGTGCTTCAGCAGTGTCAGTTCACGATATGCTCGCTTGGCAAAGATCTCAGACTGGAATGGGCGGCAGAGCTTCTTGATTGCCACTTTCTCCCCAGTCTTCTTATCTATTGCTGAGCTGTGGCAAATAAGGCAGGAGAAATCCAGAAGGATATGAAGTTGGAGTGCTATGAGAGCTTCTGCATGTTTACTTGAAAGTATGGATGGGCAAATCCATCAGTACTGGTTTCTCATTTTCCCAGACTTAAGTTTAGTTCATTTCTTCAGTTCGGCATTAGTCTGAAATTTTGTCCTCACAAAAATTCACCAGCAATTTAGTGGACATTTCTCATAAGAAACACATTTTTGTAAGCCATTGCCACTATCACAAACTTTTATGCCAACCTTTTTTCTCTAGTACATATTTTGTTATTTTCACTAATACATGCATTTTTGTACACTTTCTTTGGTTAGAGGACCACACTCTAAAATTTGCAGAAGTGTGAATTTTGAAGATCAGCTGCATTTCAGCTTTGAGTATTGTTGCAAAAAGTGTGGATTTTAAGTAGATTTGCATTATTATGCAAACCACATCAATTTTCTTCCCAATCTCTATTGTGTGCCTGTATCTGTCAGCTGAGGATAACATTTAATGCATCTCAAAAGCTTATGCCACAATAAATCTGCTGGTCTGTAAGATGCCATGGGACACTTTTTCTGTTTTTAATATAACAAAGTAACACATATTTGTCTCTGAAAGTTCATGTGCACATTGTATGTGCATTTTTATTGAAGTGTTTATGTCCTCTGCTCTGGTTCTAATGTTTTTATTGTTATTCTGTATCTTTATTTATCATAATCATCATCTATTATCATTAACTTGGGATACAATTTTAAGAAAAAGACTGAAAATTGTTTTTTAAACAAAGCAATATGTGAATGAGTATGTGAAAAAGAGATATTCCAACAATGTTCCATTGTTCCAATGTTCCAACTAATTAGTAAGGTAAAGGGACCCCTGACCATTAGGTCCAGTAGTGACCGACTCTGGGGTTGCAGCGCTCATCTCGCTTTATTGGCCGAGGAAGCCGGCGTACAGCTTCCAGGTCATGTGGCCAGCATGACAAAGCCATTTCTGGCGAACCAGAGCAGCACACAGAAATGCCATTTACCTTCCCGCTGGAGCGGTACCTATTTATCTACTTGCACTTTGACGTGCTTTCGAACTGCTAGGTGGGCAGGAGCAGGGACTGAGCAACGGGAGCTCACCCCGTCACGGGGATTCGAACCGCTGACCTTCTGATCGGCAAGTCCTAGGCTCGGTGGTTTAACCCACAGCACCACCCGCGTCCCTATGTCAACTAATTATTGTCCCCCAAAGGCAGGAAGGATTCAATCAGCCAATGAGCCAGTCGTGCTCTATCCCATGCAATAAACTCATTCTTCATTTAATAAACCATTACTGAAGGCTGATGTCATTCTTTTCGCAATCTTGCAGCTAAGTGCTAGAGTAAAGTCACTTGGTTGAGGCTACAGTTCCATAACCACTGCTGCCAGCCCATCCCCCAAAAGGTTCTCCAGAGTGAGGCGGGGGGGGGGGTCCCCTCTCCAGAATAAGGTGGCCTGGGAGTTGTGCTATTTCATTCAGTTTGGATTGCTCAGCCCTCACAGTAGAAATGCTACTTGGGACTCATCCATTTTGTACTCAGCAATCCTAATGTCTAAGTAGACTTGGAACTTGAGTTACAAAGGTTTTAATATCACTCCCTTTTAATTTTTAATCAGCACAGACAATCACCTATAAGCAGTCTGAGTCTATACATTCAATGCTTTTTTTGTGTATGCAGTCTGTAGAATTGTCCTGTGCCTGCAAAATATCGCACCAGACATTGCTCAGAGCAAGTCAGCACACGATTACTAGGTTATCATGTGGCAATTGCTATCGTTATGTAAATACCATGAATCCACCCTTGGTTATGGCCTGCTTATTAACCAACACAGCAGAAATGCAAAAATACCACACACAAATTCATTCCACCTGATGCGTATATGTGATAAAAGGATGGCTGTCTTTTGCAGGCATTCTTGGGCTCTAGGAAGTTGTATCAGCAGCTGAGCTCCAAGAAACCTGTCCCTTTCAGCAGCCTTCTCTGATATTTTAAACATGTTCTGCCTCTGCTGTCAAAGCCATTGTGCCTTTGGACGCCAGCTGCTTTGAGAAAGTGCTCTTGTGTTTGGTCCTGCATGTGGTTTCCCTACAGGCATCTGGTCAGCCACTGTGACAACTGGATACTAGGCTACATGGGCCATTGAGACTGGAATGGCCTGATCCAGCAGACTCATCCTGTATTCCTTTTAGTGCCAAAACCTTTTCAGTCTCTTTAAAAAAAAAATCCCTTCCCCAATTTGCTGGTGGCAACAATATTGTTGTGAGTTTGGGGGTTAGCCTGCATGATGTCTTGAGTCCCTTGTGATTCTTGGGGTCCTGGATCCAACAAGGGTTAAAAACTTAATGGAGGATTTATGTCTCAGGACCCATTCAAGGGTATGGGAGGTACGCTTGCCTTGAAGCCACCACCAAATCTGGCTCCCTAACCTGCACAATGCATATTTCCAAACATGTACAGTGGTAGCTCGGGTTACAAACACCTCGGGTTACAAATGCTTCGGGTTACAAACTCCGCTAACCCAGAAGCAGTACCTCAGGTTGCGAACTTTGCCCCAGGATGAGAACGGAAATTGTGCACCAGCTGCACAGCAGCAGTGGGAGGCCCGATTCATGAAAGTGCACCTCAGGTTAAGAAAGGTTTCGGGTTAAGGACGGACCCCTGGAACGAATTAAGTTCGTAACGCGAGGTACCACTGTATTTGTTTTATATTTTTCTATATGCTCTGGCTATCTTATGTGCCCATCTTTTAAATAAGTAACATGGAAAGAGTCTGACTTTACACCATTCTTTACTGACTGCAAGTTCTGTCCTGCTTGAGGTTCTGGGGGTAAATAATCATAAAATGCCTGCATTCTAATTGTCGGGCATGGTTTTTAATATGCTCCCTACCATTAGGCAAAGTGAGGCAGCTGCCTCAAATGACAAAGGGTGAAGGGCAGCAGCTAAAAAATGCATGCATAAACTAGTAATATATATATTCATATACATACACATGAACATACATAAGCATATACATAAGAATGTAAGTAGAGCCTACTGCATCAAGCCAGTGGCTCATCTTGTCCTGCATGATGTTCTCACAGTAGCCAGCAAGATGCCTCTGACAGTGGAGGGAGAACAGAGCCATAAAGGTTAGTAGCCACTGATGACTTTATCCTCCATAAATTTGTCTAATCCTCTTTTAAAGTCATCTAACTGCCCTGAAACAAATATTCAGTTTCTCCCCCCCCCCCAATTTAATCTTTATCGATTTTAAATATTGCATCCGCTCACTACAAAAAGAACAAAAGAAAAAACAAAACACATCAAATAAAATGTTACATATAAAATAAAGTTCTTCCATACGTTGAGACTTCCGTCTTCCTTGGTATGGGTCCTTCGTTTCCTTGTTGACTGCATATTGTATGACATTTAACTTATCATAAATTATCTATAATCTTTGTAGCATATGACATTGCAGAAGTTAATCAAAGCATGTCAAAGATTTCATATGTGAACAATGTTCTTTTAAATATAATCTGTATATATCCCATTCTTTGTTAAACTTTTGGTTTGTCTGGTTCCTAATTTTTCCTGTCATCTTTGCCAATTCTACACAGTCAAATAATTTCACCTGCCATTCCATTTTAGTTGGTAGTTTTGGCCCGTCTCAGTTCTTTGGTATTTGGAATGGGTGGCATATTTTTGGTCATATAAAAATTCGAGGTGAGTGGCCTAGCAATGTAGATCAGCCTTTGATAACTGGATTCCCTCTAGCACTTTTGGGCTACAACTCCCATCATTCCTAGCCACTGGGCAGCATGTGTGTTGCTGTCCAAAGTATCTGGAGAACAACCAGTCGCTGTATAGGCTGATGTAGATTACATTTGGTCGACTATATTTGGTCTACTTCCTGGTCTGAAATAAAACGTGCCAGTTCTGTGTCTGCTCAGGGGCGCTATGCACCTTGACAGTGGTGCTGGGTGGGCAAGTGGGCACCATTTGCTGTTTCCCCTCAGGCAGCAAAATGTATTTGGACTAGCCTTGGTCATTGGCTATGCATCCCTACTGGCAAAGCTGCTGGCAGCCTAGATGCCTGTCTGTACCTGCCAAATCTGAAACATCTTCCTCCAGTGTGGAAACTCAGAGTTTGCACTGGTGCTTTATGAACCAAGGCACCAAACAGCTGAAATATTAACAACAAGGGGCCTTGCAGGAAGTGAAGCAATGGAACATTAAGCAGCCTTCCCCACATGTCTAGCTCATTAGAACTGATCTGTTGACACTTGGAATGACGCAGGCTATGGCCAGAAGGAAGCAAGGCACCTTTACCAAAATGCAAATTGCTTTCACTCCATAATGGAGGAGAGGGAAGGACCTCCTCTTGACTCCTCCCAAGAACCCAGGCTTCCAGTGTCCTGTACCCCAGTCTCTCTCCCGCTTCCACCCCACTCCACCCCCTGCCGCCATCTGCCAAGGGCCCTGGGATCCATAAAAAAGCCACTCACCAGACAGAGCCATAAGCTCCAGAGCCCACGGGGCTGAGAGAAGTATATCTCCTAGGAAGCTCCCAGACGGTCTTGTTTATTTCTTGCTTGTAGAAGCCTCTTCTCCTGGGGAAGCTCATCTCCTGTGTGTCTGGAGTGGAACACTCCAGTGCTCAGGGCCCCCAAGAGGAGATTGAGAGCCAAATCCGGAATCTCCCCACCTTGAAAGCTCCTCTAGGAAAAGGAATACCTGTGGGTTTCCGTCTCAGCTGCTATTGTTGTGCTCAACGAGCCACATTTCCCTCCTCCTCTGCCCACACACCAGCCCAGGAAGGAGGCATCAGGTTTCAAATTAGACACACCTCTTTCCCGGTACTTTCAGAGGACTCACCTTTTCTACCTTAAAGGTAGCCAGCAGCAGAGACAACAACCATTTTTGGCTATTAGGTTTTTACTGCTACAATTAAACACTTCCCTCGTGTCCCTGATTGCCAGTTTCCATAAAGGGTAAAAGGAAGGGAGAGAAAGAGCTAGAGAAGGCATGGTGTAGATTAGACTTTGTCCTTAGCTGGAAAGTTATTGATGCAAAGGAATAATCAGATCTTAGAACAGCCGTCAAAATTCCAGCTGCTTGATTCCAGTTGCCATTTATATAAAATGGGGGGGGGGTGTATTTCTTAACTGCCCTTCACAATAAGAGCACAGAGTGGGTTACAACAATAAAATGAACACTTACACACAATTAAAACTGATACAACTGGAAAAGAAAAGTGTTGTTGTTGGTGTTGTTGTTTTTAAAGCAGAATCATGCACACACATATAATAATTAAAAGTGGTTCCACATATAAAAATGAAAACAGTTCAAAATAGTTCCAATACTGATGCAGACTGGGGGAAAGAGCTTCACGTAAAAGGCTTGTCTATCCCATGGCTTCCTTCAATCAGTGAGGAAGCTTAAAGGAAGCATAGAGCTATATTTGCACAAAATGCTATTGAAAATGTTGGCTATCTCACTGGAAACATTCAGAGGCAAAACCGAAAGGCCATATCCTGCATTTTAAGATGAAAGGTTTCAGAAACAAGACGAACATTGGTGAGCTGATAATTATTGCCTTTAAAGTGATGCTCTTCTCAAATGGTTGGATAGCAGCAATAGTGGGGGGTTATTGTAATCATATCTTTCTAGAGGCATCACTGTGAGAAACAGAATCTATATCATGGGTGGCTCACCTGCATCCCATTGTCCACATCCAGCCCCCAAGTGTTCTTACCTTGGCTGTTCAAGACCCACCAGGATTTGGCAAATTGGTGGGGCATTTCTTTTTTTCTTTTTCTTTTTTTAAAAAACAAACTAAATTGCATTAAACACTGGTTGAGCTTGGGTTTGTCCCCCACCAAGCTTGTCCCCCACCAAGTTCAGAATTTTTATTGATGGTACCAGCAGCCACAGTCCTGTCTTTGACCTGCTACTTGCTGCATCCTCATTGTCAAGTGCTTCTGCAACACTGAGCTATCTTCCTAGTTCCTCATGAGCCCATGCACTATTTGGGAGAGATTGGTTCTCTTTCTTCCTGTCCTCTGGGCAAAGGTATGGCAAAGCTGCCACTATGGCAGCTCTCAATGAAAAGTGCTGGTGGTGTGGAGAATTATCTGGACAAGTGTTCACCACTGCTGTCTAGAAGGGTGAGTGTGTGAGAAGTGTGTTTGTGAGAGAATAGGAGAGGCATGTGGTCTGTAGCTAAGATGTAAATGTAGCCTGTATGCAGTGCTTTGTTTCTCTCTCTCTCTCTCTCTCTCTCTCTCTCTCTCTCTCTGTGTGTGTGTGTGTGCGTGTGTGCTGTTACTCACAATGAAGTACCCTTCTCAGCCAAACCGGCTGCAGCTGCTGCTGGACAGGCCATGCTGCAAGCTGGGCTCGGATGTGGGGCGAGTTTTTTCCGAGCGCCCAGAGCTGGGCTCCTCGCTGCCAGGAGGTGTGGCCTTCTGCCTCAATGCCATCTGCAAGGCCTTTAAGGAAGCCAGAGTCCTGCAAGGCTGCCACTGCCTCCACAAACCCAGCCCACCTGCTTCCTGCTGAGCTGGCTGAATAGCAGCGGTGGGTGCAGTGGCAGCCCAGCAGCTTTCTACAGCTGCGCCGCTATGGGAGGAGGGCAAAGTGGTGCCACTGGAGCTGGCAATGCCAAAGGGCTTGCCACCATGGGCATGGGAGAAAAGGCACACCCTCCTCACATGCTCGATTTTGAAGCCAAGATTTTATTTAATTTTTAAGTTGCTGGCACTGTGTGCCAATGAGTACCACCAGAAAACAAAGCACTGGTGTGTTTAGAGAGATGCATGTGCGTGGTGAGTGGCAATGTGTGCACTTTAGAGTGTGTTGGGCAGTCACATTCTTTTGGATTTATCCACACCCATCACTGGCAAGCACTCCTTGAAGACTATGGCTCGAAGACTGAAAAAGATTCACCACCTCTGGCCTAGATCAGGGGTCAGCAACCTTTTTTAGCAGGGGGCCAGTCCACTGTCCCTCAGACCTTGTGGGGGGCCGGACTATATTTTGAAAAAAAATAAATGAACAAATTCCTATGCCCCACAAATAACCCAGAGATGCATTTTAAATAAAAGGACACGTTCTACTCATGTAAAAACATGCTGATTCCTGGACCATACACGGGCCAGATTTAGAAGGTGATTGGGCTGAATCCAGCCCCTGCGCCTTAGTTTGCCTACCCACAGCCTAGATGAATCCGTGGTTTGATCCAGCAGGGCTCTTATATGCTTAAATATCTTTTGTCTGATCAGTGTGCAGCTTTGTAAGTTATGGATCTCATTTCCGGATACAATGAAGAAGTGCTGACTTTCGGTGGGCGGGCTGGGGAGTAGGACGATAGGTTAGCAATAAAACCACTTGTAGGTCTAAGATGACAAATCACCTGCCTGTGGTACAACTAGCAGCTGCCTACAAAGTTAATCATTAGTTTCACCCAACAGTCATGTGTAAATATGCAGGAGGGATCTGAAAGATGATTGCAAACAGAGTTCATTTACACCAGTTATCCAGGAACAATTCTATAGCTCACTTGATAGTCCAGTCAGTGGATTACAGCTCTAGTTTCACCTTCTAGGAGTTCCCCGGTAGGATGGAGACGGAGGGAGACTTCACATTTTTCAAGTAAATGATAGCCGTAATTGGACGGACAACTAACCAGCTGATTGGCTTGTTGCCTCCCTGCTTGTCTACTATGGTTGGGTAATTACTTGAGTTACTTACCACGAGCCATTCCCATTCCCTTGATCACATCATCACATGCTGATTGCAGGCGCTTGTAATTAGCTGGATAAATGAATGCATTATTGCATTATGAGCGGTCAGAGGGTTGATCACAGTGAAAAAATGTGGATCTGTGGCTAATAGGCTCATGCAGGGAATGGCGATTATGGACAAGTTTGTCATGCTTGTGAACTGCTTTCATCCCTTTGCTCAGGGAGACACCTTGTGCTCAAATTAGCCAGGGTAAGTCAAACATTTTAGAAGGCTGCAAGAGTGCTATTACAGTATCTACAAATTGGGAGGCGGGTGGTGCTGTGGTCTAAACCACGGAGCCTAGGGCTTGCCGATCAGAAGGTGAGCTCCCATTGCTCAGTCCCTGCTCCTGCCAACCTAGCAGTTCGAAAGCATGTCAAAGTGCAAGTAGATAAATAGGTACTGCTCCGGTGGGAAGGTAAACTGCGTTTCTGTGCGCTGCTCTGGTTCGCCAGAAGTGGCTTAGTCATGCTGGCCACATGACCCGGAAGCTCCCTCAGCCAGTTAAGCAAGATGAGCGCTGCAACCCGAGTCGTCCACGACTGGACCTAACGGTCAGGGGTCCCTTTATGTTTATCTACAAATTATGCCACAGCAGATGGGCAAATCTCATTCTGTCTGGGCTCTGCTAGACAATGTAGGAGTACTTTGAAGACCTAGCCATATTACATATGGCTCTCTTTTACAAATTGTCTTTTTGTATGCATATTTGAGGTCTTTGTAAATGCTCTGAAGGATAATTTTAAAAGGTGATCACAATTACAGCCACATTTCCAATTGACTTTCAATGTATTGTGTAGATTTAGGTGTTCAGTAGTCGCACTTCACTCAGGCTTGTCTCCATTACAGCAGTATGGAAGCATCTCTTTAGTGCAAGGATTTCTGCTTGTGGAACAGGATTTCCCTCTTCAAGTCCCACTGCCTGCTTCCCAAATCTGCTCTGTAATATTGGGGGTACCCCCATAACAGATTTACGGGGTGCCTGGGGAGGATGATTTGGAGAGGGGGGTGAGTCACTTTGTGCAAGCAGGCATCCTTGCACTGTTGGGATGCTTATTTAGCACTGCAGTACTATAAGCCAGTGTTTTTTGGGATTGTCAAACAAATCCAACAAATAAAATATTACATCGACACAAACATTTGGCTCTGAATCTTTGCTGAAATCAGTCTATTTAATTGTGTTATTATGTTTTCATTTAAAACACACACACATAAATTCAATTATTGTGGCACCCTAATTGTATTTATTTTGAAAGTCATTTTGTTAGTTTAGGGCCAGTTCTCCAATCTGTTAAGGTCATATTGAATGTCAGTTCTGTCTTCTGCAGCCTTAACTACCCCTCCCAGTTTGGTGGGATCTGCAAATCTGAGGAACATCCCCTCAATTCCTTCAGCCAAGTTGTTTATAAAAACAACTATCGGCCCAGGACTGAACCCTGCGGCATCCTACTTTTCACTTTTTTTCCAGGATGACGAACCATTAGAAGGAATCCTCAACATTCTGGAATGCAAATAGCCAATTAGATTTCTGGAGATTAATGTACAGAATTGGCTTAAAGACTACTTACAGAGGTTGTGAACCTGAAGCCTGGGTCTAAATGTGGTCCTCAGGGCATCCCTACCTGACCTTAGGGACTCTATGTCGCCATACCCATCAGCCCTGTTTTGCATCCTCCTTGAGTGTTTTTACCTGGCTATAATTTATCCCTGAATGCTGAATGCTCTTGCTTGCCTGGATGGAGAATAGTGTGTAGAAACAATTATACAAAAGGTAAAGATAACCATCTTACTGACAACTCCAGCTTAATAACAGCTCTATAGCTAAGGGATTCCCACCATCTTATCCCAAAAGGAAACACACTCTTTTGTCCTGGTCTAATTGAATATTTTACAGACACCAGTTTACATTTCAGCCAGGTTTACAAGAAAGTGCAGGCAGATGTTATTTCCTCTGATCTGTTCTTTCCACTACTACTTCACACCAATCGGATACACCACCTTTTTATTATTTAAAATAAATCTGTTCCAGCACAACGAATGCATGTCAGTAAAATGTGAAGGATTAAGAATGACTTATAACTTTACAAGCACAGCTTCTTGCAGTGTGGCCATGGAAGATGTAATTCCAGCTTCTTCAGACTTGTTTATGAAGGTCATTTTCAGAGTTGACCAACTCAAATGGATACAAACCAGGGGTACCTTAAAAACCATCCCTTACAGTCTGTAC
This sequence comes from Podarcis filfolensis, assembly GCF_964270895.1. Taxonomy (NCBI): domain Eukaryota; kingdom Metazoa; phylum Chordata; class Lepidosauria; order Squamata; family Lacertidae; genus Podarcis; species Podarcis filfolensis. Next base: position 53,425,818 of record NC_139609.1, on the reverse strand, counting down.
TTTCAAGAGTCCAGTCGTAACATTGAAATGTAATGATGAGTAATTGGTCTTTGGTATCTGTTTACAAATCTGAACAGGCTTAGTTTGATTATTTTATTCAAGAGAGTAATTGGGTTGGGGGGGGGCATTTAAAAAGGCAACACAACCACCACCTAACACACAGTGGCCAGTTAAGATTTTTCCCCCCTGCTTTTTACACATAGTGCTATTATTAACTGTAAGACATTACCGCATCATATCCATTGTCTCAATGAATAAGTCACCTTAATTACAGACACACATTAATTTGCAACCACCACCGCCAGTCCATTAAGTTTGAAAAATAGGTTTATTTTAAACGAGTGGCATTGTGTGATAATCCTATATGGCATAACCAGTTAGAGCAAAGTTCCTGGATACATACAAATTTGCAGAAATTATCTTTTAATGTGTGTACTTTCTGTCCAGAGTTGAGGCAGTAGAACAGCACCACACTAAATGACAGGGAGTGCTCTCCACAGGGGCTCCCACACAGACTCTCAACTTCTGAGATATTCCCACTCACACAAATACCTATTAAGTTTTTAAATTCTTTTTTATAGCATTTCTGCATGAAAGTCACACGGTAGCATCTACACATAAAACGACTGATAAAAATAATCTTCCTGTTATGTTTTACAGAATATATCTACATTTCCATCTGAATACCCAGACTGCAGGTCCAGCAGAGGGAGTTGACTTTGTTTGGTCTTAAGATGGCCTCCAAACCAGAAGCATGAAGCAGCACTGCTCTCTGGACCCCAAGTCTCTCTACAGAGGGTATGACCTGAAGGGAGATCACTAGAAAGGAAGGAACTGATGGCTTTATTATCCACATGCCATCTTTTTTTCTTTTTTTTCTTTTTTGGCGGCTTCTCTGTACAAAAGGGATAAATACATTAAAATCCCAGATCCATTAGGAAAAACAAAAATACTGCAAAGCTTCACTCTTTCAGAGACAGACGTACAATCCATGCATGATACCTGCATTATATAAATTTCAGAAAATACTTTAAAAATAGGACCTCAGATACCCAGAACACCTGATGGACACAAAATACTTGAAGTGATGCCCCCCACTTAGTCCCTAAATAGGGCAATCTCATCATTACTTGATTTCTATCATATATGAATACAGTGAACTGAATCTTGTGTTCAGGCACACACAAACTGACAAATGAACTCATTTTTAAAGCCACAAAAGGAAGATCCAAGAAAGGTGCATGTTCGCTTGCCCCTTTTCATCCAAAAAGTGCCCAAAATGTCAACCCATGAGTTGAACAAGAATAGATGGATTCTGCAATTGTATATGGCTCTGACCATGGTAGTGAATACAGTAATTTATTAGCTGATTACCAACCCAGTGCCTCCTCCAGATAACACAAAGAAGCCTACATGCACACACAGCTACAACATGCAAAACACTCTGTCTTAAGAAGATATACAAAATGAACAGGCAGCATGACAGAGCTACTGCTGGGCATCTCAGAGTTGGGCAGGGAAGAGAGAGGATACCAAAAATGAGGGGTGCACCCTATTTTTGGTAGATTTGTATCCTGGCCAAAGCAGCCAGTAATACATGGGTATTCTGTGGCCTACAACACCCTAGGAAGCAGCAAGCTCAGAATCCCACTGTTAAGAGAACACTAACCCCGATTCCAATTTCTCCTCAGTCATTTAAGGCACACACTTTTTTTTTTTACACTGGTTCAGACAAAATATTCCCAACAGGTAGCCAGTCATTCATGGGCCCATCCTTCCTGCTGAACAAAATACTGGGAAGAGGCTATGGGTGTAAAGCAGCTGCATGGCATGGAATGGAAAGACATCCCTCACCCTCTTTTATCTTCGAAAGCAGAGGGCACAGTTCAAGTAAAAGTTCAGCTTCCATCATCCTAAGTCTTTTCTTGATAGGAAAGCCATTTAATGGCAAGAATTGCTACTGAGAATTTGAAATCTCAGCTTCCCTGCATAATTATCTGCCTTGCCATATAAGCGATGAAAGCTGGTTACCAACTGTAAAGGCTAAAGAGCAAACAAACAGGTCTTCAGAAGCATGTCCCAGGCTGTATACAAAAATACAAGAGAACATGCAGCATTATTTATACAGTTACTGTATAAATACTCTCCCACCCACCCCCATTCAACACACACACACACACACACACACACACACACACACACACACACGAGAATTACACACAAAACCCTTCCACCAAGGAGAATCTTCACGGCAAGAGGCACTTGAATGATATGTGGAGAATCCCCATGAAAAAGGCCTTCCCCTCACAGTGATATGGGACAAAGAGAGAGAAACAGATTCTCAAGACTCCATCTCCTCTTGATCAAGCGGTGGTGGCACAAAGCTAACTACTTCATCATAGGTTAGGCCTGGTGGAGAAAAAGAGAAAGACATTGACTTTAGTGCAGCCGGTGGGTAACTGTTCCTTCCCTACAAGATAATGAATCACTCCTAGTTAATTCAATCCTCAGAGTCAACGAAGATGGTTGAACTAAAATTAGGTACTAGCTGTTTCCAGATTTGCACACTGGATTCACATAATTCTAGGCCAGACCTGAATCTACTTGCTGGACTGCTGTAATGGCCAAACTTGGCCCTCTAGCTTTTTTGGGACTACAATTCCCATCACCCCTGACCACTGGTCCTGTTAGCTAGGGATGATGGGAGCTGTAGTCCCAAAACAGCTGGAGGACAAAGTTTGGTCATCACTTTGCTGGAGCAAGGTGACAGAACACATGGCAGCTGCTAACCCGGTTCTGTCAAGTCTACAAACTATTGTGGGGATTTGAAGTGCAGAATGCTGATGACTCTTTTTCCTCAAATCCTAATGAAGCAGTAGAATCTCCAATTATAGATATTTAGAATCTGCAATGAGGTGGATTGGGCCAATAAGCAAATTCAGATAAACTTACTGCTTTTGTGAGCAGCAGTTTCATGTAACACTATGCAGAAACTGAGGAGAACATTGTGTTACAGACTTCACCCCTCCTGAACTGCACACCTCCATTTTGGCAACGGTTGGGCAGGATGTGAGAAACATTGGATGTGTTCCACCCCCCCCCAACAGAGCAAGGGCTCCCCTCACACCAGTTTGATTGTGACATCATGTATCCAGTTCTGATTAACTGCGTATTATGCTGCCTACATTATTCCCTACAGAATCATTCAATCTGACAGAACTCCCACTTCTTCAGTTTTAAAGGCAAATATGTTGCAAGTTGTAGAAAGCACTACTGACAATGAACAGCACATGGAAATAAGAAGGGTTTTGTGAACCCCCACCAATTAGGTTCAGGCCTAATTTGACATCAAATTCAAAGGACTGTATTTTTTATTTATTTTTACAATATACCACCAGAATTGAGCTATTTCTCCCACCGCCCCCTGCCTCCTCTATTCAAAGTAATACTGAGTTGCATTGTATTTTATCACCTCCTGTCAAGTTTTGCTTTTACTATATGAGCATACAGTAATAGATGTCACCCATCAAGACCTGTCTTACCAAATCAGTCTCCCAGAAAACTTACTTTTCCATTCTTCAATATCAAGTTCTCTGCTTTCGAAGGATTGATCATAGGGGTCTGCCACTGGCTCATCATCTGGGTCATGATACTGCGTAAAATAGGCATGAGCCAATGCTTCAGCAGCAGTGATTCGTTTGTCTGTGTCCAGCACCAACATCTTCTCCAGCAAGTCTACAGCTGCAGGGGTCAAGAGATGAGGAGGAGAGAGAATTATTGTACAACAGTTCTTAAAAAGTCCCACCTGAAGCTGTAGGGCAGGGAACCTGTGGCCCTTCAGATGTGGCTAGACTACCACTCCCATCACCCCGACCACTGGCCATAATGGCTGGGACTAATGGAAGTCAGGAGTCCAACAACATCAAGAGGGCCAAAAGTTCCCCATCCCAACTATAGTAGATAAAGATTCAGTCCCAGCAGTCCAAGGAATATTATAATTTCACAATGGAGAGTAATTTATGGTTCAAGCTGTACTTGGGAGTATTACTTTAAAATATACCCCAAGCGTTATGCAATCAATACCTGCTTTGCAAATAGCACCTGCAAGAAAACAAATCTGAGTGGACAGCTTTGGATTCCTCTTCAGATAGGAAGCTACAAGTAGTATTTAACAAACAAACACTTGGTTGTATTATCTCTTGAACCAAAATTTACAAATAAAGCAAGTTTCCACTAAGATGCAGAGTTGAACTTAATGAGCTGGGATAGCTCAGTCAGTAGAGCAGGAGACTCTTAATCTCAGGGTTGTGGGCTTGAGCCTCACATTGACTTTGTTGAGAAAGGCAGTCCATAAATATTTTAAATAAACAGTTATTCCACCACCTGGACAAAGAGCACTACTTTAAAACATCAGTCTGTCTCGAGAGACATTAAACATCTCAATGTTTGCATGTTGGATTCTCCACTGTAATGGAACTGCTGATAAGTCTTACCCAAGGGGTTGGCACCAATAAATACATTTTCAAAATTCATCTTCGGCATGTAAGACAAAGACTGTATGTAGTTTCTTGCCTGGAGAAAAAGAAAAACGTTTTGTTAAGGTTGTGCCTCCTAATCATTATAAGCTCCTGCGAGTGCCTACTTTTTCCTGCTTGAGCTTAATCAGCATGTATCTTATCCTCAACCCCTTCTCATCCAGACTGACCACAGCGACAGAGATACAATTAACAAGCGTTGGAACTAGGGCACTATGAGTTGTAAGGCTGGAAGAACATTGCCTGTTATGTACTGAAGGTTGCAGCAAGTGAGGACAAGTTCCTGGAGGTCAGCAGTGGCATCCAGGTGTCTTTATGTAGTTGAGCACTAACCAAATACAAATGTTATTTCTGCAACTAACTAGAAGAGTCCCATTTTAACTGGATAGTTACAATCTGTTGACTACTTAATTAGAAAGTTTCAGCAAATTTCGTTCTCTTTTGTGGATTTTCATTACTTGCTATTAAATGACCCAAAGTATAAGCTAATTATGCTGCCTACAGCTGTGCAGTAGCACATTTTTAAAAACCCTAGTTACTATAAAGGGAAGCCTTCTATCAGCTTAGGAAAGTTCACCAGTTGTGGCTCTATGAGGAAGAAACCCTTGCCTCACTTATCGATGTTCTGACAACCTCCAAATTAGACTATCATAATGTGCTCTGGATAGAGAGACGCGGGTGATCTAAACCACTGAGCCTCTTCAGCTTGCCTATCAGAAGGTCAGCAGTTCGAATCCCCATGACGGGGTGAGCTCCCATTGCTCGGTCCCAGCTCCTGTCAACCTAGCAATTCGAAAGCATGCCAAAAAAGGTGCAAGTAGATAAATAGGTACCGCTCTGGCGGGAAGGTAAAGGTGTTTCTGTGCTCTGCTCTGGTTGCGCCAGAAGTGGCTTAGTCATGCTGGCCACATGACCCCAGAAAAACTGTCTGCAGACACACGCCGGCTCCCTCGGCCTGTAAAGCGAGATGAGTGCCGCAACCCCAGAGTCGTCTGGACTGGAAACTCAGCTGCTAGAATGCTTGTGGGAGCTAGGTGTTTTGAGAACCTTACCCAATACCAGTTTCACTGGTTGCCAGCTTGCTTCAAGGCTCAATGTAAAGTGGTGGTTTTAGCCTTTAAAGACCTAAAGTGTTTGGCAGCAGGTTCTCTGATGGACTGCCTACACCCATATGGGCCTGCCTGGGCCCTGAGAGCCTTAATCTCTAGTCCTCTGGCAGAGACAGACTTCTATTGTAGTAGCTCCACCTCTACGAATTCATGAGACCCAATTATATTTGCCTTAAAGTACATTCTGAACTTTTCAGGTCTATCTTCTGTTTAAGCGCAGTGTGCTGGGGTTTTTAAACACCGTTGGTTTTAGACTGGGGGACAGAGTTGTGATAATGTATTTAAGTGTTCTATGCTGTTTCAATTTTGTGAGCAGCGTTAGTAGGCCTATGCCCTGGAAGATGGGCTAAAGATCCATGAATAAAGAAATGTTTTGATCTGCAGACCACTATGCACACCCTGCCACATCTCACCTCATGGCTGGGCATCCTGTTAATGAGATATGCAGGGGGTGTCCCCGTCAGACGCATTATCTGCTGAAGCTGGTTAATATCTTAGGTGCCTAGTCAAGGGCTTTGTTAATATTTCAGCATCAGTGTGAACATACAATCAAGACAATTACGCAAAAAGCATCTAGTCTGCACACTACAGGCAATTACCACTCTGTGTGTCACACCATCTTTGTATTACAGGAAAGCAGACCAGAAAGTAAAATCAGAAAACAGTTAATAATATTTCGGTAAAGCCAGATGCTTGCTTGCTCACTGTTTATAATAATCAATTGGCAGCCTTAAACTGGGTGCTGGCCCCTTTTAGAAACAGAAGTCGCCTTGAACAAGGAAGTGAGCCAATTGATGGCTGCTAAAGATATACTATTTTATTCTATCTGGCTTTACAAAGCTTAGATTTCACTCTTTTGCTGTACAAGCTAAAACACCGAGGATGCAGTGTCTGAGATACTCGTCCATATGAATGCTAATAGAGAAATATGCAATGTTAGAATGCAGTTCGCATTGCACAAAAATGTTAGGTGTCAGTGATAAAGAGAAAGCCAATTTAATGGCAACTATGGCAAAATAAACATCTGTACAGTGAATAGTAGTGCATAGTAGTGAGGTTAAGCTTCATGTAGCACATTTCTTTATACAGCATTTAATTTTGTTCAACTGCACATGATATATGGGGAGGAAAGAGGACAAGGATTTTTTTCAAGTATGTTGTCTAGCTATGCTTTAATTATATGTAGAACCAAATAAAGTCTTTTTACTGAAATAATTTTTTATCCTAAAAAGTTTTCACAACTTTAAAAATCTAGTTAATTTCCCTATTTAGATAATATTGCTATTTGATACTATTTGACATTGCTTTGTCTACAAAAGCAAAAAAAACTTCTTATTTATTGGGATTCATGCCAAGTTGGGAGGGTGGAATCCTCCACAGTTCTTCCTCCACTGTAGGATTTTTAATTAAACCACAGGCTCCAAACTGGCTGGACAATGGGCCTACTTTCAGGCCTTTATATGTTTCAGACGGGTAAAAAGGGTATGCATATATGGAGATTACTACAGACTGGAAGTTTTAGTGATTCTATTATCTCCCTTAAATTAGACAACCAATGGAAAGAAGTCCTGAGAAAAGTGACAATGTGTTAGCCTGAATATTACCAACTTCCGCAACAGGAAAGAAAGGCAAAGGCTATGTGTTTGTCAAGGCACAGTTTGATTTACATTCTATTCAGATCTGTTATCTTATGGTTACAACCCCAACCTGAAAGTAAGATGGGTGGGGTAAGCAGGAGACCAATCTGATTCAACTACAATGGCACCATCTCTTATTACCCCTCTAATACCCTCAAACACACAAGAGCAGCATGGCTCTTCTCTATCCCCCACCCAGTCAACAAAAGGGCTCATACACAGCAAGTATATGAACAAAAAAGCTGATCCTTCCTGCTCTAAAAAGATACACAGCTCAAGTTTGGGGCACACAGAGGGAGTTAAAATCACTCTCTAACTTCAAATGCCCTGCTTTTCAATGCTGCCATTTTATACCTTTACTTACCTCCTGGCAATCATTCCTACATTTATTCAAAACAGTTTACATACTTTTTGCTACTTAACACACACCCAGTCAAGACTGCATCTGATCCATGTTTCATAGCAAGGGTATTCCAGACAACCATCTGGTATGAGCCTAAGAAGAATCTTCATCTGCTACTTCATCTCAAATAACTGTATGAAGATGCTTAAGGTGACAAGCTGCTGTATTGCAGTATGCATTGTCATCTAATTCTGAATTTTTCACTCAGCATTGTTTTCTGGATAAGATCTGGGCCAAGTTGGCTGTGGACACATGTAGCTACTGATACTGCAAAGCAGAAAGTTATGAGCAGATGCAGCCATTTAAAATCCCATTACTCCAAAGCAGACCCTCATTTAGAAGGCTATAAAGGGATGGGCTAGACTTTTCAGTACTCTCTTCAATGGATATACAGCACAGGTAAGAACATATGCTTTGTTCTTCTAAGAACACACACTTTGGGGTTGGGTCCTATCAAACATGTTCTTTGTAAAATGCAATATGCACAGATGGCACTATAGAAACAATAAAAATCCATCTGTCAGTATATGCTCGTTCTTAGGAGCCAGTTATTTCCTTAACTCAGAAAAAATGATCCATTAACTTCTTGTAGTATGACCCAACTGCTGATTACTCGGTCCTCCTGAAGCAAAAACCAAGATGTACAAAAGGTGAAAAAGTAGGACTATAAGCATCATTGTCTTTCTTATCTATTTCATCTATTCACAGCACTTCACAGAAGGAAGAATCCTTTTTATTTTTATAACTTTTAAACATTTTTCAAGTACCATCAGCCTAATTCCAGAAAACTACTGGGGGCTCAACAGCTGTGTTTGTTAAATACCTGCTTGTTGGTTAGCCTATGAAGAAGGGTGGTGTGATTGGTGGGAACAACCCCTTTCCGTGCCCTACCTATTTGAAAACTGCTGCTGTAATTCCCCATCTCCCTGTTCCAGTATCAATTCTTCAAGCAGCAGACCTTAAGGGGGTAAGGGGGTACAGGTTTCATAGGCCCATCCTCCTCACACTCCATTTAGTGATAAAAGAAGAAGAAGAGGAGGAGGAGGAGGAGGAGGAGGAGTTTGAACTTGATATCCTGCCTTTCATTCCCCTTAAGGAGTCTCAAAGCGGCTAACATTCTCCTTTCCCTTCCTTCCCCACAACAAACACTCTGAGGTGAGTGAGGCTGAGAGACTTCAGAGAAGTGTGACTAGCCCAAGGTCACCCAGCAGCTGCACGTGGAGGAGTGGGGAAGTGAACCCGGTTCACCAGATTAAAAGTCCACCGCTCTTAACCACTACACCACCCTGGCTCTCCACCACTGCTTTATGGCTAAACCGGCAAACATGTATTTAGTAAACAAATATGGATATGTTGAATCTGTGGGTTCCTTTCAGCTCATTTCCCCTCTTATTTCCGAACATGTTTCAATCTCTTCAGTAAGCCTAATCTAAATTAGGGTGCTTGTAGATCTATTTTAAATGAGTTTCTAATCAAAATATTTTATACAACAAAATCATCCATGCATAAGTAGCAGTGACCAGTGTGATGAGAGTAGGCAACAGTGCTACCCTACTGACAGTGGCATTGCTGCTTCTTACTAGGGCGCTGCAGGGATAGAGGAGGACCAGGCAGCAGTGGTGACAGGATTGCAGAGGCACACTGGTGAAGCCAAACCTGCACTCGCACAGGGGCGCCTACCCAACTTTCATTCCTATTCTGGTAAGCTGCAACACCCAGCTGCTCCCTATGTTGTAGTGTAGAATGTAGATTAGCTATCATCCCATGAATGCAGAACAATCCTACTTATGGAGGGGAAACCCCAGCTATATCATTACTTCCATGGATATCACCTTTATGACTGAGCACTTTTAGGACTGAGGTCAATGTTATGATCCAACAACAAGCTGTTTGCACTAGTGACAACAGGAATTTACTGTCTGGCTTTTAACATGATTCATGCTCATACTTGTTCCTAAACATTTCCCCCTTCTTGAAACAGCTTGTGGAAGAGCACTCAATGCAAGTCCCAAAATCCAACTTAAAGAAAGCACTATCCATTAGGAGATGTGATATATATGGGATATTGGTAGCAGCATGTGCCTAACAGCGTTTAACAAGAGTGTGCAATGAAGTACACAGTGTTCAGCTAAGCTTAGTATAGCCTACAGACAGAAAATAGAAGAAGGTAAGATGGGACATGAAGACTAGTACAGAGGCAGAGAGGGGAGGCTTCAAGATGTGTCCAAGGAAAATAAGATGTGTCTAAGGAAACAAGCTTAAGACAAAACTAACCAGGAAGGAGATAGATGCAGTCTACAAGCAAGCAAAGCAAAAGGGAAAACACAAAATCCAAAAAGGCAAGGCATTACAGTCAAGCTTTAAACTCACAGACTCTGAAGATATTTTCTTCAAAAGCTCAGGCCCTGGTGTTCCAACGAGTCTCAAAATGAGCTTCAACTGATCAATATCTAACGATGGACCATAAAGGAAAATGCTGGGACAAATAAAATGGGAGGAAAAAAATCACAGCAGCAGCCGAATAAAACTAAAGGGGAAAAAAGAAAACCAAATGTCTCAATCAAAATAATAATAAATAATAATAATAAGTAATATTAGCACACATCTAATGTAGAAGACACATACCATTTAAATATCCACCTGATGAAAATCCTACACCCAAATCTGTTCAAGAAATGTGGACACATTTAGCCACATTTGTTTCTGCAAGCAGCTAACATATGGAGACAACTGCTTATGTGAGTGATCAATTGTTGCAAGGTTGAATTTACCCAATGTGGTTCCTCTTTCACAAGTTGCAATTTTCCTGTTCATGGAAGGGATGAGGCAATTCCTAATTCAGAATAGAATGAGTGCACCTAGAATCTTTAGAACTGTAGCTTTACAGTCTAAATCTTTCTACCCTTACAAGAGAAAATATACCCAAGCTTCTGCCCAAAGGACAAACTGAAGACAGCTTCGTTGAGGTTCTAAGGTTAAAGTGCTTTTTTTGCTCTGCTCTGCTCTATGCTCTATATTCTAATTGCTCTACTAAGGCTTGTCCACCATTCCAAGCTACTATCCAATAGTGGCAAACATGCACATTTTGCAATCAGAATACAATGGTGATTAACAGGTATAATTGATGCTCTCTGTGATTATTTTAGGTTAGACCTATACTCCCAGTCATTAGTAACAGTTAAGATTTAGTGGCAGAAGCAGTTGGTAAAAGACTAGCATGCACTGGTGATAGTGAAAACAGAAATTGCTCGAAACAAATTAAATTAAATTAAAAATTCCTTCCAGTAGCACCTTAGAGACCAACTAAGTTAGTTATTGGTATGAGCTTTCGTGTGCATGCACACTTCTTCAGATACCAATAACTAGTTGGTCTCTAAGATGCTATTGGAAGGAATTTTTGTTGTTGTTTTGTTTTGACTACGGCAGACCAACACGGCTATCTACCTGTAAGTAGAAATTGCTGTCACTTAACTTTTAAAGCTTGAGTAAAGTAGCAACTTTGAGGCTAATTTTAATAGTGCACAAAACCAATTTACCTCAACCTAGTGGACTCCCAACTCCTATCAACTCCAGCCTGCCCAGCCAATGGTCAGAAGATGGTGGGAAATTTAATCCAAAACATCTGGAGGGCACCAGGTTGGGAAAGGTTGCTAAATGCTTTCTAGGATGCTGGCTACTTCAGGTGCTGTCAACCCTTCTACTTTGTAGAAGTTGGCGGTCAACACTATTTACACTCAGTCCTAATCCTTTTTGTGAAATCAGTGACTTTTATTACAATTGGAGACCCCATGTCAGCAAAACCCATCTGCACATTTTATCATAGTATTTAATGGGCAGTTATATATATTTTAATGAGTCACACTTGCTTCCCTCCACTGTCCTCTCAGGGAGTTTTGCGGACAACAGCTAGTGTAACAAAGCAGGGAACTGATTGGAAAAGTCACAAACTCCTTAGGGGCCCTAGAAGTTACACCCCACCTGGAACTGCTATCCTTAAGATCGGAAAGCAGGCTTGAGGCTCATGAGCAATGCTCCCAATGGTGGAGAGAGTGAGAAAAAGTTATTGACTGCATAGGAAATCCCATAGCTATTGGAGAGTGAGAACTTTCCAGCCCCTGAAGATTAAAATCTAATCTCCTGAATTTGAAACTGCATCAAGGCTGTCCTAAGGAATGGCAGGATATAAATTCAATTTGCAAAATAATTCCCACCTTAGTTATACTAAGCCTTAAAGCAAGTTACTTTCTAGCAGTAACTTCCCAAAAGCTACTTTGTGAATTCTGGGCTGGATTTGAATTGAGGCCTCCAACCACAACCTGCACAATGTAGGCTCATCTTTGAAAGAAGATGCCAGTTTTCATCTATTTGCTTCAGCCTTCAGCCAGAACAAGTTAACACACAAGATTGTAAATTAAAACAAGGGAACACTATATAGTACAACCAAAAGTATGAATCCATGTGCCATTTAAATAATGGTAAGTCAACCATTTTCTGGTTGTTCGAAGTATTTGAAAGTTAAGTGATATCTGAATGTAATGACAGATATCTCTGCTGTCAGTGCTTTTTTTTTTTTTACAGACTGTGTCTGCTGCGTACATGCAGAAACATTAATTACATCACTACAAAGCCTTTTCTATGGCAAGAAGCAGAAGTCAGTTGGAAGCAGCTAACCAACACAATGAATCAATTAAAATATTACAAGATTGTTGCATCTATATATCAACAATATAATTTGTGAACTTAACTAAAAAAGAGTTGTTAGTAAACTCAAAGCAAAAGTAAAAAGAGTGCATAGAAAGCCATAAGCAAAGAAAAGCATGCAGATCTCAGAAAAGAATGAATTTCAAGAACTGGCAAGTCCCAATACTGACCATACAGAAAAGGGAAAAGTTTGCTACCACAACCAACAGTGAATAGAGCAAAAAGCCAAGTTTAAAGCAAAATCCAGATGCCAGGTCCAAGTGGGCATTCAAGGCCAAGAGTACCCAGAACACGTTATTCTGATATGGCTACTTTTTGAGAAATCTTCCTGACTTAGAACATGTTCATAACAAATTCTATATCACAGTCCAATTAATCATTCCAGATCATTGTAGCAATGCAGTTAGTAAGATTTTTTTTTAAAAAAGAACTTGTCCCACATAGGTTAATCAAGGTACATTACTTGAAGACACAGGCCCAGCCCCCGATTCCCTATTCACAATTTCAAAATATGGAGAGCACCCTAATATGGGTCAGGGTAGAAGAAATATGAACTCTGTTCAGCAATAACTATATTAGATTTTACTCAGTACTACCAGATACAACTTTGGTTATGCTCAAACCTCTAGCAATTTTCAAAACACATAATTTAGCTATGGAAGTTAAGTCTGCACATGCAGCATATTAACCAATTACAGCTTGGGCATTTAATCATTCCCTTACTTGTAGCTGCCGATCATCAAGTGTTTAAGTTGGCAACTCCCACTAATGGAGCCCCCAAACCCACTATCTCCTGCAAATCTGATTTCCAAGAGCTGAGCAATAAAAGCTTGCTTTACAAATTCCTGCCACTGGTTAAACCAATTTGCATGCTGTGTGTACTCACAGAGTTCCTATAATGTAAGCCAATGTGTTATTATTCCTTGAATGCATATCCATTATTCCCATTAAGAAGCTGACAGAAATGGCTATCACTCCCCACCCTAGCCTTAAATAACTGCCACATATGGAGTGAAGATTTGTGGAAGGCAAACACAACTTCATTTAGGACCATTCAAAAAGAGGAGCATGTACATGTAATAGAGAAGAGAGTACAAATATTTATATTGTAAAAATAAAAATTGCACACAACATAGTTAAAACATGTCTATTTTGCTCTTTAGGCAAGAAACTTTTTTTTCTACATACCTCAGACAGAAAAGGAGAAGGAGAAAGACAACTGTAAGGGTCTTGGAAAAGGAGAAGTGAACAGGAAGAAGTGAAAGCAAAGGGTAACACAACAAAAACAAGGAAAAAATCCAACATGTAGGCTATAAATGTATCATATAGTTTTCACATTTGCCTCATCTATTCTGGGAAAGTTTGGTAAAAAACAACCATAAAATAAATGACTTTGACCATCTTCACACCTTCTAATATTAGCCTAAAACCTAAAATAAATGTGTTAGTTTTTTCCACAAAGATCAACATCACACACTCCCCTTCATGAAATATTTAATAGTCGGAAAACTAAATGCAAAAATATATTTTATTTCCCTAGGATTCAATCCATTTATTTATTACTTTTAGACGGATAACCCGGAAACTTTTAAATGTTTCATTCCCATAGAACATATTTTGGTGGACACAGTGCAACTGGACAGAATATCAAGATATTCTTATCTTTCAAGATCTCTCCATTAATAACTGATAAAAGGGTTGCACGGAACCTGCCAATGATTCAGACTTCAGATTAGGGACCAAATACATCTTCTGAATTATACACAGAATGCTTTTTTATATTATAAAGTGTGCCAGTATGTTAAAGAGGCTTAAGTATTGGACTAGGACGTGGAGACCAAGATTCAAGTCCCCACTCAGTCATGAAGCTCACTGGATGACCTTGGGCCAGTCCCTGTTGCTCAGCCTAAGGCTGTTGTGTGGATAAAATGGGGGGCTGGGGACAGAATATTTAGCTAGTGGTAAAGCCATGAGTCTGCACTTGATAAAGAGTCCTGTGGCATAATGCGGGAGGAAGCAGCAGACATTCAAATGAGGCTCTGTAAGCGCTATGCAGGCATCAGGTTGCACCAAGGTATAAAGATGGGCTGATAATGCCTGATTTCCCATCTTTATTTTTTAAAACAAAATTTATATATAAAAAACCTACAAAAAAACAACTGGTACCCTGGTTTGCTTCTGTCTTTAGGTGAAATGCCATACAGGTTTACTTTTTGTGTGATCTGGACAGGTAGAGAAGAATGAAGAGAAAGTAGATAGTATTTATATTATCAGAGGTAGAAAGTTCAGGTGGGTAAAAGTTAAGTATAGGTGGGGTGCAAGGTAAAAAAAAGTACACTTTTGTTAATAAGACTCCCTTTCTCTTTAGGAAGGTAAGAAGCAGATGCTCCAACCCAGAGCTATAGCCCTTCCTTTTTATTCTGCTTTTCCATCTATCCAAGTCACACAAAACATAAACCTGTGTGCTTCATGTAAGGATGGAGACAGACCTGAGTGACAGCTGGTTTTTGTAGTTCCAAAGATAGGAAATTTGCTATTGTTTCTTCCTTTCAAGTAAACCTTGGTACAACGAAACAGCAACACAGCATTTAAGAGTTCCATGTGACAACCTACTACCTCTTCCAACATTTTGCCTTTAGACTCTTCCAAAATGCACAGCCATGGTGTTACCACCAGCCATGCATTCTCTTCCCAAGTCTTGATTTGAGAACTCGATTGCTTGTCCACTATTTTAGTTGGCTTCATAAAAGTATTGCCATAATATGGATTTTGGATTTTTTCTTATGGGCCAACACAGAATCCTTTATTTTGTGTCATATTTACAAGTTACATAAGAACAGATTAACAGATCTACCTGTAGATTATATATTCTTCCCTTTTACTGACTTGGGGCTGCTAAACATTATGAGGGAACCTGTCTTCTCATAGAACTTTAGTATCAAAATTGAAGTAGTTTGACAGGACATCTGAATTACTGGAACTGGAAAACAGATCTCAGAGATGCTGAAAAAAGTAATTACATTTTCCCTTCAAGGTGGAAGGCCACTTTCAAAGCTTTTAAAGAGAAGAACAAGCAAAGACAGAGAAAGTGAAACCCTATTGTTAAACCACAGACTGAAATAATGCATTTCAACCACCTGCAAAAAGCATTATTGGAGAATGCAGCAGTAGTTCTCAAAATGCATTCATCTGCATAGAAAGAATTCCAACACCAAAGTGCAGAGCTGGTTCCTAAGTCTTCCTTGGGTTACATGTTGCTGTGTGTGAAAATGAGTTTCAGTTAATTTTTAGATGTTTTTAAAGGATACGGTCTGTACCAGGGAATAGCGTTCTTCCAGTCAACAGTTCAGCCATAATACATCCAACAGACCAAATATCAACTGAGGAAAAAGCAGAATGAATTTAGAAGCCAGACTCCTCTAGCCAGATCTCTGTTCCAGTATTCCAAAAGATTTAAATAAAACCAATTGTAATGGTTAACCTAATCCTAAAATGCTTAGCTTTAGTATGACAGCAAGAAAAAGCACGTATTTGTACTCTTGATAAACATGAATTTGACAGTTTCAGATGCAGACCTGATTCCGTTAACGATATAGATGTCAAATTATGCTTGAAAAATTAGATATCTTATATTACAACAGTGAGGCAATTCCATTGTGCCACAGAATTATATGATACAGTTTTATTATACAAATCTCTGATGGTTTGATTAATGAGACACCATACCTGTTTGATTGTAATGCATCCAGTTCAGCATGATCTCAGGAGCTCTGTACCACCTAGTGGCAACATACCCCGTCATCTCATCATCTGTGTGTCGTGCCAATCCAAAATCCAGAATCTGCAGAACAGGGAAGATAGTAATGCACTGGTACATTTATTTATTTTTAAAGGACAAACTGGACTTTTGATCTGATTAGCTACAATTGCAGAAGATGCAAAAAATGGATGAAAAGAAATGTTGTTGAACACTTCCAGAAATAGGTTTGGTGAAACATACTTTTGTAAGACTAAATTTGTCAAGGATTTACAGCTCTTACGTGACTCCCTAACCGCACTGTGCCCAATTTCAAACAAGAGCAGTTCAAGAGTACCACAAATACACAACCATGGAATAACTAAAGTGGAACTTTTATTAAATACCTTTTGAGCCAACAGTGCACAAAGACTCATAAATTCTAAAATATTTGTCCAGGGGTCAACAGACTTGCTTATATTAGTGCATACATTTTCCTGTTAAGATATTCAGATCCTGACCTATTAAACAAATGATTGCTAGGCTGCCCACAAGCTATGTGTACACTAACCCCACCTTACCTTCAGCTCACAGTCCTCATTCACAGCTAGGTTACTAGGTTTTAAATCCTAAAAGGAAAAAAAAAAGAGATACCGGTGTCACAGCATTGCAATGATAAAAAAGCTGTCCCAACCATGAAATTTAGCACTGGCAACATCTAATGTATTCCTCAACTTTCAAAATCTTCAGATGTTAACTGTAATACAATCCTACCATAATCCACACTTCACTGAGATTTTCAACAGCATGCATCAGCCATATGTATATAAACAAGAATTAATCCCACCCCTGAAAAACCAACCAACCAATCAAACATATGAAACAAGTCAAATTACAGTTCTGTACTCTGCAGGCACATGTTAAGAAAAATGATGGCCAGAGCCAACCCCATGGTAAAGTGAACTATGCCTGAACAGAATCTGTCTAGACTCACTCTCTCCCAGCATTAACTAAAATATTTATTGCAATTTTATTGAACTTTTAGCTTAATTTTACTGCTGCTTTGATATACAAAGATCTAATGCTACAACTTCCCAGGATGCTGCTTTCATTGAATAGTTTACACTAAAAATAATACTCACTCTGTGTATTATGTCAGCTGAATGGATATACTGAAAATAAAAATATTTTGAAGATTAGGTTCAGACACTATTTTCCATTATGAAGGTTCATGCCTTATGAAAGTCTATGTCTTGTATTACATTTACTCATCTAGCATTCAGTGGTTTTGTAATGACGTGTGAGAAATGCCTGCTCTAAGTTTGTTCCTTTGAAGATAACCAAAGTCATTTCCAACTAGAAAGGAAGAGGGAATAATGCCTGCACAATGTTCATATTTTCATCCCTTCATATTTGGTTCTTCCCCATTCTGTGGCAAAGTACAGATGCATTTTGAAACTACTGAATCAAAGTCTGCATCCGTCTGGTGCCCCAGAAATCTCACAAGATAGTAACCTCACAAGGTTCACAACATTTAACATTTAAGAGGGCATCTAGAAGTTCTGGGAGGAACTTCTACTTAAAAAAATAACAATAATTTATAACTCATTTCCAGTAATGTTGTGCTATTTGTTCAAAGCCACACAGCTGTTTCTCTGAGTTAATGCATGCAATGTGTTTCCTAGTTTAGAATCACCTGCATATGACAAACCAATAAGGTGAAGATTTCTTCTTCAGGTCAAAAAATATAGACTTGAAATTGGCTCTATCTTTCTGTGCCTCTCAACACCCTGCCTTGTTTTCCTACACAGAAGGGTGAAACAAGATAGCACCACTGAGCAGAAAGTATTGGCTTCTGCCTTGCTATCTCCAGCAGGATCCCATTCCCTTCTTTCCCTCTAGGTAACTTTTTTTTTTTTTTTGCAGTGCCTCCCCCCACCACCAAAGGGAATGTAACGCATAAAACAAAATCCTCCCACACAGAAAGAACATTTAGTTCCTCTGAACATGAGGAGAGCAGAATACAAGAGGCAAGTCTGAGCTGATTCAGGAGAGCAGCATGTAATGATATCTTTGCCTCTCTTCAGACTCTCAAAAAGAACAGCTAATATTTCATGACTGTCATAATGGGGGTCAGTTCAACCAATTCAGGACCATGTGGCGGTGTTTTTATCTGAATCCAAAGTATGCCTATGGACCTCTCTAATGGGAAGAATGTCTTTTATTTGCCACTTGCATACAGAATACAATAGTAATAGAGTCAATGCAAATACCTTCAAACCACGAAGAATTTGATAGATTAGAAACTGTACATGGTCATCTGTGAGCTTCTGACATTTCACAATATTGTTCAGATCTGCCCCCATAAGATGGGTTACAAGGTATCTAAAAAACAAGAATTAAACAATGGTATTACCTCCATGTGTTGTAGGTGAGTGAGTCAGAGCATTTATAGAGAAGCACTGGATTTTGTTCAGATTAAGTTAGGGATCAATCACTGGCAGTGGTGGGCTTTGACAGTGCCATGTAGTCACCACCACTTCCACAGCCCTACCAGTCACGCCAGCTAGAACAGAAGGTGGCAGAAAGGGAATATATCCCTTTGCTGTGCCAGCACCCCAGTTGCCTGGATAAGGCCTGTTGCCATCACGTGGCAGCAGGGTGGTCAGCACAGGAGATCCTGTACAGCGTATCATCCCCTAATCACCCCCTAGCGGGGGAGTTTTCCACTGGTTACTGCTGGCAAGTATACTGGCAGTAGCAGCAGCTTCTGCTGACCTGCCTTTTGGGTCGGTGCAACAGGGTGCAGCTGTTCCCTGCCAACAGCAAAAGGTGGTAGAACCAGGCAGAGGGATAACTCTGTCCTATTAAAATTCCCTCCACTATGATAGAACAGGGATTTAGGCTGGTCTGTTAGCTGCCTAGTTTCCACTGAAATCAGTTACTGACCAACTTCTTCAAATACGACTAAATCTGGATCCAACCTATTGCATTTATGAAAATTCACTGGTTTTATGTATGACCTTTTCATAGCCAGTAGTCTGCTATGGTACAGATACAATTTTAAATGTATGGTGAGAATACATTGGGCAGTATCTAACTCCGTTGTTTCCATCAGCAAAAGGATTTCTTCTTGCACAATGGGACTTCCCTCCCTCTCCTCCTCCTCCTGCATCCTCTCACAATCTATTCCAGAGGGTTGAGAAAACCTTCAAAACAGATTTGAGATGATGTGTTCAGAGGGACAAGATGGGGGAAGTCCCTTTGCACAAGTGGACAAGTGGAAATCCGGATGTGACAGGTACTCAGCACTATATTGGATACAAGCCATTATAAACAATGTCAACCATTTAGTACAGAGATATACGATACACTTGTGTTGCAATGCAAAAAAGAGTGTATTCATAATGTAAGACAATAAGCAATAAGACAGTTCTATCTTTTGCAGATTCATGTATAACCCTGCATCTCTCATTGTTTAGAAAGATCCATTCTATTTAAAATTCCAATAGATAGTAAGAGACTTCTTAAGGATGCACTGTAATTTAAATTCACAACTAACATATTTTTCCTGTATTTATTTTGGGCCTGCTTCATGCAAGGTCTTAGCTCATAGGTTACAGAGGGCTGAGGCCAAGGAATGAGTCTCTGATTTGCACACTCTCCCTGACCACTCACAGGACCTAGAGTATAACCACACAGTCCATCTACTCCTTTTCCTAAGACAGACTAATGTTTGGCAGGATCTACTCACACAAGAATTTACATGTTTTCTCCACCCCACCCATACGGCAGGGCTATATGGGAACCAGCTCCTAGTACAAAATAGTTGTTAGTTTTAAGTATTTTTAAATGTGAAGCCCCAAGAGAAAAAGACCTATTGAAATTAGTAATTTTACTACCTTTCAACGACGATGAAACTAGGCTGATCTCTGCATTGATTCAGTCTTTCCAGTTCTCCACAAGAGTAAGAACATGGTAAAAGGTGTGTACAGGGTGTATGTACATCATTAATAAAATACTTCTACATGGACTTATTGTGACAGGAAGCCTGTCTCAACATGTGCTTTGAAACTGTCACATACAAGTCCAACAGGTTTTATAAACAGCTATTTAAGACATCTGTCATTTGTCTCATCATACAACTGCAAATATCCATGAGTCTGCCTTGGTACAAAGTAATGACTAAAGAAACCAGGGCTCAATCATTCTATGTGACTGAAGATGGTCACATGATTAATACATTACTCCCCTCCTTGCTAAAACGAGCAATTTCCTACCAAAACCCAAAAGTCCTTCCATATAGCTAAAGTACTTTGCTCAGTCTGGATTTCCCACTCTCCTCCCTCAATGTGCGATGCTTCCCCCTCCTTTTTAAGATACACTTGCCATTCCTGCTTTGGACAGTAACTGCACCTGCATGAGGTAACCTTAAAGCAACAATAATATTCTGCTACTAAAAAGCTTTAAAACCTCTGTCTCCACAGGTAACTCAGGGCACCTAATTATGGAACATTTAAATTTGTTATGCTTCTATAAGCATGGCAATCCTGTGTACTGTGCCATTTAATTCAAATGGCTTAGGCCTGAGAACTGGATTCAGTAATAAATCAAAACTGTTAAGATGCAGAATAACTCATATATATTCCCCCTCCAGGCATGAAACGGAGGGGAGAGGGGAATTAAGATCCAAAATTTGGATGGCCTAGAGTTTGAATTTGGAATATTTGAAATTGG
This sequence comes from Podarcis filfolensis, assembly GCF_964270895.1. Lineage (NCBI taxonomy): Eukaryota > Metazoa > Chordata > Lepidosauria > Squamata > Lacertidae > Podarcis > Podarcis filfolensis. The sequence continues at coordinate 53,404,960 of NC_139609.1, read as the reverse complement.
AAACCTAAGTAATACACAGCATGTTCTGGGATCTACTGTGCATGAGCAGACATAGAGCCTAGTACAGTCGTACCTTGGGAGTTAAACAGAATCCATTCCAGAAGTCTGTTCAACTTCCGAAATGTTCAGTTTCCAAAGCGCAGTTTCTGGTTGGCTGCAGGAAGGTCCTGCAGCCAATCGGAAGCCCCGTCAAATGTTCGGCTTCCAAAATAACGTTTGAAAACCAGAACAATCACTTCTGGGTTTGGGGCATTCGGGAGCCGGAGCGTTCAACTCCCAAGGTGGTCGAGAGCCGAGGTATGACCGTAAAGTAAAGAAACACCCTCAAACTGATAACATGACTTTAAAGAGGGAGACCTTCACTGAGGAATCTAGATCACACCAGCTGAGAGTTGAGCTACAGTGCTAGCGAGTTGTAAAGGTAAAAGTAAAGGGACCCCTGACCGTTAGGTCCAGTCGCGGACGACTCTGGGGTTGCGGCGCTCATCTCGCCTTACTGGCCGAGGGAGCCGGCGTACAGCTTCCGGGTCATGTGACCAGCATGACTAAGCCGCTTGTGGCAAATCAGAGCAGTGCACAGAAACGCCGTTTGCTAGAGACTTGTATTTACAGGCTATTTGCATGATGGGAAATAGTTACATAAAGTGAGTTCAATATACTGTATTACTATTAAGCAGATTTTTCAGTTCGGAGCCAGATGTCAACTTCTTGGCAAATGTCAACATGGCAAAGTAGATATTTACAGTTTTCACACATGACTAAATAATTTCTTACTCCCACTACTGAGTAAAGAAAATCTAGTGTGTGAAACAGCCCATAGCTACCTTCCATGCTAATTAATGAAGGGTTGTGACTACATACTTCTATCACAGTAAAGTCAATGAAATGACTTCATTCATTTCTTCCTCCATATGCCTAATTTCATTGTCCAATAGCAATCTAAAGTCCTGTCTAAACTGAAACCTTTGATTCTATTACATTAATGCTTCTTATAGATAAGGATGTTTCCATCAAGGCTGGAAACTATTTCCAACATCAAGGCTATGAAGGGTTACCTACACATCATTGAATTCTTCTAGTGACTTTGCAGGTGTGAACACATCTAGAAGACCAATAACCTAGAAAGGGAAAAAGACACACAAGGAATAACATTTTCTACATTTATCTCCCATTTCCCAACTCACATATATACACTGCCCCAATTCAAAGTGCCTACTACATGAACACATAGACTTGCACATAAATAAGACTTTTATCCTTACACAGATGCAAACTCAAAATAGTTCCTTTAAATCTGACAACTTTCAAATATCTTGTAATGTGGCATGTTGAAAAATATCAGAGAAAAGAATCATGTTGCATGCATGGACTCCTCCTGCTTCATCTTTGGCTCCAGATCACTGTTTCCGTTGTAAACTATTTTCCTTAATGAAAAGAATCGACAATTGTTTTTTTTAAAAGCATAATTGCTACTTTTTTTTCAAAAACAAGGGGTGTAAACATATCAAATAGCTCAGCGCTACCTCCAATGTAAATATGCAGTGATATACACTGGGTTGGTTCAGAAAATCATATCTCAGCTTAATGAGATGAGATATAAATGAACCTTGTAGGTGCACATGTAACTTCTTTTCTCTCTTTGCTGTACGAGCAAACAAATCTGGAACTGTGCAAGTATAGTTTCTCAACGGCTCTGAAATGGAGGCCTTGGTTAACAGCTTCAGAACAAGCCACAATATGAGCTCTAACTTCAAAGCATGGCTTGATATCCTACCCTGTTCGAAAGCAGTTAACTATAGGTTATGAGCTCAGATGTAATGGAAATCTATAGTTAACTGAAGACAACCTAGCGAAACAAAGTAGCTGCATGTTTGGACAAAAGGCTTGTTCATCTCTCATTTGAATATGGCCACTGGGTACAAGTCAAGGTAATTTGGTGGTAGTATTTCAACTAAACCAAGTATGGAAGTCAGTGTCAGCTAACTAAATAGCTCTCTGGCTAGTTAGTACTACAGTGGTACCTCGGGTTAAGTACTTAATTCGTTCCAGAGGTCTGTTCTTAACCTGAAACTGTTCTTAACCTGAAGCACCACTTTAGCTAATGGGGCCTCCTGCTGCCGCCGCACCGCCAGAGCACGATTTCTGTTCTCATCCTGAAGCAAAGTTCTTAACCCGAGGTACTATTTCTGGGTTACTGGAGTCTGTAACCTGAAGCGTCTGTAACCCGAGGTACCACTGTATAGGGTAATCAGGGGGATGGGAGGGCAAGCATGCCATCACTACATTCTATGAATACCCTCTGCCCTTACAAATGCATCATGGAACTCTGAAGGCAGAGGAAGGGAGATGTGACTCATCTGATCTTAATCACCCCCTAGCAAACTGACTTTTCTAATTAAAAAGGGCTTTCAGGATTCCATTACACATTTACATGTAACATGTAATTTCATACCAGAGACCATGAAATATGACTTTGTACGTTCACCTTTTTTTAACAGGCTTTAAGTAGGGATACATCACATTAAGTAGAATTTGGAGAAGAGGGTTTTAAAAAACATACATTTGCAAGTACTGCTATCAGTACAAACCTCTCCAGCACTGACAAAAATGGTCTGTTCCCACACAAACAAAATAAACTAAATGTAGGGGAAATGTGAGCAGAAGACTACCACATGCTTCACACTAGAATAATAATCCCACAAATATACACATATAGTAAATAGGAAAGCTAATTCATGGCTCAGGCATCTTGACTAGTTCTACTCATGTTTCTTTTTCCAAAAGGCTGATGTAAAGTGAAGATATTATACAGGGTAATCATATTATGATACAGGCTCCATCTCAGAGGCAGACAATATTTTCATTCATGTGCACAGCTGAAACCCAAGTGTGAGAACTTATTTCAACTGCAGAAATCTCTACTTATCACTACTGTATATACCGTATTTTTCGCTCGATAACACGCACCTGACCATAACACGCACATAGTTTTTAGAGGAGGAAAACAAGAAAAAAAAATCTGAATGAAACAGTGGATGTATCATTTTTGTGCTTCATGCTGTGATTTGACAGTGAGTTTGGGGTAGCCCAATGGAAAAATCCTGAGAATCCATGTCGATCTGTGCTTTGTAACCACTTTTTTGCACCATTGCAGCCCCAGGCAACAGTGGGTGCGTGATTTTTTTTGGTGCAGGCTGTAGCCATGGACATGGTATGTGATCTGATGGTGAATCTGGGGTGACCCAATGCAAAGATCCTGAGGATTCATGTGGATCCATGCTTTGTAACCACGTTTTTGTACCATTGCAGCCCCAGGCAACAGAGGGTGCGTGATTTTTTTTGGTGCAGGCTGTAGCCATGGACATGCTATGTGATCTGATGGTGAATCTGGGGTGACCCAATGCAAAGATCCTGAGGATCCATGTGGATCAGTGCTTTGTAACCACGTTTTAAGTGGGGAGGGAAGGAAAAACATAGAAGGGACAAGGAGCACGAGAGGGGTGTGTGGAGAAGCAGCTGGCTAAGAATGCAAGAGAGGGGTTTAAAGGGGGGGGAAGGAAGGCAAAAGTACCACCCACCCACCCAAGCCAGCCCCCCCCCCTCTTGCATGTTTTCCACTGCCTGCGAGTCCCTAGATGCAGCAGCAGCAGCACCGGAGCACGGAGAGGAATTAGAGGGAAGGACGCTCTGCTTTCCCCTCTGCTTGCCTGGAGGGGAGGGGATTTGCCTGCTCTTTGTTCCGTTTGAGCAAACACAGTAACGAAACAGAAGCGGGTGGGCAGTAAGACCCTGAGGCAGAATGCAGGAAAGCAGCAGCCTCCTCTCCTCCGTGACGGCGCGATATGATTTTTGCCTGATTTTTGCCCTGTACTTGGGACAGTCAGCTCCAGGGACCACACATTCGCTCGCACAGCGAGCACGCACAGACATTTCCCCTTACTTTTTAGGAGAAAAAAATCTGTGTGTTATAGAGGGAAAAATACGGTATCTAAATGCACACAGATCAGTGGATGTTTCTTTCAAGTGCCAGAGGGCAGCTATTTTTGCACAAGACATGGAAAATAAAGAGAGCCAGACACTATATTAGTGCTTACAAATAAACCCTATGCATCAATCCCAAGGATTACAAAATGTCCTGGAATTTATCTGACAACATGTTGTTCATGTATCCAACAAAGAATTTGGATTTTTCTTTTAAAGTAAATACATTGCAATGTACATGTTTATTTCATTAAAGTATTTGTCATCTGACTTTTGACTAAACATTACCATCACAGCTAAATCAAATCCCCATGGACACAAAGAAGTGATCAGGCAGAATACACAGATGGCTCAAGAACTAGAAGGGCCTTGGGCATTATAGCTGTGGTCAAGACTACAGTTAGGGCTTCTGTGATGTGTAGTTCCTTGCCCTAAGCTATGGCTGCTAACCTATGTTCTGCCTCAGTGGTAAATTATTTTCCCTCCTCCCATCTCCTTTGTCCTCTCCAAACACTTTGTCACTCATAGTTGTGTTAGAAAGCTTCAACTTGGGACAAATACGTGAAAAGACTATTTTTATAGTACACTCAGGCCCAACCAAGTAATTACATTGTAAAACTGCTGCAAGAATACCTTCCAGTTTGAAATGCAAGAACTAAAGATTCTCCTACATTTATAGGAAAATTAAAAATTATGGACCAAACGTTACAGTGTGGTTAAAACAGATGAATAGTAAGTAGTACCATAAAACCTCGATTCTCAAACAGCTCCATTTTCGAATGTTTCAGCTCCCGAATACCGAAAACCCAGAAGTAAATGCTTCAGTTTTCAAATGTTTTTCAGAACCCAAACATCCAAAGCGGCTTCTGCTTGAGTGCAAGAAGCTCTTGCAACCAATCGGAAGCCATGCCTCGGTTGTTTAACATTTCGGAAGTTGAACGGTCCTCCGGAACAGATTACGTTTTTCAATCGAGGTTTGACTGTGAGTGCTATCATTAAAAATCTACCCAAATGCTAGTGAACCAAGGGTTTACATCGGGGTGGTAAATCTGTAGTCCTCCAAATGTTTTTGGGCTGCCCATCGCTCCTGACTGTTGGCCATCCTGGATGAGGCTGATGTGAATGAAGTCCAACAACCTCTGAAAGACTAGAGATTCCTCATTCCTGCTTTAGGAGATTAGGAGGTGCTTTCCTATGTCAGTCACCCTGCTTTTGTCACACCTCTGGTGTTTGCTGGCATGTCTGAAGAAATATTATGAACAGAAACACAACTGTTCCAAAAAAAGTACTTAAAAATCACCCTGAGGTATATGCTGTTGTATTTATTTAGTACTATAATTGCATAATTTGTTGGGGTTAGGGTTAAGGGAAGAAAGCAGGAGCACAGATTTGAAGTAGTTTGCACTCTGTGCACACATATTATTCCTGCATACTATGAAATAGTAACACTAAACTCTTCATAGCAGCATAAAAGGTAGAAATGTTTCTGCAACATCCTTCTTGTAGTGTTTCAGAAACAAACTGGGACTGTGAAATACTTTGCAACAGTTCTCACATTTTACAACTGTCTAATTAACAGACTCGTTATTTCCCCCAAGGTTTAGGGTCTCCCCTAGTTAATATATTCTGTAAGAAAATATTGAAATCAACACATGGAAGCCATTACCCAAAACAATGAATGAAATGAAAAAAATACGTACTCATGCATTAAGCTAACTTTAAAACTAGAGAATTTAACCAGTAAGGAAAGTTTTCAAAACATTTGAAATAGACAGGACTCGATAACCACCACAAAATCAGAACTAAGAAACTTCTTAAACAGTTTATAACCAACTGGCTCTAGTATGTTGAAAATACTATGGTACACATGTTACATTTTCTCAGCTTTCAGTCAAGATGAAGGTATTGGGAATGAACTTTTGAATGATTCATTTTCTTGCTCTGGCCCCTCTACTCTTTTAACAAAACCCCGACACTATGGTCTGCCATTTTATCTGTACCGAGTACACCATGGTTATCAAGCCAGCGTTCACTCCTAACCTAGGATTTGAAACCAAATGAAATGTACATTTCTAGTTTTCTCCCCAAACTTACATTTTCATGTTTCATATGTTTAAGCAGACGTAGTTCACGGTAGGTCCTTTTGGCATGAATGATGGACTGAAATGGTCTGGACAATTTCTTCACAGCCACTCGCAGGCCAGTTTTAGCATCAAAGGCTGAACTAAAAAACAATAGTTTAGAAAAACAGCATTAAATATGCCTATTAAGACTAAAATAGGATTCCCCCCCCCCATTCAATAGGTATCTTGTTTAACTGAATGAATATAACTTTGTGCCCAAGAAGAAATAAGTCACAAGTTTAAGGTTTGTGTAAGAGCAGGAAGGAAAACAAAGGTGAAGGTGCTTACAAGTTTTAGAATGAATCATTAGAAGAGTTTTAAGAATGTATTGATGAGTTTGGGAATTGCAGCTGGATTTATAAAGGAAGAATGACAATTTTTGCAATCATTTAGTGACTCACAGCAAAAGATATAGCAATGACTTCCTGTAACTTCGAATATTTCAACCTCAACAGAATACAGTGGTGCCTCGCAAGACGAAATTAATTCGTTCCGCGAGTCTTTTCGTCTTGCGATGTTTTTCGTCTTGCGAAGCACGGTCCGTCGCAACTGCGCCTCTTCAAGCGGCTTTAAGAAAAAAGCGAACAAACTCGCAAGACGTTTTCGTCTTGCAAAGCAAGCCCATAGGGAAAATCGTCTAGCGAAGCAACGCAAAAACCGAAAAACCCTTTCGTCTTGCGCATTTTTCGTTTTGCGAGGCATTCGTCTTGCGGGGCACCACTGTATTGTGACATTTCAGAAGCTAGGGCTCGCTGTATCCAGGTCACAGCATTAGCAGACACATGATGGATGTCTCCAAGCAAGTTTTTTGTAGAAATAAGGCACTGAATACCTAGGATCTCTGGTAGTAAGTGAATTTTCAGGTGATGTTAGCCAATAGCTTTACAGTGATGACAACTTGAAGGTGGTATGGTACAGATGTCACTGCCTATGGGACACATTTTGCAGATTTTTTGGCATTCCAAGTTTTACCATCAGAAAGCCAGACTACTCCTCACCCTAAAACACACATACAACCAATATGGTTACAACAGCATACTTTGGTGCCATTGTCACGGGCACCTGTCTATACCTGGGACAATTGTGAAATATTTTCTAAAGTTTATTTGTTTTTCTTAGTGTGGAAAATAGGTACTTGTATACATATCAAGTCTTTTTTAAAAAAGGGGAGTGGAGCATCAAGCAAAACTTGTCTGATAAATGAAGTTGATTAGGTTTGCAATTCACCATCCCACTGACTTGTGTTAAATTAGTGGAAACACCTGCAGATACAAATGATGCTAAGTGCCTTTCTGCAAGGATCCACTGATACATCCAATTTTCTATTCTAGAGCAGGGCTAGTGCCACACTAGCAGGAAGCCACTCGCACTTCTCAATTGACTCTAGACTAGTATGGATTTGCTTTTCAATAATTTACGTTTGGTACCTGATCATAATATGGAATTGATGAGGCATTTTCAGTATGCTTCTACTGAAGCATTGTTTTAAAGAACAAGTTCCCTTTTAATTTACCCTGTCAATATGGCACTGCCCTGCACCTTGCCTTACCACAGAACACATGTTGCAAGAGCCAGCAAAAAATGTTTAAGTTGCAAACAAAACTCCACTTCTGCTTTTTATTCCTTTTTTTGCATCTAAATCAAATTTTCCCTGACAAAAATATTGTGAGCAGAGACTTAAATGATCTGAAATCAGGGTAGGGATAAGACATGATGAAAACAGTAGAAAGATATGTTAATTTTTCTGAAGATCTCAAACAAGTGCCACACATTTTAACAAAAATGTAATGATTTGTGATAGTTACTAAGTTACAGAGACGTGCAAACCACCATCCTTCAGATCAGAACACATACATTTGACATATCTAACAATTCAGTCAGAAATTATTTGGATGTTTTAACAGAAGCAGTGTGCATCTGAACAAAAATGGGAAATGCTGGTATTTTTTCTTGGTGATATTAGTATGATCTACAAAGGTCCGTAAGACACACAGGATGCATAAGTGCCCCCAATAACTCCTTATCTGGACCTAGCTAGCTGTAGAGAGGAACAAGTGAAAGCAATATAAACTTAGAAGATGAAGTCTGGAAATAATTACTGGGTGGTGGTAGTGGGCCATAACAAATGAGAAATTCCTTCATATAATGCAAGCTCAGGGGGCTAGGTGAGCTGCTTCATCCTCACATATACCATGAAAGTGAATGGTACATTATAGAGAATATAGATAGCTCTCCCTCACTTAAGTATGGGAGTTTCAGGAAGACTTGCAAGGGTTTCAGTGTATACGCACTATGTGTAGTGCTCTAAGCAGCCTGAAACAGAAGCTTTATATGAGCTCGAGTCTCTAATGATGAGAATAAAGCACAACTTCTTTTTACTTTTCCAGCCCACCCAAAACTTTCCCCTGCTGTATTTTATAACTATACAGTACAGTGATTCTGATTAAAGGGAAAAGAATGCTTTTTTTCCTCCTGAAACAACCATATATAGTGTAGAGCGGTTGGTACTTTCTGACCTAATATCACATACCTAACCCTAATTTACCCTCCTCCAGGATACCTGCAATAAACTGTTAGTGGTCTGAGTAAGTCAATTCTTATCCCCCGACCTCACACATACATTTTCTGACAAATCATGCCAAACACCTCAAGAGCTCACAAAACTTTGCTGGGCTGTTTGTAAATATATTAGCATTAGTATTATTAATATTATTAGACTTATATACTTCTGTGTGCCTAAGTAGGCCACTACTTTAATTCCATTTTGCTTCCAAAATTGATGGGCACTCAACCACCTGAGCTTGATATTAGAGGGAATGGAGATATATGTGTATTTACTTAATGGATACAAGGCGCAAAACTTGATTGTGGAATTACTTAGTGGAATTACCATTAATTATTCTGCAAACTGATCACTACAGTAACTAGATGTATCAGCAGTAATAACTAGCAAAAAGGCTAAGGTCTTTCAAAACTCTGCAGTATACATTCCTATCCTACCACGACAATGGTGTAATGAACCACACCTGCCTATCAGAGTCATCAATGAATGCAAATTTCTGAGGCCACCAGGATCTATGTTGTAGGTGTTTAAAAAACAAAATTTCATTGTTTTCTCCTATGAGAACTTGTCTCATGATATTGCTCTTACCTGACAAAACACAAGCAAGTGAAATATTGTTTCAAACGAGACATGAAATAATAAAACAGTTTAGATCAAGATATGTTTTTCTAGGAAAAAATGCAGAACAAGAACTCTGCAGTAAATTGGCTTAATATCTACAATTAAAAGAACGGTGCTATGTAGCTGCAGAAGAACACAAATACACAGAGTCTGAGTCTTTGTTTTCAGTTATCACATGAGCCAGTTTGCGCCTCCCAAGTCAAGAACAAACTTTTGCTACAGATCATAGTGTTTGTCTGGAAGGAAATAAACCACAACCCTTGGTTTGGACACAATGTTAAGCCAGAGACTGGGCTAGCAGAGAGGAACAAAGTGGCTCAGACTAGTACTTTCACTGCAAACCATTCACTAGTTTACTGTGCCATGTAAATAAGGTAAATATATACATGTAACTCTAGCTAAACTATCACAGAAGGCTGGTAGTCTGATAAGTACAATTCAAGTATTTGTTACGAAAGAAGTTATGACTACCTTGAACTTACAATGGTTATGTTGTTTTATATACAAAAATACTTACATCTCTTAGTCAGAATGACTAAACCGCTTCTGGCGCAACGGGACACTGTGACAAGTCCCAGAGCGCACAGAAACACCGTTTATCTTCCCGCTGCAGTGGTACCTATTTATCTACTTGCAATGGCATGCTTTCGAACTGCTGGGTTGGCAGAAGCTGGAACAGAGCAATGGGAGCTCACCCTGTTGCACAGATTCGAACCGCCGACCTTCTGATTGGCAAGCCCAAGAGGCCTAGAGGTTCTGTAGCCAAGACAACATCCATTTATTGTTGGATTCTTGAGTAAGCTTCTATGCTTTGTCCTGGCAGTCTAACTGTAATATGTATTTTGCTGTGAGGAATGTGGTAGTGAAGTCAAACATCTATGGATAGTGCCTATGACATCATGAGGAGATGAATCACAAATTCCTCTCCTGCCAATCTCTGATACCCCTGGCCAGCTGTTTTTCCTTCAGCAGCTTTGCACTCAACCTCTTCAGTACACATCTTCCTCACTTGCAAGTAAACTCTTATTCCCTACTCTCATTCCCAGCAAGATCAGTGTAAGAAACTGGGGGAGACCCAGGTTCATGGTGTTTATTGAGATACCAGCCTATCCTACCTCACAGACTTGTGAGAATAAAGAAGGGTGGGGGAAGAAACTATGTACATAACCCTTAGCTTCTTCAAGGAGTGTTGGAATAAAAATGCAAAAAATATTAAGACTAATTACAAGTTATTTAATTGTGCAGTGTTGAGAATATTGCTTTATGTTTGTTTTCAAGATTCTGCTAAAAAACCAAACCTCATTAAACACCCAACAGTTCGCAAGCCAAATGCAACTAAAATAATCAAGAAGTCATTTCCTACCAAAGCCAATAATCTTGGCACCACAAAGCAAAATAAAGGGCCGTGCATAAGATGCTTAACATAATGCCTTTTGAAAACTAGAGAACTTGAAGAAAGCCACTGTTTGGTGCACATTTTGATTGTTTCTGGAGACATTGCTCAACTGTGCGAGTTGTGCGTTCCCAAATAAGTAGGGAATGAGTTCATAGCGGTTACGGGAATAAGTGACGGAGATCAAGGCACTGCAGCAGACGGAGCGACAAGTACATCAAACGCCTCTACTACTTCTGCTGCTAACTTGCACTGCCCCAGCATTACGGTGCAAGAGAACCAAACAGGCAACGCTTTTTCTTTTAGTACTTGCAACCGAGAGCCGGTCCCTCGGAATCACAGGATCTAACCGACTTCCTTTTGCAAGGAGGACTGGGTGTGGACATAGGCGAGATCCACCGCCTTCTAAGGCCGCTTTCAGAATCTCCCAGCTAATCAATCATCCCATTCAGAATGACAGGCCTTCGTGGCGGCTGCTGTCCCGTACGCACGAAGGGCTGCGGGGCCGCGGGGGGGGGGGGTAAAGGAGCGGCAGTAACCCGGGAGAGCGGCAGTAACTTACCAGACGGAGCCGTAAGCCCCGGAGCCCACCGGAGAGAGGTTCTGGTAACGCTCAGGCACTTCCCAGACCGTCTTGTTCAGCTCCTGCCGGTAGAACTTGGGCCGCTCTTGGGTCATCTCGACCCCGAGCCCGCCCCACCCAGCGCGGCCGGGAGTGGGGGGGGGGAAAGACCCTCGAGCAGAACCGTTGGCTCCTCCCCCTTCGGAGAAAGGGGGTTTCCTGCTCCGAGGGTAAAGAGGTCGCTCGCGCCCAGCGGCCGCCTCAGTAACTGGCCTCGTGCCGCCGCCGCCGACACCCCAACCCCGCCCCGCGGCCGGAGGGGAAGGCCAGGCCAAGCGGGGCTCTTCTGCCTCCCGCCGTCTGTCGGGTCGCAACCCCGCGGCCTCCTGCACAGGCCCAAGTCAGGGAGCCTAACAGGTGGGCGCGAGGGGTCCCCCTGAGCAGAGCAGAGCTTGCACTGGGAAGGGGGGCGGCAAAGTCAAGCAGCAACGCCGAGGAGGAGGAGGAGCTGGTGCTGCTGCTGCCGCCTGACTTCTCCCGACCTCTTCCTAAGTCCCCGATTGCAGAGGTCTCGCGAGACCCACGGCGCGGAAAGAGCTTTGAGGCGATGCCCCAATATGGAACCCAGCTCCAGCGCCCTATGATGAGCGCAACACCCAGAAAGAGGGGAACGTCTCGCGAGATCTGGAAGGAGGCGAGAAGGAAAGAGGAGGAGGAAGAGGAAGGGTGGAGCGTGATGCCGGCCAGGGTTTAAGGCTTCCAGGTGCTGCTGCTTAAGGCAGCGGGAACCTGGACAGGTGCATTCTCGGAAGGCTGGCTCACACCCGCCACCTTGTGACTTCCTCCTCCCGTTCTTTCTGTGCCCCCGGGGAAGAAGCGCATTAGCTGTTTTGTGCTTGCAGTTGCACATAATGTTCGTTAACAAATAATCGTTGGAATGCAATTCTCTACAGTCCTCGGCTAGTAAATTGTGGTAGCTAACAACACAGTCTTCCTTGTTATTGGTTAATGCGGGATGAGGAGCTGTTTTCCAGCTCATGGGCTGCATTCCCTTCTTGGACCAACTTCTGGGGGCCATTTTCGTGGTGCAGCAATGGACGTAAATTTTACCTTCGTACTGTTTCTACACACGCCCCCCTTTCCCCTGACAAGCCAGATAAATTAGCTATGGCTGCTGATCCTTTCTTGTTTAGATTCCTATGCTAGGTCTGTTGTAAGCCTCACGTTTCTGAGTTTTATTGGCATAAACCCATTTTTTGCTTCACTCTGCAGGACTGTCCAATCTTTCCAATCAGAAAGCTATTTGTCACTATCTGCAGTGCCAAGCTAGGTTGCTTTCATTCACCATCCAGATGCAACGTTGCTTGTTGCACGTACGCAGCACCACTTGCCTTTCCTGTTTCTTGCAAATAAAACTGGTAGCACCCAACTGTTGGCTTCTAACCATTGTTGAGGATAACATGCGTACACTAAATTCATTTTTAATAAGCTGCATACATTAAAATAACTTATAAAAGTTCCCACTGAGTAAGCCACGCATTTGTACAAAGTCATGTAAATTGTAAAAAAAAAAAAAAAGGTTAATTCGAGAATTCGAACGTTAACTTCAGTTGCTGCGAGTCATCGCGCAACCTGGTGGCGCAAGGGGTCCATAGCAGAACACATCCCTCCCTCCCATGCCGGCTATGCGTGAAGCTGGAAAACCCGCCCGGACCCAGAACGCCTGGCGGGCACGTCACAATCCCATCTCCGGCGACAGCACACGCAGTTACTTGTATACGCGCTAGGCCACTTTTTACGCCGCCCCCACCTCCCTTGGCCCTAGTTAAATCCGGCGAAGCCCCGGGGAAGCGAGCGGTGGGCTGGGACACCGCGAGGCGCATGCGCTCCGCCCATGGGACAAGGGGAGGCGGGCGAGGGGCCTGACGCGCGGCTCCGGCTCCTGCCTGTCACGCAGAGCAGGGGGCGGCGCCGCACGCGTTTGGAAGAGCCAGGGGGAGTGGCCTTCCCCGGGAGCCCCAGCTCGGGAGGAAGTGACAGCAGCAGCAGCGGCGGCGGCGAGGAGATCTGGTGGCGCGCGCAACGGCGCGCGAAGATACCCGTCGTACGCACGCGCCGACCGGCTCGCCCGCGGCCAGCGCAGGCGCAGGAAATATCCTTGGAGCGCACGCGCGGGGGGTCGCGGGGGCTGCTGTCTCTAGCCGCCATGGAGCGGAAAGGTGAGTGCGCTTGGCCCCGCCGCCTCCCCGCCAACCTCACCCCCCTCCCCGCCGCCGCCCCTCGCCCGCCGCCCTCGGCCCCTCGGCTCTTCTAGTCAGGCTTCAGCTTTCTGGGTCTTGGCGGCTCGCTTCCTCCGCGTCCCTGGTTGTTGCCCCAATTCACACGAGATCGGGCGTCGGTTTCCTTTTGTCAGGTCCCGCTGTTATCCGCAGAGTTCTTCTCACGGATCCTAACTGCCAGTCTTCGGGTATCCTGGCAAATGTCCGGCCCTTGGGCTCCCCTTCCTCGGCCTCCACCCCGCTACCCAGTATGTGATAAAAGAGGGTGACATAATCGCCTGTCTCCTCCAGTAACGTGTTTGGGGATATTTTTTTTAATATTATGAATATGGGTACAATGAGTCTATTATGAGCACGTGTCTCACGAATCTGGTTTGTTCTTGGATTAATGCTCCTTCTAGGGAAGAGGGGGTTAATCTGAGAACAAAATAAAACCGGATAGGTTTGATGATGCGAATAATGGGCCCTTCTTTTTCACCCTGAACAAAAGCTTACTGACTCTTGCCCCACCCCTTCTTCTTCTTTTTCCCTCTGTTTCTTCCTAGTTCTAGCATTGCAAGCCCGGAAGAAGCGGACTAAAGCCAAGAAGGAAAAAGCCCAGAGAAAGTAAGTGTGACCCTACTGCCTTAAAGTGGAATGGTGTCCTGGACAGTGACAATAATTTCCTGAAATGATGTGCAGAAGCCAGCCTGGTAGCCTTGGTTGCATGGTAATGAGAAATCTTCCAGATTTTCCAATTCTAAGTGACTCTTTACATCCGGAGGGTAGCCTCAGTGTTAAAACCGCATAAACTCACATGAGTGATATACCCTCTTCTGCATCTTGTGCATATTTTAAGTGGGCACCATTAAATTTGTCTCTGGGTGCCTATCAGCTTGCTGGTAATATTCTCGTCTCCTTTTCCAAGGATAATATTTTAATCTAAAATAGTAGATAAACTTAATGGATTAAATATGTTATTTATTTATATACATTTTAAACCGTAGTAGGGTGAAATCAAAGCCCTGGGTGCTGTCCAACAGGGCCACTGCAGCATCTGCAGCCTTGCAGCACATACTGGCTGGCAATTAGGCCTGCTGCTGTCACATGACAGCTGTAAGGCTTGCTCAGTCCTCTGTCTTGAATGTCTGCCATCCCAGAAAGTCCCCCTCCCCACCAGCAGCAATTCTGCCCAGAAGTTTAGCAGGCAAAATGGAAAACCACACTGGCAGAGCGATGCCGATGTCACTCTGCAGGCAGAGGCTGACAGGGCTGGGGGAAGCAAGATCTCTGCTTAATCGAGCCCCCCAGCCTGGTGCAAGCAGAATTTGAATTGTGACCTTGAGATTTACATTTATATTGTATAGCAAGCCATTCTGGCTAGCCCTGGATTTCAAGTGTTATTTTCATAGTCATAATAAGCTGTTCTGGCCTTGTAGATCCAAGAAGCTTGAAACATGTTCAAAATGGTGCACTAACTTCTGAACATCTAAGATTGCCCGTAAACTCAGCAAACTAAAATGCAATAGACATGTGTTCTCTGTGTAGTTTAATACTGTAATAAGAGTATTTAATAATCCCACTCAAACTGAAGGGTGGAACTTACTTTAAACATTTCAGATATCACATAGAAGAGGGAAGTCTTCTCTTTTTCACCCTGTTACTATAACTCGAAAAGAGATTTGACCATACCGTACTCTATGTAGCTGCTGTAGACTGACTTTGGTGGACTAAATTGATAGGCCAGTTCTTTGAAATTTTACTGAGAAGTCCCACTGAAATCAGTTAAGTGTGGATAAGATTGTGTTCTGTGTGTGTTAAGCGGCAAGTGGTTTCAGATTAAGAAAATGGAGCCAGAGAATGTGCATTATTTAGTGAGAGTAATTATCGGAGTTGATAGTGCTCTCTGAAAGTTCTTTAAGCCTGGAATATTAAGGAAAGTAATCCCTTGTCTAAGCACTAGCCAAGTACCCATATGCAAACAGGAGTTACATGTGGGAAAGTGAGAGGAGTAAAAGTTTTTGCAAGCTAGTAACTTGAGGTGGAGGGGAAGGATTATTTACAAGACTCAAGTAAGCCCCGTTTAAGTGAGACTTCTGAGTAAAATTTCAAAGGATTGTACTGCACAGTCACTGGAAGCGTACATGTGTAGATGCCATCATATGCCATTAAATGCTCTAATAATTTTTTCCCCCTATTGACTTTGAAATAGGCCTGAATTGAACCCCTTTGTCTGCATTTTCAAATGGTTATTAGTTGTTGTTGTTGTCATTAATTTGTACCCCACCAATCTGACTGGGTTGCCCCTGGTTTGTCATGTCCTGCCCTTCATTATTCATATTTCTCCAGTTCTCATGCAGTGCACAAAAAGCTCCCAAATCTGGCATCTCTGACTGGAGAATAGCAATAATGAAGTACTGCTTTGTAGATGATCCTAGTTTCAGTTGCTGGAATCTGCAGTTAAATTAACTCAGGTAGCAGTAGTGGGGGAAATATTTGCCTCTGAGCAATTGGAAAACCAGATAGAGCTAGGCTAGGTGCACCAATATTCTGACTTGGTGTCAAGTGGCTTCGTTTATTCACCTACCCTATGCCTCTTCTCATCCATTGTTCACTTCACTAATTTTTGTCCATGTAGCATTTCTGTCACTTCCGAACAGTCAAGGCAATTTTTGTGTCTTAAAATCATGCTTTCTGAAATCATGCTGTGATTGCAAAGTTTTAATAGTTGTAGCATTGTTTTCAGTGTAGTCTCTTGTCTCAAATATTTTACTCTATTTAGATTGAATCCATAGTGATAACCCACTGCATGAAGGTTTACTGCAAAGTTGTGGCAAGCTAGTAATATTCAGAAATTTAATCCCAAATTTCCCAAGCTCGCTCTTCTGTTTTCGAAGCTGTCATGCACTGTGGAAGCATTCTAGTAAAAATTAAAAGAGTTGGCCAACAGTTAACTTAATTATACAACCCAAAACCGTTATTTACAAATTCATATAGTGGCTTAAGTAGAGTGGTTATTATAACATGTTCAGCCAAGGTAGCTTCCCATTTAATGCTAGTGCTCTGAGAGAGTTCCGGTTTTTTAATTGCTTGTAGAAAAGAACAATAAAAAATGTTCCGTTCTTGTCAAAAAATCAAGAACTTGACATAAAGTTGTTTATTGCTGTTTCTGCAGCTAACATGTCTTGAATCTTCATATGTAAGATGGCTAATACTCTGGCAGTTCTGAGAGCCTTAAAATAGCCATGGCTATCCTTTATCACAGAGGAAGAGAAGCGGTAGAATTTTGCTGTAACAAAGTTAGGCTTAGGACACAATATATAATGAAATGCAAAACCCCATGGGCTCAAAGCCCCATTTCTCCTGAGCTGTGGTATGTGTGGAAGAAGTATAACAGGATCTGTGCATGTTTCCCATGCCTTCCTTTTTCATTCTTCCCCACTCCCAATTGATGCCCATCCATACACTTGAGTTGGTTGGCAGAAGAAATGGGTCTTTGAGCCCTAGGTGGATTTCTCCACTCAAAGCTGCTGCTTGTGTGATTTTGCCACTGAACTTGATGGATAGGCTTATTTCTTAACGGCAAACATAAATTTAAAAGAACAGGCTTTAAATAGTGCCTTCTTTTTTGGAATAATTTTGAGCAACAGCTATGTTACTATGTATACAAAGCTATCAGTGATTTATCAAAATATATTTTAAGTTTAAGAAACATTTAAATATACAATGTTGACTTGCGTATAATGGTGCAATAGATCACAAAAATGTTTCTAACCCACCTGTCTTCTGTCTTCTAAAAGCAGTAGTTTTTATCAGGCTTCCCTGCATAGAGGTAAGCCTTGCTCATAACCAGGCAAATGGTTACCAACAAGCTGCATGTGGTATTTGACAGTCAAATATCAGATCTCTGCTAAAAGCCAATACACTTTAAAGAAAAGAAAGAGAGCATTCAAGTCAAGGCAGAGGTCAGCTATGGAGGTGATAAATGGCAATACATATAGAGTGCTTTCTGTGATTATAACCTGTGATCACTGCAAAATATGTGCTGCTTTCTGGCCATGGGTTTCCTTCTGATAACATTGGTGCTTATACGTAGAACTACTGTTTTGTTGTGTGTGTACCTTGCGGGCCACTTCACACACACAAGTATGCTATGAATGTTTGAAAACATGTCTTCCATACACTTGTCAGTTGGGACCGGGTGAAGCTTCTTGACAAGTGCTGTGCTGTACTGTGAGTGGGAGCCTGGGCTTGCTGCTTTTTAATGTGTTCCAAGGTGGTGGTTTTACATACTACCTACACCTTTTAAAATATATTTAATGCATTTATAACCCACAGACCTAGTCAGTATGTCATCAGTACAGGTCCTACTGGTTGTGAGCATTAGTTGCCTGCATTAGCTAGAATGCATCAATGAAGGTTCATTTCCCTCCCAGAACCTTGGAAAGCAAGCAGTTGTTCTTGCTGCTACCTCTGTGCATTTTTGTTAGTGTGGAAATGCAGCATTCCCCTTCTTTCAGTTAAAAAAAATGAGAGTGACACACCCTTCTTTGCAGGGTCACAAGGTTCCCCAAATCCCTGTACTTCAGGGCTTTGAGGAAATGTAGGTCTTTGGGGAGAAGGACTGCAGAACAGTAGCAGCTGGTAACAAGTCAAGCTCTCACATTTCTCTACACCCCAGATTTAATTATGATGGAGAGCACTGAGGAAATGCTAAGGCTGTAGGTAATAAGGGAGATATCCACTTGCCCTCCTGTCTGTAGAGGAAAGAGTGCCTAGAGGTCTGTGAGTATGTGGCCATCAGGGACCTCCATGGAATTCTACTTTTTTGCATGTATAACTGTGAAAACAATATACATGACATTTCCTTCTGAGCCATAGATATAGAATAAACTAAACTAATGCTGTTTCCCTTTAAGTAAATGCAGCCATTCTATATGCTGTGTCTAATTTTTTTTGCTCTCCACAACCATGAATTGTTTTAACATTAATACACAGATCCATCTGTATATGTCTGCTCTGTGTTCTGTGCCATGTGTTCTGTTCTTCTGACATTGCTGGCACTACTGAATGAGTGGGAAAATATGTAGGAGTGTGAGGGCAAGACACTACTGCAATACTGTTTTTCCTTCTTTGTTGTCTTGCTCCCTATAGGCAGAGAGACAAGGGTGAGATCCCTTAAACCCCAAATTCCTACTTGCTGGGAGTTAAATGCTCATGAATACAAGTGCTTTTTTCACCTCACCCCCACCTTTGAAGAAACATGCTGTCTTCACTCATAAATCAGCATGGTATCTAATGAAATGCTTGAATGTTCATTGTTTCACCTTGCGATGAGAAGCTACATGTTAATTGGCCTTTTATTTTTTTAATCTGTTTCCTCTGAATTTCTGTCTAGAACAGTTAATGGTTACAGACGGGTTGGGGTTGCATCACCTTATTTCTTTATGCATTATTATTGTTCAAACACAGTTTGGTGGCATTCATCCTGAGAATGAATGCCTGAAGGAAGAAATGACCAAATTTCTCTGGTATGTGTTCTCTGGTATAAGTAGAATAGATAAAATAGAACTACCCTATGGTTGTTTCTCAGTGATAGAAGTCATACAGTTTTATAGTTCTAAAGCTAGTGATTAATTGGCATGTTTTCTTTAAGAAAATAGAAAACCTTCAATTCTCAGGTCTGTGGGAGAGGAAGCAAGAGTTTTTGATTAATTATAACTTTTAAGAACAAGAACTTGACTGGTTTTCCTTCATAGAATATGAACGTTACTGCATTCTTCATACATTTAAATATGGGGAATGTAGATTACAGTAAAGGACTAAGCATGCATATTGTTAGACAGTACAGTTGTACCTTGGTTGCCAAATACCTTGGAACTCGTATGTTTTGGTTCCCGAATGATAAAAAACCAGAAGTGAGTGTTCCAGTCTTTGAATGATTTTCGGAAGCTGAACGTCTGGCGCAGCTTCCGATTGGCTGCAGGACGCTCCTGCAGCCAATCAGAAGCTGCTCCTTGGTTTTCGAACAGTTCTGGGAGTTGAACGGACTCCCGGAACACATTCTGTTTGAGAACCAAGGTACGACTGTATGATGTATATCTTGTGAAGACATAATCAGAAACCTACTTTATCTAGATTATTAAATGAAACAGTCAGTATGGCAATTCTGCTGCCAGTTCTGCACCAGTGAACCCCATACAATTGAATGGGGCTTATGCATGAATAACTAGAATCAGAGTTACAGACAGCCTTAGTTAAGGACTGTTGGTTATATGAATTGCATATGCAATCAAGTCTGGGATCCAAAAAGCATGCCTAGTAGATTTTTTGATTTTGAACAGCAAGCCTCATGCCATATAACAAACTGTGTTTGAAAGATCCTTTTAGTTTCAAAAGGCTTGTTGTGTAACATTGGCTAGGGGTTGGGAGAGTTGCCATTTGAGAATCTCAAGCCCCAGACCCTCTTCAGTGAGTGGAACTAGTTATTTGATTCTTCAAAAGAAGTTCTATTGAGTACATGGGTATTTAATCCAGGGTAAATGCATATAGGATTCCAGTCTTTGGCTGTGTTTGCACCATCTGATTTTCATGGGAGGAAGTCTTTAGAGTTTGTTCCTCTTTTCCCTGGTTAAGTTTTTGTATCACTTTTTACTTGCTTGCATTCCACGCCCACCCAGAGCAACCAAGGAATTACCTAAGAGTAACCGTTTGGTTTTAGCATTTAGTCGCAAGCAGATTCACAAGCTGTAAAAGACTTCAGTCTGTTTTCTCACAATAAGTATAGTCGTACCTTGGAAGTCGAACTGAATCCGTTCCAGAAGTCCGTTTGACTTCCAAAATGTTCGGAAACCAAAGCGCGGCTTCTGATTGGCTGCAGGAAGCTCCTGCAGCCAATCGGAAGCCCTGTCAGACATTCAGCTTCCAAAAATAGTTCACAAACCGAAACAGCCACTTCTGGGTTACGGTGTTCAGGAGCCGAAACATTTGAGAACTAAACTGTTCAAAAACCAAGGTACGACTGTAGTACTTCTTTCTTTGCTGATCTGTTTGAGAAGAAAAGCTGCAGCAGGCTAACTGAAGCCAGGCAGATTCACTTGCAAGCAAGAGCTTCTGTTGTTCTCCTGAGTAGATCTGTTGGTAGAGGAGGCAATGGCAGTGTACCTTGCAATACCTGGAATGTTACAGCACAAATTAGTGCTTATTTCATGAATAAGATGTGCAAGCTAGAACTTGAATGTGTTTGCAGGCGGAGCCGCTGACCACACTTATTCAGACTGTATTTCAGCTGCATCTTCATTTGTCTTGCTTTGTGTAACTTTTTCTCTGCCTTTTCAGCTTTTTACATAGACTGATGCATTGCTGTTTGGTTTTCATAGCTCATCAGCTCAGTTAATCACTGAAATGCCAGCATGAACTGAAAGGCTAAATATGTTGCAGAAGTACCATTCAATAGCTAAGAATGATACTGGCAATTGCTTCTGCAATTGTCCAGTTTGTTTATTTCTTAATAAGAACATATGAGATGAAGAAGCTTGTCTTGTTTAGGTTGGGATGCCTTTATGAAAATTGTCTTCCATCTTTTCCATAGAATTGTTTTGGGCAGAGCTAGAAAAATAATTGGCACCTACTGGCACAGAGAAGCTAATACTTTGAGCTCTTGTGCTCATACAGTATAATCAGTACTGTGATACTCTTTTCTTTCAAAGTTCTGAAGGAAATTTATTATTGAACAGGAAACTCGTAGCTTCACTTCAGTTAGGCTACTTAGTTAGTATATCTGGAAAGACTTTGGAAGTTGGTCAGCATCAAAAGAATAGGATGAGTTTTTGGCCATTCCAGAGCATGGCTAAATTTTTCAGGAAGCAAATTAGCTGAGAGCAACTCTCTTCAGTGATGCTGCAAGGCATTTACCTGCAATGCAGTGCTATGCATCTGCAGCTAGGTGGTGGAGGCAAATTCCATTTCTCTCTTGCTTTTGCACAAAGCTTTGCTGTGTTCAGGAAGAACCAGCCCTCTGCTTGCAATTTATGTACCGCTATTACTTGCACCAGGGTGCCATTTAATTTTTGATGGCTCTTTCGAAAACTGTTGGCCCGACTTCAGAGATACCTTCATCAATGGGAGTCCGTGCTTCGTGCAGGTAAGCTTTCCTTTTACAGCATTTTTTAAAACCCAGATGGAAAAAAGGGAGTTTGGCTGCCTCAATGAGGGCTTCTCTGAATTCCATTTAAGCTCATAAATCTTCCTGAGGACACTGATTCAATTGTCACCCTCCCCTAGCATGTAATCTTACCAGATGCTTAGCTTAAGAACAAATCCAGTGAAGTTAGGTTGTAAAAGCAAGTAGATATTCAGAAGCCCAAGGTGCTTGTTGGGGTGGATGTCTGCCAAATGTTCTGATATGTTAAAATGGATTCATTCAAGGCTTCTGTTAGCATTTGATGTGTTTCTAGCAGTGTAGCAGTTCTGACAGCTGTCTGTTTCTTATTCATTGAAATGCAGTCTCTGGAACTCTCACATCAGCCTTTTGTCCCTGCTTACAAGCTGACTTCTAAATCGTTTAAATGAATCAGAAGATGCTTTCAGGTTTCTCTTCTTAGTAACAATTTGCTCAAATAAAGCATTGTTTAGAATCAAATGATGTATTAAAATAAGGTCTTTGTACCTCCTATGCATGTTTTACCATCCTTGCCCATGCCCGTTTGGGGTGCATTTTAGGAGGGATAAATTTTAGGAGGGCGGGGCAGGAGCAGTTGTGGGGATTGTATTGAGCATTTTTAAAAGATTTAATAGCAAAAGTACACATACTTTTCAAGAAACATTAGAGTGAAAATATTGCCTTTGAAAGGCAATCACATCTCTGCAGTGTTATGTGGTCTTTTTCACTCCCTGGCAAATAATAGTTCACTCTCATTTTGAAAGTATAAGGACTTGAAATAATTAATTGCAAAGATATTGAGCTCTCTGAGTCTTTGTAACATCACTCAGTGATAAGACATTCAGACATCCTTTAGATAAAGGATCAGGATAGTTCTCAAAAGCTTTATGAAGGCTTTCTAGTAACTTCTTTGCTGCAGGAAGATTGTGCTTGTGGAAGAGATGTGTGATTGCAGAATATTCAGGGAATTTCAAACAGCGTTTTTGCCTGGAAAATTAGCTTTAAGGCTTACCCTAATTCCTTGTCGATGCATGCCCTAGAACGTTCTGTCATTAAAAACCGATCTAGTAAACCTTAACAATTCAGCGTTCCCATAGTTATGACGTAATTAATGAAGAGATTTGCTGTGATGGGTGTGGCTTCTAGGGGGATCACATTGATTTCATCCTTATTCATTTCCTCTCTAGGTTTGAGATTTATTGAGTAGTGTTATGATTTTTTAAAATCATTGTCTGCAGTTGTCTTAACTCTTGTTTAACATTTGATTTTGTGTTTATTCCTGTATGTGCTCTGCTCGCATTAGGCTAACTGTGAATATTTACAACTTTTAATTTTTGCCAAAGAAAGATGTAGGGAGTTTAAATAAATCTTCAAGAGATGAGTGTGTGGAGGGAACAGTCAGTTTAGAATGTGTGTAAAATGTTCCAGAAGTGTACATGAGCACTCTTTGCAAGTATGCTGATTTATTTATTTTTGTTTGAACATCCCTACACCAAACCCCACAATAGCTGTATTTCACAATTGTTTTGTGAAACCAGTTACTTTACAAAGGTTTATTTGTTACTTTATTTGCAAAATAACTGATATGTGTTGTATATAATGGTGTCACATAGCTGTCAGTAAGAACAGAATGAAGAGGGAAGCAGGTTTTGGCTATTCCCCCTACCACCGGCAACCCTGTGCACACACAAAAATCTTCTCCAGAGGGTTGGGGACCCTCAGAGCATTGATTTATGCCTTATGATCAGCTGAGCAACTCAGTATTTAACAAACAAAATCCAGGGAGTGACTAGATATAGGTATGTTTCTCTTGGTATTCAAATATAATATGTCATGGATCACTGTAGCAGTCAGTCTAAAGCCTGACAACTACTAGTTGACAGCATGCAAGTTGTAGTTACATGTTTCTAGATATGCATGACTATTTTTCTTTCTGCTGAAAGATTGGGTTTTCTTTTCTGCCACTCTATACAGTAGCTTGAAATTCCCGTTTTTAGGGAGCCATAAAGATGGGTTCGTCCCACTGCATAGAAGCACACTGAGTCACTTATAGGGCTGGAATGCATTTGGGTACCTGTAATAGGATGACTAAACTAAAGCCATTCTGAGGGGCTGTCTATAGAAAATAATTCAGAATCCTAAAATTTCCCTTCATCCTGAACCCATCACCAAGCAGTTTTCACTGCAAGTCTTCTATGAGCTACTGGCAATTTTTAGCCTAAGGACTGTCCTACACTGTTGAAGCCTTCTGAATGCCTATTATTTTTTGTTAAAATATTTTTGAAAGCCAGTAATGAGACCATGTGTATCTCCCTGGGGAGGAATTCCAAAGGTTAGGACCACCACTGAGAAAGCCCTGTTCCCGTAACCTACCTGCCTTATGACTGGCCATAGAGCAGAGTCTTGGACTCTGATCTTGGGCAGATTCATACAGGTATAGAGGGTCCTTCAGATAAATTAGGCTGCTAAAGCTACTAGCCTGCTGAAATGTTTACTGTTCCATTGAGACACTGGCAGCCTGCATTTCCTTGCTGGCTGGAGAGGATCGGAAGCCCCTTCATAACCAGCATGGAAATGAAAGTTCTTAAAAAAAAAAAAAAAAGGACCCTGCTATCAAGCAGATGTAAAATGAACCATCCCTCCACAATCCTGCATGGTTTTCACACTGATCAGGGAGGGAGGTGCTTTCCTTCCTCCATGGTTGGCATGGAAACCAAGTGGACTGGGCAGAGGAGGGATGGAGAGAGCCATCCTCTACCAGCTCACTCCCTTGCCAGTATGAAATTCCTGTTTGCTTATAGCTACAAGGTGAGTAGTTAGTTACAAGCCTGAATATTTGCTGCTATTATTCTCTGCCTGCCTCTCCCGCCTCTTGATTGGCATTTTTTGGAAAGGGGCAGTCATTTGGTCCAGCGCCTCCAGCTTAGGAAATTCTGCTACAGACAAAATACATCACAAAGTACAGCTGTACCTGGTAAAAGTGCAGTTGACTCCCTCCCCATGGCTGAGCAAGGCAAATACCTGGCATAATCATAGTGGGAGTGATTGGTGTACTGTGCAACATTTGATCCTCCATGAAGACAGCTCTAGACATTGGTGTGACTGGTATCTTTTGAAACTGTACTAATTTGAGTGTTGGTACTTGCTGCACATGTGGAGCTGTCTGCACAAGTTGTATCTGCTGAGAGGGTTTGTTCCAACCAAAGTAATCTGAGATAGATGTGATGCATTTGCATTTCAGTTACTTTTTAAAAAATTAGGAACATTTCTTTTGCCTATCATTATCCAACCTCAATCTGCATTTTAGTCTTTGCATATTCTTTCTTCCTTTGCTCTAAGTACACACAGTAAAAAGCTTTTGACTTACGAACTTACGATGTCTCCTAGGCCAGAAACCCAACATCGAGGCCCTGCTGCCCATTCAGAGAATGATCTTCCTGAACAAGAAGAGGAAATCCTGGGATCAGATGATGATGAGCAGGAAGATCCCAATGATTACTGCAAAGGTGAGATGTTTTATTTTACAATTTGAGTATCATAATTTTAGACCAACAATTAAGGTTGTAAACCTGGTTTGGTACATTGTATGTATCACCCAGTAAGTGATTTTGCTTTGTAGATAGAAAAAGGAACTCATCTATGGGGACTTGATAGACTAATACTTCTTCTTATAAGACCAGACATCTACCAGACTATGTCCTCCTTGTTTGTTTAGCAGATCAAAGTTAATACATCAAGACATATGCCTGCTTAAGGTATTTCTCAGTATTTTTATTTATTTAACTTTTTACGACTTCTCCAGCTTTCCATTTAATATAGGCTCCATATTTACAACTGAAATTAAAGTTAACATCAAAACTGCATAATAAACATCAGAAATATAAACTTAACAATAACAAAAAATGGAACTTTAGGAGCTGTAAAATTCATCAGGAAACCAGGAAATAAACAAAGCCTAATAAGTATGGCGAGTGAAAAGTAAAAACTATGTAGTTGTCTGGTAGGCTTCTCCAGCAGGTTGATAGGTGAGATTCCAAAGCAACATCATCTTCATGGAAAATGCCAGGGACAACACTGGATTAACCCATCCACCCATGCAGTGGTAGAATTTGGAATAAGTAGGGGGCGATTGTTCTGGTCAGAGGGAGACTGCATTCCCAAGGGTAGTTACTGTCTGCAATCCTTAGTTTGCAGGAAGCTCAGTATAGGACCCCCAGTGTGTGCTAGAGAATACTGGGTGAAGCAATTCAATTTGTACTGGTACCTTTAGATACCTGCCGACACTTAGAGAAAGCTATTGGTTGGTCTTCAGGTGCTGAGATTGTGCTTCCTCTAATTACCATATAAATCTGTACATTTTGGGTCCACTTGCTATATATAAAACACTGACATAGTGTCATACAGGAATTGGCAGAGGACAGTCATTTCCTCCACTTAAATACCATATGTCTACCTTCACATCACAGAATTCTCAATGGTAAAATGTTGCAAACATGACTGTATCTCCCCAATCCTGGCTCTAGTTACCCAAACTGGTATACTTAGCATCCTGCTCAATGGAATAAACTGAATGAAAAACATGTCATTTCTCCACTGACTTCATTTTGTGTGGGTGTACTGTTTGCCCGGCATAGAAATCTAGCAGGCTGGCAGCAAAGGCATGGATCTCTCTGTCTTTCTATTGCCAGCCAGCGTGTTCTATGCTAGACATGCGGGGGGGGGGTCACCTGCTGTGCCTGTATATGAAAACATGGTAGACTGGTAGCAAGAGGGAAGGAGCAGCCTGATGCAAACCCTCTTGCTTTTAATCCTGAACGCGCAGGAGGGGGCTTACCCATTATCAGCTAGCTTGGAATGGCAGTGGGCTGTCAGAAGAGGGATGAAGTTTTCAGACTTCTGCCTCCTGTCAGTCTGCCTGGTTTCTTTGCTTGACAGAAGGAGGCAGTTTCCCCACCTCCCTGTCCAGCATAGAAAGGATGCTGGAGAAGGGAATGCGTGCTCAGCCCCCCACCCCCGGACCCTCCTCCAAGCCCAGCCTAGAGATGCAGTCTACCAGAGAAGGGTTGAAGCACTCGATCAGCCCAGTCACTTGCCTGGATGAAATTCCTTGTTGCCCATGGCGACCAGGCAAGTGTTTAAAAACAAGCTTGCTTTGATAGTTCTTTCATTATAGTCCTTGCATTATCTAATCCAGTATAGTGATCCAGAAATATATTTTAAAAATTAATAACAAACTCCCCATGCTGAACAAACCAGGCTTCAAGGAAATACGTTCACCAAGCCATTTCTTAAAAGGTAGGATGTTCCCCTTTGTGTATACCTGAGAGTAAGCATCTTTTAATTTAATGGGATCTTTTTGTAGCAATTTATGAGATGGCATTGTTAGCTTTCCTCCTTGTTAAAAAGCAGGTTCACACAATTGCAAACAACGCTTGATGCTGTTGTGAAGTATGTGTGTAGGTGTAACAAGTACAGCTCGGGGGCCTAAATGGAGGTGCTGCCCTCATGGATCACAGTGATGTACTGTAGTTGCCTGGCGTGAATGTCAGAAAATGAATTGTTTTTGTGTGAAGTAGCTCCTGTTTGAGGTGGGCTGATTTGGGTTGGCTAATGATGCCATTTAGGTGGTTAGGACGATGTGTGAACCTCTTCAGATATGCAGCTTCCTACATGGTTGGACCCTTTGCAGTTCACCATAGTGGTGACAACCATAGCACAAAGGTAATGTGAGAAGGGGGCAAGAATGCATTGGCAGAATGGTGTACAGGAGCTCTTTAATAGGAGCTCACATAGGTCATAATTTTTCTTAATTCAGCATCGCCAAGGTCCAGGGATAAGTCTCAAAGTCAGTAATTCAACGACATACACCTTCATACATCAACTGGCAACTGATCCCACCATGCCCGTCTTCTCTCTGGATTGTTTTTGATAAATATTGAGTAAGTTCTTTAAACAAAGGCAGGGCTTGAATGTATGCATCTCCATTGGCTTCTTTTAATAAACTAGTGGTCAGTTATGTATCTGGAGGCAATTTTAACATGAACAAGGGCAGGCAAACTGAAATTTAATTCAGACAAAATGGAGATACTGTGGGTGGGAAGTTGGTCTTCTCCAGAAAGAAGGTTCAATTGGCTCTGGATGTGGGGTTGCACTTTGCCTGCAAGTCCAAGGACGCAACCTGGGAATCCTCCTGAATTCAGTAGGTGACATCCAATTGAGAAAATACTTTTTTTATTATTTAAGGTGGCTAACAAATGTGTTAAACAAAACATACGCATCTGTATTAGCACATAGAATTGACATGTTCTCAGTATGACCTTAATACTGAGTAGATTACCCATCAGATCATTCTCTTATCTCATGGCTAAGGCTCCTCATCATGGAAACCTTAGAGACACGCTAGGCTCTCATTCTTTTAAGGATATTGCTATGCTTTAGCTGAGTCATTCTGTTCTGTTATGAGCCCAGCATCTTATGAAGAGATTTGAAGAGTAGCCACCAGGTCTTCTTAATATTGTGACTAGACCTTACAAATCAACATCCCCTTTCAGCTGCAGTTTCAGCCAAGTGGTGTGTCATCATGTACTTCACCAAATAAAGAAAATCCCAGGGTAGCATTCCTGTTCTTATGGAGGGAAGGAAAAGCATTATTAAATCCAAATGTTCTTGCTACTGCTAGGAGAGAGCAGTTAGCAATGCATTATATCTCTCCCAATCCCAGAACTCATAGCTAATGTGACATTTGAAGTTTCTTAAACAGTAGTGTTTTTAAAAGATAATTTTTCTTATTGTGGAGTATATTTAGTGAGAAAATCAAGAGATTTGAGAGTTCCCAGTGGGATTGTACCACCTGCACATAGCCAGGCTGGTCTGCTTATCCTTCCCACATGGAGGAATAGCACACTACAGCTATTTTCTCTGCAGAAGCTGAGAAGGGAAAACACACCATCTATTCTATATTGTGCCTGATATTATTCTTTGGTAAGCTGTCAGGATTTATTTGCATGATATCTAAAATGAAGAAATTGCATGGTTCTACCAACAATTGTGTGTTCTCAAATGTTCTTTTTTTCATTTGTTTTTAAGAGAGATTAAAAGTGGCAGGTGCATAGATTGACCTGTGAGTTTCTCAATATCACTGAGGGTTCTTGACCCAATAACTCTTTTTACATTTCCTAGGAGGCTACCATCTTGTTAAAATAGGGGATCTGTTCAATGGAAGATACCATGTGATCCGGAAGCTGGGATGGGGACACTTTTCTACGGTGTGGTTATCATGGGACATCCAGTAAGTCTTTTTTCTTTTTGGAAGGAATTTCTGCTAGTTGCATGGAATATTGTTACAGACCAGCAACATGAGATTTTTCCTCAGAATGTTCCTCCTTGTTTTCAAATCCAGAGGTTTCATCTCATGCTTTAGAATAATAATAATAATAATAATAATAATAATAATAATAATAACAACAACAACAACAACAACAACAACAACAACAACAATAACAATAACAACATGGTAACATGTACAAACTGAAAACTGATTCATATTCCCCCTTACATATTATTTCTTCAAGTTTACTTTTTATTGAACTTGAGGGAAATTATGCATTCAGGAGTGACAGAGAACCTGCGTTTGTATTTTGTAGGAAATGATCCTGAGCATTCAGGTCTTTTTCTGTTAGTGTTATCTGATTCCTGAAGGCAGTTTAGCACTAAACTTTGTGTCCACTTAGGGGGAAGAGGTTTGTGGCAATGAAAGTTGTAAAGAGTGCTGAACACTACACAGAAACAGCATTGGATGAAATCAAACTGCTGAAATCTGTGAGTATCCACAAGTAGATGGTTTTGATTCAATTTCAAATTATATCCTTTAAAAATATCAGCAAATGGCTCCCAGCCATAATATAATATCTTGCTCCATACTAGATACAAAGGGGAATGCTGTACACAGGATTAGATTAGGCATTTGTTATTATTTTTCTTTAATTTGTAAAGGTCAATTTTTATCTCTGTTTCCAGAGCATTTTAAAAGATGACAGAAGATTATTTATTAAATTGGTTAGTCGTTTTATCTTGCCCAAGGCAGCCCAAAGCAACTTACAACCAACCAACCAAACAAACAGAAAAAGGAAAAAAAATCCACAAGAGATATATTAAAACCAAGGGGGTGGAATACATTTAAAACATCCCACACACTTCTAAAAGGCCACAGATAATTAAAGGTCAAAGTCTTGGTTGGAGGTGAAAATTTCTGCCTGGTTCTTAAAGATATGGCTATTGTAATTATTGCAAGTGGGTAATTCATCTCAAGTTTGGTTTGCTATTTGTGGCATTAGTTGTAGGTATCATGTCATCCCATTACCTTAGCTGGTAATCTTCCTTTCATGTATCCAGCAGTACATTTTCAGTCATTTTTATGGAGGGAGGGAAAGGTAAATGCAGGCTCATGAGAAGTAACAGCATTAGTACAGTTACTTAGACAGTGTTGTTTAGGAATTGATTAAAGAAGGGTTTTTCTGCCCCGGCTGGGGCATAAGGCAAGGTTAGTATGGACATAGTTGCTCAAGAATAGTCAGAAATGCTAACATAAATTGATTATTTGATTTGCTAAATAAGAATGTGGGGTGAGAATCTGGAGAGTGTCTTGGAAACCTATGGGATTTGATAAAGATAGAACCTGCATTAAATGATTTTTTATGGTGTTTGATTTCCCCTACAGGTCCGCAACACTGACCCAGACGACCCAAACAGAGAGAGAGTAGTTCAGTTATTAGATGACTTCAAAATCTCAGGAGTAAATGGTTCCCGTATCCTTTTAATAAAACCAGACTTTTCTACGATCTTTAATCCAGCAAAATGTGGGATTTAATAAAATACAATACTGGGTTAAAACGTAAATGATTGTCTTACACAGTGATGAAATTTCACAACGTGTAGCCGTTTGGCACAAGTATGTTTTCAGTTTCCTTCAACCATATAAAGAAAACAACCTACAAAAAGGTTTCCTTTCTAATTCTGAGCGGCAAGAGCCTTTTTGAATGTTGGAAGTTGGGAAGACAATTTGAAAAAAGTGAGAGTATTGTTTGGGCTTTCCCGCTGATGTGGCTTTAGCTTCATCTGCACCACCTTACGATATTTCTGTATCCCTGTGTGCGTGGAATTTACCAGTGAAAATTCATAGGACTGTTAATTATTAGAATACTTTCTGGTGCAATACCAGTACAGTGGTACCTCGGGTTAAGAACTTAATTCGTTCTGGAGGTCCGTTCTTAACCTGAAACTGTTCTTAACCTGAAGCACCACTTTAGCTAATGGGGCCTCCTGCTGCTGCGCAATTTCTGTTCTCATCCTGAAGCAAAGTTTTTAATTCGAGGTACTATTTCTGGGTTAGCGGAGTCTGTAACCTGAAGTGTCTGTAACCCGAGGTACCACTGTAATGGGGTGGATGTTGCGGCCTTGCTCATCTGGTTCCCAATGTCCTATATTGCTGCTGGTTACCGGGGGGGGGGGGCAGGGAGTGCAGTGGATGTGCAGTGGGGGGGAGCATTGGGCTGACTCAACCACTGCACCCACACCAAGCGCCCCATTGCCTTACCTCTCCCTCTTGGTAACTGGCAGCAGTGCACAGCATGGGGAAGCCACACAAGGAATGCCACACCACAGGCGGGGGCTGTGTAAAATTGCCACAAAGTGTAGCTGTTCTAGAAAACTACATGCAGATAGTCAGGGGGAAATGGGTATATACGCGATAACTAAGCATGAAATTTCTTTTTCCGTGTTGCTATGTATTCAGCAATAGCTGACTTTGTAAATGTTCTGGGAAATTCAGCCTTGACTCAGCTACAGATATTTGCATGGTGTTTGAAGTTCTGGGGCACCATCTTCTGAAATGGATCATCAAATCAAATTATCAGGGTCTTCCACTACTCTGTGTAAAAAGGATCATCCACCAGGCATGTTATATATACTACATTTGGGACTACTTTTGTGAAAAGTTGTTTTTGTCAAGCGTTTGGTGCTCCATAGTGCAGCTGGAGACTCTCTGTGATGTCAGTTGCTGCACTTTTGGCTGCTGGAACAGATCAAAATTGTAACAATGACTTCTCATTGGTGGATATCCTGTGCATCACATGCTCTAGGATCCCAAGATCAGGTCCTTCACACAGTATTTAAGAATTAACAAGAAACTGCTGTGAATCAGTAGGCCAGTTCAAGAGTTTTCTCATGCTTTCTGTCCAATAGCAGAATAAGATTCTATCTAATAGCAGAATCAGTGATCCTGTTCTGATTGATTTGGCAGCAAAACAGGGTAGGTTGTTGCATATCACTGGAAACCACAAGGCACTCTACTAAAAAGGCAGCACAGTTCCCAAAAGTGGAAGCAAAGGGCTGTGTATGTGTGCTTTACTGCTCCAGGAGCATTTTTGTTTGCTCCAGTTGGGCTTATATAAAGTGTGTGTGTGTGTGTGTGTGTGTGTGTGTGTGTGTGTGTGTTTTGAGGGGGAGGGAATCATTTGGGTGGGTTAACTTAGGGAAGGAGACACAGCTAGAGTGAAACAAAGGGAAGATGTGGGCACTCTTGCTACTAACTGAGGCAGGTGGGTGCCATCCCCCAACTGCCTTACACACACAGGAACAAAAGACTGGATGGTGATGATGGATCCTTTGTTTGCTCACTTCTCTCTGCCCCACACTTTGGCTGTGGGAAGAGGTGAAGAGGAGATGGAGTGACAGCACCTAACTAGGGTAATAGGTGGGGTGTTGCTCAGTTGCCCTGTCCACTTGCCCTGGTCCCTACTGGGTGCAGCTAAAGGAGGTGGAACCAAAGAGGCACACTGACCTGCTGCTTCTTCATTCTGTGAGTACGGAACAGCCCCTCGAGTCAGGTGATGCGCAAAAGGAGTTGGCAAAGTGCTGTGAATTGGACATCCCAATATGTCACAGTGGTGCCTCCACTCAAGGGCCTGACCTGATCATAGGCATCCTTATTTGAAAACAAGCCCTAATGGGACTTATTCCCATGTAAGGTTGACTGGGTGTGTTCAGGCTGCAAAATGTATCTTCCCTTCATATATCACACACTTGTACATTAACATATAATACTGGAGGCATCATCCCATTGAATAACACACACACACACACACACACACACACACACACACGTGTTGTGCAACGCTTTGTTGCAAGTCCCATTTGTAATTGATGCTTCAAGAACAGAAATGAAAGCTGGGAAGGATGGCGAAGCCTAGAGTAGAAGAATAGTGCTAAAATGAATGGGAATTACGCCTTCAGCAACAGTAGGTTGAAGATCAAGTAAAGAACGCTCATTTTGCTATAGTTTCCATAGTAACCTGGCTTTTTCACTGCTTGCTTCATAATAAAATCAAGCTTTTGGTCACATTTTGGCTCTTCGGTATACTTTGGAAGTTACACAATGACATTTTGTCACCCGTATGTGACTTTCCTTTGTCATTTGTTCTCTGCAGGTTTTGCAGGGACTGGACTATTTGCACGCCAAGTGTCGGATTATCCACACTGATATTAAACCAGAGAACATTCTGCTGTGTGTTAATGACCAGTATATCCGCAGGCTGGCTGCAGAAGCAACAGAGTGGCAGAGATCTGGAGCCCCCCCTCCTTCTGGCTCTGCAGGTGCTTTTTGTGTTTTAGCTTAAAGTCAGTTAATTCTGAAGTGGTTTGTTAGGATATGACAAATACTAGCTGTCTAGATCACCCTGAACATGATTAATATGGAACATCATTTCAGTTTGTCTATAAAATAGATATTCATTGCAGTGCTAGCTGTATGGTTCCGTATAGAGCTCATGAAAAGTGTGTAAACTGCCACGCTGGAGAATTATTTAAAATGCTGTTTCTGATCTCATGTAATTAAATTGATAATAGACCATCTTCTGTTTCGTTGTGTATAAAAGAGTCTATAGAAATTCAATTTAGAAGACCTCTGCAGTGAGGTGCATCTTGGATATGCCTTGCTCAGTCTTTTGTATTCTCCAGAGAGTTTAAAAATTCTTTCCATCATACATTCCGTATATATTATGTATAAGTAGACTCTCCATTAAGTGGCTTTACTATTATAGGTGTTCAATCTTTTAAGACAAATCTGATATAGAAATTGAATCCTCCCTGGTGCTGCCAAAGAGCTGTGCAACAGTATCTCAGGATTACTTTTGAAGAGCATTGACTAATGGTAAAAGCGGGGAGGGTGTTCCTAATTTGGTCTCCACCAAATCTGTGGTGTTTTATTGAGACTACATGAACTCCATCCTTTTCAGTCACCAGCCAAGGTGGCACACTGTGCCTGAAGTTTTCATAAGAGTATGGTTACAGAGCAGTAGCCATGACAACTGTTTAATGTCTTGCTGTATCTGTATTCTTCAAGACCAGTCAGTTTTCAAAACAGAGGTCCAGGGGTCACAACCCTGTCCTTCTCCAGTGGTCAGGCTCTTTCTTGTCTATTAAACATTTTTACCCCTTGATTAAACATAGGTCTGCTGGGACCAATGAAAATTATTTTTGTGGGCTGTCAGCTGACCACCTGTGATTTACTGTTTCAAGTACAGTCGTACCTTGGAAGTCGAACGGAATCCATTCCGGAAGTCTGTTCGACTTCCAAAACGTTAGAAAACCAAAGCACAGCTTCTGATTGGCTGCAGGAAGCTCCTGCAGCCAATTGGAAGCCGGCGAAGCCCCCGTCGGACATTCTGCTTCCGAAAGAATGTTAGAAAACCAGAACAGTCGCTTCCAGGTTTTGATCGTTCAGGAGCCAGAACGTTCAAGAACTAGGCTGTTTGACTTCCAAGGTACGACTGGTTAATTGGAAATTGATGGAACTTGAAGTGGGCTTAATGCACTCTTGACTTACCTATGTGTCATCTCAGTTCACTTTTTAAAGTACTGTGTATGTGCTGCTGTGTTGCCTCACTTGCATGTAATTATTCCCCTCACTTTGAAAACGGTTGAGTGGCCTGACAATTGATAACATAATTGTTGTTATGTATAATAATCTGACATCAAGTTCTCTCTGCTTCCATAAGAAGGTAACAATTTAGTGTTTGGAACAGCTTCTCAGTGTTGCAGGAGTGATTTAAGTAGATGCCTGTCTTCCAGTGCTGCTCAGTGTTGGAATTTAATCTGTTGATGACTTGATGAGAACATTTTCCTTTTTTTCTATACTGCAGTCATGTTTCAGAAGTAGTTTTCTGTTAACTATAGAATAGTTTGAGTAGTATGCCACTTTAATAGCATGATTGCAGGCATATTAATTGTATTTCTTTTTTATTTCACAGTGAGTACTGCACCACAGCCCAAACCAGTAAGTGTGATAACTTGTGCATGTTATAAATGAGTTAAACTTTGCATTCAGATGTACACTGTCTTTTTACAGAGCAGTTCCAGTGCTGTGGGAAGGCTCCTACCAAACAGCACAATTGTGTCTGGACATATTTAGATTTCTATTTCCCACCATCCCAGGGGCTCAGATTTTAGCATGCTGCCATATACACTTCATTTCTTTCAGTTCTCTTAATGGTTACCCTTTCTTTGCCTTAGTTTGGCTATTTTTCTAGCTACTACAATTGCAGGAATTTCTGATGACCAAATCTATGATTTTTCTGTTCGTATCTTATATTTATTCGCATGAACACGTACTTGGGGGTAGTCTGAACTGCTCACTTGAATGAAATAAATATGATGTGAATTGGTCTGTAGTGCACAAAGGTTCCTTGTTTAATATCTGAAATATCTAGAGCAGGCATAGGCAAACTCGGCCCTCCAGATGCTTTGAGACTACAATTCCCATCATCCCTGACCACTGGTCCTGTTAGCTAGGGATGATGGGAGTTATAGTCTGAAAACATCTGGAGGGCCGAGTTTACCTATGCCTGATCTAGAATGTGGTCAGTTATTATCAATGAGTGCTAGCAATTTACACAAGGAAGAATAATTATGGAGAATTTTTCTGCTATGTAAATGGTATTGACATCCAAGAGCGCTCACCACAGAAAGGCTTTGTTTGACATCTTCTAATTTGCACTTAGACTACAATCCTATATCCACTTACATGGGAGTGCCATTGAACTCAGTAGGAATTCTGAGTTAAGCTTAGGAGTGCATCATTAACAAGCACATACTAGAATTATGAGAATAGGATTGAAATACTGGATTTCTGGTGGCAATCCTTTACTTGCAAACCTGGAAATAAGCCAAATTGAACTCATATAAACATGTATAGGATTGCAGTGTAAATGTTCATGATATCTGGATGTTCTTTATGACCAGAGGGATGGTGTTATTTCCTTCTGTTTTCCCTTATTTAACTACGTTTTCTGTATAAAAAGCAGTAGGCAATAGATGCCTGAGGGTTGGTGTATTTGCAATTACCCTGCAGGCTGACAAAATGTCGAAAAATAAGAAAAAGAAATTGAAAAAGAAACAGAAACGACAGGCGGAGCTGCTGGAGAAGCGAATTCAGGAAATTGAGGAGATGGAGAAGGAAGCCATCCCACTGCAAGCAGAGCCTGAGGAGCAGCAGGAGGAGCAGCAGGAAATTCCACAGCCACTTGAGCTGCTCTTAAAAGAGAGCCCTCCAGATGAAGAGCTGCCGGAAAAGACAGGTATGGATTTCTAGAAAATATGTGCTTTGGGTGTACTTGGTAATAATGCATCCTTTGAAAGGGAGGAGGTTTTAAAATAATCATTAATAGACATTGAACATAACACAAGTAATGATAAAAACTCTACAGGAAAATAAAATATTAACAGATCATTATTGTTACCATAGGAATTAGCATTTTCCCAGCATATGTAATGGACATCTTAAGCCACTGTTTATAAGTGATTAGAACAGCTGCAGTATTGGATACTGTTTGCACTTCATAGCTAATCACTAGTCATTTAAAACCCGTTTAGTTATAACTCCATTTTTTCTCTTTTATCTAGATGACATTTCCCTTGTATCCGAGCAAGCTGTCTTAATGGAAGGAGTTGAAAAATGCATAACAGAGATCAACTGTAATGGAGTGATGCAAATGGCTACCTTCTCAGAGTCCATCAACCAAGTGTCAGTGAGACTGGAGGAAGACCTTCACAATGCCAATGATTGCAGCAGGCCCTCGCAGGAGGAGGAGGAAGAGGAGGAGAGCTGTGCTTACAACCAAAGTAATGGTGGCCCAGAGGCCAGCATACAGGAAGCATTATCAGACTCCTGCGAGCCCTTAATTTCGGAGGTTGCAGATTCAATGATATGCCAAGCAACTTCAAGCGACGGACAGTATTTTAGTGAACAGCAGATCAGCCATTTGCAAGAGAGCATCAGGGCAGAAATCCCTTCGGAGGATGAGAATGAGAATAATGAGTCATCTGAGAACAGCCAAGGTACAGGACATGGGTTCTGTATAAGCAATAAATTGTGCAATTTTGACGCAAACCGTGTTATGGAATATGCCACAATCATGTTGATATATTATCAACATTTCCTAAGTTTCCAAAGCATTTATCACACATGATCATGATAATCTTACAGCAGCATTCCTTGTAAGGCACGCTAGTATTGTTTTTTCCCCATATGAAGGGAGAGGCAGGGAGAAGCCAGATAATGACTTGTTTAAAGTCATCCAGCAAAGTCTGAGGTGAGATTAGACAAGGCATGAGTTGGCTTTAGTTTATTCTCTGTCCTTTATTGTGCTTCATTGTGAAGTGAAAACTTCTCTATTAGAGCTGGCCCTGGTTGTAAGAAAAGAAGAACTGTCAAGGTTCTTCCTTTCTCCATAACACATGGCTTGAAGATTCTAAAAGTTAAATAGTTAAAGTCAACCACAATTTGCCAGGTTTGGAAGAAGTGACAAGCTGTGATTGATCACAAACAGAAGCAAGAGCTTCTGGTCTTCCACTTATAGTAGCACTGAAGGAGAAGGGGGGAGCACATGAGCTCAAGGCTTGTGTATTTCCTGTCGCATTAAGCCACGGTTTATAGTGACATGCAAACCAACTCATGGATGTGAAATTAATACTTGACTCCAGACAAGGAGTGACTAGTACTCTAATAAACAATGATGCTTTTAGAATTTGTGTGGCAGATGGTGGGCCTGTCCATGTGGAGTTAACTGGCTGTTGTTTGTGCTGTGCCTAGGAAAATCGGCTGCTGGAAATTTCCTCCTTAATCCTCTTGAGCCTGGGAATGCAGATAAGCTCAAAGTGAAGATAGCTGACCTAGGAAATGCTTGCTGGGTGGTAAGTTTTAAAGCTCTTTCCATACTGTTACAGAAACTGCTGTCTCTTTGCAGTTAGCTCAGGTGAATGTAGCAAACATACCTCTGATATTTCCCCCCATTAATATTGTTTATTAAAAATTGGTTTCTTACACACAGACACCCATACAGACCCCTCACATTCCCACCAAAAAGCAGGAAACCAAACAGTACTGGTACTGTTAGTAGTGGTATTGAAAAATACGCTGACTACAATGAGAAGTGAGATCTAGCTTCTTACAGGCGGCACATCTTCAATGTAGCATTGAGAGTTCATGTGACATGGTTGGATCAGTTCATTGCAGCAAGTTAGTTGGTGACCAGGGGGTCAATGTACGCAAGCAGTATTCTAAACTAATCTGTCCACTTCATTCAAGCCTGTACATAGCCTGATTATGTAAGTTGGCTTTTCTAATAATGGAAGGTTCCAAACTTGGTTCCACCGTTCCTCCAAAGTGAAGGGGGAGCTCTGGTTCCAATGCTGAGCAACCTGAGCTTCACAGCCAGCAAAAGAAATAAACTCCTGATACAGAAGTTCACACATCTCCTCTGGAAAGATAGAGAGCAAGGCCCGCTGTGGCAAGGAAGGTACAATTTGTGATACGTTAGCAGAGATTTCCTGTGATACCTGAGACCAAAAGGTTTGTATCACTGTGTATGAGCACCACTTGTGGTAGTATATGTCGCACGATCAACAGGCATCCAGCATTCCATAGGGAGTGATCCAGTAATCCTCTGTTTGGTAGCAGTACAGATTCATCTCAACACATGTTTGAGACTGGACTCAAGGATAGATAGAGTCAGGGTTTTTTTGGCACATTGATTTCCAAGGTGCATCTTCAAATTAAGTACCCAAGTTTGTCTCAGCCCCATATTAGAGCCACAAAAGTGACCACAAGCCTTTGTTGATGCTGTATAGTATCCTAATTAGCACTGGGGTAGGCAGAAGGGAAGATGAAGGTGAGGGAGGGCAGACCAAGTAAAGGAATGAGCACCAGATAATTGAGAGCTATATTACATCTTGCAGATCTGTCCTCTAACAGCAACACTAGGGGCTCTGTTGACACCAGCTAGTGCCTATACATGCCTTTGAATTCACTGGGGTTCATTTCTCAGATGTATTCATTCCCTAGTACATGTCTACTTGGTCTCTGGAATCTCCTTTGATCTCTCATCTTAAACCCACAGCATAAACATTTCACTGAGGACATTCAGACACGGCAATACCGATCCTTGGAAGTACTGATTGGAGCCGGTTATAGCACCCCAGCTGATATTTGGAGTACAGCCTGCATGGTAAGTTCAATCACATTGTCTTAAATCTTTGAAGTGGTGTCAGTTGCAGAATTCTGCAGGAATTAAATTACTGTTAAACTGCAATAAGCTGATAGTACGTTTGAATCTGTTTTAAAGTTTTGTCTGCTGTTTTCTTGGTTTTGTTGTGTGTGTGTTTTGCATTTGTTATATCCATACTATCGTGGTGTTCACCTCCTGTTGTCGGATATATCTGTTTTTATGTCCCTGTGTTTTTATGTTTGTACATATTTTATGGGCTAATAGCCGTAAATAAATAAATAAATAAATAAATATATCCATACTGCCCTGAAAAGAAATGAAGCGTGCTATTAGAAATTAAATGAAGCTTTTCATTTAATAGAAGCAAGCTTTTTACTTAAAAAAAAATTATTACTATATTGCCAATGTTTGGTAAGGCCTGCTTGTTTCAGACTTCATGGGCAAAGTAATTTACAGGTCTAAAGCCTAACCAGTTATATGTCTGTGTTCAGTATCAGAAGTTTGGTGAGCAAGGCACTCTGGGATGTGGACCTTGTTTTGAATCAAAATTGCTTGACTAAAAGAGCCCTGAAGTATTCATGATACTTGTCGGATGGCAAGGGTGGCTGCTCATGAGTAACCAGGCAGGACTCCGACCTGTCTTTTACAGGTTTTATTTGGGTGCAAACTATTTACAGTGGAGAACCCCAAAATTCATGTCTGCCTCAATCACTAGCAGAATCCGGGAGTGCCTGTTTCCTGGACCTCCTCCAGCGTAAAAGCCTCGTTATGCCCAGCCTT
Organism: Podarcis filfolensis; assembly: GCF_964270895.1. Taxonomy (NCBI): domain Eukaryota; kingdom Metazoa; phylum Chordata; class Lepidosauria; order Squamata; family Lacertidae; genus Podarcis; species Podarcis filfolensis. The sequence continues at coordinate 53,364,960 of NC_139609.1, read as the reverse complement.
TTCCTTCCCTCTTTGCGCTTTAGACTTCTGCTCAGGGTGGGCGACGGAGGGAGTGTGCTTCCCTCCTGGATGGCTTTGCCAGAAGTGGTGCTGAGGCTCCCACCAGCGTCCTCTGGTCCTTTCACCTCTTCCCCACTGGAGGTGGGGTTTTCCTCATCACTGGAAGAGGAACTGCTTCACAAGATTTTCAGAGGCTCCCTGTAACACAACTGCCCTTCTGTTTCCCACTCCTGTTCTGATGGCAGTTCCCTGAATTACTCTTTCAGCAGCATAATTTAGAGTGGATTCTTTTTCTCTACACACTAACGTGTGATTTGGATTGTGGCTTTTATACCAAATGTCTGTATTCCCCCCAAAGACCCTGAAAGTTGTCTGACATTTCCTTGTTTAGGCCTTCGAACTGGCTACGGGTGACTATCTGTTTGAGCCTCACTCTGGAGAAGATTACTCAAGGGATGAAGGTGAGTACCAACTACTTCTAGTACTTTAAATTATTTCTGCACATAGTTCCTACGCAAGGGGGTTTGGAAGTTCTAGCTCTACAAAGCAAGACCTCAAAAAGAGATCTAGCCTCTTTATTCTGTTGAGAGCTTTTAATACTAGTCTGCTGGAGTCTACTGGTACATTACGCAGCTCATTTTCAATACCCGTCAGATTTAAAAACAGATTGTTTTAGGTTCCAGCGTGTTACTCTTAGTCATTTATTAAATAATCAGTGGTTTGTTTTTAACAGCATTAAGTTCCTTGAAATATTTTTAATAGAAAGGTAACACATAAAAAGAACTATTCCCAATGTAGAGATTTATGTCTGCCAGAATAGACTCATCTAACAGGCAGAGCAATAGAAAACGGAGGGGGGGAGAACAGGACAAATACTCAAATCCAGCAGGGAAGACGGTGGAAAGAGCACATTTTTCCTCCCCACTTGGTCAGCCTCCTCATGATTTTCTCTCTCATTGATCCTAACTGGATGAAAGCCATTGTGTGTTAATACTATTACATATTATTTCTTTCATGCCCTCTCCTGGGGAATACAGACCATATTGCATTAATCATAGAACTTCTGGGGAAAATACCTCGCAAGCTCATTGTGGCTGGAAAATACTCCAAGGAGTTCTTCACCAAAAAAGGTAAGGGGAAAATAATCTGAGGTTGAATGGCTGAGGTTCCAGACCTGGGGTAGCTGGAATATCTAGTTTTTATTCTTTTGCTTCTTTGTTTTCTTTTATAATAACAAAGCGCCCATTTACTTTGCTGATGTATATGAGCAATGGCAGAGAGGGTTACTCATTTGCTTAAAATTATTTCTACTTTTCATTCATTGGAAACAAAGTCAGACTTCTTTAGCCATTGGGGCCCCTTGGGCTGCTGGTCAGGAAGCTTCAGCCCACAGGCTGCATTAGGCCCACTGAGGTCCCATTTTGGCCCACAATGCCATTTGTCCTGCCCAAGTCCTGCCCACCTGACATTGTATGATAGCAGGTGTAGAGCAAGATTGGGATTTAGGCTTTTTGGAAAGTGAGGAAGACAGAGAACATGGAATACCAGACTTCTCAAAAAAAAAATCCCAGAGTCCAGACACTTCCTTAAAGTGTAGTCCATATTTGGCACAATGCTGCCTAGATATCACTACTTCATACAGTCCATAATTTACAACTTGCCTTGCGCTGGGTGTTAAATTTGAAAGAGAAAAAATACTCCTTTTTCTATTGAGCAATATCATTTAGAAGGGAGCATTAGAATCCTGATACCTGTTCTGTTTGCCTTCCTGTTCATGTTAATGTGAGCCTTGTTAATCTTCCTGTCATTGTTCTCAGGTGATCTGAAGCACATCACCAAACTGAAGCCATGGGGCCTTTTTGAAGTTTTGGTGGAGAAATACGAGTGGTCCCAAGACGAGGCAGCTGCATTCACAGACTTCTTATTACCTATGCTGGAACTGAACCCTGAGAAGAGAGCTACAGCAGCACAGTGTCTCAGGCACCCCTGGCTCAACTCCTAGATGTATTGGCCCTATAACTGGGTTTACAGCATAATATATACACACCTAGATGTCCCAGCTGCCCCTTCCCTCTCCTCCCAGGTCAATTTTTTCCTTGTTGATTTTCAGAGTGAAGCTTCTCCTTGAGGGCTTTTGAGATTTTAGATAAATCTAACCGTTCATGTGAGTTTGTGTACTCGACTCAGTAGGGACTATTGTCAGCCAGTGGGCGTCCAATATGTTTTGCCGTGATTGGAGTTTGCCAAAGAGTTTTTACTGGAATGTGAAATGACCCCTGACTCTCTTCCTTACTCAAGTACCTAACCCTGAAGGTGTGGGGAAATCTCCATTGGGACACACTCCCTTAACTATATTGCCGTCATCCCAAGGGGGATGTGAAGAGCTGTGAATCCCTCCTTAGCTCACTGACTCTGGGAGTCATTTTCTTAGTGCACATCCAGTTGCTGACAGTAAGAGGAGAAATGGCAGATGGCACCAAGGTGGTAGCTCCATGTGGAGCACTGAACTCGACTCGACTCATTCCTAAGGTGTCTGCTCTGCTGCTTGGGTAACTTTCTTTTTTTCTCGTTATTCTTTTCAGGAGTACTTTTCTCTAGTTTTAGACATTTAATCCTTTGAAACAACTTCTTTTGAACTGTATCTCACTTTTTTTAGCACCATTTTTTTTGTCCCCTCCATGTTCACTTGCGTTTCTGAGTCCCGTGAAATAAGCTGCTCTCCAAAGCCGTAGCATGTGAACCCGAGTAAGTTTCACATGGAAAATAAAGGCAGCCGACATTGGTAGAGGTCACTGTCTCTTTACAAGTATGGCTCTATGCATTTGTTGGCTGCAGAGGGGCAGCCAGGTTGCCCAAGTTTAGTGCCCAACATGCAGCCCCAGGCAATATGGGGCTTGCCAACAGTGTACAGTGGCCCAAAAGGCATTTGACGATGGCATGGTTTCTGCTACAAAAGCCAGGAGGTGATCCAGCCTGTGGCAGACCACTTTTTCCATAGGTCTCCCTTATGCCCCCAGGGGCCTTGTTGGCCTTGTGTGAAATTGTCTTTTTAGGAGAGAGCAGTTACGTTTTCAGTCTGGAAAAAAGGATATGTTCTTCCTTTTCAACAATAAGGAAAGGTAATATTGGGGGCTGTCTTTCCAACTGTACCCAGACTATCAATCACCCTATTTCCAAAGGTTAATGAATGTAATGATATATATATACCCTGTTAACTGTCCAAGGTGCTGGACTCTAGAAATTCCCTTTCGAATAGAATTTCTTAACAGCAGAACAAATAATCTAGGGGAACAGAGTAGTTTGAATCTTCCCCACCCACCCCTAGAGATGAAGTGTCAAACTCTGTTCTCCAGAATCATTACAGCCATTGTTGCTCAGCAGAGAATATACAACGCAAGCTTGTAAAACTCCTAGGAAAAGGGGTTAGTTGTGACTGGCTCTTGTAGGCTTTTTATTTTATTAGAAAGATATGTAACTCTTGCTAGTTTTACAATGAGTATCTCCTAGGTTTTCCCAGGTTTGTTTTTTTAAATCCCCAGCATCTTGCTCAAATGTAAGGTTTGGAGACTTCCCATGGACCAAATAGGCCTTTGAGATTGCAAAATTCTCCCAGGCTGGAAACTGCTGGAGGACTCAGAATTGAAGGCACTCTGAGGGACAATTCAATGCAAAAGCTACCAGCAGGAAAACACTCTTCTCAGTTGTTTTCTCTTGGCAGGAAATCCCAGTTTATAGTCATCTTAAACCCTCGTTATCCTTTGCAAAAAAAATCTGGTGCAGTTTTATTTCACTTTATCTTAAATGGAAGTTTAACCATCATACCTCCTTCACTTTGGAATTTGGCTGCACTGTCATATTATACCTGACTGAGGCTTTTGCAAAATTTGTGCTGCATGTCCATTTAGGAGATCTTAAGCAATGTTCTCTTTGTACAATCTTAAGATGAAAAGGAAAAGGTTCCAATAGTTTTAAATGATACTCCTGTTATCTAAAGTATTGTCCTCACCTCCAAGAAGCACTTCTTTGCTTGACTGTAAGGATCGAAATAGAATGTATAAATACATACTTTCTTTTTGAATACTGTGAAAACTTGCTGGCAGGGAGAATTGAATTTCCGGTGTCAATGCAACCTAGTTTGCATCAACATCTTGCCTACCTGAATGGAACAAAATGCTCCTAGGTGTGGGGGCTGCATCTCTTGGGTTTTGATATAGGTTCCCCTCCACCGAAGAAGGCTGCTGCCACCTCTTTTGCACTAAGAGAGAAGTTCTGGTATAATACAAGAGGTAGCTTGTCAGGATCGCCTACATATTTGGGGGCTCACATTGGATTCACTCAACTTCCAAATTGCCATAAAGTGCTCACTAACAGATTTGTACTTGTTTTGTCGTTCTAAAACCTGAAGGAAAAAAATACATTTTTATTCTTTCTATTGGGTGCATTGTCTTTTTTTCTTTGTAAATGCAGCAGCACAATAAACAGGTTATTAAATAATCCACAGGTACTTTTGATATGCTGTCTATATTCATCCACAGGTTTCGTACAGTAAAGCCTCTTATCTGAACAGGCTGTGAGACAGTGAGAAGCTTAAATTAAATCCAAGCACTGTTGTGTTATGGGGATATAGTGATCTAGTTGCATGGCTGCAGGGCAGGAAAAGGAAACAAAGAATATTGGTGGCTGATGAGTTCAGGAAATGGTGGTCTGCTTTTAGACTGCTGGAGAAAAGATGATGAAATTAATTCTTGAAAGCATAAACCACAATGCATAATTGATCAGACATTTCATTATCATGGTCTAAGTTAAGATTTACATTACAATACTAGCAGTTTTTTTTAACTCTGTATCATCTTAATGCAATACTGGTCTCATTGCAGGAGGAGATGTTTGAATTGTCCCAGATAATTAACCATAAAGAGAAATCCAGTTAATACTCTTGGGTTTCAGAGTAGATCTGTTTAGCATAATCTTATCATTTGAGTTTATTTCTAATACGCTCTGTGCAGTGGACAGAGCATACTGCAGAAATGCATTACCAACTACTAGCATGTTTTGCTTGTTCTGTGGTTCTTTTGGTATTTTAATGGGATATTTGGTAAGGGTAAGGGAGGGGAGGGTTAGCTTTGTGGCTGATGTCTGGGACTTGCTTATAGACCTATTCTCCTTGGGTACCAGTATTACTGCATCTTGTTGGAACTGCTAATTTTTGCTGCAGATTTCTTTCATCTATGCTTTACGGAAAACCTCAGGCTACACTGAACATAAGAACAGAATAAAAAACCAAATTTGGAAAACTGCAAGCAACTGCACACCTAATGAGATATTCTCCATGGTCAGCACCTCTCCTTGATGCACAGCAAACTCATGACCGGAAGGAAGTTTCACGATCACTCTGTAGTGCAGGATAGAAAGTCATTCTTCAAAGAAGGAAGTCTACTATCCTCCTGGGCATGCCTGTCATTGGGCCTCAGTTACTTTTGTGGCTTTCCACTCTGGCTTCATGTAAACAAAGGAGGGAACAGATTACTTCACATAGGCTGCTTGTTACTTATTATATGCCTGCATTGTCTCTTGATTGATTGGATCCCTCAGTTAAAAGAGAATGTCATGAATATGTTGATTCTTGCATAGCAGATCTTCAAGAATATTTGGGTATAGTTCTTGGCAAAGGCAAAGGTTTTGAGAATCTAGTAGGTGATCTTTCCGCAGAAAGATGGGTTAATTTTACAAAAGGAGTCCTCACTCCCCCCCCTTTTGAGGTGCCTTTGGTTTTGTGTCAGAGCACAATTGAATGTCTGCAGGCAATAAAAGTCTGGGAGCGTGTATCAAGCAGCCTTCTGGACTCCACCGTCATAGTTGGAATGTGTATGTCGCCCACTTCAATCAAGGTACACTTGAGGTTGTTTGTCTTCATTCATTTCCTTCTTCTGCAAGACAAAAAACACAACATTCAACAAATGGTGACCCTGAAAAGTATCCAGGCCTCATGACTACTATTTAAGGAGCCCTTGTTTCATGGCCCAAAAGAGTGTTATGATATGCACATGAGCCCACACTTACTCAGGGAGGGGAGAAGGTGTGTGATGTGCAGCTTGAACCTCTAGTACTAAATTGAAAGCCATCACTAGCCATGATTATATATGAAAAAAGGATGTCACTCCCTTTCTGTATTTACAATTTGGGCTTGCAGTTAATGAGAACTGGCTCAATTTAGTACCCAATGTACCAATAAGGACTGCACTGGAAGTGTATCGGCTTCATCACAACTGACTAGACCTGAATTCCATGGATGAGCAGGGCTTTGAAGGATGATGGGCAATGAGGAAAAGATAGATCATCTCTCCACAGGGCTATTGCGGTGCTGTTTAGTATCTAGCAAACATATATTTAAGGGGAGAGTCATACCTACACCTGCTAGAAGCTTGCTTGGAGTTGTATACATAGGCTTGAGTTTTTGGCATTCATGCAGAAGCATTTGCATTACAGGCTGTTTTTCAGGGATATAGTTATGCAGAAGCCTTGACATGTGCACCCTTCAAGTAAGCCCCCTCTTTTAAATACTTGGTTTCTCCCTGTACCATGGCACAAGGACTGAGCTCCCCACCACCACATGATGAAGCAACTATGCTCAAGTAAAGCAGGTGTGGTCAGTACCTGGATGGGAGGCAAGCTGGATACTATTTGCCAGCTGGAGTTTCACCATGGAAGAAAGGCTGGATATAAAGGTAATAATTGAAATAAACTCAAATTGCCCACTGCAGTTACTGTTCCTGCATGAGCACACATCTGGGTAAGCTATGCAGTTAAGCACAGCTCGGAACCACCATTCCCTCATCATATCCCATAGTCCTGGCACTTCTGAATGCATGCCTAATGCTATCCTACAAGGTACTAGCCGGGTGGAGGGTGGTGTCTGCCCCGAGAGAGGTTCCATATACACAATAGGATCACCTTTATTATCCACTTGGAAGTCAGATGGAAGGAGATTGTCTTGCCGGTTGCCAAGCACAAATGCCAAGAAGGAGAGAATGAAGGCGTCCAGGATCCCAATGATGCAGAGGATGTATGCCCAGCGCACTGTGCACACCCCCAGTGTGTATTTGTCAGTCTTCTCACCACACATACGTTTCACCTCAGGTGAGTCCCAGCCATCAGGGTAGAGCAGGCAGCCTATGGACAAGCCTGCACCTGCAGGGAAAGATGCTTTGCATTAATAAGATTTCCAAATTGATGACTGCAGGCATCTTGTCTCATTCAGGATGTTTGCGTGGTGCAAGAAGGTTTTCGAACATAATCTTGGTTCCAGTAATGTCTTTCAAATCTCTCCCAGAAATTGCCGGATGAAGGGGGAAGAGAGGCTGAATGAAAACGAAGAGAGCCAAACGACACAAATGGAGTGCTTTTGCTCAGTGTTGCATCAGTGGTAACACAAGGCAGAATCTCTTGCAAACTGCCACTCATCTCCACAGCATGGAGAAGGTCATTGCCATTCAGCGTCTCTGCCTTTGATGGGCACAGTTCTATGTTAGCTTAACTAGTGATGATATGAATGTGTGGAAGCAATTTTCAGCACCAGGTCCTTCACTACAGAGTAACCACACCACAATCTCATGCGTCTAGGACTAGGAAGAAGGCTGCTAGATATGGATTATCACTGTAGTAGGTGCCTTGTTTTTCTGGAATATAACATATATGCCTCATGCAATCTACTGTTTCTCTTAAGTGCACATGCATATAGTTTTCCTGTGACATCAGCATATTATATCTCGTACATTTAAGTGGTATGGTTGTAGCATCTCTAAAAAATAAGTCTTGTTGGAGTTTCTTTGCTGAGAGATGTAGTTTTGCATCATTTCTTTGTTCACTTGGCAACACTTCAGTTCCAGGATCTTGAATGCAAAATTACTTCCCTTGGGACCACTTGCATTATTTATGACAACTTTGTTTAGATATCTGAGATAACACATCACCACAGTTAAACGCAGAAGATGCTTTACACATTACAAAAGAGATCTGTGAATTGTTCTTCAGCAGTGCCTGGGGCCACATCCATCATAGGAAGCTGCAGTGTGAGGACCAAGTCCTCTGCAAGCACGGCAGCATCTTCGCTGCTGAGTTGTGCCGCTGCAATAACTAATGTAGATCCCTTTTGTAATATAATCCTGTCTAAAGAGGGATGCAGAATGGTGGTCGCAGTACATTCATGTGTTTTTACAACACTGCACAGATATTCTAAGCCAACGGGAGATCCCCAGATTCAAGATGTTACTGGCTTTATTTCACCTGTAGTAATTGTGTTAGGGCATTTTATCTACTCTACAGATATGGTTTAGCTAATCTGATGGACTGGTCAAGTTCTGCTCCTTAGAGAATCTAGTAATAGTAGCTCTGTGAAAAAGAACTGTGGATTTTTCTTGGCACCTCGTCTAACATTGAATTACATTAATCTTTGGGGAAAACTATGAAAGGATTAAAACAGTAATATGCACTTGTGGTGTTCCTATTCCTTTTGAAATAGAATCCAAGAGCTGAATGGGACTGACAGTCAGCCTAGCTGGCCTGTAGCAAAGACAGACAAGCCACTAATGAGATATCTACAGATCATTAACCTCTCCTACAAGGAGAACAGAAGCTGCTAATGGAGCAAAAAGCTCAAGATGACTCATCCAAACAAACCAAGCTGTAAACAACCAAATAAGCCAGGATTACTGCATAAGTATGGAATAGGGTTCATTTATGTAGCATTGCTGTTCTGAATTAGACTTGCTTAAGTGCTTCTGTTGTCATGGAATCATTATTTGTATGTTAACACAAGCCCTTCTGGGCTGCACAAGCATTTTTCATCACTGGCAAGTGTGGTAGAAAAAGCATCCAGTAAAGCTCTGTTAATATCCATTGTGAATGTTCTTTCTGTGACATGCAGCAATTGATGCTCTAAAGCAGCCACATGGTCATAGTTACAGTACTTTGATATACTACTATACACCAGTGCATCAAGAGACAGTATAACCTCTGTTGCAGAGCATTCTTTCATGCCAGTAATAAGTGTGCTGCCTTCTGTCTGCCTTGCTTACAGACACAATTGATCTCTGCCGCTAGGAATTGTGATAGCCTAGACTACAATGCCATAACATGATGATGACTCTCTGGCACTGCTTTGTCCCTAGGATGGACTTTATAAAGAAAGAAAACTGATTAATTAGCTTCCCATAAGCTTCCTCTTCATTATAACCCGCATCCCTTCCTGTCTAAGATCATAGTTGGTGTTTCTGCTAGGACTTCTACTTAATGTGCCATGCACAGTTTGATTTGACCTTCTCTCCCAGATTACACTGAAATGTATAAATGTTATCTTTCCAGAAAGCAGAGGTTCATTCTTCACACCCTGAGATCTCAGACAATTCTGTAAGTCTTTGGTAAATAAGTTCAATGACCCTCCAGTTCAGAATAAATGGGTTCACTGGTCATGTATGGGATTAAGATACTAAACCGGTAAGATGAAGAGTCATACATTGTTTAAATAGTCGCCTACAGTTATGCAAGTGGGTATCATAAAATAGATCAATGCTGCTATTTGGCATCTTTCTTGGCAGCCAATATGGCAACATGAAACATGAAATTTTGCACATGAAATCATTAAACACACACATCCCCCTGCTTACCCATCCTTTTCTTTTCCTCCTGTGTTTCTGCTCTTTGGTCACTGTGAGCCACTTGTGGGCCTTTTCAAGCCTCTGACTCCTAAGCTTTGGAGACAGCTGGAAACAGAGGCTTCCCTTATTATTCTTATTCTTATCATTATTATTAATTACATTTGTATACCACCCTATACCCTCAGGTCTTGGGACGGTTCACAGGATAAAATCAGAATATAAAACCACAAAATACAGTGTTGTTCATGTTGCTTTATGCCACCAATGTCTCCCACCAAATATATCTTCCACCTGTTACTCTGCAGGTATTACTCTGCAGGTAATATAAGAAGGCTATCAACATTTCTCACTGGTATAAATATTTCAAAAGGTTTCAAGTGTCTTGATTATATGTCAACTTCTTCTGCCTGTAGAATTGCACAGACCTAGCAGGACTGAGTCTGGACGGCTAAAAGCTTCACCAAATCCTAGCTGTGCCTTCTCTTGGACATTGCCATTACTAGCAGGGCTTAATTAGGCAGTCACTCTTATTCATTACATAAACACCAGATTAAACAGGATAATCTACGGAGAGTAGAAAGTTGACTGTAGTCCACGAAAGCTTATGCCATAATGAATTTGTTTGTCTTTGAGGTGCCACAAGACTTCATCGTTTGCACTGCAATAGACTGACCTGCCTACCCATCTGGAAATTTAAGACAAAAATGTGCCTATGGAAGACTTCACATATTGCATATTTAAGTGTACGTTCAAAAATAAGAAAATATGAATTGTACAAGGATTCACTTGCCATCATATGAAGCATATAGGTGCACTGATCAGGGAGCAATGATTGGCTGCAGTGACAATTTAGGGTTTGCATCCATGTAATCTGGGCAACCACTTGTATAAGAAGTTGGAAATGCTTTATTTAAGGAACTCATATATACATCGCAAAACCAATTTCACTTACCATCTTATGTACTGGGAGCTTCAGCAGCAAATTTAATGTTCCAAAACCTGGTTTGTGTTGGTGCCAATGTAGTGTGAATCCAAAATGGCCACCGGCAGATTTGAATTATATCTACACAGGTGGCCTTTGGAAAACAGAGCCAAAGAGCTATGTTGTCCCCAAAATGATATTGCATGGCCCTGAGGCTACTCCCATTAGCGCAGGTGTGTGACTCTTACAAGAGTGTCTTCCCCTCTCCCTCCAGGTCCCCTAAGCCCCACTCACATGCTGCCAGCTGCATCCAAGCGCACACCTTGAAGACAGTGGCTGCGTTGCAGAAGAAGAAGAGGCTGAAGCAGAAGATGCAGCCAATGATGAGGAAGGTTGAGATGCCCACAAAGAACATGGCCGTTTTGAAGGCACTTGAGGGGATGGTGCCAAAGTCCAGAGGGCTGCCCTTGCAGATGAGTTCCCCTGTAAGGGCATTGCCAATGCAGTAGGAGAAAAGGCCAAAGTAGCCAGCCTGTGGTGTGTCAATGCTGTCCCCGATCCAGTAGGGCTGGATGAAAGTCACCACCATGATCACAGCAAAGCAGAGGGTGAACAGGGCCCACAGGACCCCCATGGCTCGGGCATTCCTCACATAGTTGGTGTGGTAGATTTTTGCTGCCTCCTGGGCTGGGAGCATCTTCCCCATGGCGACTCCTAGGGTGGGTTGTTTCTTCTAGGAAACAGGTGGTAAGGGTCAGCACTGGACAGGGGTCCTAGGAGGTGAAAGTCAGACGCTCGGCAAGCTGGCTGCTTCCTTACGCCAGGAAATGGGAGGGGGAGCAGCGGGTAGATGCTCTGAAGCTGCGGAATTGGGGCTGCAGGCTCAGCTTCCCAATCCTAGACGGTACCTCAGGGCTCTGGGAAGTAGCTCTAGACTCAGAGACTCTTCCCGGGCTTCAGGCGCTGGGTCTCCAGAATGCCTGTTAAGTTTCTGTTCTGATCTGCTCCCTGAGAGCCTGCGAGAGCCTGAAGGTTACTTAGCCGTGGCTCCTCCTCCTCCTCCTTTTCCCGGATCTCCCGGTTTCTAAGCGGCGGCTGCCACATGCCCTTCAAAGGGAAGCTCCTCCCTGCTGTTGCTTCCCCCGGTTCTCTCTTCCGCGCTCTGCTTCAGCACCACGGACAGCGGCCGGCAGAGAAAGCCAAGGGGAGAGAAGGGAATGGAAGGCGAGTAGAGCGAGGGGGAAGGAGGGAGGCTGCAACAGCTGCGCACAGCACGAATATACACTAAATTGGACGAGGCGGGGATACAATCCGATCCGGGTGTAGGACGGGGACGAATGGCAACTTTGAACATCTGTTTATGTCGTTTGGCATCCAAGTGGGCACAGTGGTTTTCCAGGCTTTCATCAGCCACGTCCTCCAGGACTAACTGAAGCTTAGTGGAATTTTATCAATGAATTGCTCATTATTTTCATGATTGCCCCGTTATATTTCTGACTCCCTCAGAGACCAAGTGCTCATACCTGCTGTAATGCAAAAGAATGCTAGGTGCTCACTATTCACTGTATAAAATATATTCATTGCAGTAGCCCCTGAATCACAACACTTCATATTCTGTGGTTTGAGGAGGTGTTCCGCAAGGATGGAGACAACTTTCCAAGGTAGCTACATTTTTGCGTTTTTCAAGGTCTTTGGAATATTCAAGGGAAATGTAGCTTGAAGCTTATGGTTAAAAAATGTTTTTATGAAGTTCGTGAGTTTGTTTTCAGCAACTTTGCAGTGGCATGGATAATACAACTGTGGGTTGAGCAAGGAACAGGGTGAAGCAACCATAAAACCATATCTTCATTCCATCTTCATGCCATGCCATGCCATTCCAAGGTTTGGAAGGGCTAGAAGCAAAACAGAAAATGCCACTCCCTCACCACTGAGCACCCACAGCACTCCCACCCACCTGTTCCTCCTTCATTGCACACCTGCAGCCAGGCACCCACCTATGCACCAGCTGCCACCTGTTGTTGGCAGGGAGGGTAAGCACACAGAAGAGTGGGGAAGGTCAGCAAGTACAGGCCATGCTTCATGGAGGCTGGGTCTGCCACCCCTCCCATCATTCCAGAGCCTGTCACCCCAAGGAAACTGCCTCATCCCACCTCATGGATTGGCCAACCCTGGAAGTGACCCACAGTTTCATCCAGAACAATTCCACCCAAACTCATAACTATATGTTATATGTACCTGGTCCAATTCTCCCGTTCCTCCTCCCATGTGCCCCTGCACCTCCCCCAATCTGCTCTACAGAGTTGGGGGGAACCCAAAGCAGAGCTGGGGTGTGAAGTACAAGGGGCATACAGGGGAGGGTGGAAGAGGAAGTTCAGTTCAACAACTGGAAGCTTTCCTGCTTGAATTCCCCCTCTTAAAAATCAAATTGCCCCTCTGTGGGGCATGTGCCCCACATTGGGACCCACAAGTCTAAACTGAAACTTACTTAACTGCTGAGAGCATTCAAAAAATCATCTCCCTGAACACCTGAGCCTGGCCTTGCAATCCAAAAAGTCCACACCTGTGCCCTGAGAAAGTTCCAGCAGACTGTATCTGTTACTGGACTCAAGGTGATTTCATATCTCAGGCTGTCTGAATAATAGCTCTGGGAAAGAGCAAGCCTTTCACACCTGCCTGCTGTTCCTTATGTTGGCAGTCCTGCTAGATATTCAAGAAGATGAAAGGGCCATGAAATGAGTAACAGTGAGCTTTTCTGTTGTTTTTACCCAATGGCAAGTTATCCTTTCCTCTGGAAGTATAAGCCTTCCGTGAAAGGTAAGAAGGGAGGACCTGCCCTACCAGATTCATGCCTGGTGCAATTATATCTGCTATATCCGAACATCTGCACACGTGCTCCAGTTCTTTCTGAGAGTGTAAACATGCAGGAATAGGCAGCTGCCCCATACAGTGATCAAACCTCTACAACCTTGGCATTAGCAGCACCATGTTCTAACCCAGTGGCTTTCAACCAGTGTGTCATGGTACCCTGGGGTGCCTTGAATGATGGTCAGGAGTGCTGCAGGCAACACAGAGGGCCTCTGTCCCTCTTTCCTTCCTTCCCTCCTCTGATACCCTCTCTCATCTATGCTTTCCAAAGGCTTGCACAGCTGTTTGTTGCAGCAGCCCTGGCTACAAGCTCCTCAGGTGAATGATGCCTCTGGCAGGGGGTGCTGTTGCTGGAGTAAGTAAGCAAGTGGGAAAGGGAGCCCAGCCAGCCACTAGCCCTTACTGTTGGGAATGGAGAGACAAGTTCCAGGCCCCTGAGGGGCAGTGTGAGGAGGCACCTCTCTTTGGGGTGAGGTGGGGGGAGAGAGCTCAGAGACCAGGGGCAGCAGTAGCAGCTGCCCAGAGGACTCCCAAAGAGAGGTGGCTGAGGGAACATTCCACAATGGAGGGAGTTCAAAAAGGGGTGAGGCGCTGCCAGCTCTGCAGGCAAGGGGTGACATAACTGGGCTCCAGAGCCCCACAGGGGTGCTGCAGAAAGAATGTAGTTGGTCAAGGGAGCCATGGACTCAAAAAGGTTGAAAACATCTGTTCTAACCAACAGAGCTATCGAGGCTGACTGCACATGATACTCTCCTGTGGCCTTGGGTGATTTTGACTGGCTTGTTTGTTTTTTCTTTATTTTTAACACACACAGCATTTTTCCATTACATGTACTCATATCTTTTGCAAGAAGGCACCCATGTGACTTTGAGGGTAGGCTTTATAAGTCTGAAACATGCCACGTTCTGGATTCTTGTCCTAGGTGCACCAGATCAAACCTTTGGCTTACTGCTAAGAAGCAATGAAGAGCCCATGGGTTTTGTTGCTGCTGACCCTTGCCTTGGCAGAGGCCTTTTCTAGCCAAAGAGGACTTATCTTGAATCTGGTAAGAGGTTACTGGGTACTCTTGCTGTACCCTTTCCAGAAGCATCCCTGATGCGAGGGATTTGCCATGTTGTCTGGCTCTTGGGATTCTCTCTAGTATTGAAATTGCTACCCAGTCATGTAATAGGGAAAGACTTTTACAGGGAGTTCTTCAGACACTTTGTTTGATTTATGCATATGATCCATTTCAGGATTCATTTCAGAAATGCTTTAGTTGCCCCAGTTCACTTTAGGAATAGGAGTATCAAACAAACACTTTGAGCATTAGGGTACTCTAGGATATCAGCATAAAAACCAGGGCACACAAGGTACCTTCCTGCCTATATGGGAAGTTTCTTTTGTGAGGTTGAGGGATGATGACAACACAGTATCTCTAGTGGCAGCTTGGAAAGGACATGAGTGTGGCAGAATCAACTTTATGTTACTTAAATATAAGGTCCATAAGATTCCATGAAATCCTCTATTCAGGGAATATAGACTTGTGAGAGCTGGGTTTGGTTTCCAGCTTTCGTATCACTCCCTTGGTTGGCTGGCTTTGTTCTCTGCTATGCTTTGGGAATGGATGGTGGTTCATCTGGCCTTCATCTTCATGCTAAAAAAGATAAAGGACTCCTGGACGGTTACCGTATTTTTCGCTCGATAACACGCACCTGACCATAACACGCACATAGTTTTTAGAGGAGGAAAACAAGAAAAAAAAATTCTGAATGAAACAGTGGATGTATCATTTTTGTGCTTCATGCTGCGGCCACAGACATGTGATTTGACGGTGAGTTTGGGGTAGCCCAATGCAAAGATCCTGAGGATCCATGCTTTGTAACCACGTTTTTGCACCATTGCAGCCCCAGGCAACAGTGGGTGTGTGATTTTGGGGGGGGCAGGCTGTAGCCATGGACATGCTATGTGATCTGAGGGTGAATTTGGGGTGACCCAATGCAAAGATCCTGAGGATCCATCTGGATCCATGCTTTGTAACCACGTTTTTGCACCATTGCAGCCCCAGGCAACAGTGGGTGCGTGATTTTTTTGGTGCAGGCTGTAGCCATGGACATGCTATGTGATCTGAGGGTGAATTTGGGGTGACCCAATGCAAAGATCCTGAGGATCCATCTGGATCCATGCTTTGTAACCACGTTTTTGCACCATTGCAGCCCCAGGCAACAGTGGGTGCGTGATTTTTTTGGTGCAGGCTGTAGCCATGGACATGCTATGTGATCTGATGGTGAATTTGGGGTGACCCAATGCAAAGATCCTGAGGATCCATGTGGATCCGTGCTTTGTAACCATGTTTTTGCAGCATTGCAGCCCTGTTTTTGCATCAGATCATTGCTATGTGATCTGATGGTGAATTTGGGGTGACTCAATGCAAAGATCCTGAGGATCCATGTGGATCCGTGATTGGAACCACGTTTTAAGTAGGGAGGGAAGGAAAAACATAGAAGCGACAAGGAGAGGGGTGTGCAGAGAAGCAGCTGGCTAAGAATGCAGGAGAGGGGTTTTACCGGAGGGAGGAAAGGAAGGCAAAAGTCCCCCCCCCCCCACAAGCCAACCAGCTCTCTCTCTCCCCCCCCCCCCAACCTGCATGTTGCCTTCGAGTCCCAGACGCACGGAGAGGAATCTGTTTTCCACTCTGCTTGCCTGGAGGGGAGGGGTTTTCTCTGCTCTTTGTTCCGTCTGAGCAAACACAGTAAGGAAACAGAAGCGGGTGGGCAGTAAGACCCTGAGGCAGAATGCAGGAAAGCCGCAGCTTCCTCTTTCCTCCCTTCTCCGGACGATTTGATATTTGCCTGATTTTTGCCTTCACTCACGCTTCTCAGCTCCAGGGACCACACATTCGCTCTATAACACGCACAGACATTTCCCCTTACTTTTTAGGAGAAAAAATCTGCGTGTAATAGAGGGAAAAATACGGTAAGTCCAGTTAAAGGCGCCTATGGGGTTGTGGCATTCATCTCGCTTTCAGGTCAAGGAAGCTGACATTTGTCCACAGACAGCTTTCTGGGTCATATGGCCAGCATGACTAAATTGCTTCTGGCACAACAGAACACCGTAACAAGTGCCAGAGTGCATGGAAACACCATTTACCTTCTCACCACAGCAGTACCTATTTATCTACTTGCACTGGCATGCTTTCGAAGTGCTAGGTTGGCAGAAGCTGGGACAGAACAACGGGAGCTCACTCAGTTATGGGGATTTGAACCGCCAACTTACTGATTGGCAAGCCCAGGAGACTCAGTGGTTTAGACTTCAGCACCACCTGCGTCCATCTTCATGGGCATTTATCCTGTTGCTCACACCTTATCTAATCATGGTTACCTTATAGGAGAATGGAGAGCTATGTCTCAACAGTCTCCAATGCAAAAATGGATGCTGTCACAGAGGGAGTGGCCTAAGCCTGGCTCGTTGTGCAGACAAAGCAGCTGAGTTTCAGGAGTGCTCTCGGTGGGTAAGTGGCATTTCCTATTCCTTAGGAGTGACTGGTGTTTCTTCTGGCCTTCATCTTCTTTGTTGGTGGCTTAAAGATGTCAGTGGGGATTCAGAAGAATGTCAGACAAGAAAGAAGAAACCAGTGGAGAGACGAATAGAGAGAAGTATTATGATCATAATGATGGGCTGGGAAGATTAAGCTAAGCAGCAGAGCTAAGGATAGAGGGAATGAGTCTTAGTGAAGGATGAAGCAAAAGAAAAGAGCCAGGGAAGGTAATTACAACTGTGAACCTGAGAGATACTTAGGAAAGTGAAGGAGGATGTAGTGGTATTGAATGAAGTAATGAATTTTGGAGATGGTGAGAAGTTGAAAAGATTTGTGTGAGAGTGAACATGAGAAGAAGCAGAATTGAATTAGATTTTTTTTTAAAGTCTTCTGGAAGAACCCATCACTCACTTTAAAGCAGCCCCATATATGTGGCAAATATTCTGAAGTTGGTATCAAATACAGTGAGAAGTGAGGAGTGCAGGATGATGTCCAAGCCTGGTCAGTTTAGCAGAATGGAGAAGACATTGTATACGTAGCTTTTCCTCTAGTCAAGTTGTGAATTCTGATCTACATCTTTGTATCTCTTGCAGCACCTTACTGGGATATACTACAGGTGTCCCTGTGAAAATGGATTAAGCTGTGAGGTTGACAGGACAATTATCGGGACTATCACCAACACCGACTATGGCATTTGTGAGGACCCAGCAAGAAAATTAAAAGTTGAGGAAAAACATTAAAGATGCACTTGCTCTCCTATTCTCCTCTGTGATTATTATTCCTCAATGTAATTCCTACCTCTGTACATATGTTGCAGTTTAATTGGCCACATGGTCCTTTCTGATGTCTCAGTGGAAGAAAGCAGCTGACACATGGGCACAGCACTCTGCATAAGGAACTCGTCGGCAGAGTGAAGGAACGTAGCGAGCAGGTGCATGTGCATAGGACTCAGAGAGCAGAAACCAACATTTACAATATGAACACACACTCCTCTTCTCCTTCACACATCCATGCAGCAGTTATCATTGCCCAAAGTAATTCCAATGTCTGCACATATCTCACAAGTTTCTAAACTAATCCACACATCACCACAATTTGTTTAAATGGAAAATACTTCCAAATATACGCCTCATCCAACCTGCTAAAAGCCCTTATCTAACACAGATCAGACATACTTTCTCAAAACATCCATATACATCAGTTCAGCACAGCATATTCATATCCATACTCTCATACCTCTTTTGTCCATTCACATGAACCACACCATTTCGTTGAAAATAATTTTATTACTTAGTATACTCTTTAGATTGCAGTCTTTGGTCTAGACCATGTACCCACTTTTAACCCAAATATGCATTTGAGGGCCCATTTCTTAATCTTTTACCATATACTTGCATGGTGGTAATGCTCCTGTTGCAACCAACCTTGTACCAGGCCACAATCTACTAGCATGTCCGATTTAGAACATGAACCACACCAATTTAGAAGCAACAGCACTTTCAGCTACAAGCTTATTGGGGCCTATAAAGAAATTGTATTACACAGAGGGCCATCATTTAGCTGAACCAACACTAAAGATTTTTGTGGCCAAGATTGTGTCTCACCTTTTATGTGGTGCACCTATCTGGGTTTACCATTGCAGGGAGGAACTTGATGTATTTCAAAATAAATTCCTGCATGTGATGTTGGCACTGCCACACAGTACACCTGGAGCACTACTAAGGACTGGAGCACTACTGGAGCACTACTAAGCCCTCTGTAAAGGCTTGTATACACAAATCCATGTTTTTGTACTGGGGGGAAATATCATTGCAGCCAGAACAACACATAACCCAAAGTTGTTTTTCAGATTTGCAGAAAAGGGAAGGCTGGCTAAAATCTTGTAGAGGTCTGATGCAGAGTTATTCAATCTCCCCAGCAGTAATACTGTCAGATGCTCCTGCGCACAAGATATGAGATATTGTGTTTGGCGAAGATGCAAAAAAGACCTTGAATATACAAAAAATTGTAAATCCGCCACATGGTACAGTAAAATTAAAAGAGACCACAAAAGGGCTATGTACTTGCGAGAATTAACTCAACCCCCCACCCCCCGCCGTAAGACATGCTTTCACCCAGCTCAGTTTTCAGACAATACCTACTGAATTTCTGGCTGGGAGATATACTAACAAATATGTAAAAGAGCGCCTTTGTATATGTGGATCATATATATATTGAGGATCTAGTACATTATATTTTATATTGCCTATTGTATGATTCACCCAGAGCTAAGTTTATCTCCCCTTTTCAGGTTGACCCTTGGAAGGTCAACCAGATGATTTGAAAATTAAATGGTTGTTGGCAGAGGTTGATAAGTTCATCAGCTATAGGCTGCACTATTTGCATTAGTGGCAAGAAAGATAAGGGCAAACTTTCTGGATAGTGCAAGTGCCAAAACCCAGAGATGCTGACCAGAAGGAACATTGCTAAATTTTGAACATTGTAGATTTGTTCCGGTCTGGCACATGCAATGTCTTTAGTTGTGTAGTTGTGTGGTTTGTGCTCATACTGTATTGTGATGACCATTGGTTATAAACAATAAAAGCTACTGACTAGCTACTGGTTTCTCAGTAACACACCAGATCTTTCTCTCCAGGCAACTTTCCCCATTATTTTGGGATGGTCTTAATGTTTCTAACCTAGCTCTAGAGACACCCCTTCAGAGACCACCATGAGTGCAGGCTGGCAGACATTAGGATGGATCTGATTTTCTGAGCACTCTGAACCTTGAACTGGAGCAGCAAAGTTCAGCAGACCATACATTGATGGTAATGAGCAAATGATCAGTACACTCCAGATTCTAATGCACATAGAAGTTTTGTTAGGTAGAAGGTAGGATCCTGAATGCTTACATGCCTGGACCTTTTCCTTACATAGGGAGAGCCAAATGGTGATGTCATCTCTTCTCCAATTCTTTTATCATTCGCTCTTTCGTCTAGAAATGGGCCCTTTAAACACTGTTGTCACTCTCACCCGAATAGCAAGCTGGAGGAATATTGAAGCTGTTGACTCTTTGGTCCTGAATAATGTGGCTGCTGACGGTCTCAAGGGGGTAAAAGCTGTGGTCAGCTCTTGGAAGGGGATAGAAGCTGTGTCCAGTCTCATCAGTGCCTTGGAGTGTGTGGAAGCTACGCCCGCTGTTGTCATGGGTGCTGTCAAAGGAGACATTGGTGCCGGTGGGCTCAGAAGAGACGTTGTTGGGACCAAGAGTGTGGCTGCTCAGGTCAGAGGGGTTGGAGACTTGGCTAATCCTCGTTGATTCCAGGGGGTGGACACTGATGTTGGCCCCAAAGGGGAGGGCACTGACCACCTTGCTCTCCTCCCTGTTGAGCCGGAGGCTGAGGATGACCTTGCAGGCCTGAGCTTGTACCTCCTCCTCTGGGTGGATGATGAGAGCAAGCAGGCGGTCGGAGAGGCGGGAGTTGTTGCCAAAGATGGTTTCGTGGAGGGAGTTGTCGCTGTACTGCCACTGCATCGACTGGTACTGCGGGGAGAGGCGCCCTTCGCTGAGGCGCTCCACAAAGACTAACATCTCATAGAGCAGGTTCCCTGGCAGGGATGGTTGGAAGAGGCTCAGGAACTCGGCGGGTGTCTTGGGGAGAAACACCACAAGTGGCTTTAGTCAATGTCTCATCTTCCTTCCCCTCATTCCTCCTCATCCCCATGATGATGATGACGATGATAATTTTATTATTTACACCTCGCGCATCTGGCTGTGTTGTGCAGCCACTCTGGGCAGCTTCCAACACATATAAAAACATAATAAAATGTAAAACATTATAAACTTTCCAATACAGGGCTGCCTTCAGATGTCTTCTAAAAGTCAGATAGTTGTTTATTTCCTTGACATCTGATAGGAGGGCGTTCCACAGGGCGGGTGCCACCACCGAGAAGGCCCTCTGCCTGGTTCCCTGCAACCTCACATCTCGCAGTGAGGGAACCTCCAGAAGGCCCTTGGAGCTGGACCTCAGTGCCCAGGCTGAATGATGGGGGTGGATGGTATACAGGGCCCTGATCCATGAATGTGGATCTGTGAATACGTAGTTAATGACAATAGTAACCCTCACTCTCAACCTCTGTCACTGGGGATGATGTAGGAAATGGAGCAGCTACAACCAGCAGGATGCCATTATTTCCTTTGTCGACCAAGAGGGTCTGATATTTTTACATGCACCAGAACACAGAGTCCTGAGTATGGTGCAGCTCCCTACACTCCTGTGGCAACAGAGAAACTTTCGTGTCAGTGGGGGCAGGTGTGAGTGATGGTAAAAGAGAGAGCCACCAGACTAAAAGCCTGAACTTGGTTCCAAGACTTCCTGGGTTTCTGCTCCAGAGCTGGACCCTAATTTAGGGGATGTATGATCATATGTTCTACTCTGCAGAGGACAAGCTTCTAGCTAAAGGGCTATCCAATCCAAGTCTAGTTTAAAGACAAAGAACCATCCGATGGGAGAGCAGGAAGTTCCCTTGAATTGTTAGCACATGGACCACAGACTGAGCATGAGCACAGGTCACCAACATCAGTCTTCCTCGCTATGGTGACATGTATTGTGTTTCCATTTAAATTACTGTAACCATTTTAAAATTTGCACCTATACATATGAATTAGCATTTGCTGAATTTATGCAAAACCTGTCGTCTTGTTCTCTTTCATTGGTGATACATTTCCTCCTTTTGGTTAATGCATAAGCAACCAGCCTGCTGACAGAGCTCCCATCTGCCGTGTGCTGCAGCTGTATCCTTCAGTCACCTGGGCAGGCTAAATGAGCCTAGCTGGAGCTTCCAGGAACTCCTGCCATGTCCTGTTTCCTACTTAGGCCAGAGGAGCCATGCTTTCAGCTTTCCAGCACTTCTTAAACCTCTCAGCTAAGTCTCCCTATGAGAGGCTAAGGATTTAAAAGAAGAAGATGTGGCCTATTTCTCCACCATGGGAATTTGTGGATGTGCATGCTCAGCACATACACAAGAGTCCATGCAAAACTGAATAATGTCAAAAGGGTCTCGTACAGCAGCCAGATTGTTTGGAGCATGCAAAAGGTCTGGTGGCCATAGCGCCAGTCTCACATGGGCCCCTCCTACTGTACAAGGAATAAATAATCCTGTTCTGAGAAAATGAATTACCGGTACCTATTGCCTATTAGAAGGTTGACATTTCTAATATCAATATGCAAGAATGAAAGGGTGTGGCTGCTTCCAGGCAGAGCAGAAATTGGGTGGGCTAGGGTGTTCGCCTTCAAAGGATATGATTCTGGCTCCTGTTCAGATGTTGGCTCTTGTACATTGGAATGCAAAGTGGCTTCAACTGAGCCAGCACTGATTCCATAGTTGCAGTCCCTGGGCAACATGTATTCTCATGCCTATGTCTGGATAAATTCCTATAACTACAGCAGCTATCCCAGGGCTTTTTTTCAGCCAGAACTCTCCAGATCTTAGTTCTGGCACCTCTCAGGTGGGCGCCATTGCCATTCTAAGAGAACAAAAGAGGTGTTCATGGTGAGTTCTGGTGCCTCTTTTTCTAGAAAAAAACACTGACCTTTCCCAACCTCTGTCCTTCTGATATTCTTTATCCCCCAACCCAATACAAAGCTTTCTCATGCTGGCAGGCACAAGGGCAGTCCTTACCCGACAATTCATGATGTCATGCAGCAGGTCTTCCTTCTGGGCCAGCGTGCTAAGAAGCTTCAGAACCTGCACCTGAGCAAACAAGTGAGAATGTCAGGGTGTGCGGACACGGGTGGGTACTAGACCCCTTTTGCAAGCAAAGTAATAATTATAATAAAAATATTAATGCTTTCTAGTTGGGCAGTGAGGTTGGGGGCAAACTGCAGCAAAGAGATGAGCCACGCTGAGCAAGGAAGATGACATTTGCTCCTTTCAGCTGCAGGGAGCAACCTTCCAGGCTACATCATGTTCTTCAACAGATTTGGGTTTCTGAGCAAGAATAAAAAATTGAGGCTGTAAGTTCAGAGTTGAGAATAGATTGATCTTTCCCTTCTTGGATGATCAGGTAGCCTGGACTTGCTAGAGGACTCGGGTAACACAAACCCTAGAGAGAGCATACTGAAATATTTCAGACAAAAATATGAATGCGTAAAGTTACTTTATAGACTGAACCAGACCACTGGTTTATCCAGTGCTTTCTACTTGAGCTGGCAACTGCTCTCCAAAGCCACACTGATAATTTGATCAAAGGTCAGGGTATAGATCCTGTTTCTCACTCTACTTCTGATGTTCAGGCTGTGAGTGCCATCAATTATGTAGCAAATAAAGCACCATTTAGGAACAAGAGGGAGGTATCAGCAGTCTTGGGTGTGTGTGGCAGAAGTCCCATAGTTTGCAGAAATACAAAAATAATACACAGAAAAACATCCTGAGGGAAGGGGCCCACAAAACTCCCAGTGGGGGCTGTACATACTCAGTGGCCATAGAGCAAACAGACTGCCTGTGGGTGAGGGGAACCAGAGAGCAGGGAGAATGAAATGGAATGTAGTGACTGGAACTCCAAGCAGGGGCACTCTAGGCTGCAACATTTTGTTGCAGACCCCCACATGTAATAAATCAAAGGTTCATTTAGCAAAAAGGTGAAATATTAGTCATCCAGCGTTTCCTTCTAGGAACTACTAGAGCTGTACTACTTCCCAACTCCAACGCTGTACCTGAGGAGGAAGAGAAGGTACCTGCCTGTGATTTTTTTGTACCTTGGCCATAGTGTTTGCCATGAGAAGGATTTCCAGGAAGTTCGGCAGCATCCCTCTCAGGAGAGTGTGGGTGTTGTCTGGAATATTTAACCCGTTCAGCAGCCTCAACCCAGCAACCTGAAGGGTGGGGTCCCAGGAGCCAGTCACCAGCTCAACAATCTTGGGAACGTATTCCTGCATCAGAAAACAGACCAGCATTTTATTTTAAAGACTCACACTCTGCCCTTCAGCAGTATTGCAGGCAGTTAGGCCCCCACCCCACAGATGGCAACGAGTGCTTCAAAAGGTGATAAGTCTTTGCCGCAGCATTTCAGGCCTCCGGCTCATTCTGTTGAGAGGGCTCCTAGAGGCACCACCGCCTCCTAGCAATCCAGGGTGAAGTGTAAATAGTCCTTTTATGGCTATGATGAATGTCATATCAGGGTATCATCCAGACCAGACCTCACCTCCTGTACCTGTTTTTCAGCTTCTGCTCAGAATCGTGGAAAAAGAGTGACTCAGAATACCCACAGCATGTATTTGCTTTCGCCACTGCTTATCATAGCATCATAGTTGGAAGAGATCCTGAGGGTCATCTAACAGCCCAACCCCCTGCAATGCAGGAATATGCAGCTGCCCCTTACCAGGATTGAACCTGCCACTTTGGCATTATCAGCATCATGCTCTAACCAACTGAATCATCGGTCATCACAGCTCGTCCTATATATTTAGTATTCAAGGTCAAGGGGTGTTGCCTTCTGGGAGGTGTGAGCCTCAAGAGCTCCTCGCTTCTTGGTACATGTTGCACATTTTGGTGCAAATGTTGTAGGTACTGGCAGAGATGCTTTGTGAGTCTTGTGGGGGGGGGGGGATTGAACTAAATAAAATTAATGATGAATTTTTATGCATTTATTTACTTTTGTTTTATTCTGAGTACATTTCTATTCGCCCTTTCCTCTGAGGAGCCATAGGTTCTCCCCTTTCAGTTTATCCTCACAACAGCCCTGTGAGGTTGGTTAAGCTGAGAGATAGGGTCTGGCCCAAGGTCACCCAGTGAGCTTCCCGGCTGAGTGGGGATTACTAGGTCCCAAGCAACCTATGTATGTCTACCCGGAAGTAAGGTCCATTGAATTTAGGGGGCTTACTCCCAAGTTAGTGCATCTAGCATTGCAGCTTTAGTTTCCAGTCATTATGGTCTACCACGGTTAATGTTTCACTCCACCTGCTTTCATTCCTTTCCTTCCTCATGCTCTGCCAGCCTAGTCCTTGTGAAATGTTTCACATTCGGCAAGAAATTAAACACTACAGGCAGAACGGATTATGTAAAGGAAGTCAAAATGCTCCAAATCCCTATAATTTGTTTTGAACAAAGCCTTTGGCTCGAATACCTCGAATGACCTCGAATACTAGAGAATTCGGGTTTCAATTCTGGCTGCAGCTGAGGACAACCTCAGACCCTTGCAAGGACTCTGCCCATTCAAAACGAAATTTTAAAATGTGAATGAAAACAAGGACAAAACACAAAGCAGTGTCTTATGTTCAGTGGGTAAGGTGTCCTCTGGTGGTGACGGTTGGAATTGCTCTTTTTTAAGTGCCCTTGTGGTTCTAACATGCACGGGACAAAAACAGTGCTCCGTTGGGGCTCAAGATGCCAAACATTGGTGAGACTAATCCAGTTTTGATTCACTAAAAATCATGGGTGGGATTCAGCTAAGTTTTACTCAGGGTAGACCCACTGATATGAGCATGACAAAGTCCGTTCATTTCAACAGGTTTATTCTGAGTAATAACTAAATTGCATACCAGCCAATCATTGGGTTCACGGAAGCAGAAAGTGAGCACAGTTGTCTGTGCAGCCTAACATCACGTCAGCTGCTACAATCCAAAGTTCCATGCAAACATGGGGACAGAGGCGGATTAGGGGAGCACAACCAGTTCGCCTGCAGGAGGCGCTGCAACAATGACGAACAATGTGAGTGCCAAATTTTGGTGTTGCACAAGGCACCACTGAGATTGTAAAGCCCAAAGTCCACCACTGATAGGGAATACAAGAAAGCTGCTTTATACTGAGTCAGACCCACTGACCCATCTAGCTCAATAATGTCTACACTGACTGGCAACAGCTCTCCAGTGTTTCAGACAGGGAGTGTCTTCCAGTCTGATTTTGGGTCCCCGGGGATTGAACCTGGGACCTTCTGCCTGCAAGGCGGGTGCTCTGCTGCTGAGCTATGGTCTTTCCCCCATTGGGGCCGAGGTAGAATTGACTAATTTCATGTACTTCCTGCGGGCAACTCCAAATGAAACATGATAAGGGAGAGTTTGGAACCATGAACAGGAACCCTCTTTTTTATGTAAAAAGCAGCTGTGGAGGGTATTAAGATTTTGATTGGGGCTGCAGTGCTGGGGATGGAGGGTTTAACCCTTTCCCTGTGCCGTTATCCTAATATATACAGTAAGTCCCTTCCATGCAAAGGCAAAGCTATTTTGCCATTGGAGGAAGTGGCGGCCACCAACTTAATTGCCTTTAGAAGAGCATTGGATGAATCTGCAGAGGATAAGGTTATTAACGGCTAGTAGCCATGAGAGCTAGGCACTGCCTCCACATTGGGAGGCAGTAATGGTTCTGAATACCAGTTGCTGGAAACCAAAAAAAGGGGAGAGTTCTTGTGTTCAGGTCCTGCTTGAGGGTTTGCCACAGGCATCTGGTTGGCCACTGTGAGAACAGGATGCTGGACCAGATGGGTCAGTTTCCTGAGCCAGCAGGACTATTCTTATGTTTCTGGCTTACAGAGGCAGGGCACTGAACCTTCTTGCTCCCAGTCTTTGTTTATTCTATTTCTTATAGGTATTTCCCTTAAAAATCTGAAAGGCAGCTCACAAAAAGAATTTTAAAACAGTAGAATAAAAATAGGCAAAACATATGAACCATCGACATAAAATCAGCAGCAGAAATAAACAGGCCAAATTAATATTAAAAGTATGCTGGGGAAGAAAGGCATATGGAGGGCATGACAGTTGAGAAAACCTTAAAAGCTGTTTTCCTGCATTGTTAATAGATGAAGCCTTCCAGAAATGATCTAGGGTAAGAACTTCAGATGCGCTAGAGGTTTTTTTACACAGTTTCCTTAAGTGGTTACCTGGATTTTAATTTTGAACCTCCAGACAACAGTGAAAGCTTTGAGGGCATGCAGTGCCTCCGTTTTGACGGCTTTGTCTCCGTCATCCAGGAATAATGACACCAATCTAATGTCATCATTGGTGCAGGCATTTGCCTAGAAAGCAAGAAGCAGATTATCAGATGAATTAGAGTGCTCCACGCATTTCATGTTCACACAACACTTTGTTGCCAAGATGCTGAACCTGACGGTTCAGTCTAGGTGGTGGTGTAACTGGCAAGAGATGTAATGAATTTTCATCAGCACTTAACCCAGGGCTAGATTTCACAATGGGATTTCAGATATTGTGGCACTTATGGCTTAACCCAAGTGTTTACCAGCCCAGCCCACTTTCTGAAACAGCCTATGATCTCTTAAGATTCAAAATGGAAGGAACAGCTATTCCACTGGGACATGGAATTTAATCATGGGCAGATACCTCTGACTAGCAACACCAGTGCATTGGCAAGCACAAATTTGAACCTAGGCAGGGAGAAATGCCAGTGGGGAGGGCAATTTGAAGCAGGTCAGTGGCGGGGGAAGAAAAGGGTTAAGTGCTCCCCCCTCAGTTGCTATTAACTACTCCTGGAGTGTCATTGGAGCTATAATATGCACACTGGTGCTTAGCATGTAACTTTCCCAGAGAAAGGTAGAAGGAACAAGTGGTCACTGCAAAGGACTCTTATGTGCTCAGAATTTATACTCTGGTTTCCCATTGGTCCCAGGAATATTCCTATTTTGCTGTGGGTAGCTATTCCCTATGTACCTGGAGTTAAACATGTATTAAGGTGACAATGTGCCTTTTGTGACCACCATTATGTTTTGGAGAATCTCATCCAGTTTTGATTCATTAAAAATAATGCAGTGAAGGTGCACTGAAGCAGAAACAGGGTGTTGTTGTTGTTTTTAAATGCGCCCAATCAGCTGCCCAGTTTGAGCTCCACACATGCACAGAGCTCCTCTTGCTGGTCAAGGGTTCCATAGGCACAGTGGGCTCAATAGTGTTCCATAGTCCACAATGTGGAAGCTGCATTTGCTCTTGCAAGGCTCAAGCTACCTTGCTGTTGATTTTTTAAAAACAAACAAACAAAAACCACAGAATTAATATTAGCTAATATTAGGGGTGGGACCTCGCCAAATGGGGAGCCCTGTCAGCC
The DNA here is from genome assembly GCF_964270895.1 of Podarcis filfolensis. Taxonomy (NCBI): domain Eukaryota; kingdom Metazoa; phylum Chordata; class Lepidosauria; order Squamata; family Lacertidae; genus Podarcis; species Podarcis filfolensis. Next base: position 53,336,975 of record NC_139609.1, on the reverse strand, counting down.
TACCAGCAGGCTTTCTGAATCTACAAAGCCATGCTGGACCAAATAGGATTTCCATAGCAGAGCAAGCATCAAACAGTCGGGGGGATTAACTCTAAAATACCTCCCCAACCAGAGACTGATACTCTCAAGTTCAGCTATAGATTCCCAGCCTTCACAATCTATGTCTTGTATGCAGCTTTCAGCTTCTGCTGAAACTCCCGCCTAGTTTTTCTCAGTGCAAGGCAGCACCTTAAATCCACACCAGTGAGAACGTTTGGCTTGAAAGACACTGGGGACGAAGCCCCATTGATCACTAGAGGAATATGGTAATGCTGAACAGGAGCCAACTGCACTAATCAGGCTTGATATTGCACGTTGCATCTGTGTCCTGCAACTTTTGATTTTCACCTCTGATTCCTTCAGATAGATACACTGAGTGATAGTATGAAGAGTTGTCCTCTTGGAGTTGTCATCTAGGTTTGGGCTGAGAGACAGCAGGAGTCTCCTGAGCTCTCCAGGAACATTTGCTCTTGCAGATGGAGCTGGATAATACTCAACGGCTAGATCTAGAAGCAATAATCCAGAGGTGAATTAGGACAACTTATGGACATTTTTGATCCAGAACTTCCTGCATTTCTGCATCAGTGCAACAGAAGTGACAGGAAGCTTCTGTGGACATTTCAATACCTCATAAAGCATGGCTGGGGAACCTGTGGCCCTCCAGATGTCGTTAGGCTGCAAACTCCATCATCCCCAACCATTATTATAAAAATTTGATAAATCACCACCGTCATCATCACCCCCAACCATTAGCCATTCTGGCTGGAGTTGCTAGGAGTTGGGAGTCCAACAACATCTCAAGGGGCATTGGATTATCCAGTTGGCATGGGGGTTCCCTGTGCTGATACCACCAGTCCCTCCTACAACCTGCATATAGCAGGCTGCTTCACAAAGCTCATGTGTGATGCCTCAAGCAGCTGTTCTGAAGAAACCTAGATGTGTATGGGTGCCAGAGTTACTTTCTGTTTGTAGCTACCTAACTTGGGGAAACACTTCATGAATTGAAGTAGTGGACTGCAGTGCATTGAAACCTATGCCATGGTAGGCTTATTAGTTCGAGGGGCCACATATATTTTTTCCTACACCCTGCTGCAGCACACTAACATGATTACCTGTCAGGAAATAGAGTTACAGAAAAACAAAGACGTGCCATCATTAACCACACAACAACTGGAGTGAAGAGTCAATGATGACGGAAATATATGATTAGTTCCTGGACAATGACTTGTGTTGGGACTTCAGTACCTTCTGTATTTACCTGCCCAAACCCAAACCCTAAGGTAATCTACAAACATCCTTCTCTGTGTGCCCTTTCAATCTGAAGCTTGGAGGGCGGCCACTAGAGGTAGTGTCCCCAGACACTAGAATGCTCTCCCTGGGGCCTAGGATATGTTCTCCCTAGGGAAGCGTGCCTGGTGCCCACATTGCTGTCTCTTTGGTGTCTGGTTAACATTTTCCTCTCCCAGATCTGGGTTTATAAGATTTAGTTTTAAGCCCCAGCTATCCAATTGGTGGTTCTAATGTAGATATGTGATGGTTGTTTTAGTAATGTGTTGTATATAGTATTTTACTGTGCTGAATATTTTTATTTATTTTTTTACGCTGGGGACTCAGCTATACAGCTGCAAATAAAACATTTTAAATGTGTTGTAAAGAGCAATATACAACTGTGACACTAGATGACGACAGTGAGCTATGCCAAATTCAATTTATTTTTCAAAACTTTTTTTTAAAAAAGCATTTTCACAGCTTTTTTTTTTAATGTGTGTGTAGATTCCACCTGGATCTCTCTTAAACTTATTGCTGTTTTATTTTAGTATGGTTTTATCATTATATTTTATTCTCTTCTTTTTTTATCTGCACGGCACATAGATAATTTGTTTTATTAGGTATCTCATAAACAGAATGAATGTGCTGGATGGATGGATGGATGGATGATGTGCTATATGGCCATGACCCTTCTGGAACAACAACAAACAACAACAAACATGTGGCGTGAGAATGCGTCATTATCTCCCTATATCCCATATGACTCACTGGCAAAATTCATTTGATCCGGGTTGTAGGGGGGACTTCTGAACATTGATAGGAGAGTCTTGGACACCAGATAGATGGCTGTAGCTCCTGTAGCTGCAGTTAACACATTTTTTTTAGTTACCAGATCGTAGTATTTCTTCATCCTGCCTTGAGCTTACTAGGGAATTCTGGCCACCAGCAACCCACCAACACAACCACCTATGGAAATACTTGACTGCTCATTACATGGTTTGTGATGTCACCTGAGTCCACCATAACAACTGTGGCACATCATCATCACCACAGGATATGAGAGGTAAGACTCCTGAGTCCTCCCTCCCCACCTGCTGATGTTATCAAAACATTGTGAGAAATTGACAGACTACTTCTCAATGTAATCTCAAACAGTAAAATACAGTACAGGAAGGGATTATAGTTCTGTGGAAGAGCTAGTGCCTGGCGTGCCAAAATCCCCCAATTTAATCCCTGGTATTTCATCTTAGAAGAATCAGCTACTACAAAGAACTTGGTGCCTTCCAGGTGTTATTGGATTATAACTCCCATCATCCCTAATCATTGGCCATGTTGGCTAGAGCTGATGGAAGCTGGAATCCAACCACATCTGGAAGGCACAGGTTCCCCATCCCTGAGGTGGGAAGTCAAAGACTTCTGCTTGAGACCCTGGAGGGCAACTGCCAGTCAGAATAGATAATAGTGAGCTACATTGACTTGGTTCCAGGCAACTTACTAATACGGGTCCTAATTTAAAAAGAAAAAACACCCCTTTTTTAGACTCTGAAAAGGCAACAGAGAAGCCTGGAAAGGGCACATCTGTTTCATCGGTCCTCCTTGGGTTCATCCATCTATCTCCTTCTAACAACATAGAGCAGAAGTCAGCCTGGGGGCCACATTTCCTCATATGCAACTTTCTGGAGGCCACACGCTAGAGAATATGCATGAACTTGCCATGCTTTCCCAGAAATGAAATATATAATGCATCAAAAATACACATGTGCAGAACAATCCTAAGCAAACTTACTCAGTCGGGTGGCCACTTACATATTGCCAGCAAGAGAAGAAATGTATCTCCTCAAAAAGAACAAAGAGACGGTCCAGATTTGCAAATTTAGAAAGAATTAATATTATTTAAATAAAAATAGAACGCACCTCACCAAGACCGTGACTTGGTGAGCTGTGGGCTTGCTCAGTCACCTCAGTGGGCAACTTCAAGGCCTCTGCTTTCCCTTCTCATGGTTCCTGATCTGTAAACCAGACTTGAGCTCAACAAACAGAGGACTATCCTCTGCAACCTAGGACTCACAGCCAGCCTATTGCTTGGAAGCAATTTTACAGGCATTGGGAGTGCTTGGGTCAGGGATCTTGGAGGTGGAAGGAGGCATCAGCCTTGCTCCTTGAAGAACCACTGGCAGGCCCCAGAAGAGGGCAGCAAAACCCCTGAGATGGCCCAGGGCTCCCCAGAGACCAGACTGAAGAATGTAACACTTCTATATGCTGTATCCTGGTGAGTCAGAAAGGAGATGTTGTGGGTGAAGAATGTTACTCAGGTTCCAAACTCGTCTTGCTTCCTTTCTTCTTTATTCAAGTATTCTCTAGACATTTCTCTGCACAGTGAGTGTTACTTTTGTTTTGCTGGAGGCTGTAGCATTCCCCTTGCATTCACTGTGGGAAGCCAAGTGCGCTGGGGTTGTGCAGTCTGCACTGGATTTAGGGTCATTCTTCACAGCTCTGTAGATGTGCAGTGGACTAGCATGGTTTGAAACCTTGGTACATACTAGGATCAGCTGCAAATGCATTCAGGACTTCTGTTCCTAAGAGAAACCCCACACTGATATGGCAACTCTCCACCTACTGCCTCTTCAGCAGGCTGTAGCAAAGGCTGTAGCCTCCCACTCACAAGATCTTCTTTTGCTCCCTTTCCACCTCTAATACTCATCCCTGAAGCTTTTCTTCTACCTCTCTGTCTTTGTAAAACTATGCCATTGAGTCAATTGGATCAGAGCAACTGCCCATCTAACCTCACATCTGCTACTGGCAATGGGCAGGAAAGGATGAGAAATTACTGCACACACGTTAAAACCACTTCCTTTTTGTTATTTTAGATCCGCTGTTTATTTCACGAGTTGCCCCTCTGGTTGGCAAGCTCTGAACCTCAAAGCTCAAAAGGAAGTAGAAAGCAACAACCCCAAGACCACGGCAGTGGGGCAGGTGGTGGTGGAGAGTCTCCTTCGATGAGAACGGAAACAAAGAACTTAGAACAGAATGGAATAAAAGAGTAGATTGATTTATTCATTTAACAAAAGGTCTCTAAAATCTCTAAGCGGTTTAAGAGAATATAAAATAAAACCTTCAAGTTCTCGATTAAAATATGGGTATTTTAAAACATTCAAAGATAATTAAAATCAATGGTTGCTAAAAAGTGATAAAACACAGGTAACTTTAAAATGTCTTGATACGCTTGCCTAAACAACAATGTTTTAAGCAGGTGCTTAAATAAGACAGCAAAGTTGTCTGCCTGATGTCAATAGGCAGTGAGTTCCAAAGTTTAGGTGATGCCCCCCCCAAAAAAAATGATTTCTGAGAAGTGTGGAATGAATATTATGTGGCACCTGTAACATGGTCAGTTCTGCATATTGAAGCAGTCAAGTGGGAATATATGGGGTAACACAATCTGCCAAAATAAAATACAGTGGTACCTCAGGTTAAGTACTTAATTCGTTCCGGAGGTCTGTTCTTAACCTGAAACTGTTCTAAACCTGAAGCACCACTTTAGCTAAAGAGGCCTCCCGCTGCTGCTGTGCTGCTGCGGCATGATTTCTGTTCTCATCCTGAAGCAAAGTTCTTAACCCGTGATAATGTTTCTGGGTTAGCGGAGTCTGTAACCTGAAGCGTATGTAACCTGAAGTGTATGTAACCCGAGGTACCACTGTAGAATGATTTGCTCTCTCTCTCTTATGTTCAGCACAAAAAGTAGTTTTTCTCATTCTGGAATAGTTCATGCTTGTCCGCATCATGCTGCTGTCAATCTAGATTGATTAGATCCTGCTGTCCACAAGGGTGGGTGTGGTTGTTTGATAAATGTTTGAAAACTTTCCCCTTGATTAGGTCATCCACAACTCTTCCTCCCTGTACATGCCCCAGGTGAATGGAGAAGGAAGCGGTGATTACAATCCTGGTATATGCCCACCCTCAGCATCATTGGGCAGGTGTAGATACATCCCTGATTGCCGGAACTGCCTACATCTGTTTTCAAATGGGCACAGTGCAGAGTAATGCCAAATCAATCTACAATGAGCTTTTATATTTGGAACGAAACCAGATTCTCAAGAAGTACTTCTCAGGGGCAAAAAGAAGGAGAAGATCTAGATGGTGTGCAGATTTACGTAGGAAAAAACCAAGCCTCCACTGATTCTAGAACAAGATGTCATGTGTATGCAGCCTGGCTGTTGGGGCGGGGATGAAAAAATAAGGAAGGGGAACAGTGGAGCAGCTAGCATTTTGGACAGCAGCATTTCGCACTGCACCATTTTGTTGCAGATCTCATTTACAGAAGAGTCATCTCATTCTCAAGTTATGTTGTGCACTTAGCTTCCAAGGTTTTCCCAGAAACTGTTCTTGGCAATGAAATAGACGTGTATCTAACCATTTACAAATTATATTTGCTGACATTGCAAGACTCATTTTCTAAGATGCAGGCCTTCTGACCTGACTGAAAGCTTGGGAACCACACTTTGAGACTATCAGCAGGAAAGACCCACATATTTTGAAGCTTTCTCAGAAGCAGACTCATTTAATTCCGCCCCCCCCCCCGTTTTGCTCAATGTTTTTAGAATGGTCTTGCCAAAACACTCCTGTGATGGAAACTATTTACATGGGAAGCCATCCTCAAAAGCTGTAGGAAATCTGAGTCCACACACAGGGGCTCCCACTTCCTCCCAGGCCAAAGTGTTTTCCACACCATGTGAAGTGGACCTCAAGAGAAACTGCACATATGCACAAGACCTTGGTCATGATTACCTGCTTTGCAGGGAATTGTGTTGGAGCTAAGGAGAAGAGTGATTCGGACCATGCCAACAAACACAACTCTGTGACCTCTGCAACTGGACCCTTCCTGACCCCAAACATCTTACTGGGGGATAAAAATAGCATCTGCCCATAAAATTCTGCTTGCACGTAGCCAGATCCACACATTAGATGCTTTTTCTATTTTAATGTACCTGTCATCATGTTACCATTGCAGACCTTCACGTAAAATGATAGTCTTCCTTATTGTTCTCTGCCATGCCTTGAAATCTCTTGTAACCTTTGATCAAAGGTTGTCTAGTGGCAGAATGATATGCATTCCTTCATTTCTACCCCTTTCTTTATGCCTCCATTGCTAAGGCTCGTCAGGTGTTTGTGTGTTTGTATGTTAGGGAGACCACACTGGTTTGCATATGCTAATTTATAGGTACAGCTGCAAATTTAGAAATAATTACTGTAATTCAAGTAAAAATACCATACATCTCACCATAGAAGGGAAGACTGTGGCCGGGTGACCTGGATGTTGCCTGCTGCTCAGTCTGCCGCGGGGGAGCTATCTGTGGATGAACAACTTCAAGGCCCTGTTCTCCCTTCCTATGGGTCTTTTCTCTAAACTGAACTAGGGCAGGCCTTTCAACAGAGGATGACCGGGCCCCTTAACGTAGGAGTCCTGCCCTCTGTACAGCAGGGTACACAGACAGTCTAGCACAGTGCTTGTCAACCTTCTTAGGCTCATGGGCACATATGAGGAGTTTTCGTTCTTCCTTTTTTCTCCCCTTCAATTTTATTCTTTCCTGTACTATACAAATACAGAATATATAACATATAATATTAAAGAGAAAAGAAAAACTGAAGGAGAGAAAAAACAATAATAAAAGCGCATATATAATTACAATTTCCATTCTCATTTTATACTAAATCTCCATGTAATTTGTTTAGAGATTATAAATAGATTACAGTACACCTAATTAATGGATTTACATTTTCTTACACTGTTTTCGAGTGACTGCTATGGGTATCATCCCCTCTGGTCACAACTGTCCCCTAATGTAGACAGACAGAAGCATACATGCAGACACATTTTGCTTCTCCAAGGGACTTGGGTTAAAGTCAGTTCCAGTAGAATTGATCTGAGTCTTGGAAAGCACATAGAGCTGAAAGAGGAAGTTGGAAAGAGTGTCCCTTTTCAAACTTCCACCTTCAGCTCTCTCAACTTTTGAAAGGGCATAAAGGTAGCCACCTTCACCACCTTCTGGCCAAGGGGGCAGTCTGTGTGGGAGCTCAGAGGTTTCATGGGCATGAAAGGAAAACCTCAAGGTGCCCCTGAACTCCCAGGTGCTGCACTAGGACCCCTGCTCTAGTGTGTGTGCGCGCGTGCGCGTGTGCGTGCTCACACTTGAAAGTATGTTCGGCAAAATGCACCCTCTGCTGCATGTTGAAATCTCCACTAGATTTCACAGGCCCTGCATAGCTCTTCAAGAGATACTCCACACTTGACGATAACCAGAACAGAATGCCTGTGAAATTGTGCTTATGACTACAGAGAGATGCATGATAAGATACCCCAATATGGACAGTCATTAACAGCAGGGCTGTAATCTTTGATGCAGTCTTCTCCAACCTGATGCCCTCCAGATGTTTTGGATTACAACTCCCAACATCTGGAGGGCATCAGGTTGAGGGTGCGTTAATGAGTTAATTTGTTGGGTTGATCAATTAAAAACCTGTTTTAATTGGCTAAAGAGGCATCCCAGATTAATCAGGCAATACTTTTTTTTTAAGGGTCCATTAGGTTGGAGCAAGTAAGCTGAACACAGGTCCCCTTGAAACCAATGGAATAAGTTAGTCATGACTTAAATTAACACCACTTGATTTCAACTAACTTAAGTCTGGATCTAACTCAACATTTTTATTTATCTGCATTTCATATATTTAAAGCATTATTGTGCCATTTTGGCTGTCATGGCTTCCCCCAAAGAATCCTGGGAACTATAGTTTGTTAAGGGTGCTGGGAACGGTAGCAATGTAGGCGTCTGCGAACAGCTCTAAACAGCTAATGAACAGCAGTTTGTCAGCAAAGCCTCCTGGGGTTGCTTCTGAAACTGCTCTCTGCACATGTACTCACTCTTCCCACAGGTGGATCGATCACCTGAAGCTGCCTTACACTGAGCCAGACCCTGGTTCCACCTAGTTCAGCATTGTCTACAATAGGGGTGGAGAAGCTCAGACCTGGAGGGTCAAATGCAGTCCCCCCAGGCCTCTCTATCTGACCTGTGGTGTTCTCCAGAGGCCATACCTCCTCCTCAGCCAGTCACATCCCCTTCTGACTTGGCTTCACATCCTCCTTGAGTGTTTTTGCCAGGCTGGACTGTGCCCTTGGCCAGCCACTTCTCACTTGCCTAGACGGAAGATAGGGAGGGAGGAGCTGTGAGTCATGGGGGTTTGGAGAGAGAGAGAGTGAATTCAACAGTGCTTAGCTTGTTTTGGGTTGTTAATGTTGTATAGTGCCATAATGCTTTGCAAGTTTCATAATATGGCTTTTCTTGTGGTTGTCTAGCCTATTTTTTACAGTTGTCTTGTTAATAGTGTTTTACAGGAGCTGGTTGTTTTACTGATTATTTTGCAATTGCTTTCCTGGCGATTTGTTAGTTACTTTATATGATTTATGTTGCGATTGTGATGTCCTATTACAAGAGCCAGTGTGGTGTGGTGGTTAAGAGCAATAGACTCGTAATCTGGTGAAGCAGGTTCACGTCCCCACTCCTCCACATGCAGCTGCTGGGTGACCTTGGGCCAGTCACACTTCTCTGAAGTCTCTCACCTCACAGAGTGTTTGTTGTGGGGGAGGAAGGGAAAGGAGAATGTTAGCCGCTTTGAGACTCCTTCGGGTAGTGATAAAGCGGGATATCAAATCCAAACTCCTCTTCTTCTTGCTATTTGTTGTATGGATGCGGCTATGTGGTTCATGAGAGTGAAAAGCTGTACAGAAATATAATAAATGAAACGAATGAGGAATATGTATGTACGTGAGAGAGAGAGAGAGAGAGAGAGAGAGAGAGAGAGAGAGAGTGAGTCTGTCCAAAAAAGGTTCCATGCGCCTGGTCAACACTGACTGGCAGTGGCTCTCTGGCATTTCAGACAGGGCACATGCCCCACCCTACAGAGGTGCCAGCGACTGGCCACGGGGCTTTCTGCATGCAGCTGCTCTGCCACCAACTGGTGGCCCTTCCCTCACACTGGGACCAAGTCCCCATTTCTGGAATGGCCTCTGGTGGCTCTAGCTGCAGGCCGAGGCCTGGACGGTGGCAGGCGAAGGGGCTGACCTTGCGGAGGTCATTGCTCTCTCTCTCTGCTATTCCCAACTCGCCCGGCCCGGCAGCCTCCCTTTCGACACACACAGACGGAGGCCTCCCACTTCTTCTGTGCAGCTATTCCCTAAAGACAGCTCCTGTCTTCCTGCGCCCACCCCCACCGCCCTCACAGGGCCGTTTTTAATGCTCGAAGGTACAGGATGTTCTGTTCTCTCTCTCTCCCGCAAGCACACACTCAGGCACACTCACTCCGCGCACCCCTCCCTCTTTCTGTTCCTCACTCTCAGGCCTGTGGCCTTCACCTTTTTAACCCCTCCTCTGCCACTTCGGCACAGCTCTGTGCAAAGACAATGCCAGACTGGCTATTGCTGTTGCTCCACTTCTCTCTTTCCTCCCCCCCATGACTCCCTCCCAGAGCCTCTGCATTGCTCATCCCAGAAGTAAAAGGCAAACTCCCCGGCCTCTCATCACCATAAACTAGCAGCTCTGCCTACTTTTTATGAGGGGGTTTCCTGAAGACCTGGCCAGTAACCAGCTTGCCGGTTTACTAGGTGGCTTAGAGAGAGAGAGACAGTGTTGCTTTTCTTTTTTTCTCTCTCTCCCCTTCCTTCTCCTCCTCCTCCTCCCTCTCCTTTCCTCCCCTGACATTCAGTGGAACGAGACAACCCCTCCCGTCGCCTGGCCCCTGCGGATCGTGTTGTCTCTTCTCCTCTGGCCCCTCCTCCTGACCCTGGTTTTTCTCCACAGGTTGGCTGTTCCTGGGTAACAAGGTTGGGAAGAAGATGACGTGGATTCACCGATAGCACACAGGGATAAGCGGAACCATCTGGCAAGAGCCGGCTTCGCTATAGGGGAAACACTCTGGCATTTTTAGTTACCTGAGAACAGGGATGGGTGAATCTGTAAATTTCATTTCCCCCTCACCTTCACATTTTTCCAGCCTTAGGTTCTAAATTTCCACATCAGTTTGAGCTTGCTGAGGCTTTTTTCTTTATTATTAGTCCTTGTGAAAATTCATCAGTGAATCTCTCCTGCGCTACACATTTTTCCTGCGCAATTTCACCTAATATGCACTGTCTTCCAAAGCAATATCCCCCAGGATAAAGCATTTTTAAAAAATGTTATTTCCCCAAGAGATGCATTTTTATGTGCACTTTAGGATAGGTGTTTATTTGACTGGAGAATAGCACTGCAAAATTCAGAGAAGGTTGGATGTATTTCGGTTTGTATATTGTTTCAGAAAATGTGAATTAGGTAGGTCCTGCCTTAAATGCAAACTGAATTGAATTTCCACCCTCCCCATCCTTAGCTGGGAATGGGTCTGCCTGAGCCTCTACCCAGTCATTGCCCCTCATTGTGTGATAGGCTTCAATAATTCAAGAAATTAGACCAGTTACAAAGTGGGAGCACACCAAACTAGAAAACAAGGGGTGAGGAAATGTTTGAAGGGAGCATAAAGGGAACAATGTGCATCTTCTTAGTGGAAATGGGGTGACCTTTGTTTCACATGTTAGATTTCTGAACCAGAAATTCTCCCATTCTTAATGCATTGTCTCTTAAGTAAGTCCTATTGATTTTTGATGACGTTCACATTCAATCTATATTTACTTATTTGTTTTTAAGCACATTTAGGCCGCCTCTCCAGACAAAGCCTTCTCAAGGCAATGTTCAACAGTACGAATAACTATAAACAACAACATAAAGCACAAAATGAAAACACTATAACATTTCAAAAATTACAACATTTGAGAATCCCAAGTCACTTGGAACAGAGAGGCATTTGAATTCTTTTTGAACACCAAGATTGAAATACCAAGACTGAAGAGGCCAACTGCACATCCCCTGAGATGGACTTCATAGACGAGGGGTCACTACTGAGAAGGCCCTGTCCCTTGAGCCTTCCTATCTAACTGATCATAAAGGCATGCCAGTGAGCCTAACCTCCAGAGCCAATCTCCAGGCACTGGCAGGTACATACAGGTTCAAATGATTCTTCAAAAAACTTGATCCTCAAACTGTTTAGGCAGCAGTGGACGGTGTGGTAGGTCTGTACCGCTCACCTGACCTCCATCCGGCTGAATCCGTATCACATATCAGGACAGAGAAAGGAGGCACACAACAGCAGCAAAGTCAGAACCCTGTTGGGTCAGGCCAAAGGCCCATCTAATTATTATTATTATTATTTGAATTTAAATACTGCCCTATACTTGGAGGTCTCAGGATGATTCACATAAAAAGATCACAGTATATAAAATAAAAATAAAAGCAATAACCCAATAATACCCCCCACAAAAGAGCCACATTTTAAAAGGGTTGACCTGATGTTGATCAGGTCAACCAAAGGCCTGGTTTAAAAGGAACGTTTTTGCCTGGTGCCTAAAGGTGTATAATGAAGGCATCAGGCGAACTTCCCTGGGGAGAGTGTTCCACAGTCTAGCATCTAGTCTTGCATCCTGTTCTCACAGAAACTAACCAGATGCCCATGGGAAGCCTGCAAGTTGAACCTGAGCGGCACAACAATACCCTCCCCCACCTGTGATTTCCAACCACTGGGAGTCCGAGGCATAGGGAGAAATTCAATGTAGCAACCATGGCAATTGTTCTGTCAAAGCAAACGCTTCAGCTCCTCCCTTTGTGCACTGTTCTGGTGATACTCCCATGCCAACTTGCAGTGGGGAGGTAAGGAAGAGCAAAACCCATTGCACTAGTAGGAGCCCGTGCACTGGCTTCTGCAAGCAGGACTTGCTAGCTGATTCCCACCCATACTGCCTCCAGCAATGTTTATGCTCAGAGTGTGGAAGGGGTCAACATGGATACTAAGCACCATCTCTTTCCAGGGACCGTTGTTTCCAAAATTCATTCCTTCAAGGAAGGGTAATACAAATAAATAGTGCCATTTGACTTTGCAGTATTGGGGATATTTATAAATATCCTGGATTGGGAAAGAACCTTGGCTATGTAGACCTGAAGTCTGGTGGACCATTTCATCAGTGGAAATGCTTTGGAAGGAGACAAGTGGTGCTCAGTCTATTGGTATAGCACCAGCTGCAGAGAGAGGAAGACATGGGAGAGCACTCACTTGTTTATACCTGCTGCATACATTTCTCAACCTTCGCAGAAGCCTGGAAGCTAAACCACTATTAGAGCCAGCCTTCAATATTAGGACTAATTGGAGGGTGTGTAGAATAGGAGGTTAACGTGACCTAGAATAAGCTAGCAACAAACAAAGGCCAAGCAAGGCATTCCTTGCAGGAGCCTGGTCCTCCTTGACAAAGTCAGTGAGAATTTTGCCATTGACAAAGACAGGAACAAACTTTCTATTCCTCCCAAAGAGTGCCATGCCCGATTTGTGCAAGGATCACGGGTCTTGTGTGCCACAGCCTTGGAAAGGGCTGCGAAGCCTGAGCTGCTTATAGGCAACCATTTCCCCCCACCTTGAATTTTTTACTGAAATGAAGAGGCTGCCAGCCATTCCCACAGCTCTGCAGGGGAGGATCATTCCCCATCCCTGGCACATTCCTGTGGACAGAGAGTGCTAGCCGGGGCCATGGGAGAGAACATGAAGCACCACAGCTAGCCTTGGCGGGGAGGAAAGAAAGCATGTCGGGTATGTGTGTGGAATGAATTACCCTGTAAAGTGGGGTCGAGCAGCCTTCAGATGAATCAGCTTCTGCAGAAATCTTTGGTGAGCGTTCCCAGCTCCACACTGCATGAAAGTGAAGCCACATGCCCAATATCCAAACCAGTTGGACTTGTTTTCATGCTTCGGGGAGGGGGGGACATTGTGGTCCTGTGGTGGACATTGTTGTCTAGTGGTGACATGGTGTAATCTGCCTAGTTTCAGGATTTCGGGGGCACTGCGGCTCTGTGGCAGACATGGTCTAGTGATGGCATGGTGCAGACGTGGATTATGCCAGAGTCTGGCTGGTTAGAAAGGTAGGACTGCCTTGGCTCCTTTTCTGAGGGTGACTTGGGTAAGCCCTCCCCCTGTACCACTTCCCTAGCTGTACAATGGGTTTAATTACAGTGCCTTCTCAGCAAAGCACTTTGCTATTTATGGATAACAGGAAAAAGGTATTGCCAGTAGCATTGTTTTTGAGCAAGAAGCAAGAGACGGGGAGCAATCAGTTCAGGACATTCAGCTCCTTGTTCTTCCCCAGACCTCTTGAATGACTCATGCTAAGAAAAATAATGGCATGTGGGTATAAGTCTTATAAAGAAATCCGCTTGCAGTGCCTACTACTTATCACAAAGACAGTATGTCTGCAGGCTGCATGCAGCAGTGTGTGTGCTTGTACAGAATCACGCTCGTCTATGCAGGGCGCCTCCCGGTGACCTGTTTATTGAGCATTCATCCCGATTTGCTTGCACAAAGCTTACGGTTAGTCAATTCCAGGTCTTTATTATTCTGATTCATTTGCAGGGAGGTTAGATGACAATCAGCATTCATCCTGATTTCACAGTGATTTACTTGCACAGTGGTTACACAGCTTCCTGTTAATCACTTATTAATCCCACACTTCTGAGAACATTTCCTTGCCACTTTTCTAACTGCAAAAAGTCTTTAAAAAGAAAAGTGGGTTAGCTGGACCAGAGTGCTTTCATCCACTTTTTTTTGAAAATGAAATAAAACTAACAGCTCCTGCAGACTGCCTATTTTTGCAACATTCATCCTGATTTGCTGGATTTTATAAAGTATTCTTATTGATTTCCTTATGGGATGTTTATACATCTTTCCGTTAGTCATTCATGCACCCTATACTTTCAATGCACAGAAGTCCGATTCTTTAAGTGGATTTGCTACACTAGGGCAACAGAGCTTTATTTGTGCAAACTTAACTTTCCAGTATGTGCTTGAATCCTTCCCACGAAATACCCTCCATATAGTGGGGCCTCTAAATTTCCAATATGCAACTGAACCCCTCTCAAAATACTGGCACTCTGGAGGTGACCATAAACATTTCTGTTGTATTTTCTCTATGTGGTCCAAGATCACTGACATTTTGGGGCCACCATGACCCCCCCACCCTTAATAGCAGAATTATTGTCACCACATGACAGGCAGAAATCCAGCTGGCAAAGCATATCTCACCAGTGCATCTCAGTACCAGGAAAAGCTGTGTCCATGTGGCTGCCTCTTGCTTACCTAGATGGAGGATGGAGAGGCGTGGCATGTGTTTAAAATCCTTTGACTTTTGTGTGGCAGGAATGTAGCCTATAGTATAAAGGTAAAAGCCACATCCATGTCTCCACCCACATCTACCTTTGACCCCCACCTACCACTGGCAGGTGACCTCTGGAAGGTTACCCCAGAGGGGGGACAGCCCTCAGGCTAAAAAGTATTCCCCACCCCTGCTCTAGCCTAATCTTATCTCTTCCCATTTTGCAACGATCATTCCTCTTCCCTCCCTTCCCTCCAAGTCTTTGTAGTTTCTTTATTTAAGCTTGCCTGGTGAGCTGCCTGCCTCTTTCAGAGACCTCTCATCCTCCCACAACACCTTTCTCTTTGCGGCTTCCCTTTGTGCCTTCAGTTTACCCTTCATCCTCTCCCCTTTTTCCAAACATGTGGTTTGCACTTTCACATGGGGCAGCGTGTGTTTGGAACTCCTCACTGGATTACACACTAAACTGCACCAATAAACCTCTCGCCTCTTTCCAGAAGACAGACCAAGCAAGCTGCACATTACGTTAGCTATGTGCTATGTACTGTGCCCTTATGTGCAAGGTTGCAGTTGTTGTTACACAAATCAACAGTCTTGCACGGAAGTGAGAAACTTGATCCAGATTGGGACCCCAGAATAAGGAGTAATGTTTTGTTGTTGTTGTTGTTGTAAACCTCTTTGATATATTTTTATGATACAGCAGTGAGTATACGTTTTTCAAAAAAACAGAAAATAGAAAAATTGCTGTGGTTCTGATCCTTATTGGAAGCCACATCCCTACAATTTCCACTAGGTGTGAAACTTGGAATTGGACCCAGTAACTCTATGGCACCCAGTGCAGCACTTTCAGGACCAGCGATTTATGATCTGCCCCATTCACCAACCTAGCAACCGCATTCTGCACTAGCTGAAGTTCCTGGGCTGTCTTCAAGGGCAGCCCCACATAGAGTGTATGCAGTAGTCCCAGTGGGAGATCACTGGACTAAACCAGTCCTGGAATGGCCATAGCTGGCGAACCAGCCTAAGCTAGGCAAAAGCACTTCTAGCCACAAAAGCTACTTGGGACTGCAGTGACAGAATGAAATCAAGGAGTACTCTCAGATTACAGATCCATGATCTTTAGGCACAGATTAGGAAGGGGGTCCAGACTGGCATCAGAATGGTTATTAAAAGGGGTGTTGGGGGGGTTGTTTTGTTTTTTGCAGTGGGAATACATTGCATTTGCGTAACAGTTTGTGGGGGAAATTCATGCTATATGCTCCTTAAGAAGCCAACACTTAAGAGTTGTGAATGGATAAAGTTATGCACCAATGAGAAACCAAGGGCTTTTGTAATATGTGAACACTTCTGGTAAATGGTTTGATATCATATGGCATGCGTTAAGGGGTTTCTAACCACAAACCAAAGTGAACTTCTTTACAGCACTGTCTCAAAAATGCAGCCTTTCTGTAGGGTTCTGCGTGCTCTGGTGTGGACGCAATCTGTGTCTGTGTGGTGTGCACATGCATATGCCTTCGGCGGGTATTGCCATGCAGACCTTTTGGGCACACCTACTGTTGGCATGCCATTCCTGAAAGGCTGAGATTGAGGCCCTCAGGCTTAAAAGGGTTAACCCCACCCCTGCCACAGAAGACAGATGATTAAAGGGATAGAGGAGGAAGTCAGAAGCAATAATTGGCCCTTTTTGTGCCAAGCTGTTCTAACTGAATGAAAAGGCACCTTGGCCCCAGATCTGCTTTGTTCTGTTCAACATTTTCACCTTTTCCATTTCGTTGTGAAATGGGGATTTCTACATCACTGAGATTCTGTTGTTGTTTTTCAGCACTCCAAACCTGTAAGACTCCCTCACTACTACCACCACCACCACACTCCAAATTTCAATCTAATCTGGCAGCAGGCATGGAAGGATGCCCACTAGGGTGCTGAAGGAAATCCAGAGCACTTTTTGTCAACATTTCTCACATACAAATTGCCCTTGCATTTGTTTCCATAGCCTGTGAGATGCTCAAGATCCCAGGCTGTGCTGCCCATTTCAATGCCATTGTTCTCATGTGCTTAGTTCGTCTTCCAGGAGGTATGCCAAGGACACTGATAAGCTTTGCATGCTGAAGAGCGTCTCCTCCAAGGGCCATGAAATCCTTAATGTGTGTGTGAGAGAGAGAAATGGCTGGGGTTGCTGTGTAGGGCTGGGTGCGTGGGCCACAAAAGTCATGAAGGTGTGCAGGAAAGATTCAGGTGATCGAGCCTCACTAGGACCACAGCAATGTCACACCCTCCAAGTGTCCCTATTTTCCAGGGGAAGTCCCAGAATTACTAAGGCCATCCCGGCTTCTGATTTGATCCCAGAATAGCCCTATTTGCCCCACCAGTGCCGCCATTGCTGAGCTCAGGGAGGAAGATCAGCTGGCGCTTGTCCTTGTGAGAAATGTTTTCATCTGAGGAATGTTGCAGGGTATGCAGTGTGCAGCAGGGGATATTTACCAAGTACGGTATATGAACAAGCACCGAAACCCCAGGACTCACCTGACGAGTTGTAATGAAGCAGCTGTGAAAGTTGAAAGTAAGCTGTGATGGGTTGAGAGTGGCCAACGCCTTGTTCCAAGGGCTTCAACTAAACTGAAATGTGAGTTCCTTAATAATATGGTCAGATTATTGAAGAAGCTAATAAGGCCTTGTGGCCTGGGGCCTATGATTTTCATAATATGGTGCTGCCTACTAACTCATCCTTGAAAAAAATACCAGCTAAAGGGCCTCTTTTCAGAGGCCTGGCCTAGGCCCCATGGTTTTCATAATACACCAAGGGCTTGGTGATGATGCCCACAGCGAAAGGGAAGCGGGAAGTGCTCTGATTTGCAGAACAGAATATACCGTATTTTTTGCTCTATAAGACTCACTTTTTCCCTCCTAAAAAGTAAGGGGAAATGTGTGTGCGTCTTATGGAGCGAATGCAGGCTGCGCAGCTATCCCATAAGCCAGAACAGCAAGAGGGATTGCTGCTTTCACTGCATAGCGATCCCTCTTGCTGTTCTGGCTTCTGAGATTCAGAATATTTTTTTTCTTGTTTTCCTCCTCCAAAAACTAGATGCGTCTTGTGGTCTGGTGCGTCTTATAGAGTGAAAAATACGGTATTGGCTTCCTAACACACCCATACCCAGAAACATTAGAGTGGTCGTGTGTGTGTGTGTGTGTGCGCGTAAAACCACTGCCCTAGGGCAACACCACCTTTTAATGTTCTCTATGTTTATGCCTTGCCAGGCCTTTGCATGTTCTAGAATGCCAAAAGAGGTTCTAGACAAGGGAAGAATTTGATCTCAAAAGCAGGGTTAGGAAAGCAAAATTGCCTTCAGGGGTATAGATTGTGAGAATTCAGCCCAACCCTAACTGTAACAGTGAATGATTACTCATCACTACACATCATGAATAGTGAACTTTAATGAACTGTTCTCTGTAATTGCTGAGTGCCCAAGAAGTGGAAATGGGGACATTTGATACTTCTGCTGAGTATTCAGTGTGTAATCTTTGCACCATTCATGATTTTAAACCAACCTTGCCTAAGCAGCCAGTGCTTTTGAGCAGGTACGATCCCCATTTTAGAGATGGGTAAACTGAGGAGCTTTGAACCCTCTGTGGTCTCTAGGCGGAAACCAGAGCTGGAGGAATATATAAGGTACAGAACTGCTAGCAGTATGGATGTGTTCTCTTAGGGCTAGACAGCAAAGACGGACAGACAGCTGGACTCATGAATGTCTCTCTTTATGCCTTGCCGTCTCAGAAGCCTGGTGCTGTGTGTCAGGAGGACTGATGCTGCTGACCACAAGCCCGCAGGAGTGGTTTATCTAGCGCGACACAGCACACCCACTTCCCCGGCTGCTGAGTCAGGCTGTTCCCTTTGCTGCCTCGCGCTCTGTACATTGTGTTCCAGCTCTGCCTCGCTGGCACGTAGCCCAGCTCACATCAGCTTCTCACTCTTGTTTGTGTTCTCAGCTTGCACTGAGGGCTGGTTTGCAGCTCGGCAATCCTCCCCACCCCACCCCCTTCCTCAGCTTTACAGAGAAAGGAGGGACCGTTTGGGGCTTTTATGCCAGAAGGAAGCCCTCACATATGGATGGGGTGGGGGTAACGGCAGGGATGGCTGAGGGGAACAAACCACCAGTTTTGCAAGAGATTAACTCAGGTCATCTCCATGTCTCTATGTTATTTCTGAATGTAAATCATCGCCCTGTGGCTCAACGGAGGCAAACAAGTTGAACGACGTAAGACCCTGCAGCATAGCTGAAATGCGTGGCTACAGAATGGTCTCTTGGGACACACTTATGGGGCTACTTGGTACTCCTTTGAAGAGCCCTGATTAAAGTTATTTCTCCCTGCCATCCCATCTATCCATCCTAGGCTGGAGCGCTCTCTCTCTCTCTCTCTCTCTCTCACACACACACACATGTTCCCAGCAAAAAAGCAACCTCGCCCTCTTATACCTTCCATCTCTGACTATTTGCCACATTGTTGCTTCGCTTCATAGTTTTAAATATGTGAAACTATACCAGAGAAAAGTCTTAGATGCCCTTTGAGCCATAGCCGGTGCGATGAACCAATGCAGACAATATGGGAGGTACATCCACCAAGCACATTTTCTGCACAAATGTTTCAACCCAACAGCCTGTGTAGAGATTTCCTCAAAAGAAATCTGAACTGGGTATTCTGAGCGGCGTATGTAATGGTTGCAAGATACCCTTTGTCTTTTAGAGAGTTCATATGGACTCAGTGGGGATCAAAAATGCCCAAATCATTTCTGGCCAAGCTTCACTTGAGAGTTTCAGGCCTTTTAAAGCGCACATATCCCACACTTTTGTTGGCGATCGAGACCCACCAATGTTTCTTGAAGTGCACTCTGCCAACACACAGACTCTCTCTGTTATCACCAACTGTCCATTTCACTCTCAGGATGGTTTGCGGTTCTACGAGAAGACCAGGAAGTTGCAATGACCTCCAACCTTTCCCAATCTCCCATGTGCCCACACAAGATCAAAGAGTGCACTTTGGGAATGATTGTTTAAAATGGTGGTCAAAGCACTCATTTAGCCAATGACAGAAGTATGTAATCCAAGCACATTTGTACCACTATACTGATATTCTAACATATAAGCTATTCTGGGAGCCTGATCATACAGTCCTTGAAATGAAAAGCACTTGTATTGCCTGGCCCTATTGGATCACTGCCTGCGGCGAACATTACAGACATATTTAGGTGCTCTTTGGATGTTCTGCCAGCCACATAGGAAACCCCCTATTCACGAACAGCTCCCACATGGCTGCAAGAATGGCAAAATAACTCAACCACATGTGCAAGAGGCAATCATACAGGTATTTCCCACATGTGTGTGTGTCTGACAATTCCATGGAAACCCTCTTGTGCAATTGGGTCCTTCACATGGCTGAGTCACTTAAATGTTTTCCTATTTGCGTAGGAGGAATTTGTGGATAAGAGCCTCATGAGCCTCGGAGAATATCTAAAGGACATCTGAGTTCTATTGAATTCCTCATATTCATAGGAAGAGAGGCTAAGCAACAAATTCTGTTGCCGGTGGAAGTAACAAAGGAGTCATCTCTTGTGTTTGTGTGTCCTGTCCCAAGAAAACTGCAGAAGGATGCATCATGTTACACCAACATGTATGCAAGCAATGACATTGACACAAGAGGATATATCACAAAGGCAAATCATACCAGGAGCATCTTGCTACTGAAAGCCTCAGGCACATCCAAGTCAAACAGTCCAAATTATACATTTCGTCCAAATTATACATTTCCAAATTGTGCTTTGGTGTCCCACCACTAGATCTACAACACATATAGGTAGGCTATATCCACTAGACTATTGGGAGTGTGAGAGTGAGGTTCACAGAAGCAAAATAAGCTAAGGAAGGGAGTAGATGACTGGGATGCTAAGCGTGGTGAAGGGTGCACTTTACTACGGTCTGGAGATCAAGGAGAGCCAGCCCAGGATGCAACGCCATTACAATGAAGGAACTGCAGATCATGTTTGAGGGGGATATTGATGGAAACTTATTTCCTTATTTATCTCCTGATTTTGTTGCATTTTTTGGAGCCAGTCAGAAGCACACCGGAACAAACAATACTTTGAACAGTGAAGTGCTGGCTCAGGACCTTCATTAGAACAGAGAGATTGAGCTTGCACAGTTTAACTAGGATTTGGAGCTTGAAAGACAGCTGTGTGGTTCTCTACATAATGTGGCGTGATTTCTCAAGAACTACTTGTCCCAGAATTCCTTGTGCATAGGTAGGAGGGAGAGACAGGTGGTGGGAGGAAGCAAGCATAATAATAATCAGCGACATGGATCTCAGGAACAGCGGGAGCTTGTGGTGTTGTAAGGATCTATGTGCTCAATATATGTGTGAGTAAATGTCTAGTGCATTCACATGCAGGAAGACACTACCTGCTGCTGCCATGTCTGGCTATGAATACAAATCAGTCAACCAGAAACATAAGGAGGTTAAACAAAGGGAACTGAAAGAAGCAAAAGGACACCATTCAGTCTTGTTTCACAAAACAGACAGGACTTTCCATAGTCTGGCAGCAATATAGTAACTAGGACCAACCAAAAGTTGCAAAATAGTAAGCTATTACAGTATCTTGGTGGGACTCTTCTTCAGGCTCAATGTTCTGATGAACAAAAATAGTAAAGCAGAAGAGGGAGAGAGCCGGGATTGGGGCATGGGAGAAATGCTCCAGTGTGGGCCATGTTGTAATTTCAGAAATGTACAAAATGTAATTTCAGAATTAAAACAGAAAGTTTCTTCCCTGAGTCATGAGATTGTATGTAGGGGATAGGATTGTGGTATGTCTGTGGGAGGGGACCCATGTTTTAATTTTTACTGAGCAGGAAAAAAATAAGAAGGCTTGGGCCTCAAAGTCAAGAGAAGGAACCCCTGGAGAGGGGGGCAAAGGAAGACAAAGATCTTTTTCAAACATTTAGGATTCATTTAAGAAGGCACCTTAAGAAAAAGGATATCACCTGGAGAAAAGGAACCCAGAATTTCCTGTGGGCTTTCAGCAGTAAACCAGATCGCTGTGTTTCATTGCTCCCATTACCACCCTGTACAGTGCCAGGCACTGTCTCCCTCTGCATGCTGTAACCTCATCAGCAGGAAGCCTTTTCCCCCAGATCCCCACTCACAATCCCCAAGTCACAGCCTGGGAGGAGATTGGTACGGTTTGTTACACTCGGGCGGAATGTACTTTGTGTTACAAGTGGCTTTGATCCAGGACTCAGAAGCTGGACTTTATTTATACTTCCCTGCTCCAGGCTCAGTTACATCCTGCTGTCAGTTATGTCTGTCTGTCTCCCTGCTTCTATCTCCAAGAGGGATGAACCTGGTCTTAAAAATCCATTCGGAACATTTAAGGAGCAGAAACCAATTTGTACCTTGCCTGCCTGCGTTTCTCGCCAGTGTACAAACCCTCAATTGATTTAGATTCAGTGAGGAGCTATATAACCCAGGAACATTTCCCTTCCATTTGGTGCGAGTGCCTGGGCTGGGGACGGAACTCGCACTGGCTAGAGGGCAGTTCACATGGGGAAGAGTGGGCCCCTGGCTGCTGCTGGCTCAAAGTGACCTTGGCAAAGCAGAAAGGCTTTGTGCTTCATTTCCTCATTCAGTGCAGTGATACTTACCTCTAACCTCGCAAGCCTTGACCACACCTGAAATGTCTTTGATGGCACTAGAAATGGCAATTGACCATACAGGATCAGCTTCAAGTGGATTTTTACAGGATGACCCTCTTAGACCCTGTTAGATGTAGGGTTCATCCATACAGTCATTTAATGTGAATAGTAAGCTTCCTGTACCTCCATTAATTCTCTGTTGTCCACATGATGTTATCTTCCAAATTGCTGCCTTCCCACACTTTCCTCTCCCTCAGTCTGGATATTCTTATACCCTCACCTTTTCAGAATATCTATGGTATGAGCAGTTTCTGTGACATGCCTCCCCCACCCCAATTAAACCCCGCCTCAGCCGCGTTTAATGGAGAGGAGGAGTGCTCTGTGAAGTGCCTCTCCCACCTCGTTTAAACAGCTCCCCTGCCCCATCTGCAACTCCTGCCCCTTGCTTGGTCACCTGCCTGCATGCCGTTCATGATGCTGGAATTGGCAGCCTATTGGCAGCCAGGTGAACTGCAGAATGATGACTGCCTTGCATTGTTATATAATTAGGAAGATATATATACTTTCAAGTCAGTGCTTAAGTGTTGGAGCAGGTAAACACATAGCCTCTTGAGGAAAAAACAAACTGAAAGTCTCTTGAAACTAACAGAGGATTCAAAATGCCACAGTCAAGCAAAGAAAGGTCTTCTGGGATGAGTGGCAGTGATGCCGAGCTCCATTCAAAGGGGCCTCACTATTGCTAGGACAATATCCAGAGAAAAACACCCAGAACAATTACACTTGCTGGAGTGAACATCCTAGTTTACCAGCAACTTGGACAGTGGTTCATGTTCTGGTAAATAGTTATTTGCCCACAAGAAAAGCATAATTAGGGTGATGTTATTTGTTTGAATCACAATGTGTGATGGTTGCACAGTGATGGCTAGATAAAACAAAGAGCCTGGATGAGGTGGAAACCCAAAAGATGTCAGTGTCACTGGTGTATATAATTAATTCTGAATGCAAAATCTGGATTTCCTTTGTTTTTGTGTGCGTGCGTAAATGTGTGTGGGAGGAGTGGCTGGGAATTGGAACACAGCATGTACAGTTCTGAACAAAGGCTGCGGAATTTATCGGGAGACATTCAAGGCTGTGATAAGGAGTCCCTGCAACATTTGGATAACAGAGTTTAATTGCATTTTTTCAACATATGTCCTTTATTTGTTATCCTTTTAATATCTTGAATGTTACCATTTAGGAATAAGCAGATCAGTAACACAAAAACAAGGACACGTTATCAACTGTGGTTTTGTAACAACTGCTGCTTCTCTTTCAATCCAAGTGATGCTGAAAGCTAAGTCAATTTACAGGAGCACAAGATGAGAATTGTTCATAGGAAGCACCGGGCCTATGATGACACAGATTACCCATACTGATTCACTTCAGGCAACGGCACATAAAGTACTCTTTACATTGTCACCAGTAAATATTTGGGATAGGGGAAGCAGGAACAAACTCGTCACTCAAGTTTCTTCCTGAGAGCTTATGCCACACAGCTAAAAACATCTCTCACTATAAATGCATCCCACTCATCTGAGAA
This sequence comes from Podarcis filfolensis, assembly GCF_964270895.1. Lineage (NCBI taxonomy): Eukaryota > Metazoa > Chordata > Lepidosauria > Squamata > Lacertidae > Podarcis > Podarcis filfolensis. The sequence goes on along the minus strand of NC_139609.1, from coordinate 53,313,148 downwards.
ATGCAATACCGCGAGCCTTCCTTGCTCCTCCAAAACAGTCTTAATGGGAGAAAGAATGCAAGCTTAGGCGGCTGCAAGTCATTTTAGCCCATTCCGTTAATCCCCCTCTGCATTAGTACATCCTGTCCCTGTTTTACTGACAATGGTGTAAATAAGGGTTAGAGAGAGATGGGGCTCCTGCACCGTTATTAAGGCTGTGAAGATCCTGCAAGAATGGTAATTGAAAATTGTTTAGACCTATCTATTGTAGCACTTAAATTGTCATCTGGAGCAGCTGCACCCAATGCTTTCAACAACTGGTACAGAATGTGCTAAGAGTAGGCAGGCTATTGTGTAATTCGGAGGCCCCAGCTAGCTGTAAACACTGCCTATACCCACTGACGTGTTTAGGCCTAGGTTCCATTTAGCAGTGGAGGGCAGTACTGTTGCACAGTTCAGAGTACGTAGCCACTCCCCACTGTAAACTTCCAAAACATAAAGGATTTCTTGCGCAAACAAGAACATACTTTCCCTCCCCCTCCCCCCATTTTGGGTTAAAACTTGGCACACTCAGATACCAGCCTCAGAACAAATATTTTTAGAAAAATGTACAAGGAGAGAAAAAAACAACATTGGTGTGCCTGAATGAGGCAATAGTTTATCCAGACTATGCAAGAGACATCTACACTGCCTGTTTAAAAGCAGAAGCTTTTTTTATCATTTGAAGTTCAGGGGGGGAAAATAAACATTCACTAGGCATTCTTCTGTGGGAGAAACATATGTCACCCCATCTGCAATGCAGTCCCTCAGATATATAGATCCATTTGTGACATGCAATGTTTTAAATGTCAATGCGCAGATACATAGAGATGAACTATTTGCCAATTCCCCAGTCGTTGAAACAGTTGATGTTTCGGTTGAGAATTTAATAGGTTCTCTTTTGTTCTGTCTTTCTGCTGTTGGCAGCACAGGTACATGCCAACAAAATGGACTGGCTACTGAAGGATAAAATAGTGCTCTGCTTCTAAAATGTGAAGGACCAAGGCTTATGCCCAGTGGTGTCGCCAGGGAAGGACTTTGAGGCAGGTGTCCATGGCTGCCTTTCAGCAGAGTGAGCAGGAAGGCTTCCCAAAAAAAGCATGGATGGCTTACCATGTTTTGAATAAGTGAGGTAATACACATTATCATCTAAAAAGGGGGTTCTCTGAAGCACTGTGGAAGTCTGGAATCAAAAATTACACAACTGCACTACTATACATGCCTATGTGAAAATGTGAAAGCCAAGCCATTTGTTCTAGTAGCTCTTAGGGCTTATCCACACTTAAATTTTGCCCCAAGCTTTCCAGGCACAGGTTCCTGTTTTAAAGATCTGTGTCCAATTACTCTCCCCCCCCCCCCCCCCGGAATTTTTCCTGCAGAAATCCATTCTTTAAAGCTGAAGGGCAACAAACAGAAATTTGGATTTTTCATGGGCTTGGGGCAACAAAATTAGTCAGGATAAAAAGATGGTGGATTAGAGTTTATGCAGCTCAACAAGAGGCATGCAATGTGGGGACAATGTAAAAAAAGAGTGCATATCATCCAAAAAAGGACAAAAGAATGCAACTATTTGTATAAAATTTGCCTATGCTAACACACACACAAATGTAGAAATAACTGCTGTCATTTAAATAAAGACACACATCATCATAGTTTGGAAGACTACATGTCCTGCGTGAATTCTCAGTCTGCTGTCTATGTGCTAACTGTTGATTGTCAGCTTCCAGGCTCCTACTCTCTCTTTGCTTAGTGCTTCACCTTTAAACGAGACCTGGACCAGACAGCCCTTCAAATAGAGGACTGTCCTCTATAAATTAGGACACATGGTCACCCTAGTCCTTAAGATATCCTGGCCCAAACCACGTTGAGTTCAGAGAAGCAGCTCTCATCTTCAGTAAAAAATAAATAAAAAATTCATTTATGTGTGATTGTGCCAGAATATTGATAAAGATATACATCCTGGGGTCATTTGAAAGTACTCCATTGAAGGCAAGGTGGGGCTAATAGACCACATAATCTGATGCATGTATGAATGCACATCCAGTTTACAACTGGATACCTGATCCAGCAAATGATACATGCTCAGAAGTCTGTTCACATGTACTGGTATCTACAATTGGATTGCAGTATCAATGGGTGGGCACTTGTTCAATAGCATGTTCTTCTTTAATGTTACAGTGGTACCTCCAGTTATGAACTTAATTCATTCTGGAGGTCCATTCTTAACCAGAAACCGTTCTTAACATGAGGTGCGCTTTCGCTAATGGGGCCTCCCACTGCTGCTGCGCCGCCAGTGCGCGACTTCCGCTCACATCCCCGGGCAAAGTTCACAACTAGGGGCATCTACTTCTGGGTTAGTGGAGCTCGTTACCCAAAGCATTCGTAAGGAGGACGGTACATAGCCCGAGGTTCCCCTGTACTGAGGATATCCATGGGATGAGTCATATTGGAAACAGATCCTCAGGCTAAGTTAAACTCTTTGGTAGGTACCAACCCAGCTTGTGGGAAATCAGGTTTCTGGCTTTGTAATAATATCTAATAGCTTTCTTTACATACAGAGATTTGAAATTTGTCATACAAGTGTACATTTCTGGTGGTAAAGGTAGACATCAATGGACTATTAGGGTGAATGGGGCAGTGCCCCCTCAACTTCAGTCTGGCCCCCAGCCAGTCCTTACCTGCCTGCTTTCTATCTTACAACCAGTCCAGCGGGTGGCACTGGCTGGCAGCTACCCCTCCCCCTTCTCCTTAGTCTCCATGTTGTCCTTGTGGAACTCAGAAGGCAGGAGGATGGAAGCCAAAGCAGGGTTGGCTCTGCCTGTCATTGGGTCTGACTCCACGTCCTGTTGGTCTGCTTGCCTTCCTCCCTGCCAGTCCCAGTGGCCACCAGCCTCTGCTGGCAGACGCAATATAAAAATAGAACTCACATCCTGCCCCATCACATCCAGTAATGGGGTGAGCCCAGCTTCCTCCTGCCTTCGCAGTTTGAATGGACAGAATACCAGACAATCAGCTGCTGATTCAGCTGTAAGTCTCGCTGAACTGCTGTCTTAAGGGCAAAACAAAAATAAAGAAAACAATAAAAAAGAATTAAATCTTTTAAAAAATAAATAATAATGAATAAAATGGTGCCCGTATCAGTCATGGTGAACCCTCAGGGATCACAGCACTTGCCCGGTCATTCTGGGTGCTGAAGCCAGGTCTGGTTCTTTGTCTCTATCATCTTCTCTACAGTCTCTTGAGTATTGAGCATCTGCTGAGTGATTACAGGTAAGAGCTGTTGATAGACCTACTCTCTGTGCATGTGCCTAATCCTTAAAAAGAGAGAGAGAGAGAGAGAGAGAGAGAGAGAGAGAGAGAGAGAGAGAGAGAGAGAACCATCTAAGCTAATGGCCATCACCTCACCTTCTGGCAGTGATTCCATAAGTTAATTATTGCATTGTGTGAAGAAGTCATGTGAGCAACATTCTTTCATGAGGCACCTTGAATTTGTTTCCCCCTGTCTTTGCAAACAAGGCTAGGTGCGGAGAGGGTAGGGAGAGAAGCAATTCAGAGCATGGCATTGCTGCAAATGTGGTTGTTTTTGGATGGGAAGAGAACTGCGGGGAGGGGGGAGTTAATATTTGGGGCCTCTGGCCCCAGCTCCAATTTGGAGTCCATTTCTGGTCTTGGGAGGGTCCATCTAGCATTAGTGGCCAGGGAAAGTCCTCTCTGAGAAGCTTATCAGCAGGGAATGAAGTAGGGTGGTTAGGTGTCCTACTTTACAGGCTGAAGTCCTCTAGCTGAAGGGCTTCCCTGCCCTGGTCTAGTGTAAGATAAATGAGAGAGAGAGTGGAGGCTTTGAAGTTGCTCATCGGCAGATAGCACCTAGAGGCACACAGATTCATATGTGGTCACAATCTCTGTTCCCCACTACAGTGAGATGGATTCTATTTCTATTAAAATGATATAAACTTAGAAAGAATTGCTATTTATATATTAGCATATGCAAATTAATGCAGATCCATGTCCTGTTATGTTTGCTGATGGATTAATGGCTATGCTAGCATGGCAGGCAACAGGTCTGCCTGCAATGTTTTGTTGAGAAATGTCTCCAAACATAGGCGCTTCATTTAGCTGTCCCACCTGACATGAGGGTCCTTTGTGGGCAAAGCTGAAGTGAAACAGTTTGGGGTGAGTGGAGGCAAGGTGGATGGGACTTGAAATGTCCCCACTTTTTTGAAGGGCCAGATGCATGCGCATGGCAATTATGCTGGCAGCCGTGGAAGCCAAACTTCATTTTGGGATACGTGGAATCATTGCTGTGAAAGAAACATTTATTTTACCACTACTGCATCCAGGGCCACATTTAGGATTGATGACGCCCTCCCACCAGATGTCAAAGAGAACAACAACTACCAGACTTTCAGAAGACATCTGAAGGCAGCCCTGTTTAGGGAAGCTTTTAATATTTGACGGACTACTGTATTTTAATATTTTGTTGGAAGCCACCCAGAGTGGCTGGGGAAACCCAGCCAGAAGGGCGGGATATAAAAAAAATGTTGTTGTTTGTTTGTTTGTTTGCTTTTATTTTATATTTTGGAAATGTACACCCAGGTTTTTTTTCCTTTAATTTTTGGGGCCCCCCAAGAGAGTGGATGGGATGCGGGTGGCGCTGTGGTTTAAACCACATAGCCTAGGGCTTGCCGATCAGAAGGTCGCCGGTTTGAATCCCCACAATGGGGTGAGCTCCCATTGCTCAGTCCCTGCTCCTGCCAACCTAGCAGTTCGAAAGCACGTCAAGTGCAAGTAGATAAATAGGTACCGATCCAGCGGGAAGGTAAACACCATTTCCATGCACTGCTCTGGTTTCGCCAGAAGCGGCTTAGTCATGCTGACCACATGACCCGGAAAAACTGTCTGGGGACAAAAGTCGGCTCCCTCGGCCAGTAAAGTGAGATGAGCGCTGCAACCCCAGTTGTCTGCGACTGGACTTAACAGTCAGGGGTCCCTTTACCTTTACTTCAAGAGAGTGGGGCCCTAAACTATAGCTTGTTTAGCTTATACGTAAATCTGGCACTGACTGCGTCACTAGCATGGGGGAGGCTGCGACAACCACCTTAAAAGGTACACAGGTCTGTTGCAACAACTGCAGTTATATTGCTGGAAGCTACTTTTTGTTCTTCCTGGGTAACGTTTGAAGTGCAGGTCTGAAGAAACCTGCAAAACCAGCTTGTTGAGAGACCACTGCAGGACAGGACAGGGGGTGGCAGTGGTGGAAAATAGAATGTGCATCTCTGGCTATAACCATTCTTCAATGCGCTCTCAAACTCTCAATCTATACTCTCTGAAAAGGCTTACACAATTCAAACCAGTTTGAAATTGACTTAACTGTCAGAACTTCCCCAAAGAGAACCATGGGAACTAGGTTTTTGTTTTTGGATGGATTAAGTTCCTAGTAGGGATCCTCAGTAATGAAACAAGTTTCCTATTATTCATTTTTTTAAATAGAGACATGGGTTGCTTCCCCCCAAAGAATCCTGGGCAATGTAATTTACCCCTCACAGAACTACAATTCTCAGCAGCCTTGACAAACTACAGTTCCCAGGAATATTTGGGGGAAGCCGTGTGCTTTAAAGGCTTTAAAGCACTCAGCTGTGCTCTTATGAACTGCTACCCAGACCATATGCAATTTCAGAATTTGCCTGTTCAGACCTGCTTTCCCATCTATAGAGGTTTTATGACCAGCTTAGCTGGTGCTTCCTATTTATTTGGGGAAAGCCCTGCTGATAGCCATGAAACAAGAACCAACATCCCCACCACACTGTTCTGTGCTGCGGGTGGAGGGAGGAATGCATTTGACTAGGGGTTGGCAACCCAAGGCCCATGGGCCACAAGCAGCCCATGGGGGTTGTTTAACTGGCCCATGGACCCCCGCCGCCTGCTTGGTTGGCTCCCGTGAGCCGCGCTAAACCGGTGTGGAGCAGAGCGGGGACCGCCTTCCGCAACACTGGCCAGCTTCCCATTGGCTGCAGGAAGTTCCTGCAGCCAATGGGAAGCTGCACACGCTTCCTCCGCACCGGAAGGAGCGCCGGAAATAGCATTTGTGCATGCATGCGTGCGTGCAAACACACACTCTGGCCCACTGCGGCATCTGCGGGACCATGAACAGGCCCAAGCCACAAAAATTTTGCCGCCCGCTGCATTTGACTTTGGCTTCTTGACCCTCTTTCTTCAGAGCTGTGTGCAAGCAATGGGCCTCATTCAATCCTATTCTTCCTCCTGGGTTTTCCAATACTGGGGCAGAGGTCTCAAGCCTGAGAATGAGCCATAAGCACCCAACATCCAGTGGTCCTCCCAGCTACAGCAGATAAGAGGAAATGGATATGACTTTTTGTCCACAACCCCCCTTCCTGGAACTGCACACCCAAACCCAGAATTCTAAAAACAGGAGAAGCACTCCATCCACTCTAATTCTTCCCCAACTATTATGCCTCCTATCATGCTTTTGGCAAGAGTTCAAGTGGAAGGGAGGAGGAACTGACTAAGTGCTAATCTTCTGCATCAGCGGCTTGTACCACAGAAAACCTGGTGTGTGTCCCCCACCCCTACCCTCTTGTGGGAATTTGCATTAGTATGCATAATTTCCACAGGAGGGGGAAATAGAATGTCTGTACATATAAAGAGCTTCCTTTCTATGCCCCCATCCCAAGGCAATAAAGCATTATGAACTTTAGCTAACCTGGAGAACCTCTAAGGAAGCTCATTGGCTCTTTTGCTTTTAAATACCCAAGACAGGGATTCGTTATGTGGTTTTTAGAATTTGTATAAAATATCTGCAAGCAACCATGCCAGGTGAAGGACTGCATTGGGTTGAAGTCACATGGTGACCCACTGACTACCAACAGAGATTGGGAGCCGTAACTTGTTGGACTCCAACTCACATCTACCCCAGCCGGCATGACCAGTTGTTGGGGATTATGGGAGTTGTAGTCCAGCATCACCTAAAGGGTCCAAGGATCCCCACCCCTTCATTGCAATAATACTATGCACAATTGGGCTGTGGACACATTAGTAACTTAAAAAACAAACAAGGTCGGATTCCCCTGCATCCTTTCAAGTCACATTTGTACATTGCTCTACACACCAGAGAGGGAACAGGGTGGTGCGCATTGCCTGTTTGGTTTCCCCACAACTGCAGCCCCCCTGCCCCTGCTCCTGTTCATGAAGTTCTCATCTGCCCATGTGCAAAGTCTATATCAAATGTAAACATCTCATCTTAACTGGAAAGCGAACATGGCTTATGTTTTCAAATTGGATGGAAGCTGGTTTGAGGGAAAGCATATCAAAAAGCAGTATTTCTGAAGAAACTACAGGATAGATATGGATTGTGGCTAACGTCATGCACACATGGCTTCACACACCAGCAGTGGGAGTGCAGTGGAGCCATAGTAAACAGCAATGTGTAGATGGCCTGAATGCTCATCTGACCCCTTTCAAAACTGCAATACATATGTGCTCTAAGATTGGATTCAAGCATCTTAACAGAGCCCATATGCCAAGTCTCTTTGTTTACAGACAAAACTGGTACAATTGCTTTACATTTGTAGGGAGATTGTTAATGTGAGGGCACGTTGATTGCAAACATGTGATCTCCATGTGCATTCCGAGATGGTACAGTCCCATGAGAACAGCATTACGTGCCTTTCCTCAGCATCTGAATCAGCTCTAAGTGTTCTGGAGCAACGCAGTCATGAAATAACCATGGTAACACAACCGCTCAATTCAGCCTTGGTACCTGACTACTGAAAGGTAGATAATATAACACCAGCTTTTAACAAAGATCTTCACTGGCAATTCTGAAAAAGCTTCAGTGACTAAAATAGCCTGATGCGTATGTGCTTATCAATATGCATTGGTCTCAAAGAAACGTATGGCTATTTAAACATTTAATATCTGACTTAGAATAAAATTGCTGGCCAAAGGCAAATTGATAACCCCAACTACTTGGCTCCTTATTTTACCTACTAACTCTGTTCCGCTTCCCTCCTGAGTCAGGATTACCCATTGACTGTTAAGCACCACCCACTCATTTGCTGACCTCTGGCAGACAAAACCTCTGGCTCTTTCGATCTACAGATGCCCCCGTATCTTTTCCTGATGGAGCCAATGTTTGCCTTGTACATTTGAGTCAACCATGGGATGCCACAGTTGGCTTCCCAGGTTTAGAACCTGGCCAGTTGTGTGCCATGCTATGTTCTGGCCTCTTGGAGAAAAGGGCACAATCTTTTCCTATCGTTTTCACAGGTTCCACCAATAAAATAGGTTCTGCAGATGGATGTCAATTCAGACAGAAGGGGCAAATGGCTTCATAATGCCCTGTGGAGATAGTCTCTTGTAATGGTGTGGGTGGGGATGGCTCACTCCCTCAGTCTAGAGATGTAGAGAGTGAAACTGGAATATGGAAAGTGACCATTGCCTACAGTGCTTCTGTTTTCCCCTAAAGTAATGCACCACAATTTTGCTACCTCAAAATGTAGTGGCTTATTGTATTTAGCTGCCCGAAAGTTGTGTTCAAGAGTACAATTCTGCTCCTGGTTGGCTCCTCCTCCTCCTCTTTTTTTTTTTTTAAGGACAAATGACTCCTTCTCCTTCCCTAGGCTAATCTACCCCCCCTGCAGCCAATTTATTCTTCTTCCCTCATGTTGAGTGGGATGTCATACTGCTAGCATCAGCTTAGCGGTGGGGTGATGATGTCAGCACTGGTAGCTTCAATATCTGGAAAGGTCCTAAGATGCACTGAGTGGGCTCATGACTCATAGAAGATGCAACTGCTCTGCTTGGAATACACGAGGGTTGCTGTTGGTGGCTGCCCAGAGTGCCAAGCACTGAAAGATAGTGCCTGTGGACTGAAGCACACCTAAAACCAGAACTGGGAGGATGGAGGAGGAACTCTAGACGGTGGGTCAACTGTGCTGGCACCTAGTTAGAGTCTGAGCAGTGGGTTGCTCTGCTTTCGCACCTGCTCCCTGCTCAGGTGGAGGTGGGGGAAGAAAACAATTCCGAGGCATGGGTTATATCCTGCACTCAACTGCTTTAGCACAAGTATTGCCGAGATCTCGGAACGGTGCAACCTTACATAACATATGGACTACTGCAATACACAGGCACAATAGGGTGAGTCAAGGACAGAGTGGCTGCCTTAACAGAGAATTTCCTGGCTTTTGTCAGTTTACGTCAATCTCACTGTTATTTTAATGTGGGTTTTGCCATTTTTATTTCCCTTTAAATCAGCACCATTAAGTAGGGGCTTGGAACTAGGTAAGAATGAAATGTGTGCGCAGTTGTCTTTCAGATAGTTAGGCTGGGCTGTCTGAATTGCAAAGGCCAGCTCAAGACAAAATTCCATAACACATGGAGAACTTTTAAAGAGCAAACCAATCATCATTTTTGTGGGCTCCTTTCATACTAGTGTGGGAGCTCCGCCTGCTGACTCTTTGCCTGGATAATGAAAGTGCCCGGCATTAAACAGACACACAAACATAAACAGGTTAAATGAATACCAAAGCCCCATTTCCGCCTCCTGCCTCAAATCGTTTTTAATAATAAATACTTAGACACCTGCATTTGTCCCAATGCAGTCCTTAACATTTTGTTTCTCGGTGCATTGTTCTTTCTTATTTCTTTGTGAGCTCTGCACACTGTATCCTGTTTACAGTACATACTCCTACTAAGAAACATTTATTTAGTGCCAATGGTTGGTCAGGCACTGTACAGCAAAGAGAAATAAAATGATTCCCACCCAGATAATGTATAATCTGTGCTAGATGGACATGACTGGCATAGAAGGAGGAAGATTTAAGGGCTGAACATGGAAATGTCAAGAGACACGCATCCATTGGTAACTGGGGTACTTAGAAAAGGTCTTTGTGGTGATACTAGCACAGCCAGTATTAGATTGCAAAACCACAGAATTGTAGAGTTGGAAGGGATCCCAAGGATCCTCTAATCCAACCCCCTGCAATGCAGGAATCTCAACTAAAGCATCCATGACAGATAGCCATCCAACCTCTGCCCAAAAACCACCAATGAAGGAGAGTCCACAACCTCCTTGAACAGCTCTTACTGTCAGAAAGTTCTTCCTGACGTTTAATTGCAATCTCCTTTCTTGTAACTTGAATCCACTCGTTTGGGTTCTACCCTCCGGAGCAGCAGAAAACAGCCTTGCTCCGTCTTCCATGTGACAGCGCTTGAGACATTTGAAGATAGCTCTCATATCTCCTCTCAGTCTCCTCTTTTCCAGGCTAAACATACCCAGCTCCCTCAGCCGTTCCTGTTGTGCACTTCTTATTCATATGGGGTTGTATCCAAAGTAGAGCTGAGCAGCGTGTCTTATGTGTGCAAGGATTTCTTCCTGTAAAATAATAGGACTCTCCCCCCTTTCCTCCCCAAATCTGCTCTGGGCAGGTGGGGAAGAGGAGGAAGAATCCTGTTGCATAAGCAGAAAAGCTTGCACTGAAAGGAGGTACATTACCTGAATATTGTCCATGTTTATGTTAATATGTTATGATTTAGTTATACACCACTTTTTGGCCCAAAGGACCCCAAACCCAATGGGGAAAAAACCCACACCAAACCACAGAGCAGGCTGCAATAAATGCAGTAAGCCTGCAATTCAACTCCGCTTTGTACTAAGCAGGGGCAGGGGGAAGGTTTGGGCTGGGCGGAGGTGTCACTTTTGCCCAGCTCTAATGTCCTCTGCTAGCATGGAGCTCCCCATTCTGCCCGCCAAATGGGCAGAAGCTCTGTGGGTGGAATTCCCACCAGTGGCACTCCATGGATGTGGTTTTCAGGGGGGAAGTGTACATTAAAAAAAAAATTGCCAAAGGAATAGACCGCTGGAAATACACCCATCTTGGATATTGCTAACAACTTTTTTTAAAAAAGTTTTGGTATCATTGATGGAAACATATATGAGGACAGCAATTTTGCAAACTATATTGGATGTGCCAAGTTAAAAATAAAAATAAAAACTGTTGTTATGAACATTGGTGAATAAGTGGAAGTACATGGCAACCATTTTATTTTATTTTTTAAGCTGTAATCTTAAACACACTTATACTATGGGGTAAATCCCATTGCATGGATTACCAAGTTAAACAGGCATAGGGCTTGCACTGTCCAAGATCAAAGCAGAGCTGCTCCAATGGCCAAGATGAAACACTTTGGGAAATGTTTGTCCTAAAACCTTTTATTAGCATTAAGACACACCATGGGAAGACTAGTGTCTTTGTGAGGTACTAATTTTGCAATGCAAATTGATACAGGGTGTGGTATTGTGTGGGATGCATGAGCTACTAGTACAGTTTCTATCGGGGCAAATCATGAGAAAAATCAGAGACTGGCAAATACTTTACACAGACTACAAATCACCAGATACTTGGGATGAAACGTTTAAAATCACTATGAATCTCCCTACAAAGCCTCCAGACCCCACACAAATAATGAGCTTTAAAATTACAGAGTCTTGATCTCTCAATGTTGTTGTACACCACCCTGGTCTAGAAATATTTTTATAAATAAGCAAACAGGGTTTTGTTTTTTGTTTTTTAAAAAAAGACATTTTGCATTTACATTGTGGGAGCTGAAGGAAAGGTAGAAGTAGAGCAGGAAGCTTAAAATGTATGTAGCTGCAATGAACTCAAATGGCACAACCTGGACTTACTCATCATTTCAATACTGTGAAATGAAACATATTAAAATACATACTAATTTCAAATAACAGTGGAAGTTCAAAGAAAGCATAGATATAATTATTGGAATATCTACAGGACGGGTGCCATGAAACTGCTGGCATGCTATAAACCAAAAGCTGCATCCCTGGAATGATTACTCACTAGGGAAGAGAGTTAGAAAGTTCTGTACATTTGCATTTGAAAGAAGACGGGGAAAGGAGGCCCTAGCCAGGGGCATTCTTGCTGTACCGGATGCATGACCTATGGTCTCACTACACTAACTGGCTGGTCCTTTCTATGTTTCCTGTAACTGTTTCCTGTTTCTATGGATTGCCATAGGAACTGGGATGCTCCTCTTGAAAATATGTATGGATAAATAGAGAGCAAGAGAGAACACACTCTAGATAGGATATTTCTGTAGTTACGGGAAATGCCTTATTCATCCTTTTTAAAAGCTGATGTTCCTTTGGAAGGAGGCAAAATTCCTCATTGCCACCTCCTAAAACATCCACAGTGGTACCCTGCCTCAGGAGAGGAGTTGGACTGGCTCAATTATACTTAACCTTGCTGTTTCTGCAGTCCAAATCACTATTCTAGTTTGCTTGTTCTTTGTGGACCACCGCGTTTTCTTATGCTGTGGTTGCTTCCTTGAAAACCTGAATGAAATTCAATTCCTCCTTTTATATCCCTGTTCAGTAGTAATTTGTTTATTTGTACAAAGCCAAAGCATCTATCTGTATATGCAGAAATCCCTTCCCATGTCTTATTGCCAAAACTGGGGGCAGGGGCCACAATCCCCTTCCTCCTTCCACTTGATCAGTGAAAATGAGATCGGGGCTTACATCTGATTTTGGTTTAGAGAGGATGGGCTGTCTGGGGAGGGTGGGTACTTTTTCGTTCTATATGAATAAATGAACAGCAATATTAGTAATATGAACCTGCCTTGGGACCGCATAGTGAATGGCAGAAAAGGAATTGAAATTATTAATAGTAATATCCCAAACTTCCAATCATTTAAAAAATACTATCCCTCAGGTTTGTTGTGAGAATAAAATGGTGTAGGGTGGAACTATATATATGTATACCATCACAATATTCTTGAAGGAAGGAAAATATAAAAATGTCACATTATACACCACTGAATTTTATTGAAGTTATTATTTTATTAATCTTTTTATTCATATTATTATTATTATGAATGATGATGTGTCACCTAAAGGTGGGTGTGGCAGTGGGGACACATGTTGTGCTGAGCTTCCCTGCAGGCACTTACATTTATTACAACTGACAATGCGACTGGTTGCTTATAAGCGGAGTAAGTCTCCCCCCCCCCAAAAAAAAAACCGCACTGCATTTCTTTCTTCCTCTTTTCCAAATCATTCGCTCCCCATTCCATCAGTCTAAATGCACTCACTGTAACAATGCCCTGCTTGGCTAGCAAACCAAATATTAACCATAAAACAAACTTTTTTTAAAAAAAAACAACAACACCCAGTAGGAATATATATAAAGAGGTTAAAGCCTGGGGAGGGGGGAAGCAAAAGGAACAAAATGAGCCGCTTGTTTCCTCAAAACTAACTTTCCTAATCAACGGTTCCCAGGACGGCTCCTCAGACTCAAGAACCCAAAAGCACAAATCTTGGATGTAAGTTGTTGTCAACATATGGCCATCTTAGAACACAATGAAAGCTTTTCCCCACTTCCACTAGCTGCTCACATCAGCATGGCTTTGTTAGTGTCAGATTTGTTTCTATTTTTGCACACATCAGGTAGCGTTGACAGGGCAAGGATGCCTTTGCCCTCTGCAAAGGTGTTCACACCTTGGCTGGAGATGAAGTAAGGATGGTTTAAGGGCTCCAACCAGTGTGAAGCTTGTTTGAGAAACAATGCATCAAACAGTAGTACTTCATAAGAAACTGTGCATTTTGGGCAACGTTGTGTGTGCATGGATTAAAAACCCAGCACTGGAAATGCAGCGGGTGCACAGCCAACGGGAGTGTGAACAAAGCCTTATGCCAACAAAGGAGTTATCCAATTCGTCAGAGCTCCCAGCCAACTTCATTAGTGCAAACTAATCAGGGCTTTCTTCCCTGCCCCTCCTGAGCTCCTTACTCGGCACCATGCACACGAAGACCAGCAAGTTTCCTGAAATGGGATGGATTCACAACCAAATATACATCTGAGTTCATTAGGGCTAATATATGAACATCTAGGGTCACTTGTTCTGCATATTCAGGCTCACCAACATTCTGCCACACATCATTAGATTGACCATGAAATCGAGCTCAAGTTGGGACCATGCAGATAGCAGAAGGGTTCTTAATGGCAGCAGTGACTGGGTGTCTGGCTGGGGAGGGCAGGGCCCCCAGGAGCCTCCTTTTCCATTCTCCTAGGTAAATGAGGGGTTACTATTTGCTGCCATGGGGAAAAGTAAAACATTGCCGTGTGAGGCAGGAAGAGCCAGAAAAAGAGCCACGGGGTTCCTGGAATAGGGACAGTGTAAGCCAAGATTGGCTCTACAAACAGAATGAGATGACTGCTTCAGGCAGAGGATGCTGGGGGTGGGCCAGTGATGGAAGAGCCTCACGCCCCATAGCTGTTCCTCTCTGTTGATGGATACATAGATAGAAAGCTGCTCACACTGACTGGCAGAAGCTCTCCAGGGTTTTAGGCAAGGGTGTCTCCTATCTGGAAAAACTGGGGGTTGAGCCTTGGACCTTCTGCATGCAAGGTAGATGTTGTGCCACTGCACTATGGCACTTCCCCATAGGCAAGATAGAGATACATGGGTCATGTGGCCTGGCCTGTGTGGTAGAGGTAAGGTTCAAGTGCCAGTTCAAGAGGAAGAACTATGAAAGAGAATCAGGGGCTTTGGGGAGGGGAAAAGGCAGAGAGGGGTTGGATGTCGGTGGAGAGAAGCAGAGATAGAGAGGTGTTGCAGAGAGATAAAGATGGTAAGGTAAAGGTAAAGGTAAAGGTACCCCTGCCCGTACGGGCCAGTCGTGTCCGACTCTAGGGTTGTGCGCCCATCTCACTTAAGAGGCCGGGGGCCAGCGCTGTCCGGAGACACTTCCGGGTCACGTGGCCAGCGTGACAAAGCTGCTCTGGCGAGCCAGCACCAGCGCAGCACACGGAAACGCCATTTACCTTCCCGCTATAAAGCGGTACCTATTTATCTACTTGCACTTAGGGGTGCTTTCGAACTGCTAGGTGGGCAGGAGCTGGGACCGAAAGACGGGAGCTCACCCCTCCACAGGGATTCGAACCGCCGACCATACGATCGGCAAGTCCTAGGCACTGAGGTTTTACCCACAGCGCCACCCGTGTCCCGCGTCCCATAAAGATGGTAGGGTGTTTTTAAGGAAGGAGAGTAGGAGAGTTGGAGCAGAGGACAGGGGTGATGGGGTTTTCATTCTCCGGTCCAAGAAATGCCACGTGCCTTTCACTGCTGCATCTGAAACTGAAATGGATGTAGTACTCTTCATGAGGCCATTCAACACTCTACCCCAAGGTCCCCATCTTAGGGCCATGACAGCTTCTCTTGTTCTTATCAGAATTCACAGCTATTGCTTCAAAGTGAGAAAATTGCTTTTTGAAAGCTGAGATTCTTGGCATGCTAGGTGATGAATCTTGTACCAGATTCACGGACTCACATAGCATATACATACACAGTCCTGGGCATAGTTTGATTATCTCCCCGCCCCCCTTGGTAGGGAGAGACAACTTTTTGCATGAATCCACTGATACTGAAAAACAGTGAGAGGCACACCATGGTCATAGCCAGGATTTTTGTTAAGGGGGGCAGAACCAGTGTGATTGGTCAGTTAGTTAAGTATATTTCTATTGTTTTACCCTGCGTGAGGCAGCTGCCTCTCCCACCCCCACCCCCTTTGCTATGCCCATGCCACACACACATCCAGCAGACTGGTGTGCTAGGAATGTGGTTTGAGCAGATCCATGCAGAGTTCAGCATGTATACCTAATGTGCAAGTTGACTTTCAGCTGTGTTGTAATGATGCAAACATGTGGATTAAGCTGGAAGTTGGGCGACGGCAAAACAATCTCACAGCAATTCCATCACATACCATACTCAGGCTTTGCACACTCGTGCCTTATGAACCTTTCTTGTACTGCAGCTGCACATGTCTAAATGTTTACCTGGTACCGAATACAGCTATTTTTAAATGAAATTGACCTAATCAAATGTATGTAGGTTTTACATCTATATTATAGATGCAGGAATAACCAGTTTGAGCCTCCACACACGTTTCGAACTCTAATTGGTTATGTAAATTAGAAAGACTAGTTTCATTGTCTGTGCTGGCAATTTTGTGTGAGAAGTTAAAATTTAAGTCACTAGAGCGTGCAAGTGGATCCTGCAACAAAATGTTGCAGTGTGGAGTACTGCTGTTTAGGATTCCAGCCATTTCATGCCATTCCCCTTCCTGTCTGTGTTTTCTGCCCCCCTCATTGGTCTGGGAGTACATAGAGAACACTCAGTCCTCACTGGTCTGTTTGTGATTGTTGTTCTCCCCACAAGCCTGCTGACACATCCCTCCTTTATGGGGATGGTACTGTTTGGCTGCATAAGGACACTCAAAGCAGTTTAAAGTGTCCCTGCATAGGATGCCAGGCCACACCAGTCAATTCTCCATTCCATCCCATCCCCTGCTCACAGGTTTTTCTGTTCACTCAAAAAAGTTGGTCAGCATTCTATAGCCACAGAGCATTGTTCAGTTCTCATTAGGCTGTTGGAGGGAGCATTTCTGATAATTTATACTTCCCAAACCTTGAGATTCCCCCAAATCTGCTGATACCTCTCAGTTGCATGTTGGTGGTGCCATTTTGGCTACACAAAAAGCAGCACTCTCACCTTGAAGATTAAAATGATCATATCAGGGGAATGATTACTGGAAAGAAGGCTGCAATGTTTAGCTGCCTAAGCAGTTAGATTCATCAACTGCTTTTGATCAATTAAAAAAGCAATTGGGTACAGTGTGTGTGTGTGTGTGTGTGTATGTGTGTGTTCGTTATTGGGAATGCCACCTGCTTTTTTACAAGTCCTATTTTAAAAATCTTACAAAACTGCAGGTGGCAGGTTCCATCTTCTCTTTTGAAGCTACTCCTTCCCACTTGTTCCTGGTCAACTTAGAAGAGGTATCCCAATATGGTGCCTGTTGCAACCTAGGCATACATCACTGGGGAGTTTTCCTTTGGAAGGATTCCTTTATTCTTAAGAAAATGGGTGTAGATTTAATCAGTTAACTGTCCAAAACTCAAAGAATTAATCCTGCAAGATTATTTAATTGAGCCTTTAGAGGAAAAATATATAGGGGTCACTATCACCACAAGCATACAGCAATTGCATTTCTGCTTTTTCCACCATTTGACTTCTGAGAGGTCATTTTTCTAGTCGTATTATGTATCATCTGCACACATAATTCTTTCCTAATGTGTTTCCTTAGGGCGCATATATATATTACATACACATACACAAGAGGAGACAAACTAGGAAAGAATTATGCGTTGGAATAATGCTGCCAGTCTAATATTAAGCTCACATAACCAAGGAAAAGCAGCCTTCAGTGAGCATTTAACTCCATCCTCGCTCCTTGTTGTTTTCTGCTAAGTGACATAGCAGATGTGCAAACGCAATTAACCACACTCGCATCTACACGGGTGAGCTAAGGACAGCAGTTCGTGTTTTTGCTGGCTTTGGGTGACAACGGGAACCCACAAACTTACCACCTTCCTTGGGGAGGTGGGGCGAGTTTTCATCTGCACCCCCTCCCCAAAAATGTGGGTGCACACGTGGGGGGGGGGGGTGCGAGGAGGAGAGAGAGGCGAGGTCTCACGTCAACAGCCAGCTTTCCCTTGATGGTCCTCAGGATCTCGTCATAGTCCTCCTCAGGATCGATCCAGTCCACGGCCGGCTTGCTCGCGATCTCCCAACCCCGTTTTCAGGAGAAACAAGCCGCTAGGTGACCTCTTGTGTTGGAGAAGCTGGTCGTAAACATTCATAGAAAAGGCGGTTGTCGTGTGTGTGTGTGTGTGTGTGTTTAGGCTGAGCGATAGAAGTGGTCTCCACTAGAAAGAATTTGGCCAGGAGAGACGGATCGAGGTTTCGTAACATTATGGAAGTTCCCGGAAAAACAAAAAAAAACGTACACATGCTCCGCGATCCGCCGCCCTCCTCTCCCTTCAGAAGAGCGCGCAGCTCGGCGAGAGTGGCCCGGCGACGCAACTACCTGAGCGGAGGGAGAAGGAAAGTCGCCAGTGGCTCATGGCGGGCACCTTGCAGGGGAATCGAGGAGATGCAATCCCGCCTGCCTGAGTTAATTAGATAGTCGAATTAGCCGGCTCGAGCCCGGGTGCCCTTTAGTCGTGGCTGAAGTTGTGCACGTGCTGCGTTTGCCCTGCATGGGTTCCTTTCAAAAGAAACAGAAACGATCTCCCAGCAAGGAGACTCTCTCAATGTTGGGTAACGGGGGGGGGGGGCAGCTTATCAAACTGGAACGCATCCAGTGCCGGATTTAAATATAAGCTAAACAAGCTATAGCTTAGGGGCCCCCCCAAAAAATAAAGGGAAAAAAACCTGGATGTACATTTCCAAAATATAAGATAAAAAACAAAACTTACATATTTTGTTATGTGCAAATGGCTTTAGATACCTGTTAGGTCCATAAATTACCATATAGCTCATATATTCAACACAAAAAACAGCGACAATTTGTTGTTGACAAAGGACAGCTGGACATATAAAGGGCCCCATTACCTTCAGCATCTTAGGGCCTCATCAAACCTAAATCCGGCCCTGAACTCATCGTATCAATACAGTCTCTCGAGATATTATGTGAAACGCCGCACCGTTCAGGTCTTTCTCTCTCTCCCCCCCCCCCCATCCCCTTGGTGTTTGCAGCATAATTTTGTCCGCTCCTCTCCAGCTCCCGACGCAAAAAGCCGAAAGCGAGATCTGTCCTCTTCTTATTTTGAAAGGCGTTGGCAAAAGTTGTGTTCGAGCCGTTCCGTCGGAAGGGTTCTCTCTCTCTCTCTACTCAGATCAAATTACAGAGTTCAAAGCAGTCAGCAATGATCTTCGCGAGAGTTACCGAAGTCTGCTGCGTTTCCTGCCCTCCACCTGCCTCCTCAAGTCGCTAAAAAGTTTGCTTCGGTGGGGTTGATTGAGGTTAAGTTGCTCAATCAGCCTACATTTTTTGATCCCTTGTTAAACTTTCAGAGAGGAGCAGGAAAAGTACGCGGGGGTTTGCGGTGTGAGAGAGAAAGAGAGGGTGAAATGCGGTAGTAGTTGCTCTACATAGGGAGAACCGGGTTGCCTGAGCGGAGAGAGCGCCTTCTGTGATATATGGGGTTTCTCAGAACTGCTGCCCGGGACATCCTTGGGACTCGCTGGGGGGCGAGGCGGCTTCGGCGGGCCGCTGCCTGAGAGGACCCGGGGCTGTAGCGCCGGGCGGGAACTGGGTGCTTGGTGGGACTATGGCTTCCCCTCCCTCGATCTATCGGCCTCTTATTTATTTTCCCGGAGGGAGGATGGGAACTCGAGACTTCGGACTCCCCTCAGGGCAGTTTGATTGTGGATGAGCGGGAGGCGCTATTTACATACGGGCGGGGAGAAGCGGCCCAATGAGAAAACGCCATGGGGACCGCTCTCCCAGACGGGCAAGCGCCAGGGCCAGTAGGCAGCAGGAGGAGGGGCTTCGCGGAGGGCACTCGCGGCCAGCGCCGGTAGCTCATGTCATTCCCGGTCGGATAACGCGGCGGCAGCGGTAGAAGCAGCAGCAGCAGCAGAAGCTGGCGGCAGCGGCGGCGGCGAGGGCAGGTACCCGGCGTTGGCTGGCGGGTCCGGCGGGAAAGAGGCGCGCTTTTCTCGCTCCCTCGGAGGGAAGGAAGGGGCGCTGCTCTTGGGTTGGCGGGACCTCCAGCCCGGTCTCCCTCCGCTCCAGGGGCCGCCTCAGCCTCTCTCTCGGCCCCCGGCCCCTTCGGAGAGGCCCCTTTCGCCCTCCTTCCTGAGGGGAAATCTTCCGGGCAGCCCAGGCACTGGTTGCCACCATGGCGCGCCTCGCACACCCTCTCCCCGCAGCCCCATAACAACAGGCGCCGGCCGCTCACTTCCCCGTAGGATCCAAGCCCTGTTTGTTCTTCTCCGCGCCTCGACTTCCCCAGCCAGGCGTTGCCTTGGGAGACTTGGAAATCGAATTTCTCTCACTCGCCGTCGTTCTGTCCGACCTCTTCTCTGGAAGACAAAAACCCCCCAAACAGCCCCATTCTTACTAAAAGGCGGGTGGGAAAGGAGGGGAGGAACAATGGCAGATGCTGTGTGTGTATATTGGGGTCGGGGGTGGAGGGGGCGATGGAAATAATGAAAGAACTGGGAGCAGGGCGAGGATGAAGACGCTTCGCGCCCCCAACACCACCACCACCACCACCGAGCAATCACTTCTTCGGATGCTGATGACAAGACACCTGGCATTTCCAACCCGGGTTTAGAGAGTGTTTTTTTAAAAAAATAAATACAAACCCTGCTGCCTCAGTCATTGCAGTGGAGCAGAACTGCGGAGAGAAAGTAGTGATGTTGTTATTAGCTCCCCCCCCCCCCGCGTTAGTGTCTCCTCTTCATTATGTAAGGAGGAGGTGGAGATGGAGTTGGGGGGAAGGAATTTAAGCTCTCATGTTACTTCCCTTTTTTCATACTATCGGAGACTTACTTGGGTGATGGCTGATTTGGAGCTAGGCAACTGGACCTACTTAAAGATTTGAGGAAAAGACCTTTGGAAGAAAAGCACCCTTTTGCTAAAGTGGTATGTTGGAAGTTTTGAGACAGAACTGATGTCTCGGTGTATTTTGTTGTTTCATGGGCTCCTGACTTCTTTGTTTTTGAGCTATAAGTGTAACTCAGAAGAAACGAGCAGGGTTCTGTCTTTGGGAAATTGAGAATGAAAAGTTGACAAAGTTTATTTATTCCAAACAGCAGTATCTGTCCAAAGCTGCAATATATCATTTATTAGAGGGGCATTTCCCACTTGTATTTAAAAATGTTTATTTTTAAAACTTTTTGTCTAACCTTGCCTTTCGAAGCTTTGTGTAGATTCATCTCCAAAATGGTACAAAGGCTCCTTATATAGTGGAGGTAGAAACACCATCATATTCCCAACAGTATATACTTTACCAAAACAGTATTTGGAGTTTCCATAGAAATGCCCTAATGCATAAAAAGAGGGAGCTCTTAATCCACTAGAAAGTTTTAATGTGAAAATCCCATTGAAATTTCTAGCAAAAGGAAAACATTGTAGTATATGAGAGAGAGTGAGTACATTAGTCCTGTTAAGGAGTTCCTAATCATTTTAGCGGGCCTGTGCAAGAGAACCACGCCAAAAATGGTTTCTGAAAAGGAAGAACAAATCAGTGGATTATTATTGTTATTACAGTCAATATATGTGTGTATAATTTGCTTTTCTGCCCCCAACCCCCCAAAGTGGTAAACAACATGTTAAAACAAAATATTTAATAAAAGTACAATAAAATGAAATAATAAAGTCAACAGACAAAGCAATATACAACTGCAAAATCATGACATAGGAGGGCCATAGAGCATTTGCAAGCCAGAGGATTAAAGGATCCTCTTTCCAATCCTATAACACACACTTAGGGCGACAAAAAGCCTGTACAAATTATTAGAAATACTAAAATTTACCCCTACTAGAAGAATTAAGGTTGCTCTCAACACGATTGTAATCCAGGCTGGATTATATTGGTCACAAATGGCAAAATGCTAAAAGTAAACTTCAGTAGCTAGTTTATTGCATTTATTTTTTATTTGATGAACGTACTACTAATAAATAGGCACATGTATTGATAACAAGGGATTGTAAAAACGATGAAAGGTAAAACTGAAAGGCTATGTAATTTATCTTCTGATCTAAACAAACAAGAATAAACTTCTGATTTGAATCCTTAGAAACATGTTTCATAGTGCCTTTCAAAGAGCAACATAAATTATTTTCAACAAAAATTATTCTAACATCATGGATCCTTAGCATGCTAATTGATTGAGTTATTTTTGTGTGATCCGTCATTTTACACTTTCACTGTATTCATACTCCTTTTACGAAGATGGAATTTAATGTAAAGTTTAACAGACATTTTGAGTTTAAAAAATTCATTATATAACCTCTTTCTGAGAAAAAGTGAAGGTAGCCATGAGCCGTGTCTCATAGGAAAATTCTAAAATCTGTATTAGGGCAATGCCTTTATTAGGCCAAGGAAATTTCACAAAATAATGGTAAACAAGGCAATGGTAAACAAGGCAATCTGTTGGAGAAATCTGTTTTTGGCTGTTGGTACAGCCATGGAATCTGCATATGGTCATGGTGTTAAGATGAAATTGTGGAGGAGGTAGCAGACATTCAAATGAGAGTATTTAGCTGCTATGCTGGCATCAGGTTGTACCGTGGCCTTCCAGGAACAAGAATAATAAAAATGGCTGATTCCCAACCTCTGAAAATACAAGAACTATTATTACCCAGGTCTACCCATCCTTAGGTTAAACATATTGGTAGGTAGACAACAACTGCCTGTTGACAGTGGTCAGATGTGTATCCTTCAGGAACCAATACTAAGTGAAGGATAAAAGCATGCATTTCAGTGTTTAAATTGCCAGGAATTTTTCTGTAGAATACAAAAGTATACTAGTTGTACTTTATGAAGAGTACTCATTTCTATGCAGTTTGTTATCAGTAACCTCTAAGTCAAAATATACTTGTGTCTAGAATTGGGGGGTGGGGTGGGGGAGGAGATAAAGGCAGATTGGTGGCCAGGAGTTGTGGATGAAAATCAATTCATCGTGGAATGATAAAGCACCTTTCCCCTTCACAGCTTCTGTGCTCTTTATGAGTGCCTTACAAAGTATAAGGGGACTCGAAAGAACTAAAGTTATTGTAAACTTGTTTTGTGGAACCTTCTCTGAGTGCTTTTTCATTCTAGCATAAGTGAGATGGAACAACTAATTCATTCATCTGTTTTGTTTAGCAACCCCGTTGTTATTTTGTTTGTTCCAGTCATATACCGTTTAATGGCTGAACTCTTTGAGTCACTATGGAGACACAGTTTATAGGATTGGTTATGATTAAGAAATATGCAAGATGTATAAAAGGCTGCAACAACTGGTTTTATGCGAATGCCTGGGATTTGGCTTACAATGAGTACATGCTCTTATACGTGGGTAGGCAAACTAAGGCCCGGGGGCCGGATCCGGCCCAATTGCCTTCTAAATCCGGCCCGCGGACGGTCCGGGAATCTGCATGTTTTTACATGAGTAGAATGTGTGCTTTTATTTAAAATGCATCTCTGGGCCCTTGATGCATTGTGGTTCTTCTAGCGAGGATCTCGGTAGGTCATCTTAGCTGGAATGAAAGAGAAACCAATGGAGCTGAGTGCTGCAGTTTTGAAGTAGTGAAAACTCAAAACTGTTGACCAGATTATTGTTTTTGGTGTAGATAAAGGAGGCCCATTGCGTTAGGTAGACTGAAAACAATATTGTGCATTTAACTGAAATTGTAAATATTGTACTTTCAGTGCTGTGCTAGTAAGAAACAGTTCCTTAGGCTCAGAAGGGGCAATAGGTGTGCCTCACTCTTGGTCTCCTACACAACCATCTGATGCCTGTTTTTGATGGTGGGACTTAGCTCCCTGTTTGCCTAGGGGCAACTGCCACTACCTTGATACCTTGAGAGCCAGTGTGGTGTGGTGTGGTGGTTAAGAGCGATAATTAAGACTCGTAATCTGGGGAACCGGGTTCGGGTCTCCGCTCCTCCACATGCAGCTGCTGGGTGACCTTGGGCTAGTCACATTTCTCTGAAGTCTCTCAGCCCCACTCACCTCACAGAGTGCTTGTTGTGGGGGAGGAAGGGAAAGGAGAATGTTAGCCGCTTTGAGACTCCTTCGGGTAGTGATAAAGTGGGGTATCAAATCCAAACTCTTCTTCTTGATAAGTGCTCCTGTGGCCATCTGGTTCAGCCTAGGATTGTTCACAGCATTCCTCCAATATCAACCCTCTTTGCTTCTCTCCTACTCTTGTGCATTGAGTTTCCCTCTCTTCTGGGAAAGTTTTGATCCTTCCAATCCAGTTCTGCACAAATATATTTTAACTGAAATAATTTAGATTTATTTTCATATAAATCTGTTTAGAAACTAGACATAAGTAATTCATATTTTAAGTGCTGGCCAAGGAACAATACATTAAAAAATAGAGCATCCTGTGGCACTAGAAGGCTAACAATTGTATTACAGTATAAGGTTTTGTGCAGCCGAACCACTTCATCAACTGCATGAAGTATAATCCTTCCTTGTTTGTCTGGCCCATAAAAGCTTATACCATACTACATTTGTTAGTGGTCAGGGTGCCATTAGACCCAGTGTCTTGCGGTAAAAACAAACATGGCCACCTTTATGCAATTAGATAATTATATATTTAACAAAAAAATAGCTGTATTTGAAACATGACTTTCCTTTGGCCTTTTTTGCTTTGAATCTGTTCCGAGGGCAACTCTGGAAACTTCCATTCACCCCCATTCCTAAATATTTTGTGCTGGTGGCTCAGAATAAAAGTACCATATTTCATCTTTGTACAGAGCTGGTGCTTTAAAATGTTATTCTGTTTCCTTAAACGTTATGAATGCATCCAATTATTTTGCAGAGCATTCCTATACAGTACTCATTGTATGTTAGAAGTGGAGATACGCCACTGCTATGCTAGCAGAAGAGCCACCATATCCAAGGTACACTTAGCGGGGGGGGGGGGGACACACACACACACACACAAGGATGCCATTAAAATGTTGGACATGCCAATAGTGTTTATGTTCTTTGCAATCAGCATTTTGAAACACAGCAGCAAAGGGGAGGAAGGAGAGCCCACACAACACAGTACCCACATAGCTTTGGCAGGGGACCTGCAGAGAGCACACATAGCTCTTGCTCAAGATCCACCCAGGGAGGGAAATATATTTTTTACAAGCAGCCGGAGGGTTGGTGTAAAGTTGCATTGTTGAAGGGGCTATAGTTGAAGGGGCTATAGTTGTGGAGTGAATGGTTGCATCCGCACCATACATTTAAGGCACATGCTCCCCCCCCCCAATCCTGGGAACGGTAGTTTGACTCTGTACAGAGTTACAGTTCCAAGCATCCTTAATAAACTACTGTTTCAAGGATTCTTTGGGGGAAGCCACGTACTATAAATGTATGGTGTGGACATGACCAGGGAATATAGGGTACAGTGGTACCTCGGGTTACATATGCTTCAGGTTACATACGCTTCAGGTTACAGACTCTGCTAACCCAGAAATAGTAACCAGGGGTTAAGAACTTTGCTTCAGGATGAGAACAGAAATCATGCTCCGGCGGCGCAGTAGCAGTGGGAGGCCACATTAGCTGAAGTGGTGCTTCAGGTTAAGAACAGTTTCAGGTTAAGAATGGACCTCCGGAACGAATTAAGTTCTTAACCTGAAGGTACCACTGTATAGCATAATTGTCCTTCTTCCCTGTGCCATCCTTGCCCCACCCATAAGCCCATCCTATTCATGTGTTCTGTCAGCATATCTGTCATGGATGCTATAGTTGACACCAGTCCTGTGGATATAACTGGCCCCTGCTTGTCCTGTGTTAAAGAATACCTTTGTGCAGCCTGAGGATGCAGACAGGCTCCTTGGAGAGGTGAGAGCCACCACTTGTGTATGAAATCCTTGCCCTCCATTCCACCTAAATCTTAGGAAACTGTTTTGGTGCTAGACCAGTGTCTGGTGTCAGTGATGGACTGGATGAGGGTGAACAAATTGAAACTTGATCTAGACAAGACAGAACTTGTTCCTGGTTAGTTAAAAGGCACTTGTGCTGGATAGGGATTCATCCCTCCTGCCCCCACCTGAAAACTTAGGTTTTGCAGTTTGAGTATACTGCTGGATTCATCCCTGAACCTAGAACACCCAGGTTTGGGCAGTGGCCAGGAGTGCACAATTAAATTATTATTTTTACCTGTCATTGTGGAAACATATCTAGTGTTTGGCAAACATAGCTGGGATGCTGCCAAATTCTTTTGCACCTCAGCTGGTAAATCTTGATCATGACTGCGCCCTGAAATGTTTTTCCAGACCTAACTGAAAGGATGTTTTATATTGAATCAAAATTGAAGCACTGTAATACAATTAGAATGCATGAGAATTATTGAGATTGGGAATGGTGAAACTGCAAGGATTCTTGCACTTCTTATTTTAAGAAGAAAGTTTCATTTTACTGTATTGAAAACTAATAAAATATTTTTTGGGGGAAGTAAGTTTCTACCTCATTGCAGTTGAGAAAGTAATGGAAACATGGGTTTCTGACATGATTAAAATCCTGACATGATTAAATAGATTTTTTTTAAAAAAAACTTTTAAAAGCCAGTAATAGCTTTAGGTGCTTTAGATGCTTAACTAATGGCAGCATCCAAATTCCGGTGTTTCTGTTCCCTCCATCTGGTTAGAGTGAAACAGCTGGGGTCCACTGTTTTTGGCAGCAGGTCTGCTCTTTTTGATCATGTCTTCCTGTCTCACACTGTTGGGTGTGAATGGTTAGTTTTCACTGCAAAAATTACATCTTAAAAAACCCACAATATACACTCACACCTTTATGGGTATATGTGCACATAAGTAGCAAAGGGGCCTGATGGGAAAGATTTGAAAGCTGTATATAATCAAAATGAGAGGGGAAAGTCTTGATAGGAGAAGGCAGTCTAATGTTGTCAAGCTTCACAGATATATAGTTAAAAGGTACCAAAATAAGATTTAATATGGCTAGATAAAGAGTCTCAAAATTTTAGTGTAATTCCATGAGTTGTGGGAACTTCCTTGTTTTGTGGATAAATAAGTGAGGACAACAAATTTGTAAAAGGAAAATACAGATTATAACCATAGCATTCAGGCAGGCATTTACTGTGATGTTAAAGGGCTTACTATTTTTTTTTCCAACCAGTCAATATGCAATAAATTTATCTTATTTCAAGGTAGCATTTTTTCAAATCTTGAAAGCACAGTATCTTGTATAGCAGAGAACACAGTACTGTTGTTTTTCTATCTAACATAGCTATTGCAATGAATCATAGTACCATACAATTGTAGAGTTGAAATGAACCCTGAGGGTCATCTAGTCCAACCCCCTGCTATGCAGGAATCACAACTAGATCATGTGGCCACTCGAATATCATGGACATCTATTGGATACGCCCTCCCATCAGTTGTCAAGGAAATAAACAACTACCTGAGAGGCAGCCCTGTTTAGGGAAGTTTTTAATGTTTGATGTATTTATCGTGATTTTAATATTCTATTGGGAGCCGCCCAGAGTAGCTGGGGAAACCCAGCTAGATGGGCGGGGTATTATTATTATTATTATTATTATTATTATTATTATTATTATTATTATTATTGGTACACTGAAGCAGATTCTGTTATCAGATTCCAGAGCAGAATTCTACATGGAATAGAATTCAGTTGCAACTTCAGATGCTTCCTGTGACATGAATGCTGCTGAAAAGCAGTCTGTTCAAGCTTCCTAAAATGTAATAATGGGTTTACTTATGGCATTACAGAATTAAAAGTACAGTAATATAAAATGGCTCTGTGCCAATTGTGCAATGTGGTAATATGTATTTTTAAAAAGATATACCAGCATACCTAGGGGCTCCTTCAGACTAGTGGTCTTCTGTAGGTGTATTCTGCAACATGCCATTGATGCAATAATAATGCATTAGTGTTGTTTATTGTTGTTGTTTTTTACTAAACCATCCACATCCTGGTCCTAAGATGCATATGGCACTGGGTTTTTGCCACCTCTAGAGGCATGATTGTGCCATAGTGCAATCAAAACAGGACCAAAAAAACCCCACAGGGAGTATTTGTGGTATAAAAAGTTACGGAAATTCAGCAGAAAGCTACGGGACATGCACAGACTGGAAGCAAAGCGGTATGTCCACCCAAAAACTTCTGTAGGCATAAATGGTATTGAAAATGAGATACGGTAATTGCCTTGATATGAACACAAATCATAATGGATGCAGAATACAATGATTTAAAAATGAAAATGAAAGACTCCATAGAGGGCCCACAGGCTAAGACCTATTGAACACAGAAAGCCTTACTGTGAACTCTCTTCTCTCTTCTCTTAGCACCCTCAGAGACTGACTAGGACTGCACTTTAATTGTACTGTTTGTGTGCTGTGCAGCTGTGTTGAAAGATATTCCAGAAAGCAATACTAGTGCAGTTATTTTCTTCAGAAGTTCCTTGTTTGGTGTAGTATCTTTCTGTTCAAACTAACTTTTCTTGATATGGGTTAAATTGGTAGATGGCTTGAGGTGTAGTACTATTTTAACGGGATGTCTATGTTTTTGTTTAATATACTATTACATGTATTAAGCTTTTAGGATACAACAACATATGCATTTGAATCAATAAAAATATAAAGCACAACTGGGGAAAATGATATTGGTGAAAGTCCAAAGTATACAAGCCCTTTGCTGTTGATGCACAGGAGAACTTTGGAAGTGACTAGTTGCCTTAGATTTCCCCCCAGAAAAATTAAGAAAATCTGCTTTCTAGCTATCATTTGGATTTCATCATAAATGGCATTTTAAAAAAAATACTGTTGAGCTTCTAAGCAACAGTTCTTTAAGACTTGGACTCTGAGAGTTGTTATAAATCCCTGAAAACATGGTTAACAAAACAGTCAGAAATCAAATGGTATTGCTGAAGATAAAAAACGCTATGTTAAAAAAAAGTGAATTTTAATGACAGGGTCTTAGGTGAGTCATTAAGGGGTGGTGAGACTGTTGCATTTACAGTTAGTATTGATATAGGTCCTACTGGTCTACTTTGTTCCTTTGATTAGAAGTGATAGGTTATTCGTAATATCACACAGCTCAGTGTGCATATAAAGCTGGATCAATATCTTTTAATAGGCTATTGTTTAATCTATGCTTTAGTTTTCTAAGAGAGTTTATTTGAATCCACCAGCAGATCATGGACTGCTTGTGAATGGGTTGCTAGGTTGCCAGTGTTGGGAACAAGGCAGTATAGAAGGAATCAGATGAGTTTCTTATTGGGAATCGTTTTAAATACTAGAGGCCTGTAGCACAAGATTTGGCTAAGAAGTTACAGTCAACACGTGTAATCTGCCATTTTGATGTCTCCCAGCTCATAGTTCCCCACCTTCTACCATTTCATATGCATATTGAAGCCTCCACTGTTAAACTAACTCCTTTTTGGTGAGAGATTTGTGAGTAGACAAAGAATGCTCTGAGCAACAACGGCAGGAATTGTGATTTCCTTTTCCACAGCAACTGAGCCTATACATATATTTACTTAAAAGTAGGTATCATTGACTTAAATGAAATTTAGTAAGACTAGGCTTCTTTGAAATCAGTGATAATTGTTTCCTAGTAAAAATGTATAAACCTGAGCTATAAGTAGGTAGGGTGTGTGTGTGTGACATCTGGTGGCTACCCTGGGTACAGGGAAAAGCAGTGGTTCCTTTGCTCTGGAGAGGGGGAGTTAGGATAGCTCCCTAAATAAATAACACTTTACTCATAATTTATGTATCTGCATTGGAATGGTAGCTATATTCACACTATATAGGCAGGGATTCAGAGACCTTTGAATACCCACACAGTGCTTTTGCATATGTGGCACTTTTGTGCATTTGTTTAGGGCGGTTCTCCTATTGTGCTGCTCTGAAGGATCTCCCAGTATTTCAGGGTAGCATCTTTAGAGAAATGTGGAAAAGTCCCTCTGTGTGTACTGCATAGTGTATGTGGCATTTTGTATTTTTATTTGCATTGTTCTCGGTGGGACTTGCGTCTACATAAACAAACACACACTGTTGGCCCTCCTGGGTGAACTAGTGTTCCTATTTCACGCCCTCAGTCTAAACTTGGCTCTGCAATTTGCTTAGTTATCAAATTGTGAATATTTATAACTTTGCATGTTAACCGGTTAGAATCATTTGTTTGCCATCTTATGGGAATACAACTAGTTCTGGAGATTCATTCAACAAATACAGTAAATGATTTTACCTGGCAAGCATGCATACAAACAAATCCATGTTTTTCTCCACTCCTTTGATACATTGTTGGTCCTAGGCATGAGATGAAACGTTCAGCAGTATTGTAATTATATTAATTGGCCCAGTCAACAAATGAATATATTCAGCTGTTTCAGCTTCCCAAGACTGAATGAAAAACAGAAATACTGGATTTTGAGAAGTTGTTTCTTGATTCCACCCATTCTCTTTTGTTCAGCAACATGGAGCTTGTGGTTGCAATCCTGTGTACATTTATTTCAAACCAAGCACCACTGAACACAGCAGAACTTGCCGCTGAGCAAAGGATTCTCCTGTAAGGAATGCAGTTACAATAGAAGATAATAATGCTAATGACTGTGGACATGAGAGGGAAGATAATGATCTGGTTTAAACCTGAATGAGATCAGTCTGATGTTGGTTTAAAAGTGGGGTTTCAGTACAAATTGGAGAGGAAACATTATTATATGGCTTGATACTATGCATATTTTCTTGGAGGTAATTATTACAGAAGAAAATCTGACTTACTTCCACAAAAATATACATAAGATTGTAGTCATAGAATGTCAGATCCTAATTAATGCAGAAACTTACAGTTCTAGGTCAAATCAGTCTTTTAGTGTGTAATAAAGAATGCTATCAGTATGATTAATTGTTTTCATATGAAACAATCTCCCTCCTTGCCTGCCATGTTACTTAAATGAATAATTGATACACATTCTCATTGTTGCATTCATGTTGAGAAATGTTGATTAAAACATAACTGGATTGGTCCATTAAAGCAACCCGATAGTGTTTGTTTTGTATTCCAGAGGTTTTTGAACAATTGATACTGCCACTTGGGGGAGCTAGGACAGTTTAAAATTCCAAATTGTTTCTGAATCCCATTAAGCTTGATGAGAAAACAAGGAAAACTTAGGGGGGGGGGGAGCCATGTATTATTAATCCTTTGTAACAGTTTACAGCACCAAATATAATGTTCAAACTTGTAAAAATCTGGAAGTACAGATTGCTGTTGGCTAATTTTATTTTATGAAGGGGAAGCCCAGCTTCTGTAAAAATCATGTTCAGAGAAGAGAGCAAGCAGGTAAATTCTGCAATATTGTTACAAGAATAGTGTAGACCATTGCTAGGAAACGTTCCAAGAATAGGGCGGGTAAAGCCTTCCTTCTCCCCCTAAATTTCCATATCATAAATTAAAGTGTTTGCAATATACTGTACAGTGGAACCTCGGTTTTCGAACATGATCTATTCCAGAAGTCCATTTGACTTCCGAAACATTTGAAAACTGAAAATCAAAGGGCTGTCAGCATAGTGAAAAGTGAAAATGGAAAAATGCACCATGGAAGCTGTTCAACTTCCAAGGCGCGTTCGAAAACGGAAGCATTCACTTCTGGGTTTTTGGCGTTCAGCTTCCAAAGCATTCGGCAGTTGAGACGTTCGAAAACCGAAGTTGCACTGTAGTTAATATTATTGAATATACACAATTAATATATATAATTAAATACATGATTAGTAGATTTAATATATTTATTAAACAGATCAGAGCCATTCTTTTTTTGAAAAGAATTGACCAGAAAGATCTGAAAACAATGAGGCTACTGGACAGGAAAGAGAAGGGAGATGGAGAAAGCAAGGGAGTTCTTATTGTTATTCTATCTTTTGCACTCATAAGCAGAAGGGCTGAAGTCTGGGAAAATATAAACTATTCCCACCCTCTATTCTTTTTGCATGAAATGCACATCCTAACCTGCAGTTGTTGGAGTGGATATGGAATTATGGAAAACTCAGATTGCTAAAATGCAAATAAAATGGTGTCATCTAATAAGGACATCCTTAGGTGTTCATTCATATATCACATTTCCATGAATTGATCCAGATGCTGGGCCAGATCCCCAAATCCTCCATTCTCTGCAGGTCAACTTTGATTGGTCATAATGACATCTGGTGATTGAACTTTTACAGAGGGCAAAGGGGATTGCTGTAACTGCCCATCAACTGATGGGCTGCTATGATAACCACCTCTGAAGGGATGTTGCCATCCCCAGGACCGGTTTGGGGAGTTCATCTTCAACGGGGCTTGTACATTAGCACAAAACAGTTTGCATTAAAACTGCTTGCTAAAATGGGGAGGGGAGCTTCATATTAGCAAGCATTTTGCATGTGGCCATCAGGCAGTTGGTTTTTTCTGCTGCAGCTGCACCATCCAAGTCAACAGAGTGATTGACTAGGCCATGTTACAAGCAACTTCAAGAGAACTGAAACAAGACCCTTCCTCTTCAAAGGTTCTGAACCCAGCACTCTGATACCATAGCATCTTTAGACCCAGTCCTCCAGATGCCCCTGTCATTCATTTAAAAAATCACAATATTTCCGTTTCCACCCTCTTTTAACTTTCCCTACTGTGCTATAATGCTAAAGGGCTCATGCTTAGGCTGGCTGCCCAAGCACTTTTTGCTGTATAGTATAGCAAAGGAAGGAGTATTTTGTAGAGTGGAAAAAATAATATCATTTTCTTTCCTCTCTCCTGCAGCTTCTTCACAGAGTGCAGGGAGATGAATTTTTAGCCTCATAAAGCCCCTAATCCTAATCTCTCAACATTCTGTAGGCTCTGGAAACCACTAAAAATAGGTCGTTTTTGTGCCACTTCTAGGGGTTTTAAATTTTCTTTTAGTTTACTCATTTATATCCCCCCTCCTCACATTTCTGAGTGGTCCTATTTCACTGGCAAACTGATATGTACTGGACTACACAAGTACAGTAACTGGTCAAATAATAATTCACACCTACCAAAATATTTTGATCACAAAATTGTAAGTCAGCCCGCTGTATTCTTTATACACATTTAGTCATGCCTTCAGAATTGTGTAAGCCAGTCACCAAAGTCATGTCTTGGTTCACCATCTGATTTCAAAATGGCACCCGGTACCCAATGGTCAATGAAGAACCCAGTCTTGTGAACCCTCCTGAGTTTGGTGATATCTGCCAAAAAATAGGTGAAGTCACACCATAATGATGTCTTAGTCCACCATCTTGATTCAAAGGGGCACCCAGTGTCCCAGTAGTGCCAGAATGTGCTGCCCCCACCTCTGGGACCCTTGTACCAAGTTTGGCAATAATGTCTCAAGATACGGCTGATCTGAAGCAAAAAACAGGCAAAGTCATACCAATGTCATATTTTGGTCCTCTATCTTGATTCAAAATGGCGGCCAGTGTCCCAACATCAATGAAAACTGCCATCCCACCTTGAGAATTCTCATGCCGAATTTGATGACAATATCTTGAGAGCTGACAATCTATAGACAGACAGACAATCCATTTCCCAAAATATGTACCGTATTTTTCACTCTATAAGATGCACCAGACCACAAGACGCACCTAGTTTTTGGAGGAGGAAAACAAGAAAAAAATATTCTGCATCTCAGAAGCCAGAACAGCAAGAGGGATCGCTGCACAGTGAAAGCAGCAATCCCTCTTGCTGTTCTGGCTTCTGGGATAGCTGTGCAGCCTGCATTCGCTCCATAAGACACACACACATTTCCCCTTACTTTTTAGGAGGGAAAAAGTGAGTCTTATAGAGCAAAAAATACGGTAATAGATCATATATTAAGAGTGGAGGTTCCCCCTGAAACTGCCCTCCACCAGCTGTTTTTCTCATGACGTGGATGATGGTAGCTATAGTGTAACAACATATTGAGGTCCATGGGTTAGCCATCACTATCTAGAGTTTATGCAGAAAGCAGGAGGCTGATGTTATAGTGGTTTGGTTGTTCATGTAGTACCTGCTAACTGTGGTGTTTGTGGATTCTGGTTGTGTGATAGTTGCAGGGAAGGGGGGAAGAATATTGTGGCATCCTCCTTACAGCAGAAACTGTCCCACTTGTAAGAGTGTATACAAAAAGGGAGGAGCAACCCCAGCAGGAGCAACCCCCAATTTCCTTTTCCAGTGGGTGAATGGTCCTTTATAGAAGCATATGAAAACCTCTAATAATGAAAATGATTGATTGGCGAGACCCAAGTTTTATTTCAAGACAATCTGTCATATCCCTAACATCCAGATTCTGCTAATGGGTTTTGGCCTGTTGTTCTCCCTACCTCATCAATTTGTTGAGAAAATTGTTTCCTGTTGGTTATAAGCTGTAAAAATTAGCTTCATGCAGCTACATAACTCATTTATAGAACTATAGAAGGGGGCTGATTGCTCATTTGTTTTGTTCTCCCACTTTGTTACAGATGATCCCTAAACTTAATATGCCTGTATATTCTTTAAATTAATTTTGAAAACCTCTATAAAGTCTGTGACCCAACATCTGGAGGCTAGTCCACATTTAAAGTGTAGTTATAGACAAACAGCATTAACTGAAAATGAAATAATATACTTGCTTAACTGAGGTGCACTATGGAACTTTGGAAAAATCAAAAGCTGCCCTACTTGAGAAGGTAGTATTTGAGAGAGTGTGAACAACTACCATGTCTGACTTTTAACCAGGACACACAAATGCCAAAGCATCATATGTTATTGACCCAGAAAGAATTCTGTACCTTTTAGAGTTCTCATTTTTAACCCAGCTAAAGAAAAATGCATTTAGAAAGTGCTAAAGAGGAGAATTCTGTCATTTTTCTTCTTGCATATCTGTTGTTTCACAAATACAGCCAGCACATTAGCACAAGTAACTGAAAATATTGGCTCTCATTTAACAGTTTCCTCTCTCCAGATTGAGATGGCTGGTAATCAGTATACTGTAGCAAAACAAAGCACCCATCTGTGCTAATGTTCTTACAATTCAGAAAATATGCATTCATGACTAAACAGATTTTTGCAAGTCAGTCATACAAATTATTGAGCCTTTTCTTTTTCTAGAAAAAGAAATTCACCTAAGAATGTTATATATGCAACAGGAAGTCACAGACTTAGAATATTTTCTACATTAATCTATAATTTACTTTGATATTCAGCACCAATAATCCAAACATGCTTAGGACCTAATATCAAACAGGTGATGAGGAAGAGAAAAAATAGGAGAAAGTGGTGGCAGAAAAAGAGAGAAGAATGGCATTAAGAATGAGAAAAGAAGTCGGCTCACCCACCCTTGGTTCTGGTTCCAAGACCCTCACCAGAAAATAGTTTTTCCAGCCCTGTTGTAAACCTTGCCAAATAAAATATTGTATCTTAAAAAGCAGAGACATCACCTTGCCAACAAAGGTCCGTATAGTTAAAACTATGGTTTTCCCAGTAGTGATGTACGGAAGTGAGAGCTGGACCATAAAGAAGGCTGATCACCAAAGAATTGATGCTTTTGAATTATGGTGCTGGAGGAGACTCTTGAGAGTCCCATGGACTGCAAGAAGATCAAGCCTATCCATTCTGAAGGAAATCAGCCCTGAGTGCTCACTGGAAGGACAGATTCTGAAGCTGAGGCTCCAATACTTTGGTCACCTCATGAGAAGAGAAGACTCCCTGGAAAAGACCCTGATGCTGGGAAAGATGGAGGGCACAAGGAGAAGGGGATGACAGAGGACGAGATGGTTGGACAGTGTTCTCGAAACTACAAGCATGAATTTGACCAAACTGCAGGAGGCAGTGGAAGACAGGAGTGCCTGGCGTGCTCTGGTCCATGGGGTCACGAAGAGTCGGACACGACTAAACAACAACAACACTTTCAAAATACACCTACCACCCTGCCCCTGGCATCTAAGAACCATGATGGGTAGCCATGAGATGCAGAGTATTCTTGGTGGTTATAGTCCGATTACAGAACTTTCTCCCCATCTGAGAGCTTAGCTGAGTATAGCGATAATATAGGGACATGCTAGTTTTTTATTTTCATACTGCACCATCTGCTAACCTGCTGAACCCTTTCTACCATTTGCAATGAAGAATTAATCAAGACTCCTTTCATTAAGACAACCTGGGCATACCTAACTTCCTGATGTATGAATTTGTAGCAAATAAACTCATTCATTAACTTTAACACTTGGCACTGTGTACACATTTTGACATGCATGAAAATTATATCTGTGCAAGAAAATCTCATATGTGAGGCTGTCATCATAACTACTATTGCTCAGATACACTTGTTTCCATAAAACCATATTTTATTTTTGTATTTGTATTTTTGCATAAGGCACTCTGGATTCATGCTGCCTCTGGATTTATACTGCAGGGGAACCAAATGGGGTTTAATCTATTGACATCCTGAGATTTACCTATTTGGAGAGCATAATCCTGGCTCTAACAAAGATGCTTGCTATTACAAATTACACACCTTAAGCTTATCTCACTGGAACAAAAATAACATTAAGTAATATTGTGCTCTTCATGGCTGCCATTATTTTTTCCTGCAAGCTCAGCTGTGGTGTTCTGAAAAGAAAAATCTTTATTACTCTATTACCACATTAGTCAGTTATTTTGATACCTGACTCACTACCAAAGAAGGCACATTGTGTTCTTCCTGGAACCACTTCAAAATTAGAAGCACACTAAAACAGCTCCAAACATCAATCCAAGGCATTCAAAGATCCTAATATTGAGTTTCTGGCCTTAAATTTTTAACATTTTAAATTGTGAAATCAGTTAAAAACATTTGTGGTTGCAGTTCCCAAATATATGTGTGTGTACGCGCATGTGCACACACTTAAGTTTATTGTTTAAGTACGTTATAGCATTGCACTTTTTACATTTTGAGGTGGCTTATGATCAGCATTAAAAAACAACAACTAGCTTCTTCTCAAAAACTATCTTATAGTTCATGTGTTATTCAGAATGTCAGGAAATATCTTGAAAAGAGTCACAATTAAATAAAGCTTTAACACATCACCTTGCTGTCAAACATTCACTGGTAAAGTACAGTGGATTGTAATGAGCCTCAGTCTAGATAGAGGGAGTATAGATTTTAAAAAAATAAAAAATTCTGTACTCTTTCAAGCTTGTGTTAACTGTTGCTCAGAAACATATATGACAGAGCTAAAGGACAGTTTATAATAAATATAGTTCTATGTGCTGTCCATTCTTTCAGAATGCCTTTTCTTTCAGGTTGTATGTAATGCCTTTTGAACTGATGAATTTTCCTTCTGGCTATATTTTCAAAGGAAAGTTTCACAGTCATAATTACTTGAATGTCTGCTCTGTGTAAAATACTGCTTCCTAATTCTGTGTGATGCATTTCCTGATTACTTTGCTAGGAAACAGATTTTTAAAACTTAAGGTTGTGTCCTACAATCTTTATAAAGTTGTGTCCCTAAGCTTACTAAATCTTTTGTTATATCTAATGAGGTATCTACAGTAGGTTAGTTTGTTATATCTATTCAGCTCCTAAACCTGCTTCATCACCTTCCCACTAGCTTGGTTTATGGATGTCCAAATCTATGTCTGGACTGGCTGTAGATTAGGGATTCTAACAGCACTCCAAAACTAGGCAGCAGGGCTGCAGAAAACCTGATCAAAGCCAACCAATTAACACTTCTGTTCCACAGATGAGGAACATGGAGGCTGAGAGAAAAGCCGTTGATTTTAGGCTATGGCAGACTAGGTGGTTTTTTTGCTTACTATTCTTATTATACTGGGAGTCACGAACTGTTCTGATCTACCACAGATCATCCATACATCTACTAGTAGATTCTGATCTACCTTCTGCCTGTCTTCCTTGTAGGAGCTGTGTCCAGTTGAGAGTGTCCAGAGACATATACACTCTTAACCACACATGTCTGTTGAAGAATGCAAATACTGTATTTTAAGTTTGCATGCTGAAGTTTGGTGGTGGTAGGGTGGAGAAGAATGGAAAC
This sequence comes from Podarcis filfolensis, assembly GCF_964270895.1. Lineage (NCBI taxonomy): Eukaryota > Metazoa > Chordata > Lepidosauria > Squamata > Lacertidae > Podarcis > Podarcis filfolensis. The sequence continues at coordinate 53,275,518 of NC_139609.1, read as the reverse complement.
AGTCTGGTTTGGTGTAATTCTAGTTGGTTGGCCATTTTGGTACAAACTGTGCTGTTACCATTAAACAATGAGTAGTTCAGAGCATAAGGTTTAGTTTTCTTATTGAGAAGAGCTAGTCTTGAGGTATAATACTAACCCTCTGATGTTGATGGCTGAAGGGGTTAATGTGTGTAGGCCTGAGACTGGTAGAGAAAATCACTGCTGGGGATGCTCTGCCACAGCAGATACAAAGGTATTGTCCATGGTTGCACCACCAGTAGTAGCTAACAGCCTCAAAATGGGGCATGTTATGGCAGGCATGGAGTGCTGGAGGCTTTCAATCCATGGGATTCCCCAAGGGACCCAATCCTTTGGCTACTCAGATGTACCAGTCAGGTGAAAACCCACCATCACCTTTTGTGCTGGCAGGCGTGGGCACTATGGGGTTAGAGCTACCACCTTGTTGTTCTTGGTTAGGAATTTGGATTGCTCTGCCTCTCTTAAGAAATATTAAGTGGTATTTGACAATACATTGAAAAGCCATTTGGTATAGTGACAGAGTATGTGGTTGACTAATAAGAAGACTAGGCCTACTTATTTATTACGTGTTTATTACGTTTTATATCCTGCCTTTCCTTCAAGGAGCTCAAGGTAGCATACATGGTTCACTCCCATTTTGTCATCACAGCAACCCTGTGAGGTAGGTTAGGCTGAGAGAGCATAACTGGGCCAACTTCTTCTCACATATTCCATGTACAATGGAGAATATCTAAAACACAGATTAATGAATTTGAATGATTCATGTGTGTTATAATCTCCTACTTCATGAGTATTTGCCTCTGAATTATTCTGTTAGAATGTCCAGGGATTCCAATAAGGAGTGAAGTTTTAATACTCTATTCATACTGGCTCAGCTTTTATTATTTACAATGCTGACATAATAAATACCAGTCTTTAAGGGTTTTTTGAACCCAAGTAGGACAGGTTATCATTCTTCGTTCATTATTTGTATCTGTGTGTGTTTCTAAAGGTTGTGTCTGTGAAATGAGACCATGACAACTGATGAGGCTACAAAGAAGGAAGGAGATGTCCAGAAAGCAACTCTTGTTGAACAAGGCGAGGATATCACACCAAACAAAGACAAAGGAGTTCTGAAGGTGAGGCTTTGAAGAAGCTAATTAAATGTTCCTTTCTAGCTCCTGGACAAACACCAGTATCTTACTGTTCCCATTACAGCAAGGCAGAGATTCTTATTCTGCTGTGAAAATATCCGCTTAACATAATACAACAAAACAAAAATTCTCAGTGTGTGATAAATCCATTGAATGGTGTAATTGGAGCAAATATATAAGTGCTTTACATTGATTTTGCAATTACCTCACCTTCATTTCATTTTATTTTACTCGTCACTTGACCCATTCCAAAGGCTTGTGAACAGAGGGGGAAATAAAATCACAAGATGTTAAAAATGGTTTTGAAAACCTTATGTAAGGAACAGTAGATTTGAAAGACCAGATCATAAAGGACTTCCAAAGCTTACCTCAAAGTCAAAAGAAACCTGGAGTCAAGGAGAAGGAATACAGATGAGGACCAACACCCATCCCTCTTTTAGGGGCCTTGGGCAATTAGGAAATAGTCTTATGAAGTGCCACTGATGTATCCCTCTCCACCACTGTAACAATTAGTTAATAATATTTGTCAGGCTCTGCCAGTTTTAAAACTCCATCTCTATTTTACCTTATTCTTGGCTATCAAAAACCAGTTGAAAATCTTAAGATACTCAGACTGGGTTTGCCGGAAAATTAAGTTTGGGGGCAGCCCTTGGAGGTCTAGATTGGTACCTGAGTGGTAAATGTAAAAGGATGAGGAGGAGCTAGATGAATGGACAAATTAAATGTTATAACTAAAAGGCTTGTCCTTAAGGAATCACAACCTACCTTACCTAGCCTGGAGTGGGTAAAGCTCTTTACCTCATTCTGCTATATGTGGTAGACTAGGCATCATCATATGATGAACAGAGATTTGGGCCTGTAATGAAACTCTTCTAGATCTACTTTGTGTGGCCTTCTGTAATGTGTGCCACTGTCCACTGCAATTTTGTTTATCTTTATTGGCCCTCATATGGCTGATTGACCAAACATATAATAACAGCTTTTGGTTGTATGAATCAACCCTGTATTTCTGGGTTAGAAAACAATGAAAACTAATAGATTGAGGTTCATCAAATACAACTGTGAATGGATTGAAAGTAGTATAATTTCTAGGAAGTGATCCATATACAATTCCTTATTTGCAATCTAGTGATAGATTTTCAGATATCCCTCATTCCTCGTATATGGATGTAGAGCGCAAATTTACAAATCAGTGTACTGAACTAACACGAAAGACCCTCTAGAATAGGTTAGCCGATGCACATGAGCTCTTATTTCTTATATCAATTTTGTTTTCATATCTTCATTCTAGATTGTGAAGAGGCCAGGGAATAATGATGAGTCTCCCATGATTGGAGATAAGGTTTATGTCCACTACAAAGGAAAGCTGGCCAATGGGAAAAAGTTTGATTCCAGCCGTGACAGGAATGAGCCATTTATCTTCAGCCTGGGCAAAGGTAAAGAATGGAAAAGGTGGAGAAAGGTAAAGAGAGCCTTAGGGATATAAAATGGGTTCTTGCCAATTAAATTACAGTTGGTTTATAATCCTGTTTTCAGAAAGACTGTGTGACTGAGAGCAAGCAGGGAAAGAGCTGAGTATTGGAAGATGTCTTGTTTTGCTATTACTTTTCAAACCTAATCACAGAGCAACAAAGGAAAAGACTCTCGTTGTTCAGCCTGCCATCTCAATGGCAGAAACCTGTGTGATCATATGAAGCTGCCTTCATTCTTCATATGAAGAGGCCATTGGCAGCACCTCTCCTAAGTCTCAGGCAACAGTCTTCTTTGGCACCTGCTACCAGAAAGGGCACCTCTAAATGTACTCATCAGTCCTACTATAGTTAATCCAAATAACTAGGAATCTGTTTAGTGGCAGGAAGAAAATAATAGATTAAAAGAGTGTAGTTACTACTCATTAAATTATAACTCTAGGGCTCTAGAGCAGTGGTTCCCAATTAGCTAAGTGGGCCCCTGTTTATCAAAAGCCAAACTATGGACCCCCTTACTTCTGAAAAAATTGATAATGTATCTCTATGGTAGTTTTTGTTATGTGAATGGTGCCACAGACCTCCTGGGTGGGTTACATGGACCCCCTAGGATCCGCAGACCACTGCTCTAGGACAATCCTTTTTTATCATTAACAAAATGTTCACTTTTTGTTTCCCTGTACTGTTCTCTGGACACAGTCACATTGAGAGTGTTGACATCTTTCTATTTCCTTTGATTTGTCAGAATGTAGTAAAACAAAGTATGTGTTAATCAGCACACAGTCGTTGTTAGTCTGTAGCATCAACAGCTTGTTAAGGATTGTGGCATCTTAAAAACTAACATAGGATCACAGAATTGTAGAGTTGGGTGGTACCCCAAGGGTCATCTAGTCCAACTCCCTGCAATGCAGGAAAGAGATTTATTAGGGCAAATGTTTTCATGAAGTATCACTAATAATTCACAAACCCTTTAGAGTCTTATGATTATTATTTAGAGGTTTTAAACTCCCAAGTTTATCTTCTATACCTGAATTCAAACAAGAATGAGCATATTAATTGGCAGTTACTGTAAACTGGAAGAAATGCAAAAAAAATAATAATAAAAAAAAATATTATGGATGGAGTTGCCCCCTGAGAGTGTGCTCTACTCCTCAGCTGCAGTGTGTTCCACTAAGAGACATTTTCTGTAATTATGCCCAGCTTTGTAGAATCCTTACCTAACTGGTATATGAAATATTGAAGCTGAGAATCTTTCAGCAGAAATGAGATCATTGCTTTCTGGCAAGCATTTAATGGTGTCCAAAAAGTATTGGTTTGCTTTACTTGCCTCTTTGTTTTTGCTTTTATAAGTTGTTTTATGCTTTGGGAGGCCTTTGGAATAAATGGATTACCAAAAATTAATAGCTACAGCTCCATAGACCTAGCAAGCTGTTCTTATGATATTTGTTCATATGGCCATGTTTGGAATTAACATGTGCTCCATCTTCCATTGGGGTACGTTGATTTTTCTTCTGTCCCCAGCCTTGCTCTAGTTCTTAAATGATAGGTGCCTTGGCCAGAGATGGGAAACATTGAGGCCTGGGAGCCATATATAGCCTTCCAGCCCTCTCTGGACTCTCCCCAGGTCACACCCCACCCCAGACCCTACTTTATACTCTCCTTGAAAGTGACCTTGAAATCTGATCATGCTTCTTGCTTGCCTGATTGGAAGGTAGAGAGGTGTGTAAGTGTGTGTAGAAACTAGCTTACCTTGCAAAGGTAAAATTCTCATTTGCTTTGGTTTTGCCCACTTTTGCCTCTGGCCCCACCTACCACCTCCCATGTGCACCCTGGAAAGTTGCCTAGATGGCACCACAGCCCATGAGCTGAAAAATCTTCTCCACCCATGCTTTCAACCATAAACTTTAAATGTGGTTTAAAAGTGAACATGCAGCCTGCTACTGCACAGTGTGAAAATCACAGCTATTTCGCTCCTTCACCAGTCCTGCTGTAATGCCAAGGGCTAAACTGAACCCAAGCTTGATAATCTCTCTCTCTCTCTCTCTCTGAACAAACCTTGAACCTGGGTTCAGACATAATGCTAAGCACTCAGCAGCCATGGCAGGAGCAGAGAGGTGCAAAGCAGTCAGTTTTTGCACTGGGAATCAGCATGATGTGTGCTCACCTTTAAATCATAACCAAGGTTAAAAGTGACAAGTGAAGGCTGCTAGTGCTAAATGATGGTTTAACATTCCTTGTGTGATATTCTGGTTTGCTTTCAGATAACAGTGTACGTAAACAAAAATAAGCTGCAACTTACTAACACCCAGTTTAGTATCATGGATTTTGCATAACAGTTTGGTTATTTGACTACTACACTGTACATGTCTAATGATCACAAATTGTAAATTTTTTTTTTTTAAATGTGTCTGTGTCTTGCTTTGGTAAGCTTACTAACTGAAACTTTTTAATTGAAATTTCTTGTTATTAGGCCAGGTCATTAAGGCATGGGATATTGGGGTTGCCACCATGAAAAGGGGGGAGATCTGCCACTTGTTGTGTAAACCAGAATATGCATATGGTTCTGCTGGCAGTGTCCCAAAGATCCCCTCAAATGCAACACTCTTCTTTGAGGTAAGTGTATCTTTATTTGCTTATTTTATTTTGACTAAGTACATTGTTACCTAGTGAGTGTAATTCGCCAGTAATAGCAGATGTGCAGCACAATTTTATGAGCAGAAGTGAAGCAAACTACCTATGATCATGAATCCATCCACTAAACTCCACGGTGTTGGGAGAGGCCCTGAGTTAACTAGATAGGATATTGCCATGGGAATATTCCTGTAAAGGCTAAAATGCAGTTGGGGACCACTTTGATTGATAGCCCAGGAAAAATACGTATACTGTTTTTGGATCTAAATAAAGTGGGGTGCCACAGTTAATTCTGATAACACTAATCATCAGCCCATTGAAGGTGAAACTAAATTCAGGCAACTCTTCACCTCTTTCCCAGTAATCTCTCTGCCTCTCTATTCCTGCCCACCAGAATTGGAAGAGTTGGCAAGGATGCAGACAGAGGGGCTATAGCACACATTATGTGGAAACATGTTGGACCCCAATATCAACCAACCTACCTGTATTTGTTCTTTCAAAGAAAAACAGCTTCCAAGGGACACCGTTGATTCGTAAAACAAAAGGGAAGGGTGCTTAATTATTTTGGCGCTTGCTGTTTCTCTATTGAGCCCAGACATTTTGGACCCCATGGGGAGAAAAGCTGTTTAGGAGAGAATTTTAAGCTATGATTTGGGGGACAAGAATTGAGTCCTCTTTTTGCCTACTCAGAATCATCCCCTTCTGTCCCAAAATGGTGTGTATTTTTGAAGTTAATATTATGGCCCTATTAGCTTTTTTGTGTGAGATATAGCTAGCCCCGAAGCTTAGGGCTTGTGCAAATATTTTAAGGCACAATGCAAGCATTTTCACTCTTCTGCCCTCTAACTACCCTACTCTTACTGTAGTAATGCTTGCTGTTCAAATGTAACAGAGGGGAGAACCTTGCTGACTGGGGAAAATCCTATGCTGTCACTGTTTTATAATGGGATAAGCAATTTGTAGAGTGAGTAGGCATAGGCTTCAAATGTTGGAAAATCAGCTTGGGGTAGAAAATGCAGATTTGGGAGAGAGTATTTTGTAACTCTTCAAAATTTTGTGGACATCATGCTGGAATGGGAGGAGTTGTGATTCATGAATAAATTCATTAGCATTGTGCAGCAGGGGCACATTAAGGCTCTGCAGGCTGTGGCAGAAGGTGAACAGAGGTAGACATTCTGGGTCAGCCTGACTTTCTGTCCTTAACATATGCGGTAATGACAGAGACTGGGTAAGCACTGAGTACTTTTTACTTTTTAGCCAGTGCTGGCTTGCCACTGTTCTCCACCTCATAGGCACTTAGTTTCCAAGAAGGAACCATCCTTCACTGCTTTTCCCAGCTCCTTCTTTCTTTCCAGAATACTAATACTAATAATACAGTGGTACCTCAGGTTAAGAACTTAATTCATTCTGGAGGTCCGTTCTTAACCTGAAACTGTTCTTAACCTGAGGTACCACTTTAGCTAATGGGGCCTCCCACTGCCGCTACGCCGCCAGAGCATGATTTCTGTTCTTATCCTGAAGCAAAGTTCTTAACCCGAGGTACTATTTCTAGGTTAGCTGAGTCTGTAACCTGTAGCGTCTATAACCTGAAGCGCCTGTAACCTGAGGTACCACTGTAATTGCTTTTCAAATACATGTGGTAAAGATTCCTGAAAAAAGTGAACCCCACACAACTGTTTCCAAAAACCGTTTCCATTTCTCTGTATTTTGAAGCCAGAAAGTTGCAAAGTAGCAAAGACAGAAAGCAGACATATGGGGGTTCAGCTTGCCCACAGCAGGAGTCCTTGCCCCCACTCCTCCACAGCATTTGCCTTCCAATAATTATTTCCAAATTAACATATATATCCATATAAATGAACATATGCAACATTTTTGCCAATTGGTACCCTCTTGGTTTGCGCCCTGGATATTTGAGCACCTAGCAACCCTCCAGGGGGAGCGGCACAGTGATTTGCTTATGTGCCTGCTGTGCCTGCAAGCTCTTAGGCACCTCAGAGTCATTGGAATACAGCCATACCTTGGGTTGCGAATGCTGCGGGTTGCACGTTTTCGGGTTACAGACGCGCCAAACCCAGAAGTACTGGAACGGGTTACTTCTGGGTTTCGGCGCTTGCACATGTGCAGAAGCACTAAATCGCGCTTTGCACATGCGCAGAAGTGCCGAATCACGTCACACGCATGCACAGACACGGCGCTGCGGGTTGCGAACATGCCTCCCATACAGATCACGTTCGCAACCCAAGGTTCCACTGTATATGCAAACAAAACATCAAATCTGTGTCTTAGAATTCTTTATAGAATGCAGTGTAGTAGACAGATTGCACCCTAAATCTGGGGAAAAGTTGTTTCCAGATTTGTACAATTTATGACTTTTTCTAGTTAGGCCTTATGCAGATAAGGTAGCATTTGCTATATTGTGGGACTTCACTAGCTTGCTTCTCTTTCTCATTGTTTTGTCAAACTCTTTCTAGATTGGGCATATTTTGATCCCCACTCATTGGTTCTAAGAACTGTAGTGCAGGGCTGGATTCACATAAGAACTCTGCTTGCAGTTGATGCTTTTTTGTTGCTTATGGTAAATCTGTGTGATAAGGAGATGGCTATCCATGAGAGATATGGGAGCAGATGCTACGAATGGAGTGAATAATTCATATAGCCCTTTTGTCATGTGTAGGGTGGTAGTGGAAGCAGCTGACTAGAAGGATGGCCCATGTGAGTTAGCCCATAGATCCAGTGTTTGTGTGTGTTCCAACCCTTGTGGATTATCACACATTTGAAGTTTGGTCTTATTGTTGTTACCATTATTTTCAGATTGAGCTGCTAGATTTCAAGGGAGAGGATTTATTTGAGAATGGAGGCATCATCCGCAGAATCAAACAGAAAGGTGAAGGATACTCCAATCCCAACGAAGGAGCTGCTGTACAAAGTGAGTGTTGGTTTGCATGCAGGACTGCAAGGATGTTCATGTCAGTTGTTTGGAGCATTTGAAATCTAGGGGTACTTTGCTATCTCTGTTCATTACCAGCTCTTGTTCATAGAGGCAGAAATATGTGAACCAACTGCCCTGGCAAACATCAGCTCCAAAACCTGTCCTTCCAACCTAATAATAATAATAATAATAATAATAATAATAATAATAATACTTAGCTTTGTTTAGAGGATTCAAGTGTAATGTTTACAACAACCCTGTAAAGAAAATCAGTATTATTATTCCACTATACTGCAGATGAGCTGAGGCTGAGAGAGAGTAGCTTGTCAAAGGAGGCCTAATGAATCAAACCAGAGATTTTCTGATTTCACTGCTCAGTTGCTTAGCCACTGTGCTGAACCACCTTTCAACCATTAGTTTTTTCTCCTGATCTCATGTGCCCAGATTCATACAGCTACATTTCCCCATGTCACCCTATTTTCTAATATCTTCTTCTCAATTTTGCCTATTCCTTTTTTACCCTCCATCAGGTACATTCTTGAAACCTGACCCTTTTCATCTTTCTCTGCTTTGTTATCAGCTTGAAGTAGCCACTTACTTCATGGGGTTCATCCCCTGATTCTTCAGAATTCCATGTTTCTTCTGTTCTTGTCACAGCTGAAATTCAGTACAGATCAGAATGTGCACCTGCTTGCTGATGACCACGTAATGTTTCTTTTAAGGCTTTGACCTATTTAACAAAGACCCATCTAGAACTTTAAGCACTTTCAGTTACTTTCATCTGCCAGGGAACTGGCAGCTTCAGACAATTTGATTAACTCCATAGTTTTGCACACCCCATATTCTTGCAGGCTTTGATGAACATCTAATCTACCAAATATATGTTCCACATGAAGCTTCATTTTTCTCTCTGTTTACAAAAGCAATGGGGGTGTTGTTGTTTGAGAACTGTTCTTGTTTGAAAAGCTGAGTATTAACACTCAAGAGGCTTTGAAAAACAGTTGTGTTTTTGTTTTAGAATCTGTAACAAAGACCTTTCCTCTTCTGCTATCCAGTTCCTGCTTTCAGTTTAGAACACACTGATTCTTTTTTCTTGGTAAATCCAACTGAATAAGCACCAGGACTACTGGGTTCTGAGGGTGTAGCCCAGGGGTAGGGAGCCTGTGGCCCATCAGATGTCGCTGAACTACGGATCTTGACATCCCTAATGACTGGCCATGTTAGCTGGGAGTAATGGAATCCAACAACATCTGAAGAGCCACAGGTTCCTCACCCATGGCTTAATGGAAAATATTATAAAGCGAGGGCAGTTAGCTGCTGAGGGAAGGGTTTGCTGGTAGGTCACCTGAGTTCTGAGTCATAGTAATCCTTTTTCTGTCATAAGGACCCCTGTGGTAATGACTGCAAACCATCCTTAAATTCTACAGCTGTAAATTTTTGGCTGCAGGATTTCTAACTGATAAACAGAAGAAAGCTGGAAGGTGTAAAAAACGGATAATCCAGGCTTTAGTGTCCTCATTTACAGTGTTCAGATCCTGAAGTTCAGTAGTAGGGCACATGCTAGGCAAGCAGAAGGCCTCAGGTTCAGTCCCTGGTATCTGCAGGTAGGGCTAGGAAAGGTCCTTCCTGAAACCTTGGAGAGCGGCTATCAATCATTGTCAGCAGCACAGAACTATATAAACCAGCGATCTTACCTGGAATAAGACAGCTTGCTGTTCTGGACGCATAATTGTAATGATAGTGCTTTGGGACACACCATACAGCATCCTTTATCAATCTCAAAACCATGCTTTGTATATGATTATGATTGCAATCTCACATAGGTTTTTCTTCTGAACTCATTATGTAAGGCATGAAGTGGCAGGCACATTTGTGATAGGTATCTAAAACCAGGTAGCATATTGTCAGTTTTATGTTGCCTCTGAATCTTTTCTATCCTTTGGGAATAAGGCTACCTATTCTTCCTCCCTCCCCACATGGCTAAATCCCGGATGATTGAGGTTTACAGGAAATAGCTGTTGAAGTCTGTGGTTTATTTCAAGTTTAAAAACATGTCCAAAGGGGTTGTTGCAGGAACAGTAGGGTAGTTTAGTGGAGTCTTCCAAGAAGCTTCTTTCTAGCAAGCTGGAAGTTCCCAAGGGCTCTCCCTCCCTTCCTCTTGGTTGGAACATTCGTGCCAGACCACAACTCCCACATGAGAAAAACAAACCAACGAAACTTCATTGGTAAGCTGCAGACACCTTTTTTTAAGGTTGCTATTTGTATACTAATGAAGTACGTTTTACAGTTTATTATGCAACAAGTAATTTATCTGCCTAAGTAATACTTGCTTGTTGACATGGAATAAGAAAAGTTTTTGTAGTATGATCCGATGTGTGTACTCAAGTCCCACTGAGTTAGATTAGACTTCCTTGCAATAAAGTATGCCTACAGCAAAAGGCTTTTCAATTAGGAGTTCAACTCCCAATGAGAATTCTGAGTAGTCATGTTCAGAACTGAGTTGTAAATTTACTAGCAATTTGTTCTTTTCCTGATATTGAAGTAGTTCATTAATTCAGAGGTGTTTTCAGTATCTTATAGATTTAGTTGTGTGGTTCACGAAAATAACATGACTCTTAAACTAAAGCAGAGTTATTAAGAGACAGTAATACCAAAGTGCCCACCTTCCTGCCCCCAGTTGGTCCCCATACTGTCAGTAAAGCAGAAGTAGAGATGGGATGTTTTGAAGAAACTAAATTTATGTTTGCTACCTCTGTTTCTTGTTCCAGTAGATAAATGCCTCTGGATTGAGAGCCACATTTCAGACTCGTTGTCAGCTACTGTGAAGTGGAAATGTGCTGATAATTTGACTTGAATAGAGCAGGTTGGCAGAAAACCAGAAGAGTAGTTATGATTGCATTTAGAAGCCAGGCAGGTGGTAAAACCTCGACAACTGTGCTTTAACTGATAGTGTTTCTGCTCAGTTTTAGTAAAACCCAATATTAACTTGGGAGCTGATACAAAGATTCCTGGCAATTATATTACTGCTATAATTAGAATGGGAGGAAATATGCATGGAGCAGAAGTGAAGTCTTTGAGCTGGATTTTTGTAGACAGTGTTATTAGCTTGACTGATGGGGCATAATTCACATCTCTGCTTCCTAAAACACAGGCTGCAGTTGAATATTTGCATTCCAAGTTGTGTTACAGCCCCTCTGCTGTTTTAATCAGAGTACAAATTGCTGTCAGTGCACAGAGTTCATGTGCCAGCCACATTCAGAACACAGTGTTCTGTGCTCTTCAAAACAAAATTGCTCTAGGCACTGAGAGAACAATAAGTTAGCTCAGCAGCTGAAGTGATGTTCCCTGGTCTGGCTAGAGTTTCTGACTGTGTAATCCAAGTGTAATTCTATCCAAATGATCTGCTTTAGGCAGCACTTAAGTAACTTTGATAATCAAGTTGTGGAGTTTTTCTGATATCATGTTTATACAATTCATATGAAATCACTTCCTCTAATAGTGAATGGGGGTTGTCTAAAGTGTCTATCAACTTGGAAGCAAAAGAAAAGCACCCCAAAATAAGGGACATGTTTCTGTACAGTTAGGGGGTTTCCTGGGTATGCAGAAGTATAAAAGTTTGCAAATCTAAACCCTCCAAAAATGGCTTAGTGAGGACTTTCAAGGACTGAGGACATAGAGATAACAAAGTTCACACTGAATGAATCCCAAATACAGGAACTCAGGTTTTTTGCTGCTACTTTTTGCGCAGTGTATGATTGAGAGCAGCTAAGAGAAAGAATATTAGTACAGTGTGTCAGTTGGGGATAATGGGGGTGGGAGGAGTTGAGGACAGGTTGAGAGCCGTTGAGACATAGACCATGATCAGGCACATTGATCTCAGTGCAATAAATCATGATTTATTTGGGTGAAAATGAGCTGTGTGCCATGTGTTCCCTCCTTACTCTTTCCCTTGTGCACCCAGCTTTCACAAAGATTTCTTCCATTTCTTAAACTGAAATGATTTCCTGTGTCACTAGTTGGGTAATGGTAGTTTAACAAACTCTGGAAGGAGCTTATTTGGCTGAAGACTGTTACTTCTGAACCCAGCCACAGATTTTGCAATGTTGGTTGAAAAACAAAGGAAAACCTAGGAGGAGTTGATTGCATGGGTCTTTTCCACCCAATCACATCACCCATCTAAACTGAGCATCAGTTTGAGGAGGCCAAAGACTCCCATGTTGCTGGTGTATTTGGAATCCTTCCAAACACTCCCCAGCGACTTACCATAGGGAGCATACTTACACACTGCTGGGCAATACACTATATGTGAAAGAGTCATAAAAGAGGTCCTTAATCTCCAGAAATGCTATTTTATAATGTTTTAGTATTTATAAATCAGTTTTGCATTTTATAATTATATAATATTATGTGTCAGTTATATATTATACATTGGTACCTCAGGTTAAGTACTTAATTCGTTCTGGAGGTCTGTACTTAACCTGAAACTGTTCTTAACCTGAAGCACCACTTTAGCTAATGGGGCCTCCTGCTGCTGCCGCGCCGCCGGAGCACAATTTCTGTTCTCATCCTGAATCAAAGTACTTAACCCGAGGTAATATTTCTGGGTTAGCGGAGTCTGTAACCTGAAGCGTATGTAACCTGAGGTACCACTGTACTATAATGTATCATATGTTTATTATATTATTTTGGCTCAGTGACATAACACATGTTTTACATGTGAAAGGTTCAGTGTTGGCACCCCCAGGATAGGGACAGGTACATGTAGAGTTTGTCTGAGGCAGCTTAGCCTTCTGAAGTCTTGGGCAAGTGTACCTTGCTGTCCCCTACCCTCTGCATGCACCTGAGGAGGGCTGCATTGAATTGCAGGGGGTTGGACTAGATGACCCTTTGGATCTCTTCCAACTCCACAATTCTATGATTCTATGGCTGGGAAAGACTCCTGTCTGAAACCCCAGAGAGCTATTGCCAGTCACCGTAGGTAATTGCTTCAAGAGCTAGGTATCTTTAGCAGAAAGCAGGACAGAACTGAAGAGATTGCTACATAGGGAGAAAGTGAGGGATATACTTCTGTGCATATCACTAGGACTGAAGTGAAGTTCAGCCTTCAGAAATACCTAATATGATTTGTCTTTGTTCATGTTAATGAAGCTTATGATGGATGGTTGCAATACTGTTGCATTATGCCCTGCTGAGTTCTGGCATCTAGTTATGTTTTTGTTTCTGCATGGTGTTCATGCTTGATGATCAGCAGACATCTAGAAATCTTGATGTTTGCTTTCTATGCAAATGGTGGTCAAGGGAGAGGGTTGTTCTGGTTTCTTTTTATTATTATTTACATGAGAAACTTATTTTTTGGTTGAACATACAGTGCTGGCTTAGGGGCGAGGAGACCATAGGTTTAGAAGCATTAGGCAAAGAGGTGGAAGTGTGCCAGGATTGAAATTGTTTCTTCACAGCCTGTGTTCTTTGATTTGCTGCTCTCCAGTAGAAACCTGAGTAGAAAGTACAGTTCCTGTAGCCCTGTGTGTGATGAATGACTAACCATCTACAACTTAATGAAATATTGCTCTAAATTCAGAGACTGGCCTGCTGTTCACAGGGCTGGTTTTCCAGCTATTATGAATGTTCTGGAAAGAGGCACTAACAGTGCTGATCTCTCAGCTGTCTGCCCTCCACCTTATTCAGTGCACCAAGTACAATGTGAGCATTCCATTCCAAGTACAGTTTAAAGGATGAACCTTGTTGTTCCTTGCTTTTTGAAGAAACTTCAGAGATCTCTAGCTATCAGAAACACATAGCTATGTGAACCCTGACAATCAGCTGATTCACAGGGCTTTCATAGGTCCATGCATGTGACTTTACAGATGCCACCAATAAGCTCATGGTGGTGCCTGCAAATCTTCTTTAACTCAGCCATGTCTTTACCTGCCATCTTATATGGCATCTAGGGATAGGTTATCTCTGTTTCTTATTTTTCCAATCTTACATTCAGTTCTCCAGGTTTCTGTAATTATATTTTGAGATCAGCAGTTTCCTCTTTTAGGAAGAATAAAAGTTGGTATCTTTCATTTCATTCCCCTCTGCTGGTTTAGGAGAACACTTCATGCACCTGATGAAGTGGGTTCTGGGCTATGAACACCTATGCTGCAATAAATTTGTTCATCTTTAAGTTGTGCCACAGAACTGTTTGTTGCATATCTTTCAAGTCAGTTTTTTTAATATCTGAAAGTGAATGTGTTAGAACCTTGTTGTGTTCTAGCACTAAGTATCATGTAGTTCTCCTTTAAAGAAAACTTTGTAGCTCTTATTGCATGTGGCTAGCAGATACAGCTACAGTATAACAATATTTGCACACTTTGCAATAATCAATCTTAGATTTACAAGTCAGCATGTCAAAACTCAATATCTGGATCCAGCAGAGCTGCTTAGAAACCAGGAAGCAGACTAACCATTACGTGTTACTTTGTCCTTGTTCCAGAAAGGCACAGTTAGTCCTTATGGGAACATAGTGTTTTATACAGCACTTGTTCTTTCTTTCTTTCTTTCTTTCTTTCTTTCTTTCTTTCTTTCTTTCTTTCTTTCTTTCTTTCTGGGAGGCACTTATATATGCAAACAGATGTTCAGTCAGAATGTCCACATAGCTTTGTTAATCCAGGTAATATTTCTATTGTGCAAGTGTATTACTGTAATTTTACTATTTGACTTCGCTCCACAATCTGGCCCAGTCACAAACAGGAAGCATAAAGATTTACAAATGGATAGCAGTATGTAGTTATAACAGTGCAGCAACCTGTGGCCTGTGGTTCTACAGCAGTTATTGTTGCATGCTCTGCTTAGTAAGGGAAGGGAAGACAAGGCAAGACTGTCTAGTAGCCCTTCCTGGCTAAACAAGTCCTTGCTCTAAACTGAGCCCTTCATGACTCCAGTAAACACAGAGGATTTCTAGATTGCTGCACAGGGTCACAGAGGAAACTTTCCCTGCCAGCACTGGCGGAGGAAGAGGAGTGCGGGGGGAGTGCACCGCCCCCGGCAGCGCAATCCCAGTAGGGTGCCATTGCGGCTCCCCCCCCCATGCACGGTGGGTGCCATGCCCCTGCAGGTGCCATGCCACACTCCTGCGGGCGGTGCTCCACGCCCCCGGGACGCATGCCAGCCCCGCCCCCGCCCCCGCCTGCTCTCCACACCCCGGTGCCGGAGCATGAAGCTCCGCCACTGCCTGCCAGTGCCATGCAGGTGCCCTTGCATAGTATTTTCATGCTGGGGCAGAGTGCCAGTAGCTTTTGCAACACTGTTTCCCAGTTTAAATACAAAAACACCAGTTGCAAGCTCACTTCTATATCAGGAGCCTACTGCCCAGTGCCAGGAGCTGTGATGTCTATGCAATGGCTCTGAAAACTGGGCCACAACATGACTAAACTAATTTATTTGTAGAAAAACTTTTACTAGACTCTGAAAACTTCAAAGTCTGTAAAAATCATCTGAAGTACTCAACTCTGTTGGCTAAAGATCTCATTTTAGAAATGTATTTATATATTGATGTTTAATACATCACAGCAGTTTACAACAATATAAAGACATAAAACCAAACAATAAAATCAATGGAACAGAATAGAAAAAAATTCAGCAGGCATTTAAAAGATGGCACAGAAGTCTCCTGGTGAATTTCTATTGCAGAGAGTCATGGTCAATGTGGCTTTGGGGTTTATTTTGGGGCCCGAATGCTGACAAAAATGTGTTTTAGCCATGAAGTGCTTTAATGCCTGTCAAAATATTTGCAGTCAAACAGTGCTTTACAGTGCATTGTTGTTTTCTTTCTCATACAGTCCATCTGAAAGGATTCTGCGATGGCAGGATGTTTGATTGCAGAGATGTAGCATTCACTGTTGGGGAAGGAGAAGACCATGACATTCCCATTGGAATTGACAAAGCTCTGGAGAAGATGCAAAGGGGAGAAATTTGTATCCTACATATTGGAGCACAGTAAGAAACTTGAGATTTCTCCCGTCTCTCTCAATATTTTCGGTAGTTGGTGTGATAAAGCAGATATGTGGAGCCACCCTCTGAACACAGGTGTTGCTGCAGCTTATTGAGCTGGTGCTTGAGCAGGGCAGCTGTGAGGTTGATGCTGTGTGGATGTACTGACAGAGCCAATATTGCGCTCCTGTCAATGTTTTTACACAGCCACAACATCACCACCACCACCACCACCACCACCACCACCACCACCACACAGCTCTGTCCTGGTCCCATTCAGGTAAGCTGTAGCAGTGCTGGTTTGGGGAGGGCAACTCCACAGCTCTGCCTCACCATACTGACCACTACTGTCTGTCTCTTACATGCACACACTACACAGCTTCTACAGCATTCGACTCTAATGTAAGCAAAGATGCATTTAGACATTATTTTGCCACAGGTTCTGTGGCTGTGGCTCCAGTGTGCCAGAGTGTTTTGATTGCTGGATTTTGAACACACACAGTTACCCACAATGCAGAGCAGTCCTGTAGTTTTTTAAAAATAAAATACTGCTGTTTGATCAGCTTTCCTTCAAAGTAAGGTTACCAGATTTTTTTCAATGAATCCGGGGATACTTTTCAACTTCAATGGATTTTGTATGGGGACTGATTTGTAAATCCGAGGACTGTCCCCGGGAAACAGGGATGTCTGGTAACCTTATCTCAAAGCAGCTTCAATCTGAAAGGAAAACTTTACAGTTAAGCTCTGGTGTGAACGTTTGAGTGAGCTATTGCACATGTGTAGACAATAGCCTCGTGAATAGGAGTTGCAGGATATAGGCAAGAAACCAAACAGGTAAAGCACAATGGGTGTCGACATCACTGTCCCCTCTCAGGTATATACAGCAACATACAAATGCAAATTGAAATGCAAGGGAGGAAATTACCTTGCTGTGCTTTAAGCTACTAACACATGCATATTCTGTGTTAACCTTTGTCGCAAATGAGGCGATTAAAATATGTTAAAGCAAACCAATTGTGCATGTAAAGTGTTTGTGTTAAATGATTTCCTATCGTAATACAGCTCTTGCAATTAATAGTGCCAGAACTACATTCTATTGCTAGCTAATAGTAGGAATCTTACATATGTCCTCTGAGGTATTATCTCTCTTAAAACATAGAGTAACATAATTCACCTCTGGCAGATTTTAAGGGTTGGAGTAGAAAGAATTTAGGCAATAATTCCAAATATTATTATCTATTTATCCTTCTAAAGTTTAGTGTGATTATTAAAGATGCTAAGACATTTGTGAAAAATCTCATTACTGAAAAATAAATGCATGTTCCATTGAAGAAGGTATTAAAATTGAGTAGGAAGCAAGGTATATAATAGTATCTAATCTGAATACAAAGGAAGTAATGATAAGCCTAGTAATAGTGTGTACAATCTGTGTGTGTTGCCACAGATGAGTTACTTGGCCACTGGTTTCCTAGGCAACATCTGTTTTGTTTCCAGGGGCCGATGTGTAGCTACCCACTGTTATCTCCACGTGAGCGCAAATATTCAGAATGCTGAATTAAGTGCCTCATCCTATGCTGTTTTTGTTTAGTATTTTGTTTCCATGCTTTGTTTTAGATATGGATTTGGTGAAGCAGGGAAGCTTAAATTTGGCATAGGGCCAAATGCTGAACTTGTGTATGAAGTTACACTGAAAAGCTTTGAAAAGGTGAGAATGGGATTTTTTTGCAATTGTAAACAGCTATAACACACACACACACACACACACACACACACGGCTGACATTTACCTACAATATCTCTTTTGCAATGAAAACATTTAGGATGTCCTGTTCTCTCTCCCCCTCCCTGCCCCTGCATGTTTGTGACAAAGCTTGGTAAGGCAGATACGTCAACTAAGGTCACAGTGTTCTTGTGAATGTGTTTGTTTTATTGTTTTGGGTGGGGTCCAATACTTGTTCTGGGCTTGTTCCTTTTGTACTTCTTTTTTTTCCCTGGGCTGCAGACAAAAAAAATCATGTCCTGCCAAACAGCACTAAGAGGAGGGCAGGGCAGAATTGCCAAACAGGCTGTGCCCTCTTTGGGGTGCTGGAGAATGTACCCATCTCTGTACAGTATAGTAAAGGAACAAGATGTACATAAGGTGGAGCTGTGCTTTTATAGTCTGTACTGGGGAATGTTTGCAGGAGGAAGGCGTTGGTTTCTTCTCCACGCTTTCTACTCTTGAAAGGTTTGTAGAGGTTTCTCACACTTTCATGACTTTTTCATCCTATCACACTTCCCAAGACAGTGTTTGCAAAGAGATTTTTAGCAGAGCTATAATCATTTGTGAAGTGGGTCCCCAAGTTTAGGGCAGCATCCGCAGAATGCTATCTTCATTAAAGTGTCAGCCAGTACCTTTAATCCGGATTTCTCCTTAGTGGGAAAAATCTGATAAATATATTATTATGCATCTGCAGTCATTGCTGGTGTGGAACCTGTTAAGTGCTTTTGGGGTGGGGGAATAATTTGGCACATGTGTGGTGATGTTTCAGTGGGTAGCTTCCATTGCCACACTTCTGCTACCAGTTGCTCCCCACATGGAGCAGATTTGCACAAGCCTTGTAATAATCAAAACAAATGTGTGGTGCTGCTTACTGCTCTGAATGGAGGTGGGGAAATGTGTGTGCCAATATTTCTGTGAATTAAGACGATACCTCTCTCTTTGCCTTCTCCAACTAACATTCAATTTAAATGTAAAGGACCTGAGGATCTGTTCATGTTGCTGAGATGGAGAGGGGAATCAAGTCTGTCCTGAGTGTCATCTCACTATTTTTCCAATCCCCTCCAAGAGTCTCTTACAGCTGCACATAGCTATTGAAGATGATGGGTGGTGGGGAGGGGAGGGGAGGGGAGAAACAGCAGGAAGAGGCAAGCAGGAAGCCCCCCTCGCCACCTGTTACTTCACCCACCATCACACTCTGATCCCGCACAAGACACTCTTCATTGAACACTCATCCTGGTTTGTAGGGAGGTTAGATGACATTGACTATTTATTGAGTATTCATTCTGATTTGTTTGTGAGGAGGATAGATGATGTCACATCAAACAAGAGTAATCACACACTTTCCAGTACATGTTCCTGTCGCTTTTGCAGGGTTTGTTGTACAAGAGCTCCAAAACAAACTTATTTTTCTGGAATGTGATTGAATGTGACATTCCAAGTCTGGCAGCATCATTACAGAGGTTTGGGAAAATGACAAGAAGAGGTTCAGGAGACTCGCCTTTGAGGTGAAGTTGCTCATTAGTTGGAGAAGAGTGGGAAAGAGGAATTACCTTAAATTATAGAAAACTTGGCATAGGCCCCCCACACATTCAGAGCACTAAACATGCCTGGTTTGTTTCTATTATTACAGATATTGTGCAATTCTGCTAAATCAGAATTGTGCAAAACTAAAACTTTTTTTTAAGACTAAAACAATTGCTGTTTAATCCTGTAAGCTTGCTGGGGAAAAGAAAGAGATTGAGAGGAGGGACAAAAAAACTCACTCAGGATATTTTCTACCGATCTCTGCCCAGTGGTCTGCATGACAAGCAGCAAAATAGCAATGAATATAGTGAGTGAAGCCCTCACATGCCAAATGCGTGTGAAGAATAAATGGATTGGAACAACCTGTTTGCAAGACGTAGCCTTAATTTCAGTGCCGTAAATATTTAGTTACTCTGAAACTTGCTCTTGATTTCTTAAGCCAGATGTAGCTTACCTAGTACCCTCTATAGCTTGATGGTAGAGCATGTGCTTTCTGTGCAGAAGACCCCAGATTCAATCCCCAACTGGGAGAGACGCCTGTTGGAATCCGGAGAGCCACTGCCTGTCAGTGTTGGTAATACTGAGTTAAATGGACACAATGACCTGACCCAGCATAAGGCAGCTTCCTGGGTTACCCTTTGTGTATAATACCCTCTGTTCCTTCCTACCCACTGATCCCATTGCTAACACTACTGCATTACATGAAATAATATGTTCAAATAATGTCAAAGTTGGAAATAGTGAGATTCTGTGAAGTTTACCGTGTCTCGGGGTCTGAAGACAATTTCTAAGAAAGAAGCAGGGTTTGTTGTCCTTATAATTACCTAATTATTGCTATACATGTTTGCTTTCAGGCCAAAGAATCCTGGGAGATGGACACCAAAGAGAAATTAGAGCAGGCTGGCATCGTCAAAGAGAAAGGGACTGTGTACTTCAAGGTCTGTGTCAACATGTCTAGAAATAGTAGCATCAATAATTGGAATTTCTTCTGATAAATGCCCTGTAGTTTAATTGCCAATGATGACATTTTCGGAAGCACTGTGGCTCTCAAGCAACCCTAATGATGCCTCTTTTCCACCTCAGCTTCTCATTCCAAAGGTGGAATTGCCTGTAAGCTGGACTGACGCTGGGAGTGGAGATGGCATGAAATATATTGGCGGTGGTTTGGAGGGTTTCTGAAATATTCTTTCTAGGCACATGGTAGTCTTGGCAGAATGTGACAGCACCCAGACTATATGACACTACTGCTTGCCAATACTCTCCTGACTTCCACACTTTCGGTTCCCATTGAAACTGTTCCCACCTAGCCCTTCTGTATTGCTTCCTTCTTCTCATTCTGTTGCTGTTGAAATTATAACAAATTTCATAGTCAAATATATTTCACATTCATTCCCATTCATAATCTGATCTTCTTTACCCCATGCTAGGAAGGCAAGTACCTACAGGCAATGATTCAATACGGGAAGATTGTATCCTGGTTAGAAATGGAATATGGCTTATCAGAAAGGGAATCTAAAGCTTCAGAATCGTTGTTGTTGGCAGCCTTCCTCAACCTCGCCATGTGCAACTTGAAGTTGCGGGAGTATACGAAAGCTATTGAGTATTGCAATAAGGTAAAGAGACATTTGGCCATGTGGGGTTTGGGAGGCCATTGGTGGTGGGTGGTGGTCATATCCTGCCTTATATCTCTCTCAAACAACCTTTGACCCTGATTCTTTTAACATATTAGAGACAAATGCCAAATTATCTTTTAAAAAGCTTGAAAAGGCAACAAACTACTATCTGATAGATTTAGAAATAGACCTTACTTTATAAAAACTCCTGTGCTGATGGATTGTTGTGGCCATTGCCTGCAGAATACAACAGTTCTGTGGCATCTTGGAAGCAAAGTGCAAATATATGCAAAGAGTTAAGTTTAACAAATCCATTAGATGTTTAGTCCCTGTACTGTACCGTTTACACTGAGAGGAATGATTCCTCATTATGGCTGTGATTCTATACCCACTTACCTGAGAGCAAGCCACATTGAACTCGGTGACATTTATTTGTTTGTTTATTGACATTTGTAAAAAAAAAAATGAGTGAAAGAAAGCACAAAGCAAAGGCAAATAAAAATGTAAAAAAGACAGGACATGTATAGGATTTCACTGTGAATATTCTGACTTCTCTACAATTTGTTCATGATCATTACAGGAGTAGGGCTGTCCTTTCTAGAATGTCCCTTTTGACTACAGAGAACATGAGTAGTAAACTGAGTTGGGAAGAACTGCATATGATCCTTAATGTATGATTCTTTAACTGAACACAATGCAGGCAACAACCATTTTGCGCATGTTCAAAGCATGCACAACCATGCACACATGCATCTCTGCAAACCCGGAAGTGGCAGGGAAAGCAGGTGGGGTGAACTTATATGCACCCCGACGTAGCATGCAATGACCCAGAACACAACCCCTGCACAAATTGGGGGTTGCTATTGCAAGAACTTTCTTAGGCAACACCTTCAGGTGTACATGTAATACACGAACTATGACAGCATCTCGAAGCAAATTTTTAGGGGTGCCGTGAAACAGGGGCCTTTTCAGTTTTAATGTCAGTCTCATAATAGCTACAATTCCATAAGTTTATTCTTTAATACTGTCGTGTTGTTACAGCAGGGTTTATCTGCATTGCATACTGTTTTCCATCAGTTAAGCATGCATAGGTATTATTTTAGAACGGGCCACATTCTGGGTTTGGCTAGAAGTCTGCAGAATGGAACTGCTATTATGTGCTTTAGGTCTCTGAATGCAGCACACAGCTAGAATGAAGTGTTAAAAAATGAGCCAGAACATTTAAATTAGTAAAATAATTATGCAAACGTAAGGCATGTGCTTACGGGTACAACTATAAATATCTGGGGTTTGTGAGTCATCATCTAAACATTGCCTGTAAGCTCTCTTTTGGGCCTCTGTTTGGAAGCTTTAAGCATAATATCCGTTTGCATTTAGTCACTGTATCATATTACTCTTTTTTGAATGTTCTATTTGTAGTTGAAGATGACTTGTCATCTACAACATACACATTTCCAACTAGTTTTGGAGACAAATCCATTTTGTAGATCAGTGGAGAGATTTCCACCATTTTAGTGCCAGGATGTTTGAGAAAATTACCTTGTTGGGTTTAAAATTCTATGCTTGATTCAATAATATTGAAGCTCTTGTTTTTACATCAGTAACTGAGGCACCATAGAAGCATCTGATAAAAACATCTGGCATCTGGATTTGGATTTTTGTTTAAGAAGTTCAAATGCCAAAATCTCAGGGTATGCAGCAGATATATAGTACGTGAGGTTTAATTGTTACATCACTATTTTTTTTTTAAAAAACATCTTTTGTTACTAAGGTCAATAAATAAGCTGTATGTCCAGAAACTCAGCTTTATCATTTTGATATGTCTAGTGTGGCTCTCAAGATTATTATGTACAAGCACTTCAGCATGCGTTGACAACTTCCCCTGCCCCTTCTGCAGCTCTGCCCCCCTCCCCACATGGTATGCCATTCTGCTGCAGGTTTTATTAGGGATGAAGTGCTGTATGTGGTGGTGGAGTAATTCTCTCTCCCCTACACTCACATGTGCACATAGAAATGCATTCTGTGGATGCACAGTAATCTTTGGATGACACCAGTTGGTCATATAAGAGACATTAAAATAAAAGGATATGCCTTGTACTGCTTGCATTTTAAGGGTTGAAGTCATTTTTCTAGAATATTACCTATTCCTGTGTCAGTGACTCATGTCCTTGCTCTTGAGCACTTAACAGCCCTCTTTTTCATTGGACTTGGCAGAATCAGGCTTTTCTAGAAAACCATGTGACTGGGGGGAAAATGTTCCTCTCTTATTTTCCATAAATAGAAGTTGAGAATCTAGGTTATCCTGCCTCTATAAGGCAGTCCTGGTCACAGCTGTATGATTCTATATGCGGTTGTTGTTGTTTTTCTATTGTTGTCAACCTTAATTAAAACAAAAGCTGTAATAACACCTCAGCACAGGACTTTATGTCCACCATACATACTCAGTTTTTTTAAAAAATAATTTTTATTATTTTTTGAAGTTTTGTTTTCTACAGATCAGTTTCATTTGTTCTGAGACGTTAGTGTTGCATGCACTGTTGGGTTGGAAAGAAAAGAGGAGAAGAGTGCATGGGGTGGGCAATGCTTCTATTCTCCTACTTAGTGTATGTGTGGGATTTTGTGTCAGTGTCACTTGTGTGGGTTCTCTTTCTATTTGCTTGTTATGTTTCCTTGGTGGTGAGAGAGGTTGGGGTGGCCTAGAGTGTGTGGTTGGTTGTCTTGGGTTGGCTGTAGTGAGGTTTGTTTATGTGTATGAGGGGGTGGGTTTTTTGGGTCAGGTTAGTCATGTTGAGCAGACATACTCAGTTGACACATTTTCTTTCTGTCCCACATCCTTTCTTGAGTCCTGTTTTCCTCATTCTTGTTGTCTCTTGTCTGTGGAATCATTTTAGCTATGTTAAATGTGTGGATGTATGTTTGCAGGCATTAGCACTGGACCAGCTCAACGAAAAGGGCTTGTACAGAAGAGGAGAAGCACGACTACTCATGAATGAATTTGAATTGGCAAAGTGTGACTTTGAGAGAGTGCTAGAAGTGAATCCACAAAACAAGGCAGCCAGGTCACAAATCACTGTGTGTCAGAAGAAGACAAAGGAGCACAATGAACGTGACCGAAAAATATATGCCAACATGTTCAAGAAATTCGCAGAGAGAGATGCAAAGGTTTGCACCATGCCAATATGGCCTCCTTCCAACCTCTGTCCAACTTTAACTGTGCCAAAATACCGAGGGGGTATGGTATATAATTATACAGAAATATTAACAATGCATTGCGTGGCATTCCACGAAGCTTTATTTGGCATAGACCCAGTGAAATTAATGGACCTGACTTAGTCATGTTCATTAATTACAGTGTGTCTACTCTGAATAAAACTTAGTGGAATACCACCCAGTATAGATTCCACAGGTGGTGGTGGTGGGGGATTCTTAGAATTCTCTTCTTGGGGGGAAATTAAGGTGATTTGGCAGCACATGGAGGAGGTGGCTCAGAGTCTCAGGGACATCTTCCAGCATCCCACCACAGAGAGGTTTTTCCCCCTTTGTTTACAGAGGGGTATTCAGTCCTATGATGAATGCTCATTTGGGGCACAAAAAATAGCACAAATGAGGAGACACTTAAGTCAGATTGTAGACACTCAGCCGTGAGCCCATCGTTGAATAATTTTCAGATTACCAATTCAGGTAGGTAGCCGTGATGGTCTGACGCAGTCAAAATAAAGAAGAAAATTAAAAAATTGTCCAGTAGCACCTTAGAGACCAACTAAGTTTGTCTCTAAGGTGCTACTAGACAATTTTTTAATTTATTTCAGATTACCGTTCAGTGGCACCTTAACTATATAGCTCATCCAGGCTAATAGGCTTTGAAATTCTCTATTTCCTTATAGAGGTGCATGTGTGAAGCTTCTGAATCACAACCAACATCTGTATGCATACAATATTGTAAGCTCCAGATGCATTTTCATTTTGTGACAAACGATTTTTATAATCTGAAAGTTTTCCAGAAACCCTTACAACTGCTAGCAAAGACTAATAATGAAATGAATGCATTCATCATATTCCTTTTCTTATCTCTAGCAGTAGAGGTAGTTCTTTCTGTTCACCTCTGTGTATCAGAGATGACTTCAGATAAAATCTAGAATGTTTTGTAAGCATTGAGGATTCACCTGCTTCTACCATTTCACAGTTCCTCGTACACTCAGAGTGGGGTTATGTAACAGGCAGTTTACAGAGGAATATCTTCCAGTCCCTTTCTACATTCACATTGCAACTTCAGAGGTTGTTAGAGTTGTAGGTACCTGAAACATTCATTTCCCATGTTGAGTTTCATGTGCCCAACTTCATTTACAGCAATTAATGGAATGGTATTTCTAAAATACCGCTAGGAAGCAATTCCCTTTGCATTATTTTTTTGGAGCTTAAAAGTTCTGAGAATCTTTGAATTTATGCTTTAAGAACTTCTGCTTTTACCTCCTCACTAATCTCCACATTGTGTGTTTGCTGTTGGTTACAGGAGGAGGCCAGTAAACCCCCAGGAGAGGGAGAAGAAAAGTCTTGCTCTGAAATTGGGCTTAAGGAGACAGCGACGGAAGGTGAAGAAGCAGAGGGCCACGTATGATTGTGCAGCAGAAAGACAATCCTTCTGAATTCTGCCTGCATTCAAACAGGTTTCTGAAGAACTCAGAATTCAACAGTGTTTATTGTAAAGGTTGTTACAGTAGGCGTTATTGTGGAAGCAAAAAGCCTATTCAGCAGCTTCACAAGAAACTATAAAATCACAGCCACTGCTGTGAGCATTCTCGGCAGTGGAACATGAGCAGAGCGACAGTATGGGACCACTCCAAGTGGAACAAATGGTTTTAACACACACATACATACACACACACACACAAACACACACACAATGAGTCTTGGTTATAGAAGATTTTTACTGAGGTGGCTCAAAGAGAACTCAATCAGTTTGCATCAGTTCTAAAGGCAGTGACCAGGGTTCTAAAAAATGAGTTAGCATTTAGGAGCTGTCAGCTGTATAATTTTGGCATTGCATTTGGTGTACTGTAGTAGCACCACATGGGTGTATGTTGTCTGTCTTAAACAAAAACAAAACAAAAGATGCAGCTGCTACCAACGCAAGGCATCCCTCTGGCCCTACTAGAACCACGTGGAAAGCAGTTTATGGCTTTGAAAGCCAGACTCCTGGGATCTTTTTCAGTCTGTCTTATATTTCCAATGGGTTTCTGTAGCACAAACTGGTTTCTCAGGGAGCTGAGCAGTCCAAATCACACTATTATTTTTAAATGATTGCTTGCTGGAAAGGTCCCTGACCCATGGATGACTGAGCGTGCCACCTTCAAGGCAAGAGTATCTTTTCTATCCCCACCCAATAAACTGCTGCAGGTAGAATGAAAGGTGCACCTGGACTGAGTCAGGAACCCCCTTCTCCCCACAACACCAGTTGTGTGAGGGCACATCTATAGTCAAGTACTGTAGCCTGATTCCTTTTATGGATTTGTCTTGCAGATTTGCGGGAAAGGTATGCAGTGATAGACTTGGATTATGTGTTCAGTCCTTTTTTAGGGGCTTTCCAGATTATAATACAGCAAGTAATGAAGATATTAAGAAAATTACATTTCCTTTCAGGAAATTATTGCCATTAGTCCTATTAGCAATCCAGTTTTATTTTCCCATCACATTATAAGCATCTTAAGTAACAAATATAATATTTTGGTTTTAAAATTCCTTGCTTGTTCTTGGGATTCCTATCTCAAATTCTTACTTGGATTTCTCCCCAGAAGCTGTGCCACTGTCTTGTTTTTGTTTGCTTTATAAAGTGAAGAGGGTCCATTCTGCATCCAACCAATGGTTTTTTCGAAATGATTTTAGCTTAAAGCAGCAAATGTTCACTGCAGATGAAGTATCAGAGTCATATCAATCTTCATTGTTTCTCAAAATACATAACAGCACTGAAATGCAACTCCTAGAGAAAGATAATTGTACTCAAGTCCCACTGAAATTATGATGATTTTAAGTGCAAAAAAAATGTTTCTGAGTTTGGGTCAGCAAGTTTACTGATCTGTAACGAAATGCAAACAAATCCACAGCATATACTGCTATAGCACCATTACAAACTAGGGCATTTTGCTTTCCTATATACCAGAAAGACAACACTGCTATGTTTTTAAACAAACTTTTTTATAAAAATGCTCTAATTTTTAAAAAAGGGAATTAACAAATGTTTAACATCTTTTCCTGTTAGTATCTGTTTTAAAAATGCATTTTCTTTTTTCCTATCTCTTCCTGGTCCTGCTGGAAGCATAGTTTTCTCCATCTCTCCTCTCTACTTCACTGTTTGGTTGTTTAAACGAGCTAAAACCTTATTAGTAACTTATTCAAATAAAACCAGCTATGGTATGGTGCCATTTCTCCTGGTGACATGAGGATGTCCCTAAATAGTCTTTGAACAGGGGAAAAAGGCAGGTGTTCTCTTCTGGTGGAGTTCAGCACTTGAAATTTGTGTGGTAGTTTCCTGCTGGTTATTCTGTCAACTTTAAAGGAAACTAAAACTCAGTCAACAGCCCATCCTTCCCTGTAAATTGTTGTACATCTCTCTACGTAGTGAAAGTGGCTGAGCACTTTTCCATACCCAGATTTTGTTGTAGATTCATTTAGGTAGCCGTGTTGGTCTGATGCAGTAGAAATATATAAAAATAATAAAAATAAAAATAATTTAAAAATTGCCCAGTAGCACCTTAGAGACCAACTAAGTTTGTTCTTGGTATGAGTTGAAGTGTGCACGCACACTTCTTCAGATACACTGAAACAGAAGTCACCAGACTTCACTATATATAAAGGTCTGGTGACTTCTGTTTCAGTGTATCTGAAGAAGTGTGCATTCACACAAAAGCTCATACCAAGAACAAACTTAGTTGGTCTCTAAGGTGCTACTGGACAATTTTTAAATTATTATTATTATTATTATTATTATTATTATTATTATTATTATTTTACAGATTTTGTTGGTTTAGGATGGTGTGAGATGAAGGGATAAAATCATACTAAACATGCACAGAATAGCAATTTGGCCGCATGACATAATGCTTATACAACAGTTTGCTGTATACCAAGCGTTTTGCATTTCTATACCAAATCTTAGGCTTAAACTCTGCTTACATGAACCAAATTGGCATAACAGGGAGCAAGTTCTTCAAGACTGCAGGTCATCATTTTCATTTTTGTTTTCTATGATATTTACATAAGCCACATGGCTTATTGTGAAAGTCTTAAACTCGCCCATAAAAAACTAGAAAGAAAGTAAAATCTGCCCTGGGGGTGGGCTCTCAGTATGGGGTTTCCCCACCAGATGATGTTGGTGATTTGCAGTGCTACGAAGAGTGACCAAATTGGTAGCCTTGACCTTTTGCTCCTGACAAAATTTATCTGCCTCCAGTGATAAAACTGACTCAGTCCTCCTTACGTTCTTGCTACAAATGCAAGAAAGGGCAAACTACTCAGCACAGTTTTGTGTTTTTTTTAAAAAAATTGTGAAATGGTACCAGGCACACATTTTATGTAGTTATAATTTCAGTTTTGCTATGACCATACAGGAAAGACTTTTCATCTAAAAGAGATCTGGCTTTGGTCTATAAAGGCCCCTCCCTAGTAGGCAGCAGCAGTAGAAGCTACTATGTTATGTCGTCCAAAGATAGAATTTCAGAATAAGGAGAATGATGGCCATGTAGTATTCAAAATATGTTCCAAGTTTTGTAGAGTTCCATACTGTATTTTAAGTTCACTTTGGCACTCTTCTAAAACCTATGTCTGGGACAAGGTAGTCACTAAGCACAATCCTAACCATATCTACTCAGATGTTAGCCTTGTTAGATTCAGTGGGACTTATTCCCAGGTAAATGATGTTAGGATTACAGCCTTAGTTTATCAACCTCTGCCAGAATTCATTGTAGCCTTTCCCCCATTTTCTGTTGTGGCTGTGTCATGTGGTGAGCATTCCATAATTTCCTCAAGCAACCCTTTTCTTGGCTTAACTAATTCTTCCTCTTCTCGCTACATCTTTGCTCAGTTACTCTTGTTTATCATCAAATTGCCCACTAATCATAGAACTTTGCTGAGGATGCCTGACAGTTTTATGTCTTGTGCCTGCTGTGGTTTGGAAACTTGAACCTCTAAAGGTGGATGTTCAAGCAATTTCCTGTTTTGCAATCCTGTAGATCTGTAGACTATTTTTAGTTTTATATCTGTTGGAACATCAAGATAACTGCATCTACCTCAGTATTAAGTGGCTATCATTTTGTTCTTGAACATGGCCATTTGATGTTCATTTCCATGCTCCAAACTAAATTGGCTCTTTTCTAAAATTCTATTCCACGCTGAACTAGAACCTCTGTTGTATTGTTCCAAGCTGTTTGCACTAGCCCAAACTCTGTAGTACCTAGATTAGGTTATGCTAAGGATACTCTTATAAAAGAAAAAGAAGTGACTTCTAAGTCCTCTTTGGTATTTGGCATTGAAGTGGTAATTTTTTGCTTCATCAGAAAGAAAGGATCACACCCTATTATTAACAGCTGAATGCTTGTTGCCGGGTGAGTCTAATTATCCTGTGCTATCAGAGGGTGGTGGCTCTCCTTGGCAGTAGGTTACTCCAAAACCACCTTTTACCTGTTAGAATCGCCTGCTGAGAAGAAAAAAGCAGAATCAGTAGCAGACCACTTGCTAAAATGACTTCTTAATGTGCCAAAACATTGCTGACCATGCACTGCCTTTTCTATTTTCTATGCTCCCTCTCTAGTTCTTGTGCCTGTATGGGGTGACTAACCAACTCAGGTGGCCTTTTTACTCTGCTAAGTCATAATTATGTATTCATTGTATCTGTGTTGTAACAGCAGACTAAAAAAATCCAGTCAAAGTTTGTATTAAGCCAGCTTCAAAATTTCACACCCACCATTCACAATATATTATTCTACTCAATGTCCACTTCAGATCCATCTGAAGTGCAGGCAATGCCAAATACTCAGATTCTTAACACTGTCTTATTTGAGGGACTTTTTCCTCTTTCTCTCTTGATCAAGAGCCATTTGTCCTGGCATCATGAAAACCTAGACATTTTGTAAATTTCACCGGTTTCCTCAAAGTCTTAATTCAACAGCCAGAATTAGTAACAAATTTAGCTTGACTCACTACCCCCTCTTGCTATTTTGTTTCGCTGCCATGATGCTCACACCCAGGGATACATAAATTTTGTGTGGTTACCACAGCCTGCCTGTTGCCCACTTGTGAAAAGGGGACAGGCTTGTGCCTGCAATAATGTTGGACTTGGTTTTCTGAGGCACTCAGAAGGAGTAAAAACTGTTTCTGAGCACCTCTGAACTCCAGTGTGACTTCAGAGATAAACACCTAGCACTCTGTCCCTTGGTGTCTGCAACTGCTAAGGTTAAAAGTTATGGGTAGGATTCAGCCAATGAGATCTGTCAGCAGAAGCCCATCCTACTGTAGCAGGCCTTTCCCACTCTCCTTCCCAAATTGGCTTTAGGGGCAGGTCAGGAGAACCCTCAGAACAGTGTATGGAGAGAAGGGGG
The DNA here is from genome assembly GCF_964270895.1 of Podarcis filfolensis. Classification (NCBI taxonomy): domain Eukaryota; kingdom Metazoa; phylum Chordata; class Lepidosauria; order Squamata; family Lacertidae; genus Podarcis; species Podarcis filfolensis. Next base: position 53,244,882 of record NC_139609.1, on the reverse strand, counting down.
CGGATTATTCATGCTTGGAATGATCTGCTTAGCATTGCATTTAATTTCTTCCTTTGCTTGCCGCAGGCAAGTGCATTTGTGGACCCATAACTGTGTTGCTATTTGTTTTCTGGTAGTGTAAAATTTTGGATGCAACACAATTCCTCCGAGTCAGCAAAGTTTCTGCATTCTGCATGGAATTTCTTTTCTGGCTAGAATGACCTTGCAGCTCTTAGTTAAGAAATCAGTACCTGAAAGAACAAGCAGGCTGGTAATCATCCCAGTGGGTTAAATGTGTCTTGCACCTTAATAGTTTGAAAGTTTTTCTTCAAATAAAACACACAAAAAAGAAGATGGCAAGACACAGCTGTATTAATGTATTATTGGTAGCTGGGAAATGAAGCACTGTAGCCAGCTATTTTACCAGAGGTCTCATGTTACAAGGATAGTATACAAGGGATTTCTGACCCTCTTAACTTTCTGGACCACTACATATCCTGAAAACTTTGGAATAGGGAGAGCCAAGTTACGTAGAAGGTTTAAAAGGGTGGGTTAGATGGATGCACAGATGGTGTGAATGGCTATTAGCTAGAATAACTAGCTGGAAATTTCCATGATCATAGATAAGGTGCCTCTAAATTAACAGAGGTTGGAGAAAAACAACAGAGAAAAGTCATCGCCATCATGCCGTCCCTGTGATCCTTCCAGCAGTATCTACCTGGTCACTATGGGGAATAGAAATAAATGAACTTTTATTTAATCTTTTAAGGCAATTTTCATAACCTTGTGAATTGAGGTCTCTACTAAGCTTTGCTTTGCTTTGCATATATAAAAATGTGCTTCCTGCCCAGGATTCTATGCGTTGTGTTGTACAGATAGAGCTTCTCTTGTCCGCTCTGTTGAGGAGAATCAGAAAGCCCACTCCAAGCATGTGTGCAGCAAAGAATTGTGCTCAGAGAGGAGCAACACTCAGAGAAACTATGTTGTGTACTCTGAAAATTATTTAAGGATTCAGAATGCATACTTGTGAGCAGAGCTAGCCCACCTATTTGCCTGAGGTGGAACATCAAGTACCCACACACTCCAAAAGTCGAGGTGCATACACAAGGCAGGCAGGTTATTTTGGCATTTGAGGCAGAAAATCCCACAAATGATTATCTGCTGGAATAAAATGGCAACTTTTGCAACACCCAGAAACTTCTGCCTGAGGCAGCCACTACACTTTGCTTAATGGTTGGTGGCATGTGAGACCGCATCATTCATTCATTCATATATATAATACAAGGTTAACGCAAGTGTTGGGGAAACTGTATAAAGCAGCCATCTAAATTACTAAGGGGGAAAGTGTCCATCCCCTCCCAGCTCAGATGCAAGTGGTATTTTAGTAACATAATGCACAGAACAAACTATAGGAGCTGAAGGGGGGAGTTTTTTTGGGGGGGGGGTGATACAGTTTAATAGAGAGTTGGAGGTACTCCCATGCAATCGTTACAGCTTGGGTCTCTGGTATTCAAAGAGCTATGATACAGAGCCTACAGGCCTTGTGTGCTGTTTCTCCCCAAAGCACTATGAACTTTAACACCAGGAAATAAAGCTGCATGCTTGGCGCCCAAAGGGACAGGACAGAACTATGGAAGCTATTGGCAGGAGCAGTTAGCTGCCATAGTACTTGCCCAGGGGAAATGGTTAGTTGCCCCTTGTGAACAGGTAAATATCAAACTACAGGACGGGTGTAAAAAATACACAGGTGGTTGCATGAGAGCAGTGGGCATATGTGTTGGGAAGCCAGGTTGTCTGCGCATGCAATAGTGTTCTGATGTGTTGTATTTGTACTACTACTAATTTACCGCACTTTAAATTTGGGCATCTCGCACAACCCTGGTCCAGCCTCTCTTTACTAGGCCACATTGGTTTTCACCCCCCACAGTGAAATAGCACATGCTACTTTTTAATGCAGCTTTTCTAACCTGAATGCTTATCTCCCCGTCAAGGGGGAAAATAACATGAAGTGGCCTTGAAAGAGAGAGGCGACTGAGAATTTCAATTACCATTTACAGGAAAAAATGCAGAGCAAGCCACCTACCTCTCCAGGCCAGAGACTCTGTACCTCCCTTCTTCAGGAGAATAAATGCCTTGCTCCATTGATACAAGGGCAGGGCTACTAAATAGCATTTTACAAGTTGCTTTCAGTCCAGCTTCAGCACTTTAGAGGAACAGAGGAAGGGAAAGGTACCTTATTCTGAAGTGTCCTCAAAGCCTGTTGCAAATGCAACAGAAGCCCCAGACACCATGGCCTTAAGGTGAAATTCATTCACTGTCTTTTCTCTCTTCATTCAGACCTTTCCTGTAGCTACAGGTTTTTCAGAGTCCATTTATTTCTCACCAATTGGATTTAAGGTATTGCTACTCAGGCAGACATCTGAATCCTCTCTCTTCCATGCTGCTGGAGGCAAAATAAGTCTATAGCCACAAGTGATATCTATTTCCTCTTTTTCAGTAACTGGAACAAAGGAGCACAGATGCAGCATTAAATCTGTGGAAGGGTTCAGTTTTCATGCGTTTTGAGGGTGAAGGCATATAACATTTTTAGAGTGGAGAGGCCATATTCAATTTAAACATATATTTTCCTCTTTTGGGCAAATGTTTAAAAACCAGTTCCATAAAACTGCAGTGTTAGATTTGAAGCAAAGAAAAGCCAGCTGCGTTGTGCAGATTGGCAAGTGCCGGTGGCCTGATCACTGCACATATGTGCACATCAATCCTCACAGCAGTTTTGCATCTTTCTTGCATGTTTACATTTTTAATACGTTGAGGAAGAATGACTAAATGTATATGTGCCACTTTAAAATAAAAATGCATAGTGTACCTGAAGCAGAATGAGAGGGTCAAAACTGATGATCAAGACTTCACCCTCTATTTCTTATATATACTTGGAGTCCAGTGATATTGCATATCCCTGTGTAATGCGCACATAATAGCTAGAAACTAGAAGTCATTCAGTAAAAAAGAAAAAAGCCACCTGTTTCCGGCTTTCACCCACCTTTATTTTCTTTTCTGCAGAGTAAAAAAGAGTCATAAACAAGCTCTCTCCGCCAATTGGGCATCACGCAAAATAATTGTGTTCTGATGTATACATACAGCAGAAGCTGTTCCGAATCTCATTGTTGGCATTGCCTGTTTTGTTTTCTTTCCAGTGCCAGGGTCTAGTTATTAGAAGAAAATGCCTCCAGTGCAATTTAAAGTGGCAAAGGGTGGTGTGGCAGAACTACCGTATGTCTCTCACTAAAACATAGCACAGCAATGTAATACAGTTTCTAATGTGGCACGACTCTGCTGAGTGGAAGGTAATGAATGAGAACAATTTTTATTAAATGGAGTAGAGAGGCAATTACATACTGCTTAAGATCGCACACTGCTGGGGTGGGGCAGAGGTGGGTTGTCCCAAGGGTATCCTCATGGTCTTTATATCCTTGGAGAGTGGGGCCTTCTCAGAACACCTCTTACAGAAACTTAAAGCACTTATCAGTGTTGGGGAAACTGTTTTACCCCTACTTGTGTCAAAAACATGAAATAAAAATAAAATCTGACCTTTTTTTTCCACCATATTGTGGTTTGCTGTTTTCCATATTTCTTTTCTACACTTATAATTAGAAGCTACTGACTTGAAGTAACTACATTCTGCATACACATGAAATTATGCATACACATGAGTGTCTGGAGGCGGTTGGAGGATTGAATCCTGACAAGACAGAAGTACTGTTCTTGGGAGATGGGGCGGGTGGGTATGGGGGACTCCCTGGTCTTGAATGGGGCAATTGTGCCCCTGAAGGACCAGGTGCGCAGCCTGGGAGTCATTCTGGACTCACAGCTGTCCATGGAGGCACAGGTCAATTCTGTGTCCAGGGCAGCTGTCTACCAGCTCCACTGGTACACAGGCTGAGACCCTACCTGCCCACAAACTGTCTCACCAGAGTAGTTTCATGCTCTGGTTATCTACCGCTTGGACTACTGCAATGCACTCTACATGGGGCTACCTTTGAAGGTGATCCGGAAACTACAACTAATCCAGAATGTGGCAGCTAGACTGGTGATTGGGAGTGGCCACCGAGACCACATAACACCGGTCCTGAAAGACCTACATTGGCTCCCAGTACGTTTCTGGGCACAATCCAAAGTGTTGGTGCTGACCTTTAAAGCCCTAAACGGCCTCGGTCCAGTATACCTGAAGGAGCATCTCCACCCCTATCGTTCTGCCCGGACACTGAGGTCCATCGCTGAGGGCCTTCTGGCAGTTCCCTCACTGCGAGAAGCCTTCTCGGTAGTGGCGCCTGCCCTGTGGAATGCCCTCCCATCAGATTTCAAAGAAATAAACAACTACCCGACTTTTAGAAGACATCTGAAGGCAGCCCTGTTTAGGGAAGCTTTTAATACTGGGTGAATCATTGTATTTTAATATTCTGCTTGAAGCCGCCCAGAGTGACTGGGGAAAACCAGCCAGATGGGCGGGGTATAAATTATTATTATTATTATTATTATTATTATTATTATTATTATTATTATTATTATTATTATTATTACTACTACACTCTGTGCTGTAGAGTGGAGAGTACTGCATGACCAATGTACAGCAGGATCCTATGAATGTTTGGAAGTCCCACTGAGATAAATTTATTATTATTTACAACAGCTGATGTAACAAAACAAAAAAAAGGGAGAAGTCGATGGAATAAATTGCTACAACACACAGGAATAAGAATGTGAGGACTCACTGGACACAGGTAACAATATCGTTATGAGTGTAAATGTCACATTGTAGAGATGATTATTTCAAGAAGAATGGGGATTCTGGCTGCCAAGCTGGGGTTATAGTAGAGTCTGGAGCCCATCTAGTTCAAGTCGCCAAACTATGTCCATTGTGTAAATAGGCAATCACAGATCATATGCCACAGGCAGAGCTTTTATATAGTGATGCTTTTCAATTATGTCCGTTGTCAAGTGCACAGTAATCAAATACGATCCAGCCTACTGGCCACCCAATTCCCTTTGGGTTGTACTCTCGACACAGCTCATGCCCAAGGTGATGGAAGAGCGGCACTGGTCCGCAGAATCATCTTGCACTTGAAGTGGGTTTCCATGGCATTACATTGAGATTCATTGTAAAATCAACATTGCCTGCAGTATTTAGAAATGGATCTGGTTTCAGTCCTGCATTACAATACAAACGAGAGAGGTAGATGTTTGTGTATGAGAGACAGACTGACAGAGAGAATACATCATTAAGGCATTCGCAGCCCATTAGCTAGATAGAGAAAAACTGTTGCTGTGCCAGTCAAGACTGTGAGATCTTTTATTAGATTCCCTTTTTTTAAAAAAGCAACTGCCATTCAAATGTGCTCAGAGCTGAAAATGAAGTAAATGGATGCTGCAAATTCATGATGTGGTTCTTGTTGCCTTGGAAAGCACAACCCCAATGTCACCATCTCCCTTTGCACAATCCTGTTAGACATCTTCCCCTGCATTATAGCCAGCTGCCATAAAACAGGATTTGGGGGATATTTTCTCAACATCAAAAGCAGGAATATGGTATGCAAGAATCTGTACGCTGCAGTGCAAAGAGTGGTTCCTTGCTTGAATGCTCCCCCAAACTAAGGACTCAGCCTCTAAAGATTAGGGGGGAATGTATATGGAATAGTCAAGTCATGGAGTGGCAGGAGAGGAATTGTTTTGCTAATCTACGCAGCTATAGTTACTCAACAGTGTGGGAATGAATCACATTTTCTAGCTGCATGCCTAAGGCATTGCTTCTGCTAATAGACACATTAGCCTGATGTAGGCATGCGGAACCTCTGACCCTTCTGGTGTTGCTGAGCTACAATTTCCATCCCTGGCCATTGACCATGCTTGCTGGGAGTGGTGGAAATTGTGGTTCAACAACATCTGGAAAGTCAAAATTTCTGTATACCTGGTCTAAGGTCCCAGGGTGTGGTCTGAAGATAGTTAGTTAAATTTCTATACCAGCCTTCATCCAAAGATCACAGGGTGGTTTGCAATATAAAAACACAAAAATATATAGCATGATAACAAACAAAAATCGTAAACACCCCCCCCCCACAGTTTTAAAGGCCATAGATTGTTTAAATAGCCAAAGGCCTGGGAGAAGTATTTTTGCCTGACACCTGAAGATAGGTAACAAAAGTGTCAGAGAATATTCCACAAGCAGGGAGCCACTGCAAAAAAGGCCTATTCTTGTGCTGCCGCCCTCCAGACGTCTCATGGAGAAGGCACACAAAGAAGGGTCTCGCATGATGATCACAGGCCCCAGGTTGGTTCATATGGGGAGAGGCAGTCCTTGCGGTATTGTGATCTGGAGTCACTTAAGATATATGTGGAAACCAAAGGGAACCAGACCTGGCTGCACTGTCAATGGAGCTTCCCAGTGCTCAAGTAGGTGTTGTGTGAAGGAAGTGTCCGCCCAAAACATTAAGGCAGCACATGGGCAAAGTTCAGAATGAAATTGTAAGTATAACATTGTTCTAAGCTGGAAAGACAGAAAATGACTGCTCTGCCATTGTACATAAGGGACTTTGGTTCTTCAGCTTTCCCCCCTCACCTCTGCCCACACACCACCAAATTCCTTGTAGGCAGCTGAAGTTGATGGTAGTAAACTGCCACCTAGTGGGATAAAGATGCAACTATTTGTGAAAAAAGACCAAAAGCTGGCTGCTGTAAATTAATTCCATGGAAGGAGAGAAGTTGGAAGATGCACATAACTATATCTCGGCAGATCCAGAGGGAGGTGATGAGAACAAGGCTGTGAATCACAGTTGTGATAAATGGTTCATGCAGATGGGGCACTGCTCCACCAATCTCCGTCTGCCAGTTCTGTGCCCAGATTTCTTCTAAAGCTTGGGAGTGGAGTGGCACTCTGTATATGGTTAGATTCCAACTCCCAACAGCCCCAGCCATCGTGGCCCAAGTCGAGGATTGTGAGAACTGCAGTTCAGCAACATCTAGAAGGCCACAAGTTCCACATCCCTGCCCCAAAGAATCCTGGGAATAGTAGTTTGGGGATATGGCTGGGAGGGAGGGCTATCACCCGCCCACAAACACACACATTCCCTCACAAAGCTCCATCATGGACTTGCCTTGGGAGAAGTGAGACTGAAACTAGTTTAACTCTCTGGTATCTATCATCTATCCTAGAATGACAGAGTTTGAAACTGTTTGTTTTCAGTAACAAGCACTGTGATATCTATCCCACTGATAGGAAATACAAATATATTTTTGTCATAAACTTTCTCGCTGTACTAGGTTAACTATGGATATGTTCACATTTTCACCCTAGAGTGTACTGAAATCAGTTCCCACCCCCCACCCCCGTTGTGCTTTGAAACCCCTTGCCTTAAAATGTGTCAGAATCTCCGTTCGACTGAGCCACTCCTCCGGTCAAGTCTCCGGAATCTCTTCCGACGGTGATTAACGACCTAAGCCTTTGATGAGGCTTCAGGCACGTCCCCATTATGCAGGGTATCCAAACAGCAGCAGAAGGAGCCAAATATGTGCTACATCACTACGTTTTATTGCTAACTACGCGGGACAGAAAATAATATGCATCTGCTCTCTGTGAAAGGCAGAGAACAACTGTAACAAAGAAACAGGAAACTAGTAACATCAACATCCATCTCCCGTGAGACTTCCAACAGTCTGGAATGTAAACAGAGTCTTGTGACTCCAAGCACTGCACAGTGGCATAACAGAAACCTAACAAAATGTTGGTGAACTGTGGGGTTCTCCATTGCTCTGATTCATTTCAATATGTGTTCATGCCAGGGGGCTTTTATAGGGCGGTACTCTTCTTAGCCCATTTGTAGTTCTCCAATTCCAACAAAACACTTCTTTCTTTGAAACAGTTTCATGCTTCTTACACACACACCCCTTTTGGAAGACTCGGTGGGTGGGTTTTTACCAGAGCTCTTCCTCCATCTGCAGTCAAATTATCCAGTGATGCTGGAGGTTGAGGGAATTCCACTGTAAGGAGCAACTTTCTCTTGTCTGGTTGAGTCATCTGGCTTTATGATGCACTGACTCCATGCCTGACATGCTGTCATCTGGATTGTGTGAGAGCTGATGTGTGGAAGATCTGGCCTTCATAGCACAGAGTTATGCAATGTTTTCCAAATCCTGTGAACTGGAATGGAAAACACCCTGGTGGTATTTGATAAATAACACACAGCAGTATTTAGCATTTGACAGCTGACAGTTTTTTGAGATTTCATAAGAGAACCTTATGAAAATAAGGAGATGTCAAGTCCGATGCATTTGAACTATAAGGTACAAATTTCCATTTGCAAAATATGAAATTGGCATTCTGTGTTTCTAATTTATAATTTGGGAGAAAATGGCAATTTGGGGGAGTATTAATACTTGTGTATGTTTGTTTCGGCTCTATCCATCATCTTCAAAACTGGGGTAAGCTTGTTGAGTGGAGAGTCTGTTTATTACCTAGCCATTCTAGAGCAGCAGGTCAGGATGGAGTTAATGTGTCAGGAAGTTGCAGCACACTGTATAGCCCTTGTTGGTCAGACTGCATCTCTCCTAAGGCGATCAGGGCTGAAATCTTTTACTGGAGAGGCTGAGCGCAGCTCTGCTGAAGCTCTCAGAATAGCTCCCCTAATCTCCAGATGGAGCCACTTCAGCAGAAATGCTTCATCATATAAAGTACACTCTCACCATCACTGAAGAGTCTAAAACAGAGAGATTTGAAAAGAATGGAGGGAAAGGTTCTAGCCTTCATTGGGAAGAGAGCCTAGCAAGCAGATTTCCTTTTCAGTTGGGACACATGGCTAATAAGTCTGTTTTCTGCTAGGCAAATATAAACTGAGGCTACTTTTGCATGAGGATCTTCAGTGCTGCTGAGAAACAGCATTTCTACAACTGACTGTACATGCCATTAGAATGCAATTTATTGTATTGTATCGTGTTGCATTTATTTATTGCATTTATACCCCACCTTTTTCTCCAAGGAGATCAAGGTGGTGTGCACGGTCCTCCCCCTCCTCATTAAATTCCCACAACAACCCTGTGAGGTAGGTTAGGCTGAGAGGCAGTGACTGGCCCACGTTTCATGACCAAGTGAGGATTTTAACCCTGGTCTCCCAGGCCCTAGTCCAACACTCTAACCTGGTAAATGGTGGAGACAGGGAGAAAGGTTTGGTTTCAAGACTTATTAAATTTTATATAAATAGATAAGAGGCTCTGTAGATGATTTATGAAAAGCATGGGAAACAGACTGAAGCATACAAACTAAAGAATAGTTCTAGGCAGGTATGGGGAAGCTTGCCTGGCATCTTTGCTACATAGCTTGAGATGTCAGGCAAAAACATTCCTCTTCTCCCAGGCTTTGGCTAATAAAGCAATCTATGGCATTTCAAATTCGCATTTACATCTGTTTTGGCCAGTAATAGAGAATCTTAATCACTGTCCTATGTACTGAATTACCTGACATTTCATATGCTTTCATTTGGACATTTCCCCTGCCCCCTTTTGTTTTATTTTCATGACTTCAGATATTGTGGATCTAACTCCAGGGCCACCCCCCCCCCACATCAGACTCTTCCTCTATTTGCATCCTGGGCTACGTATGCACTATACATTTAACGCACATGACACCCCCAAAGAATCCTGGGAACTGTAGTTTACCCCCTCACAGAGCTACAATTCCCAGCACCCTTAACTATAGTTCCCAGGATTCTTTGGGAGGAAGTCATATGTCTTAAACGTATGGTGTGTATACAGTTCTGCTACGGAGAGATGCAACTGAAAAGCTGTTCTAGGCTTTGAACGGGGGGGGGGAGGGGGAGACTGTGGCACACAGGCATGCAAAGTTCCATCCTGGATCTATGGTTTCACACATTTTGCACCAGTCCTTGGCAAGGCAGACACAGTGTTGCATAGTTACAATAATCTTCCCATGGCCCTGTTTAAATGAATTACAGTGACAGATGTTCCATTCTACAGATCTCCCAGGAGGCCTGGCTGGCAGTCCGTCAGCCCCTGAAATCCTATTACCTAGTTTGAAGAAATAAAAAAGTTAATCATCTCCCCTGCTTCCCAACTCCCTCTCATCACCTGCTTCACGGAGGCATCGCTAACTTCTCTCTCGGTTGCCCAAGAAGGCCCATGCTGAAGTTATATGCCGCTGCACAGTGTATATAAATCAAGGATTCCATTTCAAACTGTGGGGGGAGATACTCAGAACGAAGTGCTAGAACTACCTTGCAAGGACAGGGCGATGGGAAAGGCAAAGGAGAACACCCACAGGCCGGCTGCATTGAAGTCTTCCGTTTGATTTTTACAGCAAACAGCTTCTTGTACAGATTTCTTTGATCAAGGCAGCACCGGGGAAGGAAAGAGGAAGGAGCCGTCTTTCCATAGGTCTGCAAGAGAAGTGGCTTTGAATCCCAGGTCTGCATTCCTGCTCCCTCCTGGACCAAGGACCTCTGAAATAAATTAGGGAGACTGGCTGCTAGCAATGCCCCTTCAGTCAGACATCCTCCGTGAGGTGTGGACATCAGATGGGTAAGTACAAGGATCCTCCACCCTTAGGTGTGGGTAGATAGTCACTAGGGACGACTCCTGGAAACCTGAGCAGGAAGTGAGAAGGGGCCCTATTTTATCAGGTCCTTCAGTGCAGGCTCCAGGGTCTTTATTTTGTGGGTGGGGTGGGGTGGGTAGGCTTAAGTAAGATGCTCCCACTCATCCCTGCTCTCAAGTGGGCTCACCACCTCCTCCTCCTCAGCACCGTCACTGCCATGCATTTGCTTGGCCCCTTCCATTGGGCTCCATCCACACAATTCCCCAGAGAGCAAGTGCAAGGCTAGTGGAGGATACTGCTCAGTCACTGATTGCATGCTCAGAGGTCATGGGAGAACAGGCAAGGGCAGCAAGAAGGAGAAGGAAGAGCAGGGTTGGGAGGTTTCAGGGATCAGTCGTGAGTCCCTTTCAGGGCCATGAACCTCAGCAGGCGCCCAGTGAATGTCCTAAGGTTCTTCTGACCTCACCATGGTAGGCATGGTGGGGAAGCTCTTAGTGAGGGGTGATATATTCTGTTCTAGGGCAGACAAAGAAGATCATATTTTTTTTTAAAAAAAGATGAATCTGCTGGAGGGGAGGAAGAACACACATATTTTCTGTATGCTGGACACCTTCACTGGGAACACAATCAGCTTTCTGGCACATTGGGACCAAGTGGGTTAGATGTCCTATGGTCGTCACATGGAAATGTTTCATCAATCTCTGGCCTAAATATAAATCGCTTTAAGCCTTTGTGTTTGAAAACATTCTTAGCTCTTAGGCTTGAATTGTAATGAGATTTTAGAAATACGATATTATTATCCTTGCCGAATAAGAGTTAGGCAAATTGAGAAAAATGAAATGTGGATCTAATTAATTGAGTCATTTGTTTTGATCTTAGGTTATACAAAGCAATGATCGCTGTAAAGGATTGTACAGCATTGTACATTACAGTTGATTGAATTTTACATTAAATTATGTTGTGGAATATGTTGTACTTTAAAGAGGCGTAATCTGAATCCTAGAATACTGTTCATTAGGGGCGGGGGTTGATTTATACTTTAATCAGTATTTCTGTCGTCATATAGTTTGGTATGAAATATATATGCATCACCAAGAATTGCCCTCCTGCAGCTTAAATTCCATTTAATTTATAGGTACTAAGGGAATATAGCAGAGCCAAAACAAAAATGAAAGTTCATCCCAGTGTTCTGTTCTTTGAATTGCAAGGCCCTGCCCCATTGGCTCTCATTGGATCCAGTTAATGTTATTATTTTATTAATTTATTAATCCCCTTTCATGTGAGTCTCGTGGCAATTTACAAATGCACCATAAAAACAATTAAAAGTACTATTCACAACAGTACAGAAATATAGCTAACAATAGGCTCCCGCAACCAAAATCCAGCTAAAAGATAGGCTACTGCTCATAAGTTGTTTAGGACAGTTGGAGATTTGTCTCTAATTTTTAGGAGTTACATGCATCTATCAAATATCAAATAACACAAAGAGCCATTCAGAATGATATTGCATTTATTGGTACTTCCCAGCTGTCTTTGTTACATGTCCATTAAATACCAAGGCTACTGCTTGGAGAAATATCTAACCTACCTTTAGGCCATAGCAATACTCAGAGGACATTTACTAAGCTGAGTCATGAAACAATGTAATGTAGGGTTTTGGATGGGTTTTGCACAAAAACTGCCCCCACCCCTGCACCACAAAGTGTCAAATTTGTGGTGTGCAATATAATGAAAACTAACCACATTCTATGCTGTCCTGACATCTTCACAAAGCTCTAATAAACTGTCTTGAGATGATTCTATATTAAATTTAATGTTGGGGTACATGACAAAATATTACTTTTTTATTGAATAGTGCAGATATGTAGATAGCTAAAAAGCTGACTGGGCAACAGTCAGCACCAAAAAATTGGGTATATTGTGAAGGGGGTAACTTTTAAATACACAGTGGTGGTAAGAGAGTGAGGAAGACCCTGGTGGGGGTCTCATCTCAACCATGAACCCATCTAGTCACTCAGGCAAGGCAGAAGTTCTCAGCCTGAGCCTCCCCCTGCCACCATCTTGTCTGCTAATCTACCTAGAGCAAACATGGGGAACCTGTGACCCTCCAGAAGTTTACCAGTATTTATCAGTCGACTACCAGTAAATCCCACTACAACTCCCACCATCCACATGCTTGCTGGTGCAGATGGATGTTCACCAACATCCAGAGGGCCACACGTTCCCCATCCCAGACCTACAGGGCTGCTGTAAGGATTTGGACAAGTCAATGGATGTGAAGCTCTTGAGAGCATGATATAAATGCTAAGTATTATTAGTGTGATGGGTTTCGACCCCATCCTAGAAATCTCTATTGTTACTGGCATTTGTTGTGATTCATAGGGATGCCCACCACCAAGAAGGTGTGGCCCAAGCAAGGGGAGGCCTGAGGTTTATGGTTTGAAAGGCGCCAGCACCTTGGAGGGAGTCCAAGGTGTGGGTTCAGGACCATGGAGAGTGCTCATGCAGCTGAAGCCAAAGATCCAAGTTGCCTTAGCAAAGTCCTGGTTTTATAATGAGGCTAGGTCATCATTAACTGGATGCCCCATCCACTGAGGGCTGCCTTCCCACTAGTTATAGGGCCACTGCCTTCCGCTCCAACTATTGGCTTGTTTGGGGTAACGAGGTTTCTATGGTGGGCATCTCTCTTCAGGGCTCTCTTGACATCCCAAGGAGTCAGACCACTAGCCATCATAGTCCAATGACAGAGGTGGCTCCTCCAGGAAGCTCTGGTTGTCTACAAATCCACATGGGACAGTCTAGGAACTAGAACGATCTCCTATTCAGAGCTGCAATTGCACTGTCTTTGAGGAGTTGTGTTGGAGAGCCATCACATCAGTCATGTGGAAAATACAAAAAACTTGTGGGCATGAGCAGCACTGATTCCACAATAAAATCCCTTCTGGAAGCACCCATGAATTTCTGGAAGCACCCTAGATAAGCTATAATGCCACCTGCTGACCTGAGAAAGGATCACACATAGTTTCTGGGCACCATGGCTGTGCTCAGGCTCATTTAATTATTGGAGGATATCATGACATGGCTAGGAATTCCTCCATAAATATGTTCGGGTAATAACCTAAAGTAAGTCTGTCTAATACCTCATATTTGCTTTCCCTGTCTTCCTCTCCATCTTCCCTCAGTGCAAGTGAGGAACCTGGGAGCCCTCAGCAGCAGAGACTTACTAAGCAGGTAGGAAAATCTGTCCCACCCATCCTTATTACCTGGTTTCTTTTCTAGGCTGCAATGTGTCTAAGCTCTGGCTTCTCTTTGGGGCTCCTATTACAGCAGCGGCTAATGTTAGTTGTTTGAGCTGGTGTGTGAGATCCTGTCCATGTCTAGCAATGAACTAAAGTGATGCTTCATTTCTTCTGAGCAACCGATGATTTTGAAAAATAATAATTGAGAAAGGTGGTTGCTACATAATACACCCTTGTGCAAATTAATTGAAACAAACAATGAATTTAGTAGTTTATTGTACAAAACTCACATATATGTGCATTAGTAACGGATATGACCTCTGATATTTTTAAGCAGCATTTGAACATGGTTTGGTATGGAGTCTGCTAGTTTCAAAGAGTCACTGTTGATTTTCAGATCCTTGTACCACACTTGAATCAGCTTCTCCATAGTCATACAGTCTACAGCAAGGAGGTGACTTTTGCATATAGCCCACAAATTCTCAATGGAATTTACGTCCGGGGAATTCCCTGGCCAATCAAGTACCTGTATTTGCTGCTCTGTCATGAATTTCTTCACCACTTTTGATGTGTGACGGGGGGCTAGGTCCTGCTGCAATATCCCAGTACCGTCAGGGATATCTTTTCCAGCTCTGGAATAACTCTCTTTAGTAGAACCTCAATATATTGTGGCGAGTGCATCATTCCTTCTATTGGCTGCAGGCTTCTGACACCATAATGATCAACTGACTTTTCGTGTTTATTTTGAGTACAGGATTACGAGTAAGATAGAAAATATGCTTTGTTTCAATTAATTTGCACAAGGGTGTAGCAAAGGTGAGGTCCCTGGACCTAATTATTACCATGAAGCTGGACAAAGGTGCAGGAAATTTCTGCACCTCATGCTTCAAGAGGGTATATGGTGCAAGAAATGCCTCAAAGCATATCTCAGTGAAGACTGGTTTATCTCAAAAACATCATTTTGAATGTGCTTGAAGAATGTGGGTCCAGTGGGGGGTCACAGTAACCAAGCCCAAAACTTTGTTTCTTACATTTGTACTGCACGCTTCCTCCAAAAGAGCTTGGGGCAACAGATACACAGGAGGTTGTCCTATTTTATCTTTACAACAGCCCTGTGAGCCTTATGCTGAGGGATAGGGACTAGCTCAAGGACATTCGGTAATCTTCATGGCTAAAGTGGACATTTGAACCCACCTCTCTCCAGTACAGATCTCTATTCATTACCCCACAGTGACTCCACTGTAGAATCATCTAGTCCAGGTCAGATCTTGGACCATGTCCTGTTTCCTCCTTGCTTAGGCATAGGGTTGGATGAGCCAGTCTGAGCCAATGAAATAATTTGTTTACCAATAGTGTGGCACAAGAAGACCACAGGTGTCTCCAGGCGCTGGGTTGCAGTTTTGCATTAGCACCTTTCTTGCGCAAGATACATGACTTCCCGTTTGATCATTCGTATATATAGCCCTCCATAAATGGAATTAGATGCAGGGCACCTAATCTGATCCATCTGCTTCTTCCTCTGCACCGTAGCTCCGAGTGACCTCAATCTCAGAAGAACAGAGTTGTTGTTACAGGCTATTTATGAGCACCTTTTGGCTCGCGATATTCGTTCTATACTGCCAGTGTTTCATAGGTAAACACAGCCATATTTGTCATGGTCTTACTCTCTGTGTGAGACGGTATACTGGTGAGCTGTCCACTGATGCCTCAAATGCAATATATTGTTCAGGACACCCACATTTAGGCACATGTATATATATGCATCTGACTGTGCAGATTAGTTGAGGTCTAGTATCGTTTTAATCCTTCCCCCTAATTCTGATGTACGGGCAGTGAGTGCCATTGTTTATGTAGCTAGAATGTGACCACTCATACTAAAAAAGGAAGCTATCAACAGGCTTGGAAGTGGGGGAATCAAGGTTTGCAGAAGGACTGTTTTTTAAATATATATATATCCAATGGGGGGAGTGATACACAAAACAGCCCAATGAGGACTGAGCATGCTCAGTGGTCAAGGAATGCTGACTCCTGACCAGGAAGCAGAATACTGAGTGGGAAAGGAACATTCTCAACAAAAGCACTCCACATATTGTGTGTCTGCAGCTTATGCCCTTTCTGGAAGCCAATATGAAAGTTTAAAGCTGCTGAGGCTCTAAGATGATTCTTTTAAATAAGAGGCAGCTGAAAATACTGAGACACACAAGCCTTTAGTTGACATAAGGAAAGAAGGTGGGACATATCACTCTCCACTCGTGTCCAACTTGTGCCTTCCTTTTATTACACAACAAGCGGGAGCTGCAACAAAATGTTGCAACGTGGAGTGTTCCTGTCAAGGACATTACACACACACACACACACACACACACACACACAGAGAGAGAGAGAGAGAGAGAGAGAGAGAGAGAGAGAGAGAGAGAGAGAGAGATGTCCATTCCTTACAAAAGGTCTTCTAGTATTAGTCTTTGTCTCTTTGTCTAATAGTCAGTGTTCTGTACAATGCAAATCCCCATAGGGCTTTAGTTACCTAAGCACTTCCATAAGCAGATGAGGTGGCCAGTTCAGGCAGAGTTAAACATCTTCCAACATTTAAAGGAAATGTGAAAATGCTCCCAAGGTAGACTGAAGGAATGGATCACTATACACAAGCTCTCATTAAGCCCCTTAGAAAGAAAATAATGCACAATGCAATCCCTCCCTAGTGGGTTTAAAACATTTATTTTCTTTGAACTTACATATACTAGCTATTTCCAGCTACAGTCCAATTTTTAAAAATAAATGAATAAAACAAAAATGAGTAAATATGCTTCCCCTCAGCCTGCTGGGACAGGATTGATCCTAGAATATTGTATTTGGAAGGAAGTCACTCTCCCCGTTAATGCAACACAGAGAGGGAAATTATGACCCTTCAGCTGTTGAGTAAGAAGCTCATATTGTAACAATGCTGAGATAAATTATATCTACATATGCCAAGAGTTATCCATATTGGAGTGCAATATTTTCTCAGTGGCAGTATTCCTTTTTTAACCTGACCAAGTTAATAAACATGTTCTTATTTGTTTCCCTGTTTGCCATCAATTGGGGACCTGGTTGGTAAGTTGTGTTATTCTTGTTATTATTGCTGTTGTTATTTTTATTGGGGTGCTTTGAATATAACCTTCTATCGTTTGTCAGTCTTCTGCTATATATTTTGTTTGCTCTGCATTTGGGCACCTCTTAAGATAACTCAACAAAAATTGGCATCATGGTACCTGAGAGCACATTTTTATCTACGTTTGGATACAATTAGATTCCATTTTGAATCAAGATGGTGAGCTAAATCTTTCAAAACTGCACTCATTTTTTAAAAAAAAATTTCTTAGGATTCCCAAGCAGTGCCAGGTACAAGGCTGTAGTACTTAATAAACTGTTCTTTAAAAAACACATAACCCTTATAATGAGATTAGTGTTGTATGAACTCTGCTTGTCAAGTTTAAGAAGGCATATTTTATTGCAATTTAAGCTTTTCTCTGCACTGGAAGAAGGTCAAGGTTTTATCCACCACCACTGCAAAATATTAGTCTTCAGTAGACTATTTTTGTGTAGGTGAGGAGACACTACAGATGTTACCTCTGTGAGGAACATTCCGGCACAGCTTCTGGCTTAAATTAGTAACATGGTTCTGCTCTTGCCATGTTGTTTATATGTGAGAAGCTGAGGTAAATGTTCTCATGTTTTCTCTCTCCCTTCAACTTCACATTCTGTCAACTGGAAGTACTGTTACCGAAAACTGGATGTCAAATGTTAACCATGAATCTTGGCTATTGAATATTCAGTGGATATTTTACTTCAGAAGTCACAGTAGAGTATTTAGGCGGCAATCCTATGCTCACTTCCTTTGGGAGCAAGCCCTGTTGGATTCAATAACTTCTAAGTAAACAAGTATAGTAATGTGATGTTAGTGAAGTAACTTCTCTCAAAACTCTAATAACCATTACCTCAGAGAGGTGATATGTTGGTTTATTATTGTTTCTGAAGTGGTGAGGTCCATGTAAAAACCCTTGACACAGAAGGACTGGGCATTAGCACAGCAAGGTGTCTAAGAATGCAGCCACACCAGTTGCTAATGGTGGTATTAAAAAAAAATCCTTCATGAAGATTAGCCACCATATCTTTTTGAGTCAAATAGTTCTTCAGCATTTCCACAGTGAACCATTCCTACTTTTCTGCACCACTTACAAATCAGTACCTTACTCCCTTCTACAAAAACATTGTTGTGGTGCTGCCATTTAAGTATTTCAGGAAAGTAGTAGCTAGTTCATATGGTTCTTTGTGTCTCTTCAACTGACAATAACATGTCATGGTGTGACTAGGTTCAGAGGTCTCCTCATACTGCATTCAGACACACTGGCGCAACAACTGCACTCCTCCCAGCTGTCTGGATATCATGACTTAAGTACACATCACTGGGTTGCTGTTTTTAGTTGCAATTTTGTTAAAACTCCCAATAACCATTACCTCAGAGAGGTGTTATATGTACTGGCAGCTGGATAGAGGACACCACACCAACAACTGGAGCATATGGCAATATTGACTTTAACCTTGCAGTTTTCTGGGAAATCCCCACACACTATTTCAGCATACGCATTTGCATTTTCTGCAACATATTTAGAGAGCAATGCACATTCATCACCCTATGGCAAAAATTCCAGATGACTCAACAGAGCTGAATAGCACCTTTCCTTATTCGCTTTTTTACCACTACATAAACCAGACAGTTTAGTTTCTTCATAGGTATCAGTGAGCCACCTAGTGGTGCTAATTGTGATGCAGCCTAAAATAATTGAGATGGGTGTATTTGACTCTGCCCTGTTCATCATTGTTCAGTTGCTGTGTAGTTTCGTCACATTTTCGTTGGTTGCTTGGTTGTGAAATTTAAAACGTGCCCAGAATTATTGGGGTGACAGGAGCAAATTTGTTAACTACAATTATTTAAAAAAATTATTGACTTGAGATAAATGCAAAACAAAGTATTGTTTTCTTTTTTAAAGTCTCCCCCCCCCCCTTTTCTCTTCAGTTTAAATCATTATTATTATTTATTGAATTTATATACCGGGTCTCAGGGCAGTTCACAGAATAAAATAAAGATATAAAACCACAAAATACCTAATAAAAATAAAAACAGCAACCCAATACCCCCCCAAAAAAAACATTTTAAAGGGCATAGGATGTAAATCGGATCAACCAAAGGCCTGGTTAAAAAGAGCATTTTTGCCTGGCGCCTAAAGGTGTAAAATGAAGGCGCCAGGCGAACTTCCCTGGGGAGAGCATTCCACAGACAGGGAGCCACTTCTAGCCTTGATGGTTATAAGACACCTCACCGTGATAATGTGCTTATGGTTTATTCCCTATTTAAAACAAACAAAAAACACCCAGAAGCCACATAAAAAAGACCCTAAATCTCTTTTCGTTTTTACCAACCTTATCATTCTGAAGGCATGATTCATGAGTTTTAAGCATGTGGGATTGGCAGGAGCGGACTGGTTTCGCATATTGGCTGCATGGGGCTTGTCTGTTTATTCTGACACACACCCAGTTACTATCCTGGTGCCTACAAGGCCCTCCTCAACTAAAGGCTGTGTGTCTCATCTACTCCTCCCTGCATTGTTCAGTTCTGAGTGGGCCTGAGTTGCTACATCTTTTCGCGCTTTGCAAATATGAGAGTGCTTTGTTTACTTCACGGTTTTGATTCAGGGCCAACTCAACTCACTTGCTTTTGTAAGCATGTTGCATATGCACACATATTGTGTGGTTGGTTCATGTTCTCACCAGCAGATGCCAAGCTGGAGAAGGGGGAAAAATCCGCACCCAATATAAATTAACCAGCTTAACCATTTTGCTTATTTTCCCTTTGCATTAGCATTTTCACCTTGGGATTATTTTAGTAGCAAAGACTCAAAATGTAAATTGAGTGGCAAGAAAGACATTAAGTTCAGGAATATGTTATGGTAGTCACTTATTGCTGAATGGGGGTGGGGAGAGGAACAAGATTTGCATTAAAATGGCACGTGCTGATTCGTATGAACAGATTCAATTTTAGAAATAATTACCATAATTTAACTAGAAATGCAGTACATCTCACTACAGTGGGGAAAGACCTGGTGATCTGTGCCCTTTGTTGGCCTACTCTATTGATGGGCAACTTCAAAGCCCCTGCTCTCTCTTATTGTGGGCCTTTAATTTTTTTAAAAAATGTTGGACTTGGCCCAGATAGCTCATCAAATGAAAAAGGTGGACAGTCCCTTAGGAAGGATACTTACTTACGAAGGTGAAGGAATAATAGTCCTGGAGATGTGCATGACCACAGGGAGTCATGCTCAGCCTTCTTTTGGCTTATAAATCAGTGCTGCTCATTTGAATCACCTGAATGTGAGATTGTTTCCAACAGTGCCTCATCCCCACACTTTGTCATCAGTTTACTTTGCTGCACAATTTTATTTCTATTGTAGCCTAATATCAGGGCAGAGAAGAGCGGTGGGAATAGTAATGCTCTCGGTCCCTCTCCGCTCGCAACATACACAGCCCTCATCCTTTTTATTGGACCGTGGTGGTCGGTGCCCCAGTGGCGTAGCGTGGGGGGTGCAGGGGGGGCGGGCCGCACCGGGCGCAACATCTGGGGTTAGGGCAAATCCATGGGTTAGGGGGCGCAAATCCACGGGTTAGGGGGCGCAAATTACTTGCCTTGCCCCGGGTGCTGACAACCCACACTACGCCACTGCGGTGCCCATTGGTACTGGTGGAGCAGAAGGCAGAGGGGTGTAGCCAGAGTCCATGACAGGCAGCCCTGTCCCCTGAATGGTTGTATAATAAGGAAGCAGGCTGAGGTTGGTGGGACAGAGTCCCAATCACCCCTATAGACCAGGCTCCACTGCTACTAGATTTTATTAGAAAGTTCATCTGTTATCCACAGTTCTCCTAAGAAATTGCCTTATACCAGGTCAGACTATTTGGCCATCCTAATGCAGTACTGGCTCTCTGGGGTCCCCGGCAGAGACCTTTCCCTCACCTGGTACCTTTTAATTATAAGATGCCAGGATTGAACCTTCCACATTCAATGCCTCTACTCTGCTACAGAGGTCTCTCCACATTCTGGTTACGTAGGAGAAGTCCCGCTTCCATTTGAGCATGTTTTGGATCAGTGGTTCAATCAGGGCAGGACTTTGAGGCTGATGTCCAGGGTCCCCAAACACAGGAAGGGCACACTACTGTCATCTAAAGATGGAGCCTCCACATAAGTCTAAAATTACTGAACTATGCCACTCTCTCCTGAGTTTACAGGACCTTGGAATTCTTCTCTGTTGCAAAGCTTAGGGCAACAAGATGGTAAAGATTTCAACACACCTGTCAGGTGAACATAAGAACATGAGCAGAGCCAATTGGATGAGGCTGATGGCCCATGTAGTCCAACACCTTGTTCTCATGGTAACCATCGGGGCTTGCTTCCTTCTCTCAAAACTGGGGCCCCTTCCTAACAAGAATGGGGCACAAGTTTATCAAAACAAGATACAGTGCACTGTTTATGGGCTACGCTTGCTGTGTAGGCTTTGGACTACCATTTCCCCCAAAGCCCAAAGCCATTTCCCCAAAGCCTCCCAACCTACTATCAGAGAACAAGGCAGCACGTCACCAGGCTACTCTCAGCAGTTGTCTGGAAGAGGGTCATTTGGGGGGGGGGTCATTTCAGGAGAGAGATGTTGCATTGGTTTTCACAACCCATGTCCCCTCATGCAGCCTCACCTGCTGGAGCAGAAGCCAAAGAAGAAACGGCAGGAGGCTACTTCACTGGAGGCCAAGCCAAGAAAGACCAGAGTGAAAAAGCAGGAGGAATCAAGCCCTGCGGAAGAGCCAAGTGCCCCCCGACCAGGTAAGGGACACAACCAATGTTCCAGGAATTGTGGTAGATTAGCACAGGAAGCTGCCATATGGTGATCCAGACCTCTTGTTCCCATATCTGGCAGTGACTCTCCAAGGCCTTCCCCAAGAGTCTTTCCCAACCATGCTACCAGTTATGAAACCCTATGTATGCAAAGCCTGTGATCTAATACTGAGCAATGGGCTCTCCCCTTTTCAGGTACCTCCCCACAGGATAATATCCTACACCCTGCAGCCAAACCAGAAGTATGGCAGTGTCATCTCAAGCACTGGTCCACAAACAAGTTTCATGCTGGCCCTACTGCTGTCTCCATCAGTCAGCAGGCACACAGGAGCTGGCTCAGGTGGCAGCAGTTTTCATGGCTGGGTTGCAAAAGGTGATTTAGGCTGCAACCCTAATGCCAGCCACTGCCCAGAGGGGTTTATGATGGAGCCACATCTACAACCCTACCATGCACAAGTGGCTGGGGCAGAAGCTAATTCTTTTTCCTCCATGTGTTTGTTTTTTTCACTATTTGCTGCTGAGGCGGCCAGAAGTAAGCCCCACTGGGAAACAAAGGAGCTGGGGAGAAGTGCTTTTCAGGAAGGAAAGACTGGAATGGGATGAGCTCAGTTTCCTCCTCCCACTCGCTCCTACAGTACTTTAAATACCCATTTTGCAGGAATTTGGTATGAGCCATGCTCCTGGAGCACCTTTCCTCCTTACTTTCTAGGCATGGTCCACATTTTAAAACTCCATGTACAAACACCACTTTTTTCTGCTCTGGAGCTTTCCCTATGAAGACCCACTCTTTAAAACTGAATCAGAGCAAAAGATGTGGAAAGCCCAAATAGCCGTTTGCTCTGGTTCAGCCAGTTTTCACAGAAAAAGCTCCAGAAGAAAAGAAAAGGTGCTCGGACACAGAGCTTTAAAGTGCAAACCTGTGCCTGGAAAGAGCAGGGATAACCCCTCAGTTTGGCCCTTGCCCTGATGTTGCAGCCTTAGTGCAGTCGCAGTGTCCTAATCTGCTTCATCCAGGAGAGGGCAGAAACACAACAGGCAGGCAGCTCAGCCAGAAGGACATTGCACACAGCCCCTCACACCACCGGCTCCTGTGAAATCATCCTTTTACCACATGTAGCCAAAGCTTCCTGGTATTCCTTCTCCTCAAATGAGAGCACAGGGCAAACTCTTTCTGTTCTCACACAGGTAAGGTGTTTGCCACTCTCCCAATGGCTCAGCTGTGAGAGCGCTTGTTCCCAAAACACCAGTTCTGTGAGTTACCTTCTTGGGGCTCCTCCAGATGACCTGTTTATTGCATCCATCATTCTGATTTGCTTGCACAAAGCTTACATGGAGGTTCGATTACAACTGCTCTTTAATG
Organism: Podarcis filfolensis; assembly: GCF_964270895.1. Classification (NCBI taxonomy): domain Eukaryota; kingdom Metazoa; phylum Chordata; class Lepidosauria; order Squamata; family Lacertidae; genus Podarcis; species Podarcis filfolensis. The sequence goes on along the minus strand of NC_139609.1, from coordinate 53,221,798 downwards.
AGCGTTGATTGGCATTCATCCTGATTTGCTTGCAGGATGTTTTTCTGTTTTCTTTGTTCATTCATTCTGTCACTTTCCAAACTACAACAGGTCTGATGCTGTTTAAAAGTGGGTTTGTTGTGCTAGGGAGGCAGGGCGCTTTAAATCCATTTCCCCAGTATGTGCTTGAATCCCTTCTGCAGAATACTGACAGTCTTGGAGGCACCCTTGCACTTTATAAAATGTGCAGCCTCACGAATCCTAAGACTGGCTCTCAGACAGGCCATTTTCACATCATTTAACACACCCTCATAGAAACACAGGAAACTACCTTGTACTGAACCAGACCCTTGGTCCATACAGCTCAATGTTGTCTACACGAATAGGCAGAGGTTCTCTGGGATTTCAGTCAGGGAATCTTTCCTGCAGATGCTGGAAATGAAATCTAGATCCTTCTGCATGTAAAACTGATGCTCTACCACTGAGCTACAGCCTCCCTCCCTCCCGTTATCTGCCATTGTATGCACACCCCTAGTGCTCTTTTCTCATCCATCCTGACTCCGGTGCCTTTTGTCAGAAGGCATCTGACTCTGGTGTCTTCTGTCATAAGCTGCTGTCAGAAAAGTGAGAAAGAAAAAGGAAGAGAAGCCAGAAGAAGAAGGTGAGAAGGACCCACCTGCCAAAAGCACCAAAGAGCCCAGGAAGAAGAAGGAAGTTGCCTCTTCTCATCTCGTTGTGACCAAGGCATCAAAAAAGAAACAAGGTAAGGTGCTCCCCATTCTATGCTCCAGCCAGTGTTTTGAGCAGCAGCAGAAGAAGATGCTCCATTTCCCTGCCTCTAATTTCCAGCTCTTGAATGTTTTTCTTCAAGAGATTTGAGGGGTGAGTGTGTAGAGGGCAGAGGCTGTTATGCTAAAAGTCTCCCAGAGCAGAAATGCACATGTCAAAGTTTCAGTTTTTCAGTGTGGCTGCCCATTTGTCATTAAAAGTGTGCACTCCATTTGTTCATCCATTGTTATGGTAAAAAAAATAATGAATGGGAATTTGTGTGAATGGAAATGAAATGAGCATTCATTCATTCAGCCCTTTTTCTTAAATTGTTCTGCATCAAAGAAATAGGCTAGGACACTATGTACAGTTCACAGAAAGGTCACAGAGACATCTGTTCTGAAGCAGAAGAGGCGGAGGTGCACTTATTGATAAAATGAATAGTTAATGAAACATAATTAGTATTAATCCATAAGCAACTTGCCAGTCCTCTTTCCACCACCACCACCTTCCTCCTTGAAACCTCTTGGAATCTCCACCTCCTCCTTTGGGTTACTATTACAGGGAGGGAGGTTATAACAACAATGATTGTTTATGCAGCATCGAAGTCCTCAGCTCCAAAACTAAAGGAATACATCAAGGTGCAATGCGATTAGGTTCTGTTCATAATAATATTTGCTGTATCAATTGATGTGGTTGTTTCCTCTCATTTCCCTTCCTTAACTGCTGTTTGTCCAAATTTCAAACTTCTAGAGGACTCTGATGAAGATGATGATGATGATGATGATGAAGAGGAGGAAGATGATGTAGAAAGCGAAGATCCTCCAAAAAAACCCAAAAGGAGGATCCACAAAGATGTTCCATCTGCTGGCATTAAGGAAAGGAAGCCCAAAAGTAAAGGTCAGTGGCTTTCAGTGGCCATTTTTAAGCTATAGATACTGGTTAAAGAGTCACTTCCTATTCCTTAGGAGCCCCTGGGAACCGTAATTCTGTGAGGAAGACCAGGAATCTGTCTCACAGTAGACATCCAGATGCCTGCGGGAAACCCACAAACAGGATTTGAGCACAAGAGCGCTCTCTCCTCCTGTGGTTTCTAGCAACTGGTATTCAGAAGCATCACTGCCTGCAACTGTGCAGGCAGAGCATAGCCATCATGGCTAGTAGCCATCAATGGCACTCTCCTCCATGAATGTGTCTACTTTTCTTTTAAAGCCATCATGGTTGGTGGCCATCATTGCCTCCCATGGGAGAGTTACACACACACACACACACAGGCACAGGCACACATGACTTTTATGTCCTGCAGGAAATATGGTTAAGGAAAGGCATTTGAGGGTGGGCTACAATGGAGACTCATATATTTTGCAATCACCTCCCCTTTCTCATCCTATAGCCATCCTTTTCCCCCTTCCCTTGCTTTCTGCTCATCACCCATATGTTCAGATTGAAGCCAGGCTCCATCAACCACCTCCTACTGCCCCTGAACTATTTCCATTCCAGCTGGTCATTGCAAGAAATACTATTTATCTTAAAATAATTTGTGTCCATGTTTGCTTTTTTCTTCTTCCTTGTGCCTTTCTCCTTTTGTCTCATGATTTTAGATAACCCTACAGGCAGGGAGTGTCTTGTCTTAATTGATTGATTCAGCCTTTTTGGCTCAAAGCAGGCACAAGAGCACTAAATGAATAAAAACTCTTACCTTTCTTCAGCAATGTTTCTCTATTCTTATTGTTTCCATTCTTTGGGTCTCATTGACTTCTGTTGCACTGCATTTTCCAGGCATAGGCCTGCACTTTAAAGCTTTGCGTTCAAGAGGAGCTGTTGTTATTGTTGTCCCGGCACTTTCTCCAGGGAAACCTGCAGTTCACCACTGAATCAGAGCAAGTGTTCATCCACAGAAAACCCAATTGTCATTTGCCCTGATTCAGTGGTAAAACGTGGGTTTTCCTGGGGAAAGCGCCAAGACAACAAACAAACAACACTGCTCAGACATGCAGCTTTGAAGCTCAAACCTTTGCCTAGAAACCTGGCAGAAAATGAAGCCTGGAGGAGCCCCTGCTGTATCCTCCTCCGCCCCATCTGCCCCAATCCATCTCCCTTGACTGTTCTCTCTTCAGCCACTTTCCAGTCGCTGTCTTCTCCAACCTCTTGATGAAACCCTTTATTAATCATTTCCCCCTTGGACAGGAGACAAAGCTGAAGCCGATGTCAAGACAAGAACTGTCAAGACGCTGAAGAAGGAACCAGTGTCTGTCTTCCAAGTCAATGGGGACAAGAAGGAGAAAAAAGTTAAAAAGAAAGGTGAAACCCGTACACACACACACACACACACACACACACACACACCCCACTGAAATCTGCTTTGTGGTTCCCCCAGCTCCACCCTCTGCAGGATTCCCTTTAGCTGTTGGTGACCATACATTTAAAGCAGCATTATACCACTTTAGACAGTCATGGGTTCCCCCCCCCCCAGGAATTTTAGGAGCTGTAGTTTTTAAGGAGCTGTAGTTTGGGACGTGGGTGGTGCTGTGGGTTAAACCACAAAGCCTAGGACTTGCCGATCAGAAGGTCAGTGGTTCAAATCCCCGCGACGGGGTGAGCTCCTGTTGCTCGGTCCCTGCTCCTGCCAACCTAGCAGTTCGAAAGCATGTCGAAGTGCAAGTAGATAAATAGGTACCGCTCCGGCAGGAAGGTAAACGGCGTTTCCTTGTGCTGCTCTGGTTCGCCAGAAGTGGCTTAGTCATGCTGGCCACATGACCCGGAAGCTGTACGCCGGCTCCCTCAGCCAATAAAGTGAGGTGAGCGCCGCAACCCCAGAGTCGGTCACGACTGGACCTCATGGTCAGGGGTCCGTTTACCCTTTACCTTTAGTTTGTTAAGGGTGCTGAGAGTTGTTATTCTTCTCAAATAATTTGGGTCTCCTAGGGCAAAACTGCACAGTGGTTTGGGGGCAGTGGGTGGGGAGGGAAAGCTTCTGGAGAGGACCTTCCCCTAGCACTTCTCTGCTCTAGATGGTACGCTACTGAGGTGGTTTTTCCAGGCTCCCCACCACCACAACCACAAAGGCTAAAGGGCTCTTGTTACAAGGTGTTTGTGTAACATCAAGTTTGAACTTTCAAGGTTCCAGAGGAAGGATGATAAAAGTCCCACCCCACCCTCCTTAGGACTACATAACACTTGCATGCCCTGAGGGGGTGGCAGAAGATCCAAAAGACCAGATCAAAGAGCTTGTATGTCAGGGAGAACTCTCTGTTCTGTATTTTGTAGCATTTGCATTTTAAATTGTAAACTACCTTAAGGTGCTTTGGCAAAAATAAATGAAATGAAAAAGGACGTTTATAAATGGGTCAAGCAAGCATTCTGTGCTATAATGTCCCCCCCCCCAAAAAAGTTAAGTTTACATGGATGCCATGGTGCCATGCAAAGATAAATGAACTAGGGAAGGAACCAAAATGTTTATTTAGAGTTGTGTAGTGAAAACCAAAACAATTCTGGTAGCCTCTTAAAGAAGGCTTAAAGAAGCTTATGCCAACCTGATTCCCTCCAGATTCTCTGGACTACAACTCCCAGGAGCTCCAGTCAGCATGGACATGGTAGCTGGGGTTGATAGGATAGACTCTTCCACCCCCACCCCCCCATGCAAGTCTAAGTATGTATTTTTGTTCCTAGTTTGAGGCATGAGAAGTCTCCAAAACTTTGAGTGAGGAAGCAACCAAGCTCCATTATTTAGAATGAAAGTGTGGAATTATTCTATTGCCAATGGTTATATTTTGCAAATATGATGTTAAGAAACACTCTTCTGCTAATCATATATGCTAATGATATAGCAAGATATCATTACCAAAAATAAAATACAGCCTGATTCCTTTCTACAATTTAAAAAACCTTGCTCTTCACAACACTAGATCTGAAAGATAGTGAGACAGAAGGTGATTCTGATTCTAGCATCAAGCCAACAAAAACTGAAAAAAAGAAGAGCACAGCTTCCATGTTTCAGGCTGGGGCAGAAGGCGCCAAGGAGAAGAAAACTAAAAAGAAAGGTAGGTGCAGCATCAGCCCCTTGCAAACAGTGAGCAGGGTAAGGAGATGGAGCAAGAAGGTGCATTCGGTTAAGACCGAAACACAGTCATTGCAGCTGGTCCAGCAACGTTAGGTAATGCAGAATGCTGCTGCCCCACTGTTGACATGCTCAGATAACAACACCAACAACACCAACAACTGTTACTGTTACTGTTACTGTTGCTACTGCTACTGCTACTGTAGCCTGACTTTGGTTGATGCAATTGTGTTCATTAATTTGTTACACCCCCAGAAATAAGCAGAGTTGTCTTACAGTTATCTTGTATCCATTACTGGTTCGTGTTCTAAAAGGAAATTTTATAATCGCTTAGGGGACTTCATAAAATGTATGGACCCCCACCCCCCATTTCACAGACTGATTACAGAAAAGTCCAAGTCATCAGGATGCTAGACTAGAGAACAGGATGCTGGACTAGATGGGTCTCCAACCTGCTCCACCAGGACTCTGACAAAGGCCAGTCTGGATACTCACTGGGTGGCCACTAAGCAGAGTGTTCTTTTTTTTCCTGCAGCTCTTCCCAAAGCCACTGAAAATGAAAGTGAGGATGAGCCCACAGAAGCAGTAGCTCAAAAGAACACCAACAAGAAAGGAAAAACAAAGAAATCCAAGAAGGTAGATAGCTGGGAATGCACCTAGGGGGCATTTGAGGCTTTCAAAATCCCCTTTGAAAGAAGGTGCTTTGTGAAAGTCAGAGCAGTTTCTTTAGCAAAATCATTTCTTGTGGGGGAGGGACTACAAATCTTCACCAAAAGCAGGAATGAACCTATGGTGTATTATTAACAGTGCTAGCCACCTCTGTGCATTGAAACAAAGGCACTGTACAGGCACACGGTCCACTTCCCCAGCTTGTCTTCCTCGGTTTTCTTTATATAGGACCAGCTTCCAGAATAGACAATTAAATTACAGCTGGGGAAGCAAATTTCCAGCCCAGGTTGCAACCCTGTTCACCTTTGCTGCCGTCTGGCTTTTCTCTGACATTCCTGATCTGAGAAGCCAACCATGGATTCCCTGATGGGGAGGGCATGTGATTTCAGAGAGTGGAGCAGTCTCAGTTCACACAGAGACCAGCCACTGTTGCCCCTGAAACCTCCTTCCCAGTGCAACTTGGCCCTTTGTCCCAGGATGCTCTGCTCAGAGAATCTGGGGGTCACACTTGAGTTTTTTAAGCAAGTGGAATTTAGGTAGCAGGAGACCTACTGCAACGTGCGGGGCAGGGAAACTAGCCAATCAAGCAACCAGGATAGACATGTTTGGGGATGAGGCCATATATGTGATGATGATGAAGAAGAAGAAACACAAACACAGCAGGTGACTAGTAGAGGTCATGCTGGAAAGCCTGGGGCAGAACAATGTCCTTGAAACAAACCTCCCTTCTCTTTCTTGGTGCTGGACTGTAGAAGGAAGAGAGACCGCCTTCCCCAGTCATTGAAGTGGACAATCTGGAGGAATTTGTGCTACAGCCAGCTCCGCAAGGAGTGACCATCAAGTGTCGGGTCACTCGAGACAAGAAGGGGATGGACCGGGGCCTCTATCCTACATACTACCTTCATTTGGATAATGACAAAAAGGTGAGTTGCTCAGTGGGAGTGTTGCCTTTTGTGCAGAAACAGAGATGGCCCTGCAGCAAAGCCACTTATAAGGATGGGTAAAAAGGGCTGATGATTATATCCCTCTTGGTAGAGATCCTATGTCAACTTCTTTTCCAAGGGCCAAACAGGTTGCATGCATTAATCGCAAAACATGGACTCTCTCTCTTTTGTTATGCATGTAGAAGCTGCTGGGGAAGCCTGAGCGGCCTCAGAGCCCTAGGGAAAGGAGAAAGGAAATTCAACACACACTCTCCCAGTACAGTGGTACCTCGGGTTAAGTACTTAATTCATTCCGGAGGTCCGTTCTTAACCTGAAACTGTTCTTAACCTGAAGCACGACTTTAGCTAATGCTGCTGCCACACCACTGGAGCACGATTTCTGTTCTCATCCTGAAGCAAAGTTCTTAACCCGAGGTACTATTTCTGGGTTAGCGGAGTCTGTAACCTGAAGCGTCTGTAACCCGAGGTACCACTGTACAGTCTCAAGGCTGCTCAAGTTTTCCCTTGCTTGGAGAGGCACACACAGCGATCTCTTCTCACAAGTGCAGCTGTACATAGGGGAGGAAATGGATCAAGCCACTCTTGTGATAAAAAGTTTTAAGCTGATTTCCATTCCTATCTACAGAATGCACACAACTCTGGAAACGGGAGCCTCTGCCCAATTTGTCTCTGGCAAACCAATATGCACTCACTGCTGCTGCGGCTCTTGGGCTTCTCTTCTTTCTCTAATTGTGAAACAGAGCTATTTCACAATTTTAAAGACTCTTAACAAGAGGAAACCAGTAATTAAACCCCCTCCACCCCTTGTGCACGGAACAGAAACTGCCTAATGAAGGGGGTAATTTATCACTAATGCTGAAGCAACTAGAGATGGAAGCGGCAAGAAGGATACTTCTAACTAAAGTCTCAGGAGATGTTTGCCAAATGGGACTTACTTTTAAGAAAACTTCATAAGAGGGTCATGGGGATGAGCGTTGCCAGATAACACAGTTCTGTACTAAGTACCCTGTGGCACAACCACCTTAATTCATTTCCCATCTGTGGAAAAGTAATGCCTCAGCAGCCCTAAAGGCATGTAGCGTGGAAGCTACCTGAGGACTTAAAATAAAATAATAATAATAATAATAATAATAATAATAATAATAATAATAACAACAGCAACAATTGTGGATGGAGCTCGGGATTTTTGTATGCATTACAGTCAGAAACTGCAGCTGTTGTTACTTCCACCTGTCTCTTGCAGGTCTTCCTACTTGCTGGTCGCAAGCGCAAAAAGAGCAAGACCTCTAACTACCTGATTTCCATGGATCCCACTGACTTGTCTCGGGATGGAGAGAACTTCATTGGAAAGCTGAGGTTAGGCTTGACATTAAGATGTGGTTCAGACATAACAGGACACCCTGCAGGGAGCAATGCCATCACACAACATAGGGTTCCCTTTAATTCAGGAAGGCTGATTAAAAACAAGCTAGCTTTTGTGTCTGGGAAAGATTCATTTCTGATTGGTTCCCAATTTCTGCCTATTTGGCACATTTAGTTGGGGCACATTTACACAGAAGGGAGCCAATGAGATAGCCTTTTATTTATGGCCCTCCAGATGTTTTCCAGACTACAACTCCCATCATTCCCGAGCATTGGCCATGCTAGCTGGGGCTGATGGGAGTTGGAGTCCAACAACATAAAAAAGGGTCTCAAATTCCCCATCTCTGTGATAGGTGGCTTGCTTTATGCATTCTGTTGCTGCAAGGTGCCACGAACTGGGATTTCCTTGCTTGGAATTACTCCAAAAGCAACTCTAATTATTAAGGAGGGAACTCTCCACACTACAATATTTTGTTGCAGGTCCCACTGGTTATTACTATTATTGTGTATAGGTAAAGGTAAAGGGACCCCTTTCCATTAGGTCCAGTCGTGACCAACTCTGGGGTTGCGGTGCTCATCTCGCTTTATTGGCCGAGGGAGCTGGCGTACAGCTTCCGGGTCATGTGGCCAGCATGACTAAGCCACTTCTGGCGAACCAGAGCAGTGCACGGAAACACAGTTTACCTTCCTGCTGGAGCGGTACCTATTTATCTACTTGCACTTTTGATGGGCTTTTGAACTGCTAGGTTGGCAGGAGCAGGGACCGAGCAACGGGAGCTCACCCCATCACGGGGATTCGAACCACCAACCTTCTGATCGGCAAGTCCTAGGCTCTGTGGCTTAACCCACAGTGCCACCCGTGTCCCTCATTATTGTGTATACAGCACCATAAATGTACATGGCAGTTTACAGTGTTGCATGGCTAAGGTCCCACATTTTCAGTGCTACTTTAGCTTATTTGGGCAGCCCATACTGACTTCCCAAGTAGCAGGACTCTGATTGCAAACAAGCTTACATGTGAGGGGAGGGGGAGGGTAGTCTTTGCATATTTACATTGCAGATGGGGCTCACAGGTAAATCAAAAATGTCCAGGACACAGGAAGCTGCTTTATGCAGAGTCAGACCATCTAGATTAAGTGATCAAGCAGTCTTTGCCAGCCCTGCTGGGGACTGAACCTGGGATCTTTGGCATGCAAAACCTGAGCTTGCCACCAAATTACAGCCTCTCCCTTAAAGTGTGGCCTCTCTTTCCCCTGGTGCGGAGATTTGTCAATAATTACACCCCTAGCCCAGCAAGCCAGACGCACAGTTATCAGATCTGGTATCAAGATTGTCCCTCGGGGCAGGGCAGAAGTGGTTTAGCCAGTTCTTATCCAGAGGAGAGGCATGTCGCAATTTAATAGGCCTGGGCATTTGGAAATACTGAAGATGCCCTGATTGAGTGACCTTTCCATTCCCTCCTCATCCCATCCCACTCCCATATTCCCTCCCTCTCTTACACACACACATATATAGACTATACCCACATTGATGCACGGTATACCTAGTTAACTCAATGTTACAGTGTTTATTTTAACAGAAAAGGGGTAATTGTGCAAAGGAGCTCCTTGACTCTCCTCTGCTTTGCCTGATTGCTGTTGTGGTTTTTTGTTTTTTGTTTTGCTTTTAGATCCAATTTGATGGGCACTCGGTTTTCAGTGTTTGATAATGGTGTGAATCCTGACAGAGCAAATTCGGATTGGTCAAATGTGCGCCAGGAGCTTGCAGCTGTTGTTTATGTAAGGAACTGCATTGTGCCACTCCATCTTTTCTAGCCATAATCTCCTGGGCAGCTGCTTGCAGTGGCTAGAACAGGGGTCAGCAACCTTTTTCAGCTGTGGGCTCGTCCACCGTCCCTCAGACCATGTGGGGGGCCGGACTATATTTTGGAAAAAAATGTGAACAAATTCCTATGCCCCACAAATACATTTAAAATAAAAGGACATATTCTACTCATGTAAAAACACGCTGATTCCCGGACTGTCTGCGGGCTGGATTGAGAAGGCAATTGGGCCGCATTTGGCCCCCGGGCCTTAGGTTGCCTACCCCTGGGCTAGAATATGCTTGTGGGTATCTTTCCCAAGGTAGGCTTGAGAACTCTTTGTCTGCTGTAAAAACTGTTCCCGGGTGGAACAGAGTCTTAATGCTGACCAGTTAGTGTCACCCAATGCAGGTAAAATCTGCAGGGTCTACATTGCATGGAGTGGCTGGGGATAATTCAAGGCTGGGGGTGGAGTTATGCTTGTCATAACTTGATGCCTTTTCAAATCTAACCTAGATGTTTCCAAGGCACGTGTTACATAAACCAAGTCCCTGTCCAATCCGCTTACTTTTTAAACCACCCTGCCATATTTCAGTCCAGCCAAGAGTGGTCCCTTATCCTCTGGGAACCAAAAAGGTATCTATATCCACAGAAAGGTAAAGCAAATGCTGCAGCTGGCACAAGCTTCACCCGACTCCATTTTTGCGGACATGGATGCTCCAGGGCTTCTCTCAAGGCACATGCCCTTACAAGAATGGTAGTTGGTTAGGAGTTGCTTGGAATTATAACTCTGATAGGGTTAAACTGCACTACCCAGAATTCTTAGAGGGGAAATAATAAGCAATAGTGTTTACCTAACAGAACAATCATGTTTGCCATCTCCAGATGCAAGCACCTTCATATCATCAATATCTCCTCCATTCTCTAGGCAAGGGGCAGGCAGAAGATAGATCCTGGCCCTGAAAACAAATTATTGAGCTGAGCAGCATGTGCTCAGAGGCACCCTCTTCTTTAATTCTAAATGTATTTCTTCTCTCCTGAGCCACTATTTTGCATCTGACTCTGCTTGGTGGACCTTGGGTCTTTATTATTATTTAAGTATTTTTATTAGGTTTTTCCCCCAGATATAGAAATTGTTCTCAGCTAGAGTGTATTGTCAAACAGCCATTCTTCTCCATACACAAAATAAACTGTGAAGCATATAATAAAAACATTCTTTAAACAAACAACACAGAACCTTGGGGTTTTTATTTGAGATAAAAAAGGTAGATCCCACATGCTGACATTTGATCATCACTGGCAAATACTCTTGCCAGTCTAAGAAGGCAGAGAAAGGAAGGGTTTTGTTTTTTTAAAAAAAAAATCAGTGGTATCTAACTCCTTTTCATGTTATAGCAATGTTGTTTTTGTTTTATATGTTGTGAGGGTGCAACACTACCATGGCAAAGCTGTAGCACAAGCTTGAGACTGACAGGATAGCTGCTTTAAGCTGTTACGAATCAGATAGTTTGGGGGATATAAACAAATATATGACTGTGATTGAATTATAAGCATTCTATGGTTTCTGTTTCAGGAGACAAATGTATTAGGATTCAAGGGACCTCGAAAAATGACAGTGATTATCCCTGGAATGAATTCAGACAATGAGAGGGTGCCAATCCGACCCCGAAATGTAAGTTACCAACATGATAAGCATCTACGACACAATTCTAGAGGCAATCTGGGGAAAGGGAGATGGGAGATTTTGATGCCTGAGTGCCAGCATTGTGGTCTCCAGCCAGCCTGGCACCACCAATGGAACAATAAAAAGGGGCCCCAGGGCCAGAGGGAGCAGGGACCTCCTTTCAAAAAATATGAGCAACTAAAATTAGGAGGGGCAGAAGACCTTGGAAGGATTGGGAAGTGTCTCTCAGTGCTGTGTACACACTTGGGGTGGAATACACCTAACAAAATCCCTTCAGTGCAAACCGTGTGAGGTCTTCCGCTGTCACAAAGGGGGCTTTCCCCCTCTGTCCTCTCCCTGCAGGCCCTCCCCCCAGTTGACTCGGAGTCGTTGGAAGAATCCTCAGAACAGGGGAAGGAAAAGGGGTCATTCCGTCTAGCAAGTTGATATCCTTGCACTGATGGGATGTTCACCATAGCATGACACCCTTAATATACTGGAACCTTAGTATCCTATCATGATAGGATGTTACTAGTGCTACCCAATCACTGTTTTGCTATTTTAAGTTACAAGTGGAATTGCAAGTGATTCAGAGTCCTGAACCTTTGTTTTGGCCACACTGGTGGTCTTGAGGAAGCTGCGATAGGTGGTCCATTTGCATCTCAGCCCACATTCAGTATAAGTGTTGCAGTGGGTGCCATTTATGACCCTGATTTTATTTTATTTTACACTGGTACCTCGGGTTAAGTACTTAATTCGTTCCGGAGGTCCGTTCTTAACCTGAAACTGTTCTTAACCTGAAGCACCACTTTAGCTAATGGGGCCTCCTGCTGCCGCTGCTGCACGATTTCTGTTCTCATCCTGAAGCAAAGTTCTTAACCCGAGGTAATATTTCTGGGTTAGTGGAGTCTGTAACCTGAGGCGTATGTAACCTGAAGCGTATGTAACCCGAGGTACCACTGTATTTCTTAATCAGTCCTCTCATTCCCACATAAAAAATAATAATGAAAGTGAGGTATAACACTATAATACTATACATGGTCCCTTATCTCTGGGAACCAGAAAGGTATATCCACAGACAGATAAACCAAATGCTGCAGCTGGCACTGAAGCGTGTTTGGAAATGATTTAATTTTGTGCTTTTCTCACATTTCTTGCCAGGATAATGATGGGCTGCTCATCAGATGGCAGAACAGGATAATGGACAACTTAATTGAACTGCATAACAAAGCCCCAGTGTGGAATGATGAGACCCAGTCTTATGTGCTCAACTTCCATGGCAGAGTTACTCATGCCTCTGTCAAGAACTTCCAGATTGTCCACAGCAATGACGGTAAGTCCTATGGAATTCTCTTGGCCCATAAGAGTGAAAGCAGACCTCAAAGAATCATAGAATTGTAGAGTTGGAAAAGACTATCAGGGTCATCTAGTCCAATCCCCTGAAATGCAGGAATCTTTTACCCAACGTGGGGCTTGAACCCACAACCCTGAGATTCTCATGCTCCACCGACTGAGCAATCCTACATTGTGCTAACTTAGGAGGTCAACCAGGATTGGCTCTGAAATTATTGCTTTGTTGTTGTTTAGTCGTTTAGTCGTGTCCGACTCTTCGTGACCCCATGGACCAGAGCACGCCAGGCACTCCTGTCTTCCACTGCCTCCCGCAATTTGGTCAAACTCATGCTGGTAGCTTCAAGAACACCGTCCAACCATCTCGTCCTCTGTCGTCCCCTTCTCCTTGTGCCCTCAATCTTTCCCAACATCAGGGTCTTTTCCAGGGAGTCTTCTCTTCTCATGAGGTGGCCAAAGTATTGGAGTCTCAGCTTCAGGATCTGTCCTTCCAGTGAGCACTCCGGGCTGATTTCCTTCAGAATGGATAGGTCTGATCTTCTTGCAGTCCATGGGACTCTCAAGAGTCTCCTCCAGCACCATAATTCAAAAGCATCAATTCTTCGGCGATCAGCCTTCTTTATGGTCCAGCTCTCACTTCCATACATCACTACTGGGAAAACCATAGCTTTAACTATACGGAAATTATTGCTACTCTAGGCAATAAAGTGTGTGGAGCAAGGTAGTCCTTGTATTATACTCTCCATTTCAACAGACAGCTTGTAATCTGAAGAGAGATGGGGCAGAAAGGAAAGGTATAATGACAGCGTCACTGTCTTACCTATGTTGGGGTTTGCTTTTCTCTCACATTTATGCTTTGCTAATAAATTGCTTGGGGTGCTGGTTCATTGTTAACAATAGTTATAGAACCAATCAGATTTGGAGACAAGGCATGCAGAAAGCTGGATAAGCAGATGCTTTTGACTCAGATGCTAGTTGAGTGTCAAAGCAGACTTGGAATTGTGTCTGCTGTATGAGGGCTGTGTGGTTACACAATGGCTTCAAAAGGACTGTTTGCCACACATAATGGCCTGCTCAGGTGACCGCTTCATGCCTGAACCACACATCTATCTGTGGCATAGTAGCCACTTGAAACTGCAGCTGTGTGAAACCAACACTCAGGAGGAGGTTCAGATGAGAGAGTTTTATGGTGGCATGTTGACAATCTCTGCGATTGCATGGGAAGCTCTTTCCCATGAATGACTTGCCACATGGAGTTGCCTCTGTGCAATTGGTTGTGTTTCCCCCCCAAATGCCAACCACATTACAGAGTACATGTGTGGACCAGGACTGACCTAAAAAGAAAAGGCAGCAGAGTTTGGAAATAAGTTGTCTGAGTTGTTGTGTAATTTAGGCCAGAGGAAACCAGAATGTCCACTTTCCAGATGCAAGGATACCTGACCTATCTGCTGTGAGAAGAACCTTCCTGAAGCCTGTACTCTGTAATCACAATTTGGGAATGTGTTGAGTTTTACAACCAGACCTGAACGAGCCACCAAACTCTCTAAGGAGTTTGTCTAAATGTAGACAGGAAGGGAGGCATGCACAAATCATCCACGAGAGGGAGCATGACAGTCGGAAGACAGGAATAATAAGGGTTTGGGTTCCTTGCTAAGCCCCTTGGATCTGCTGAATGACTTGGAGCCAAGCTTTTGTCTGGTTTTGTTTCTGTGTTGTTTGAGGTTGGAATTCTTCCTGGGTATGCTTCAAAGTTTTGAGTGTTAATTTATGAGACACTCGTAAACTCTGATGATGTACACAAGGTGTTCCTGATTACTCAAAATAGTCATCCAGTTTCTGATTGGGCTAATCCAAAATGGTCAATAACGGGTACCACTTGGGCACTAATTGCCCAATTGATATGTAGCCTCCAACTCAAAAGAACTGTTCTGGCATTTTCCATTAGACATGAAATACCTTGGGGTACAAGATGCCAAGGACTGCATTGATTTCACTCAAGAGGCATGTGCAAATAGTGTTAGACTTCTTTATGTAATAAAAATCTAAAGGGTGTTTTTCTAATCACAGTGTTGATATTTTGAGTTAGCATATTCTATAGGCAGAACAAGGGATTCCAGGATCCCTTATGCCTTTGATGATGATTTGGGTCACTTACACAGCTCATAATATAAGTTTTCCTATGCCTCTATGAACACTCTCTAAGGATAACAGCAAATACACAATCATTGATCCAAGGGTGACTAAGCTAAGATCCCCTGATCTTGCCAAGGCGTGCCAACTACGGTAGTTTTCAAGCTCTGATTCATCCTTGAACGTACTAATCAGAAGTGCAATTCATTTAGGGGTTGCTAAATGAGATAATATGGGATGAATTTACTAAATAAGATAAAAATTAAGACTGGGGTGGACTTTGATAATCTCTGGTAATATGGTGCCTTGAGAAAGACCAAAATTTGGTGCCCACAAACGGATCTTAATAATAATAATAATAATAATAATAATAATAATAATAATAATAATAATTGTACCCTGCGCACCTGACTGGGTTACCCAAGCCACCTTGGGAGGCTTCTCAATTTTGTGCCCCCTTGGCTGGGTGCCCTGTGTGGGGGATCACAAGGTCAAATTGGAAGAAATGTTATTCATGAAATGAGCAGCTGTGTGAACGGCTTTTAAAAAGTAAGTAGCAGGACTGAGGTATCTAATTCTGATCAGGACCCTGGCAGTATGTGGTAGGCACTGGGGCTTAGCCTTGATTGGGACCACACTAGGCTAAAGCCTCCCTACCACCAGGGTCAACATCTAGACCCCACCCTCCTAGAGTTCCTATTCCATTCTTAAAAGCTATTCCCACAACTGCTACTTGTGTCTCACTTAATTTGGCCCACATTACATCCTCCTAAGGGGACGCAGGTGGTGCTGTGGGTTAAACCACAGAGCCTAGGACTTGCTGATCAGAAGGTCGGTGGTTCGAATCCCCGTGATGGGGTGAGCTCCCATTGCTTGGTCCCTGCTCCTGCCAACCTAGCAGTTCGAAAGCATGTCAAAGTGCAAGTAGATAAATAGGTACCGCTCTGGCAGGAAGGTAAACGGCGTTTCCGTGTGCTGTTCTGGTTCACCAGAAGCGCTTAGTCATGCTGGCCACATGACCCGGAAGCTGTACGCCGGTTCCCCCGGCCAATAAAGCAAGATGAGCGCCGCAACCCCAGAGTCGGTCACGACTGGACCTAATGGTCAGGGGTCCCTTTACCTTTACCTTACATCCTCCTAAAGAGAGCGTACAGGTGGACCAAGCTGGAAACCATAGCCCAAGATTTGTGATCAACGAGCTCAAAAGTCTCTCCAGTATGTATCCAACATGCTGAAATCAGCTGCAAACTTGAAAGTTTATGCAAGCAGGATCCATAGTCTTTAAAAATCTGATTGGATGTGCACATTGCTGTGTGACTATAAGAATCTGGGCCTAAGCCTTTTGTGGTGTGTGTGTGCGCGCGTGTGTGTGCGTTCGTGTATGTGCGTGCTTTGATCTTGCGCTGGTTGATGCTCAAAGAAGCAACTCTTGATATAAAAAGAGGACAAAACGTTGACACTTCCATCCCCCTTGCGAGTGATGGGGCTGTGAGCACCCTGCAGAATTCACACGAGAGCAACAAACATAGGCAGCCAAGCAATTTCGCCAAGTGTATGACTTGTCTGCTTGTCACCTGTCCAGCCCAATCAGGGGATGTTACTGTCTCGGGTGTAGGATTACAGGACAGAAAGAACCTGCTCAGGGCCCCAGTTATTTTTACAGATTTCTTGTTGCTCTCACTGGTAACAAAGGGAGTCATGACCGAAGCAGTGAGTCAGAGAGACCTCTAGAATGCCACAAATGTCTTGGTTAGGAATTCTGGTGAGGGGGCAGGTCTCTAGGGGGGAGGCAGCACATATTGGGTCTTGTGCTCTGTCCACCCAGCTGGAAAAAAGAAATGTACTTACTTGGTAGCTCTGTTGAAGAAGCAGCAGGCATTCATTGCCCAGCAGGTGGCCAGTCAACTCCTGAACTCTGCTGTTCTCTTCCCTGTCCCATCCTGTTCTTTTCTCCTTAGCATTTGAATAGGAGGGTCCGGAATAAAAAGGTTTTGTTCAGCTCCATGTGAGCCACACTCCCTTAGCACTGGAAATAGAGATATAAGCCATATGGTAGAAAACCTGTTCTCTTCAGGCATTCTCTGGGAAGTCACCTCTGCTGACGACATCTTAGGAACATCCAACTTTCTTTCAAATGTTGGGAGGTAGCTATGCCAAGATAATAACATCAAAAGGTTCTGGTCAAGATAAAAATGCTACAAGGGTTTTTTTTGCAGGGGGGAGCATGAAAGTTTGGCAGCTCTGGAAATGGGTCTTTCTCTAGAATCCCATTCTTCTCATGACAGTTGGGCCAGTGGTGAAGAGTCTTTTTCAACTGGAAGGCACAGAGGACCAGAAGTTGTCATTACTCATTTTGGGGTGGGGGTTATGGCACTGTAGCAGAGCCTATTTTTGGTCCATCTGCTGAAATGATGGTGTGTTCACCTCTTTTCCTACAGTGGACTACATCGTCTTGCAATTTGGCCGCGTAGCTGATGATACTTTCACCCTGGACTACAACTACCCACTGTGTGCTGTGCAAGCTTTTGCCATCGCCCTATCCAGCTTTGACGGGAAGCTGGCTTGCGAGTAGCACATCATGGCCAGGTTGTCCTGAGTCTGGGCCAGAGAGGAGGAATCAAAACAAAGCCCCTTCTATCTGGACTGTCTGCTGTAGACAAGAATTTGTGTGATGATGCAAAGCAAATGAGATAGTGTGAACAGGAAGAACAGCTTAACTGGTATTGCTGAATGTTTCCAACATGCAACTGGGCGAAGAAGAAGAAGAAGAAGAAGAAGAAGAAGAAGAAGAAGAAGAAGAAGAGGAAGAAGAAGAACTTGCAGAATCAATAAGCACGAACACGTATTCACAGAGTAGGTTTAGTTGGCAACACCATATGCACACACATGTCCTTGGCATTTGCCTTGTAAAAGAAACAGTGCTCAAACCCCAGCAAAACAGCTGCTTTACGCTGCAGTGTTCTGGAAGGTCCATAACTCTAGGACGCTACAAAACAAAACAGAGGAAAAATAGTCTCTGTTAAGTTACTTACTGCCAAGGGATTTGGAACCAGCTAATGGTCTCAGGCTATCAAATAGTCACTTCCTGTGTATATATATATACTTAACAGTCAAGACTAGCCATTGTTTGGTTCTTTGAATCCCAGGAGAATTTGACTTCTTTAGATTATTGGTGGTGTGGTGGGTTCTCTTTGATAATTTATAATTTACATGTGGAAGTTTTACATGGATGCTGGGGTTTCTTTTCTCTCCACTGATAACCATCAATAAAAGAGTAAGTGGTGGGACAAGCTCCAATTTCTTGACATTTTAAAAATCATGGTCTGCCTAGCTACTAATCTAAATTAGTTAGATGTAAATGTATAAGTTGCTTTTGGGGTATTTATTCGATTTGTATTTGTATACAGTGGTACCTCAGATTAAGTACTTAATTCGTTCTGGAGGTCCGTTCTTAACCTGAAACTGTTCTTAACCTGAAGCACCACTTTAGCTAATGGGGCCTCCCGCTGCTGCCACGCCACCGCCGCTCGATTTCTGTTCTCATCCTGAAGCAAAGTTCTTAACCCGAAGCATTATTTCTGGGTTAGCGGAGTCTGTGACCTGAAGCATATGTAACCTGAAGCATATGTAACCCAAGGTACCACTGTTATTTGTAACTCTGGCGTCTAACAGCTTACTTTCAGTACTGCTGTGGGATTGTTGGGTGAGCTGGGTGACCTCTGAAAACCTGTGGCGACCAGTGCCCATTGGGACTAGTGAGATGGAATGGAGGTAGCCAAAACAGTAGGTAGAGCCTAGCCAATGACAGGCAGAGCCAGCTAATTTTAGTATAGCCCCCATCCTCCTTCCTGCTAAGCAGGGGTGCCATCTATGTGAAGCCATGGGAGCTGAAGGGGATGGGCCCACCAAAGTTCTGTGCAGAAGACAGAATCAGGATTCAAGGTGACCTTGATGAACTGGGCCCAAACAAACAAAAGGAATTTCAATAGGGACAAATGTAAGATTTTATATTTGTCAGCTGCACAAATATAAGATGGGGCAGCAGTACATGTGAAAAGGATCTAGCTTAACATGCTTAACATGAGTCAATAGTGTGATGCAGCAACAGCAGCAAAAAAAAAAAAGTGCTAAAGCTATTCTAGGTGTATCAACAGAAGTCTAGTATACTGCTCAAGAGAAATAATTGTCCTGCTCTATTCTGCCTTGGTCAGACCATACCTAGAGTACTGTGTCCAGTTCTGGGCACCACAATTTAAGGAGGATATTGACAAGCTGGAATGTGTGCAAAGGAGGGCAACCATGATCAAGGGTCTGAAAACCAAGCCTTATGAAGAACAGTTGAGGGAGTTCAGTATGTTTAGCCTGGAAAAGAAGAGACTGAGAGGAGATACAATAGCCATCTTCAAATATCTAAATGGCTGTCACATAAAAGACAGAGCAAGCTTGTTTTATCCTGCTCTGGAGGATAGGACCCAAACCAATGGATTCAAGTTATAAGACAGGAGATTCCAACTAAACATCAGGAAGCACTTTCTGGTGGTAAGAGCTGTTTGGTAGTGGAACGGACCCCCTCAGAAGGTGGGGGACTTTCCTTCATTGGAGGTATTTAAGCAGAGGTTGGATGGCCATCTGTCATGAATGCTTTAGTTGAGATCCCTGCCCTGTAGGGGGTTGGACTAGATGAACCTTGGAGTCCCCTTCAATACTACAATTCTATTATTGATTCTACCAGAGGACAAAGCCACACTCCTTGTATGCTAAAGATAATTCTGCTGGTAATAAAAAAAAGGCAATTGCTGCATTTTACAGTGCACCAAAAACAAAGTACAGATCCGTCCTCTAAAAGCTTACAGTCCAACTTACGATGGGAAGCCAAGGGTAACAAGGGAATAATGCTAAAAAATGCTGTTAAACATACTTAGGCTTCTTTTTAGTTAAGACAAAAGTCGATTCCAAGAGACCATTTTAAAAAACATTTCCCCTGATTTGTTTGCAGAAAGATTAGGCCGTGTTGGCTATTTAATTAGCATTTATTCTCATTTGTGTTTGGGAAGGTTAAATGACACTGCATCAAAACAAGTGTTATCTATACTCCCCAATGCTTTTCCCCATCACTTTCTTTAGAGAAAAATGTCTGATCTTTTGAGGAAATGGGTTTATTGCACAAGGCCTCCCAATCAACTATAATTGTGCAGCTTGAATTTGCCTGGATCCCATCTGAAAACAGCGATAGTTTGGAAACTTTACTGGTGCACAAACTGGTGTGTAGAGTAGAAGCTGGGGTGTGGAAGTGGGAAACCATCCCCAAATACCTTTCTAGACCTTGCAAAATAATTTCTCCATCCTCATCACTCAGGAGTAATGTGCACAAAGGAATTTTTACTAGGGAGGAGAGCACTAATTTCCCAATGTTGTCCCCATATAAATGTTATAAATAAATGGAAAGTTTAGGAGAGGGATTTTTAAAAAGTGTAAGTGTTGCCTATGATAAAGCACGTATGTAGGTAACCCTAATTTCCCAACAGGTAACCCAAATTAGCCTTATTGCATCTAGAGGCCCCCTCTGTTGGCTGTGTATAAGCAGTTTCCTTTTGTCTTCCTCTAGTATCAGAACTTCTCGAGTTCAACTTATTCTGTACAGCCTGATTACTTTTTCTTTAGGTTTACATCATCTTACCTGCTTTACACTCTTAGGTTATGTCAGACTAGACACATTATAGAAAGATTGAGAGTCCAGTGGAGGAAAACAACATACAGACAGCTGTGCTGTAGGGGCAGCGGGGTCCCTCCCCTCACTATCTGTCTTCCTATTTTCCAGCATGGTTGGGAAAGTGCTAATCCTGGAGTTGCTTAGTTATTGTAAATTATTACAACACTGGATCCATATTAAAGATGGAGGGGGAGGGGGAAAGATGTCAGAAACCTTCAAGGCTCTGCCTGCTAGGTGTCTTCCTTTTGGCAATTAATAAGACTAACAATAACAATTAATTACAGCTCACATGTACAAAACATCTTTCAACCTTCCTTCCACACCTACTTGGATGATTCATCATGGCTTAGAAGACATCTGCCATCCCACAATTAGCACCACACAAAGGCATAAGGACAGGAAGTAAAGGCTCTCACTCTGTCCAACTGAAACCCAGAAAAAAATAAGGCTTGAAGGTACTTAAACCACTCCAGCATCCTAACCAAATTGAAGCACATCCATTCATAAATAAAACCATCACAGGAACCCCCATGAGGACATGTATCCTCCCAGCAGCTTCTGGAAAAAAATCATCAAAGCCCTCATCGATACTCTTGCAAAGTGTCACAAAGCGACTCACAAAGAAGAGCACCACACCTTCTGAGTCACTGCCACCAAGCACTTCCTGCAACAGTTTGGCCTTCCCATTGATGCTTTCTTCCCTTGATGGCTGCCTCCTCCAACCAAGAAACGCCTCGGCCTAATCCTGCTTAGCTTCCCTCGGAAATATAGCCTCAACAGGGGCAAAACAATTGGCACACTCTCATTTCTGAATGCCTCCCCAAACAACAGGATGGATTAGAAGAAATTGTTTTTCTAGCAACCCACTCCACCATGCACCTGATCTCGGAACCACTATCTCTGGCTACCTCCTGCTTCTCCTCCCAGCAGCCTAAGGCTACTGTTGCCGGAAGCCAGTGAATAAATCTGCATGACAAAACAGGCAAGAAGGGCAAGGAGACCCTTATCCTTGGATGACATGAACTGACCCTGAGAGATGTACACACACAGTTTTTTCTTCTGTAGTGTCTACTATCCCTGAATTTATAAGCAGCCATCAAAGGATAGGCTTTGTTTATGAAAAGAGGAACTGAAATGGGAGGTGAGGGTATATAAGAAAGGAGGTAGCAGTCTCCTACTTTTGCAAGGAAAAGTGACAGGAACTCAGAGCCAACCTTTTACTGTCATTTGGTGTTCATAGCTTCTGGTTGTACGGTAGAGCTATATTGGTCTGTCCAAGAGTCTGTGCCAGTGCCCTTCCTCTTCGCAGTATCTGACTCTTGCAACTTCCTGCTATTCTCCTGCTGCTTCCTACATGGCAGGAATTAAGGCAAAATGAAACACAGAGTGCCTCATGAGTTAGCCAGGAATATATCAAGCAAGAGGAGTTGGACAGGGACGTCAACAAGGACAATCATTGTCAAGCACCATGCTCACTGTTAGGTCTGATCAGTGCATTTAACAGTCGTAGTGGTAGTAGTAGTAGCAGTAATAGCAGCAGCAGCAGTGGTAGTAGTGCTCACTGTTACATCTGACAAGTGCATTTAGTAGCAGCAGCAGCAGCAGCAGCAGCAGCAGCAGCAGCAGCAGCAGCAGTATTTGTGGTGGTAGTGCTAGTATTTATAGCCCTCTCTTCATTGAATATTTCAATTCCACAGCAGGGAACAATGATATTACACACACACACACACACACACACACACACACACACACACAGAGCAGAATCCATAAAAACAGGTCCAATAAATATCATAAACAGATTAATGACTCTATCATAAAACAAACAAAAGTGAACAGCAGTAAGGATGATTAGAATGTTCAATTTAACCAAATACCTCTGTAAAGAAAACAGGATATTCAACTGATTAAAACAACAAAATGGTTTTCGCACGAGTTCCTACCCATCTCTCACTGGGGCAGCATTTAGACTAGGAAATAAACCCAAGATATTGCATCCCTGGGTAATTCTTCAAGAAGGGAAACAGTAAGATGTATGCAGTGTATTACTCAGTGAAATTACTGACTTAAAGAGGAAAGCTTAGAAAACAAAAATGAAATCTGGTTCATCTGGCTTCTACTATAGTTAGCACCACTTCATTCTCTGCAATGACTGGAAATCTGGCATAGACATTTCTGTGTGTTCTTATTAAAATGAATATGTGTAATATGAAAGAAGTGATTATCAACAACTGGGTCCAGTTGTGTAGATATTCTATTCTATTCTATTCTATCGTCTAAAGCAAGAACAAGGAATCCATAATCCTTCAGCTTCCATTATCTCTGACCATTGGTCATGCTGGCTGGGGCCGATGGGAGTAGGGCTTCAACAACATTGGAGGGCCACAGGTTCCCCACCTAAAGCACTGTTTCCCAATTCTCTGTAATATAAGAAAACATGTATCATGTCAGCTTCACAAATGCTTTGACGTTGCTTCCATGCAGCATAATTATCTTAAATTTGAAAGGATGGTGACTGGGCACTGACTAACTGATATGATTAATGTTTTTATCTCAATCAAAGCCAACTCAAGTCTTGCACGTTTTCATCGCCTCTAGAGGTTTCACACATTTACATTTACACTTCTCAAGCTGAAGAGCAAACAACTGAGCTTGCATGCAATTTCAACTTTGGGTTGCTTTACACAACATAAATTCCATATATGTACAACATATGTACTTGCATAGTTGACAGTTTCACTGTTTGGGCAAGTAGCACAAAGTCCCAACTGGTGACCTATTCAAGTGACATGTACACATGGTATAATAGCACATCCCTAACATGCCACACATTTGATGGATGGAATTGATATATGTGTAGGAAATTAAATAAGGCTCAAAATAACTTGAAGAAAATGCAATGACAAACTTTAATTCCACGTTTTGTTATTGAAAATAATCATTATCGTTTAAATTCACACCTGACTTTATTTATGAATGTATTTTAAAACACTTCAAATCTGCTTAATATTTTAAAATATTGAAGTGATATACAAAACTAGAACATTAACAAAATAAAAAGGTGTTATAAAAAAAGAAATTAGGAAGTTGTTGCATTATCCCACTCCCAGAACCTGTCTCTGTGGACATGTAATGGACAGGAATAGGATGCCTGGGTGGTGTTTCTGGATCAGTGAGAAACAGATGAGTCCTGGTACTGTCACCAGAAGGCCTATTATTACAACACTTTCAGCCCACTCTTTCTGCATAAGGTTGAGCTAATGGCAGGCTAATGGCTTTTGGGTTTAACCCAACTAACTAAGCCTTGTTCATTGCTGTTGTTGCTAACAGCCTAATCCATTTCTTTCTCTCTCTCTCTCTCTCTCTCTCTCTCTCTCTCTCTCTCACACACACACACACAGATTTTCACATGTGCAGCTTCAACCAGTGTTTGTTTGTTTGTTTGTTTGTTTGTTTTTCAAGGAAATTAATACTAAGAGGTTTTAGATAAATCCCCTCATATGTGATGGAGCTACAGAGCCCCTTAGGCTAGCTCTGGCCATCCCAACTGAGCCCACTGGCCATGCTTCCTGCTAACTGCACCATTCAGCAAGTGTGGGAAGGAGTCCTATGTCATACCCTTCAACATCCGGGTGATCCAAATTGGGACGCTCATTTTTTGGGGGCATGATTGAAATGGGAGACATCTTGGCAGGACTGGTCTGAAGCAGAGGAGGAAAATGGGGAAGTGCCAGAACTGGACTCTGAGAAGGGGCTCAGTGGGCTGTGGGACAATTGACTCAGATCCCAGGGAGGAGCTGAGCAGACTGTCAGGGGAGAAGCCCACTTTGGTGTCATTGGATATCCCATGTGCTGCATCACAGAAAACTGGCATGACTCCTGAGAGGTGGAGGGAGGAAAGGGAATGCAGGACAGCAAAGAGAACAAATTGCAGAAGGAAAATTGGGGAGGGGGGGGTGCAGCAAAACCAGAAAGCAATGAGAAGGGTGTGCAGGCACACACTGGAGGAGGAGGCAGTGGCCAACAAGCATAGGAGTTGGACGTGCCACCACCTCACCTTGCCTCATGGGCCCTTTTGGTGAAGGGTGAACTTATAAATGTTATCGATCAACCAAGACTGAAAAATTAGAAAACCCAAATGTTGTTTTAAAATGATCTTGTGTTGATATTGCTACCTAGGGTTCCAGTCCACTGATGTGAAACTCATGGCCTTCCATATGCTGCTGAATGAGAGTTTCCATCAAGCCCAGCCAGCTTGGCCCAAGGGTCAAGGATGATGGGAGTTATAGTCCAACTCATGCCTGAAGGGCCATAGTTCCCCTTCTCTGTTACAGTCCATTCTGTCCGTGCCTCTTCTTTATTTCAGCCATTCATACACCACTTAATTACAATGGTTTGTAAGTGGCGGACAAGAAGTTCTGTACAATAACCCTTCATACTGACAACAGCTTTGACCTAATTTCTTTTTTGACCTTGTTGTGTCTACATCTCACACCTTACCACTCCCTCTCCTTCGCCCACTCATTGCTGCCTTGCCATCCCTATTTTTGCAACGGCCTCAAAGGCACTGGCTTCCAAGTTCTCTTTCCTTTCCCTATTTCCCATGAGGAATAAGACAGGGATGGATAACCTGTGCCCCCCCCAAGCTGTTGATAGACTTCAGCTCCTATCACACCCAGCCAGCATGGCCAATGGTCAGGGATGCTGGGAGATGAAGACTGACAGCACCTGGAGGGCCCCCTCCCTTGATGAAAGGCTTCAACATAAATACCATGTTAGACATGTGGAAACACCGTGTTTCCACATACTAAGGTGCATGGAAGGAAGCTCAGGTGGCACAATTTCCTTTGCATATACCGTAATAACAAAAGTGGTGTCATCAGGGCAGGACTTTGGGGTAGACATCAGCAAAAAGAGGGGCCAGAGGGCCTCTATACACAGTTGGGCTGGCTTACCCAGCTGAAGTAAGGGAAGTAATACGCATCACCTTCTAATGCAGGGGACCTCCATTTGACTATGGGAATCCAGAATAAGAAAAACACCTAACTGGTTGTTACTCATTTGTTGCATGTGATTTTGAGGTCTTCCCTCAAGCTAGCACTTCTCTTTCTGGGCGATTTGCATTTTCTAGGCATTCAAAGCACACTAATTTGCACTTGGAAAAATAGGCAATCCTTTCCCAAATAGTGCAGGAGTTGTGTGCAATTGTGACCGCCGTTTAGAATGTAATCTCCCATTCCAAAGGAGCACCTAATGGATCCTGCCTGTTATATGAAGGGTGATGATGACTGACACAACTCCCACACCCTGGCCTGTGTCATTTGGGGTCATTTTATTTATTGCTTTAGGGGCCGAGAGCTCCCCATTCCAGGAACATAAATCTAACCGTAAAAACAACAACTGGTGGATGCAACACACCTCCCCCCCCCCACCAGCAGTGCTCTGCTGTTGCATGAACTTCTTCACATTTAGTGTCCTTAAGGCTGTAATACTTCTGCGTCTTCTGAGCCAGAGCACACATTTGCCCTATTAAAATAAAAAAGAGGAGGAATTCGCAATTGGCTTTGAAAAGGACTTAAACAGCACAGGGATAGCATATACTGACTGATCAACTTGACGAGTCCTCAGTCCTTAATTTTTACCCTGAATCACATAACGATAATAGCAAACTAGAAAAGAGCAGAGAAATAGGTATTGCTGCCTCCTCCCAGCGTCATCTGACTCTTTCTTTCTTTTTCTTCCCCCTAACCTCTCCGGTTTTCCCTGCCTGACAGCACCTAGCCTTGCTGTTTCTTCCCCCTCAGCTTCTGTATTCCTGATCACACAGACCTTTGCAGCTTTTAGCCTTGCTCATTCCAGCCCTGAAGGACTCAGTCCCCACATACATGAAAGACCACCTCTTTCCCTACAGACCATGTCATATTCTAACAACAACCAACAACCCTCTTGGTTGTTCCACTGACCTCAGAAGCTCTGGGGGTGGTGGCCTGGGAGACATCTGGCGCCTTCACTATATATGCCAGCTTTTGGCGAATACTGAAGATGCACCTCTTTACCCTGGCTTTTGGCATTAATTGATTAGAAAGGTGATTAGGGCATTTTGAACTGACTGCATCATTTATAACAGATCACATTAAAATGATATAGTTTGGAAACAGCTGCAGACAGACTTACAAATAACTAATCTCAACCTTTTTTTAATAGGGAGAGGGATCCTTTACTGGCATTACATCATGAATTTTGTCTCTGTGAATTTAAGGGCATTTTACATCCAGTAAAGTTTTTTTAAAGAAATTGTTTTGAACTATTCAGGGGAAAGTACTTAGTTCTATAGAGCTGTAGTTATTTTTTGCCTAGGATATAGCAGCTATATGGAAATATTATTTATAGCATTATTAAATACAGCTCTTTTATTTTATAATTTGGAAATGGAAACAGCTGATCCTGAAAATGCAAGGGAAAAAAGAGCAGCACCCATTAAGCAAAATGGATCTCTGAAAAGAGTGTTGACCCAAAGCAACATCAAAACCTGTACCTGAAATGTGCCTTTAACCATGCAGTCCTCAGGAGTAAATACTCA
This sequence comes from Podarcis filfolensis, assembly GCF_964270895.1. NCBI lineage: Eukaryota > Metazoa > Chordata > Lepidosauria > Squamata > Lacertidae > Podarcis > Podarcis filfolensis. The sequence goes on along the minus strand of NC_139609.1, from coordinate 53,194,788 downwards.
GTGGATCTTATTCCAAAATTGAATAGGTAATGGTAAGGTAAGAAAGAGGTAAAGGACCCCTGGACAGTTAAGTCCAGTCAAGGGCGACTATGGGGTTGCGGCGCTCATCTTGCTTTGAGGCCGATCGAGCCAGCATTTGTTCACAGACAGCTTTCCGGGTCATGTGGCCAGCATGACTAAACCGCTTCTGGCACAACAGAACACCGTAACGGAAACCAGAGCGCAAGGAAGTGCCGTTTACCTTTCCGCCTCAGCGGTACCTATTTATCTACTTGCATTGGCATGCTTTCGAACTGCTAGGTTGGCAGGAGCTGGGACAGAACAATGGGAGCTTACCCCGTCGCAGGGATTCAAATCCCCAACCTTCTGATCGGCAAGCCACCGGTGCTCAGTGGTTTAGACCACAGCACCACCCATGTCCTAAATGGGTAATGGGTTGAAATTTAAAAGGAGATGATCCATGAGTGACAGGGGCCTGGAGCAGACAACTTTTTAAAGCCTCTATCTAACCAGTGACTGTTACTAATGGGGCGTTCACACACAACACCCTCCCATGCAATCATCACATGCATGAAAGGCAGAGGAATGTACATGCTGGCCATGCCCCCCCCCCCATCCCAGTGTAATCAGTGACTTCACATTTGGTGTTAGTGCAAAGGACCCCAGGTGCAAACAGAACTACCTGCATGAAGGAGCCCTTATATATGCATGCGTAAGGCCTCTGCTCATTAGAGCTGAATGTGCAGCTGCCATGGGTCTCGACCAGTTAGTATGGCAGTGTGGCATGACCAGTGGGTGTGATCCTGCTGCCCCTCATGTGGGGTGCTAAGTGAGCACACCTTAGACCATTGTACAAGTTCCACATGTTGATTGTGCATCCTTTATCCTTAATCTATTACCCATCAATGTCACTGAGGTGACTCTTAACTAGGGGAAGGCCTCTGAGCCGGTAGGAGATGGTGAAGATGTCCTATATAAATCTCCATTTGTGATCTCTGCCCCTGAAGAGGTCTGAGTAGCATTGCAAGGAAGGATCCTGTTCCAAGAGCTAGAAACAACATAAGCAAAAGAGACGCCCCTCCAAGCAAACTGAATTTCAAAAGTGGAGGATAAGCAGAGATGTTTTATTCTGTTTTTATATATGTTAGAAGCAGGCCAAAGTGGTTGGGGCAACCCAGTCAGATGGGGGGGATATAAATAGAATTATTATTGTTGACCAGAACACCCATATTTTCATCAGAGAAATGTTGGAAGGTATGTGTATGATCTACTTCTTATGGAGCAGGTGGGAAGAATACTAGTACTAGTTGCTTGCCTTTCCTTCTGCCTCCACAAATAAAAGCACTTGTAGGGGAAAGAGGACCGAGTTTATAAAAGTTGGTCGTTCAGGGGAAGCGGTCTGCAATATTCCCGAGGGAGGCATCCAGGTTCCAGTCAGCTGTGGCCTTCCATAGAATTCATCGATGGGTTTTATGAGGCGATGTGTCAAGGAAGCGGGGGGGGGGGAATGCATTGGCTAGATGAATTTCGGGCTGAGGGTCTGGAAAGGAGAACGGGCAGAGGTGTGCAAGGAGAGCGAAGGAGACTCTGGGACACTTGAGGGCGGAAAGAGGGACGATCACGGGCTGGGACGTAATGAGAAACACGGACAAAAAAAGCGAAGTGGCGACACCTCTTTTTCGTGCTCAAATGCAGTACTTCAAAAGCGACTCTTCCAAGCGCGACTGTTCTCCAGAATCCTTATAAAACGCCCCATTCAACCGATTGCATTTGCACGTGTGCCGCAAATTCCGCATCGCTTCCTAAGCCTCTGCGTTTTATAACCCGCGTTTTTTCGCTCGTTTGAAAAAAGGCCGGGCGGCCGCTGAAGCAGGAGCGCGCGCGCGAGGAGATTTTGTTTCCCCCTCCACCCCACCCCATGTCGGATCCGTTTCCTGCAGCCCGCCCCTTGGCGAAGAGAGGAAGAAAATAAGATTTGAAAAGTCTGACCGACTTCCTCTATTGCCGACTGCGGCTTGGTCGGTTTGCAATCGAGCCGTTCCGAGGGAGCGGCGTCCTTGGCGCCCCGTGACCCCTAGGAGTCGCTGCAGCGGGAGGCTCGGCAGAGGAGCCGCCATGGCCGGCTGGGGAAGCGAGAAGGCCGCTCCTCCGCTCGTGACGTCAACAGCCGAGCGCTGAGGCTGAGATTTCAGGGCAGGAGGGGCTGCTGGTCGGAGATCCGGCAACGCGCCTCCTCCAGCGGAGGGCGACTCCCAGTGCAGCCGGGCCTCTGCCCGCCCCCGACGCAGGCGGGCCGCTTAGCCCCCCTGCGCTCTCCCTGCCACTCCTTGCCCGGGGCTGAAGGAGAGACGAGGCGGTCGCCACCCGCCCAACCTGTTCGCAGACAGGTTCTGCCTGCCCAGGACGACCTCCGCACTCAGGCGTTCCTCTGGGCTGCGGCTGGGAGAGGGGCAGGCGGGCGCCCCCACAACTTCAGCTCATCCCTTCTGGAAAGGTTGCTGTTAGTTACCCCAAAGAGACCATTCATCCCACGGCTTCCTCTCACGCAAGAGTAAAAAACAAACCAAGTTCTCCAAACCTGCAGCCTCCAAATCCCATGCATGCTAGCAAGGAAAGCAAACTCGCCTTGGAGTGCTGCGCAAATGCGCCTGTTGCTACATTCAAAAGTAGGCCTGGATCTCTCTCCTGTTTTTAAAAAGTACATTTTAGAGCCGAGCCCCCCTCCAAGGAACTCGGTCCTGAGTGTGTATAGTGTACCTCGCTCGCTCTCCACCCCGCCGCCCCGCATCCCAACAGCCCACTAAGGCTGTTTTAAGTATCATTCCGAAGGGTCACACGCTGAACTTCCTAGTGAAGGCGGGATTTGAACCTGGAACTTGGCGGCTGAAGTCAAACGCTCTGTCTCAAGCCATGCATTACTCCCTCAAGGGAAGGAAGATAACTCTTTGGGGCCCCGTTCAACATTTGACCACGAAGTTCACTCCGCCTTATGTACCCACCGGACATGATTCCCCCTTGCAAACAGACTCCCTCCCCCCCCCAACTCTTTATTAGAGGAAGGTGGTTGGCCCTAATGATCCAGCCTTTTCCAGTAAACGCATCCAGTTTCCTCCCAGCCTCCCTCCCGTCCTGCCTCCGGCAGAAACCCCCCCCCCCCGAGAAAGCGAAGGCGCGGGGTGGGGGGACGACCCTCTTCCTCAGGTCTCCTCCCCCAGAGATGGTCGCGGGAGGAGGAGGCTGTCCATCGGCGAGAAGGGCGGGGGCTGGCGGCTCCTGCTCTCCTTCCTTCCCTCCCTCCTTCTTTCTCTCCCTTTCCAAGTTTCTGCTCCTCCCTCCTTCGCACAAACTTTCCCGTCGCTCTTGCTCGGCGCCCGGCTAGAGCTCCTTTCGGTGCGCGGCGGATTCCTCAGCCAGCCAGCCAGCCAGCCGCGCCTCCCCCCCCCTCTTCCTGCTGCCCTGTCACTTTCTCCACCCCCCTCACCCAAACGATCCAGAGTCTCAAGCGGCTGCACCGGCGGGACCACCTCCCACCCTTCCCCGGACGGAGCACGGAGTAAGTAAGCAAGCAAGCGGGCGGGCGAGCGCTCCCATCCCGGCCTTGGAAACTCTCCGGGAGAGGAAGGAGAGGATTCGTCTCTATTGCGCCCCCCTTTTTACCACACAGATGTCCCGGGCTGCGGGGGGAGTTTCCCCGCCCCCTGCCCCTTCCCATATTTATCCACCCCCAGACCCAAACCTCGACCCCCCCTTTCTCCCGCCCATGGAATTGGTCACGCTAGGAAGAGAAAAGTTGAAGGGGGGGGGGGAGCCCATTTTCTTTCTACCCCCTTGCCCCCCCCGGGTTTCAGCCATGCCTTGTTGCGGTTTTCCTCTGGGAAAGAACATTGTATCCACCACTTTATGTCTATGGAGCCTGTCTTGGGCAGCTACTCTTTCCTTGGGGGGCAAGTTTCCCTGCTCTCAGGGCTCGCTTTGCTGGGAGCTCCAAACCCTTAAAAGAAAAAGGAAAAACAACAAATCCTACACTGTCCTTTTGGGGGTACACTCAGAGATGCCTGACGTCGAGTCATGGTTCCTGCTCCGTTTCAAGTTTTGAAGTCCGTGGCCTGTAACAGAGCTGGATTAATTTCCTCCTTATATATAGTTATGCTTTGTCCGTCCCAGTTGGTTGTAATCAGAGCCTGTCCGTCTGCCAAAAGGGCTTTCGTGTGTATGATCCAGACTGTATATTGATAACTAGAATGGAGCATATATCTCTGTATAAAAATAGGTTATATAATCTTTCTGGTCTCTCGGGCATCACAGTGTTGATCTTAGGGACGTTGTGAGTTTTTAAAAATCTTATAATATTCATATTATTTATTAACATCCAAGAGGAAGTTTTTTAAAGCAGGATTTGTTCTCCAGTGTGCCTGTATCTATCGCCAGCTTGAACCTAGGCCATAGGGCCGCTGTGTTGACAACTCATGGATTGCACAAACACATTTCCTCAATTAATTACCTTTGTGTGTGTTATGTGCGTAATGCTGTGTTTCTCACTCGTTGGTCACATGCGTAAAAACAAATACTTTGGTAGATTCGTTGTATGTGTAGATTTATGTTGTATTGCGGAAAGTTACATTTGAAAGTTTATAGTACTGATGTGTGTGAGAGAGAGAAAGAGAGAAGAGGAGGGTGGGGAGAAGGACAAGCAGTTTAACTGGGGAGCAGGGAAAGGGAGAGGATATGACAACTGTGTTAATACTGAAAACCCAAGATGGGATGGGCTTGACCAGTGTGTTAAATATCCACCTTATATCAGTCATAACAGGGGATCCAGTTCTGACTGATTAGTTCTGGGCAGCTGACCTACAGTGTTAATGGTTTAACAAAGAAATAGGGAAGCTGTGAGATCAGAGGGCAAAGAACTAAAAAGAGAGGTCTCTTGAGGGTTTCCTATTGTCTGTCATAATCCATGGTATTTTGGTTGCTGCACCAGGGCAGGCGGACTGTGTCAGGCCCTTTCTCCCTTCCATTTAATAGTTTTCTCAATGGCTGCAATGTTTTGGAGGCTGCCTTTTGCCTGTTCTTTGTAGAGTTCTTATTGATGTGCAGGGGAACATTAACGAGGGAAACTGGACTAGGTCATATAAGTGAATAAGGCAAAGCATTATTGAGGAGCTCTTGTATATGGGACTTCTAAGAGGGAGGCACTTTGTACTCCAGGCCACTTTCTGATGGTGAGGCCTTGCAGGCAGGTTGCTGTTTGGTCATGGCTCTGCAGGGCTGGATGTATGGTTGGTCCTGCAGGCCTAGACATGCAAGAGCTTACACCGTTCAAGGGAATAGCTATCTCGAAAACAGCACCTGGGTTGCACTGTATGCTACTGCATGAAATATAACCTCCCAAATAAAGACCTGCTGCTTTGGGGAGATTGTTCCACCATTGTCTTTTAAGCTGTATAAGCTGTGAAGTTTGTGCCATGATGAAAGATAATAGGGCTTTTACTTGCTTTTAGGTATGGGGTAGGCACTTACCTGTCCTGGGAAACTGAGGCAAGGGATTGTGGGCAAGGTTTCAACTTTCCCATGGTGATTGTTAGCAAGACATACAGCCAAGTATAATTGCATGTACCCCAATTTCCTCACAAATCAGTGCAAATTTCCTATGGGTGTACTCAAACAGTGTACACACTTATCTGGGAGTAAGCCCCACTGAAAACAACAGGAATTTCTTCTGAATAAACGTATTTAGGATTATGCTGTAATATATTGATTTGAGTGAGTGCTTAATAATTGCAATCACAGTTCTAGCGGATATCCTCCAAATGTTTAATAGTAAACTTGGGGGTGATATATTTCATTTCCAGAAAGCCATTAGGATGCTGTGTTGTTCTAGAAATATTATGGTTTATTATTATGTATTTGTATTATGGAAGCAGAAAAGAGCTATTCTGAGGTTTTACTGGATATCACCCACCCCAAACCTCCCAAGAACAAGTTTGAAGTTCCCTCCCTTTTGTTTCAAAGTAATTACATTTAGCACCAACAACTGCTGTGTTCCGCCTTTGTAGCCCTGCTCTTCAACCTTAGAAGTGTCTGTATATTAACATGCAAGGCAAGATGGTGATTATTGGGTCATTTATAGCTTCTCCATACTTTCTTATTTATATAAGGCTGTAGGTCTAGTCATAAAAGGTCAGTTGGAGACTTCATAATGATATGCATGCCTGTGGGTCTCTGTGTCTCCAGAAATGTTCTCTTTATGGAGGGTTAACACTGGTGTTGAAACTACGTATGTGTCGTGGGGATCTGAAATCCACTGACTTCCCACATTAGCAAGTTTCAAATCCAATTTTGAACCTGAAGAAGTGACTGTAAATCTTACTAAACTTAAGCCCAAACTTCCTACCTTTTGGTAAGAAAACAAACTTTTCAAGCTGTGAAATTCTTGGATGTGAAACCATAATTTCACTACACCATTTTAATTTTGCAGACATATTGGCTTTCATATTATAAGATTTATAGCTTCGGTTAGAAAGTTTTTACATTACTTTACTCAACACATGATTAAAAGTATTGCTTAAACTTGGAAGTTAAAACACATTAAAATGCTACTGTAGACAAGTTGCTGTATGTTTTGATAGGCAATAGTTGGTATTTGGTAGTTTACATGCCTGCTGCACCATTTAAAACTTATTTCCACTTTATTAATATTCCAGTTACAGAAAGGGAGTCAAATAGCTGCTAGCTTTAATATTTTCAAAGGCAGAATACTTATTGTCTCTCTCCTGCAGAAGAGCAACAAGCTGTAAACCAAAGTACAAATCTTAGTTACAGCTTGCGGTTTGTCTACAGTGAGACAAACCATGAGTCCCCGTTCAGACAATGTGCTAAGCCAAATCATGACTTGGTTTACACAGTGCATCAGCATCAGAGGAGGAGCAAAGTGACTGGTTTCTTTGGCAGCCTACATGCTCATGCTAAACCTACTTTCAGGCAGATGTAGGGTTTTGGTCTTAAGCATCCACAACCATTTTAAACTGCCAGGGACCGTGTGATTTTTGCCTAGAAGTCTGACTTCAAACTGAGCTAGAAGTAATGGCAATTGTCACAATCTGATACATTTTGTGAAACAAGTTTGACAGCTCTTGGTCTAGTTTCCTTGTGAGACCTGTGCTTGTCTTATAGAAACCACCAGTCCTATTGACAGTAACTGACCATCCCTAATTGCACTTTCAGTAGAGAGCAGAGACTGGATGTGCCAAGGATCTGGAGTCTTCTCCCCTACTTTTGCTGTGTTTGGGAATATAGACATGTCAGATGAGAGCTTTCCCCCTTGCTGTTATCTGGCTTGCTTCATATGAGCAAACCCTTGAGTGGGATGCATTATGAATTGATCCTACTTGGATGTGATTCATAGAGTGCTGGTTACTAGGTCCTTTCACAGTCTCATTGTAATATCACAGGTCAGAAAAGGCCATGTGCAGATTTGTTCTTCAATGTCTATAATATGAAATACTTGGTGTTCCTTTGTGGCAGGGGTTTGCGGACCTGTGACCCTGCAGGTGTGTGTGTGTTTGTTTGTTTGTTTGTTTATAAAAATATTTATAGATCACTGTTTCATAAAAAAAATCAATGTGATTTACAATAAAAAATATTTAAGACCAGAAAGTACCGTATTTTTTGCACCATAACACTCACTTTTTTCCTCCTAAAAAGTAAAGGGAAATGTATGTGCGTGTTATGGAGGGAATGCCTACGGGTGGCATGCCTACGGATTTTCCTCCTCTAAAAACTACGTGCGTGTTATGGTCGGGTGCGTGTTATAGAGCGAAAAATACGGTATTTTCTTTAATCATACCACTAGCCTGAGATTTGGGGCCATTATGGCTCCCCTTGCCCGCAGCATATACTTACCAAATGTATATTCCATATTTTAGGTGCATCCTTCATATAATCTAATTCCATGTGTATCTGTGTTACCTTGGACCAGAAAAAATGCTGAGTTCACTGAACCTTAACCAGGGATGCTGAACAGTGATAGGCCTAGATATCGGAGGCAGGTATAGGGCTACCAATGGACTAGGAAAAAAACCTAGTATTTATCTGCTATATAGGCAAAGTGTAAGGGTAGGCTTCAATAAAAATTAAACAAGAGATTGCCCTCATATTCTGCTTGCGGACTTCCCACAGACATTTGATTGGCCACTGTGAAATCAGGATGCTAGTCTAGATGGGCCTTTGGTCTGATCCAGCAGAGTTCTTCTTATGTCAGATTGATTTGCAGACATTAACAGGTGACACTTTTCATAGCACGGAGATAAGCACGTTGCTTGCTCATGTCTACAAGCCATATTACACAAGAGCCAGGACCAGTGAAAAGGTGTGCAACCTTTTCCTGTAATTGACTGGCATGTATAATGTGTATTATGCAAAAAAATATACCGTAATACATTTTTAATTGAATAATCCCAATAAAAATAATGTGTTTTGAAAAGTGGCTAACCTTAGGCAAGTAAGGCCATTTAATCTACAGTCTGAATAGTTAATTTCCTCTAGAAACACCATCATTTGACGCAGGTGAGTACTTTTGGAAGAATTCGGTTTATGTTTGAGAATGCACCAAGGATGGGGAACTTTTTGAGCCAGCTTTGACTAGTGAGTGGGACAGTTCATCTATCAACCTCTTGATTGGCCCATAGCCTGGACATTCTTCATGCCTGGTCTACATTGACTGGTAGCAGCTCTCCAGGATTTCAAACAGGGGGTCCGCCAGCCTTACTTGGAGATGCCAGGGATTGAATTTGGGACCTGCTGCATACAACACGGGATGCGGGTGGTGCTGTGGGTTAAACCACAGAGCCTAGGACTTGCTGATCAGAAGGTCGGTGGTTCCAATCCCTGTGACGGGGTGAGCTCCCGTTACTCGGTCCATGCTCCTGCCAACCTAGCAGTTCGAAAGCACGTCAAAGTGCAAGTAGATAAATAGGTACCGCTCTGGCGGGAAGGTAAACGGCGTTTCCGTGCACTGCTCTGGTTCACCAGAAGCGGCTTAGTCATGCTGGCCACATGACCCGGAAGCTGCACGCTGGCTCCCTCGGCCAATAAAGCGAGATGAGCGCCGCAACCCCAGAGTCAGTCATGACTGGACCTAATGGTCAGGGGTCCCTTTACCTTTACTTTTACATACAACACAGATACTCTGTCACTGAGCTGTGGCTTGTGGTGCTAGGAGCACTCTAGTTTTCTAACTCTCTTGAGTGGGGACAAAGACATTTGCCTCTTTTTCCTGTCAAAATGATTGAATGCACTCACACATGTCCTCTACCTTCTGCAGTAATGGACCATGGTGTAACTGTCAGGATTTTGAAGGGGCGTTAGAAGAACCCTTCTGCATCAGTCCAAAGGCCTTTATAGTCCAGCATTTTGTTCCCACTGTGGCCAACCAGATGCCTATGGGAAACCCACAAGCAGTTCCTGCATGCACTCAAGATGGTCAGCCTTATAATTTTAATACTCACCTCGTTACCCATGGCAAGCCATTGTTGCCCTTAAGTTAAAAAAAGAAAACGCTCCCAAGGCAGCTGAGAACCGCAACAATAAACAATATTAAGAGCAAAATAACCCCTGCCATGCTTAATTTGGCATGTGCACCAGAGGTTCCCTATGTCTGCAGTATGATGCACAATCTTATACAGCCTTGTGCTATCAAATGAGGGGCACTGTAGGATGAGAGAAATTAGATATACATGATGAAATATCTAACAGTTTGAGCTTTGTGCATTTACTCAGAAGTAAGTCCTGTGAAATGCCATGGGTAAGTCTGATGCAGTGGCGTAGCGTGGGTTGTCAGCACCCGGGGCAAGGCAAGTAATTTGCGCCCCCTAACCCGTGGATTTGCGCCCCCTAACCCGTGGATTTGCGCCCCCTAACCAATGGATTTGCCCTAACCCCAGATGTTGCGCCCGGTGCGGCTGGCCCCCCCTGCACCCCCCACGCTACGCCACTGGTCTGATGATATTGCCTCCTAATGGTGCAACACTGGGCAACAGAATAAATGTCATGAGTAAATGTTGTGCAGGGATGTAGTATGAAGGAAAATAAATTACTGTTGTTGCTATCTGGAGATCCCAGCCTCTTCAGCCAAAATGTATAGGTTTGTTTGTTTGTTCATTGTTTGATTGTTACTACTACTACTTCTACTTTATTATTTCTACCCAGCCCATTTGGCTGGGTTTCCCCAGCCACTCTGGGTGGCTTACAGCATATATAAAAACATAATAAAATATCAAATGTTAAAAACTTCCCGATACAGGGTTGCCTTCAGATGTCTTCTAAAATTTGTGTAGTTCTTTATCTCCTTGACATCTGAAAGGAGGGCGTTCCACAGGGAGGGCGCTGCTGCTGAGAAGGTCCTACCTTATGACATTTGTATGCTATCCAGTAAGACAAAGTTCCGCACAACATCAAATGATTAAGTAAAAAACCACTTTAATACAAAGGAAAACACGAAACCATTAAAGGGCAGAAACTACATAAATACAACAGAACAGAACTCATCACCCCCATCTTCCGATTAGAAATGGGTTAAAAAATTAGATCCAGATTACCAAAGTTATTTAAAAGGTCTGGGTGAACATAAAGGCCTACAACTGGTGGTAAAAATACCACAAATCTGGTGCTAAAAAAGCTTCCCTGTGAAGATTCTGTAATTAGAGATAGATAAAACTTTTATTATTTATACCTCACCCATCTGGCTGGGTTGCCTCAGCCCCTCTGGGCTGGAAAAAGGCCCCCTCTCTGGTGATTGCAGGTCTCACTTCATTTGCCATTGGCACCTGGAGTAAAGCTTTTGAAGTTTTGGTGGATGCGTATGGGAGGTGATGGTCTTACATTTAGCCTGGTCCCAAGGTGTTGGGGGCTTTGAAGGTAAAAGCCAGCACTTTAAATTGGACTCAGAAGCTGACAAGGGGCCAGTTTAGCTGACAAGGCACAGGTGTAATACAGTCAAGGCAGTCCAGTCCCTGTTAATGATTTTGCGGCCATGTTCTGGACGAACTGCATTTTTAAAGACAGCACTGTGTTGCAATAACTTATGAACAGGGTTACAAGAGTATGGGTAATTTTGGCCAAGTGATCTCCCTCCAGGTACGATCACAGTTGGATATAAACAGAAACTGCCGAGATCACTGGAGCCTCTAATGGCAATGTTGGATTAATAAGTACCTACAGACTATGAGCCTGATCCTTTGGGAAGAGTGCGACTCCATCTAGAGCAAGCTGAACACCATTCACCTGGGTGGATGAACCACCAGCCAACGATACCTCCATCTTGTCTGGATCAAGTTGACCTTCATCCAGTCCATTACCATGCTTAAACACTAGTTCTGGACAACCACAGCCCCACCTGTCTGATGAGAACTAGAGATAAAGCTGGGTATCAGCAGTGTATGGGTGACGCTTCAGACAAGATCTCCTGATCACCACTCCCAGTAGCTTTGCGTAGATGTTAAACATTATGGGAGGACAAGTTGAACTCTGTGGAACCCCAGCACTCTCCAGTGAAAATAATTAAGGCAAAATATTGGAAGTGAATTTTTGACTCCTCTCTTTTTTAAAAAAAGCACTGAATTAAGACTAGGATTTTCATGAACACCTGGCAGTAATCTAAATCCACCCCCATACAAGTCGTTGGTGAAGTTCAACTAGGTGATGTCAGTACTAAGTTATTTAGATTTTCCTCCTTTGGGTGACATGAGCAGGATGCTCTACTGGGTCCTGTTTTTAATCCAGATCTCCAGAATACATATCTACTTACTGCCACATTGGGCCACAAACACTGCTTGTATGTGACACAGGTCATTATAACTTTAGGTCTCTGCCGAAACATGCTAGAACATGATTAAAACACTTACAAATGTTATATAACAACAACAACAACAATAGAAAAACTCCAATAACAACAAAGGCTGAAACACTTGATTTATGGGTTAATCAGTTAACATAATTTAATTGATTCAGAAGGTGTCTTAAATTACTTGGGCAGCAGCTTTAGATATACCGTAGATATAGCAAATGTTTTCAGGAGGTATGCCCCATATGACACATGTTGCAACATGTGTACGTAATCTAAAAACAGGGCTATTGTGTTCTTATGCAAAGTTAAGCAGGTTAAATCCGTCGATAAAGATTCCTCTTGTTGTGTGATATTGCTTGTAAGATATTAATGGCAGGCGGGAACATACTAGGCAGTGTTTGTTTGCCTGTGCATAGATCAGTCTTCCCCATCCTGGTATCTTCCAGATGTTTTGGCATACAACTCCCATCAGCCCTTACCATTAACCTTGGTAAGGGAAGTTGCAGCCCAAAACAACCAAGGGTGTTTGGAGGGCACCAAGATGGGCAAGTCGGTCCTAGACAATGGACCGACTTGATTTATGGGTTAATCAGTTAACATAATTTAATTGATTCAGAAGGTGTCTTAAATTACTTGGGCAGCAGCTTTAGATATACCGTAGATATAGCAAATGTTTTCAGGAGGTATGCCCCATATGACACATGTTGCAACATGTGTACGTAATCTAAAAACAGGGCTATTGTGTTCTTATGCAAAGTTAAGCAGGTTAAATCCGTCGATAAAGATTCCTCTTGTTGTGTGATATTGCTTGTAAGATATTAATGGCAGGCGGGAACATACTAGGCAGTGTTTGTTTGCCTGTGCATAGATCAGTCTTCCCCATCCTGGTATCTTCCAGATGTTTTGGCATACAACTCCCATCAGCCCTTACCATTAACCTTGGTAAGGGAAGTTGCAGCCCAAAACAACCAAGGGTGTTTGGAGGGCACCAAGATGGGCAAGTCGGTCCTAGACAATGGACTAGTTTGGATATAACACAAACCATAATTTAGTGTTGTGAGAACAAGCCTTCCCCAGGGCTCATGCACCTCCCTCCAGTGTGGCCCCAAAGAGGAGTTTGGAAGCTTTCATTTCTGTTTTAGATTAACTGCAGCTTCCTAAATTATCTAAACCTGCAAAAACAGTGGTTATCTTAACAATGGTGAGTTGAAACAAGCCCACTTCAAACCATAACTTATGTAGCTGGCTTCTTTTTACTACTCATAGTTAACCCTCACAGCAGTTTAGGGTTCAGACAAGACATTAAACTGCTGTTAATGTGAAATTGAAAAGAAGAGGGAGTGTGAGAACTTGAGGCAATGCTTCTTTTTGTGTCTGAATGTAACCATTGATGTTAACCATTTTGCCACCCGTAGTAGAGTGGTGGAAGGAATATTTTGTTTTAAACTTGCTTATATGGATTTTACCATATGGTATTATGCATTTTGCTTTAAACTTGCATATATGGATTTTACCATATGGTGTTATACTTTTTTATTGTAAATCACTTTGATATTAATCACTGCAACGCCTTAAATGAGGTGAATGTCATGTAGCACAACTACCATCTTTGTCTGTATCATCCAACACTAAGAGACTAGCCATGTAATTTTAAAAATGATGATATTGCAATCCATTCCTTGTTGTTAATCTGATTAAACTTTGAGGTTGAAAATATTTCCCCAAACTCAAGGGACCCAGTTGTTATTTCCATAAATTTACCCCCTCCAAGAAAAAACAAGTTTTGATACCGACCCTCACATGTTTCTAGTGGTGTATTTAAACATCTGCCTGGTAGCCATAGGTGACAAAGAGCTGCAGACATACACGTGAGCATGGATGGATGGAAGATGGATGGAGCGCGTCATCCCCCTGTGACCAGCACAGAAACCTAAGAGGAGTACTCATGGAGCATCCGCATAGAAGTGGGCTCCTGTTGCAGGAGGGACAGAGCCATTAATGGCTTAATCCCTCCTCAGCAAGCCTCCAGCCTCTATTTAATTTGGATAAAGGCTCCATAGCTCAAGTCTGAGGGTCATTCTCCGGCATCTACAGGAATGTCTGGGGAAGACTTCTGCCCGAAGCCCTGATGATCTGCTGCTAGTCACTATGCACAACACTGAGCTAGATGGATCAGTGGGTCTGATCTGGTGTAAGGCAGCTTCTTGGTTTGCTTCCTAATTCTGACCGCTGGTGTTGAGAGGTATTTCAATAAAGCCATAAGGCGGCTGCAAAGCATTAATGTTTTTTTTAAAATAAAAAATGGGTATTGTCAGCATGTGTCATCGCTTCATTTTTCAGCCTCCTTCCCCCAAATCTTTTATTGAATAGAGGGAATATGATACTGGTACATGGGAAATATTAATGCCTACCTTTTCCATGTGGTGAACTCTGTACTTGCATTCCCCCTTCAAGCTTATGAAAACTTTTGTTACTCCCAGGATTACTTTTCTTCAAAGCTTGTAATAAGTTTTATTCACATTCTTACAACTATTGGGTGAGGCATGATGTCGCGGTGTAACTGCTCATTGCATTAAGTTTTATTAACTGTAGAATAGTAAATTCATAAATTCTATCAGTTTGATAGATTTTACAAAAGTATTTCTGGGTGCCTTACAGTTGTGGTGTATGTGTTTGGGTGGGGAGGGAGGTGAGGCACCTCAAGCTTGTGCCATCAGTTTGAATGAACTGACCCTCATATAAAATGAGGCTATAATATAAATGGTGTGCGTGTTTCTGCTTGATGCAGAGTGACTGGGTGCGTATGCTTTGGAAATGCACCTTCTGGTTTTTTTTTTTTTATCCTCAGCACTTGACACATTACCTTCTAAAGGAGTTATAGTGGTACCTTGGGTTAAGTACTTAATTCGTTCCAGAGGTCTGTTCTTAACCTGAAAGTGTTCTTAACCTGAAGCACCACTTTAGCTAATGGGGCCTCCTGCTGCCGCCGCACTGCCAGAGCCCAATTTCTGTTCTTATCCTGAAGCAAAGATCTTAACCTGAAGCACTATTTCTGGGTTAGCGGAGTGTGTAACCTGAAGCGTATGTAACCTGAGGTACTTCTGTACTTGCTCTTTTGTTTCTGGCATAGGACTTGTGGACTTTCTGGCATAGGACAGCTGCAGTGACATCCCCAAGGACTTCTGAGGCTTGCTGCCTCATTGCAGAGGAAACTACCTAGGAGGAGCAGGGATAGAGGTGTTAAAACAGGCTTGGTTCTCATTAGAATTCTCATATTTAGGACTGGACAATCTGCAGTGGAAATAGAGGAGGAGCCCATCCTAGTTTAGCCTCTTCCATCCCACCGCTAAACAAACTCAAAAACAGTCTCCTTCCGCCCAGCCCAAAACAGCTCCACTGGCCTCTGCCTGAGGAGCGAGGTTCCTACAAGCAGCTTCCCATTGCACCTGTGAGCTCCCCATTGGCAGTAGCCCACAGAAAATCCTAAATTGGGGCATTCTAGGGGTAGGGAGGGGTTGACTCAGGATCCACTGTTGTCACTTGACAGTATTGGGATTTACCTGAGTGTGATTGCTACAGAGTCTATAAAGCAGGCCTTGCCTGCCCTCTCCCCACCTTCTGCCACAGCTGCCATGAGCACTGGGGCCGTGGATTCGGCAGTGGAGACGCTGTTCTGCCCTGCCCTGCTGCTGTCTGGCTCAGTTTGGATTGCTCTGCCATGTAGCATCTCTTAATATCTTCAAAGATTTCCAGTCACCCATCAATTAACAGTGTTCTTTATGCGTGTTATAACAGAAGCATAGGAACTATGCTTCTGATATAACACGAGAGGAAATGGCCAGCCCCTAAAATGTGCATGTAAGAATGAATGTGTGTGTAGAGTATATTTGTGTGTGCATATGAGCATACAGTGATACCTTGGTTCTTGAACATAATCTGTTCCGGAAGTCCGTTTGACTCCTGGAACTGTTCAAAAACAGAATTTTATGGAATTTTATGAAGAAAAATCTTCAGGGAATGGGGGTGGGCTAAGGGTTTGAAAATGGTATAAGTGCAATTTACTCAGAACAAAAGGCTAAGTTAATAGTTAATAATGTGATGACAGAGGAATTTAAGATAGAGAAAGGGACACGACAAGGCTGCCCAATTTCCCCATTGCTTTTTATTTCGGTTCTGGAGGTTTTCCTGAATATGATTAGAAGGGACCGTCTAATTAAAGGTATTCAGGTCGGAGCCAAACAATATAAATTGAAAGCTTTTGCAGATGACCTAGTTTTGACGTTACAGGAGCCAGAATCTAGTACGAAAAGAGTATTAGAATTGATTCAAGAATTTGGTCATGTGGCAGGATTTAAGTTGAACAAGTCAAAAACTAAAGTCCTTGAGAAAAATTTTACACCAATTGAGAAAGAGAGGTTTCAGAAGGAGACAGGTTTAACATTAGTTAAGAAAGTAAAATATTTGGGGGTTAATATGACTGCTAAGAATCTAAATTTATTTAAAGATAACTATGAGAAATGTTGGATAGAAGTGAAAAAAGATTTGGAAATATGGTCAAATTTGAAGCTTTCCCTGTTGGGTCGAATTGCAGCTATAAAGATGAATGTATTGCCAAAAATGTTATTTTTGTTTCAATCATTGCAAATTTTGGACAAGATGGACTGTTTCAAGAAGTGGCAGAGAGACATTTCCAGATTTGTCTGGCAGGGCAAGAAGCCTAGAATAAAATTTAAAATATTAACTGATGCAAAGGAAAGAGGTGGATTTGCCCTGCCAGACCTTAAACTTTACTATGAATCAGCAGCATTCTGCTGGTTGAAAGACTGGCTGCTTCTTGAGAACACAGACATTTTGGACCTAGAAGGTTTTAACAACGTTTTTGGATGGCATGCATATTTGTGGTACGACAAGGTTAAAGCACATAAAGCATTTAAAAACCATATTGTCAGGAAAGCATTGTTCAATGTCTGGATAAGATACAAAGATTTACTGGAAAATAAAACCCCAAGGTGGTTGTCACCAATGGAAGCGAAGGCTCAGAAAAAGCTCAATATGGAGGCCAAATGGCCGAAATATTGGGAAATATTGGAACAAGAAGGAGACAAATTGAAATTGCAGAGTTTTGAGAAATTAAAAGATAAAGTTCGAGACTGGCTTCATTATTATCAAATAAGAGAGGCCTATAATTTGGATAAAAAAATTGGCTTCCAGGTGGAAAAATCAAAATTGGAAACAGAACTGTTAGATCCCAAAACTAAGATATTTTCAAGAATATATAACTTGCTGTTAAAATGGAATACGCAGGATGAAACGGTTAAATCTGCTATGATCAAATGGGCACAAGATACTGGTCACAACATTATGTTTGCTGACTGGGAACAGTTGTGGACCACCGGTATGAAATTTACGGCATGTAATGCCTTAAGAGAGAATATTATGAAAATGATATACAGGTGGTACATGACACCAGTCAAGCTTGCAAAAATCTATCATTTGCCCGATAATAAATGTTGGAAATGCAAAGAAAATGAAGGTACATTCTTTCACCTTTGGTGGACGTGCCCAAAGATTAAGGCTTTCTGGGAGATGATCTACAATGAAATGAAAAAGGTATTTAAATATACCTTCCTGAAGAAACCAGAGGCCTTTCTCCTGGGCATAGTCGGCCAATTGGTGCCAAAGAAGGATAGAACTTTCTTTATGTATGCTACAACAGCAGCAAGAATACTTATTGCAAAGTATTGGAAGACACAAGAGTTACCCACCCTGGAAGAGTGGCAGATGAAGGTGATGGATTATATGGAATTGGCGGAAATGACTGGCAGAATCCGAGACCTGGGAGAAGAGTTGGTGGAAGAAGACTGGAAGAAATTTAAAGACTATCTTCAGAAACACTGTAAAATTAATGAATGTTAAAATGATGTTGGATTGAAAATAAGTGGCATTAGCAACAAAGTTAATAAGAATATGCAAAAATGAATTGATAAATGGATGAAAATATATAGAGTTATAATATGTTAAGATATAGAGTTAAGATAAACGAAAGAGGGTAAGGATTTGCTGATCTGACTATTTAAATGGGAATACAAAAAGGGGAGGTGTGAGGAGGTCAAGGAAACAAGCTAATGAGTTTAAAGTTACTAAAAACGGATTTGTTTTTAATTCTTTGTTATCTATTTGTTTTTTGTATTTTGTATTTTTATTCTTCTTTTTTCTTTTTTATGTATTTTTCTATGTCTTCTTTTTTGTATCTTTTTCTTTCTATGTGACTTTTTTTACAAAAACTTATGTTTTTGTAAAATCTCAATAAATATCTTTTTAAAAAAAACAAAAAACAAAAACCAAGGCGTAGCTTCCAATTGGCTGCAGGAGCTTCCTGCACTCACTCAGAAGCCGTGTTGGAAGTTTGGCTTCTGAAAAACGTTAGCAAACCGGAACACCTACCTCCGGGTTTGCGGTGTTTGGGATCTGATTTCTTTGGCTACTAAGCCATTTGAGATCCCAGGTACGACTGCAAATAGTGGGTGCTCGGTATGTGAAGTGGTGAGTGGGGTTTGTGTGACCCTGCCCATTACCAGCTCTGATCCTGTCCACATTTCCCATAACCACTTTTATTTTGGACCCGTCCACCTTTGGCATGCAGCTCTTGGAAGGCTGGCCACGAGGGAACGTGACTCTTTGTTTGACATTGGTTCCACACTCCTGCCATAAGCTATAGAATGTGACACTAGAGTAACATATCTCCTCTGGCATCCAGATTTGATTTGGAATCTCTCCATTTTACACTGCAAGAGTGGAAAAGCACAGTGTGTCTGCGTGCAAGTGAATGAAGCAGTGTGTGCATTCAGCTGAGTGCTGACTTTAGGTTGGGAGAAGGCTGAGGAGGTGGTAGAGGTGGCAATGTAATTAAATTTACTGTTACTGCCTCCGAGGTATATTTTGTACAGGACAGTGTCTGCTGTGCTGTTTGAACATGAATGTATGCCAATTTAGACACATTTAGATATCAAATGAAGTTTATTGTGTATCTTATGCAGGTGTTCTGCTGTTTGTATGCATCGTGGTAACTTGCATGTACCGTGCAATAATTATTTTGGAAATCTGGATGATCGTCATCCATTTGATCTTTCTTTGTGAAATTAGCAGCTGTCAATCCCATCCCTTAGTGCAGGATCATAGTGCAGGATAGTTGTAAGTCTCCCAGCAATCTTCAGCTTGGGGATATTACCAGTGGTCTATATTGCAGGATTGTCTGTCATAAGCCACTAGGTTTGTTCTCTCCTCCAACCGGTCTGCAATATTGATGCTTGGAACTACATCACGGAAGTGCCATTCATCAATTGGCCTCAAATACATGGGTGACGGGGCTGCACTTCATTGCAAGGTTGCTGTAAGCCACCTCTCACAGTCTTGGGGAAAGACACCCCTCCCATGACTAAGGCTTCATTCTCTACAATACAGGGGTATCAACGCTAGATAGTTTCTGTGTTCCTTCTTGATGGAGGACACATAGTTAAGGTCTTCAACAAGAATTGAATTTGAATTTGAAGATCTGAGTTTGAAAGAAGCTTTAGCTTCTGGTTTTTGGAGGTGGTGTGAGTGCAATGCTGCCAAATCGCTGCAAAAGTGCAATTCTGAATTTCACTGTGGTCTCAAGTGAGCCCCTGTTGTTTTTACTACTCTAGTGAGAAGTAGCCATGGTGTCAAAATTAAGCAGCGAAAGCTGGCTTTCTGACCACACCTCTTAGTGGGGAACTTGTGCCCTTTCACATATTGTTGGACTCCAACTCGAAGCATGGAAATGGAGGGAGTTGTAGTCCAATAACACCTGGGCACCCTTCTCCCAATAGTTGTGGTATTGTTTGTTGCTTTAATCAATTCTCCATCAAGATAGGCTCATGGGTTAATGTCTGCCTACTTATTTAATTTTTCAGTCTTTCAGTCATGCAGTGCAGAGAGTAATGGTTCGTAAAATCAGTTCAATATATAAGCAGGTTTGACAATCTGCTGCATCTTTTGATCCATTGGCTTCAGCTGGTTCCCATGTCTATGTAGTTTGCAGCTGACTGGAAGAGGCCAAGCTAAGAATTTGTCTCTGTGCTATAAATGTGCTTATGTGTCTAATAGGTGCCATATCAGAGGAGCCAATTTATGGACTACTGTAACACGAACAATTTTAAGATTTTAGTAAGGAGTCCTGGTTTGATTACTGTGTATACATTCTAGAATTACCCCTGAAGTTTCAGAGCATCTTTACCTATTGTGTTTTTTAAAACAGTGATATATTACTCAGAGATTTTATTTTAATGGCACGCGTATATTTTTGTGTCACGCTTCACATGCCATGATAAACTCTAGTTGCCTCACAGCTACATTTGTAGGAATATTGTGATATATGTAGGAATCCTCATTAAACAGATGGAAATTATTTCTGGCTAACATCCAGGTCTGTCTTTGGTAGCGAGTCCAAGTGTTGTGGTAGTGGATTAATGAAAAGTCACAATTCAGTTTTATATATTCCTTGTCTGAGTTCTACTGAACCCTTGGGCAATTTATTTGTAATTTTGCCATTTCCCTCCCTGGTCGCTTAGCTCTAATAAGCTGCCTTTTCATAAACTGGTTGTTCTTCAGATACATTCCCTAAACTGTTTTACTGCAGCTGCTTCTCAATAGCTTGGCACAGGGTTAACATTTTTATTGATCACATTGTAGATATTGAGGATCTCTGTCCAACCTAGAGTTTTCAGTCTGGGGTATGTGTGTTTGAGCATGTTTTCAGGAGTCAAACACGTATATCATACTTTTCTCATTTACAAACCATAAAAATGTCCTCTAAGTAGTCAATTACCTGCAGTAAATAACTTTTGTTGCCTTACAGTAGTTATTTGATGAGTATACGATTGGCTGTATGGATGTAGAATAACACGTATGCACGTGTTCAGTCTTGGTGCAGAGCTGCTCATGGGCATAGCCAGGATTTAGTTGTGGGGGCAGGCGGGGGGGGGGGCAGAACTGAGTTATGTGCAACGAAATTGGTCTGTTAGTTGTACAGTCAAACCTTGGATCCCAAACATCTCTGTTTTGGAACGTTTTGGCTCCTGAACGTCAAAAACCTGGAAGTGAATGCTCCGGTTTTCGAACATTTTTCGGAAGCCAAATGGACTTCCGGAACGGATTACATTCGACAACCGAGATTTCACTGTATTTTTATTTATTTACTTGATGGAGGGGGGGTAGCTGCCCCCCTGCCCCCACTGGCTACGCCCATGGAGCAGCTTCTGTTACGTGAGTGTCATGAATTTTTGAACATTTTAAAGAGCAAGCACAAATACAGAAACCTAGTCAATTCAATTCTTAACTCTTAAGGGAAAAGTGCACCCATTTCTCTTCCTCTTCTTTCCCCCTTAGTGGAGAGTTAATGTTGCTATTATTTGGTAGTTCTTGGAGATGAGACCACATATAATTGTAGAGTGCGAAGGGACCCTAAGAGTCATCTAGTGTATGGGTAGGCAAACTAAGGCCCGGGGGCCGAATCCGGCCCAATCGCCTTCTCAATCCGGCCCGTGGACGGTCCAGGAATCAGCGTGTTTTTACATGAGTAGAATGTGTCCTTTTATTTAAAATGCATCTCTGGGTTATTTGTGGGGCATAGGAATTCATTCATATTTTTTTTTTCAAAATGTAGTCCGTCCCCCCACAAGGTCTGAGGGACAGTGGACCGGCCCCCTGCTGAAAAAGTTTACTGACCCCTGATCTAGTCCAACCCCCTTCAACGCAGTAACATTCAGGTGGCTTATATGGAGATCAAATCTTGGCGTTATCAGCACCATTCTCTAGCCCAGGCACCCCCAAACACAGCCCTCCAGATATTTTGGGACCACAATTCCCATCATCCCTGACCACTGGTCCTGTTAGCTAGGGATGATGGGAGTTGTAGTCCCAAAACATCTAGAGGACCGAGTTTGGGGATGCCTGCTCTAGCCAACTGAGCTAACTGCCATCATAGGCATTAAGGCAAGGACCTGGGGCCTGTGCTGTATTCTAGGGGTAGGGAATCTCCATATGTCAGACTCTCAGCTCTCCTTCAGCTCCAGCCAGATTGGCCAATGGTCAGGGATGATGGAAGTTGTAGTCCAGCTACATCAGGAAGGCCACTGGTTCCCGACTCCTGCTCTGTTGTATTTTGTTTTGTTACACAGAAGCACGAATGGATCTGAACAGGAGCAAGAGTTTGGAGCTCATAGGGAATAGATCGGTGAAAATGTGCACCAATGTGTGGCAACTGTGAGAAATGTGAATTCCCCGTTGGGGTTCATTAGGGAAGGGATTACAAATGGACCACGCTTGGAATACTGTGTACAGTTCTCGTCACCTTTCAGAATAGGACAACTAAAACAAACAAGGGGCTAGAGCCACTTGAAAAGTTACGACATTGTAGAGGAGTGGGGGAAAATTTTTGCGAATTTTTGAAAACAGTTGCGTACAGTTGAAAACGCTGGCAAACAGCATAGTATATATTGAAGTGATGTCAGATAGGAAAATAGAATTAGATGGATATATCAAAATATGCAGGAATGGTAGATAAGTTAAATGAACACTGGAAGGGGCGGGAGGGAAGTGAATGAATGTATGGTGCTCAATTTAAATGTAAAATGTGAAAAGTTAATCAAAATTTAAAACTGCAAAAGAGAAAAGTTACAACATTGTGATATTTGGGTATTCGGGGAAAAGGAGAGTAAGAGGGGGTGGGACATGAGAGGGGTGCACAAGATTGTGCATGGATAAAGCGCATAGGGATAAGTTCTCCCTCTCACATAATCCTAGGACCCAGGGGCCAGACAATAAAACTGAATGTTGGAAGATTCAGGACAGACATGTGGCGGTACCACAAAGTATGGTAGTTAAAGCTTGAAATTCTCTCCCAAAAGATATAGTGGTGGCACTAGAGTTCTGTTTTGTGTTTTTTTGGTCAAAGTTGTTGAGCTTTTCGGCAGGCTTTTTTTAATTTTTTTTTTTAAAGAGCTCTACTTGCCATACGTATGGGTTTCCACGGACATTTTGCTGATTCAGCAAAAATCTGTCTGGACGCCTTTTTTGGCCTGAATCCCAGATTTTGATTTTGATTTGTTGAAAACCCGGACTTATGGCAGCCCTAGGTGGCACAAACTTGGGTGGCTTTAAAAGAGGATCAGACTAATTCATGGAGAACAAGGCTATACAAAATGGTTTCTAGCCATGAAGGCTGTGTTCTGCCTCCACTGGAAATCACAAGTGGGGCATGTGCTGTCACATTCGGGTCCTTCTTGTGGGCTTCCTATAGACATCTGGTTGACCATTGTGAGAAAAGGATGCCTTCGGTCTGACCTGGCAGAACTGCTCTTATACTAACACGACGCAATTAGCATGAATAGATCCTCTGAATCCTCTGACTAGCACATTTTTATCTTGTGTGGGCATCCTGTTTTGAACTGGGTGTTTTGTTCTAGTTGATCTTACTAGAGGGGGTTAAGAGAAGCTGAAATAAACCAATTTTATTTTTCAAGGCTGTTTCTTACCTTGTGTTTCTCTGCTTCAGTACTAAGGCACACTGAGTCCAGTGAGGCTTTCTCACATGCATGGAAATGAGACTGCAGCCTTAATCTGTATGATATAATCCAGATACTGTTTGTTAGTTCTCTGTACTTCAGTTTGTTTCGTAAATCCGCAGCAGCACTCTTATTTGGGAAGTGCTGTGAATTCTATAAGTTTGTGAAGAGCTTTGAGATATGTTATTGTTGCTTGATGACTGTCTCCTCCCATCTCCTCCTAAATTAGATCCAGCTGTTCATAATAGTCACTAACTTCCAGAGAAGATGCTCAGAGTTCACAGGCAGAGAATGACTTCCAGTTAGTGGAGGATGGGCGGTATTTTGCGTGCCAGCTCATCTAACCACTTCTCCCCACCTCCCAGAAGCAGGAAAGGCATAAGAGTCAAATAAACTAGAAATCTCAAAAGGGGCAAACTCCTTCACAGAACCACTGTGGGTGGCAGAATCAGACCCAAAAGTAATTTAGTGCAAAGACCAAAAGGCTTGGGGTGATCTCAAATCAGGGAAGCATCCAAAGGAGAAAGTGTTGTCATAATGGGTGACTTAATGAGTAAATGTGTGTTCAAGTCACAGCAAAAAAGTAAAATTACCCTAATTGATTGTACAGTACTCCAGAATTGCTGATAAAGGAACCGATCAGAGGAGAGACAACCTTGGTCTTAATTCTAAGTGGTGCTCAGAGTAAATTTTGCTGTCATGGGATAAGACACCAGGTTCTCTGGATCAGTTTAATTTTTTTTTAAAAGTTTTTATTGTTAAAATAATTCAGCATTAATACACACATATTGTGAATATACAAGCATACAAACATACATTTCATACAACCCTTTAAAGATATTCAAACATACCTACATTCAGTCCCACAAATAATTCCTTTTCCCATCACCATCCACCACCCCTCACCCCACCTTTGTGTTAGACTTCCAATCTACTCAATTACAATTTCTTTCCACTTCTAGAGAGCCAGTGTGGTGTAGTGGTTAAGAGCGGTAGTCTCGTAATCTGGTGAACCGGGTTCGCTTCCCTGCTCCTCCACATGCAGCTGCTGGGTGACCTTGGGCCAGTCACACTTCTTTGAAGTCTCTCTGCCCCACTCACCTCACAGAGTGTTTGTTGTGGGGGAGGAAGAGAAAGCAGAATGTTAGCCGCTTTGAGACTCCTGAAGGGGAGTGAAAGGCGGGATATCAAATCCAAACTCTTCTTCTTCTTCTTCTATTGCTTTCTTTCACACACCTTTAACCTTATTTCATGCTTCTTTTTCTATTACACATTGTAACAATGGATCAGTTGCTGTTAAAGAACAAGAAAAAAGTAGGAATAAATGGACACTTTTTACCACGAAAGGTTATAAGTTCCCCAAGGAACTGTTTTAGGACCGATGCTTGTTAACTTGTTCATCAACTACCTAAAGTTACAGTAGGGGTGAGTAAAGAGAGTCTGTACCCATCTTTGAAGTCTATTCCAGTCTCCTTAGGCCATTAGAGTTCTCAATTATTCAGCCTCAGTTACTTCACCCATACCTGACCCCCCCCCACTATTGCCAGATTCTAGGTATCACTGGAGAAATTGGGGCAACTGGCATCCACTTGATGGCATCTAACTCCATGTTTCCTCACAGCCTCACCCAGTAGCTTCTTGCAGATTTTGGACAGGCTATTATATTGGTAATCTCAGGACCATCTGAAAAGGATAAGCTATGAATGTCTAAAGAATGTTCCAATTGCTGCCCCCTTTTAGAAGCATAAGCTTAGCATTGCATAAATATACAGATAGCTATTTAAGTCAGTCTGTTCAGTGTCTGAACTGAGTTTGTATTGCGAAAGAGTATGTGACTTTTTTATGAATTTCCTTCCCGTGTCCAGGAGACACATCAAGCTTCATGTGCATTACTATTTAGTTGCGCAGTGAAATGTTTGATATGAAAGGTGCAGGATAGAACTTAGGCATTTGCCCAGGACACACAAGGATGATTTCTTGCATATGAAATGTGCACTACATGATATGCACCTGCATATCTGGATTAATTATGACATAGCTGAGGTTCTGTGAAAGCGTTAGCAGAATGTGTGACATGGGAAATTTCATGCAATCTGCATAGATAGATAAACAACCTCATTTTGCTGAGACTCTGTGGATGGAAAAAGATGTCTTTTCAAGTGGAGTTTGCCATTAGCTTTCCTATTCTATAGGAATTTGCTAGTTTGTGCCCAGTTTATACTTGCTAGTTTATGTTTATGTTTTTATATTTATATTTATTTGCTAGTTTGTGCCCAGTTTATACTTGCTAGTTTATGTTTATGTTTTTATATTTATAATTATTTATATTTATATTTATATTATTTATATTTATATTTATTTGCTAGTTTGTGCCCAGTTTATACTTCATCCAGAATGGGCTTATGAAGATCCATTGGCTCAGTGTTCTGTCTGATTTTGGTACCCTCAGGCCTGGTCATGAACCTTGGATGGGAGCCTGCAAAAACCTGCCTCTAAGTGTTACTCTGTACTAAGGGGAAATTAGCCTAATTAAGGCTGCAATCTTAACCCCACTTACCTGGAAGCACGCCCCCATTGAATTCAACAGGGCTGGCCTCTTAGTTAGGGTTGCACTTCAGTTGATCTCCTTGAACCTGAGTCCTAAACTGATTTCAGGGTCTTCATAGGCTCTACTCTGAGTTTGTTGACCATTGATGGTGCCAATGTGGTGCATTATGGGACAAGAGTCTAAAGTTAGCTTTAAAAGACTTTAACATGTTGTAAACACCCTTTCTTTTAGATGAGGGTAGTTAATAAATGGTTAAAAGCTGAACTTTCTCCCTCTTCCAAAGGGTTGTGGTGAACTCTCATTTAGATTGGTGGCTGAGGGGACAGTTTAGGTGAAATTATTCAGTGTTAACAATGGTATGCAGCAGTTTTGAGCATCTTCCTGTAACAAAATAAGGGAATGAAGTGTGAAAGGCAAACTTTAGAAAGCTGGAGTAGCAGTTTTAATCCATGGATGTGATTGCTGTGCCAGAAACAGAGAGCTGGTATTCATTCTGAATTAATTTCGTGATTAATTCCCACCCACCTCCAGCGTAACTTTGGCAGTATGCACCAGCTGTCCACAGAGGATTTTCAGTTCAGGATCATCACTCTTAGGAGAAGCGTTGCCGCCTCTTTTTAAAAGGGGGAGCTTGGCTGCCTGGAAGACGTTATAGCTTCTTTTAAATGTACTGAACTTTATTTTTTAATTTTTTTAATGGATGGGTGAAAAAAACCAACGGGTGGGTATTTTGCAATGTGGCCCCATATAATTGGATTTTACTCCCACAGGAGGTATGTATATAATCCCACACTTTGGTGGCTTTTAAACATTGTTTCATGTTTTTAGTTCTTACGTTTTTCATTAAATTGCTGGTTTTGTTACAACTTTTTTTGTTTGATATCTAATATTTATTAATTTCTTTAAGTCTCTCTGTGACGAATTCACCCTAAAAGGCCAGATATCAATACAGGCAACCTTCGATTTGCATGGGGGTCGCTTTCACGCCCCCCCTCATGTCAACAGAGCATGCATAAGCCCACCCCCACCCCATTATGTCCCTGTTCTGCCCTCTTCTGGGTCCAAAATGACCCACACATCAGCGGTCCCACGTCAGTCGGTCCCCATTTGTACACAAACAATAACATCAACTCTGTACAAACCCTGCTTAGAAACCGGAACATCCATGGATCTGCCCGTGCTCCCTGCAAGAATAGTCTAAGCCATGGCACGTCTAGAGCTTTGCTTTGCATATACATGCAGAACAAACTTGACTTACATCCTGATCCTCTTGCGTGTTTACTCATAACTAAAACCACACTTGGCTGAATGGGGCTTAAGTTAACCACAATGCTTGTCATCGGTAGCCCTGGTGACTTCTAAGATGGATTACCGCAGTGCACTCCATGCGGGGCTTCACTTGCTCTGGATTTGGAAGCCGCAGCTAGTGCAGGACTGCTACTGAAAGGAGTGAGACCCTGCCAACATATTACACCTCTGCTCAGAGATCTGTACCGGATGCCAATTTGCTGCCAGGCCAGATTGTTGCTAGTATATAAAGCCCTTAACTGCTTGAGACCAGTTTACCTGCAAGATCACCTTACCCCATATGGGTGCACTTCATTGCTTCAATCTGCAGAACTGGCTTGTTACAGCCACCACGGAATACTTGTTCCTCAATTGTAGGAAATCTGTTTTTTAATGTGGCAGCACCTGCAGGAGCCTTTGCTGTATTCTTTCCAGCACAGCAGCTGCTTAAAACATTTTTGTTTAGGAAAGCTTATACTAGAAGAGTTAATAATGTGCTGTTCTGTTTTCAGTTTGTTGTTTATTTTAATTAGCTCTTGAAGGTTTTTAAATACCTGTTTTTATCTATCTTTTATTGGTAATGTTGCTGTTTTGTTTTTGTAAACTGCTTTGAGGTTTTATTAAAATTAAGCGGTATATACATTTCATTTCATAAATAAATGGAAGTCTCATTGCTGTCAATTGGACAGACTTCCAAATAACTATGTATGGGCTGCAACTGCCAGTTTAGGGTTTTTAAGGGTGTGTTTGGTGAGGGTGAATGGTTTGTAACAGCAACAGCAGCAACAAAAGGCTGGGAAGGATTGTGGTTTTGTGCCACTTTAGGGTTACATAAAATGGTGAGTGTCAAGGGGAGACTAGGTTTACCGCTTCAAGCTAAATAGTTTGTGTTGTTTGTAAATGGTGGTTGCCCTGCCTAACAAAATCCACTGAAGTTTACCAATTGACTGTAAGGAGATTAAAACTTGCGTAATACCCAAGAGGCCATATTACATGTTAGACAAAGTTCTGTGGAGCTATAAACCAAGCATTGTCTCCATAAGCTGCTTTCCTGCACATAGGAAAAGATACGGGGACCTCGATGGTGCAAATTTGAGAGGTAAAGTGGCCAGCAGGGAAAGAGTTAAATACCCCCTTGCCCCACCTGTCCTCCTCCTGATTGCAAGTGCTGCTTTTCCTGCTTGAACAGAAAAAGCAAGTGAAAAATTATGTGAAGCTCAAGGCAATATGTGGCTTGATCCTAACAAGCATATCTATATCTACTGTCTGGATGGGGAAAACTCTAGGAATATTATTAAGAGCATGATCCCTCTTGTTTCTGCCTTACTCCAGTTTGTTGTTGTGAATATTACCTATACGGTGGCCCCCTCGGGACCAGATTATATGGTTCTGTATGAAAGGATCCAATGCATGCCTCTCATCACAATAGCCTGCTTTTGTAGAATAGGCTTGTAATTAAATTGAAGAGTGATATTAGGAAAACCTGCATCCTTGGAGGAGGATGCTAGATCTCTAAAGGGGTGTGTGTGTGTGTGTGTGTGTGTGTGTGTGTGTGTGTGTGCACGCGCTTGCACTTTGGAAGACTTTCAAATTTCCAAGACATCTAGGATGCAGAATCCTGCGTGGAGTTATGCATTCTGAGTTCCTTTAAAGTCAATGGGCTTAAGCACATTTTACAGGGTGCAGGATTTCAATGGCCTGAAATGTCACCGACTTTCAATAGGTATATGATGGCATCCTGTCATTGGAACCTCTTGCAGACAGATGCCAATGCTAGAAATAGCTGATACAGGCCAACTTTTTAAACTTAAATGCTAAATAGGATGCATTAGTGCCTGTGTGACTCTCCCACGTTCAGTTTCCCAGTATCTAGTAGGGTTTGTAGAAATAACTAAATCAGTTTATTTTCCTAGCTCATTCTTCATATAAGCAGATCATTCCTGTCTTCAATAAGAGTTAACGTAGTTGTAGTGGTTACGAGTGTGGACTGGGAAGTCCCATGTCTGAGTTGCACTTGGAAGGTAGCCTTTGGTGAGATGCGTTTTCCATCGGAGGATTCCCTCCCCAATCTCTACAGTATGGGGATAATACTGTTGGCCTACCTTACAGGATTGGTTTAAGCATAACAGCAAATTTATGTGAAACACACTGAACAGTCAAAACACACTTTACAAAAATGTATAATATTTGTTGTCTGTTCTTTATTCGTAAGTGCCATAAAACAACAGCAGCACATCAATAATAGAGAAATACTGCCACAAAATTAGGCAGATTGGACAAACCCCTAACAAAAGGAAAAAGGAAACCATGGAGGGTCAAACCAGTCTCCTGGGGCAGGGAGTTCCAAGGCTGTGCCTGCCAGCTGTGCCTTGGATAGGGATGTCAAACACAAGAGACTTTTCCCCCCAGATGTCCTCAGTGAGTGTGAAGGATTGTGCAGGAGAAGACAGTCTTTATCAGCATCTTGCTCTCAAAGCGTTTGGCCACTTTCAAGGCAGAAACCAGCACTTTGAATTGGACCTGGAAATAAATCAGCAACCAGCGCACATAATGTAAAAAGAGGCGCTACATTTAAACTTATATTTACGTTGGCCTTACAGCTTCACATGTTGCTCAGTTTACTGAGATGAGATTACAGAAATCCAAAGCTGTGTAATAGGATTGGTCTCCTCCATTCAGTTTTAGATATTATAATTAGTATATCCCTGATGGTTCCTCAATGAGAGGCTAGTCTTCGTGTGAGAGTTGCCACCCAACTTGAACTGGATGTAGTGTTCTCAAGAAAAGTGTATGGTGCACATAAAGATCCTAAAAGACTGTCTTGCCCGTTATATAAGCACATCACTGAGTATCCACAGAAGAGGGTCTCCTGCAGATACAATATTATCAAAACATCCATTCTGTACAGGGCCTTTAGAGTGGTGGCACCTCACCTTTGGAACTCCCTCCCACTTTGAATTGGAACAGGCATAGTCTCTATTGTCGTCTTAGCACCTATTGAAGACCTTTCTTTTTCAAGAAACCTTTTAAGGGGAGATTTTTATCCTAGTGCTGAAAATGTTATTATGTGTGTTATTTATTGCTGGTGGTTTTTATTATTAATCGCCCTGGAATGTTTCATGGGAAGTGACTAATAAATGAAAATAAATAAATCCACATTCTTCTCCAGGAAACAGAGCATTATGTGCTGGTTTATATATATTTATGCAAATCATTTAGATTAGCATAGCTTATTTTGTATAATTAGCCTCTGCTAATCATGGGGAAGGTTAGGGAGCTGGGTTGGGCACCAAAACACTGCCTCTTCCCCGTTGGAAAATAATGCATGCTCTTCAGTTTTCAGTCTAACACCGAATACTCAGAATTACAGTGGTACCTCGGGTTAAGTACTTAATTCGTTCTGGAGGTCCGTTCTTAACCTGAAACTGTTCTTAACCTGAAGCACCACTTTAGCTAATGGGGTCTCCTGCTGCTGCCGCGCCGCTGGAGCACTGTTTCTGTTCTCATCCTGAAGCAAAGTTCTTAACCCGAGGTACTATTTCTGGGTTAGCGGAGTCTGTAACCTGAAGCGTATGTAACCTGAAGCGTATGCAACCTGAGGTACCACTGTAGAGTGCACCAGCTTGCCGCTCTACTTCTAATGTACCTAAGTATACCCCTTTGCCAGTTGGAATAAAGTTGACAAAAAAAGAAGTTGACACTGTGGTAACCCACAAGAAAGCTTATAAAAACTTAAGTGAGGCCTGCTGAATCAGGCCAATGGCCCATCTAGTCCAGCATCTTGATCTCAACCAAGTGCCCATGAGAAAAGCCTGCAAACAGGACATGGCATTCTGCATCTGACGGTGAAGGTAGAACACAGTTGTAATGGCTTCTATTATTTGGGTGTTAGCAATACACCATAGATTTGAATATTTTCATGCAGAAATGGAGAAAATCACAATTGTCCTAAACTTTTCTCCCCCTCATTCCTGCCCCCTGCAAGCCTTTAGAACTCTAGAATTCTATGGCTTCCATGTGGCTTCTTGAATACATCCAAACCTTCCCTCCATTAAGCATTTAGACATGCTTAATGTCTAAATTAAGGGAGAGAGGCAGGAGTAAGTGACTGCGGATCCTTTAACTGACCCACTTCAGAAGCAGAAATGTGCCCTTCCCCACTCCCACCTGCTCCTAGATGGCTACAGGAGAAAGACATGTGTTTTAAGAGCTTGGGCAACATATTTGGCTGGGTGCCAAACATTTGAATGTTCTCATGTTTCCACCTCCCACGGGCTATTACCTGGTCAGCTGCTCTGGGCAGGAGTAAACTTAAAAGATGCTAAAGCAAGTTCTGTGTTGGCTGCTATAATCCCTCATTCCATGTAGTGGAAAAGGAAGTGGCCACAATACTTGACAGGGGAAGGGGCAGCATTCTTCTTGGTTTTGCCGTGTTCCATCTTGGAGCAAAGTGCCTTGGTCTTCTCTTATCTCAAACCAGTTGCAGGGAGTCACCCCCAGATGATCCATTTCATCTTGGTCTGTAACTGACAGGTAGAAATAATTCAGCTTATTTGTTGTCAAAGCAGAATGTGGTAGGATTGAAAGCCTTTTTTTTCATACTAGGTCTCTCTCTCTAGGCTGACGCAACTACGTAGTCCTTCTAAAACTGCCAACTGATGCCGTGGTGTCCCTTGTGGCTTCCCAGCCACGTGGCCTCTTGCGGTTTCTTATTTGGATTGCTTCCTGAGCTTTGTGCCAGGCCGGAAAGAACAGGAAGTGATAGAGGAAAGAGAAATTAATCAGGGCTTCTCACAGGGGAGCAAGGGGCTGGGCAAACTGAAGGATGCTGCAGGCTTCACCTTTGCTCCTCAGTAGGATTATTCCATCCAAGATCTGTATACAGCGGTGGAAGACAAAAACCCTTGATGGATTCAATGAGTTGTAAATAACACTTGATGAATGACCTATGAACAACTTTCACTTCCTCTTAGAACATTGCTTTTACTTCTGTAGTCAACAAGGGTGTCTGGTCTGCTTAGTGGTACTGGTACAGTTTCCAGATTCTGCAGAGATCTGAATTAACCTGAGGACTGTAAAGCTCTGAATTCCTTGGTGTGTCCGGTTTAGATCTGATATCTATATGGCGCACAGCACGGATCCATATGGTTGAAATGCTAGGAGAGAAATCCCCCATAGCGGTCTCTGCTGCTTTTAATTTTTTATTTATTTTAAGTGCAGCTACCCCCATTCCCTATAAACATCAGGCCAGACTTTGGTTAACCTCCTCCTAAAAGTGTGAACTTCAGATGGGTAGATCTGGACGCTGTCTCTTTCCATGGGACAAAGAGAAGTTGGCAGTAGTTCCTTCACTAGAATTTACAAGAAGATGCAATGAGAGGAGTAAAAAAAACCTGCTTGTGGATCACTGCTTGTTCCCAGATTGCTTCGCAACAAGTCATTAAATTTGGGAGCTAACTCGCTGGGTAAAAAGCTCTGGCTCCTCCATCAGCAAACAGACCACCAGTTAAGTAAGATGTATTTATTATTCACAGGGCCAGCCCTAATGTACAAGCAGCCCAGAAGGTCACCTGAAGTAACAATATGTTTCAGGGTGTAAATAAAAGTATGGGAGAGAGAGAGAGAAACTTCAGAATTCCTGGGAAGGAAGGTTTGATATACAGCAGACTGAACAGCTCTTTTCTTTGGCTTTTATTTTGGAACACCAGTGTCAACTTAGAGTTACAACATGATTAAAGAGAGAAAATAAAACAGAAGTAAATTTAATTAACAACAACTGTTAAAAGAACTTGTTAGTTTTTAAAGGCAGCTGTGCTAAATAGGCAGCAGGCTTCATGGAGCATTTGACTGTGGCCACATAATGCGTGGTCAACTGACAGTATATGACCAATCCATTCACTGGCATGCCAATCCCACAAAGGGAGGAAGTTGTAGCCCCTTGTAGCATTCCATTAACTGAGACTCCTCTTTTTCCATACTCTGAATCTATGGCGTGTGGACAACATATGGCTATATAATTATACGTAGGACTGTGGCATAAAAAGAAACATGGGCTGGTGCATGTTTTGGACAATGGTGTAGAAACAGTCCTTAGTGAGTACAAGAGAAAAGATTATAAGAAGCAGAATATGGGCTACACAAGGTCCTGTCCTGTGCAGTGCTGAATGAGCAGCCCTGAGAATCATTATTTCTAACAGATGCTGCTGGACTGCTAAACCCATAACTAGATTGACTTACCTGAACTGGCCGAGAGGCCTTGATGCTCAGTCATGTTTCAGGCTTGGAGGGCACCAGAGTGCAAGACTTAAAAGTTGTGGTTTTATATATTTCCAGTTTCTTTTGGGAACAGATGGCATCTGCAGTTTTCAAGCAACTATTATTCTGTAATTCTTAAAGGAATCAATGAATGATGCTTAATCCTTTTGAGTTGCATGTTGGTCAGGGATGATACGCAATCCCAGTGGATAACTCTTAATTATTCAGTGTCGTTACATCTTTGAGAGGAGACGTCCATTAGAACTCTGTGTCTGCCATGAGTCTGGTGCTCTTCATTTATTTGATTATAATTAATAGCGTACGTTCTTATAACGTTTGGCATGTGGGAGGGGACAACATTTTAAGTAATCTCAATATGCTGAGGAAATGACGCGTGAACAAAATATATAAGTAATGAAGGCAGAGGCGAGTGGGTGTTTGTAGCTTTTTTTGGAGTAAATTTTGCCTTTTGATTTGGTGGCAAGGCTAGAGTTTATAAATATGAAACATATATGTAGATACAGAGCAAAAGAAACTCCCTCGAATTCAAAGAATTAAAAGCTACCTTGTGCTAAAACAGCAGTCTCCTTCATTGTGTGGCATGATTTGGACTATGCAGATTTGGAGAGCCACTGGTTATTGTTTGCTTTTGTTTATCACGAAATTTATTCTGCTACCCAGGCAGCCCTTAAGGTGCCTAACATTAGTGCTTTTCTCAAAATATTTTGATGTAGAAGATGACAAGTAAATTAGTGACATTGGGTAGGCTACTACAAAAATTATTCTGTGGTGTGACGTTTTAAGGAAGCTGCAGACAAACTGGAGAAGATTCAGAGCATGTAAAGAAAGGTTGAGAGAATAGATCTTGAAGAAGTGGCAAGTAGAAAATAAATAATATTTGTAGCCTATATGGATTTCAAATATTTTCATAAGCAGGTGAAGCAGAGTTGTTATATTTTCCAGTTTGTTTTTTTGTGGGTGGCAGGGAGGGCGAAAAGTAGTTAATGATAAGAGCAGAGCAGGTTGCCTAAGGAAGCCAAGGGAGGAGCTTTTTCAGACTGGCACTGGTACATCTTAAGATCTAGTGAGTCCTGTATCCATGCAATTTGTGTATGGATCTCTGAAGCACATTCCAGCACTAACCACCTGACTCTTGTAGAATGTGCTGTGGTTGCTTATGTCAATTGAAGCACTGGGGAAGTCATGAAAGCTTGTACAATTTTTGGTTGTTCTTCAGTTCTGTACAGAGGTCAGGTAACAGCTTAATGGCACAAGCAGCTTGTAGATGATCTGGCCTGTACTTGAGCGTGAGTCATTGCAAAATAAGGCAGATAGGAAGACTCTGTGGAGGCAGTTTTGTGGTCTGAGGGTTGATTCCGGAAAGTGAATCTGAAAAAATCTTGATCAGTGATATAAGGGTACACAGAGTTTCTGCATTAAATATCGCAAGCATTCATCAATAAGTGGTTAGTGTTGACCAATCATTATATACCCAATCGCTGCTTGAGGCAGGGCTCAAAACTGATAATGAGTACACCTTAGTTCAGATCAAAATCTACTGTCTAAAACAATTTCCAGATTGTGTATGTCTTGTTTTCAGTTCACCTCCTTGAATGGCGAAATTTGTACTTTTGAGAGTCTGTCGAAGCTCTCATAGCTTCATCATTTGGACACCAGGATGGGTGAAGCTACAATAGCTGAGCAATTGGAAATCCAGTTGTATATTGCAAATGCAGCCATATGAAGAGATCTGAACTGCCTTGGAAGAGACCACTTCTCAGTGTTGCTTTCGAGCAACATTTTTCACCAGTGCTTGAAGCAGTACTGGTGAAATGGGATCTGCAGTGAATCTCTGCGTGGCCCAAGGCTGCTGTGTTATAGGCCCTTCCTCAACTGTATCCTGCCATCAAAGGATCAGCTGACTTCCTACAGGGCAGCTGTTCTGACTACAAGCTCATGCTGCTGACAGCTTCTTGAGGGGCTGTGTGCTTAATATCTACTATGTCGGCTACGTGGAACTTCAGGCACAGTTAAGCTACCAGATCTCGTTCGCTCACAGTTTTCAGAGTAAAAATAAAGGAAAACAATGGGCTTACTGCTTCTTTTGCCCTTGTTTCTGGAAAGAGTCTTTAGCCAGTGCCTGTAAGGTCTGTAATGATGTTGTTTTTTCCAATTTTTTTTATTGATTTTCCAGATTTATAACAAACATAATAAACAAGAAAAACATTACAATATAGAAGAACAAACAAACATTTATCCTAACTGTTATAACCCCAGTTTTGTTACCAATGTTAGGTGACTTCCTCAAGTCCCCCTGGCTGAGTTTCCATGTAATGCATTGTAGCAGTTTTCCAATACTATTTTCAAATAAAATTTACTTGTTCAATTGACATCTTTCTTTCTTTTCATTTTGACTTTATCCATAGTATATAGAATTTAACATATTTAAATCCTGGGCCAATCTGTTACTCACAAGTAGTTCTATTTACCGTATTTTTCGCTCGATAACACGCACCTGACCATAACACGCACATCGTTTTTAGAGGAGGAAAACAAGGGAAAAAACATTCTGAATGAAACAGTGGATGTATCATTTTTGTGCTTCATGCTGTGGCCACAGACATGTGATCTGATGGTGAATTTGGGGTGACCCAATGCAAAAATCCTGAGAATCCCTGTGGATCCATGCTTTGTAACCACGTTTTTGCACCATTGCAGCCCCAGGCAACAGTGGGTGTGTGATTTTGGGGGGGGGGCAGGCTGTAGCCATGGACATGCTATGTGCTCTGATGGTGAATTTGGGGTGACCCAATGCAAAGATCCTGAGGATCCATGTTTTGTAACCACGTTTTTGCACCATTGCAGCCCCAGGCAACAGTGGGTGCGTGATTTGGGGGGGGGCAGGCTGTAGCCATGGACATGCTATGTGATCTGATGGTGAATTTGGGGTGACCCAATGCAAAGATCCTGAGGATCCATGTGGATCCATGCTTTTTAACCACATTTTAAGTGGGGAAGGAAGGAAAAATACAGAATGGACAAGGAGCACGAGAGGGGTGTGCAGAGAAGCAGCTGGCTAAGAATGCAGGAGAGGGGTATAACGGGAGGGAGGAAAGGAAGGCAAAAGTTTTCCCTCACCTACCCACCCAAGCCAGCCAGCTCTCTCTCTCTCTCTCTCTCTCTCTCTCTCTCTCTCTCTCTCCCTCCTGCATGTTTTCAGCAGCACCGGAGCACAGAGAGGACACTCTGCTTGCCTGGAGGGGAGGGGCTTTCCCTGCTCTTTGTTCCGTTTGAGCAAACACAGCAAGGAAACAGAGGAGGGTGGGCAGTAAGACCCTGAGGCAGAATGCAGGAAAGCAGCCACTTCCTCTTTTCAGGTTTCCCTTCTCCGAGACGCGCGATTTGATTTTTGCCTGATTTTTTTTGCCATTTGGCTCCAGGGACCACACATTCGCTCAATAACACGCACAGACATTTCCCCTTCCTTTTTAGGAGAAAAAATCTGCGTGTTATAGAGGGAAAAATACGGTAAATTATCTTAGCATATTTAACTAAATAGTCCTTAAATTTCTTCCATTCCTCTTGGTACTCCTCCTCCTTTTGGTTGCGGATTCTTCCAGTCAGGTCGGCTAACTCCAAAAAGTCCATCATCTTCATCTGCCATTCCTCCACTGTTGGTATTTCTTGTAATTTCCAATTTTTGGCTAGCAAAATTCTAGCTGCAGTTGTGGCGTACAAAAACAATCTAACATCTTTCATTAATGTCTGCAATGATGTTTGCCTACTGGGCAGGCTGTTCTTGTTCTTTGCATCCCCTGGAGAAATGAATGCTCATAGGCCAAAGGGCCAATCTGAGCTGTGCAACCTTTTGCAGGTGTTTCTATAACCAAATCATTCCCTTTCCACTTTTATTGTGTCCGTCCCCCTCCGCATTTCCCCCATGTATGTGGATGGATAAAAACGCATTAGCGCACAGACAAAACAAGCATGCAGGAGCTGGGAGCAAGGGCGGGTGAGCACCGAGGAGTCATGCTTTGTCGGATGCAGCATCATGGAGAATGCCCCTGGCAAACACTCTCCTTCCCAAAATTAGAAGCACATTCGCAAAGGCCTCTGCGTGCCTGCAAATTGTTTCCTCCTGTCAAGAGTCCGCAACCTGCATTTGAGACTGTACTTTTTCTTGCCTAACTGAAATGTTTGGTATGGAACGGAGCTGCTTTCTGAAAACCCTTAGCACTGTTAGGCCAGGGATTCTCTTGGAGGGGGGAGGTGCAGAATGGGTTTTCTCACACCCCATGCCATGAAATCCTTGTGATTCACCACTATGAGCTCTCTTTCAGAACCAGCAGAACCCCCAGGACTCTAGTTGATGAGAAGCAGCTTTTCTGGATGTGAAATGTGGCTGTTGTTTGGCAAAGCAGAGAGTGTATTGATGTTGTGATCAGCATGGTGGGTGACTAGCCAGTACAGTTCAGTGGAAAGGGCACTGGACTGAGAGCTGAACCTAAAGGGCCTGTTTTCAAGTTCTGCTTCAGGAATGGGCCCCAGGCCAAATATGCTTTTCCTAAACTCACCGTATGTAAATTGGGATAAATTGGGATAGCCTCACAGGTTTGTTGTGAGGCTAAAAACGTATAATAATCCAGAGAAGTATATATTTTGACGTATTTTTTTTGTCTTAAATGCTTGTAATAAGCTGCAGATTCAGGTAGTACAAAAGTTTGGATTAAATTACGTGTGTTTATAATATAAAATTCTGAGTTAATGAAGACCCTATGTTATGAAAGGTTTCTCTTATGGGAGTGGTAGGTCAACTCTTGATTCTTGTTCCTTAAGAATTAGAATTGACTTCAAAGATTTCCATGTTTCCTGCTTTATTTAGACTATTTGGCTGTTGCCCCACCCCCACCCCCGTGTGTAGAAAAGGTATCCAATAGCTCCTGTAGAAGAGCGTGCTTTATTCCAATACAGAGTTGATAGATGGTCAGGCTGGCTTAGTCGCTCAGCTCATTTTCCCTTGTGCTATTTTTGAACCTCTGCCATTGGTGGCCTTCACATGCACGGCAGCACTGGTTCCCAGCAGTTTTGTTCAAGTACTGTGCAAATGGGACTGCTAATACAGTGGTACCTCGGGTTACATACGCTTCAGGTTAAGATGCTTCAGGTTACAGACTCCGCTAACCCAGAAATAGTACCTCAGGTTAAGAATGTTGCTTCACGATGAGAACAGAAATTGCATGGTGGCATTGCGGTGGCAGCAGGAGGCCCCATTAGCTAAAGTGGTGCTTCAGGTTAAGAACAGTTTCAGGTTAAGAACGGACCTCCAGAACAAATTAAGTTCTTAACCTGAGGTACCACTGTACTGTGAAAGTCGAATGTTTGTAGCTGGTTTTAAGAACATTCGAACTACTCAGTCAGATCAGGACAAAGGCCCATCTAGTCCAGCATTCTGTTCTCACCATGGCTGACTAGATGCCTATGGGAAGTCCATAAACTGAACATGAACACAGCCCTCTTTAGTTTCTGGGGTTGATGGATAGCCGTCTCTTCCAGGTGCAGAAACATTCTCTTTGAGTTCTCCTGCACAATGGGGTTTGTGAAACTGTTGTCTTCGAAAATTAGTAAAGCTTATAAACCTGCACTTGTACCTTTTTGGCTGTGAACAACTCATTCTTAATCCCAGTTGTTGTAACTGTGGCCTACTTGTTAATATCTCTTTGGGGCTAAGGCTGTGCCCTGTGCTCTTTCATCCAGGACGGACCACCTCCTGCCTGTAGACAACCTTTCATTATCTCCTCTGGGGTGAGTGTGAGAGGTGCCAAGCTTGCAGGCTACTGCAGTTGCATTGGCGAGCTGAATTTGGCAGCAGAGTGGTCCTCTTGAACTGTAAATACATGCAATAAAGGCTCCCTGAGAATGGCAGAGCCAGAGGCTATACTAGGGTCTCTTTGCTTCCCCTAAAATAGATGCTCTTGACTCTTTCTTTCTTTCTTTCTTTCTTTCTTTCTTTCTTTCTTTCCTTCCTTCCTTCCTTCCTTCCTTCCTTCCTTCCTTCCTTCCTCAAACTGGAAAAGGAGTATCTACCAGTCAGCAGTCACAGATCCTCTTGAATCAACTGAATAACTTGCATCATATAGCGTTATCAGGTTACACTTTCAGTTTAATTATTCCACTTGGCGCTGTGTGTGTTTAATTTCAAACTTCATTTTGAGACACCTCAGGTTCTGCCGAAGAATGATCAATGTTCCCTCACAAAGGACAGTTTGGCAGTTAAGCTTCAAAATCGATTGCTTTTTATTTTATTTTAAGGCATTCTGATCCTGCCCTTTTGCTACCATAGAGCCCAAGTCTTAGAAAATGAAATGACATTAATGACATTAACAAGAAACTAACAAATGTTTGAATTGCATGTTTGTAGGGGGCAGTTACATATTTGTGCCTTGCCAATTACTCAGTTTCATCTGATACTTGATTTAGTTTTTCCCCCATTTATGAAATAAAGGGGGACAGTTGATAAACTAAATACTACATGGGTGTGAAATTACTCCACT
The DNA here is from genome assembly GCF_964270895.1 of Podarcis filfolensis. NCBI lineage: Eukaryota > Metazoa > Chordata > Lepidosauria > Squamata > Lacertidae > Podarcis > Podarcis filfolensis. Next base: position 53,154,723 of record NC_139609.1, on the reverse strand, counting down.
CATTCACAAATACAGTGGTACCACAGTTTTCAAGCTTCTTGGAAGCTGAACATTTTGGTTTTCGAATGCTGAAATGCTTCCATTTTCGAACGTGCCTCAGTAGTCGAACAGCTTCCGCTGTGTGTTTTTCAATTTTCTCAATGGAACTTGCAGCCAGCCCTTTGTGCCTCAGTTTTTGAACGTTTTGGAAGTCGAATGGTCTTCTGGAATGGATTACGTTCGAGAACCAAGGTACCACTGTAGAAGCTTTGTATGCCTGTAAATTGGAGCAGATTTGAACCTGTGATACTAAGGAGACATGGAGAAGGAATTTACCAGTACAGTCATATCTTGGTTGTCGAATGGAATTCTGGAAGTCCGTTTGACTTCCAAAACGTTCGCAAACCAAGGTGTGGCTTCTGATTGGCTGATTGGCCCCGGAAGCAATGCCGACAGCCGAAACGGATGTTCGGATTCCAAAAAACGTTCGCAAACTGGAACACTTATTTGTGGGTTTGCGGCGTTTGGGAGCCAAAACGCCCGAGTACCAAGGCATTCAACAACCAAGGTACGACTGTACTCATCACATTTACTCCCAAATGTGAGCTAATGTCTCAAAGGTTTTTGTAGAATATACAGTGAAAACAAGCCTGCTTATTTCTGTCAGCTCCAGGTTGCTCTTCTAAATAGTTTTGTCCTATGACCAGGCCTAGAATTCTCCCTCGCTGATCAGAAGCTGAATAGATTGGGTATGTGTCTTAGGAATGCTCAGGAAAAGTCAAGTTCCATTGTCTTCAGACTCTTCCGCAAACAAGGATTGGCAGTTTGGTTTCTCTTCCCTCCCCCGTGTGTTTCAGTGTTGTTGTTGTGTGTGGTGTCTAGAGGAGGAAACTTTATGCTGGGGGAGATCACACCCAACCTGTAAGCTGAAACATTTTGGCTCCGCAAGTGAGAGAGGTGCAGCTTGCTTCTGTAGCTCTAAGGCAGCAGCTTCCTGTTGAGACATGTTGGTGAACTTTTATCCTTCTTCAAATGCAGACCTAAGGGATGGGGGAGGGAGGGAAAAGGCCAGTTCCTATATGGGGACCATATGAATTGACCTGGTTCCAGCTGCTCTCATGGTCTTGCTGCTGAGAAACTAAAGAATAAAATGGACACTGGTAGGCTGTGGTTCTCATGGACCCCCCTGCCCTGATCCAGTCTGGCAGGGAGGAGATGGAGGGGAAGCCTCATTGTGCAAATGGAAGTCCTTGTTCAGGGTGTTTGCTGATGGAGCTGATTAGATGACTCTCTCCCTTAGTATCTGATTTATGTACCAGATCTTAAGTCACTTTAATGAGAATTAGCTGATGAGAAGAAGGGGTTAAATGGGCAGTTTGGTTCAACTGCGTGTATGAGAGGCCTATTGCTCTAGCTAAACCTCAGCTGTTAAGTGACATTATTTTAAAAATTGGTTTCTTAAATTGAAGACTAGAAAAAAGGACTTTGTGATTGTAAAGGAGTAAGCCCCACCAGTGGTTACATCCCAATACAGTGGTACCTCGGGTTACATACGCTTCAGGTTACATACGCTTCAGGTTACAGACTCCGCTAACCCAGAAATAGTGCTTCAGGTTAAGAACTTTGCTTCAGAATGAGAACAGAAACCGTGCTCCGGCAGTGCGGCGGCAGCGGGAGGCCCCATTAGCTAAAGTGGTCTTCAGGTTAAGAACAGTTTCAGGTTAAGTACGGACCTCCGGAACGAATTAAGTACTTAACCCGAGGTACCACTGTATGTAGATAGATGATTAAATCATTTTATTTATCTGTCCATTGATCTGTGGCAGAGGTAAAAGTGAGGATTGGACAGGTTTTGAATGGATTCCTTTATAACTGTAGTATATATTTTCTTCTACAACTTTGGATAAGAGGAGGCCTTCCACCACAAGGAGTGTTTGCCCTCTCTGCTTATACCCAAACAAGAAAATATTGCATGGCCAGGCTCACACAATGTGCTAGTTTCTCTGGATAGCTCAGTTATTTAGAGAGCATGGTGCTGATCAACGCCAAGGTTGCAGGTTCGATCCCCGTAAGGGACAGCTGCATATTCCTGCATTGCAGGGGGTTGGACTAGATGATCCTCAGAGTCCCTTCCAACTCTGATTCTATGAGAATGCCTCCGGAGGGCTGATGCGGACTGAGATAGGCCAGAAAGAGTTCCGATGTGGTCTTTGTCTTTCTGGTCTTCCAAGGTGCGGGGCTGGAACAGCCACCACAACATGTGAGTGCCACTACCATCACATACGTTTTGCAGAACTGTTATATGCAAAGTGATTTATGTCCTGCACCTTCAATATAAATAATATCCCCATGCTGGCTAACAGATCAGTCACAGCCAAAGTGCTACTACTACTATTAGTAGTAGTAGTATTCATACAAACTGATTCAGCAAATTATAACACCTGAAGCAGCGGCAACCCATTCAGAAGACAGTAAAATCAAACTGCGCTAAGAAATGCTTACACCAGCAGTTCTTTAAATAGCATTGCCATGCATGCTTTAATGCAGATGTTGCTCTTCAGTGCCGCTCTAGGAAAGCATGTGCCTAGTTGCGCACTTGGGACCATAACAAATAAGAGTAAACTGTGGCAAGGAATGGGAAAATGTCAAGAGATCCAGCCTGGCTGTGATAAATACCTACTGCAGACTCAAGTTGCCAGGATAAGTTTGCTTTGGCAAAACTGTGTACAGTAGAAATTACCCCTAGTGGGTAAGCAGAAGAAGGAGTTGATTGGAAGTCTTACCTGATCACATTTCAGAAGAAGTAGCTCCTCTGAGATAATTGAACTTTCTACATCCCATGGAAGGAGAACAGTGTTAAAAAGATAAAGAAAACACTATCATCATTTTAATCAGAAATTTTAACCTAGGATTGTATTCAGCTCTGCATAAGAGGGGATCTACTGGTGCAACAGGAATTCAGTTTCCTCTTCTCCTCCAAACTTCCCCAAGATTTGGTCCAACCTTGCAGAGCTGGTTTTGAGGGCGAATGGGGTTGGGAAAAGAGAGTTCCATTGCATGCACAGAAGTCTGTTATTTCAGTGGAGTTGCAGTGTTGGATACGCCCCCAGGTATTTTCAAATACATACAGCTCTCTTAACAGTATTAGTCTCCCACCCATTTTCATCCCTCCCCAACCCTAAACCAGATTTATCCGTCAGCACATAATCACATGATGGAGAAGGTGAGGTGAGTGGAAAACACCAATGCAGATGTTCAAGTTTCAAAGGCACCCAAGAGCTCTGATCAAATAAGAATGGGGCATTTTCACAAAACGGAGTGCATGTGTTAATGTTCCACTTCCATTTTTAAGTCATTTAGCCATCACTTCAGCAAATCGCATAAATTGGGCTAATTCAGCATGGGCATACAGTGGTACCTCTGGTTACAAACACTTCAGATTACAGACTCTGCTAACCAGGAATAGTACCTCAGGTTAAGAACTTTGCCCCAGGATGAGAACAGAAATCGTGTGCTAGCGGCGCAGTGGCAGCAGGAGGCCCCATTAGCTAAAGTGGTACCTCAGGTTAAGAACAGTTTCAGGTTAAGAATGGATCTCCGGAACGAATTAAGTTCGTAACCAGAGGTACCACTGTATATACTTGGGCAGACTTGGGGAATGCTTCATCTCTCTTCGTCACTCCCTAATGAATAATTGGGGACTGAGCCTAGATGCAGCAAGATGGCTCTAATGTTGTTGTTGTTGTTGTTTTGTGTGTGTGTGTGTGTGTGTGTGTATGCTTTTCCAGGTTTATACATTTCGCTACTTTTACAATCCTTTTAACATTTCAAAACTTGACTTCCTTCCCCCTCTTTCTGTCATTCCTTGTTTTTAATATCTTCTGCATATCCAAATAAACTTAATTTGCTCATTTATTCATCTACTTTAAATATACACTCTTATAAAACTGTAGGTTATTATAATAATCCTGCCAATGTTCTTATCTGTTTATAATTTATCTGTAAATATTCAATAAACCATCTCCATTGTTTTATAAAAAGTTTTGTTATCTTGATTTCTTATTCCTCTGGTTAGTTTCGCCATTTCTGCATATTTCACAAGTTTTTGTATCCATTCTTCTTTTGCCAGGACTTCTGCTTCTTTCCATTTTTGGTGAGTAACATTCTTGCTACATACAGGAATAAGCTTCTATACAGTTTAGGTAGTTCTGTCCCTATAATTCCCAAAAGAAAAGCTTCTGCTTTTTAAAAAAACAAATGTTATTTTAAACATCCTTTTCAATTCATTATAAATCATTTCCCAGTAAGCTTACTACATGACGACCACATATGATAAAAAGAACTTTTTCTCTTTACATTTCCAACACTTATTTGATTTAGATTTATAGATTTTTGCCAATTTACTTGGTGTTAGATACCATCAATATATCATTTTCATATAATTTTCTCTTAGACTATAAAATGCTTTAAATATTATATCCATATTCCACAATTGTCCCCATGCTTCCATATCTGTAGTATGACCAATATATCATTGAGGAATTTACTTGCTCATCCTTTGTCTCCCAATAATATTTTAAACATTTTAGACAGCACTTTTACATTACATTCCAACAGATCTCTCTCCAGTTGTGATATTTGTTACCGAAATGATGATATTGTATCTATATTGTTAATTTCCCTGATAATTCCTTAAATTCTTTTAATTTATACTCTCCTCCCTCTTGTTTTAATAAATTTCTATAAGTTGTCCACCCTTCTATCATATTCTTTTTCTTTACCGCTATAGCTTCCAATGGTGAGAGCCAAAGTAGTGCTTTTACCTCTAATAAATATACATTTCCCCCTAATTATATGATTTATAAATCCTTTGTGAACTTCCACCTTTTCATACCATAAGCGTGCCAACCAAAAATATTGTCATGACCTTCTAAGTCTAGAATATGTGAATTTTCTAATGTCATCCATTCCTTCAACCAACAAAGACAGGATGCCTCATAATATAGTCTCATATTTGGCTCTAATGCTCACTTTCCCATGAAACACATTTTCCCCTTCTTCTCTGCCCCCTGAATGATCTTTTCTGAGTTCTTGCGAGGCCTGATGACAACATGTCTCTTCTGTGCTGCTGATAGAAACAAGAGTGCGATGGTTGGGATTTCAGCTCTGCAGCATACTCACTAATCTGTTATTGGATGCCACCTCCTTTGAGTCTTATCAAGAATCTCCAGAACTTCTTCCTGGGTAGGTTCTGGCCTATGTCTCCAGCACAACAAATGAAATTAACTCACCTGGAAAGATGCAATTCCTTTAACATACCTTTATCATTTCATGCTCCTGAATTCTATATTAATCTTCTACCTCTGTCTCTTGTGGCTTTCCTTTAATCTTATTTTAAATGTCTACTCTCTGTTGTGTTGTTGAATCATTAGTGGAAAAACTTTAGCTCCCACATTTTTGGTAACCCTTCCTTCAGCCTGCTGTTTGTTTTTTGGTCTCCTTTCTCTATATGCAGAAGGTCTAGAGAAGGAATCCTCTAATAGTGACCTTGTCCTCCTACAGTGTCTTTGCAAAATTTACCCATGCTCACTGGAACTCATGACAGCTATGTTACACCTGGTTATTGTTAGCTGCTGCAGATACAAGATTTTGTAAGCATGAGATGAGTAAAATCACAAGAATGTGTCTCTAGAGGGTTTGTTTTGGAGTGGAAAGGGGGTTGTGTGTGAGTAGGATGATCAACAATTTCCAAACCATGTGGGTAAATCTTTTTCTTTTCTTTCTAAGTTATAGGCAAGGGTCTATAGTGCATTTACCACTGGCAAGCCTCCCTACTCTAGGGCCTAAGAAAGGGTGACCTTGCACTGAACCTAGACAGGACTCAAAAGCAGCAAGGCGTCTTGTCACTTGCAGAATCAGCTGCCCTCAATCTTGGGCTCTCCAAATCTTTGCTTTGGAGTATAATTTCCATCATCAGCATGGCCAGTGATCCTGGATCATGGAAGTTGAGTCTAAAACATTTGAAATACACCAAGTTGAGGGAAAGCTTTTGTAGAACATCTCTGAAGCTAGATTGTCAGGTATGACCTCCCTTCTTCCCTCATTAGTTTAGAGTTCAGGAGGACTGCAAGGGTTTCCCCAGGACCAGCTTTTGAGCTTTTGTATCCAAGAAGAGTAATGATAGGATTGGCCACACTTGATTAACCAGCCACTGGAGAGAACTGGTGGAGTAACTGTTTCATTCCCCCAGTTTTGGACAAGAATGTATGCTGCTCCTTGTAGCAGAAAAAAATATTATATCCTCTTAGATGTCCTTGTGCTGTGATGTATGTTTATGAAGTGCTTTGAGTAACTCAAATGCAAATATTGGTGTGTTTTTTATACGCAGGCTTTAATAATTGACATAAAGTTTCTGAGCATACACTGCTTCTCATTTTTTTGCCATTGAACTATCACTGTCCTTGTGGAATATGAAATCGAAGGATAGTTCTTCCGGGTTAGGTAATTAACCCCATAATCAGTCATTCATGTGATGGGCCAAGAAAAGGAGATGAAACTTTGAAATGGGATAAGTGGATGTTGGGTTGTATAAGATCAGAAACTGTCCCCACCCTTTTGGAGAAAGATCAGAAATTCAGCAGAACTAATTAATGAGGTGTTTGGTGAATTATGTCTGTGCACACAAGCTGCTTCTTATGTATGTCTGTCTATACACACAAATGCACACATATGGGAAAGACATTCAAGTAATGGAGGAAAGTTGGTCAGGAAGATGAACATGGGGAGGTTCCTTTGCAAATCAATCTCAAGAAATTTTGTACCTTTTTTTTAAAAAAAGTAATAAACCACAAATTAGATTGTATCCAGTGACATCAGATTTTATGAAAATGCTGGACAATCCTTGAACAATGCAGCAATATTTCTTTAAGACTTCCCCTCCTTCCAAAAATGTTGATTAGTCAAGTGGAATCCAAAGAAAATGGATTTAGAGACATTAAATGTTCCCCAGAACATGAAATCTGGAGAGCTTTCCTTGAGGCTGTATGAATGCCTTGCCCAGAGCTCTTCAAAGTATGTCTTTCTTTCATTTTGCCATTTATGGTGCCATCACAAGAATCTCAGAAAGATCCAGTATAAAAGCTTGAAGGTTTGGGAAATTTCTGTGTTAGAATATATATTTTAGAAGGTGTATTATGTAGGCCAGGAATTGCCAACCTGGTGCCTTCCAGATGCTGGACTCAAGGCTCCATCACCACAACCAGTGAGGCTGGTTGTATAAACTGTTATGGAAGTTTGAACAAGGAAGAGGGCACAGTCAATGCCTCAAGCAGTGCCTGTCACCGTTTCTGTATAACTGCACTCATCTGAGAAGTACCAGCTTTTTGTGTGATTTGGCCTGGACAGAGATATTGCAGTCTCCAAGGTCCTGGCTACTGTCATACCTTTCTGCCTTATCAGAGGCTTCTTATTCTTTAATCGTAAATGTTTAATCATAAACAAAAGCCTAGGTACTTTTTGCTAATTTTTATCTACTAATATCATTTAGCATAAACTATACTTAACACCTTCACACAATTCCATCTCAGGGTCCCACCTCTTTTGTCCAGCAGTCACCAGTCTTTTGGGGCCCATTGACACATTTGCAAATGGAAGAAACTGTTGTAGACACTGCATGTATCAAGGCCTTTTCTATTGGCTACAAAAGAATCCTGCTTTCATGCCTGATTTCGGACAGCGGGAGAGACCCTCTGGGCACCAGAGGCGGCCTCTGCAGCCATCTGTGTATGTGTGGGCACCATGCTGATGACCTCTGCCTTAGGCAAGCTGCACCATGTATGTCAGGCAATGGGACATGGGTGTAACTGAATAATTAAGTGTTATTAAAGGGAAAGCCCCATAAGCCTAATGAAGGAAGTGCAAAATAATTATTAAGAGAGTGAGGCATAATAGTGAAGCAACATAAAATGTTGCAAGGGTGTTGGTCTTCAGCATGGATGTAGCCAGGATTTTTGTTGTGGGGGGCAGACCTTTTGTTAGGGGGGAAGAATCTCAGTTTGCTATGTATTTTCATGTATTTTTTATTAATTTGGGGGGGAGCTACCCCCCCTTGGCTACCCCCATGATCTTCAGAGAAGACTGTGAGGCGGTGAATGTCTATTCAGGCATTCTTCTCAGGCAAGGAGGAGGAGAGCAAGGATGTGCTGGCCAGTTCCATCCTCTCCATTTAATCCCCATTGCTGCTTCAGTTCTCTCCATACATCTGGAGGTCCAACATTTATATCAGAGAGCCCACTATACTCTCTGTGTGAGAGATACAGAACGCCACACCATCACAAAGACAGCAGGCTCTCCACTCCAGTTTGTGGAATGCAGTGGCTCTTGCAGTGGGGACATGATGGAAAGGGTGGGGGCAGCATGTCCCTCCCCACCCACTCTGTTCCAGGCATGGCCATGGCCCTCCAGATGTTTTGGGACTACAACTCCCATCATCCCTAGCTAACAGGACCAGTGGTCAGGGATGATGGGAACTGTAGTTCAAAAACAGCTGGAAGGCCAAGTTTGGTCAGCCTGCTCTATTCTAATCATTTGGGGATTCTTTCTGCTCTCCATTGATTTCAAAACGGGCAGCACAAAACACTTGTGGGGAAAACATACCCAACACTGTCAGTTTCCGTACTGGTTTTTGTTGCTGTTTTGTAAGGTTTGGGTGGAGCTTTGGATTAATTATTGACTTGCTTGCTTGCTAGCACCCACCCTCCAGGAAATAGAAAGTTTAGACTAACAAGGACCAGGCTTTACAGGATCTGCAGCTTATTTTTTTTTCTTTTTTATATCTGCTGCTGTGAAAGCTGTAAGTAGATTTCAGAAGGCTTCACATAACCCTCTTGGTCCCAAATTGTGTCGCTGCTGTTCTTTTCCAGCCCCTTAATTGTGGAAGAGCGAGAAACATAGCTGAGTGGTTGTGCTACATGCTCTGCATGGAGATGTCTAAGGGCAGAAGTCTGCTGGATCAGGCCAGTCCAGCATCTTGACCTCATAGTGGCCCACCAGGCGCCCATGAGAAATCCTCAAGCAGGACCCAAACACAAGAGCACTCTCCCCTCCTGTATTTTCCAGCAACTGGTATTCAGAAGCATCACTGCCTGTGGAGGCAGAGCATAGTTTTCATGGTTAGTAGCCATTGAGAGCCTTCTCCTCCATGAATTTGCCTAATCCTCTTTCAAAGCTACCTAAGTTGGTGGCCACTATTGCCTTCTGTGAGAAATGAGTCCCATAGTTTAACTATGCAATGCATTAAGAAGTTCCAGGTTCATTCCCAAGCATTTCCTGTTAAAAGGTTCTCTTGTTGCAAGCCTAAGAGACACTTCTTCTGCTTGGGGTCTTGGAGAACAGCTGCCAGTTCAAATAGACAGTAGACTGAGCAAGGTAATTATTATTATTATTATTATTATTATTATTATTATTATTATTAATAATATTTATACCCCGCCCTCCCCGGCCAGAGCTGGGCTCAGGGTGGCTAACACCAATAAAATCACAGTAAAAACATAATGGGGGGGACCAATTTAAAATACAGGTTAAAATGCAATTTAAAATGCAGCCTCATTTTAAAAGTAGCCAATAAATCAAGACCACAAGGGAGGGAAACATAAGGGTCATACTGAGTCCAAACCAAAGGCCAGGTGGAACAGCTCTGTCTGGCAGGCTCTGCGGAAAGATGTCAAGTCCCACAGGGCCCTAGTCTCTTGTGACAGAGGTAGGTTCATATACAATAGTAGATTCATATATAATGTCCTCTGATACTTGCACTACCCTTGTTGTGTTCCTGTTCCTTCTTCTAAACACGGGAGAGTTATTTCCCCCTACATCTGATGGGGAGGTAGTTCATGTGGTGACACATAATTGTGGCATAATGATGATTTGATGCTGATTAACCTGTGTTCTTTCGAGCTTAAACTTCAAAGCTGTTGTAAAAAGTCCTAATTGGAATCTCTTTGAAAGTGGGTTAACCAGGCCCCAAGTCTATGTCTCTGCAATTGGTATCATGAAGTCTTTTCCCTCATAGATAGTCCTGTGGCAGCTGCTGTTGCAGTTGGTGTTGTATTCAAGTGCTCTAGGAACTTGAAAACAAAGATTTTGTTTTACATTAATGAAAATTATTTGGAAGACATTCCACGGGGCTGTTGCCGCTGCTCCAACTCCTCTCAGTCAGTCTTGCCAAACTACCTCTCACAGCTAACTGCCCACAGGCCTTGCTTGTTTGTGTAGTTTCAATGTTCAGATTCCATCAATTAAGCAAAGTTTCTGGAAAAGCCCTTCCCATACTCGTAGCAGTCCTAAATTTCCTTTTCAGTATTCTGGTGCTGTTAAGGCTTCGTATCTAAAGTGTACGGTTTTCACGCCCTGTTATGAAAAAGAATTTAAGAGTAAGATTTTCCAGATAAACTGTATTGTCTTTGTGTTTCTGTGTTTTTCACTTGAGTAATGGGAGAAGTAGATAGAATATGTACACAGAGGGATTTATAATCAGAGTAGGACTAGGCAGATGAAATTGCACTGGTTTTATGGTATCTTGCTACAACCTAACTGTCTGCAATCACAATGTTTTTGAGTGGGGCATTGCCACCCCCCAAATCAAGGAATTTCCAGGGGCAGGAGGGAAGTTCAGTGTCCTTCCCCCAACCAAGATCCTGAGTACAACCATTTAGCTTCTCTTGTGCAAGAGAGTTTGTCTGGTGTTTCCAAAAGCAGCATTTTCCTCCTTTCAGCATTCAAGATTTCCGAACTTAAGCTAGGGGAGTGGCTTATTGGAAGCAGATATCTGCATATACAGCGTAGAGTAGGGTGTGGGTGGGTGTGTGGGTGTGCGCACGCACGCATGCACCCCCCCTTTTCTTGAAATACAGTGGTACCTCAGGTTACATACGCTTCAGGTTACAGACTCCGCTAACCCAGAAATAGTGCTTCAGGTTAAGAACTTTGCTTCAGGTTCAGGACAGAAATCGTGCTCCGGCGGCGCAGCGGCAGCAGGAGGCCCCATTAGCTAAAGTGGTGCTTCAGGTTAAGAACAGTTTCAGGTTAAGTACGGACCTCTGGAACGAATTAAGTACTTAACCTGAGGTACCACTGTAGTATGAAAAATACTCTGAAATGGCACATGGCTCAGATCATCATGTCCTGCCTCACCCAGCTGCTGCTGCTGCTGTAGCAGCGTCTCATGAATGAATGCAGGTCACTGGTTAATACAGAGCACTTTGCAACACATACACAAGCCATCAGCAAATTGTCCCCCCAATTCCCCTGTTCACAAAGATAAATGCAAAACAATTTAAGTAAAAAATAGATAAAAATTTATTACAAAAATAGACCGATGGACCAGTGTCCACTCTTGCATTCACTCTGTCTCTCTCTCTGTCACAAAAAAATATTGAACAAACAAACAAAAACACTTTACAAAATAGGAAATGCACCCTGCTGTTTCTCTGATTTCCAGAACATGCCAAGAACGATGAGAAGGGGTGGACTCCAAGGAAACAGCTCTGAGCATGCTCAGAACACACACCCATGATTTGGATAGGTCTACCCAGAGGCAGACCTATGAATATTGCACCAGGAATGTTTGTGGGACACGGGTGGCGCTGTGGGTTAAAACACAGAGCCTAGGACTTGCCGATCAGAAGGTCGGCGGTTTGAATCCCCGCGACGGGGTGAGCTCCCATTGCTCGGTCCCAGCTCCTGCCCACCTAGCAGTTCGAAAGCACGTCAGAGTGCAAGTAGATAAATAGGTACCGCTCCGGCAAGAAGGTAAAAAAAGGACTAACACTAGTAAACTGCTATTTTTTCCTATGGTTATTCTGCCTGGACATAGCAGTAGCAGTGTAGTTTTATATTGAAAGTCGCCAGTCAGCATGCCCAGAATATGCAAGAAATGTGTGTCTAAATTTAAATGGAAGGATAATGAGTGTATGGGAGCCAGGAAAGGTAGTGGCTTTGAGATTTTGTCAATTTGGTGACAACTTTGCATGAAATGTCCCTTGATAGGGCAGTACCCCAGAGCATTCCCCACTGCTTTCTCTACTTTGCCTCACCCCCGAAGTCCTTTAATACTGAGGGGGCAATCCTTAGCATATATAATGAGGGGGGAATAGGCATCTTAATCTTTCTTTTTTTTTCCCCAAGGCTAGGATTCTTTGCCTTCAGAACAGACCCTCTCCTACCCTCTCCCTGGCTTCAAGTACACCTACAAGCACAAAACTCATTTTACTATTCTGATTAGGGCCCATACCAAGTTGGTGTGGTTGTTGGAGAGGTTGTTTGTGTAAAAAGTGGTCCCGTTTTCTGTGTAGGATCCCTTCAAAGTTCCTTGTGCGAATCATAACAAATCATTGTAAAACTGACCTCCAAGATGCCTGTTGAGTGTTTTTGGGGTGAGGGAATCACTGTTTATTCAGGGCAGATAACTAGTTGCTGGTAGAGGGGTTTTTGGGGGGAGTGAAAGGCAATTACTATAGCTTTCTAAATTTTGGCCCATCGCACTTACATTCCCAGTCACCTTTGTAATGGCATGCGAGAGGGGGCTGCTGTTGAAGATCTTTTATGCATTACTTTTTCCTAATGCAGACGTGTTTGCCAACCTTTTTCCTGTCTACATTCACACATCACAACAAGTCAAATTTCTGGCTGATCGTGTTATTGTGCATGCTGCCTGATCACTCCTGCTTCGCTCCTTTCCCAGCGCTGGTGGAAGAAATAAACCACACTGCCCATGCCCAACAAGCCGGAAAGCCTGGCTTATTTTCATGTGCACATTTGGCCTGTATTTTAGAATGGTGACACAGCTGTTCATTTGGGGGCAGGTTACTTGGATCGAAAAGCCATCCAAACAATGCCAGGTATACACTTTTCTCCTGAGAGGGAGCTTCACCTCGGATGTCAACGATTGCCTGAGAATTTCTTTCTTCCCAGCAGTTCCTGTTGTAGACACTTTAGAGAAAACTTGTGGGGCAGGGGGGTTGTTAGCAGAGCCAGTCATATTGGTTGGCACTGCTGGGGCAGCTGCTAAGGCCCACATCCCAGCAAAGGGCCCAACACAGGAGCAAGTCAGTGGAGCAGCTGTTACCACCATTGCCTGTTTGCTCAATCCCACTCCCCCCACCCCCCCACTGCCGCCAACGCAGTGGTGGTGATTTTATTCAAAGAGAGAGTGAGAGCAATTCAAGGATTTGTAGGCATGCTAAAGATGTCTTGGAGAGGACTCAAAATCTGGACCCTGTGCTACTCATCTTATGAGTAGCAATAGGACGTTGAGACTTGGCTGCACTTGTGTCTGGGACTTGTGTAGGGAGGCCCGTGTGTGTGTGTGTGTGTGTGTGTGTGTGTGTATGTGTGGTTTTTGTTGAGATGGAACAAACTGTCTGGTGTTCAGCAAAACCAACTTGGCGACCGAAGCTTGTGTCCCAGATTGCTTGAGAGCTCCCTTCCTTTAATGTACCCGCAGCGTCTTCTGCGAACACATGTTTTGCCTGCTCTTGAACTTTTCTGGCATATCCTGTGCCCTCCTGAATGTTCGCTGGCAGCCTGATCCCTGGGCACCCCTCGCAGTGCTGTGTATGTATGAGAGGGAGCGAGAGAGACGGACTGACTATGAATAAGAGTGTGTTGGGAGCCGTGTGCGGACAGCAAGCCTCCCCTCCATCCCTCCCCCTTTTCCCTTTGGCTAGCTGCTCCAGTTCTGATCTCCTTATTTGGCTACACTGTTCCCAAAGAAGGGGTGGGGTGGGCTGGAAGGGGAGGGGAGGGGGAGCAAGGGAGAGACTGGGTGACATCACAGAGCTCGGAGCCGCAGGAAAGAAGTTGCTTGGGGAGTGTGTGTGTGCGTGGAGGGGCGGAATCACCACCAAACACTTGAGCCAAGCTCGTTGTCGGCAGTTTCTTAAAAAGGAGATGTCTGTACTGGAGACCTTTGTTGTGCTCTGTCCGGGAAGCTCTCTAGCCAAAGGAGACACCTCTCTGTTCTCAGCTCCCCCAGGAGCAGCTGGTGGGGCTGCCGCAAAGCATGTTGTTGCAAAACATTTAGCTGCTCTGGGGGAGCAAAGGGGAGTGGGAGTGGAAGTGGCAGGCACTATTTCAAGGCCCACTGACACAGCCTGGCTGGGGATGGGAGTCTGCGCCCAGCACACATCTCCCAGAGATGTTTCTGAAGACTTGGGCCATTGAGAGTACTTCTGAGTAATCAGCCCCAAAGGCTGTGTGTGTCTGTATCTGTGTTTTCTCCTCTTTCCCCGAGATGCCAAATCATTGTATCCTGGAAAAGAAGGGGAGGAAAAGCCAAGCAAAGGGCCAGCTTTAAACCATCAAGTCTACAACCCTGTCCGCACTTAGCTGGGAGTAAGCCCCAAGGAATTCGGCAGGACTTACTTCTAAGTAGACTTGGTGAGGATTGTGCTGTAAGACAAGTTTCAGTTTTGAATTCAGGGGTTCCTGCCAGTGTTCAAAACTCCCATTGTTCTAGGTGCATTTTGCGACAGGGAATTTCATTAGCATGAGCAGTTTCTGAGCTCTGGGTGCAGTACCACGCCTAAGATTTCAGATTAAAACTGCAGAGTGGAAGGAGAGGAGGACCTTTTCTGCCTCCCCACTTCCAGCTACTCTCTGAAGACTGGAGAAGAGACCCTCTTTAGAATATTAGGGGGTGGGTGGGCAGGGGAAGGACTAGAGCATGTGAAAAATGAGCATAATATTTTAGCTGCAGTTCATTCATTTTCAGCTTTGTATTCTTGTTATAAAAAAAGCGTGCCTAGACATTCTGTTGTTGCGCCCATAACCTAGGTTTAAGGTGCCATTTAGCTCTTAGCTTTCATATCTCAGTTTCTAACACTGGTTCCTGTATACTAAGTGCTAGAATGATTAAAACATGTTGGTTTGCAATTAAAATGAATCTTCATACAACTTAAGAACATAACAAGAAATTTGTGGTCATGCAGCCTACATGCACTGTGGAATCATATCTGCTTAGAAGCAAGAGACTGGTTTCTGTTTGTTTCTCTCTGATACTGAGTAAGATCGTGTTCTCTGATACTCAAGCAAGATTAAGACTGCAACCCTGTGAACATTTGCTTGGAAGTAAGTTCCCACTGGAAGTGGAATTTACTTTTAAAGTCAACTTGCATAGCATCAGGCCATAAGTGTTTAGAACTTACCAAAGGTAAGGGCTGGTAAATGGACACATTAGTGCAGCAGTCAGCAAACTTTTTCAGCAGGGGGGCCAGTCCACTGTCCCTCAGACCTTGTGGGGGGCCGGACTATATTTTTTTTGGGGGGGGGAGAACGAATTCCTATGTCCTACAAATAACCCCGAGATGCATTTTAAATAAAATGACACATTCTACTCATGTAAAAACATGCTGATTCCCGGACCGTCCGCGGGCCAGATTTAGAAGGCGATTGGGCCGGATCTGGCCCCCTAGCCCTAGTTTGCCTACCCATGCATTAGTGTCTTTCCATGAAATGGAAAGTAAATTTCTATGTTTGGTAGGTAGAGTCATCAATATTCATTAGAGAATTAGAGATCTTCTACATAAAGCAGAAGTACAAGATCATGATGCAGGATGGCAGATCCTGGTTCCTGGTCCCTGTGATTATCCCGGGTCCAGTAGGAAGCCGGCAATAATAAATACAGTATGTGGCAATGTGTCTTTTTTATAAATGCTTAACCTCAGAAATGAGATTTTTTTTCTTCATGGTTTTTTGCATAACAAAGTTGTCTTTACCAAAATGGCCTGGTTCCTCAGAAGTAGTAATAGACAGGGGCTTTCCTGATTGCCCCCACTTTTCCTGATTGGGAAAGACTGTGGTATGAGGTGAAAATCACCTCAAATTGAGTGCAGGCACTTTCTGTCTACAGCTCTCTGAAACTGGAGCAATTACTCCTTCCTGCTGATCCGACCCAATTCTGGAGGGTCCTCTGACCCTCCAGGAGATGCTTTTCAGGAAACTCAGGAGACTGCAGGGTGAGGGCAGGAAAATCCCCTTCTACCAGCCTCATTCTTAAAGTATTTCTTATTATACAAGCCACTGTGTTTGATATATGCTTATGATTCAGCATTCAAATCAGTATTTAATATCTAAGATCCAGTATTATAGTCAGTTACTTTTTAAAAAGACACTTGTGGAAAAACCTTATTAAAATTGAGAAAAAGCACATGTTTTAGTGTGGCTGCATTTGAACATTGATTGTTGTTGTTGTTGTTGTTGTTATTTGTTTCTAAAGTTTTCTGTCATGTTTTGTGGGTTATTGTAATGGTTTTTATTGTAATGCATTGTTTTCTGATTTTATGTTATGCTTTTGGCTCTTAATCTTTTGGTCAGTTGCTCAGAGACTATCTTGTAGTGAGAGACTAATAAGTCAAATAAATAATAAGAAAAAGGTATTATGCTGTGTGCGATGGGGTTCAAAGAAACAATCATTTCAAAAATGTTGTGTTGTGTGCCATGGGGGGTTATCTGACTCTCCCTTATACTAAGTGAGGCTGTTTAATTAATCCCTGCTTCAGCTCAAGTAACTTGTTAGGGAGTGTGTGTGTGTGTGTGTGTGTGTGTGTGTGTGTGAAGATGGGTGACATCTAATATAGCACGAGCAGCTGTCCATTCATGCAATGGCTTCTCTTTCTTTTTCTCCCATCTCTCCCCCCAAATCTGCTTCAGAAGGTTAGGGGACCCTCCGAAACAGATTTTGGGGGGTGGGGAAGTGAGAAAAGAAGCCACAAGTCCCACTGTGTAAATGGATACACATCACTGAATATCACCCAGTGTCTCTTCGTTTCCTTAGTCAAATGTTCAGATTATTGTAAGAATATCACAGTGTGGCTGCAATAATGGTAGCCTTGAATGAACCAATGGGTTTTGGATTGTATGTTCTGTGGCTTGGAGAACATCAACACAGAGAGATGTGAAACATGTATATGTAGAAAACCAGGTGTATGTCAAACACTAAAAAAACCCCACACTTGGCCGTATTGATTTCCAGACATTAATGCCAATCTCTCTCTGTGTGTGTTGAAAAGATGCATGTTTATAATGCTTTTGAAGGATGATCAAGCCCCCAACAAGAGAGAGAAAGAAAAGACTGACCCTTCACACTTCTCCATTTACTTTTGATTGAAAGAGTACAGTTGTATAGTCTAGAATTATAAAGAAGAACTAGGAGTCCGCAGGTGTGGTTGATTAATCAGCAAACTTTTCTTGCCCTTAGGTTGCTGAGTTGCCGTTTGGGGCTCAGGGTCAGAGCCCAGAGCAGCCATCACAATAGCGTCCAACAGCTGGAACGCCAGCGGCAGCCCCGGGGAGGGGCGAGAAGATGGACAGGAGGGAATGGACAAGAGCCTGGACAATGATGCCGAAGGAGTGTGGAGTCCAGACATTGAACAGAGCTTCCAGGAGGCGCTGGCAATATACCCGCCATGTGGCCGGCGGAAGATTATTCTCTCGGACGAGGGCAAAATGTATGGTGAGTGAGACCGTGTCATGCTTCTATGTTCATGTGGCTTAAACCAGATTCCATGCAAGACACCCGTTCATTGCACATTGTCCATTCAGATGGCCGCAGCTTTGGATATTTATTTATTCACACTTATCCCACCTTTCCTTGCAGTTGTTCAGTGTGATTTTCATCTTTTCCCTCCCCCTTTTTACTTACAAATATCTCGAGAGGTAGGTTACGGTTGAGAGAGAGTGACTAGCCCAAGGTGAGATTCGTGACTGAATGGGGATTTGTATCTGGGTCTCACTAGTCCTAAAAAGGTAAAGGTAAAGGGACCCCTGGCCATTAGGTCCAGGCGTGACCGACTCTGGGGTTGTGGCGCTCATCTCGCTTTATTGGCCAAGGGAGCCAGCGTACAGCTTCTGGGTCATGTGGCCAGCATGACTAAGCCACTTCTGGCAAACCAGAGCGGCGCACGGAAACGCCGTTTACCTTCCCGCGGGAGCGGTACCTATTTATCTACTTGCACTTTGACATGCTTTCGAACTGCTAGGTTGGCAGGAGCAGGGACTGAGCAACGAGAGCTAAAACCGCTATACCACATTGCCTTCTGTATCTGAGGATTTGAATGAGGATGTCTTCGTTATTTATTTATCATCTATTTACAGCCTAAAATATTATGGTGTAATAGCCACCATGTTTTGTTTTGCAGGCACATACCAAATCCCTTCAGCTGCTGGCTAGGGAGATCCAGGTGGGGGAGTAGGAATTTGCTTCTTATAAACATTCTTAGGTTTAAAATATGTACCTCTGACACACAGGCCTTAGATGCTAAAAGTGTGTTTTGCTTTTGGCACTTCAGGATGTTTCTTTCCAGTCCGTGTGCCTGACTTGGTCCCTGCTGTGTTTTATCTCCCTGATCGCTTTGGCTGGTAATAAAGGAGATGGACTACCCAAAGATCATCTTGAGAGAGGGGAGATGAAGTGTTTGTGGAGGTGGCTGTCTTGGAGTGGATAAAGAACTCCAGGGTAGCGCTGAACTCTTCTTCCCCAGATTGTTGACTCACATCTCCTTTGTACTTCCCTAGGTCTACATATCCCTCCCACTCCCTTATGCCTCATCTCTCCTCTCCCTCCCACTCTTTTCTCTGCCTGGCTTGACTGACTGGTTTGGTAAGCTCATTCCTGTCAAAGGAGAGATTGATTTTCGTCTGCTTGAGGATCCCACATGCCTGCCGTTGGGTGTGAAAGATGGTGTATCTTCTCGCAAGCAAAACACTCTATTCTATTTTTTTAGGTTTATCACCTTCCTTGTATTGGGGTTTTATTAAATGCCACAACAGGGTCTACATCTGTGATTTTCTTGCTTCTCATTATGATACTATGACCTCAGATAGGCTAGGGCTGCAATCCTATATGCTCTCACTCCTGAGTAGGCATTTATAGAAACACGCTGGAATTCCAATGAAACAAACTCTCCCATCTTTCAGTTGACTTCTTTGTGCCCTCATTAAGTTGGTGATTTAATGTGCCCTCATTAAGTTGGTGGTGTTACAAATTCATACCCTTAGCTTATCCCCGGGGTATGCTTACTTATTATTTTAAAATATTTCTAGACTGATTTCCTGGGCCATCCCCATCCAAAATGACTTACAACAATAAACTACCATAAACAATCAGAAATACTTAAGAGATATTTTACTGTAGTCCATTGGTGGGGAACCTTTGGCTCCCCAGATGTTGTTGGACTACACACCCCATCATCCCTGACCATCAGCTTTGCTTGCTAGGGTTGATGGGCACTGGAGTCTAGCAACATCTGGAGGGCCACAGGTTCCCAGTGCCTGTGTACCGTGAGAGCTCGGTTAACAGAAGAAGGCTCAGTTGTCGGATATTAATTCGTTGCAATTCCTTTTCTATTTTTGAGTTTGTATACACATTCTGTTGCAGATTTTAATTGTCATGGTTTTATGCCAAGCTTTGAGATAACCAGCCTGCATCAGTTGGCTCCAGTAAAAACCCAGTAGCCGTCTTCATCCACCACCTCCAAAACAGAAGTGCTTTACTTGTGTAAGCAGTGTTACGTAGGAGCCACAGACTCACAAGATCACAACTCCAATGTTAGGTTGATAAGATGAGTAGGTCACTCATATGGATAGGAATTTTTCTCAGGCTGGCCCCTGGCATCTTGTTGGAACCAGCACTCAGTGTAAAAATGGTTTCATGGGAATGGGAGGGAGGAGAGGAGATTATGCCTTATCAGTTGCTGTTGTGAAATGGGCGGTAACGAAGACAAAAAGGCTCATACACTACACAACATAAGCTCTCTCGCTTATGAAAGGAATGGGTTGTAGATCCTGAATTGCTCTAGATCAGCGGTTCTCAACCTGTGGGTCCCCAGATGTTGTTGGACTACAACTCCCATCATCCCTGAGCTCTTGCCTTGCTAGCTAGGGGTGATGGGAGTTGTAGTTCAACAACATCTGGGGACCCACAGGTTGAGAAAGGCTGCTCTAGATACTTTTATGCAAGGTGAGGAGGTGAAGAAGAAAGGGCAGCTTTGGTCCTTTTGCCATTGAGATGATACATTTCTGAACTCTGTGCCCACCACCCCTAAGAAAGCAGTTAAAAAGTAAAGGAGGGAGGGTGAGAATGAAGGTCCCTGACTCCTGATTGGTTTGAATGTGATAAATCCATGTTGCCACCATAATTGGCTTAGTTAAGTAATTCTGTCAGTCTCCTCACATTTAAGTAACCACAGAAGGAGAGGTAGGGGTGGACTGCCAAGCTCTGCCCCTTCCACAGTGTTAACTTGTCCCAATTCAGAGCCTTCCACAAGTTTGAGAGTGAGGATCTGAAGTGGGATGCTGTCTCTGGTCACGATTGTGCTGGGTTCTTCTATGAAGGAAAGAGGCTCCTTGTTTCAGGCAGTTGCCCTCAAACTTGTGGAAGGTTCTGAACCGTCTAGGGGTGTCATGTTGCAGGGGTGAAGCTTGGCAGTGTGCCCCTTGTGTCTTGCTTAAATGTGAGGAGATTGAATAGCCAGATAGGGCTTGAATATCTTCCCTTATGCCAGTGCCTCAGGTTGTGGTGGCAGTGGCGATCGTAGGGTTCAGGCACAGTTTCACCCAAACTGTTTCGTGTTGCTGCAGAGTGAAATGTTGTAAACAGACACGTATTGCTGCTTCCTACTCATCAGCTCCTGCTGTGATGTCATAATTCTATGTTTGTGACCTCAAAGCACTATCTCCATAGGAATGGATCATCCTGTTGACAAACACTGGATTAATGACCATGCTGAATGAGTCAGGGATCGGAAGAGAACATTGCCTGTTGTTTTAAGTGCATAATTGTTTGTCCTTTTTTTTGTTAACATTGTTTGAGCCTCCCCAAGTGTAACTGCTGTTCTCCTCCTGGGACACTAGCCTCCCAACCGTGCAGTAGCTGCTTTATCTGTGTGCAGCTCCTGTAAGACTGTGATAACCCTAGAGGATAGCTCAATCGGTAATACACGAGGCTCTTATCCTCAGGGTCATGGGTTTGAGCTGCACTGCAGGACTGGGCTCATGGTCCCTTCCAACTCTGTGATTCTGACATTGACATGATTCCAGCCATGACTCCTTCCCACAGAATTTGCACCATGGAAGGAGAGAGGCTTCCCAATTCCATGTACAAAGGTGCAGATGGATAGAGTCATGCAGTTTCAATATTGTCCAAAATGCTCATGGATAAACAGTTCCCATGTAGCTGGGAGAATAGATATACATATTCAGCATAGTGCATGGATGCTGAAAATGATTGGCTAGAATTGGTAAGGGATGTCTTCCTCAAGTTACGTTGTCGCCTTTAGTAGTCCTAGTAAAGGTAAAGGTAAAGGGACCCCTGACCATTAGGTCCAGTCGTGGCCGACTCTGGGGTTGCGGCACTCATCTCGCTTTATTGGCCGAGGGAGCCGACGTACAGTTCTGGGTCATGTGGCCAGCATGACTAAGCCACTTCTGGTGAACCGTTTACCTTCCCGCCGGAGCGGTACCTATTTATCTACTTGCACTTTGACGTGCTTTCGAACTGCTAGGTTAGCAGGAGCAGGGACTGAGCAACGGGAGCTCACCCCATCACGGGGATTCGAACCGCTGACCTTCTGATTGGCAAGCCCTAGGCTGACTTAGAATCATAGAATCATAGAGTTGGAAGAGACCACAAAGGCCATCGAGTCCAACCCCCTGCCAAGCAGGAAACACCATCAGAGCACTCCTGACATATGGCTGTCAAGCCTCTGCTTAAAGACCTCCAAAGAAGGAGACTCCACCACACTCCTTGGCAGCAAATTCCACTGTCGAACAGCTCTTACTGTCAGGAAGTTCTTCCTAATGTTTAGGTGGAATCTTCTTTCTTGTAGTTTGGAACCATTGCTCCGTGTCCGCTTCTCTGGAGCAGCAGAAAACAACCTTTCTCCCTCCTCTATGTGACATCCTTTTATATATTTGAACATGGCTATCATATCACCCCTTAACCTCCTCTTCTCCAGGCTAAACATGCCCAGCTGTGGTTTAACCCACAGCGCCACCCGCATCGCAGTAGTCCTAGTAGTTCACCATTAAAAATGGGAATGCTGCAGGTATCCATATCCTGGAAAGCCTGCCCCAATCCTAAACATAGGTGAATAGGTTGTGGTTACCCATTTTGAGAGAACTTGTTGTGTTCAGTGGCGTGTTTTGTTATTCTTCACATGTTCTAGTGCTGAGCCCTGGCACTAAATGCATACGCCTGATGTTGAAATCTGGCCTGAGTAGTTATTTTAGCCCTGGGGTTGCTAACATTTTTGGACTTGTAGACCCTTTTGCAAACCAGAGAAACTGTTGAAGACACAACCAAGCACATTCCACAGCCTAATATATTGGCTACAACAGAATGCTGCTTTCAAGCCTGGTTTCAGCTGGGAGAGGAGACCCTGGTGGCACATGTGTGCCTGCAGGTGACAAGTTGACGACCCCTGTTTTATCCACTTTACTTATATTTTTAATGTGGCTGAGTACTTGTGCTCCTGCCATAACTGTTTTCCATGCCTTCTTACCAGGAGCCTGCCTAAAGGGGAGATGACACATTGCACCTCCCCTCCCCTTTTGCGCCCCCAACATGGCCCAGGGTCTCTCTGACAGGCAGGGGTGGAAGGTTTCTGAAGAGGCACATTTTTTAGATTTCTCCAGGAATAGCTGGAGTGCCGCTGGGGAGCTTGGCCTTTGTTCATCAAGCCCAAGTGTACAAACTGGTTTTTCCAGCCACTTGGAGACATCTGGCAATCGCTTAAAGAAACAGCAGCCCTATTCTGCTTCTGCCTTTTAAAAATTTGGCTGCGCTCTCCCCCCCCCCCCCCCGTCTATTTTTTTTAACCCTGTTTTACACTTTACCCCACCTCTGCTTTTCTTCACTCTCTAGAAATCTCTTCTTGACTGCATGTGCAATGAGAGTAGAGCAGCATAGAGTTTGTTGGTTTTTTTAGTTGGCCTCTCTCCCAGAGTATGACTGGAAGGAAAGGGGACACGCCATCTGCACTTACCTTTTCAAGTGAGTGAGGAGAGGGAAGTCTCTATTTTAATTGGCTGCAATACCAATAGCCTGTTCGTTCCAAGACCTGTCTTGATGGGAGAAGCTGGTTTGGATCCCCACTTGTGCCCATCCTTAACCTTACTTGGTTAGAAGACAGCTTGAATCACTCAGGTGCTCTGCCACAGATCTGTTATGGCCTGGAATGTTGCAGCTTTCCTCTTTTGCCTAGTAGACTTTGCAAAACTCATGTGGACTTTAAAGTAGGTAGAAAAATGTAAAGTAGCAACACTGATAGCACCATATGTTCAGGGCACAGGCTGGAGAGGGTCTTGTGAGTTCCATCTTCATAGGACTTTTGCTATCCATAATGAATGAGTCGGAGCTGGCCTTGTGGTATTTGGAAGGACAGTCCCTATCAGGAACAAAGACAGCTTACCATTGCAAACAGTCGTGGGCAACAATGTAAAAATAGAGTTGCATGTCTGCTCTACTACTTGTTGCCTTTGTCTCCTTATTTATATTGAATAATTGAATTAAAAGTTAATCTGGATTGTTAAAATTGTTTGCCTTATTGTAAAGTCTTAGTCCTGATTTTTATAGTGTTGTGGCCAATGGTTGCTTTATATGTTAGTTTTTCGCTGCTTGCATTTTAAGGAACAATTGTAAAATGGCTGAAGATGGGCAGCTGTATGACCTGGAAATATAGGCATTCAGCTTTGGCAGTTTGCCTGTTGCATGCCATTCACCTATATCTACTGGGCCACATGCTATAAAGATGCACATTCTTGACCATCTTTCACCTGATGCTTTTGTGTACTTATAAATATGGAAGTACGGTTAAATAACGTAGAAAGCAGCACTCAGTTTTTCTGCTGTGAAGTTACAAGTTTCTGCTCTTGCAAGTAGCAACTTCCAGTTTTATGAATCCTTATTGCACTTTTAGTGATGTATGGAAGTGAGAGCTGGACCACAAAGAAGGCTGATCGCCGAAGAATTGATGCTTTTGAATTATGGTGCTGGAGGAGACTCTTGAGAGTCCCATGGACTGCAAGAAGATCAAACCTATCCATTCTGAAGGAAATCAGCCCTGAATGCTCACTGGAAGGACAGATCCTGAAGCTGAGGCTCCAATACTTTGGCCACCTCATGTGAAGAGAAGACTTCCTGGAAAAGACCCTGATGCTGGGAAAGACTGAGGGCACAAGGAGAAGGGGACAACAGAGGACGAGATGGTTGGACAGTGTTCTCGAAGCTACCAGCATGAGTTTGACCAAACTGTGGGAGGCAGTGGAAGACAGGAGTGCCTGGCGTGCTCTGGTCCATGGGGTCACGAAGAGTCGAACACAACTAAACAACAACAACAAATTGCACTTTAGTTGTTCCTGTTCACACATGAGGGCTTATTCGCACAAAATAGCACCACCCCTGCCCCTGCTCCCTGGTCTCAAAACTTCCTTGGGCATACAGTTATGTGGATAAATGTAGTTCATGTACTAGTGATAACGGACATGGGAAAAGTGCCACCTCAGATCTTGGGAATTGCTGCCAGCCGTCTCAGAGAACACCCAGTTCATGGGTTAATATTTCCCTATGTGAGCACAAACCCAAGGAAAGTTGATTGCGTGAAGTAAAAAAAGTGCTGTGTGAACTGGGTCTGAGTGGTGAAGTTCCACTGAAGAAGGAGCAGGAGTAGGTACTCCTCCTTAGAGTGGAGCATATCCACTGTATTCACTGTATTCACTGTATTCACTGTATTCACATGAACAAGCCCACCCATTTCCAGTGTGTGTGCGCACATGCATACCATAGGTGCATACTGTGATAGGAATTGTGAGATTTTGTTTACAACAATACTTTCTGCATTAAATAACAGTAGAGGTTTTTTATTCCCCCCCACCACGAATGATTTCTTATTGATTCTGTTAGTTTTGCTAGTTCAAGGTATTCACATAGCTTTAAATACCATTCTTCTTTTGTCGGTATTACATTACTCTTCCAATATTTTGCTACAAGAATCTTGGTGGCCGTAATGACATAAAGAAAATTTAAAATTAAATTAAAAAAGAATGGGATGTTTTTTAAAATTACATGAAGAAGTATGTTTACGATGATTGGCTGAGCATGGACTAAATTCCACAGAGGTAAGAGAATGGGTTCCTGCAGAACAAGAATGGACACAGAAATTTTAAGATATGAGAAATTAGGAACCGCATAGTGGTAGAAGGAAGTCATTAAACAAATCAGGGAATAAAACCAGAGAATAGGCACAGATAAGAGAGTAAGAGTAGTGAGGAGAAATTGACAAGGTGAAGATAAAAGGACTGCTTACTGGAATTATATGTTTAAAATAATGTCGATGATGGTTTGTATTTCCTAAAAAAAACCTGTATGTCGTTGATAAGATGTTTCGTTAAACTTTCTTCCTATTTTTTTCCATCTTTCTCCTCTCTTCTACTTTTTCTTGTTTTTCTTTTTCTTTTCTATTTTCTTTTTGTGTGTTTTTTTCTTTCATAACAGAACAACGTATCTGATTATGTGCAATTTTTAATGTGTAAATAAAGATTATATATAAAAAAGTAGAGTTTGCGTCTGGGGTATCCTTCTGCAATGCTGCTTAGCAAAACCCTTTCTGTGAGGAATGGGTGTTGTTGATACACAAAGAGTGTGCAGTCCATACAGAAGTAGGGTAGCCATTCAGGATAATCACGAAGGGTGTTCTGTGAATGCGGCCTGTCCTTTCCGAGCGTTTTGGCTGACAGTTCTTAGAAATTATTTCTGCAAAAGGCCCCAACTGCTTGTTAAGAATATGCCATGCTTTGTACCAAAAAGCCTAGCAGCAGACTGCTAAAGCACCATTGCTTGTGGTGCTCTTAGACTAACAGAATGGTGCTCTTCAGCTGTGGGTATATATATTTTTTGGTCCAGATTGAACTTGGTGGTGAGACATTCCATTCGTAGCTGTCCAGCCTTGGGTAGGTGGGTGGATGAGATGGGGGGGCAGGGGCGCAAGGGCTTCTGGAAGGTCAAAGAGAGCTTCATTTCAGAGCAGGTGCTAGAAGCAGGATGCCTCAGGAATCCCAGAACACTGACGAGGCGAGCCGAACGCCTACGATAAATGGGTCGTGCTTGGCTGAGAGCGAGCCGGTTACTGACACAGGGGCTGATCTCCCAGCTGCTGTGAAGAGCGGCTGAAGGGAAGGAGGGAGAGCTGTGACCTGTGGTAACCTATAGCACTTGAACGGTGGCCAGTGTGCAAGAGCCAGAGAGGGAGAGAGAGCAAGCGAGAGAGCAGAAGGGTCTGGTCCGTGTATGGCAAGGGGCATTTCTTTCTCCTCCGCTGGGCTAGGAAGGGAGCTGAGCCAGGCACAGGAGAGGCTGCGCACTTGCCCCAGACAGCAGGTGTAACTTGAGTTGCGCTCCGCCTGGGCTGGTATGCTGCCTGCTGCTGATTGGCTGGAAGGTTGCCCCACTAGGTTATTTTTAACAGAGCTGTCCAACTGGTTCACGTGGTGGTGTCAGGGAAGAGGAATTTGGAGAATGTAGTAATTTGGAGGAGGACGTGCCCTCGGAGGGAATGGCACAGCCTCTGGTGAATCACGGGACCGGGACAGCTGAGCAGGGGCAGGTCTGCAGTGCCTGCCGGTACCAGAGGGAGACAATTAGCCATGGCAGGTGCCCTGGAGTGGGAAGAACAGAGCTTCTCAGTTGACTCTTTATCTTCACGGCACAGATAGGAACACAAAATGACACTGGGAGAGAAGAGTTGCAAAAGGGGTTTCTTTGCCTATGCATGCTACTGCCAGTGCTCTTTTTCTTTTAATCCAGCTTATATACAGCTTCTGATTTAAAGAAGGTTTTACAGTCTTCTAGTGTGCTCACTTTGCAACTCTGTGAGGTGGGTTCCTCTTGTGTTTTAGGGCCAAGCTGATATGGTACGCAGGAGACGCACCGAGGGCAGCTGCTGCTCTTGTGAACAACAAGCAGCCATCAGGAGATGACAGTTCGATAGGAACAGGGATGGAGGGGAACTTTGTGTAAACCTTTATTCTCCATTCATTCCCCCCCCCACTTCTGCTCATGGAGAAAAATAGTACAGGTACCTGGACCATAAAGTCCCTCCCACCCCCGTTTTGCTATTCCTAATTGCAGGCTCTTAAGGCTTTTGTTCATTTTTAAAGAAAGACGGCTGCACACATCTCTCATGTAACATCTAGTTTGCTTCTTAACACGTGGAGGGATTGTGGGGATTGTGCCCTGACTTCTCCAAGCATATACAATTAATATTTTGCGTAAGCAGGACTTTTCCATATTTCAATTCTGCTGTCTCTCTACTTGGACACAGTGATTTACAACAGTGAATAATGTGTTACGGAGAAGTAGGCATGTAATTGTTTGTGCCTCGTTTCAGTGAGGAAAGCTGCTTGTGTATGCACGGTTCTTATCTGCTTGCAAGAGAATGAGAAAATTGTGCAGTGGTTGCAGACTGGCATCCTAGACATAGGTTCATTATTTGGGTAGGTTATGCCTTATATTGACAGTTACCAAAGACGTCTTCATTGTGTTTAGATTTAGCTCACAGTCAGTTACTTGTCTTGTCATTAGAAGACTGTTTTGAGTGTAAAATAAACAGGTGTGCTCTTAGAGACAGGCATGCCTTGGTAGTTCTACTCATCCGCCCATATGTGTTGACATGGACTAGAAATGTTTAGCTTTAGACAGAAAGACACAAAACCATTAGACTGGTTCAGAGGAACAATCTCTCTAAGCCTTATGAAGTTTGTTTCAGTTCCCATATTCAGCAAGATGGCAGCAAGGAATAGGGGGCCATGCTGAGTAGCCCATGCCCTGATCTCATGGGCTCTTCTCCACACCACCACCCATGCCTGTGTGTGCAGCACAACACAAACATCCACAGGGAGGGATCCTTCACAGGTATAATTAATATGTGCAAAGTCCTGTGGGATCTGGAGCACTGACAACCAGGAAACTTTACTGTAATAAGATGAGCTGAAAATTCTTTCAACAAGTTAATGAAAATGACACTGCCATAGACTGGACGGATGGGGCATTGTGAACAGGAGGAAGACTGCTAATGCTTGTTGGCTTTATCTCCCATCAGTTCATCTACATACTAAAATGACGAGCACTCCAGCAAATCATCAGTTGGTTGCAGTAAAAGTGCTGGGTGAATTTAGAAGTTCTTTCTGTTGCCTTTCCTACCTATCCAAACACCTTATTTTCAGTTTTCTTGTAAACAGCACTCGCAATTCTGTTCTACATCCAGGATCTTAAAGGTTCCTGTCTGCTGTTGGCATTCCTTTGTTAAGAGACTCATCCAGAGTCAGTAGTTTCCTTGGAGACATTTCTGTGTCCTGGTGCCCTTGCTATTCCCAGTGGGGCCCAGACCTAAAAAGCAGCAAACATTGGCACTGATTTGTGTTCTTGACATCAATTGTAAAAATAGTTTTATACCAATCACCTGGGTATATGCTTTGCTTTTCAGGATCCCAATTTAAGGATTTCCTTATGCTCATCAAAGCACACACACATCGGTCCTGCCTGCTTTGTACAAACCAATCTGTTTGTTTCCATCCCATCATTGTACCTCCCGAGCACCCACCCCCTGCTGCATAGCAGAACTAGAGTCTTAACACTCATTGTTTACTCCTAAACTGTTCTTGTCAGACTAGTTAACTTTCAGGTGTATTTACCTACAGCTCTGTCTCTGTACTGAGTGTGTGATGAAGTGTTACTAGTAGTAACTGATCTTGCAATTCCTGTAAGTTACCCTGTTTACCTCTGCATAATTTGCTCAAGTACCTGAGTGAATTCAACATTTTGGTTTCTTTTATTGACCTTTTGCTCTACTGTGTTTCAATATCTTAAAACTTCATTTATGGTTTAGAAGTTCGGGAATAGGCTGATGTGTTTTTCCAGTAGCTTGACTGTGTCATGCCCAGTGTTTGACATTAGCCAGGCGCATTTTGCATCTGGCTTTTGGCCACTTGCAACCAAGTGAAGATGCCTGGGTGCCAGAATGGTGCCTAACATCTCCACCGTCTGGAGGTGCCTGCCTCCTTGGATCTTGACTGTTTTCACACACTTATGCCCATCCTGTAAAATTCTATCCATTATATTTTACCTGCACAATCAGAATGAATTTCAGAAACCAAAATGCTTTTCTGTGCAGCCTGAGCAGGGGCAGTGAACATTATAGCTAATTGTTGTAGCATGTCTTCACTTACTCCACCCCACTGCAGTGCTCATAGTTGTGAAGAATATTCTTACGTTATGAATGGTCCATGTCACAGATAAGAAAAAGAGGTTGGAATATGCCAATATAAATATGGACTCACCCTGGATCAAGTGACTTTTCTTCTTTTAAGTTCTCAAAGTGCTTAACCTAGCTCAAAGTTGTCCTCTGAACTGGCCAGATGTTTGACTGAGAATCAATCACAATCAGTCCGTCATTTGAAAAACAAGACTTTAGAATCATCTGGCCCACAAATGGCAACAAGACATTCCGTTTTGGCAACTGTAACTTTGGTTTAAGGAACCATTTGGCACCTAGCTTATATATCTGAGTTTCTAACACTGGTTGTGCCTGCCCGGCCAATGCCTAGTTGGGAAGAGCATCAAAAATACTTTTTGTTTCTTGAGTTGGAGAGACCTGTGCTGCCTCTGTTCAGGGTACATGCCGAAAGATAAAAAGACGCCTGAAATCTCTAGCTCTTGACTACTGTTGTAAATCTCAGTTTAGCTGCTCCTGTTCTGATTGGAAAGATAATGGTGGGAGTTTGGAGCCTTGTTATCAAAGTGGCAAACATAGCATGGTTGTGGCTAGGGATCTCTCCCACGTTCCTTGTAATTGCATTGTTCCCTTTCCCCCACACTAAGCCAAAGTTGGGGAAAGAATTAGTGGCCTCAGCAGCATGTATAGAGTGAAGCAAGTTGATATTTCATTCATAGTAAAGTTAGTGTCTCGTCTTTCCATTTTATCTTCCAGCAGCATAGTAACCAATCAGATGTCACACCTATGAAGGTGCAATAAACAATTAACCCAGTCAATATTATAATCCGTCCAGCCAGTGAAATGATCAATTAATGTACTATGGTTATGATCCTGTGCTTGCTTACCTGGAAGCAAGTTCCATTGAACTCTGTGTGAAACTTAATTCCAAGTAGACATGCCTATGGTTGCACTATTAAAAAGGAGAATTTAAATACTGAGCGACATTAAGTTAAGACAAGATATCCAACTAGTGCTGTGAAACCATGAGTCAGTCCATTAATTCATTTCTCAACCAGTATAGCAATCAGTTAGCTGAAAAGTCAGCTGTTGTTCATAAAACAAACATCAGAAAGTTGTCAGTGCAGGGTTAAGTGCTTCTAAAACCATGAAAACGCTGATCTAGAAAGACTTCAGTTTACACACCTGCCTAGTTCCCCATCTCACAGTCTGTGTTGGTCTGGTCTCCTTCCTTATGGTCTTCTGCTTTGGAATGGCTCAGATCCCATGTGTGTTTATTAACACACATGAGTATGCATGTGGTTGCATGCAGTGGCACTGCTGCTACAAGCAGTTGCAAAGTATTAAATAAGTCCAGAGTAAGTTGACAACAGACCTGGATGAGTTTTGCAGGCAGGAAACCTGCCTCCTTCTTACCCCTCTCAAAGAGGAAAGGGGAATGAGATGCGGCAAATAACAAGCAATTCATCTAAGCTGTTGAAGAATCACAGCAAGCCCAGATTCTGTATCCTTGCACACAATTCTTGAACTGTGGCTTTCTGGCCATGTTATTTTGCTTTTCTCAGTATCACATCAAAAATAAGATGTGTTTGGGCATGTAAGAGAGACTGTCTGGTAACACTATAAAGGTAGCTTCCTTTTTAAAAGAAATAAAACAGAAGTGGACCTATTGGTAGTACTCTGAATTGACTTTTAAGATGTTGAATTCTAAAAGCAAGGGGGCAAAATGTCCACAGGGAAAATATTGAATTGCAAAAGTTTGTAGAGCGTTAAACAGGCAAAATTATTTTCTCCCAAGCGGTGGGCATGCAGTTTGCATCCATGGAAACAATGATTAAGTCAGCACAGGACCTGGACATCCTGAGTCAATTAAAACACTTCCCCTCTGAAAAGAAGCGTTCCTTTGATCCATTGTGATGTCAGATCCCACGTGGGGGAGAGCCAGTCAAAAACAATGAAGTTTTCTAGTTAAGGATCAGTTAATGAATTATGCATACGAAATAAAGGGAGGAAAGTAGGAGGAAAAAGAGATTTGTTGAACTCTGCTTAGCCAAAATTGCCTGCACCCCCCAGTTTATTTGTACAGTCATACCTCTGGTTGAAGTTGCTTCAGGTTGAGCACTTTCAGGTTGCGCTCCGGGTTTCACCGTTCGCACATGAGCAGATGGTCAAAATGACGTCACGTGCCTGCGCGGAAGCGGCAAATCGTGAGACGTGCGGGCGCGGGTTGCGTTTACTTCAGGATGTGAACGGGGCTCTGGAACGGATCCCCTTCGTATCCAGAGGCACCACTGTATAGCTCTTTCTCAGAATGGCAGGTGGGTCGTGGGTGGCCAACTTTCCGCAAGCATCAAGGCATTTGAAGCACACCTGGACCAAGGGTAGGAGGGCTTGCAGCCCTGGCTATGACACGGAATCAGCCCCTTAGCTTGCCTGCCGCTCCCATGCTGTTCTGCTGCTGCCTGCAATAGCCCAGACTGGAAGCAAAACTTCATTGTGGGTTTAAGAACTAGTTAGCTATGGCAGCCCACAATCTATTGCTCTGGAATTGACTTTGGCCACCTTTGGGTGCAGTTATTTCAATGTTTAACAGGCAGTCTAATCTGGAAACCCATCACCTTTTTGAATCAATAAATAGTTGACAGACAATATTGAATAATATTTTTGCTAGTCTAAAAGGCTGAAGAATTGCTGAGTTGCACAGCAACATTTCTACCTTCATCACACTAGAAACACCACTTTCTATGTCTATGGGCCCTCTGTCTTATCCTAGCATGCACAGGTGAGTCGAGAATGAGACTATCAATGCCATGAGTGGTACGCTAGGCTTTCATGGGGTTTGTTTTAGTTTTGTGCCTCATTTTCCACAACTGTGAATCAGGTGTGCGTGTGCGCACGTGCACAAGGGAGACACAGTGCTGGAATTTAAATAAAATATTTGTGAATTGCTTATAATGCCACATTAGTGTAGTGCCTAGGGGGGGGAATGAGGGGAAAGGTCCCCACAAACACAGCTGTTTGCCCTTCTGGAGTCGGAGGCCTTACTTGCAGGGCACCCACAGCCTTGTCTTAATTTCATATAAGTGGAATGGAGTGAAAGCCAAAAGGGAGATGGACGGATGAGCGGAGAAAGCCTTCTGCAATCCGTCCCTTTCCCAACAGTAGTGAGCGCAGGTGTGACCACACCCACTTTTGGTTTGGGCTCGGTCCCTGACTGGCTTCAGTCCCCCACCTCTGAAGGAATGCAGCCCTCCACAGGGCTAGGTGAAGGTTCCCGATTCCTGGTCTGTCTATTCCTTTTTAAAAATATACCCAGTTTTTGACTGCACCTGGATATATATTTTTAATATATGTGGCCATGTGATAATTTTAGCTTATAAATTTTATTGTTTAATGTCTTAATTTGTATATTAAGGTACTTTTATAGCTCTGTTTAGAGTAGGTAATGTGTTGATAACATAAACGTTTTACGTTTTTTGTATCAATCCAGTATATTTTCTTTTAATTGTTGAATGATTCTGTGTACATTGCGGCAGCCTTTGGCTATGTGCAATAAAACTGTCTGACTGACTGACTGGATCTCCAAGTGGCTTGCAAAATCCGAAACATACCACGTGGAAGGCTTAAACATAAAAGAAACATCGCGGAACATCAGTGCTATTGCTCTAGAAAAAGAGGTGCCAGAACTCACCATGAACACCTCCCTCGTTCTCTTAGAATGGCAATGGCGCCCACCTGAGAGGTGCCGGAACTGAGTTCTGGCGAGATCCTGCTGAAAAAAGAAAAGCCCCGCAGAACAGAATTCATGGTGCAAAGGCCTCCTGGAATAAAACCATTTTAACCTGAAATTCGTCAGGGACTGTGCCTGCCTGATTTCTAGTGGGGAGGGAGTTCCATAGAATTGGACCCACAACACCAAAGGCATGACTCCTCAGCTAAGTCAAGCGGCACCATGCTGATTTGGTTGTAAAGAGTACGCTGGCACTTGAGTGGTTTGCGGAGCTATTTGGGTCCCCCAGTAAGAGAGGCCAAGGCCTCTGGGGCCTGCTTTTTCGTTTGTTTGTTTTAAAGGCGTGCCAGGAACTACAGATATCAAGGGATGTGCATTGAGCCAGCTGGCTTTTATAAGGGCATTGTTACTCCGGTATAGGGTATCATCCTCCTCTGTCCCTCTCACGTGGTGCTGCTTGACCCTGTGTAGAGCACCTGGCCTTGTCTGTCCAAGACTGGGATTGTGTGTTGGGGTGGGGAGCGAAAGGAGTGGGTGAGGGGCTGCTGTGTGTCTTTATTTCAAAGAGAGAAGCCTCTTCTCAGAGCGGACATCCAGTGGCTGTCGTGAAAGGAATACAGGGCATTGGCATCGCCAGGGCAGCCACAGTTGCTCCAGCTTTCTTTTTTAAAGAAAAAATAAATATATTATTATTTAGAGATCTTCTAAGTTAGCTGCAAGGGCATTTCAGGAAGCCTCAGCCACCACCATCTGGTCCATTAAAATAAATCTGGCGTGCTTCCCCGCCCCATTCCCCCCCCCTCTCACCCCCACCATGTTCAGAGGGGAGGGGATGAGGGAAAAAGAGAGCTCCCAGCTGCTCTGACGTTTGAATTTAGATTGGCCACAGCTGGCCTGTAAAATGTGGAGCAAAAGCTCTTCTGCTTCAAATTAGGAGGAGGAGGAGGTGGCGGTTGGGAAGTTCTCTCTTAAAAGGCCAGCTCCACTTAAAATATCCCATGGGTTTGGGTGTCCTGTGTAGTGCCACAAAATGAAACCCAAAACTCTGGGAGGGGTGTGTGTGTGCGCGCACACTCCGTATCTTAGTCTTTCATAACCAAATCCTTGATAGGTCACAATATTTTGATATATTTTCCATTGGGATCGTGGCCAAAGGACCCTTGTAAGGTTCTGGAGTGAAGCACACGTGTGAGAACTGGGGATTGGGAAAGAAGCGTGCCCGGTTCCCAGCACAGCCCTCAGCAGTGGCCTCTTGGGCCTCTCCCAGCATAGTGGGAGGAAATTCTGTAGCTGACACAATGGGAGCGGTGCCTTCCCTGCTAGGTTTCTGGGTGTCCCGCGTTTGTGCCCTGCTTTCTGTGCTCACGCCATTAAATTTCATGTTCCTTTGCCATCCACGTGGTGTGCTGTTGTAGGTGCCTTGTTCAGTGTATAAACAGCCAAGGCTGGGGGCGCTGCCTTTTTGGCTAACCTCCTTCATTTGGACAACTGTTGTGTTAGTGCCACCTTCTGGTAAAATGTCATTGAGCTAGGCCTCGTGCTCCGGTTATTTTGTGGTTTTTGGTTTCTCAGAGTTAAGAGTTCCAGAAGGTGGTTCTGACTTCTCCGAGGGGACGGCCTTTATTTAGCAGGTAGTCGGAGAAGGAAGGCAAAGCTCCAGCTCTCTTGTCATGTCATTTATATATTCATTTATCCCCTTAGGTCGCAATGAATTGATAGCAAGGTACATCAAGTTACGGACGGGGAAAACAAGGACAAGGAAACAGGTAAAAATGTACCTAGCTCTTGCCCTTTCCTTTAAAAAAAAATCAACCTTGCAATAGGATGACTGAAGGAGGAAGTGGCCTCGTGAAATCACCCACATGTGCATGTGTGTCTGTCTTCGTGTGTGTGTGTGTGTGTGTGCGCGCGTGTGCCTGCTCCATTGCCATAATTCAGTGTACCACTCAGAAGTGTGATGAGGCATCAGAGCTAGTAGTAAATATGTTGGAGAGGTCTGGGACATCAAAGTTCTTTTTCTGGCTCCGCTCTGTTGGGTACTGTTGAGATCCCTGCTTCACTTATCTTTTTTCCTAACATAGGTGATAGTTGCCTTAAAAGTTGGAGAATCGACCTTGGCTTCAATATTTTGGGATCTTTGGTGGGAAGTTACTGAATAAAGCCAAGGGGTGTGTAATGGCAACTGTAACTCGCAGGTGCCTTGATGCATCGCAAGCGCTCTCTCTCTCTCTCTTGCAAGCACTCATAATTGGTGAAGGCTTTAAAAAAATGCTCCTTCCAGAATTAGTTGGAGTTATAGGAGCTCTGTAACTTCATATTCTCCCACCACAGCAAACTTACTGGCCCTTTTATTACCCTTCCAAATTCCCTTAAAGGAGTAAATAATCATTTTGTCTCCACCACTTGACTGGGAAGAATCCTGAAGTAGGACCATAGGTAGAGCTTGATAGGAGATGCTGCACAGCATTGGGAGTGGTGAAGGGGAAGATTTTTCTTTCAAAAATAGAAGTTGGCCCCTAGCAACAATTATGCATCCATAATTGTAGCTTCTATCTTTCCAGTTGGCTGTGGGTGCTTTTTGAATCTTCAGGGCAGAAGTGAAAACCACTCGACCTAAGGGCTGTATTGCCCACCCAGGCAGCCAGCAATTTGGTGACAGATCTATTTACTTGATTCTTCTTATCATGCTGTGTTCATGTTCGGGTTGTCCTCCATCAAGTTAATTCCACCACCACCACCATTACTGGTCTTGATGCTGTGTTAGGGGTGGGGCAGAGAGAGTAGGAGAGGGAGAGAGAAGGAATGAGGTGGCAGCAACAATTTTGGTCACAGCCACTGCTGGCATACAGTTCTTGAAAGGTTGGTCAAGAGCAAATGCAGCCCTTGGGCTGAAACACCCTGTATTCCCCATCCTCCATTTGCGCATGATTGCAATTTGACCTGAACCCCCCCCCCAAAGGGGTAGATCACTGCCAGTTTTTTATTCTGTGAGTAGATCGCAGTCTCTTGGGAGTTGGACGTCCCTGGTCTAAAGTATTTCTTCTTTAACCACAGCTTGTAACCACAGGACAAGCCTTGGCTACAGAATGTGGTTAAGAATGGTAGACCTTAACCATGACCCCAGGTTTGGACAACACTTTTAAGACCTCAAAAGCCTGGAGAGGAGCAAAGTGAATGCAATCCGCTTGCCAGGAGCCAGCATGTTTGCACATTTGCACTAAGCTGTAGTTTGGCTTAGTGTGATGTGCAAACGTAGCTAAAGACTTTGCCTGGAACCTGAAAGAATCCTCATGAAGGCACTCCTTTTTTTTTGTAGCAATGGCAGATGTCCCTCTTTTTTGTAATAGTCAACACATTCCTGCTCTTCAATCCATTAAATGGTTGCAGAATTTGTAATCTCAGAATTCATGAAGCAGTTGACAGTGTGTCAGACCAAAGGCTTATCCATAACATCTTTCCAAAAGGCATGGGAAACACACTCTCATGTAACTCCAGGACTGCCTCCTGGTGGGATATACCCTGTATGCTGGCTTGTTCTTAAATGCTCAGATGAACAATTGGCACAGAACCAAAGGCATGGCCAAAGAGTTATTCCTTGTATCTTGGCCTCCCCACAAACATGTAAGAGAAGCTCAGGGTGCTTAGACTTCAATGGTGGGCAAGCGTAGAATTCCTTCTTGAACTCCTAGTTCTCATTAGCTACTTGTAGTGTATTATGTTATCAAATCAAACTTGGAAAGGACCCCGAGAGTCATCTAGTCCAACCCTCTACATTGCAGGAATCTCAACACGCAGCCCCCCATCCAGTTTGATACCATACCAGATCTTGCTTAGCTTAGCAAATGTGCTAGCAGTTTGATTGCTGCACTACTTTATATGGTATGTTAATGAAAGTCATTGTTGGGAGGGCTGAAACCTTCTAAAATCCATCAATTAAGATATCACCAGCTCCCCTTTATTTGTTTCTGGATTGTTTCCTGCATTAGGGCAAAGTTGGAAATATCAGGTCCATGTCTCTGCTGATTTTACCAGGCAGTAGTTATGATTGGATGGAAGCAGATCGTATGGAATAAAACTTAGCGGTGCTATGCATTATATGTATCTATTATACAGTCATTCTTGCCTCTGCTTCAAGGTTTGCAGTCCTAACACTTTCTGGTGAATCTAGGGAAGCCTTTGCCAACTCAGTGCCCTCCAGATGTTTTGGACTAAAACTCCTGGCAGCCCTAGCCAGTAGCCCAAAATATCTGGATGACACTTCCGGTTAGCGCCAGCGCTTAATGGCGGACCTCACCCGGAGCTCCGGGAGAGGTCTACTTCGTAGGTTCGGGTCCTGTCAGCTACGGCGGAGCGGGGACCCTTAAAAATCACAGGCGTGTTGCCTGTGAACCGGAGACTCGGCGGGCACCTTTGCGCCCCCCCGACGCTGTGAAATAGCCTTTTTAAAGGCTGCGGATCAGCGGAGGGGGTGAGAAGCGGTGCTGAGAGTCGTTCTTACCCAGCCTGCGAGGAGAAGCCGCGTCGCCATTAGCGGAGAGCGCTGATTTCTTCCGGCGAAATTGGACTAAAAAACAACTATCCGTGAGTAGGATTGACCGCTAAAATATAATTGGATATCAAAATTAAAGAAATTGGGCACCGAGACGGACAAGCACTAAAAAGGAAGTCTGCTTTCCGTTCTGTAGCAAGATCAAAGCGAAAGGCATTCCAGCTGTAACTGCTTGAGAGGAAATTTGTGGGAGCTAAGAAATTCATCACCAAAGCAAAGAACTCCCTCCCCGAAGGGCAGAAGGGGGGGGGGAGAAGATTTTAAAGTGTTTTTCTGCCAATTTTAAAGAATTGAGTCAAATACCGTTGTTCTTATACCTGGGATCGGACGCTCGGAGGAAAGGAACCGGCTAAAGACTGTTGCTATAAGAAGGTTAAAAAGTATCTTTAATTGACTTGGGTTACTCTCAACTTGAAATATTTACTTTGTTGCACTGCAAAGCTACTTACAGGACACTATTGATTTTAGACCCCACAGAAAGAGAAAATAACAATTGGAAGGGATTAGGAAAGTTTTGTTTACTTTTAGGAGAGTGTGGGTTTACTTGGAGAAGTAAAAATTGACTCTGCGCCCTCTGGTGGATCTACAAATTGTTACAGCAACGAGTGAAATCTATGAGAACTTTTGTTTGACGGCTCAAGAGTCTGGGAATGACCTTGACTAAAAGACTTTGTTATGGCAGATGGTAAAGAGAAAGGGGATTTACAGGAAACAACTTTGAGATCTGGCAAACAATATAAAATTGACTCTTTTATGCAGAGAAGGGCTTCAGTATCAGGAGCCTCTGGAATTACAGCTGCTCCAAAGGCAAGAGTGAAAACAATGTCTACAGAAGAATCATTTGCCAAGGTATTGGAGAAGATAAATGACTCTCTGGAGGAACTTAAAAAACAAGGTGCAGAAACTAAAGCACAAGTTGCTGAAACTAAAGTACAAGTTGCTGAAACAAATAAGAAAATTGAAGAAATCTCTGGGAAAATTGACTCAAATACAAAAAGTATAACTGACCTTGGGAATAAAGTGAATTCAAATACAGAAGCAATTGGGCAAATATTGCAAGAATCATCTACAACAAGAAAAATAGCTGAGGAAGCCAAAGAAATTGCAACTGCTGCGGAGGCAAAGTTTCCACCAGTGTTTAAGAAACTAGATGAATATGAACTGGCACTTTCTATGCAGGACATGCAACGCAAGGAGAGAAATCTAAGGATCAGACTTGTGCCGGAAAAGGAAGAAGATAACCTGGTGGACTATTTGACAAAAGAATTTTCTGACTTTTGGAAGCAGGAGCTGGGCAAAGAAGAATTTAAGATAGAAAGTGCTTTCAGATTGGGAGCAAGGCAGAGGAAGAATCGACCCAGAGATTGTCTTATAACTTTAAGATCAAAGGAGGAGCGAGATAAAATATTGAACCTGCATTATCAAACAACCCTTCGAATCGAAGACTTTTATATCGAGATCTTCAAAGACATTCCTAAGAGTATCTTGGACGCAAGAGGACATTACAAGGACCTGGTGATACTGCTGAGAAAGAACTACATACCATTCAGGTGGGAGTTCCCCCAAGGCCTGTCTTTTAAATACAAGGGAAAGAAGAGAAGAATAAAGACCGTGAGTGATAAAGACAAGTTTATGGGAGAACACGAAGAAGACCTACAGAAAGAGACTTATCCAGGACAAGGGCATCCTTCATTAGATACGGAAAAGGAATCACCGACAAACGAGGAACAAAAATTGGGAGCTGTAGGAGGAAAGAGCAAGTAACCCCATCATGGCTCTGCAACTTCTAACTTGGAATTGTAACGGTTTGAACATCCCTAGAAGGAGAAAAAATATATTTCATGCTTTGAAGAAAGATCAATTAGACTTAATTTGTTTACAAGAGACCCATGTGACAAGAGCTCATAGAAAGTTACTAGTAAATAAGAAATTGGGACAAGAATTTATATCTTCAGACAGAGTAAAAAAGAGAGGAGTGGTGATTTATGCAAAGGAGAAGCTCCAACCGAAACAAATCTTTAAAGATGACCAAGGAAGATATTTGGCAATTGAAATTCAATTTCAAGGAGAGAAGTATTTGATAGTGGGAATTTATGCACCAAATGAAGGGAAAGCTGAATTTTTTAAGAAGTTGCATGAGATTTTGATGGACCATATGGATTGTAAACTAATCATGATGGGAGACATGAATGGAGTAGTTTCAACAAATATGGACAAAGCACAAAGACAGGTAGTAACAAAAGATGGAAGACTACCAAAGACTTTTTTTGAAATGACTGACAATATGGACTTGATTGACATATGGAGAACAAAATACCCACTAGAAAGAGAGGGAACCTTCTTTTCTGAAGCCAAAATGACATGGACAAGGATCGACCAAATTTGGGTAACTAGCAGTATGGCGCAAAACATAAAGAGAGTGGAAATCTGCCCAAAAACCTTCTCCGACCACAATGCAGTGAAGATGGTGATGAGGCAAACAACAACTGGCTCCTTCAGATGGAGAATGAATGACACCTTATTTAGAGATGAGGAGATTTGTAAGAAGGCCCAAAAAACCTTGACAGATTATTTTGAAATTAATCTAAGGACTAAAGTAGAAAAAAGACTAATATGGGACGCAAGCAAAGCCGTGATGAGAGGGTTCTTGATACAACAAAATACATTAAAGAAAAGGAAACAAAACGAGAGGAAGGAAAAAATTCTGGAAAAAATAAAAGAAGGGGAAAGGAAACTAAGATCGAAGCCAAAATCACAAGAGATCTTAAGAGAAATCAAACTTTATCAAACACAATATATGGAACTGACGAATCAAGAACTAGAGTGGAAAATTAAGCAAATGAGACAAAAGACTTTTGAATCGGCTGACAAATGTGGCAAGCTATTGGCTTGGCAAATAAAGAAGAGACAAAAACTCAACACGGTAACAAATTTAGAAGTGGAAGGAAAGAACATAAGCAACCCAGCGGAAATTAGGAATTGTTTTCAGAACTACTTTAGACAACTCTACACACAAGGGCCGCAAAAACAAACAGATATACAACAATTCCTCGAGAAAAATGGGCTGAAAGAGATTTCACAGGAAAGTAAGACAATTTTGAATCAGGAAATATCAGCACAGGAAATAGAAGATGCCATTCAAAACATGACGTTGGGCAAATCACCTGGACCGGATGGACTGACTTCCAAATATTATAAAGTCTTAAAGGCAGGGCTTATACAACCTTTGAAGGAAGTCTGCAATGAGATCATGGAGGGGAGGAAGGCACCCGATACGTGGAGAGAGGCCTATATTACACTTATACCAAAGACAGAGACTGAAAAGACTCAACTTAAGAACTACCGACCCATCTCGTTACTAAATGTGGATTACAAAATCTTTGCTGATGTTTTAGCAAGGAGACTGAAAAGAATTTTGATGGAGGAGATTCATGGGGACCAAGCGGGCTTTCTCCCGAAAAGGCACTTGTCGGATAATGTAAGGAATATAATTGACATTTTGGAGAAGTTGGAAGTGAACATAAACACTAAGGCAGTTTTGATATTTGTGGACGCCGAGAAAGCCTTTGACAACATTTCTTGGAGTTTTATGTTGAAGAACCTCCGGGGGATGGGGGTAGGCCAAGGGTTTGAGAATGGTATAGGTGCAATATACTCTGAACAGAAAGCTAAACTAATTGTAAATAATGTGGTCACAGAAGAATTCAAGATTGAAAAAGGGACACGCCAGGGGTGCCCTATCTCCCCATTACTTTTTATATCGGTCCTGGAGGTTTTGCTTAATATGATCAGGAGGGACCAGTTGGTTAAGGGGATCCAGGTCGGAGCTAAACAATACAAACTGAGAGCATTTGCAGATGACCTAGTACTTACATTGCAAGAGCCAGAAGCTAGTACGAAAAGAGTTTTGGAAATAATCCAAGAGTTTGGTCAATTGGCAGGATTTAAATTGAATAAGTCAAAAACAAAGGTATTGGAGAAAAATCTAACACAGGTGGAAAAAGAAAGGTTTCAGAATGAGACAGGGTTGACTGTGGTTAAAAAAGTGAAATATTTGGGTATAAACATGACAGCTAAGAATGTGAATTTATTTAAAGATAATTATGAAAAAACTTGGACAGAAGTGAAAAAAGACTTGGAGATTTGGTCAAATTTAAAGCTTTCCTTGTTAGGTCGAATTGCAGTCATAAAGATGAATGTATTGCCAAGAATGTTGTTTTTGTTTCAAGCACTGCAAATAATGGACAAAATGGATTGTTTCAAGAAGTGGCAGAAAGATATATCTAAATTTGTCTGGCAGGGCAAAAAGCCCAGAATTAAATTTAAGATATTAACGGACTCAAAGGAAAGAGGAGGGTTTGCCCTGCCAGACTTTAAACTTTACTATGAAGCGGCAGCTTTCTGCTGGCTGAAAGAATGGCTGCTTCTTGAAAACACAGACATTTTGGATTTGGAAGGTTTTAATAACATTTTTGGGTGGCATGCATACTTGTGGTATGACAAGGTTAAAGCACATAAAAGTTTTAAAAATCATATTGTCAGAAAAGCACTATTAAATGTTTGGGTCAGATACAAAGATTTGCTGGAAAATAAAACTCCAAGGTGGCTGTCGCCAATGGAGGCTAAGGCAGTTAAAAAGTTAAATATGGAGTCCAAGTGGCCAAGATATTGGGAAATTTTGGAAAAGGAGGGGGACAAAATGAGATTGCAGAGTTTTGAGAAACTAAAAGGGAAGGTGAGAGATTGGCTGCATTATCACCAAATAAATGAAGCGTTCAAATTGGATAGCAAAATTGGCTTCCAGGTGGAAAAATCAAAACTGGAGACAGAATTGCTAGAACCCAGTACTAAGAATTTGTCAAAAATGTACAACTTGCTGCTGAAATGGAATACAGAAGATGAAACGGTTAAATCAGCTATGATTAAATGGGCTCAGGACATTGGTCATAATATTTTGTTTGCTGACTGGGAAAAGTTGTGGACCACTGGGATGAAATTTACGGCATGTAATGCCTTAAGAGAAAATATTATGAAAATGATCTATAGGTGGTACATAACCCCAGTCAAGCTTGCAAAGATTTACCATTTGCCTGACAATAAATGTTGGAAATGTAAAGAAAAGGAAGGTACATTTTTTCACCTTTGGTGGACGTGCCCAAAGATTAAGGCATTCTGGGAAATGATCTATAATGAACTTAAAAAGGTATTTAAATATACTTTCACCAAGAAACCAGAGGCCTTTCTCTTGGGTATTGTCGGCCAAGGGGTGTTAAAGAAAGATATAACTTTTTTCATGTATGCTACAACAGCAGCTAGAATACTCATCGCGAAGTACTGGAAGACGCAAGATCTACCCACACTGGAAGAATGGCAGATGAAGGTGATAGACTACATGGGTTTGGCAGAAATGACGAGCAGAATCCGAAACCAGGGAAGAGAAACAGCGCAAGAAGAGTGGAAAAAATTCAAGGACTATTTAAAGAAATATTATAAAGTTAATGAAAGTTAGAATGATGTTGGATTAGAAAGTAAATGGTTACTATTAGTAATGGTTAAGACAAGGAGAATAAGGAAGATTAGTCTAAACTTTAACTAAAATAAGGGAAGATTTGCTGAACAATTGATAAGAATTTGGAATACAGAAATGGGAGGTATGAGGAAGTCGGGGAAGGAAGGTATAAGAAATTAGGATACGAAATGGTACATGTTTTTTGTTTCGTTTTGTTTTTGTATGTCTATGTATGTCGTGTTTACATGGAAAAACTTTTGAATAAAAATATTTTTAAAAAAAAAAAAAAAAAAAAGACACATGGTTTGTAAAAGCTGCCCCTAGCTCAGACTTGCTAGTAGCACACTCTAAGAAATGTTTTTGCAAATGAGAGTTGTCCTTTTCAATGGCAAAGCATGGATAGCCTCCAGTGTGAAAGAAAGTAGACTTAACTTGTCTTTTTCCTATTGTTTGACTCACTGCATGTGACTAGTAATGCTAAATCATTGGAGCAGTGCTCTGATATAAAACTAAATCCATCCAAAGGCAATTAAAGTAGACAACAGCCTACACAGCAAGGAAACACCAGTCTCCATTGGTTGTCTCTAACATAGACAAATAGTTGGTGTAGTCTTGGGTCTTCTCATATAGTCTTCAGATTTGTCAAATCTCCTTTCTGTGGAGCATATGC
Source organism: Podarcis filfolensis (assembly GCF_964270895.1). Classification (NCBI taxonomy): domain Eukaryota; kingdom Metazoa; phylum Chordata; class Lepidosauria; order Squamata; family Lacertidae; genus Podarcis; species Podarcis filfolensis. The sequence goes on along the minus strand of NC_139609.1, from coordinate 53,111,010 downwards.
ATGATTCTGATTTATATTTTGGTAACAAAGAGCTCTTTGTCTTGTGATTCCTTTGAATATTATTTCTGGAGTCAGGTTTAAACCCAAAAGAAACTGGGTTTCTACCCAAAATGTTCATACAGCTCTCAGAGCCATGGCCACATGTCCAATAGACAATTTCTGCTCTCAAAGCCTTGGATGCATAAAAACACTGCCATACATTATCGCTTAGTGGTCAGTGGTAAAAAGTGTCTGTATGTTGTTCTAGAGGGATCACAATAGGTAGACTTGTGGTTCTGTTTGCTTAATTTAGTGGCAATACTGAGGTTAATTTCAAGCTTGTTTGAGTCCCTTGATGTTTAACGTCTTCTAAGGCAGGAGAAGATATGATTAATCTTCTGTGAAAAGCTGTTGGTGATTATAATTCCACACTAACACTTACTTACTTCTGTCTTGCTCTCTGAATGAAGAGCTGGAAAATATTTAAGAACCAGGGGACTGTGCACTTAGGTTTTTGAGACCCTGATTGGAAACTGTTTTCAATGCTTGATATCCTGGGTTGTGTATCAATTCAATTAGGAGAACTGAATAAGTGCATCTGGATTTACATGGCTATGGAGAGGAGTCATGTGGGTACAGATCTGGATCAGCAAAACATTATGTTGGGAATGGCTCATAGACTGAAGCATTAGTGGTTCCTAAAAGCATGATGATCAGTAGTACATAGAATTCTCATGAGAGTAAGCTACACTATTAAATGCTATTTGCAAAGGATAAAATCCCAAAATATAGCACACTATGCTCAAGTCCATGGCATTCAGTGGGTCTGTAGCAATTTCCTCCAATTGAGAGGTTAGCCATTTCATTCCAATCTGTATTAACTGCCATTCATCCTGAGTACAGATCCTTCTCCTCTGGAACCTCACATGGCTTCAGATACTTGTTTGACTGTGTGTTGTATGTGTGTGTGTGTGTGTGTGTGTGTGTGTGTGTGTGTCCAACCTAGGTGCTTGAAGCACTCTTGTCACGCAAAACAATTTGGGATCATGTCTTCATTCTGTTTGTGTTTTCCTTTTTGAATGACTTGGCGGGGCGTAGGTGTCCAGCCACATACAGGTTCTAGCTCGGAAGAAGGTGCGAGAGTACCAGGTTGGCATTAAGGTACGTTGGAGACCCTGCCCATGCGTCCGTGGTGTGTGAGCATGGGCAGCCCCCTCTCCTTCCTCTCCTTTCCTCTGGTTGACGGCTCTGCTGTTTTTCCCCCCTCTCCTTCTGCTTTTCTCTCTGCAGGTCTCTAGCCACTTGCAGGTTCTAGCCAGACGGAAATCTCGTGAGATTCAGTCGAAGCTGAAGGTACGCGCTTCCCCGGCTTTCCCACCTTTTGAGCCATGGCCATGCTGGCAACTAACATGCTGCGCTCTGTGGTTGCCACTCTTTCCCCCCGCTTGTTGTGTCTTTGCTCCCCTCCCTTTGTTCCTGGGACCTGATAATTTTCAGAATGCCGCTGAGGTGAGAGAGAGAATCGGAAGGAAAAAGCAATAGAGCACTTCTGCGTGGCAGGATCTGGCAAGGACAAGCCACCTCTAAACAGTCCAGTAAAGCTGTCCCTTGCCAGCTTGGAGAGTGCATTTCCAGTCACATCTGGAGCCTTCAGGTGGTGACATAGCAAGGAGAACTTCTAGAGTTCTCCACAGTCCACCTGCCATCTTTGGTATATCCATGTAAGTGCTCCACTGTTGGTACAGGAACTGGAACCTTGCCTAAATCAGGGAAGCCGAGTAGGATCCATGGCGGCTCATGAAATGTGCAGTCGTGGTATTAAGCAGCCACTTCTGCTGAGCAACAACTGAGTGGAAGGGTCCCTCCCAGTAGAGGCATAGGACAGAACACCCTTCTCCTTCTGTTTCCATTCAACAGAAGAAGCCATTTCCTTCTGCTGTGCTACTTCACTGTCTACCACTCTGTAGCATTAAGGTTTTCTAGGTAGCGTTGGAGCTCTGGAGCAGGTTTTTGGTTTTTTAAAATGTTTTTCAAATAAGTGTTACTGATGTTCAATGATGCATCAAGCAGGGTTGACCATTAAAGTAGCAGACCAACACTGCAATGAAACAAAACCAAAACACATTCCCCCACCCCACCCCAAAGCAGAAGGGCCAGACTTTTGAAAAGCATTCTGTACTGGATGAGGATGGGGAAGTATACAGGGGGGAACCCCCAAAGTTTTGTATGTACAAATTCTGATGGATTTATGCAGCTGAGGCTCATATAGCAGGCATAGGAATTTGTGCAATCAGCGTCTCTGTCATACCTCCAGTCTATATGGCCAACAATCTTTAATACCTGGGAGGATATTTGGCTACGTTGGCCAGTGCAATGGTACAAGGCGATTAGGATGGAGATGCACAGAACCAGAGATGAGTGTCTTCCATCATAGGCCTGCTCTTGCAGATTGGGATGCTTGGACCAAGAACATGGGACCAGGAGCCAAGGAAGTTGAGCAGGGATAAAACTGGAGAGCTTTTATCCTGTGATTGCCTTTCTTTCTGTGGTTGGCTTTTCTTTTCTTCTTTCTTCTGTAACTGGAGATCGGCTAACCTTTCCTATTACCCTTTCCTCTGTGTGTTCTGTGTATTGTGATTTGGGTTTTTGAGGGGGGAGGGGGTCTTAATGAAGGGTTAGTGGTTGAAGGGTATTTTGAACTGATTCTGGTTCTCTGTCTATTCTTGTGGTTTGGCCTATGCATCGGAAAGTACCTAGAAATTCCAATCTTTTCAGCTGTTCAAATTTATTTAGTCCAAAATACTCTCCCTTCCTTTTCTAGAGTCCACAAAGCAGGAGCTGCCATTACCAGGTTGGGAAAACTCATAAATAGTGTGTCGTCCCTCCCACCATGCCCTCATTCCTCTACCCCAAACTAAGAAAATAATTGGCTGGTTTATAAGAAGATTAAATTGTGTGCATAAAGTGGCCCACACCCAAAATTCAGTTAATAATAAAAACTCTCACAGTTGAAGAACAGCATGGAATGGAGGAAAATATCTTTTTAAAAGGATCTGTCCTGGTAGTCAGTAGCACACATTATATGATGACCAGGTGTACCTGTAGAACACTTTTACATATATCTTAATTCTAGTCAATAGCTTCTAGTCAAGAGTTAGGGCTGGCATGCTAGTCAACTGATGCTTGTTAGATTATGGCAAGATTTTGCCAAATATTCAAAGAATGCCCATGGCAGTGTTGTTGAGTTTTTAAAAATTATTATATTGTTATGGTCTCCTTTGTTAAGAAGGGGAGGAGCAAATGTATCTTGCCCCCTAAGCCTACAGCTGACAGGGACAAACCTAAAAGCACATCAAAGCTTTTAATTTAAGGCATATCTGAACAGAAATGCAAACAGTCATCAGTGGTATTGCCTAGTAAGTAAAGTATCCGACTAGGACGAGGGAGTGCTCAGAAAATAGGTTTCCTAACTCTGTCCTTGCAGTACTGTTGTTGCAAACCTATTTGAGAGGACATTTTAAGTGCATGCCCATAAGTTCTGCCTAGTATCGCTGAACCACTCTACCTCCAACCAGTGTGGTTTTGTGTTCTGCAATGCCAGAAGACTGGGCAAATCAGTAGTATGCAGGTCCAGTTTACCACCTTGAGTCTTTAAAGAGAGAGCCAAAGGTAAACTGAGAAAACTGCAAAAGATCTATTGGCCCATTTATCTACATCCAGGCTTAGGACTCTGCAAATTAGCCCCTCACAAATACCGAAGAATCATTTAACTCCCTAGGTACTTTTTACTCCCCTTGCACTACTCTGAGAGTTATGTGCACGCAACTCAAGAAGCCTAAGCTTGTCCACATACAGCAACACACTATTTATTTTGTATAGCTCTGCAGGCAGGAGAGTGCAGTGACCAGATCTAGTGCATTGTTTGCACTAGTAACTCTGCAATCTATAAAAGAATGTTGCTGTCAGTGCCCAGACCGGCTTCAGGTTTGGAGAACGACAGAACAGGGTGGTCTGTTCTCACTTCCTGCACATCTTCCTTGATTTGTAAAGTTGAAGAAGTTACCTATTGAGAGAAGCCTCATACCATCCGCTCCTTTCTTCCTCATTCCCATTGTGCCACGTGCCCCAGATCATCATGTGGATTCAGTAAAACAGGCTGCATTAGAAAGCAGCCCGGGACAGATGTAGTTTGTTTACAAAATGAAGTCTGACATCCTGTGATGCTTTGAAGTCCCATTATTGATACCTGTTATGGATTATGCAGACTCTCCCCCTCCCCGCAGTGCCCATTATGACAGCAGAGGTACTAACCATATTTCTTTTCTTTCCTCCCTCCTCTTCACACAGGCTATGAACTTGGTAAGTGCACTACAGTCTTGTTTCTGCCCCATTAAGTGTTCTCTACTTGATGATTGTCTTTATCCTTATGCTGAGTGTTTAATTTTGTTGTATGCTGTGTGCTGTCTTGGTATCTATACTGGTGAAGGAGGGACCATACAGCTTTTAAGTAAATAAATCCCCATGAATAGTATTAGAGAGTGCAGATGAGGTGCAGGGGGTGCTGGAAGAGCAAAATTAATAGCTGAGATGAGCATCTTTTGGAGACTTTGGACACAAAACTGGCTAAACACCAGCACCTTAAATGGATGTTTGTGTTCTCCTCCTTTGATCTGCAGACATGTTGCACTGCTCTAAAGGATTTATTATCTATGACTAGTAAGATCCCTGGAAAAATGAGCTGAGGGGGGGAGCGGAAGTGGCATAAAACAGCTTGCTTGAATGGTTCACTGCTAGTATGTTTTGATAAGTCTGAATGCAGCTAACACATCTGTAAAGTGGCTCACTGTCCCCCATTAATTTGTCTTTAGTGGGCCTTCAAGGCCAGTGTTAGTAACTCTCCCTTCTGCTTCTCCTCTTCTGTCCTGTTTTCAAGGATCAGGTCTCAAAGGACAAGGCTCTGCAGAGTATGGCTTCCATGTCGTCGGCACAGATCGTATCTGCCAGTGTCCTGCAGAACAAGCTCAGCCCCCCTCCTCCACTCCCTCAGGCTGTCTTCTCTGCTGCTCCCAGGGTAAGGGATGTTCCAACACTTTTCCTGCCTGGTTAGGAAGGTCAGGCCCAGAAGGACAGCATGGAGTCGATACTTCTGCAAGACAGCTGCTTCTCTTATAGGGCTGGGTGACTAACGCAGAGATGGTTCCAGAGAGGATATTTATTTATTTACTTATCTGTTGTTGTGTTCCTAACCCAATAGGCTTAGTTTAAATCAGACATCATAAGCGTAATTTACGTATTCCACACCCAACATCCATGTCTCCCTAATTTTCATTTTTGCCCAGTTTACTTAAAAAAAGAAAGGAAAGAAAACCTAACTCATGCTCTTCCTCCCAACACCTTTCACTGTCATGGGAATGGTTCTCCAGTTGTTGTTAAAACTCCTTTGAGACTCAGCTAGCATGGCCAACGTTCAAAGAAGATGGGAGTTGTAATCCAATAACATCTGGAAAAAACCATAGGTTCTCCATCCCTGCCCTAATTCTTCTTATCTCCACATGCCATCAGCACCACCACCAAAGAGTAGCATATCTGACCCACCCTCTCCCGTTAGTGGCTCACAGGAGAATGGAGGACATTTACTGACTTGGTGTGAAACTCCCAGCTGTAGTCTTGACTCTCCTCAGCTGTGTCGTGGGATTTCCACACTGTTCTAAAAAACTGACTAGTCGTTGCCATTCTGTAACAATAAACAACTTAAACAGCCCTTAAACAACTTTTATGAACCTGAACAACAGTAGCTGTGAAGTCAGATGGTAGGAATATGCATGACAATGTTTTCTGTGTTCATTTTTTGTTTCCTCAGTTTTGGAGTGGGCCTATCCCAGGACAGTCTGGACCTTCTCAGGAGTAAGTGAAAAGCAATTGTTAGTTTGGTGGAGAATTAAAAGGTTTAACAGTTAGAGGACGGTACTTGCATAGCATTTCTGAATTGTTCCACAGAAATAGATGCCACATTGTGCAGTCTCTCTCTCTCTCACACACAACTTGATCGCTTATGCCTCCATTTCTTTCATGCATAATTGCATGTGGGGATTGCTCCAATTCAAGTCTCATGTAGGGAAATCATTTATTTGAAAGCTCCTCCATATAGGGCCACACTGGGGGGGGGGGGGGAATCGGAGAGAGAGTTCAGATCAAGACTTCTTTATCTGATGTGGTAGATTTTTGACATTACATGGGGTGGGGGGCGTGTTGGTGTTTCAAATAAACAGTTTGAAACAAATAAACAATTCCTCGACTACATATTGTCAGGGTTTGAAGGATTATCCCAGCTGGTATCTTGAGATTCAAGGGATTGAACCTGCTACCTTCTGCATGCAAAACATGTACACAAATGGCCCTTCCTTTATTTCGCTAAGTCAGCATCTCCAGTGGGGATGCTTCACTGTTCATGCAGCCATAATAAAACGCACTAGAAACTGCAGTCCCATCAACCCTCTTAAAGTAATTACTTTGGGTATCCAGAACCTCCTAAATATATTTGTTATTCTTCATAGGAAACCTCAGAGCAGTTTACAAAATCTAGTTGTGTATAAATTTTATGAAATAATTATAAATAAAATATTTTTATTTTAAAATAAAAAATAAATAATATAGTGGAATGTTTGTTGGTCAGGTTCCTAAAGGTTGGTTACATTAGGCCTGCAGATAGTGGGGAAGGCAAATGAAGGGGAGCCCTGTAATGGCTGGTGGCTGTATGTATATGAGAGGCCACCATAGAGTTACCTTGAGGATTTCTGCAAGACATCTGCCCTTGGAGTAACTTAGGGTGTACGCAGATAACAGGAACATTAACAATTTGACATACTGACTAACATACTTAACACTATTTTGTTTTTCAGCATTAAACCTTTTGCACAACCAGCCTACCCCATCCAGCCACCCATGCCTCCATCACTAGCCAGTAAGTGATTTTGTTTCTCCAACTAACTGATGCTCTGCCTCATAACGTTTTCTTGGCTCCCCTGTCACCACCAGCACCCAGTCCTGTTTATTCATACAGACAGTTCTAGCTGTTTCCTCAGGACCTCACTGAGAGCTTGAACTTTTTTCTTGGCCCAGCCATGATGGTGAATCTCTTTGATTTCATTCATAGAAACTGAATGCCTTATTGTCTGTTCCTTAAGGTTGGTTCTTTCCATCCTTCCATTAGCAGTGATGGTACCTGTAGGTTCTCCCCACCCTCACAGAGCTTTCGAGGTGCAATTTAGATTGGGGGAAAACAGTGCAGTGGAGAGGACTAACCATTTCTCCCTTGCCTGTTGCTGGCCTAATTCAGCCCCCTTCCATGGCACTTGCTAAGCTTTTCAAAAAGAAAAGAGGATGATCTACTCATGGGTTTTCCATCATCTCCCTCTTTGAGTGAGAGGGATTCTACCTTCACATTTGCCTAGGGTGTTTCTGTACGATGGAGATGAAAGCAGAGTTATCATGGACCGCCTTGTCTTCCCAACCATGGTCACATTTTGCTTGCAAGGAAATATGGCAAAAGCACTGAAATAAAATATAAATAAATGCCTCTTTTTACACCTTAGCTGCTTCCAGTTTTTAAAATTTGACTCCGTAAATGATGTTTTGCATTTAATTATTTGAGCAAAGCTTTTTATATTTTAACTAGCCTCTATGCTGCCCTTTGATCCCTTCATATTACCCATAGAATGTCATCTGTGAGAGATGGAAGACAATTTTTGTAGCAGGAAATGATGCAGTCAGTCAGGAAGCCCATGCTCTAAAGTAGAGCTTTCTAAACTCTGTGTCGCAACATGTTACTGTGTCCATTGCAGTGTGTAGGTGTGTTGCGCAAATGCTCCCCGCACTCCTCCTGGGGCTGGAGAGGGGTTGGTTTAACTTCTGGTTTGCTAGTAAAACTGAATTACTGTGTCGTGAGATGATGCATGTCTAAAAACTGTGTCACCAACATGAAAAGTTTGGAAAGCTCTCCTCTAAAGACACCTCCATGGTAGTAGAAGGGTAGCTTTCTGGAATGCTGTAGTATTTGGGAGTTTAAAATTGTATTTTATCTAGGGTCTGCTTCATTCCTCTTTGCTTCATCTGGAGTTTAAGAGATTACACCTTTTTTGTTTACAAACAGTCTTGCTTAACATTCAGGGGAAATTAATCCATTTCAGTTCTCCCATCTTCTAAATGCATGGGCATCCCAGAGCTATTACAAATATGAAATGCTTAAAAATGAAATTTGAATCATTACAATTTCAGAGTGTCCTGTTGCATTATAACTGTCATCTGGGCAATAAGGAAGGAAATAGTCCTTGGCTTCTTGGAAGGATGGGGGAGCATTAAAGGGTTGTCCTCATCTCTGCAGCTGAAACCTCCCCCTGCAGTGCTCAAGAATGTGGCAACACTTTCTTTTTTCCAGGCTACGAGCCCCTGGCTCCTCTCCCACCTGCTGCCTCGGCTGTGCCAGTCTGGCAGGACCGCACCATCGCCTCCACCAAACTGCGGCTCCTTGAGTATTCAGCGTTTATGGAAGTGCAGCGTGACCCTGAAACGGTAACTCTTACGGGGGAAATGTTTGGCACTGCAGGAGCTGGTGGCAATGGTGTTTTTCAGCTCTTACAGTGCATTGGGTCTCTGCAGAAAACTGCCCTCTTTCCTAACCTGCATAAAGCCTGGCATTCACTTACCAGCCCCATGTAATAAATGCTGCCAGAGACTCAAGCTCTGGTCTCCCTGTGCTGTTTTGTGTAATGTAGACACACATCACGTTGGCTGTATTTTTACAGCCCTTTTGTCTGGGCTGGAGTCACCAATGGCATGCAGCTTCCATCAACTCTGGTTATTTTTCATGCTGGCCTGAGCTGTTGGAAGTTGGATCTCAACAACATCTGGAGAAGTTGGCTGCTCCTGGTCTGGATGGTGGTAGCTGGCAATAAGGCAGCTGAGTTTTCCATTTTGCAGTGTCAGCAGGAGTATCTGATTCCCTTTGTCATGGCTGAATCTTTGTAGTGGAGAACGCTGCCTTCCACTCCCACATTTTTTGCCTTTTGTGTTTCCCACCCTACAGTATAGCAAGCACCTCTTTGTGCACATTGGACAGACGAACCCCTCGTACAGCGACCCACTGCTGGAGGCAGTGGACATCCGCCAGATCTATGACAAGTTCCCTGAGAAGAAAGGTGGCCTGAAGGAGCTCTATGAGAGGGGGCCCCAGAATTCCTTTTTCCTGGTCAAGTTCTGGGTAAGAATCATGCAGCCCAAAGCCGAACAATGCCTCTGAAAAAGCCATTATTGGGCACTTCTTCATCGGACAAGGCGGCTAAGGAAATTAGACCAGAGGACCATGGTTACATTATTCTTCTATATGAATGTGGATGTTGTTTGGACGATGGGAGGGGGGATGCTTTCTGGCCTCAGATTCTCCACACAGCAGTGGGCAGTCACATGTTTGATGTGGTTTTGCCTGGCTAATCAGGCTTGACCCAGGCATCTTGGTAGAAGAGCCTAAGGGATATTAAAAATGAAATGAAATCCTGAAGGGGTCTGGGAGAAAGGGTTCATCCTTTAGAAAAAGAGCTGCATTCAATAGCATGTTTTGAGGTCTAAGCAATAGCATGGTATTTTTCTCTCACAAATGTTCATAGAATCATAGACTCTATAAGAGTTGGAAGGGACCCCCGAGGGGCATCTAGTCCAACCCCCTGGAATGCAGGAATCTCAGCTAAAGCATCCATGACAGGTGGCCTTCCAACCTCTGCTTAAAAACCTCCAAGGAAGAAGAGACCACCACCTCTTGTGGGAGTCTGTTCCACTCCCGAACAGCTCCTACTGTCAGAAAGTTTTTTCAAATGTTTAGTTGGAATCTCCTTTCTTGTAACTTGAAGCCATTGGTTCGAGTCCTACCCTCCAGAGCAGGAGAAAACAAGCATGTTCCCTCTTCCATTTGACAGCCCTTAAGATATTTGAAGATGGTTATCATATCTCCTCCCAGTCTCCTCTTTTCCAGGCTAAACATACCCAGCTTCTTCAAGCGCTCCTCGTAAGGCTTAGCTTCCAGATCCTTTATCATCTTGGTTGCCCTCCTCTGAACACATTCAGGCTCCCATAGCACATACTGCAAGACCAGCTGGTGTTTTATATTGGCCTTGCTCTACCATCTGAATTTTTTAATGCCGCTCGGTGGCATTCAGCCTGGTTTGAGCCTCCTTTGGAAATGTGACTTAATATTGCCTAAAAGCTGTCACTCTCCCCTGCCACCAAATCTTAAAAGCTGTTGTCATCCCACACTAAGCATTTTCAGTTCGTCTTCTCAACCCTTAGCTAAAAATACATGAGCCGATGTGGTCCAGCTTGGAATGTTTGTGAGACTTCATTTCAAATTCCATCTCACCTCTGGGCTTGGGGCGAGTCACCTCCATTCTCCATCTACAAAATGGACATAACAGCAAAGAGTGGCAGTGAGGCTGAATGAGATAAGGGTTAGAAAGCAGCTTGCTATTTTTAAATACTTATGTCAATAATTAGCAATATCACCATGAATACACTTCTCTGTTGGCATCTTCGCTCCCCTCAGTGAATGCATCCCGGAACTCTTGGGTCGGAGACCTCCACGCCCCAAGCCGAAAGCCACAATCCGTACTTGATTTATAACACCTCCTTCCTTGCATTTGCTCTAGGCGGATCTGAACAGCACCATTCAGGATGGTCCTGGTGCTTTTTATGGCGTAAGCAGTCAGTATAGCAGTGCAGAAAACATGACCATCACAGTCTCCACTAAAGTGTGCTCCTTTGGAAAGCAAGTAGTTGAGAAGGTGGAGGTGAGTCCTGCGCTTCCTTTGGGTGTGTTACCAGCAGGAAGGGAATGTTGCAGAGTGGGTGAAGAGCATAGCAGTTAATGTGGGACTGGAAGTTAAGTTCTTGGGAAGAACGTACAGCCCAAGGAGAAAGTGCTTTGAGACACTTTAAGTGCTAACAGTACATGTGTAATAAGTAGCAATGCATGCGTTATCAGAATGTCAGTATAGTCCTCTCTTCCTTTCCCCCTGCTGCTTAATTAAGGATAATTAGGGTGTGCCACCTCCCCAGTTCTCCTACACAAGGCTTGAATGCCATTCGATACACAATAATAAATAAATTAACAAATCTCTCTCATATTATTGCACCTTCAGTGACTTCTTTGTTAGGGTCTACAGTGGTACCTCGGGTTACATATGCTTCAGGTTACAGACTCCGCTAACCCAGAAATAGTGCTTCAGGTTAAGAACTTTGCTTCAGGATGAGAACAGAAATCATGCAGCAGCAGCAGGAGGCCCATTAGCTAAAGTGGTGCTTCAGGTCAAGAACAGTTTCAGGTTAAGAACAGACCTCTAGAACAAATTAAATTCTTAGCCACTGTATACCTTATCGATGCTTTTTCTGCAGACGGAATTTGCCCGGATGGAGAACGGACGGTGTGTGTACCGAATCCATCGGTCCCCCATGTGCGAGTATATGATCAACTTTATCCATAAACTGAAACACCTTCCAGAAAAATACATGATGAACAGCGTCCTGGAGAATTTCACCATCCTGCAGGTAAATGACATTTTCCTTCCATCCTGAATCCTTTCCAGCTGGTGCAAGGAGTAACTTCTCCTTCTGGATGTTCATAGTAGACTTTTCATGGCTGAAGAAACCAACTGGATAGTTTCAGATTTGGTCATACTTGGAGTAAAAACCCATTGAAATAAATTGTACAAGTTAGGTCAATGGTTTCAATGAGTTTACCCGTAAGTATGACTAAATCTGGGCCTGTAGCAGCAAAAGCAGACCCCTTCATCTGCCCCACTTGTAATAAAACCTCTCTCCCCCCTACAGCTACAAGCAGGTGCTGTATCTCTCCAATGGTTTGACTTTAGGCACACTCTTCCATTGTCCCCCAAGACAGATGGGTGCCAATAACAAGGATCCGACCAAAATAACAATTGCATTCCTTTCCTCCTGTTGTTTTTTATTCTACCTTTCAATGTCATGCTCATCATCTGCTTTCAAGAAGGCAATGGTTTGTCATGAAGACATTTCTTATGAGGAAAATATTTTGTTCAGCACATGTGAGATTCTTTGGCAAGGACAAGCTCATGTAGTCTGTTCCTCATTTAAAGTGCTATCCTGCCATCCATTATATGTGTTGGCTCAGTTGAGTAACTTGCTGCAGTCCTTAATCCCCACTTCAAAATATTTTTATTTGATCAGATGGGCATTTGTCTCATCCTTGCAAGTAGAGAGGAGGTTAATTTTACCAGTGTCTTAGATTCATTCTCAGGTGCAGAAGAGTGGTAACGTTATCTTCACCACTTCGCAGGTTATAGGCAATCCGTTAAAAGTTACCACTTAAATCTTAAATCACTCCTGTCTTTAGAATTGTGGCTTTGATTTTTGAGATTTTGTAATTCATCAAATAAGTCCTACTGAAATCAAGTGGATAGATGGGAAAAGGAAAGAAGATTGAAATAATATTTTGTACTTGGGTGCAGATAACTACATCTGTATTATGCTTGTTGTTTGTGATGTGTATGGTTAAATTGCAACAGGGAAAGGATCAATCTTCTGCTTCCATATTTTAAAAGAGGCGGTGGCTATTGAAATAAGCGTGCCCTTTGCAGCTGTTGCAATTTCCACCTTCCTCTCAAATCTCATTTCCATTTTGTGTCATGACTCTTTAGATAGTGATGTGCAAGCCACTCTGGGACTCCCTTTTCGGATGAAGAGTGGGATACAGTAATTTTCTAAAGGAATAAAGTACTCAGCTTCTGTACCTGAGTACAAAATACAGTATAAGAGCTCGTACTATAGGAACCCAGCTCAAAAAACTATGCCATTTCTCTGGTCTCAATGTCTGACTTTCCCAGTCCATCTTCCCGTATCTCACGGTATGTGTGTGTTCTTCTTCCCTCAGGTTGTTACGAACAGAGATACCCAGGAAACCTTGCTCTGCATAGCCTTTGTTTTTGAGGTATCCACCAGCGAGCACGGAGCCCAGCATCATGTGTACAAGTTGGTCAAAGACTAGAGGCCCCCTTGGGGTGACCGGGCAATTTGAGGAAGAAGAGAAGAAGTCTTGTCAGAGAAGCCACCCGAATAGGATGCCTTGACACAAGTCTTTTGAAAAATGAACACACAACACACACACAAAAAGCAATGCCAAAAAGACTGTATCACAATCACAGATGTTTTCTACTTAGGAACAATTTTTTTAAAAAGAAAAAACAAGCAGAAAAGAAAAGCATGACAGGAAAGCATATAAGAGAAGGAGAGCTGTATCTGGAGGCAGCAAGGAGGAGGACTGTTCATGGGGGCTTGGTCATCAGGATTTCAGGAGACATTGGCGCCAAGGCCTGGTACCTCTGGATATCTCTCCCGTCACACAACACTAGAACAGCATCTAGTGAAACGAGACTGCCAACTACTTCTTAATACCTGGATGTGCCTATATATCCCGTGCCAATTTGTCCTCAAAACCTGGGTGGTTTCATTTAGAGAAAAGCGTTCTGAGAGGGCTGCTAAGGATGTCTGTTCTGGGAAGGGATGGGGAATCAGATGCTGCCTTGTTTAAGTGACCGATCCCACTCTGCTCGAGACACCGACAAAGAAGAGGAAGAGTTTTCTTTCATCTCTTGACGCAGGCTGCGTGCAGAGCCAGCACAGGGAATTGGCAGCTTGCGTCATGTGGCACACATGCCACCCATGGGTTAATTGCAAGAAAACGATTTTGTTCCAACATTTCCCTGGGCATTTTCTATTGCAGGATACGGTGGTGGTGGGAGGGCGCCAGGAGTTGATTATGGCAGGAATGTGGCGCTTTTACATCCATGTCCCAGATGTTTGGATAATAGACGGGCGTAGGGTTGCAGGATCGTGTGTGTGTGTGCGCATGCGTGTGCCAACAAGAAATGGAGAAACTTAAAGATATCTGTCTGTGGGATGTTAAAAGGTTAGAGTATGTATTAAGAGGAAGGAGGGGTGCTCAGCTGGAGGAGAGCAATTCAGGAAATCATAGATTTGGAGATTTGCATAGATTTGCAATCATAGGGTTGCAGATAAGCAGGCTGACTCCAGGTGAGCAATGAGATGACTGGAAAAATATTAGGGCTGGCTAAGGTTGAGTAACTTGGGGGGGGGGGGGAAGAATCTGAATTTGTTTGGGATTTTTAACCAGCTCTCAATGGAGCATTATTATTACATCTGCCATGTCAAAAACAGCATGGGATAAGCTTAGACCAAAGTTCTTGCTGCCTGGGCATTGTTCTGGTAAGGTATTAATTTCCCTTCTGCTTCTCTGTTCATCTGTGGTAGTCATCCAGGAAAGGGCATGATCTAAATATCACAATGCAAGTCTTTCCTCTGGATTATGTACTTCCCACCTAGGATATCTTTGTGGAGGCTGCTAAAAAAAAACACCAAAGCGAAAATTGCGTATTCTGGCAGCCTAAACCCAAGGAGGTGCTGAAAGATGAAACAAAGTACAATATGTCATACAGAATCCCTCTTCATTTGAAAGCTGTACTGTTTGCTGTTGGAAATGCTGAAGAAAGTTTCTGTGTAGGGTTTAAGTATAAACATGAGCCCCTATACCTTAAGCTTGGAGACTAAGACAGTGGGCTTATGATTTAAATTGGTGCTTATAGGAATCCTGTTACATGAACAGTGCCAAGATATCAGTAACCTCACTGTACGTGGCACCTCCAGGGCTCAGGCCCATAGGTTTCAGCTATACTTTGTCTAAATGCTAGTTTGTAGTTTTAAATAATAGAGGAACTAACAGAATGTAATATTTGTGCCTTCCTACCTTTCTTTTTTACCATTGAACTTTTTTCTGTTTTGTCCTTCAGCTTTCCCCTGGCCACATGGTGATTTGTTTGCTTTTAAGTTGGTTGATTTTCATTTTTTAAGAAAATTCTCCTTGCTGCTCCATCCTTTCTTTAGTCTGGTATACTCTTACTCAACCCACTCAGACTAATCTCCACCCTGTGCTGCCATGGGCCTGGTGAGATTCCTATGGAGAAGCCTCAAAACATTGGAAAAGGTGCAATACAATGCAAAAGAAAAAGAAAAGCCATTTGCAAGCAAGGAGAGAATTTGAGGTTTCCACTTCTACGAGGAAATTGGAATGCACAGACTTGAGTTTGCAGTTACATTTTTTTATGCTTGGGGTATTTGACTATAGCTTTAAATGGAGGTTGGCCCCCAGTGCATAGTTCTCAAGGCTGGTTGAGTTATTTTGGCACCTGAGGCAGAAAATCCCACAGGTGCATCTTCCCACCCCTGGCAATAAATACTATAGTAACTTCACATGTTTCTGCCGTTTTCATGACACCTCAACACACCTGCCTGAGGAGACCATTTCACTCTACCTAATGCTAGGAGCAGACCCAATTTGTAAGAAGAGATTTCACCACCAGGATCATTTTCATAGTGGTATCAAGATTTGTGCAAAGAGATTCCCAAAAAGACAGTGGAAGGGAGCTAGGAATTCAGAGTGTGTTGGCTGCGGGCAAAAATGTCTGTTAAAAACAGATTGTGGTGACGCTGAAGTACTGGGTGCCTTTCATTGGAACATAAGGGTCAGGTTAAAATTTAGAGCTCCTCCCTTCTCCGTTGTCTGCCTTAAAAGGTAGGAGATAATGTAATGGAGATGCCTCGTAAAGTCTTGATGTCTGGCTTTTCATAACTGACTTGGGCCTCTCCTTCAGGCCTGGCCTGTATCACCACTGCATTGTTGATTTAGCACCCATGTTTCGACTGTGGATGAAGGACTAGGTACAAAGGCATTGGGCTAACTCAAACTTAAGTCTGGCTAACACAGACTAAGAATGTTCCCAGGATCCTTCGGACTGCCGTTTGAGTACAACATGCAGCTGAGAGGTGACACCATGAGAACAACTGACAGAATTGTTTCCCAGCTTTTTGAAGGACATTTATAATTAATGTAATAATTTTTTTCCTGTGAAGTGTTTTTAATTGATGCCACCCAAGAACTTCTGGAAAACTCCACTAGAATGTTAAAATGAACACTCCTCTGTGTGTTATGTGGAACCCCCGAGGTGGTAACGCTAAGGGGAATGGTACGTGGGGACTGGTTTGGTAGAGCAGCAAGTCACAAATTGCTCAGGAACAGTGCCTTATCTTGCAACACATGTTGCCCTCTTGGGGGATGAGCAACAGGTGCAGAAAGTTCTAAAAATCAGTTGTAATCTAAATTCAGGTGAGCACATCCTCTACCCCCTGCCTCCAATGTGATAATCCTACTGCATTGCCTCTGGCAAAGCTGATGGTCTCATGCATCTCTGTGTGTGATGTTTTGGGCAAGCTGGTCTCTCTAGTGCCACAACTCTTTCTCCAGTGTATTATTACTCTTAGGAAGAACTGGCTACTTTGTAAAAGCCAGCTTGAAGTTCAGGTACGTTTCTGAGACCCCTGTGTATTGGGCGGGGGGAGAGGTACAGCATCCTTGGAACTGAATCACAGTTATTGCTATTCTAGTGGGAGGAGGTAGAGTTAAAAGAGACAGGATGTTGAATTGCTTATGATTACAGCCAGAGCCTCTGCAGCTGTAAGGAGAGGAGAGCTGGCTAGTTTATATGTAGCATGTTTATTTTCATTCCTAGATCAAAAACTCTGGGAATTAAGGTTAAAACCTTCCCTGTTCTCCTTAACCTATGTACAATAGAATTCCCTTTTCTGCTAAACATACTTTTTTAAGGGAGGGCATATATAAACCCCTGGGGCAGAGACTTCAGTGTACAACATGGGGAAAGTGGAGCAGAGCCTTAGTCTTGCCTAAACCCCAACTTTCTTATATAAAAACTGTTTCTTGTATTTTATCCACAATCTTCAACCCAGCTGGAGCCTTTGAAATAAACCTCCTCCAAAACTGGCCTATGTTACATTTCTCATCTTTCCCCTTTTCAGTCCTTCCATGCCATACCATTCTTGCTTTCAGTGCAACATGTAGTTAGATCCATTCCCCAGCCTTCCTGCTTGTAGAATCCCCTGCGCAGGCCACAAGTCTGTGAGCACAAATAGACCTACAAACCACTGCCCACCTGGGTGTCCCTCAGAGAATGGCAGCAAGGCTAAAGAAACGCCAGCTTCACGAATCTCTTAGTTGGACATAATACTGGTACCCAAAAACTCAAGTCACCAAGTCTCATGTCACCCCACATCCCATGTATTTATGAATTTCACATGAAGTACTGTTTTATTTTTTTAAAGACTTTGTAAAGCTTACCAGGGTTATGGTCACCTTTTTTAGAGCTCTGTCAGTCCACATTGTAAAACCATTTTTATGTATTATATTTTGTGTATTTTTTTTTTAATCCAGCTGTGATGGGTTGTATCATATATTGTTGTGTTTACTGTATGTCCATCTTCAAGTAGATGAGACAGTGGAGCTTCTAGAAAGCTATGGTCTGCTGAAAACTATTAAACTTATTTGTTCATGGGTTGGCTCAAACACCTGTTCGCATTCTTCCCTTTATTTTCTCTTGTATGTTCATGAGCATTGCACCAGCAATAAGAAGCTGCAGTTGGATCCACCTCATCAGCCCCTATCAGCAGAAGTCCTCCACAGGGACTTGTGCAACTGGCCACTCTCCTCCCCATGTGCTCCCCCCACGTCCTCTAAAATTGGAGGAGGAGTGTCAGGAAAAATTCCACATGGGGAGATGGTGCGGCGTATCATTCCACCTGAGAAGCTGGATGCTTGCACAGATTGAACAATGAGAAGAGTGCAACTTTTAATTCCACCACTTGTCCATAATGTTTTACCAGGCCATAATCTACACTGGTCTATGTATTTATATAAGTCTACAATCTCACTGGGTGAGTGGGGGATTTTGTATTGCATTCAGCCTTCATTTGTGTAAATAGCTGTTTTAAAAAAATAATAATCGTGTTTAACATCTGCTTTGTGACTGTGAAGTTATGACTGGTAGGATTTCAGGCCTGGCTTTCATACTTGGGAGTTAATTTGCTGAACCCAGTTTGGAAGCAATACTACTGTGTTCAGTCCAAACGTACTTTTCTTTTCCGAAGCTTAAAGAACTGGCACTCCGTGAAGTCATCAAGAAGCTTTCCCAATCCCCAAAGCAATTTGCACTGTTTTGTGAACGTGTTCTGTTTTAAACATTTAAAAACTGCCAGCTGCCCAAAGGGAAATCGCAATGCTCACAGCTGAGCTGGAGTTTTGACAGACAAGTAAGCCAGTGAATCTGGCAGATTGCAAAGGTGTGAGGGATAGGCTCACAGCTGTTCTTCATATGTTCTTCATTTACCCCTTCTCGAAATGGAAGCCATGTATATTTTACAAAACGTATGTTTGTGTGGGTGTGCGAAATAAATAGAAATGTGTTTGGATAATAATACATATTAGCTTCAAAGTATGCAGTTACAAGTGTGACTGGTTGCATTGAGATGATCCTCTGTGGGCTTGACTACTTTCCTCCCCTCACAGATGTACATTAGTTTAATCAAGCCATATTTTGCCACTTGCATGCAACTATAGAGTTTGAGTGAGCCATCCAAATTAGAATTTTAAACTAGTTTGATCCTGGTTTATTAAGGCTTGCTGAAACCATAGATTTTAGGCTGGATGTAATAGCAATCCATGGTTTGATTAGAACAGGGAGTAATGCAGAAGCTGTTCTCAAAAGGGGAAAAAGAAAGTGGGGAAGAAGAGAGCCCTCAAGCATATGATTTGTTCCTAATCCTCCAAACCATGGTTTGAATGCAGACAGTGTCATGGAATTTCACTGTTGGAATATCTGAATTTTACTGTTTGCTCCCTTTGACTAAAGTGGTGGTATGAGGGTTTATTCATATGTTTATGTTCACCTTGAACGATAAAACAGCCACTCTGACTAGCTAAAGTATGAACTCTGCTGCTTTGAATCAACTCTCAGTCAACAGATCAAACAGTACTTATGGTCTTGGTATGGGGGAGTGACAAACAGGTGCCAGCAAAGAGAGAGATTAAGAATATGGATTCTTAGGTTTCAAGCAACCCAACTACCGGTATGTCTTTGCATAAATGGGCACAGGAATAAAGAAATAGTTTGTGTCAAAAGCAGCATCCTTTTTCAGTAGACATTGCCTTGAAAGGGCCTTCTCTCTTGTGAGAGCAAGAAGAGAAATACCTCTTCATGGAGGGTTCCTGCCAGCTGTGTATTTTGTGAGTACCTCCAGTGGTGCTATTAGGGCTGGGTTTGAGTGTCCAAGTCAGGGCCAGGAAAGATAAGAGAGGTGGATGATGGGAGGTGGGCATATCTGGAGCTCAACAGCAGGCGGTTCATATGTGGAAAGGTGATGCTCTAGATACAGTGTTTTGAGCCATGTAAAGCTTTGAAGCTCCAAACCAGCACTTTTAATTGCAGCTAGAAACAACTTGGCAGCTAGACATGACAAGTGCTGCTTTTACTATTTTTACTTCAAGTATATACTCTGATGTTTCTACAACAAAATGGTGCTAGTTCCCACGCAAATGCATTTAACTTCAAGGCATTTACTCCATTTACTCCTGTAATCACTATGGCACTATAAGTAAGTTTCAAATGTGAAACTGACCATGCTCAGAATTTATTTCTTCTAACCAGGGTGACAAACTCTGTTTGTTGTTGTTATGCTCTAGCACAGGGGCTCTTGAACTTCCTACCCTCAGGGCCCACTTGTGGGCCCGATTTTCAACCCTCTCCAGTCACAAAAGTTTGTGGTACTTAACAATAAATGCCTGAAAAGATAATGGGCTTAAAAAAAACCCAACACTACAACAACCCACCAACTAAGGAATGCTGTGTTATTTTTTTGTGTAATTTCCAAAAGCAGGCTTCTAGTGATTGACAAGTGAAGATGCGCTCGCTCACTCTCGCAAGCACAGCCATTTTCTGCCGTGCTTTCTCATATTTTTTTCTATTGTAACCGCTCTTCGCGGAGGCAGCGCAGTTTTTAATACTTTTCGCAAGTTCTTCAAAAGCACAACAGTTGCCGACAGAAGACCTTGCGGGCACCGGCCGCCCCAAAGCATTTCGGTACTTGCAGTCCCCCCCTTCTTCTTTTTTTTAAAGCTCCCTCTTAGCGAGCACTTCTCCTTTCCGAGCCGACAGCGCCACCTCCTGGAACTTGTAGTTCTTGAGGGCAGGAGGCGCGCCTTGAAGATGAGGCTGCTGCGCGGAAGAAGGCCTACAAACCCCGGGATGCATTGCGCGCCTTACGGCTAGAGGCGAGGCTGGCCCTCTTCGACTGCGGGAATCCGGCTCCTGCTGCTGCCGGCTAGGCAAGGTCTCCGCGCCAAGAATGAAGTGAAGGGAAGCAAGAAGTGGCCTAGACAGCGTCTCCCGCCAGGTGCGTAGTGGCTCTCGAAGACTCCCCCAAACCCCCGCTGCGCGCCCCTTTTTCTTCTTTCCAGCCGCGCCTGGTCTTGCTCTGCCATAACCGAAACTCTTTCTGAGCCGGCAACTCTCGCCTCGGAGCGATCGATGATTTAACATAGTGGATCGATAAAGTGCGCTGCTGGAAGACTCCCGCGAGCGCCAAGCGCTGCGCTCGGAGATCGACTTGGGATCGAAGCCCGGAAGACACGCTTAATTATGGCCCCTTCCCGTGGGACGTTTCAGGTTATATAGGGCTTAAGGGAAAAGATCCTAAAGCGCAAAGTCGCCTTCCCTTTGGTGAAATGCGGCCAAGAGAAGGGAGCGCAATCCGGGGAATTGATCTCAAGCTGCCACACTGTGTTAGTGTGATTTAGGGATTTGTTTTGCTTGGCTTGTTCTCCCCCACCCCCCACTTTTAATCTCTTACTATTTTGCAGCCGCCTTGCGTTTTTCCTTCCTCCGCCCCCCTCCCCAAAGAAACGGGGGGTGTACGCATACTAGTAAATATATGATTTTAAGGCAATCTTCTGTTGGCCTTAGACAGCTAATGCGACTTTATTCATTTGCATTAGCCGCAATCGGAACAGAGGTTGGGGACCTGTGGCCTTCCCGGTGTCATTGCACGACAGCTCCCGTAATCTCTGATTATGCTGTATCCAACAGCACGCATTGACCATCTCTGGATCTAGCCTGTCTTTACAGATATGTGCATATACTCTAGTCTCTCATATTGTCTCCGATTCTTCTAAAGTTAGTCATAACTACAGCTTGTTAGTACAGGGCCATCATGCCTAGTAGTCGTCAGTGGCCTTCTGGTTCATTAATTTTCCTAGGCTTCTTTTGGAAGCCGTTCAAGTTAGTGGCTGATACTGCATTCTCTAGTTTAACTATGGACTGTGTGTAGTTCTTCATTTTGTTTCACTATTCAGCCCCATTGGATGTGCCTGGGTTATACTACTATTAAAAGAGGAATAAAATATTATTTCTCCAGACTCTTGAGTAATGTTATAATTTTGCTGTGTCCCTCCCCTTCTACTCAAAAGCTCTAAATGTTATAACCTTCCTTCCTATGGAAGTTGCTCCACCCCCTTGTCATTTTGATTGTCCTTTTCTGAACCCTTTCCAGCTCTGCAGTATTTTTAAGATGCAGCAACCACAACTTGAATGTATAGCCTAAGATAAATTAAAACTCTGCTCCCTAAATTCCAAGAATGTAAAAAACTGCTGAATAGATGCCAGATCATTTATTATTTTGAATCAGAAAAAAGCTTATTAGCAATTAACTTATGGGCCTGTAGATATTGATACTGGTCTGTGCTAGTGTGGACATTTCAGCGCTCCTTCATTCCCCCTCTGTTTGTTCCAGTTTTTTTGTTTGAATTGGTTTCCTTCCCTTGTTGCCAGCTTCTTATAAGGAAGTTTTGTGTAGGGGATTACATGAATACCCCTGGGAGGTAGGCACATGACAGTCTTACTTGTGTGTAAGTCATTGCATGCATGAAGAAGCTGTGGTCTATTGTAGTTCCACAGCACAGCTAGCAAATAGTAGTTGTAGGACAGTTTCATGCTTCAGACTGAACACAGAAATCAGTGAACATTTGCAATGATATGCAGTGGTAATCCTGACACCTGCATTATGAAGTTTGCCATTGCTGTGTATTACCTAAAGCATCCTTGCTATAGACTGAAGAAATAAAGGAAGTAAATTTTTGCCGAGAAGCACAAGGGAAGTGCTATGCTCCCAAAGCTCTTGGGGATAAGGCAGGCTCAGTATGAACACAATGAATATATTTTCTGGGAGCTGGGTGTTTACACATAAATTGAATGATAGATTCGCATATGTATTTTACAATCTGCTCAATCCTTATTTACAGGAAATTCTCAAATTATGGTATTTTAATCTAAGTATTTAGCCTTGAAGGTATACAGGAGTGAACCTTTTAATCAGATTACATGTTTCTTTCCAAGGGAGAATTGAGACATATAGATGGTCCATCCTAGGATAGGACTGTTTCCTAGTCCAGAAACATCTAATCTGAAACACTTGTCAAGCAAACTGGCTTGTGCTCATATTTATAATATACATGTACTTTCTGAGAAAATTGGGTTAGGCTGCCTGAATCACTATTGAGCAGTGAGAGGCAATGAAGCACCTTTATCCAAATGCTGGGAAATAGACACAGTGAGAAGCATCCTAAAACAAAGTACATCTACTAAGAATATCCAGCTCCTGGCAGCCATCGATGAGATCGCACCTAAGCGCTCTCTGCGACCCTGCAGAAACTGGGCTCCCTGGTTTACCGAGGAGCTCTGGAAAATGAATTGGGACCTCAGACGGCTAGAGCGAGTATGGCGGGGTGCCCGTGACGGAGCCTCAAGAACATCTTATAGGGCTTTTATGAAAACCTACGAGATGGCGTGAAGGCTGCTAAGAAGTCTTACTTCTCGGCCTCCATTGCACCCGCTAGCTCTCACCCAGCGCAATTATTTAGTATAATCAGGTCTTTAACGTCCCTTGAGGGACAGCCAAATTTAAATAACAATTTGACACACAGCTGTGAGGCATTTGCGAGCTTTTTTGCGGATAAGGTCTTGTTGGTCCGCCATGACCTCCCTGCCAATTTGGATACAATAAAGGAACTGGAGGCCCCTCTACTGTCCTTGGGTCCAGTATTGGACCACTTCGACCGGATATCCCCAGCCGATGTGGACAGACTCCTCTGAGCTGGAAAGCCCACCACCTGTCCTCTTGACCCGTGCCCGTCTTGGCTGATTAGAGCGTGTCCAGACGAGGTGCGGGCCCTCCTGGGGGATATCATCAATTTGTCCCTTGGCACGGGGACATTCCCAGGGGAACTGAAGGAGGCAGTGGTGCGCCTGCTCTTAAAGAAAACATCATTAGATCCTTTAGATCTATCCAGTTACCGCCCGGTTTCGAATCTTCCGTTCCTGGGTAAGATGATTGAGAGAGTGGTTGCTGAACAGCTTGGTGGGTTTCTGGATGAAACATCGGCTCTGGATCCATTCCAGTCCGGCTTCCGCGCTGGTCATGGGACCAAGACGGCTCTGGTTGCCCTAACAGATGATCTTCGTAGACAGCTGGATCGAGGCAGGTCGGGGCTGCTGTCAGCAGCTTTCGACATGGTCGATCACGAACTTCTGGACCTCCGCCTTGCCGACGTGGGGATCCAGGGCACAGTCCTTCAATGGCTGCGCTCGTTTCTCTCTGGTCGGGGACAGAGGGTGGCGCTTGGGGGGGGAATTGTCATCGCGCCACTCCTTGGTGTGTAGAGTACCTCAGGGTGCGATACTCTCCCCGATGCTTTTCAACATCTTTATGCGCCCCCTCGCCCAGCTTGTTCAGAGTTTTGGGCTGGGTTGCCATCAGTATGCCGATGACACCCAACTCTATCTGTTGATGGATGGCCATCCTGACTCGGCCCCAGACACCAGATGTTTGGAAGCTGTGGCTGGATGGTTACATGGGAGCCAGTTGAAGCTAAATCCTTCGAAGACAGAGGTCCTGTGGCTGGGACGGGACGATATGGGATTGGGGGGGGGCAACTCCCATCTCTTGCGGGGGTGCAATTAGTGCCAGCACCGTCCGTTAAGAGTTTGGGTGTAATCTTCGACACCTCCCTTTCCATGGAGGCGCAGATTGCAGCTATAACAAAGGCGGCATTTTTCCATCTCCGCCAAGCTAAGCAGTTGGCTCCTTACCTCTCTCACCCTGACCTAGCCACTGTGATCCACGCGACGGTCACCTCCAGACTGGATTATTGTAACTCGCTCTACGTGGGGCTGCCCTTGAGACTGACCCAGAAACTCCAGCGGGTGCAGAATGCTGCAGCGAGACTCCTTACGGGGTCTTCGCTGCGAGATCACATTCACCCGGTGCTATACCAGCTGCACTGGCTCCCGGTGGAGTACAGGATCAGGTTTAAGGTGCTGGTTTTAACCTTTAAAGCCCTATACGGCCTAGGACCCTCGTACCTACGGGACCGCCTCTCCTGGTATGCCCCACAGAGAAACTTATGGTCTTCAAATAAAAACATCTTGAAGGTCCCAGGCCTCAGAGAAGTTAGGCTGGCCTCAACTAGAGCCAGGGCTTTTTCGGCTGTGGCTCCGATCTGCTGGAACACTCTGTCACAAGAGACCAGGGCCCTGCGGGACCTGACATCTTTCCGCAGGGCCTGCAAGACAGAGCTGTTCCACCAGGCCTTTGGCCAGGGCACAGCCTGACTCCCTCCCTCGGCAATCTTCGCGGAGCTCTGGCCCAATGGTTGCCAGCGGCTTGAATTAATTAATTTTATAATGAATGATTTTAGAGTGTTGTTTATGCTGTACTTTTGTACTGTTTTATTGTTGTTAGCCGCCCTGAGCCCGGCTTCGGCTGGGGAGGGCGGGATATAAATAAAATTTATTATTATTATTTATTATTCCCTTGAAGAAACCAGGAAGCAGAGCGCAGATCAAAGCTGCTGGCCAGAAGCCAGGACCAGTCTGCGTCACTAACTTGCCACCGATTTTGTGGCAAAACCATCCAAAAATGAGGATGTCCATGTCTTCAACATGTGGTTGTCATTTCTTGCTGTCTGTATATTGTTGAAAACTCAAAATATTTACCATGGCCATTTTATTTCACCTTGGCAGTGAACACAAGGGAAGCTACTTTCCCTTTCTTGCTAATTCCACCTGGTGAACAAGTGTAAGAAAATGCATTCAAAGAAGATGGGAGGGAATGGTTTGAGGGCAGGGTGGAAGCAGCAGTTTGAAGAGCAGACCCCGGCTGCTTTGCCATGCACTCCCTCCTAGGTTCTTGGGCAAGAGGGTCTGATTCAATTCAATAAGACATAAATCCGTAGCCTCAAGGGCAGTAAAAACCAGTGCCTATTTTCAGGGGGTACTCTAGGGTACACAATACCAGCAGCGCTCTCTCTCTCTCTCTCTCTCTCTCTCTCTCTCTGGGTTAAAAAGTGTGGCACTTACTGTAAGAACTTCACAGTGAGTACTGGCAACTATTTTTCCAGGGGAAAAAGCACTGGTAAAAACCATAAATGATTGTGAGGAATTGTGATATTGAGGGATATAAGTAAATACTGTAGGTTTGGTCATGGGTGTCCCAACACTCCAGCCTGGTTGAAAACAGATCCTTGAAGGAAATTCAAGAACTGAGACTTGGATTGGGTGTCATTGACCTGTGAGCACACGGCTTCTTGTCCTTGGAACTTCACACAGAGAGATTGCCAGTAGGAGAGAGCTTTAGAATCTACCAAGTAAAAACATGATATTTTTAAAAAGTGGGTAGGCCTGTGGAATCACTCATAATGCTTGATTATATTTTTTTAAGGACTAGCCCTGTGGTGTGTTGGTCATCAGTGTGGCATGCAGTGGTACCTGCATAGCTTCTGAAGTCACACACACACACACACACACACACACACCTCCCTTGGTGAGGGTGGTTACCTTTTTCTCCCTCGAGAAGTACACAGAGCTAAAGGAGGAAGTTGGAAGAGTGCCACTCTTTCCCACTTCTTTCAGTTCTATGTGCTTTTTTCAAGATTCAGACTAATTCTGCTGGTTCCAACTTTCACCCAGATTCCTTGGAAAAGCTAAGTTTGTATGTGTGTGCTTTCTCTCCCTCTCTGTCTGGGGTGAGGTTGGGATGAGAAAGAAGTGCCCAGAGAGGGAATAATGGGGTGCCAGCACCCTCAAAGATCTACATGTGCCCGTGGACCTTAAAAGCTTGGTGGGCCCTAAATGATTACAAGAGTATTGTCTTTACCATGAGGGTTTATTGCCTGGAAAGGTGTGCATTTGCGGCGTTTTGGTGGCAGTGACAGCACTGAAGCAAAAGACTCCTGCTATCAGGATTGAAACAGGCAAAAGATGGGCCTTGCTTGACCTGAGAGTGTCCCTTTAATGCTTTATAACTCTGCTAATCTTTAGGTCTTATCTTATCTTTGCACCTCTCCCTCCTATCAAGGACTTTCAGATGCTGTTGCCCAGAGGGCTTTAGCAGAGAGAGGCATTATAGGCCTTGCCCACAAAAGCATGCGCTGCTTGTTGAATCAGTGCCACCAAGGCTCCATCCTTCCTTGTTTTCCAGCTGCCAGTGCATACGTCTTAGCTGCAATATTACAGTCACACTTCCTGTTCTTCTGGCAGAGGAGCAAAGCCAAAGTCTGACACCTTGCTTGCCGGAGAGCTGGAGGCAGAACCTGTCAGCATTGTGAGTGCAACCATTTGAACCCACCTCTGCATTGTCTTGTCCCCACTGTGATGGATAAGGACCCTCAATTGCAGTTGCGTGTCTTTGACCTCAATTGCTGGTGAGTTTTTCCATGGCTTTATTTTTCTGTGTTTGTTTAAGGCAGGTGAGGGTTGGCTCTGATCTGCATGACTGCTGGCGAAGGTTCAGTCATGTTTTCTGATCAAGAGGTTGCTGAGTCTTCTGGGTTACGGCAAATGCATTCTTCACCTGTTTGTTTCCCTGTTTGCAGAGAGGAAATGATGAAGCTCCCGTGTCTGGGGCTGTTTTTATGTAAATAAAACAGGGTATTGTAAATCTCTCTGTTCCTGCCCTTTTCCAACCCAATGATTAAGTGATTTGGCTGAACATGCATCTATGCTTAAATGGAGAGAGAGGGGAATCTTTTTCATGCTGAGGACAAACTTTGGGGGTGGGGCAGAGACTCAAGTGGGCAGGCCAGAGAAAAAAACAGATGGAACAATGCATGTGACCCTTAATTTTGTACAGTGTCCTACATTCTAGCCACACAAAAGTCAAAGGTTTTACACCGGCATGCGCGTGCTCGTTCTCTCTCTCTCTCTTCTTCATTCAGGTAAAAAAGAGACATTATCACTGTTCAGTGACACATTTCAGCCAGGCATATGTCCTTCCAATTCCAACACAGGCTCATGTATACAGTATAATTAGATGGTAAAATTATCAGGTGATGGAGTCTATCGTGCCATGTTTCAGGATGGGGGAGGGAGGCCATCTGTTTTATTTCTCTCCCATGTAAAACAGTAAAACAAACAAAGCAGCTGCTAGCAAGTCATGGAGAAAAACTCCTTTCAGCTAATTCCTTTTTGCACTGGCGAATGTATAGTCCCTTGTATTACCTCAGGAATCTTCCACCCCATTATGACCTCATTTGGGGGCATGCAACAGCCAGGCCTGACTCTGTCTGTGTCTGACCAGTTTTTCTTATAGTGCTGCTTGTACATAAATGCATTCAATGTTTCTTTGCATTTAATGTGCATATCTTTTCCTTAATGTGCAACAACAGCTGCTGTGAGAGGGCTGCTTGCCTCAGTGATGAGAGGGGATTTAACTGTTTCCTTCCCTACTGCAGTCCTGATTAAAATTGCTCCTCCAGGTGTGCTTTTTGCATTGGGAGGAGTGCTTCCTGTGGCTCTCAGTATGAGAGCCTTCTTTACCAGGTGTAAGTAATGAAGGGCTAAGATTGAAATGAGCAGTGAGCCTAGTTGGAACCTGATGTTTCACTCAGTTTCCTTCCCTTTCTCTCCCTTCCAGGGCCATTCGCTACCTGAGCAAGGTACGGCAGCAGCGCATTGAATTGATTGGCAATGTCCTCAACCAGGAGGGATATGACTTGGCGCTCTTGCAGGAGGTGAGTACTTACATCTGTTATAGTGCATCTAGTATTGGGATAGGTTGTGGGCAAAGCATGGCAAGATCTTGAAGTGCTATATAAACATGATTAATCGGGGAGGAGGGATACTAGGGGAGGGGAGGGGTTAGCCCCCCCCCCTTCCCACGCCTAGCTTCAACTTAGCCCACTGATTCAATTCCCACTTCTGTTCTTTGGTTTGCAGTCACTGTGACTACAACCTCTCTGCTTTTCCAGGTGTGGAGCGAGAGAGATTATTGGGAGCTGAAAAAGAAGCTGTGTGCCCGCTACCCTTCTTCCCACTATTTTAAAAGGTAAAAAGGAGCTTAAATAGTCCATGCCAATGGCTGAGCTCAATTAGTATAGGCTTGACTTCATAGATGTGCAATTTATATGATTTTTACAGAGGACCCTCTCAGACACTGGTAGGAAATCATTTCCACTCTTTAGTTCCTTGAGAGCTCAGACAGGTTAGCATAAAAGGCCTTGGAATAAGTTGGGTCTTTAGCTGATCAAAAATAATATTTTCTTGGAAACAGGTGCCTTGTTGCTTGTGCAGCAGCCTCACCCCTTGTGACAGATAATTGTTCTTTAATTGCCCTTGTTCCCTTAGCAATCCTTGCCTTCCAGATGAGGTGCTGACTGAATAGCCCACAGGTCTATTTTTAAGGCTGTGTTTGTGAAACAGAGCCCATGGTTGCGCACTGGATCACTACATGGGCAGCATGGTGCAGGACGCATGGGTTGGATGCATGCTGGCATATACCTGGTGTGAAACCAACCTGCAGACCAACCTGTGAAACCAACCTTCATCTGTAGGGGACACAGCTTGGAACACAGGGAATCTCAATAAAATTTTGTGACATTAGTTAATCTGAGTTTTACAGACTCACCTTGTACAGGACACTTGATTATAGATGGTTACCAAACCTTATGGTTGACTTCTTTGGCAGACACAGCATTAAACTCTTCTTAAATGTACATTTTGGTGGGCACCTGTGACTTGATCTTGCGTGCTGTTACAGAAGCTAATAATGGTGAGGCAGCATCCCTTTTCAGTCTTGACTCTGTCACGGTGTCAGAAGACTTTGCTTCGTCCCTAGAACCAGGAATAATTCCAAGGAGTCCCAAATGCCAGCCCTTTTCTGTAAATTCTAGCTATTGATTTCAAATGGAGGATGGGAACAGCGAGGATTGCCAATGTCCCGTCCCGTCCCAGCTGACGCCTGTGGTGCCTGTGTCTTTCACAGTGGAGTGATTGGCAGTGGGCTCTGCATCTTCTCCAGATACCAAATCCTGGACACCTTCCTGTACCAATACTCTGTGAATGGCTACCCCTACATGGTGAGTGGGCAATGCCTTGCTTGGGGGTGGGGAACGGGCCAAAGAGCACCTTTCTTCTAAGGCTCTTTTCACTGTGACCAGCGTTGCCTACGTTTCTTCTACTGTCTTCCACTTTCTTCTCTCTACAGTTCCAGCACGGAGACTGGTTTGGTGGCAAATCGGTGGGGCTTGTAGTCCTGAAGATACAGGAGATTGTTTTCAACATCTATGTGACTCATGTGAGCAGTTTTATTTATTTTGTTGTATTTTTTTAATTTGTTACAAACTTATTCAACTCCTGGAGCAAGATTACAGAGATCATCTCTCTCTCTCTCTCTCTCTCTCTCTCTCTCTCTCTCTCTGTGTGTGTGTGTGTGTGTGTGTGTGTAGATGTGAGTAGGATTTACATGAGGAACACAGGATAGCACTTCAGATTTCCTTAGATTGCTGAATGAATCCTTTGATTACAGTCATACCTTGGTTTTCGAACAGCTTAGTTCTCGAAAGTTTTGGCTCCCGAACACCGCAAAACTGGAATTGACTGTTCCGGTTTGTGAACTATTTTTGGAAGCCGAACATCTGACGGGGCTTCCGATTGGCTGCAGGAGCTTCCTGCAGCCAATCAGAAGGCGCGCTTTGGTTGTTGAATGTTTTGGAAGTCAAATGGACTTCCGGAATGGATTCCATTCGACTTCCAAGGTGCGACTGTACTGGCTTGGACTTCACAAGTGATACTTGTTGTTTTTACAGCCTATTTGCCAGCAGGGGGTGTCCATGAACAGCCAAGGCTTTTTATTTTCTTGGGTGGCACCTTCTTAAAAATGAACAAGACACACAACCTTTTAAAGAAGGATTTTTTGTGTGTTCTCTCAAATGTATGCATCATTAGAAAGCTGCTGTTCATTCTTATCCCAAGGTACAATAAATGCAAGCCACATTGCATAGATGAATAGAAGCTGCCTGTTAAAGGATTAAATGGTTAAAGGATTATGTATCAATTCTGTCATTTGTATTGATGTAAACCTCTAGAACGTATTTTGTATAACTAAGCATTTAGCTTTATCCTCAGCATATTGTCTCTTATTTTATTGCTATGGCTAGTAGGTAATGCAAATAAAATTTCTATGTAATGCCAGGGAAGGAGTGAGTGCATTCCCAAAGATCAATAAACTAACTTGGGCTTGTGGGACTATCTCTAAATTATCTTAGCACTGAGGAGGAATAGAAAGCCGGCACAATGAAATGGGTGAGAGAAACTCCCACAGGAGGCAGCCTTAATGAGCAGTATGATTTCACAAGTTTGGTACTAACACAGGAACATCAGTGTTGCCTAGTCCGCTGAAGCCCGAAAGCTACATGTGGAAATATTTTTGAGGTCTACTTACACTTGGCCATGCTGAGAGTTGTAGTGTAACAACATCTCAAGATCATTCCTTTGGTGAAGCCTGGGTTACATGATCGGAGGATATTATTCTGGGGCACCTTTTGGGAGATAGCAAACCCTGCCTACAGAAACAAGGGACTTCACGGTAGTTCATCCATCCACACAATCAGCATTTTGTACACAACTGTGGTTGGTAATGCGAATAAGCTTTGGAATCACAAGCTCCCGTCTTCTTCTCTGGCATAGTCACAAAGAGGAGATAGAAGCTTTCGCTTCTATTTTCAGCTAACTGTGGCTCCTTGTTATTCAGTTACTTGGGCAAATACTGGTAAGTCTGAAATGTAGCAAGGATGGAGAACCTGCATCCCTCCCGATGCTGCTGAACTCCACCAGCCCTAGCCAGAATAGACAGTTTCTCTAAATCATTGTTAAGATTAACCACAGTGCCAGCGTTTGGGTTTAACAATAATGCATGGTTAGTTGAAAGTGGAAGCAAGTGTGATCTTGCTGGAGCAGAAGAAGAGTGCGCACACAAGCCCAAGATTTATACCAGTAATGCGAAACAGTAGTTTAGCGTCATATCTGTACCAGATGGTACTCTTTGCTGACAGTCTTGGATCATCCGTAGGTCCTTGTGTGTCTCTGAAACTGTGAAATCCCACTGTCTGTTATAGAATTCTTACCTTGTTGCTTTTGATCTTTGCCACAGGCTTCCCGATCAGCTTAAAGTGGGGCAGCAAGGCGAGTACATAGGCTGCTGCTTTGCGATTTCACATATCTTACTATACAAGTGTGAATTTCATGTGTGTCTTGTTCTCTTCCTCCCAAGCTCCATGCGGAGTACTGCCGAGAGAAGGATGCTTACCTGCCCCACCGAGTAGTTCAGGCCTGGGAACTTGCCCAGTTTATACAGTAAGTCATGGGGAGACTCCAGAAATCTTTATAATGAGGTTTGTGTGTGCACACTTTGTCCCTCTCTCTGTTAGCTAGTTTCCCTCCTTGGCAGTAGTTCAGAGCTCTGACTTGGAACATACTCAGTCCATCTAATGCTAACTCTCCAGTGACAGAATGAATGGGTGGAGAGGGGGAGAGGATGCAGCCATGGTTTTGGGTGTGTAGTAGAATTCAAGTCTAACACGGCTTAGATCTCTCATGACAAAAAACATCCTTGTATCATTGAGGGCTGCTTGTTTCCTCTCAGTCTGTGGCATCTTCTCATCCTCCCAGACATACTTCGAAAGGAGCCGATGTGGTGCTGCTTGGTGGGGATCTGAACATGCACCCAGAAGACGTGGGCATCAGGCTGTTGCGAGGTTGGGCAGGGCTTTGGGACTCCTTCATTGCCGCAGAGAAGGTTGAGGTGAGTCTCCAGGTACCGCCCTAGGAAATGGTCCAGAAAGGAGAGGTGTTTCTCCCTCCTTTGGTCACTCAGTATAGTCATACCTCTTGTTACGTTTGCTTCAGGTTAAATCTTTTCAGGTTGCGTCCTGCGGTGACCCGGAAGTACCAGAAAGGGTTACTTCCGGGTTTCGCTGCTTGCGCATGCGCAGACTCTCAAAATGACATCACGCACATGCGCAGAAGCGGCGAATTGTGACACTGCTCATGTTGTGAACGGGGCTCTGGAACGGATCCTGTTCACAACCAGAGGTACCACTGTAAGAGGAAAAGAAAGTTGCCCTTGGGGCCTGGAAACTATAACCTTACCTTTATTTGAGTCAGAATGTCAAGAGATAAAGCCTACAGTACGCAAATGTGCATTAGGTATTCCATCTGCTTTTGTCCCTGGCCCCCCACTACTGGCATATGGCCCTTGAAACGTTGCCCAGGAGGGATTGCAGCCCTCAGGTTGAAAAAGTTCCCCCACCTCTGGTTTTTTTAGAACTGAGAATTCAGACTCTGGTCTTGCTCCTAGGGTGGTGAGGATGGCTCCACACTCTTGCCCACCAACTGCTTCACAAGCAAGAAAGAACTGCGGTGCTATCCCCAGGGGATTCGTATTGACTACATTCTGTATAAGGTATGTGCAAGTTCAACACATAGAAAGCCGACTGTGACAGTACAGAGTTCAGAAAGCAGTTAAGCAATAAAGGCTGTCAAATATGGTTTGGCACTAGCCCCATGACAGGTCTGTCTCCTGTCAGTATCTTCAGTCTGGAATGTCTTCTTTGTCCAATAGTCTCCAAAACTATGTGCTCACAGACTGGTATGGCCTCAGGCAACCTCTTGGCACTGGGTTGAACTCACTTGCTTGATTTCCTGCTGTTGTTGTCTTTGGGCATGTTCTCTGTAACAGCTGGGACTGGCTTTTCAAGATATGAGGATAAGACTTAAAGCTTTAGAGCCAAAATGAGCAAAGCACTAAGCACACTTCTGCAAGACCTTGCTGCATTTGGGGAGTTAGATTAGCTTGCACTGCTTGATCACTTCCTGAACTCTGTAAACATGTGGGCACTACTTGGACCACAGCGGTTGCTCCTTCCTACTCTTAACACAGGGGTGTGGAAAGTTGCCCGAGATACCCAGCCTTTCCTGTAAGAGGGGAACTACAGTTGTAACTAATTCCTCGGTTTGAGGTGGACGTTTGTGAGAACCATGGCCCCATGTTGATTTGGGGGAGAATTCAGAAGAGGGTAGCAAATATGGTTAAAGGTCACATTATTGAGAAAAGGTGAAAAGAACTGAGCACATCTATTACCCATGAGAAAATCAGATTTGACGTTGAGCCTGAAAATAATCTTCAGTCTATATTAAAATCTTACCCCAAAGCTGATGGCAAGAATGCGCCTGTTGCCAAACAGTGTAGATGTAGGGCAATGGATTTTAAATGGCAAAAGTTTAGATTTAAGATGCATTTGTTGAAAGAACAAGCCATGGGAGCAAGTTGCCCAAGGACATTGCTGAATAGCTTTCCTTGGAGTTGCATGGTCAAATAAGCACATGATAGAACAGACATAGGAATTCTTTAGCTGATCCTTGAGGACACTTCCAAATTACTTCTGCCATTCAAAGAGGACTCTAATAAGATAGTCCCCCACCCTCTTCACCTGTAGTCCACAGCCTAGAATTTCTGGGAGCCTTACTTATTTAAAACACATGTGCATAATAAGCACCTTGCTCTCCTGCTTAACTTCCCTTCTTGTAGGGTTTGTCTCACTATGAAGTAAAATGCAACCGCCATGAGACAACTACTGGAACAGCTCCCAACAAGGACATACCTTATTCCGACCATGAAGCTGTCATAGCCACACTATCTGTGAACAAGAGAGGGTTAGGCAAAGGCCTAAACCATCCTAGAGTTGGTGAGTACCTCAGTTTCATTGTTTTGGCACAGGAAGGAGCAAGTACGCATGCCTTTGGGAAGTGGGGAGGGATGGCAAAGCCTGCCTGGTCCATCCCCAGTGGTGCTCCTTCAAGGCCTGTTATCGCCCATTAACCTCCCTGGAGAGAAGAGTGTGGCTTTTGTGCTAGGACCCTGGCTTCTCTGCAGGCATGCACTACCATAGTCACGAAGCCAGTATCTCTGCATAAAGTAGCAGTCTTGGCCTGCCTCTCCAGACCAGCGAGTGGGCTTGGACACAAATGTGTTAGGACTTTTATTGCCTCAACGCACACTATGGTTGAGCCCTGCTGCCGTCTGTCTTCCTAGAACCAGTACTGGTGGACGTCTTGAACGAAGCCCGTATGGAGGTGCGGGTAGGGCTGCACGCGGCCGAGCGGCAGCAGTACTCCTGCGGCCGCATGGCTGTCCTGGCCATGCTGCTGCTGCTCATGCAGGCGACCATGGGCCTGAGCTCCATGTTTGGCGAAGCCCTCCTGCAGCCCTTCCCCAAGTTCTCCTTCTCGCTGCTCAGCCTGCTGGGGGTGTTGGTGTTGCTCATCTCGGCTGTGCTCTACCTCTTCCACACCATCGAGGTCAAGGTGCTCCAGGGGACAGAGGAGCAGATGCGGGTGGGGCTGCAGACACTCCAGGACAAGCTGAGCTCTCGGTGAGGCCTGTCGCTTGCCGGAACTCCAACAGGGACCAAGAGACTATGCTGAAAGATTTTCCGGGAGCCGTAAGTTCCTCTGTGCCGCCAGGTTCTAAGGGTTAGTCATTTTTTAAGCACGTGGCAGCGATTGCCGTAGAAGTTTTTTATTATTATTTTTAGCTTAATTCTAGGGCAATAAAACTTTCTACAAATAGTTCTGACCTTCTGCTGAAGGGATTCTAGCACAAGTACGATTCGTGCAGAAGGGAATTTTGAAATGAAAGCAGTTAAACTGCATGCGGTTCAGCTTGTGGCTGTTTAGAAACCAGCATTTATCAAACCAAACCACGCTGTTCCGGGTGGCTGAATTAGTACTGTAAAAGCCTGGCGTTAAGCAGACCAGTTAAAATGTGTATAGCGTTTCTAGTTTATACAAAGTTCCTTTTTGAATTGAAAACAGAATAAATCAGTCTTAAAATACAACAGAGCAGAAAGTAGCATTTACTGGTGAAATTCTTCTTCTTGAAACCCTCTTTATTAATTGCTTGCTTAGCACTTGAATGTACCAGAATTCTTTCACTGACATCATACTTCCTGCAGTTCTTGTGAAGTAGATCACTGTTGTTTGCATTTCTTTGGAGGTGGGGGGGGGAGAGTGATGCCAAAGGGTTTGCCGCAGTCCAGCCAGCAAGCTTAAGGCTGGTGTGGCTTCTGAATAAGTCAAATGAAGCTGCTTCCTAACAAGTCAAACCATTGAACCTTGCAGGCCTCCAGGGTCTCAGGCAGGGGACCTTTTCCCAGCTGTCTTGCCTAAGATCCTGGGAATCTGCAGATGCCAGTCTCAGCCTGCAGCCTGCATGCAAAAGACATGTTACGCCACTAAGCATTTTTGGCTCTCAGCTAAGGAGCTAGCCTTAGGCACAGTTCTTAGTAGCCTATTATGTAATTGTGAGTCTTTTTAAAAAATATCTTAAATACTCTTCTTCTGTTGGAAAAGCCCTCCTTTGACACCAGAGGCAACCTGTAGAGCTGGGATTAGCAGTCTTCAGGCTGAATTTCACCCTTTTAGCGGCTTAAAACATCTTGGGAGAGATGGAGACCTATATGCAAATGAGACCAGGAATCCTACCTTTGGTATGTAGATATATTTTTCTTACCATGGATGACCCCCATCCTACCACCCCTGCCCCTCTTCATTGTGCCAAGCTGGCAAAAAGTACTTCTCATCTAGCAGGCAGAAATGTGTTTGGTGTGTTACTGAAGACGTAGTTGTCAACCACGGTTACATTGAGAACATTGTGAGAGGCAGCATGTAGATAGCCCAGATAGCAACCAGGTCTGTGAAAGCATGTAGGTAATCATGTCCAGCCTAGAACAGCATCTTTTTGATGCATGTGAGTGTTTGTTTAATAAGCTTAACCAGTAGCCTACTCTTCCTCAAAGGGTTCAGAGCAGCTTTCATCGAGGTTTCTCCCATCTGGGCACATTACCTGCGTATCTTCATTATGTGCCCTTCCTTGCCATTCTCATTTAGTGAGAGAAAGGCAGGCATCACAGTTGTCTTCTCAAAAAGTTTAGTAGAGCCCAAGAAAACTTCAGAAGATACCTGTGGGATTTTTTTTTTCTTGTGTTAAATTAGCTTGGATGAGAAAAGGCAGGACAACACTTCCAGCTCACTCCATGCATCTTTATTGAAAGAGGAGCACACAGCCCGTAAAAAGAGCTGTGACTTAACAGCAGTTCAGGCATGGCAACCTTCTGATTCTAACAGGTAGCCATCTCCTCAGCCGCAGAGGTCTGACCCTTGTTCTGTAAAGGGGCTTGCTGCAGGAGCAGTTTATGGTGATGAAAAAGCGCCCCTAATTCTTCTCTAGTGGCTGTTCTTTTATTGCTTTGGGATACTATATTCAGACCACACCTGTGTGGTTTTATAGCTGGCAATCCATTACACATGTAAGTAGAGTGTGAGTGGCAAAGATACCTATCCAGATACTGTGTGACAGGATCACACTTCTCCAGTGGCCATGCTGTTTTTTATTATAATTCCTGGCAGGCTGCATGACAGGTCTGTGCCCCCTCCCTAGTAATACCCTGTAAACTGTTTATATTAGAAAGGCCTTGCTGGTGTTGTTGGGACTCCCAACTCCCTTCAGATCCAGCCAATGATCAGGGATTATAGGAGTTGTAGTCCCAACAACACTGGGTGGGAGGCACAGGTTCCCTACACCTGGTTTGTATATTAAATTATTTAGCATTTATGCCCCTCCAAATATCTCATGCTAGTTTGGGAGTGGGAGGTGCAAGTAATATTGCTCTGCTGGAGCTTGGGTGAAGGCAGAAATGCTCCCTTGCACCCCAGCAGCCCCCTACTACCGAAGTGGCATGAAAGAGGAGCTGTCCTGGTAAGCGAGGCCTTTTTCATAGGGGAGAATGCAGGCAGCTATAGATAGTTACATGTGCACTATTGTCTCCCTGTAGCCAGTATAAAGAAGAATTTGGAGGACAACCTTAAGACACACTATAATGAAATCACTTATTGGCAAAAAGAATAAAATAAAAAACAGCCATGTTTCCAGTCTTACTACTTAAAAACACTCGCATCAAGGTCAGCCTTGTTCTCCTTACACCTAATAGCAGCTACCAAACACAAACCTGCAGGGCGGTGGGGAGGGCAAGGGACTCAATCCCAGGCTGCTAATGAATGAACTCACTGAAGTGCCTGATGCTGATAGCACAGAGCTGCAGCCAGCACCTTGGCCTTCATTATTGCTGGGGTGCCTCGGACAGATCTTTGCTGAAGATCACAGTCCTCTGCAGATACGTGTTAAAACGGAACTTGTGTTAAAATGTAGCTTCTGCACAGAGACAAAAGCTTCAATATAGCCAACTCTCAAATCTTCCCAAGGTCCCCAAATGCTGGTGCTTGCTCATAAAGCTCACTGAGACGCTTCTTCTCCTGCATCTCAATTAGGGCACTGCGCTGGTTCACAACCTCCAGCAGCTGGGACAGGATCTCCTTCTCTTTCAGCTGGTCTTCTAGGGTTTTTGAAGTCTCTTTAAAAAACACACACACACACACAAAATGCAGCTCAAAGTCAGTCACTATTATGGCATAGAAAACAGGGAGCCTGTGGTCATCCAGATATTACACGACTGCATCTCAAATTATCCCTGCCCATTGGCCAGGAATCATAGTCCCAACAATCTGGAGAGTCACAGGCTCCCCACCCCTGCTGTGAATGAAATCTCTGTTTAGCGTCTGTATATTTAATTCTTCTCAGCAGTTAAGTGAAATCAGGCAGACAGCTTGTCTCCATTATTACGTTCCCAGAATTGCATTCTGTTTAGGACAAATTAATCCACATACCCCGTCTTCTCCATCACCAGTGTGTATTTAGAAACATTCTATACACACAATGAAAATATCTAACCCTAACAACAGATCATGAGAACAAAGGAGCTGGTTCAAAGTTTGAATAATTAATCCATGCTAAATTAGCAGGGGGTGGGCAGGAATCGCATGCACTGCTTTCTGCAATGGTACGCAGGTTTTCTGTTAGAAGCAGGTACATAGAAGATGCCAGAGTTCATTTACTTGGATAACTGACTAACGGGCTCTAACTAGAATACAGCAGACATAACTGAGTGCATAAAACAATTCTGCTTGATGCAAGAGACTTGGGTTCCTTTGCTTAAAGCCCAAGAGAATCAGATATAGGAAACAGCAGGGTAGCAAGCTTCTGTTTCATGTATCCATCCTAAATGGCCTTTCCCTCCCCTCATTCAATCAATTAATTTACAGTAATCAATTCTGTGAATGAATAAAAATATGCTCCTACTTAACTGGGCAGCAGTTACAAAAAATAGCTTGGCAAGCATTTCTTGGGTTTGTCTACATTTCCTAGTATAAACCTGGACCCCTTATACTCTCTCTTACCGTCCATATTATCGTATTGGCGCAGCTCATGATCCAGTTGGCACTGCTGTTCCTCTAGTTTCAGCTCTTGAACCCTATGGGGTAAAAAATAACAACTGAGAACTTTGGTCATTTATAATTGAGCAGCTCATGACAGTATACAAGATCCACTCTTGAGAAGTCTTCCAATTGATTCTCCCTTTGTCAGTAACAGTCCTCTGTATACTGTCAGCTCAAATATCCATATACTTTAAGCCTCATTAAGAACAGACTATTGGGCATGAGTTAAAGTAGTAATGAATAAGGCATGTCTGCCTTGTCTAACTGGAGCTTCCCAGGGAAAGGTCCTGTTCTCCCTGAGATAGCCAATACTTCTGCAGTTTACATTACCAGGGGAGTAGTTCTTCTATATACACATGGCAGACTTTCAACATAAGGTCTGGTCCAGTGCCAACTTTGCATGGGTTCATTCTCAGAATTCCCACTGCTGGTCTGCATCAGCCTCCCAGATGTTGCTGGACTCAAGCTCCCATCAGCCCCAGCTCATGTGGCCAGTGGACAGGGATGATGGGAGCTGTAGTCCAATGAAAGGCTGGTGTATGTCACATTCTGCCAGCTGTGTGTGTTTTGTTTCAAATGAGCTAGCTGTTTAAAACCAAGCAAGGAAAGGGGACAAAAATGACTTTTTAAAATGGCTTAGGGGACTAAGATCTGCTACTAAGTTCAAGAGCAACTCTAAGCCCCTTAACCTCCCTTCCCCACCCCTGATTGGCACAGTAGTTCTATTCATGCTGTCTGTGTGACACATCATCTTCCATCACTCTGAATATGAACTAGGTTGGGTTGTTAAAGGCATTCAAGGTAGGGCAGGAACCAGAAGAATGCAACTGTGGTATCAAAAAAAACTGAGCACTACATGTGATAGTACAGGAAGGAGCAGTGCTGTACCAACTCCCCTGTGATCAGAACTGACATGAGTACCAGGTCTCAAAACTATGAGAGGCATGGTCTCTTACGCAATCATGAGGTCAGACTCCTCGCACATCAGGCTGTTCTTCTTTTGGACCAGGGAAAGCAGCTGGTTCATCCATTGTTTTAGTTCAGCCTCTGTTCCTGGAGGATAAAGGAGGGAAGAAGTTATCCCGGGAGTACAGCTGCCTTTGCATGTATTATCCATAGGCTGCAGCCTCACCCCCGTCTCTCTTGGCGGAAGCCCAGGCTCTTACCTCTCTCTTCCCGCAGAGATCGCTCCAGCTCTATGCCCTGTTGTTCAAGCTCTCGGAAAGTCACTTCAATCTCTTCCAGCCTCCTCTGGATTGACTGGAATGCCCAAGCAAGAAAGAGTTGGTCAAATGAAGAAAGCATTTCAAAGTGTAAGGAAGAGGAACCCAAGCACGGGTGGATAGCTTCCCAGAATAGCTGGCAGGAACTCTTATAGGGTAGTAGTACATTTTTGGCAAAACCTGGCAGTGCTTATGATTGTCTGTGAAGCAAAAAATGCCCATGTGTTACATCATTAAAAATCTAAGGGCATGATCCAATCCCTCCTGCACCTGAAACTGTGGATGTACAGGCTACTTAAGACTAAGTGTAATTTAGTCATTTTACAGTCTCTTGAATATTTCTGCCATTAACTTTATATGTGCGTACCATCTGCAACAGTTTAGAACCTATCAACTGTTGTGAAATAACTCACAAAGGATTTATAACTATCACCAGCCCTCATCACGCTCATACAGTTCTATAAATTAAATTTTGAAATACTTTACACCATTAGTTGAATGAGCAAAATAGTCAACCTAGGTGTTTCGGCACAGGAAGCAGCACACCATTTCCATGTAACCCAAACATCCTGCACCTGTGAGCTTCAACTGTATATATACACTGTACACAGTAGTTATATACAGCCTTCCAGAAGCAGGTCTGCTTGAGATGTTTTATTATTTAAAAGCATTTCTAAACTGCGACCCTATTTTAACATCTCTAAGCGGTATGAAAAAATACAACATAAAAACCAGTGAAACAGTATAAAAATTAATTAAGAACCTGGCACAATCTTCTGGCGCTGGGGCTCATGGGAGTTTATCCTCCCAA
This sequence comes from Podarcis filfolensis, assembly GCF_964270895.1. Classification (NCBI taxonomy): domain Eukaryota; kingdom Metazoa; phylum Chordata; class Lepidosauria; order Squamata; family Lacertidae; genus Podarcis; species Podarcis filfolensis. The sequence continues at coordinate 53,070,286 of NC_139609.1, read as the reverse complement.
TGTTCTGAAGTGCATCACATTCCAGTTTCAGGAAGCCTAACCTACTTATATGGGGTGGGGCATTAACAGTGGGAGCAACTAGGGTACAAGAGGAAAAGTGGGGGAAGCTAAGTGAGAGTTTACATCTAAATTAACAGGAAGAGGGCTCCAAAGTGGAGAAAATATGTGGTGCATGGGTGATACTAAAGCCAGGAACTGGTACTATCAAGCCAGTGGAAATGGGCTATTTCACATTAGAAGTGAACACTGTTTTTTAGTCATTCGTTCATTTGTTACAATCCAGCTTGGAAGGGTGTATGTATATATATATATATATATATATATATATATATATATATATATCCTAAAGGGCAGATTAGAAGTCCATTAAATAATACTTTTTATACAGGTCAACAATGTCACACATCATTAGTCCTGGTATAGGGCAGCTCCCTATTTTATGCAGCAAACACAACAAGGGTGATTCCCTACCCCAAGTGAATCTTTAAGCATTCATGTACTGGAAACCCTTCCTGGAACAGCTGGATGTCTACACAATGAATTTTCTCTGGGAAATGGTTGTAAAGCTTGGATATATGCAAGCAAACATTCACCACATAAAGCGTGCAGCTGTTTATAATAACAGGGAGAATCTCTAGAGACACCTAACAGCCTCGGGGCCTGAGATGTGAAATAGCAGGCTGCAAGGTATCTGAAGCTTCCACCCTTAATTTTTGCAGCCCCATTCCTCACTGGGACGATCCCTGTAAAAGTATCAGTGCCCGTCCACCAGCGGAGCATGCAATTATTACCTGCGCTTTGCAAAACCTTTTCATTTGTGCCTCTTTGGCTCGTCGCATCAGTGTCTTCTTCCACGTTGGATACTGAGGTTCTTCAGTGAAGCTCAGGAAATGCTGCAGCCACAACACACAAGCAAGAATCAAATGAGATGTCTTTAAAAGCCGCTGCCCACCATCTAAACTGCAGCCACAGTTTAGGGCTAGGCTACTGCATACTTTGCAGCTATAACCAACAGTGACCCAGCCCCTTTACAAGAAGGTACAAAAATAAATACATAAGCCCAAGGTGCCTGGTATGACATCACCGGGGAAAAGAAGAGTGAATTGTTATCGCAAAATCGAGAGCAACTTAATGCTCAGAGTCAGTCTGGCCTACCCTGCAGCTGCAAGAAGTCTTGACAGAGTGACTCACTCTCCAGTCAAAACATGTTGTGTAGACAGGACCATGCCCAGAATGCACAATGGAGAGGGTTGTCTTCAGGGCTTTGTGAGGTTCTTGTTAGTCATCCTTTCAGAACACGGATGTCTGCTGCTGTTCTTACAGACCCACAAGCCAATTGCAGCCCTCTTGAGGGGGAATTCCAAATATTCGTCTGTGGTCCTTTTCCAGATGTGTGTCATAAATTTAGGGCCTAGCACCACCCATCCAAACTGGGGATAGGGAGGAGCTCCATGGATAACAAGGTGCCTACTGGAGCTTCCAACCAGCCACACCACTTGGCCAACTACTTCTGAGTTTCCCTTTGTTGATGTGAAGTACTGGGAGTGTGAAAGACTTGTGGCCTGTTGCCATTGAGATGGAGGAGATGGGGCAATGGGAGGAGTTTGGGGAAGAAAAGGAGAATGAAGATGGGGGTGTACAGAGAAACCTGTAGGGTAAGGAAAGAGAAAAGGGGGGGTAACAGATATGGAGAAACTTGTGACAGTATAGGGGGATAAAAGCAAATGATGGGATGCAGACTTTTAAAAAAATATATAAACTCAAAAATTAATAGGCTAGAGAGAGAAAAAGAAGAGAGAATGTGAGCGTGTTGAGTCAGAAAACAAAAAGGAGCTACAGAGAGGGAGAAAAGTGAAATTTTTTTTGGAGAGGGGAGAGAAAAAGAAGTAGAGTTAACAGAAGGGTTCTGAGAGATGCAGTGGTGAGAGGAATCCCATGATTTGCTGAAGAGATTATGTTAAAAACTGAAAGAAAATGCTCTTCTGCTGTTAAAAGCAGAGAATTGAAGAGTTGGAAAGGACCACAAGGGTGATCTAGTCCAACCCCTTACAATGCAGGAATCTCGCCCAACACAGGGCTCAAACCCATGACACTGAGATTAAAAGTCTTATGCTGTACCAACTGAGCTATCCCAGTTTTGCTAGGTTTGGATGTCGTGATGATAACACAGCCCTCCTGAGTTACTGAAAATGAAAATGGTCCTGAAAGTGGTTTGAGTTGTGCTCGTTTGCTGTGGTGGAATTGAAGTTTGGGCTTCTACACTCACAATATATGCTGCAAGATCTTGGGTCGTTGCTTCTTCCTCCTCTTCTTCCTCTTCACTGTCACTGTCAATCTCCAGAGAATCTGTCAAAAAAAGGACAAGAGAAAAATATTTCATTTCAGGGACTTCTGGAATGACGCCATAAATTAAAGGGTGATTTGGGAGCTGGGGGTGGAGTGAAGCTATCTTTTATAGCTAGAGATATCCAAGAGAAGAACTGGTTTTATATAATGAAATCAGGAAGCAGGGACATTGATGCTATGTTCACTTCTTTTCTACGGGCAGTGAAGGTAGAATTACTTCTGTACCAATCAAAATCTGGGCCCAACACTGCTAACAATGAAATTCCTCATCACCAGTTAGTACTGCAGTGATCTGAGACCCAAAACAAAACTGTTCCATAGAGGCCAGTGGATGCTGGTAGTATAGCCCTTAAACATTTATGAAGCATTAACAGAACAGAGCACGTGCTTCCTGTTTTATGGTCTCCAGAAAGAGGACAAAGATGAAGAAAGATAACAGGAAAGCACAATATGGGAGGGTTAACTCCCACGTCGAAGAACAGAAACGGGTCTGGCAAGCTATGTGAGTTGGATTAAGCAGGCAATGTGGAGAATGCTGCCGCCGCCGCCACCACCACCACCACCTACTTAAACCACCTCATCTTAAAGGATGAGGGTTTATTAGAAGACACTACCATGGAAGTGGACCAGAGTAAACAGCTCTCTGGGCCACAATGGAGGCAACTCTGATCTGTTAACATCCCAAATGCTTCCGTTTCAGAAGCAACAAGCTAAATGTTCAATGTTACAAAGAATAATGTGTTTTAATATGGGATTGCATGGTGGAGAAATCCCATGTGAGCAGGATGAACATCACACAGCACACACAAATGGATATGCTACTCAGGAAGCCCTGAAGCCATATGCAGCTGTACAGGAAAGAGCACATGGCGACAGCTAAGCATGGCCATTGACGCTTAGGTTTAAAATCAAAGGTGGGGGAGCCATTTCAATGGCTCTGATGTTGTTCAGTTTTGCTGAGGTTTCCTCCCATGTTTATGGTCTGCCCCAAACTTTTGGGATAAGGCATATGATATATAAATAAAACAACCTTCTGAGATGGTGCTGAAGCTGGGTTCTTCTATTTTCATATCTGGAAAGTGAAATGAGGCTGATATTGGACTCAGTCGGGATAACTCAAGCTTTTCCAGGGCTGACAAGCAAATCTTTCTCTTTGGGAGATTTCCACACTCCTTCTGTTCTAGTTTGGGGCTCTGAGCAGTTGGCACCTTTCCAGAAAGAAAAGGATCTGTATCAGTTCCTTGACTTCCTGTCACCAGGCTGTCACGTGTCTCTTCTTGGGACTGGCTGCCAGTCCAATTTTCTGGTTCAAGTCTCTCTCTTTTTGGACTGGCCTTGTTTCCATCTCTGCCTTCGCCTACAACCTCTGAAGCTAAACCAGCCTCAGAAACAGAGTCCCCCAACTTCTTGTCCACCTCCACTAATGGTTGATGATGTGGATGCCAGGATGAGTTCATAGTACAAGAGCCTCCATTTACTCCGGCTGGGAGTAAGCTGTGGCCTTCAGCAGCTGATTTATGAAGTTCTGTAGGTTGACCTGTTGGCAGCTGATCTTCGAAAGACAACAGGTTCTCATCCAGGCTTGGTTGATATGGACCCTTTTCCATCTTGTTGTCCTCAGCAGCCAAGTCCAGAGTGCCTTTGTCTGAAGGAATGAGGAGTTTGGAAGAATCCTAGGGAGACAAAAAAGCCAGTTTTCCAAGCAAGCAAGTTGCAAGCCATGAGCGTGACAGGAAGTAGCATGGAATATGCTACTGGACAGTTACTAGGTTAATTATCAGCTAGGGAGTGGCCTTGCTAGTCAGCACCAAATGCCTCCAATTCTGAAAAGGCATCCATCCCACTCACCTTACGTGCTGCTATGACAGAGGCTGTGCTGTTAGGTGTAGTTATGTCCTTGGAGGTAGGACAGTGCAGCATGCAGTAGAAATTACCTAGGAGTAAAATCAAGATAGCCATAATCAGGTAGGGTATGTTGCCTGCATTCACCTGACTTGCCAATAAACATGACTGCCAGGGCAGATTCAGATACCTCAAGGAGAATAAAAGCAAATGGCACAAATGAATCTTGATATGCACGTGCAGGAAGTAGAGACACAATGCAAAGAAAGGCAGCCAGTTTGGATTTCAGAGAAATCAAACAATGCTCCCGTCTGCACTGACAGCTGTGCCATTCAGGCTAACCAACTGCGTCTTCTCAACTCCACTCACCATCGTCTTCATTGAAGGCGTAATCCCCCAGGCGCAGTGTCGTCTTGCAGCGGTGACACTTGAAACAGCCACGGTGGAAGAAGCATCCCTCCGCGCTGACTCGCTCCAGGATGTACACACGATCTCCGCAGAAATAGCAGGCATCGCTGCTCCTCACCGAGGAGGTGACAGGGCTCTGCCAAAAGACCAACACCTTTAGGACCACACGTTCCAAGTCATCTTGTGCTTTGGTTTCAAAATACATGGTTCAACCCAATGAGACACATTAACAAATATCCACAAGTTGCTGTACTACAACTCTCATGATCCCTGAGCTCCAGCTGGGATGATGGGAGTTGTAATCCAACAACATCTGGGAGAGCCGCTGGTCCCCCACCCCTGGTAATGATAACAGCCCTCTGGCCTCTCTGCCTCTGACATCTAGCGATGACCTCACTCCATCCCGAGTGAGATAAACGTATCAGGCAGCATTACATTCCAATGTCTTCCTCCAAGAAAACAGCCTCAACAAGACAATGGCTGCAAGGTCCAGCAAGTCGTTCCTTTCCGTCAGATAAGAGGAAGGGCGGGTTTGAGTCTCGAGAGAAGAGAGCTGCCAGGCTCTCTGCCAGTATGTAACTGCAGCAGATGAATGCAATAACAATCTTGGTTTTTTGCCCAGTGACATCTGGCTTCTTCCAGGCCTAACAGCTGTTTCAGCTTGGCTTATGCATGAGAGCTAGCAGCCTGCAGCCTGATACAGGGAGGAACATTTAGCAACCGCCCTGAGTGTGGGCAAGTGGTCAGTCTTCATAGGCACCATCCAACCTCCTCGCAACTGTTATTTGCCTCCAGTGTATCCTACCACCCAGAATTCTGGTGCAACGTTTTGTGTGAAAAGGGAGGAAATCAATGTTTCTTTGAGCACTTAAAAATAAATTTGTGGTGGGCCACAGCAAAGTTCAAATTGGAACTGAGGCAGGGTGGGATTTCCCAAATGCCATCTGAGTTCCAATTTTCACAGGTGGAATTTAACCCTTGGGATCAGTCTTTGAAATGCAGTCTTAAAGTTATATTAGTCATCTGGCAGTTGCAGTCAATAAACTGCATGCACTGGATTTCCCATCATGTGTTAAAAGGTCAGAAAATCTACAGAGTCAATAGCAATGACTCAAATAAGGAGGATTATGGAGTTTCCATAAATGAAACTAACTGAAATACACACTGGATTAAAAAATGGAATTTTTCAGAAGCAATGAATATTCATTCCCATCACTATTCTGGACACAGACATATCTAACTTCACACATAACCAGATTCCTGCAATGAAGGCATTTCCATGTAGAAATTCACAGGAAACCCAAAATGTAACCATAATGTGTGAAGATGCTGCACTCAAGAGTTCCCCTCCCCCCTGTATATTCATGCAGTGAGAAACTGCAGGTCGCTAAAGCTTCCCAGCAGGCAGTGAAATACCACAGGAGTTTGGTATACTATGATCCACATGCAGATTTCATGCTCATTTTTTCAAGCCAGTACCTTCCATGTGGAATCGTCACATATGACATCCTCCAAAACTTGTCTAGTACCAGATGAACCCCTAAGTGCAATGACAGCAGAACTTACCCCAGCCTCTTGCTTGGTCTTTTTGGCTTGGTCATCCATTGCAGAGCTCTCCTGCAATCGAAAATTATTACTTTGGAGCAGCAGAAAAGACAGAAGGCCAAAGACACTTTGCTCCTGCAATAAATGTAACCCCCACTGCCCGCCCCCCCGTCCTGTGCTTCTTACTAGGGGCATCTGAAAATGGGGAGGGCTAGAGTGATCTGGGAAGAGATCATACCAGCTGCCAAAGGGCCACTAGCCAGCACATAAGGCACAAACAAACACACTGCTGGGAATGTCTGGTGATGGGCCAGCAATGGCTTTGGAGAGAGACTCACCAGGGCACGTTTACGTGAGAGAGAGAGACTTTTCTGAAGCTTGCTGAGGAAGAGGATAGCTCCCTTGGTACCACGTGTTGACAGAATCGTTGAACTTTTCTCTTCTGGTTCTGGAAGAGAGAATGCAGTGTTTAGGAACTTGGGAAGCTGCCAGATACTAGTCCATTTAGCTCAGTACTCTACTGTCTACAATGACTGTGGCAGCAGCTTCCCAGGGTTCCCTGAACTACCTGGAGATGCTGCAGATTGAACCTGGAATGGCCTGGGAAGAGTCCCCAAGGACCAGGCAGAGAGGCCTGGAAACAAGGTTCCCCACTCCCCTTGTGAGGCTCCCCTTGTAGGAGAATCCCCAGGACTGGGTTCCTTGGGATTCTCTACCTGAAGAGTTCTTGAAGGCATCATAAAACTGGCTCAGGTAGGTGATCAAGCCAAGCCTCTGAGGTTCGGACATCGAAGCCATTTCACTGCTGGAGAGGACCGGAGGGATCCCTAGTTCTTGCTCTGCCACATCTAAGGCCAGCTGGTTGTTCCCAATGGGGTCGTTCTGGTTGAGTGCGTTGACGTCTCTAGAGAAGGAAGATACAAAGTCAAGGTGACTGACAGGACTTAGCCCAGACTGAGAGAAACTTTAACCAGGCACCTGAAGCAGAAGGTGAAGTATGTGACGGTTTCTTTAAAAATGATAGCAGCACAACTCCCAGCTCATGACAAACTGGCTTGTGTGAAGTGGCTGCCATGTGCGTTACTGGGCACCAGGAGGCAGGCACACAATTTATGTTTCACTTTAAACAAAACAGGAAAACCACACACAGCACTGCTTCCAGTAATGGGATGTCAGCCAGCAATCCTCCCACCCCTGTTTTAACAACCTTGCTCCCATCTCATTTCACTATGCAAGGAAAGGAAGACCCCCTGCTTCTCTTGATCACCAAAAACAGGCAAATGAAATGTCACTGCCATAATAGTAGTAGTAGTAGTAGTAGTAGTAGTAGTAGTAGTAGTAATTTATTATTTATACCCCAGCCACTCTGGGCGGCTTCCAACCGAATATTAAAAACAATATTAAAAAGCATCAGACGTTAAAACCTTCCCTAAACAGGGCCACCTATCAAGATCTGGCAGCCAAGACTGTGAAGCAACAGACTCCCAGTTTGGGGAGTCCGTGGCTTTGTGCCATTAACCCCCTGAAACACCCTATAGGAATTAAGAAACATGCAGAGAAACATGCAGGGCGGGGCACCTTTTTTAGACTGAAGACCATACTCCCTTCCCACTGCCTGGGGGGAGTGTCCCATAGCAGTGGCAGGCAGGGGAACCAGCAGCATAAGTGAATAGAGCAATTAGTGTAAATTCTATCTTTGTACAGTAGCTGGTTTCTTCACACCTGCACCTCCCTCTCTCTCCTCCATCCAGTTAAGTGAGAGGCCTGATCGGATCTCAAGACACATCCCAGCCAGGGATAGGAACTCAAGGAGGTACAAAATAAAGGTGTGGCTGAAGAAAAGATGTTGTGGGGAAAGTCCCACAGGAGAGACCTGGAGAGATGTGTTTGGCTCCTGGGCCTGAGGTTCCCCATCCCTGCTCTGTGGCAACATAAACATGAGCAGAGGCATCTTTTAAAGTCACATCTGCCTTTATGGCCACCCTCTCTTTCTCTGTGACTGGTAAGAGGGAGGGAGGAAAGGATGGTTGCTGTGGGGAAGAGGCTTGAGAACTGGTACCTCTCTAGATCAGCAGAGCAAAAGCTACCTGCAGGCCACAAGGTCTTCCCATGCCTGGCCTAGCTTGACCCTGGCATCTGAGGCTCAGTGGGCTCCCTTTGGTTCTGAACCTCCAACACAAAGGAAGGCTAGGATGGAAGCGTTCAGCTCTGCTTTTCTGAAGTAGAACTGTATAGAGTAGGAGAGTTCCACTTACAACAAAGGCAGCAGCACCATGTGGTGATTTCTAGAGGCGGGGGGGGGGGGGATAGATGCTGAGCTTCCCAAAATGGAGCAAATCACCAGGTCTGTAACGGAGATCTCTAGGCTGACTAGATCTGTGGCTCACACACACAGCTTTTATTCCAGCATCAAATGGCAACTTGCATGTGCGTGTGTGTGAGCCACCACAGATCAAACGTCTTGCAAATCTCTGCATATCACTTTGTACACAATACATTTCACTGCAGTCCATTCACACTCTCAGCTGTTATAAAGAATTAAGAACTAAAGTGATGTACGTGCATATATGGACTAGCCCTTAATTTAGGCCTTTGGGATATACAGTTTGCTGAATGTGTGTGTGTGATTTAGAAAAAAAAGCACTTAGCCACAGAATAAGTTGACCTGCACAACAAATTTAAAATACTTTTTTCTACAAATGGACAGTATAATCACTCTGAAGTAGCGTTTCCTGAGGGGTACAGCAATGGCTAATCGTTATGCCTTTATAAAGTTTGCCTCTAACGTGCCCACAAGCACTCCCTCCCTCCGGCAAGGCTCACTCACAGAAGATCTGGTCGGAAGTGATGTATGAGGGCACACAGGGCCAGGCCACTTTTCCAGGAGGATGTGAAGTCTTCTACCTTGATGCCACGATAATTTGCTGTATTAGTTTGACACCAGCTAAGCAGCTCCTCGTAGGCTCTGTTGGAATCTGGAGAAGGGTGGATGAAGGGTGATGGAGAGGAGAGAGAGAAAGAGCAAACCAAGCTAAGGATACATGAAAGAGAGACACTTGGTCCAGTTCCCAAGATGCACCTAGGGACAAGCAGGGATTGGGAACCTTTGGGCCCAATCTTCTTCCACCCCCTCCCCCGGGGGCTAACTCTAATCATATGATGTCATGATGGCATCAGGTGACTTGATAGGTAGGCAGTCCAACCCATCTAGCCAAGCTGACCCACAGGAAAGGGGTTGGCAAAGCAGCACCCAGCAGGACTGAACCCTCCACTCACCATTCCCTGCTTGGGCTACACTTGTGAAGCAACACCCAGCTGGATTGAAAAACACCTCCCACCACTAACATCACCCAGTGACATCAGATGATAGACAAGTGGGCATGGGTTGGGAGGGGAAATGGCCTCATGAGTCCAACTGGACCCCCTGGCAGACCAAGATTAGCCTGTGGGCCAGCGGTTTAATAGGAATTAATAGGATTTCTGTAATGCACAGTACCTAGTCTGGCAGCATATCGGGGTTTATTGTCTGAACTTTCCCTCCTCCATCAGAGCTCAGAAAAGGGGAAAAGCCTAACACATAGCTACCAACAGAGATGAGACTGTGTATGTGCTACTTTAGAATTAGGGCAAACTGCTGTACTCCAAGTCCAGCTAAATAGGGAGCTTCAGCCAGCTTTTATGCTGACAAAATGTGACTGCTTTGCCTAAACCACAGCTCTGTTGCGATATGAAGAATAACCACCAAAGTATACTTTGCTTCCATCAAAAGCAGTACAGCACAGGGCTAGCCTGGCACCACTGACCCTACTCTGATGCCACACAGGAACCCACAACAATCACATTGCCATCATCTGCACCGCTGATTTACACATCAGCATGCAATAGACTTGTAACAACATCCTTAGCTTGGAATCCATCAACGCACAGCCTAAAAGCTGAGTGGAAGTGAATCAGAGAAGTCTTCCTAGTAGCTAGCACTCCTTTTCTAACCAGGGTGACAGTGAACGGGCAGGTCACATTATCTCCCCACCTCCCAAAACACACACTTATTTGCTAACCATCACAAGGGCTATTCCATAAGCAGAGCAAGGCCAAGGGGAACAGACTGGGCTATGGAAAACAATGACAGTGTGGGAGGAAACATGAGAAAACACAGAGAAGAAACAAGAGAGCTGTAATTTAAAGAGGGAAGGGAGAGCCAGAGGGACAGAGAAATGCACACACGTAAGAGAAGGCAGAAAAACAGTTCAAGAAATGAAGAGCTATCGGTGGCATTTTTAGTTTATTTCATAGACAGCCGGAAAGGAAAATGCTACAGCTGGAGCAAAATGTAATAGATAAACACCCTCTCCATTGTTTAAGAACTGGGCAGCAGGGGATTTTTTCCCCACAGAAGTGATAGTTTGGGAGTGAGAGATTGTGACAAATGTGTTTTTCTCCTGGGAGATGAATAGAGGGTGCCTATGCAGTAGGCAGAAATGTTTCAGCCTTGTTAGTTTGTTGGGAGGCAGAAGTTTTTACACCCAAGTTTACACCAGAATAAAAGGGAATTTCACTGTGGAAAGATTTGGACCATCTTTTTCCTGGGGACCTTGGCATGCCTGCAGTGAGGCAAAAATACGGCAAGGCTTCTGGGCTTCTTGCTAACCAAGAGGCAAACCAGCCCCAAGACAAGCCAGCCATGTTGCTAATCAAGTTACAGTCCAGAGTCAACTGGCTGGCTGACTATAACAGACCAAAGTTTCCTCAACCCTATTAAGACAACTGGATTCTGCTACTCTATTACTAAGGTGTATGCTGTGTGCTTGTGGATCATGGGAATATTGCCCAAAATGCAGGTGTATTCCCAGGAATTTTTTCCCCCAAAGGAATATCCTGAACCAGTTTCCTTCTGGGGTAACAAAATTGAAGCACTTCCAGAAGTGGAACCGTAGAGAATGGGTGGAGGGAGAAAAAGAATTGCAAAAAGGACTGAGATCAGAGAACAAAAACTCAGCCAAAAAAAAAAGTCTCCTATATACTAGTAACAATCTGCTGACATTGACTTGTAGACTCTATGCACTATGCCAGAACACTTGAAAGTAGTCAGCCTTAACACTGATTCCTCTCTCCTAAGAAAACCTGCCTTCAGAGACTATTTTGCAAATTACAGACCATTGAGCAAAGCCAGACAAACATCTGTCTGGGATGCTGCAGGCAGTGGGTCTCTTGTTCCAGACTCAACTGAGTCTCTCCCAATTTTATGTTTAATCTATGTGCAGAGCGGTGTGGATTCTGCACATGCAGAACTGAGTATCTCCAGAATCTCAAGCCTCATTATTTCCAAACAGGACATTTCTAGCCTTTATGGAGACAAAGGAAGGTTTGAAAAATGTGTCAGCAATGTCTGGATGGGAAGAGCTGTTCAACAGTGGAACAGACTACCCTGGAAGGCGGTAGAAGTTTTAAAACAGAGGTTGGATGACCATCTGTCAGGGATTCCTGATGCAATGTGATTCCTACATTGCAGGGATCTGGAAGAGATGACTAGAACTGGACTTCAGGGGGACAGGAGGTAGATTGGTGCCTTGCCCATAACTAGCAAAAGTGGAACTCGCAAAACAACTAAATATATACACATTGTTTCATTTTCTTAATACTTAAGAAGCCACCCTGTTCAGCTTTCATTGTCACAGAATCTCGGTTTGTTTTGTTTTTAGCAAAGGCAACATTGCCTTGTCTATGGAGAACCAGGAACAGTCTGTTAAAGTGAATGCTTGGGATCACTCTTCCACATCCCGGTCTGAGAGACAGCAATATTGACCCAGATATTTGCTGCTTGGGGGTAAAGCAGAACAGGGAAGGAACAGCAAGCAGAGAGGTCATATGGGTAGAAAAACAGAAGAGGAGGATCTGCACGTTGCTGCAGAGAAATCCAATTCATCTAAAGGGAGAGCAGCGAGTATGAACAAGTGTGGAGGGGTCTGGTACTGGTTTTCAGGTGGATCCATGCAACCAGTAGCCAGGGGAGAACATGACCCAGACTTGCCTTTGCTGACTATCTCGGGGCTGCCACGATTTCTTCCTTTCTTCATATCCATTTCAATTTCTCCCGTCACATACAGATTACGAACCTGGAAGCAGGTGCACACAGTTATTTATTTCCTATCACTGACCACAGCTTGGATCCAGAACAAGACCCAGCTAATTCCCCCAGGTCTGCAGCTGCCCAAACGCTTCCTGTGTGGCCCTTAGCATCCCAGCTTGGAAAACACACCACACCCCACTACTCAGCAAAGAACAGCCTTCAGTGCCAGAACAGGACAAAAGGACGTATTGCAAGGGAGTCTCTTCTCCAAGCCCTATTGCAGCGAATGCCAGTGTTCTTATACATTTCTGTTACTTTCAGAACATGGCTCAGGGACGTGGCATGGTGCCAGTGTTTAAAAGCTGCAAAGAAGAGTGAATGAGGCAAAGAGAATCATCAGAAAACTGACAAGGAAAAGGAGAAGATATTGTGTTCTTCACCACCACCCTATATGTATAGCGATACCTGAGAGGCCTTGATGGCTTGGAGGTTGATGTTTGGGTACCGTGTAGTGGGATCAATGCTGTACTGGCTGATGTTCTTGTTGGTGTTGTCAGGTGAGGTCTGCGACAGCTGCTGATATATGCTCTCCCTGCATGGAAATTAAGCAGGAATGTCTCCCTCTTAGTCCCTTAGCACCAAGATACATTGTGTACATGGCACTCACAGCATTCAGGAGCCTTCAGGCAAAAGAGGAAGATCGACATGCTCTCACCCTTCTCATCTTCACAGCAGTCCCTCCTCACACTTTGCCTGGGTCTGTGGCATGAGCAGCATCAACAAGTTCTCCTGCGCTCTCAGATTCCCACTACATCAGACAGTTACACCCATTCCTGTCCCCCATTCCATGCTCCAGGTCAGTCACACACAGCCTTGCAATCTCCTAGATGATGCTGGGAACTTCCTGAGGTTGGGCAGCAGAACAGGAAGGTACTGCCTCACTCACTCACTTGCCTTTGTACAGTTCCCGGTGTCTTATGGCTACCAGGCTAGTGCTTAAAAGACTGAACAAGAGAGCATGAAGCAGAAGACCCTTCAGAAAAGAATGTCTAGAGAAAATTGCCCAAGACTCTGAAGCGCTACTTCTAGATAAAATAGGCAGTCCTGGCTCACTGTAGCAATATCTCTCCTCCCTACACTGAACGCATAACCTGGAACATCTATAGACCTCAAGATACCACCACCATCGCCAGTCACCCCTCCATCCCTGTGGGCAGAGAATGCCCCTTCTCAGAGTGCTCACCTCTCAGCCAGCACATCCAAAGGGGGCATCCCCGAGGCCCATCTTTTCACCATCCAGGCAGCATCGAAAGCTGCCAGGAACCCTCTGCCCACACCAGTGCCCAAAGGCCAGAATGGCTGGGAAACAAAAAGAGAGAGAAAGAACAAAGAGATGTTTTGGGGTCTCTTAGCAAAATGAGGAGTCAATGAGATATAGCAGACGTTGGCCAGCAGCTCAGCTGCATCAAAAACACAGCAGGAAATTGGGATTCCAGGGTGATTCTGGCAGTCATGGTTAATTCACAGCAGCCCCTCTGTGTGCTGCATGTTGTTTTGGCAAATGTTTGCACTAAATGGGGGCCCACTCCGCACTCACACCAAGTGTCAGCTGGCTAGCTCAGTTTTGCCAGATAAAGGGGGCTGCATAGTGAAGTGAATTAGTGCAAAGGATAAAGTGCTAGATCAGAGACAGCAGGTTTCCCAGATGTTGGATGAGCCCTCCAAGCTAGACAAACAGAAGGGCAGGGTTATTTAAAAAACAAAAACAAACAAACAAAAAACCCAATGCATATGGTTCCCAGCCAAAGGTTAGCTTCAGGCCTCACAAAATCCAGGAGCAGATTTGCCTTCAAGCCCAGATAGTCAAGTAACATGGCTCCCTGCTAAGTCCAGGTGAAAGACAGTCTGTCTGAGAAACATGCAGATTTAAAACAAGATAGCAGGTTGCTTAACTTTAAAGAACATTTCAGCTTTCAACACATTTTCTGCAACGGTTCCCATCACAACGCATAGAAGAGGAAAGTGTTTTTTTCTAATCGGTACAGCATTATTTACTGTAATGCAGGTTTATAAAAACTCATAGAAATCAATGGGAATGAAAGCTTAGCCAGTGTCAGAAAAATCCCAAGGTAAAGCTCCCATGTAACGCAGTTACAACAAACTTCACACAAATTGTTTAAACCTACATTTCCCAACTGACAGCAATTTTTTAAGATGAGAAAGCTTTTAATGAAACCCTCTCCAGTTCTGAACCAGAAATAATAATAATAAAACCAGCATGAGGCAAAGGACCCCCAGACGGTTAAGTCCAGTCAAAGGCAACTATGAGGTTGCAGCGCTCATTTCGCTTTCAGGGCAAGGGAGTCGGCGTTGGTCCACAGACAGCTTTCTGGCTCATGTGGCCAGCATGACTAAACCGCTTCTGGCGCAACGGAACACCATGACAGAAACCAGAGTGCACGGAAACGCCATTTACCTTCCCGCTGCAGCAGTACCTATTTTTCTACTTGCACCGGTGTGCTTTTGAATTGCTAGGTTGGCAGGAGCGGGGACAGAGCAACGGGAGCTCACCCCATTGCACGGATTTGAACAGCCAATCTTCTGATCAGCAAGCCCAAGAGGCTCAGTGGTTTAGACCACAGCACCACCCGCTCCCCACTGAACCAGTACAATCTCAAGGCAGTGTGCCGTGTGATTTTTCTGAACAAGTAGATCAGTTCATATGGAAAGATAAGTGAATGAGAACTGCAATCAAGGATGGCTGAGCTGCACCACCACCACACCCACTCTTCCACTGTGAAAAGGACTCTGTCCATATGCTTGTTGTGGTCTCATTATGGGGACACTTACCTCCACCAGGCAGTCCCCCACCAATCCAATGAGCAGCTTGGCACCATTGCAGTCACGCACCAGAGCTGCGTTGTCTGACCGGCTCATGCAGGTGAAGTCGAACATGTCAACATCTGGGCGGCTGCGGTGGTTCAGTGCAAACTGCAAATCAGGCAGCTGGTAATTGGTGGAGAAGTTGGCAGCTTCCTTGGCATAAGCAAGAAGAGCTTCTTGGTTCACATTCTCTGGAGACAGCAGGCTCTCTATGTCTGACTTGTCCTAGAAATGAATGGAGACCAAGATATCTTCCATAGCAATAGTAAAAAAATCTTGCTGGAATGTGGCAGAGTTCAAGATTACGGGTGTGTCAATCAGCTCTTGGCCTGGCAGGATCTTTCACCTCCAAAGCATGTAAATTCAAAAGATGGTTTGGGGTCGCCATCCCCTCCCACATAGTACTTGCAGGAGCTTCAGTCTCTATACGTACATTTAAGATAACTCCTTTTTTCAGCAGGCTCTGCTTCTTGGCTGTCATTACGAAGTAATGAGTGTCGTCTTTATAGTAGACAATGTTTTCCAAGTCAATGCCTATAATTGTTCAAACACAAGCAGAAAGTTAAAGGCTGGAGGCTGTTTTCAGCCTAGTACTACGCGAAGCTTCCATCAGTGCAAGGACTTCTGCTTGGGCAAAGGAATGTTCTTCTGCCCTCTTCTCCCCCCGTCAGTGCCGTAGCGTGGGGGGTGCAGGGGGGGCCAGCCGCACCGGGCGCAACATCTGGGGGGGCGCACGCTCGCACTCGAGTGCTAAAATCCACGGGTTAGGGGGCACAAATTCCTTGCCTTGCCCCGGGTGCTGACAACCCACGCTACGCCACTGCCCCCTGTGCCCCTAAATCTGTTCCAGGGGTTCCCCCAACACTCTGGTGTAGATTTGGGGGAACACAGGACACACACAGCAGGAAGAAGAGGAGGGAATTTCCATTGTACAAGAGGAAAGCCTTCTGATGATGTAACATGGTACTTTGTACTACCAGATTTTAGAAGACATCTGAAGGCAGCCCTGTTTAGGGAAGCTTTTAATGTTTAATAGGTTATTGTATTTTAATGTTCCGTTGGAAGCCGCCCAACGTGGCTGGGGAAACCCAGCCAGATGGGCGGGGTATAAATATATTATTATTATTATTATTATTATTATTATTATTATTATTATTATTATTTACATGTAAGATGGCTTACATGGATTTAAATTCATGGAAGGCTATCAATAGCTACTAGTCATGATAGCTGCATGTTGCTTTCAAGACCAGAGGCAGCATGTCTCTGAATACTAATTGCTGGGGAACCACAGTCAGGGAGGCCGGCCATTGCCCTCCTGATCCATTTGCTGACTTCCCAAAGGCATCTGGTTGGACACTGTAAGAAAGCAGGATTTTTCACAAAGCAGGTCTTTGGTTTGATCCAACAGAGCTCTTCCTTTGTGCTTACAGAGCTTTATATTGTTGGCACTTGAGGAAACAAATATCCTATCTGCCAAAAATCCCATGCCAAGAAAGCCTGATTTGTTAAACTACCCAAACAAGCAGATTTACATAATTTATTCAGCTTCTATTGGAATGTATCCAAAATGGCAAGGATCCAGGACTGGTCAAAAAGGTATATGAAACAGGTTGACCCTTTTCCATTTGCTGTGTGGGCTTCCCCGTTTTCTCTCACTGCAAACTACGGAATGACATAGATTTTATTGAAGGCACAAGGGGAAAGTGTCATTAACTGTAGGTAAGAAGCAGCCGGCCCAGACCTGTTTTGTTGTAGAGGTTTTGGAAGAATTTCTGGTTGTAGATGCGAGCCACTCCGCTGATCTCGGCCACTTCCACCTCAGCCCTGCTGTGGTGATTAACGAAGTTGGTGGTGATGCCAATGGCCAATTTCCCACGGGTCTCCTTCCGCTTAAAGCCTGGAGATAAACACACAAAGAGCGCTAGTCCTGAAGGAAAGGGAAGGCTTGGCAGTTTGTGAAAGAATTAGGGAAAGGATAGAAGAACAGAACATGGGGCCTGTTCCCTCATCTGAAATATGGTAACACCCCAAAAGTGTCCAGACTAGCCACTCTGTTTCTAGTAGTGGAGTAGCAAACGCCAAGCCCCAGCTCCATTGAATATCAAGATCTCTGATGAGTTGCATGGGATTTACCAGCTCTCAAGGTGACACCATGAGGAATTCTGATTGAACGTTGAGAGAAAGCTCAGCACCATGGCAGGACGGCAAAAGCCGAATTGGGTTTCTCTGTTCGGGGAATTGTTGGTAGGGCTTGAAAAATACTGCAGCACTCCTATAAAGGTGTGGGAAATGAAAGGAAAGGGGCAAGGAAATGCTGGAGTGGAGTGGCAGGTCAGCTATGAAAATGGTCTGGGCAAGCCCCAGTAAAAGCTGCCACCAGAGCCAGCTTCCTGGTGCCAAAGCGTCTACAGAGATTGTTCCCTCTCCCTGCTTTTCATCTCCTCTCCTGCCCCAAGGCAAGATGCCTTTCAGATTTTTTTATGACCCAAGCTATTATCAATGGTTGGCGTTGTGGTAGGCTGGGCAGCTGCTCTTGCCGACGCACCTAAAGGCCTCTTGAGGAGCCCTTGATTTGGTATTGAGGGAGATCAGGAGAAGCAGAGCAGATGAAAGCAAAACCTTAAGTCAAAAAACACCTTTAAGCATGCACACAAAAGCTTATACCCAGAACAAACTTAGTTGGTCTCTAAGGGCTACTGGACATTCATTCATTCATTCATTCATTCATTCATTTATTTATTTATTTATTTATTTATTTCGACTGCGTCAGATCACAGCTGCCTACCTGAATCCAAAACCTTAAGTGTCAAACATATGGTCTCTAGGCCAACTCCCCAAGTGACAAAATGAAAAACATTTAAACACACTCAAAAAGAGGCAATTTCAGTTTACTCTACTTCACTCAGCTTGAAGATTCCAGGGCAAATATTAATACTGTACAAACATTTCCCCAAACAACCAAAAATATAGGAAGCAGGGCTCCCCTGAATTCTGAGTGTCATAAAAGCTGAGGTTTGGGGAAGTGTCTACCATCCCCAAAATCTGCAATAATGCTTTGGCCTTTCACTTGGCTAAGCACCATATCTACAAACTGGACTGCATCTGCATTGAGTTGCCCTGTTTGTTCCTAGAAATTTGTAGCTTTGCCCTTTATTCTATCTGCTGGAGGTGCTCAGTACAGGGGAAAGGGGGAACCTGTTCATCACAAGGCCAGAGGCACAAGTTTCCTCCAGTGTTGAGGAGAGATGCTATTAGAGGCCCAAGGAGCTGTTGATAAGACACCTGGAGCATCAAAAAACCCCGAAGTTAAATTCTCCCACAATCTTAACTAGAGGCCTTAAAGGGCTGCTTACCTTCTGGCACAAACCTGCCACCACCGGCAGAGATGAGGACGTCAAATTCACACTGGTTCAGGAGACATGAAGGAGGATTTAGGATGGCTCTCCAGCCACTCACTGTAATAACAGAGGATGTTATTAATACCATCAGGATCCCTGCTGCAAAGACTGTCAAATTCACCAGAACCTTCCCCAGACTTGCATGTTTATAAAGAAAGCAGGAACAAATCAGGAGAAGCTGCAGGTCTCTGTCTCAAAAGCAACCCAATCCTGTCTTGGAATGTGTTAAGGGCACCATAATGTCCTGGTCTGAAACTCAAGAACTGCATTTGTTCACAATTTTGGAGATGGGATTGCCTTTGTGGAGGGACCCGTAGCCAACAGGACACCCATGAAAATGTAACAGCTTGACCAAGACATGCCTCAGAGCCATGCGTTGCGAGTGATGTGAGAGACCATGAGCATTTTTTTGGCAGGGTGTGTCTAATGGCTTGGTTTCTTTCTGGTTTTGCTTCTATGGCAAAGTAGGGGGGAAATGAACATTTGAAAGTGGAGGCAGAACGGAAAATAAACTCATCCATGAAACAGTTTTTCACTATGACGTCCTGAGCTACCTTCTCACCTGCAGAAACAAGGGGTGTGGATTGGTGCATTGCCCTTAAGAACTCCAAAGGTGTGGGACTTTTGTCGTTCTTACCTTGTCCATCTGAATTTGCTGCAGGTGGGATGAGCCCCTTAAACTGCACATTGATGTGAACCTGAACCCCCAAGAGTAAGGCAACTTTCAGCAGGATCAGCTGCAGCTGACGGATGCCTGCAAGACGGAGAAGGAGAGGATTAGCAGAGCTGGCCCAACTAAACAAACAAACAAGCCCATCTGTGCCCATTTCAAAGTTTCCCTCAGGCAAGCACTGCCTTAAACCCCAGCTCCACCTTCCAGCCACCTCTTCTTCCAATTTCAGAAAGAAGCCTGTTCCATGATTTCCCTGTCATGGGGTTGGAAAATCATGGCCTTCCCCAGCTTCAACAAGAGGGATACTGAGTCCCAAAGAGCTATCGAATATGGCACCATGGAGCGCTTTCTAGATGCAGGTTGGGGGGGAGGAGTGTGCAACAAGCTAAACTCCAATAAGCCAATAGTGTTAACGTGAAAGCAAAGCCCAAAAGACAGGAATGATCATTAAAGTCAGCTAATTCCTCTGCCACACCGGCAATTTGACCGATTTATTTACTTACACAATTTATTACCTTATTTTTCGCTCTATAGGACGCACTTTTTCCCCTCCAAAAATTGAGGGGAAATGTGTGTGTGTCCTATGGAGCGAATGCAGGCTCCTTGGCTTCAGCGATAGCAACGCTAAGCCTCCGAAGCGCAGAGGGAGCACTCCCTCCGTACTCCAAAGGCTTCATGTTGCTTTCGCTGAAGCCTGGAGAGCCAGAGGCGTTGGTGCACACTGACCCCTCTCTTCAGGGATAGCCGCACGTAGCCCCTCCAGCAGGGAGAAGCTGCACGGGGCTATGGCTTCTTTAGCCCCCCGCAGCTTCTCCCAGGAGGGAGAGGTTGCGTGGGGCTAAAGAGGAAGCCAAAGCAGCCAGTGGGATCCATCCCGCTGGCTGCCTTGGCTTGTGACATAGCTGCGCGCAGCCCCTCCGGCAGGGAGAGGTTACGCACATCCTGTACGCTGCTCTTTGGGGCTGGGGGGGAAATAAGATTTTTTTCCTTGATTCCCCCCCCTAAAAACTGGGTGTGCCCTATGGTCCGGTGTGCCCTATGGAGCGAAAAATACAGTAATTTATTTGAAACACTGATCCAATGCTGTTCTTTCTGAATTGGTACCACCTTGATGTACAGTTACTTTCTTGAGATGTACAGTTTAATTTGGGTACCCATTGCAGTTCCCTCAATGAAACACAATCCTCCTTATGAGACACACCATAGAATCGTAGAGCTGCAAGGGACCATGAGGGTCAACTAGTCCAACCCCCTGCAATGCAGGAATCTTTTTGCTCCATGTGGGGCTCGAACTCACAACCCTGAGATTAAAGCCTAATGTTCCATCGACTGAGCTATCTAGTAAGAACCAATTCCTGAGAATGCCCTTTCAAAAGCAGAAATGCTACATTTTGCAGTAAATGTTCAGTTTACATAGGGATGCTGGACCTTTAAATGCACTTTTTCAGTAAACACTTTCTAGACAAAGCCATTTATTTATTTATTTATTTAGTTAGTTAGTTAGTTAGTTTTATTCTTATTCTTATTCCAACCTACCCACTCCCACCACTACTAGCTCCCATTAGCTGGTAATGCTGGTTTCTCGCCACTGTTCCATAATGTTGAAGATCCTTTCCCTGCCCTGGTCCATTCTGCATTACTTACTGATGTGATCCAAGGATCCTGTGCAGAAGTGGCCATAGAATTTCTTAGCTCCCAGAGCCCGCAGGTCTTGGATGCTGAAAGGCCAAAGGTGCAGCACATTGTTCCGTGAAAAGGAGTCTCTCTTCTCCACCACCACCACGTGGGCTCCAAGGAAGGCCAGTTCAATCGCCGAGCGGAGGCCGCAAGGGCCTGCCCCAATAATCAGGCACTGGAAAAAGAATTATCACCGGGTGGTAAGTTTATAAAATGGTGCCATAAAGGAGACAGTGCTTACACTTGGAAGCTGCCGTGGCCGCAGCCTCTGGAGCGGGCCGGTAACATACAATCCATAAGAGTGACTGTGAGCTTGGCATTGTGTCAAAAGAGCAGGCAGGCACAATGCTGCTTTTCAGAGGCAAAGGAAAACCCAGGAGCCTCTGTCCAAAGTCCAACTCAGGGGCCTAATCCGGCCTGCCAGTTGGTTTAATCTGGCCCCTGTAGCAGCTTACTTCCTGAGTGACCTAAAAAAAGGTTAACAACTTCAGTCTTAAAAAAAAGGTTAACAACTTTGGTTGGGCCTTTGGTCAACCCTCACGGCCCTTCACTTCATCAAATCTGGCCCTCTTTGAAAAAAGTTTGGACACCACTGCTCTGCAGTTAACTGGTTTTTGCCATTACCGTGGTCTTGTCCTCTCACTACTATAAACACCTTCTTCAGGGATTTTTTTTTTTAAAAAAAACCTGTTTTAGCACGGAACTTAAGTATGGCGAACCCACACAGAGTGACTTGTCTCAGTCTCCTTCAGCAAAGCAGCCGTTCAATCACATGAGTGGACAGTCAGAATTTGAATCATGCTTTGTTGCAACAGATCCAGCCATACTGGAAGTTCTTAAACATCCACCAATATTTTTTGCAACAGATGTTTACACTCTAAACCACCTAAGGCCCGATGCTGCCCATCTTGCCTGTACACCCCAACAAGTCACTGCAGATCCAAACATTATTTTTGCAGGGCATTCCGAGATCTGCTACATACTTCTGAGCCCTACTCTCAGAGCGTACGTTTAAGGCTTATCTTGGCAGTCGCCTCAAGCTGAACTGCTTAGCCTCCATTCAAAGGCAGTTTGAATCCATATATGGGGTTGGAATGAAGACAGCCCTTGCTCCATAGAGCAGAAACTCACACACCAGCACCAAGCATCCTTGGGCAGCTGCCAAAGGTCAACCCCATTCCTGCCAGTGGTTCCCCCCTTAAAAAGAAATTCAGCCTGATGCTCCTAGCCGAGTCTAGCCACAAAATGGCAATCTCCCACAAGATGGCATAGCTTTGTTCCAGGACAGGGCATTGTGGGAAATTCAACCAACCATCCCTAGCTGCCCGGCAAAGGCTCAGAGAGATTTTCAGGGCACCTTCCTTGCCATCCAGTGCTTTGTGCTGCCACTAAGTAAGCCCAACAAGGACCTCCAGAGTTCCCTTTGTCTCCAGTTCTCTCAAACCTAGAGCCAGCCCTGGACAGAGTACAGAGTCACAAAGTGACATGGAGCTAAGAGTCACTCATCATCAGCGGCGATGTTCACACAACCACAGTCCAGACTGTTCAGCACTTCACATTCCCAAAGCTCCACAAGCTCAGCAAAGAGTCATGTTTTCCCAGCAACAACCTGTTGCTGCTTAAGTGCTAGGAAGATGTTAAGTGTTTCTGAAACAGAAGCTCACTCCCAAGGGAATGCAACTAGGAAACAATACAAAGTACCAATTTACCATCCTGTAGGCTTTTCTGTCCCGTGGTTACTTGACCATATGATTTAGCACAAAAGTAGGGCATTTAATCCCCCTGCAACACATTCTTACGTGCGGTAACAGTTGGAGTCTCGACCGCAAGGGCTCCCTGCATTTCTCACATGGCTGGATTGTCAATTATATTAGGCATCCCTGGGTGTGATGTTAAGCAGGGAAGGTGGTTCTCCTGAGCTACTGGGTTTCATGGACAGAATCTTTTAACAGCCACTCAGAGCTCCTTTGGGAGGAAGAGTGGGATAGAAATTTAATAAATAAAATTAATATATATATAAAGGAATGGCTTCTCTTTCTTTCCTTTCCTTCAGGTTTCACAATTCCAAGTGTTTACATATTTTGAAAGATTTTCACAACACTGGTCTTTCTCAATTTTTCCTTTTAATTTTAATTGACATTTTGTTGTTTTGAGGTTTTACAGAGAAACCATACTGCGTCATCTCCATTTGCTTATGTGCTGTGTGATGATTGGTTTGTTGGTGACGATGCAATTAAATCTTGATTTTAATGCGTAAAGCGAACTTTGGAAGGGTTCTTCAGGAACACAACTTCCTACACGTTTGGAAATCAATGGAAACCCCACCATTATCAGTGCGAGTTATCTTTTAGAATAACAGGAACACAACAGACGATCTACTTCTGTAAGTTAAGAACTAGGAAGTAATGATAAAACATTGTAGCAATGCACGTAGGGGTAGGCAGAACTAATGTTTACATTACGTATAGCAACAAATCAGGAATTGGAGCTAGAGGTACAGCAACCACAGAATACGAAAAATAACCTAGATACGATCATCTGTACTGCTGAAGTTTAGCACACATTTAAGAAATAGGCCTGCTTCAGCGTCTGGGAAACACAGGAAGATGGTCCTTGGTATTGACCACCAGCGGACAGGCCTAGAACGTTCAGCATATCATGTGATGACCATCAAGTAGACAAAAGCTGCAGATCCTTCAGCCCATGGACCAAACCTGGTCCACCAGGTGTTCCTATTTGGCCCACATGGTAATTTTTCTAAAACCACTTGCACCTGCCCCACATGTGAGGCAGGTAGAGACACGGCTGCAAAAAGCAGAACTGAACTCCTGGCACATCAGCTGATGCATAGAGAGTTCAGTCCTCCTTTGTGTAGCATCTCCCCCGGTGGGCAAACGTTGACAGGTGGGCAGCACAAATGACCTGTCAAAAGTTGGCCGCTCAGGGTGGTGGAGATAAAGATGTGGCCCGCCAGGACGAAAAGGTTCCCCCAACCCTGAGGTAGGCTATTCTCTGCAGCACAGCAACCGCAGTTCTGCCACCTTACCTTGGTGTTGGCGCATGCTGTCCCCTGATCATAGTCTTTGTGCCCGGCCTTCTTGTCTAGCTTGGTCCACAAAGCCTTGGCACTCCAGTAGTTGAGACGAGACTTGAGTTTGTGATAGAACTGGAGCTGGCCGGTATGCTCCAGTCCCAGGTGTCTGCAAAGCGCCTCAAAACTTCCCAGCACCTCTTTGCACTGCTTGGCATGGAGAAAAGTGTCAAAGAGCAAATGAGACAGATTGGACTGCTCCCCATTCTGCTGGCTCATCCTCCTGGGAACTCAGGGGCAAAGAAGAAGCCTGGAAAAGAAAGAAAGCAACAGGTGAGCATCAACAGCTCCTTTGGTATTGCAAGGCAACACAAGACATAACTCCTTGCTTCCAGCTGCTCCCCCTTGGGAGATGAAGGGGAATGCAACATACTTATCTGTTTACACCCATATGCAGCCTTATACATAGGTCCTGTTCAGGAGAAGAGCAGTGTCTGAACTCAAGACATGCTCAAGCTTAGACATGAGAGCAAACGCATGCAGTATGAGCAGATGCAGAAGTCTGAAAGCAATGTATCTTGTCTGAGCTATTCCAGGGGTGGGAGAACTCTTTGGCTTGGCAGGCCAGATCTTTATCTTCCCATACCCCATGGCCCATGGCCCAGCTTAATAGATGCAAGAGAGACAGCGAGCACACCAGCTGATTGACAAGTGGGCGTGATATGGGGGAAATGGCCCCAAGGGGCCAGACTGGACCCCTGCCTAGCCAAGATTGGATCACGACCTAAAGTTCCCCACCCCTAAGTTATAACACCACCACTACTTCTAGTGTCTAGAGGTCAGATGTTAACTGTGATAGGTATATACAGACTATCAAATCCCAAAGAAACATATTTACATATTTGAAAAGCCCCAAGTCATATTTAGCACAGAAAATGGAAAGAGCATAAAAACATATGCTTATTCCCAGTTAGGGTGCACATTTTGCCCTCAGCAGCATTAGGAAAAATCCAAGCTCTACCTCCAAGCAAAGGTCTGTCTCCTTTCACAGACAAAGCCAACAGTCAGTGTGAAAATGTTGCACACCATGGTTGACTCATGCATGTCGGGCCCAGAGAAATAGCTGGGAAGTTATCTGAAGTGGAAAAACACCACTTCCTTTTCCCCTCAGTCCATTTGCATCCCACCCGCCAAGTCTGGACCACAGAGTATGCATGAAAAGTCTTAATTCAGGTTTGCTTTGTGCTAAACAGCAGATCTACAGAAGACTAGAGGTTACACAAGATTCGGCTGCTCTTTGACTTTCTTAATCAATATTAATTCTGGAATGCAAGATATACAGACTTTAGCAAAGAACGCAGGAATACAAAAGACTCTAGCAAACAAGGAAAGTGATGAAGTGATTAATCTGCACATGTGTACTGATTTTCAAGAAAGGAGTCCATATATTTCTAACAAGAATGTTATGGGCAGTTGATATACTTGTCCCGCTGCAGCTTATTCATATTCAGGAGAAGGAGGAGTGATGTGTTTACTTGCTGTCAATGATACAGCTGTAATTTGGAAGCACTACAAAGCAGCCTGCACATTTCTCTAACCACAGCCCTAAGTTTCCTAACACAGTGACTTGCTCGGCGTTCTGTGCTAATTTCCCCCAGCTTCGTGGTTAGCAACTTCCTGTGCACCCACTCAACCACATTTGTTGCTAAAGAAGACTGACACAGGCTGGGGAAATTCCTTGCAGTGTCTAAAGAGAAAGGTGACTTCTTTCTGGTTTGCAGAAGCCCATGTGCACACACATGTCTCTCTCTCTCTCTATATATATATATAATCGTTTACTAACCATGGAGAAAGAGCTATTTCCTTCTTGCCTTCTGCACACAGAAAGGATAATAAAACAGTTGACTGGTGTAACTTCTGCTAATGACATTTCTTTCAAGTGCTTTGCATATATATCTTCAGGCATGCATTGCATGGAGAAAGTTGTCTTTCATTGAAATCAGTCAGCTTTCCTTGCCTAGAATGCTGACTTCTTAGCATCAGGGCATTAATTTATTTTTTTACTTAATGCAGCTGTGAAGTCATTGGGCAGCCAATTTGATCAAGGAAGTTTTGGTGCAGGTGTTTAATCCATCTGCCCCATGTTTTCCTGATTGAACTTGCCCTCCCCAAGATGCCTATTTGCTGTGTGCGCGCGATACAGGAACTTGTATCATGCCAGTATTTTTCTCTGAATGGAAGAAATAGCAAGTGTGTGTGTGTGTGCGTGTGCACATATACACACATCTGTGTGAGAGCAATTTAGATCAGGCAAACAGTGCAGGGATAAGAAGTTAAAAATATTCACCTCTGTGCTTCTTCCCTAATCAAATTAGCACTCACATATTCCATGGCTGCATTTAGTTAAACATTAAACATTGCAGCTCTCATGTCATAGAAGATGGTGAACTCTCATTAGTTAAAGGTTTTTAAGCAGAGGCTGGGCAATTACCTATCAGTGGTGGTGTGGCAGTGGATGCCCTGCTCCATTTGTGAGTCCTTCCAACTCTAAAATTCATTTTTTCTAATATATGTTTCATCTTGTACAAACATCTTTATGCTCAGTGTTAACAGCTGAGCTGTACAAAGACTCTGGGCTTGAAAGCTATGTCCACTACAGAGTTTGTAACATTTTTGTTGGTCCTTAGAATGATGTGGATTTTGGAATATTTCTTGTGAACCAACATGGCTCCCTTTGCTTTTTTCACAGATCTCCAGAGTTGCCCCACATGAACTGAAAAATGGGGAGGTTGGTTGGTGGCATCATAGCACTCAGCCAGAACAAGCCCAGTGTGATTTCTCATGGTATGGCAAAGAAAACATCAGGCACATGTCCTCTTTCTGGATTTCTTGGATAAATATAGAAAGGAAATAATTCGATTTAGTGCAAAAAATTCCCCCACATGAGATGCACAGGCCTCTCCCCAGAGAGGACATGCAAGAGTTACCCTTTACCTACCACACATTACCCTGGGCTGTATGGGGTGTTGAGGGTAGTATGCCATGAGGTGGGAGGGCACATAATGCTCCCTCTAGGGTAGCTTGTCCACCTTTGGTCCTCACCCTGCACTCAGCTCTGATCTGTGACTCCTAGAAGCTGTCAGCATGCAACAGTGACCACACCCCAGGAAATGGCTTCAACTGGCCAGCTAAACCAGGTGAGGGTAGCTGATGGGTCTCAAACCCTCTGTGAGTCAGGAATTTCCCCTGCATGTGAAGAAAGGCTTCAGTGGATTGAGCGGATGAGACCAATAGTGGGTCCAACAGTCAAGAAGGCGGCTTCTGCATGTGCTGTAGGGTGCAGGTGGGACTCGTCAACCAGGCAAGGTAGCCCAACTAGCAGAAGGAAGACTCTGATCTTAAACCTCTGCTGCCTTGCGGGATATCTTTTGAAGAAGACAAGACTAAGGAGTAAACCCTACACAGATTTGGAGTGGAGTTCCTAAGGCATTTGGATGGCGCCTTGTACACTTCCTTCCGGCAATTCCTGCAGCCAAGCTGGTGCCAAACATATTGCTCTGCTTTCCTCTGGACCGTATCAGCAAGGCAGGGTGTGTGTGTGTGTGTGTGTGTGTGTGTGTGTGTGTGTTGTCTTCTGGGCATCCCAGGACCTACACACTGCCCAGGCTTTAGCGCTGCTAATGTAGTGGTTTGACCTCACCCCTAGAGGCGCACTTCATTGTCCCTTGAGACAAATGAATACCAACCCTGGACACGCACACATACAAAGCAAGTGCATTTCACTGACACTTCCTGATTGTATGCAAAAGTTTGCACAGTTTGTCAAGCACGCTGTT
This sequence comes from Podarcis filfolensis, assembly GCF_964270895.1. Taxonomy (NCBI): domain Eukaryota; kingdom Metazoa; phylum Chordata; class Lepidosauria; order Squamata; family Lacertidae; genus Podarcis; species Podarcis filfolensis. The sequence continues at coordinate 53,042,577 of NC_139609.1, read as the reverse complement.
TGTCATGGGAACCATTTTTACAAATCTCCAGTGTGTCACATGGTTATTCCCTCAAAATGAGGGGGCAGGGGAGGATTATTACATCATTCCTGCCTGCCTTCCCACTTCCTCTGTTGTCTATCTTCCAGACATGAAATACACTGGGGTCTGGCAACCCAGTGAGTTCCTCTCTTTCAATCATTTTCTTCTGGCAGGACTTATGCTCTGGCTATGGCTGGGGAGGAGGATTTGAATATATAACATTGAAAAGTGCTCTGTGCTGCAAGATTTACTCAGAAGTACACCCAGTGGTGTTTACTGCTGGAAAAGTATGCATGAGGGTACATGCTAACCCTAGAAGCAACAACAACAACAAAATTAGATTTTTTTTTAAATGCTAACCATTACATTTCAAACATTTGGGATTAATAAGCCTATGCTGACATCATCCAGAACTAGAAGCTGTTCGTTATACAGTGAACACAAAGGACAATGGGAACCAAGACTATAATCCCTCCCCATCTATGATTAAGTCCTCCTCATTCCCCAGTGAGGGTCATGTAAGGCAGGAAACTGTCTGGGTACATTTGACTTGTAAATTAAACAGGGGGGTAGGTATGGAGGGAACCAACAGTGCCAAGTATTAGTAAACAGGATATTAGCCAGGAGACTCGCTATCTAAGGAAGTCTTTGAGGGCTGTTTCAATGCCCTCTCCTTTCAGTCCTTGAAACTTAAAGATTAAGTATCTTCTGACACTTGCAATTTGAAAGCATACATCTCACATTTTGAACACTTGGCGATCCAGACCCCAACCGCCATGCAATAAATTTCTCTGACTGTGGGGAAAAACACCCACCAAAATTTTGAAACAAATTTGTGACACGAGCTACCTTGTTAGTGAAAACACACAACGGAAGTTACCTTAAAGACAAAGAAATATTTTACGGCATAGACTTTTGTGAATATTTCAGTAAAGCTTGTTTTCCTCAAAACTTTGAATCATGACAAACTATATGCTGCCCAGGCTTAATCAGTAACTGTCTTTGCCAGTTGTTTGAACAGCATATAGGACCCTTTCCCAGAGACTCTTTCCCAAGGTTTCAACTCAGGGAAATATTTGAGATACACACAAAATCTGGTTGCATTTAACAGAGTCATCCTGTTAGCGCAAGGACCTCCTATGCAATAGGGTTTCTTGTCCCACTCCACTCCCTGTGCAACCCACCTCACCAGTGCAAAAAAAGATCTGTTTAGAGGGGCACAGGAGTTGCATAAGGAGAGGAAAGAAGAGGAAGAGGAAGTACTACTGCACAGGTGGAAATTCTTGCGCTAACATTGTTGGCTACATCCCATCCCCAGACCCCAAGATCGCCATCTGAGGTCCTTCTTCATGTGCCTCTTCCACAAGAGGTCCGGGGGGTGGCAACACAAGAATGGGCCTTTTCTGCAGTGGCTCCCTGTTTGCGGAATGCTCTCCCTGGGAGGTTCATCTGGCGCAGAGGTCAGCAAACTTTTTCAGCAGAGGGCCAGTCCACTGTCCCTCAGACCTTGTGGGGGGCCAGACTATATTTTTTGGGGGGGAAATGAACGAATTCCTATCCCCCACAAATAACCCAGAGATGCATTTTAAATAAAAGCACACATTCTACTCATATAAAAACACGCTGATTCCTGGACTGTCCGCAGTCCAGATTTAGAAGGCGATTGGGCTGGATCTGGCCCCTAGGCCTTAGTTTGCCTACCCATGGTCTGGCGCTTTCATTATACACCTTCAGGCGCCACGTGAAAACGTTCCTCTTCAACCAGGCCGTTGGCTGATTAACATCCGATATACTTTCAAATGTATCGTGAGAGGGGAGATTATTGGTTTGTTTTTTTATCGTATTTTTGTTATGTATTTTGCATTTTTTTATATTGTGGTTTTGTGGTGTAAACCGCCCTGAGATCCACTCAGGTGAAGTGGAGTGACAGTAATCATATGATCATCACAGCATGCAACATTGTGTTGAAGCAAAAGCCTTGGGCAGTGCTAAGAACATCTCAGAATCCATCCCCCACCCACCCTTGTGCCAATAGCACTGATATAGAAAAACCTGCTTTAGAGATCAAGGGAGACACTCAAGAACATTAACGAATTGCACCTTGGAATTATTTATGTAATATCCTAAGCAACCAGCTGGTTCCTTAACCAATGAGGAAATGCTTGCGCCCTCAGACAGGCAGGCTCAGCATAGCTTGTTTAAAGGCTCTGCAGCACTGACTGCATCAAGCAATGTAGAGGGAGGCCTGGAGACACCATTTGTGTCTATCAGATTCTGTCTCTATTCAATATACAGCGGTAACACTGGTTACGAACTTAATTCGTTCCAGAGGTCCGTTCTTAACCTGAAACCGTTCTTAACCTGAGGTACCACTTTAGCTAATGGGACCTCCTGCTGCCGCCGCGTGATTTCTGTTCTCATCCTGAGGTAAAGTTCTTAACCCGAGGTACTACTTCCAGGTTAGCGGAGTCAGTAACCCAAAGTGTTTGTAACCCGAGGTGTTTGTAACCCGAGGTACCACTGTATTCCAAAGAAACTTAACTGGAGCAATAGACTGCAGGAGCAGCAATCTGACCTGAAAACGATCTGTTTGTCAATACTGCAGACATAAGCAGGAAGACACAAAGAGCACTGCAGATATTTGCCTTCATCGTGCCTCCATCCTGCAACCACTGTTGAATAGGACTGTCTAAAGCCTCAGACACCCTGTGTGTGGCTTGATTTCCAGGGCTGCCAAACACATGCATTTGTTTTGAACTTCTGCATACTAAATACCTGTGAAAGCCACACCCCTACTCTGAGATCCTTCCAAATATTTTGAAACTTCACGGTGACGCCTATGCCCCCCACACCCACATCCTTGTGCTTTGCATCCACCACTCTGATGGAAAAGAACTGCCAGCCCCAGACTGCATACTCACAGCCCTCTCTTCACCCACAAGCATGCACTGCACAGGGGAGGAACAAGCCCTGACACTGGACTCCTCAGCCTCTGCAGGTGTGAGTTCAACAAAAAGATTAAAGGAGTAAGTGATCCTGCTAAGTGATCTTGAGTAATTGCTCCCAGACAGGAAGAGAGGATTGAAGCAATGACCTTCCAAATCCCAAACCACTGCCTTAACCAAAGAAGGAAGCTATCTTTTCAAAAGCACGCAACAGCATTACACACAAACAAAAGCCCTTCCCCAATGCAGTGCAGGATTGAAAGAAGCTCATGCAGAGAAATAAACAGACTGTGCACCTCTCGGCTACTACACATTTCATCAGAGAGCCTGCTTATAAAGAGTGATTACACAACTGGCATGATTACACACATAGTTGTGTGACTCACATTTACAACAGACATAAAAAAAAATAACACAGCACGCCACTAAGATGCGGACTGGGCTATCTTCCATTTTGGTGGCCTTACAAAAAGCTAACTTCAGTCCAGTTCGAAAGTTGTTTCTCCTTTAGCCAACCCTAACCTGCTTTTATTTTTGTGCAATTAGTGCAGGACATCGTGGGAGAGGGATAAGAGGCTGTGTATGCACCATACATTTAAAGCACATTATTTCCCCCAAAGAATTCTGGGAACTTTACGCCTCACACAGCTATCATACCCAGTACCCATATCAAACTACAGTTCCCAGAACACTTTGGGGGGAATAATCAGCTTCAAATGCACTGGGTGAGCAGAGTTTAAGATAAAAGGTTACAGAGTCAGTGGCAATACCAGTTCTGAGCTATCAGTTTCTTTTGAACCAAGCACTCAATTATAGGAAGCTACGTAACCCCGCACATGCCCATAGAATAGATATTAACAGGGTTTTTTTCTGGGGAATGGATATAATGATGCCAAGGCATATTTACAGTGGAATCCTTTTGATGCTCAAAGTATCATAAAGTGTTGAACAATCCATAGGGCAAAGAAACATCTCTAAAAAGAAATGTTTAGCACCCATTGCTCACTCTAGGATTGCTGGTGCAACCATAGTCTAGATCAGGGATAGAGAACCTGTGGCCCTTGCAGTGTTGTTGGGCTCCAACTTTCAGCAGCCCCAGACAACTTGGACAACATGGACAGGAGCTGTCATTCATCAACATCTGGAGGACCACAGGTTCCTCACCTCTGATTTAAGGGGGAATGCAACCCACTCTGGAGTGGGGTGAACACCGCTTCCAGGGCAGAGGAAACCACCAACAGGACCTCTGTCTTGCCTAGACTGAGCTTCAGTTTAGCTACCATTTCTTCACTAAACCTATCCAGAGCTTGATTTCAGTTTTGCAAAAACAAACATCCGAATCCTTCTCTCTGTTATCGCTCGGAAATTCACCACCCAAACTTGTTTGCCAGCCTGCCTGAGCTTTAGTTCCCATCTAAGAGATTACAAACTTGTTCTGGGACTGTATTACAAAATATTTCATCTTTAGTTTACCCACATTATGAAGCAGTGTAGATCTTGCACATTAAAAATCAGGTCCTCACTCTAAAGAAAGGAGGCGCAGCTAGATGAAGGAAGCATTTTCCTTTTTGCACTTTCTCCCCATCCCGAAATGTTAACATCTGCTAGAAGAAAAAGCAACTGTCAAGGTTCTGCAGTCCTTATCTATAGCCCTTGTGCATTACTTGGTTGGTGATTGTAACCATCACAGACAATACACTTCTCTGGTGAGCAGTAGGAGGGAATGATGGAAGACTGACCACTGACTCTAGACCAAGGACATCATCATGAATCACAGCAATTAGCAGGCTTTCAATTGACAATTTCACAAGATCTGGCCATAAGAGATGCCCAAACACCCATGTGACAGTGAGGTGAAGGAGAATTAGGGTGCTTCATGACAGGAGGGGGGGCATAACACAGTAAACATATTCTTCTGCTATTGCAGATGGGTTGTTTAGGTGTTTTTAAAAAGCATATAGGATCCCCTCCCCAAGGGTAAATCCAGGTTAAAAGCAGGGTGAGGAATACAGGCTGGTATTTTGATGCCAACAATATTGCATGGAAGCTGCAAATAAATAAATATATAAATAAATAAATAAATAAATAAATAAATTTGCAAGCACGAGGAGTATCCATTTCACAATGGTTGGAAGACCCTTTGTACAATGTTACTTCCTTACTGGAACAAACCCTGAGGTGCTAGGAGCAATCTGAATGTAAAGTATTCTGGTCTGACCTAGGAAGACATTTAAAAGAGTGCTAAAAGGCATAATTAATTATTAATCCTTGGGCAACGAAAGCAAAACAGAAGAGGTGGCACAGTATGGTGCCGGAGACTTTGCACTGTAAACTGCACCTGTCTACCATTTGCTTCAGACATTCTGCACTAGACTGCAATTCCACGTTTCCCTAGTGTTCTGTTCAGCCAATCATACTTAGGAAAATTGCATTCTTTTCCCAGACTGGAATCATGCTATTCATGAATACACCAAGTAGAATGGAATGGGGATCCACATATATTAACTGGTGCCCGTTAGATATTTTTTTGTCATAATTCGTGATCAGCAACACACCCCTTCCTCCCGTGCCCACACCACTTTATGAATTGTTACAAACATTGATATATGAAGCAAATGGTCCCCACAACCTTATCCCCCTGCAGCAATGTCCTTATTTTATTTTAAGTTTAAAAAAAAAAGTGTTCACATCCCCAGCACTCTTCCCCGGTGACTGCAATGAGTATCAAGCTGGCAATATCAAGGAATATACCAGGAGAGGGGGACACTGCATTTATGTAATTTCCAAGGACCACAGAATCATACATTCTCCATCTCTTCACACCTGGTACTGCACTGGTGTCCCATAAGAGGCCTCAGAAAGGTCACTTCAGCTCTGCTAACGCAGCAAAAACAAGGCAAGAGGCAGCAGTTACAAGTTCCCAGTCTCTGCAGCCACAGCAGGCGCTGTGATTCTCTAGCTTTTTGCTAGAGCACTCCATTGTCCCTCAAGCAGCAGACAGATGCCAACATAGTGTACACACATGACTCAATAACACTAGTGGTGTTCACCCCATTCCATCAATGATACACAGTCAGATATATGAATGTCAATGTCTAGATCACACCAAGAAAGTCAACCGACATTATATGACAACTTAATGCAGATGCAATAAGGCAGGCTCCAGATGTTTTGGACTACAACTCTGATCAGCCTAAGCCAGCGCAGCGATTCCAGCTGGGGCTGGTGGGAGCAGTAGCCCCAAACATCTGGAGGGCAAAGCTGCAATAAGCACATGCTGGATGAAAGCAAAACTTAAGATCTTTAAGGATTTCCCATGCAACCAGTGAAAGCACCACACCAACTTAATTTAGCCATAATGTGAAATGTAAAGCCTTTTAGCATTATCGATGGGACAGTATGTGTTGATAAGTGTGGAGGGAGAATAGCCAGGGAGAATGTGTTGATGCTGCAGAAAACACTGGATATATAGGTAACAAAAGGATGCTTTTGCACACACATTGGAAAGCAGTTGAGGAAATGGCAGGGCTTCACTGCAAGTTACTTGTCACTTAAAAAAAAAAAAGCCTGGATGAGCCCTGCACATTGGATTTATATAGTGCTGAAGAATAAAGTCTTTCAGAATAAAGAAGTCACAAGAAGAAGGGTAGTAGTTTCTGGAGGAGCAGGTTGGTCTGTATGTCACAGATTATCCAGTAGGACAGGCTTAGGATACTTACTGCTTATGCAATCATGCTTTGCATGAGACTTGCAACAGTTAAAAGGGCATGAGCTGAAGGGAAACAAATAGAACTTTCTGAACTTTCCTCATCTACCCCTCATACTTTCTGAACTTTTAGGCTTTTCCTCATATTTCCTGCCAGATAATAACTGACAAAAATGTTGAACTTTTACTGGGTTTCCCTCCCAGTTCATTTAGCGAGCCAGTCTGGTCACAATAGAATTGATGCACACAAACCATCATGCTAAACCAGGCTTCCTCAACATCGGCCCTCCATATGTTTTTGGCCAACAACGCCCATGAGCTAGCAGGACCAGTGGCCAGGAATGATGGGGAATGTAGTCGCAAAACATCTGGAGGGCCGAGGTTGAGGAAGCCTGTGCTAAACCATAGTTCAGTGTGACACGCACAAACTTGAACTAGCTACAGCATGATTTGTGTTTGCATGCTTCCCCCCTGCTCCTGCACAGTCAGGAGTAATTCAAAAACATTAGTTTGCCATTTTGTCCAAATTGACAAACTGAGGTTAACATTAACTATGGGTTGTTTAAAACAAGCCACCTTGTTTAGGGCGACATGTGAGCGCGCACACACACACACACACCACCTTCCTTCCTATTTTATTTATTGTGTGGAAATGAAGTGCATTCAGTTATAATATAAACACAAAAGAAAAATACTTACAAAAAATGTAGCAAGCTTTCAGTGTAAGAACAGAAAGGACAACATCTAGAGTTCAGAACCCACCAAAAGTTTCTAGTGCTGCTGTTTCAACTAAAGAACAACCTACAACTTAATTGAGTAAGCTCAACGACTGAAATCCTGGAAGTCTAGATCTGGAACCAAACTTTTGGATTTTTGCTCTCCTCCAAGAAGACACTTTTCACATGCTGTTTACTTCTGCTGTGAAAGATCTCCAAGACCACTCTAATGCTCATTCTGTCCTTAATGAAAAAGCCAGCAACATGGGACAGGCTTGTACAACATGCCTCCCCAGGGAACTGAGCTACACTCTGCATTGTAACGAACAACATCAAGGACTCAACAGACACACTCTTTTCCTTCCGAGTCAGCAAGGAGTTGCACTTAATTGTTTTTTTCCTGCATAAGAATTAGGCTGCCGTGACAGTTAAACAATTAGAGGTACAGGTGGTGTGAGAACTAGAGAGAGCCCTACAGCCATGCCTTTTTGTTGTCTGCACATCTGCTGCAGCAAAAGACATGCCACCTGGCTGCTAAAAAAGAAAGGGGCCAGTATGGATTATTACTTGGGAGCCAGCGGCATCCGCAATTTGCATTCATATTTCAGCATTGCACTTTATCAGCACACACACAAGCAGTTCTCTCTGCTTATTCTGTGGAGGTGGCTTATAGGAGGCCTTACACACCAATCTCCCTTTCATAGTCACGCATCCCTAACCAGCTACAAGTAGGTATACAACACAGAAAGAAGTTTTATGGTCCTTCTCCCCTTCACCTTCCAACACCTAGGAGAGCAACATTTCCTGTTTTCAGCAAAGCTCCTAGTAGATAGAAGATAAGTTTAACTTCGTTTCAGCAATTAAAATTGCCTAAGCCAAGGAGGAAGTAAGCATGAGAACCAGGAAGTGTAAACTCTGTTAGTCAAGGTGCTGCAGTGGTTATCAAGCCTGCCAAGCACACGTAGGTGCTAAAGGATGCAGATAGCACATGCACATTATCTGCACAAATTTTGATGTGACCTAGTTTTATTAAACATAAGGCACCTGCAATGGGGCAAGAGGGGTGGGAGGTCTTGGTTTCGGATGGTCACAAGGCTCAATGAAGGAATAGGGCGGGAAGCCCAATAGTTGCATCTTCTCTCATTGTTGGGAAAATTTAAAATTATACTCCTTGTCTCCAAATTGAGGATCAATGAACTTGGTCACAGGGTTGTCAGTAAGATTGCAGGTGCAGGATAGGCAGAAATTCAGCTGACAACTTTCAGGTGTGGAGATGCAGTTAATACCATTTGCCTGAATAGCAAAAGGTGTAGGCAAGATGTTGGCAAGGGTCAATTTGCTGGAGGCAAGTGCTAATTTGTAGAATTAAAGAAAAATGTAAGACTTAAGTCAGTTTGAAAGCCACGGTGTGAATTAACAGCCTCGCTACTAACCCGAGATGCGCAAAGTGCCCATTCTCCACCACCGCCAATGCAGACTCGCACTCTTCGTATTACTTCGGGACTGAAAAAACGAGGAACCGAGCCCTTTCTACCAGTCGTAAAAAGTAAGGCGATACAAAGACGTCATCTTACACAACATACTCAAGCCAGCTGGAGCTCTCAAAGAACCCCTCCCATTCCCTAGGCACGTAGTCTAGAAAGCCGAGCCCGTAATCCAACCAACAGGGATGGTCCAAGGCTCCAAGCCCTCAATCATCCACACCGCAGGATCCAAGAGGATCCCTTGCGAGGTCGCAGAGAATGCTGGGGCGCAGCTCGCAGATCACGCACTTTTATTGGGCGCTTCTACGGCTACCCTTGCCCCGCCCATCAACTATCAGCCCGGAGTCCTACCCGTCCCCATTGTGATGGGTACCTTTCCCGAGCCCCCAGGGGCTAAGATTCCCCCACACTTTTAATGGGGGACACCCGCGCCCTATTATCTCCTGGTTAGTCTCTGCTGCCTTGGAAGGCAAGGGGGGCGGGGACCCCCTCCCAGATCAAAGTTTTAAGCTGCAAGCGGCTCCCTCCTACCTAAAGCTCCGACCGCAGGGGCTTCCCTCTCCTTTGAGCTCCTTGTCCCATGCGTAAGGTCGCTTCTCAAAGCCGTTTCCCGCATCCTCTACCTTTCGCGCCCACGGCTCAGCGCATACCCAAAGAGGGCCTAGTTATGACTGGCCGCGGAGGGAGGAAGAAGAGAACAGGGCAGCCGCGCACTCTGTACATGCTCAGAGGGACCTCGGGTTTGCCATTGGCTCTCGCGTTCCAAGGCTGAGCCGCGGCTGCTTGCCACGAGCACGCGCGTTTAGACCGACCCGCCGAGCCTTGGCACCCGAGGCGCACGGCAATTCCTTTCTGCCAGCCTTGCCGTTGAGCCAAGCGCGCAGCGATAGCGCCGGTCTCTGGGCTACCGAGCACGCAGTCCGGCTGGCGATCGAAGGCGGCCCTCGGCTCCGTCGCCACTTTACCTCCTTCCCGGTTGCGCTCCGCTTCTTCCGCCGCCGGGGCTCCTCGGCTTCTCCCCGCTAGGAGTGGCTTGTGCTTAGGCTGCTGGAAGAGACACCCCTCCCCAGCAGAGACTGCTCCCCCCCCCCCTCGCTGCCTTTCTGGATCGGAAAACGCGGCTCAACTGCTCCCTCGGCTCCGCAGGGCGGAGCTTCTTGCCCGGGCACTTTAAAAACTCCTTGTGCAACCTGAAGACGACTGCAGCAGCAAGGGAGATAATAATCCCAAAGCGAGGGTATTATGACCCTTCACAGGATTGTTGTTGTTTTTGGAAAAGCAAATAAATGCGCGAATGCTTAGTGTGGGATCCGTTTACAAATGCTGACATAAAGCACAGAGGGGCCTAGGATGTGCGATGCAACTATTATTTTATTTTATTTTGCCGTGCAGCCGTCACACATGTCGAGTTAAAAGTGAAGCCCGCTTGGCCTCACGTGTTGCCCATGCGCGCTGCTCCCACCGGAAACGAGTTGCCCCCAAAACGCTCTGCCGGTGCAACGTTTTTTATATCCTACCTTTCTTTCACGGTCCTCAAGCCAGCATGCAAAGGACTCCCAGGAAGCTTCCCGGACAGGCACCGTCGGGATCCCAGATCGGCTTAGCTTCAGCGAGGGTGTTTCATCCTGTGCCCTCCGACTTTATCCGGGACCGGTGGTCTGGGACAGGAAATTCAGCGTCACTTGTGACCAGAGAGCAGGGAGGGGAGAAATTCCTTTAAGCGTTACTTCTTGCCCTTTCCTTAGGGCTGATTCATACATGTGTGGTGGCCGCACAGGAAATGCTATCCTGATCCACTGGGTGTGTTGATGGCATGCATGAAGTGACAGCCCACCTCGATTTCACCACACACCGCCTTTTGCTCATCTATGGTGATGCTTGAGAATTGCAGGGCCTGGGTGTTTGCATGTGCTAGTACTGCGCAATGAAACACATGCATACACAGTGTGTTGGTTGTGTTGCCACAATCAAAAGACAATAGGATATATATGATCATAAGTAGCTTTGAAAAGAAAATAAAGCACCTCTGTTTGCTGTAGTGCAGGGCTGGCTCAAGTCATTTTCTGCCTGAGGCAAAGGACATGGTGGTGCCCTCACTGTTCCAGGTACATAAGTCAACAGGACAGCTGAATAATATTTCAACGATGGCAATGGCCTCCACCACAGTTGACGGCAGCAGGCTAACTATGGGGGTGCCATGGTACAGCTGGCCCTGCTGTGGTGCAAAATGCTACAAGAACATTCAGTTCATAATGTTACAACAAGAACAGGCACCCTATGAAATTAACATGCTATTTAAAAATACAGTTGTAGGTTCACCTGTGTCATCTGCCGCTTTCAGCATCAACTTTGTTTGCTGCAAATGCCCCTCTCTTCTCACAGCTTCATATTCCTCTTGGTTATCTGCTCGTTCTCTGCCTGAAGGCTACATTTAGATGGTGGTTTCCTGTCTAGCTGATTTAGTGCCCGACCAGAGGCAGAGGGGAAGTACAGGAAGGAGGGAAGAGGTACCAACTAGCTTGAAGGTTGTATATTTCAGTTCCTGTTTTGTTGAATTGTGGCAGCACCTGCAACAATCTTTTAAGCTCCAAATCTGTCATTTGGACTAACAGCACTCAGCACCAGGGGACAGTCCCCTTAGCCCAGTGGCTCTCAGAGGATGTGGCACGCCAACCTGGTGTGGCAGGAGAGGATGGCAAGTGTGGCAGGAAGATTCAAGGACAATCAATATTTTATTTTAGGAATGATTCAGTAGCTATATTCAGTAGCAGTATGATTATGCAGCTGCATTGTTTTATAATTTCTGGATGTCCTATGAACATATTATAAAATTGTTGTGTTCTATGTTCAACTAGGAGTTGCTTCTTTTTGTTTTCCAATAAAAAAATCAGTGTGGCAGGAGCAAATTTTCATTCCAGAAGTGTGGCCTAGAGAAAAAACTCTGACCACCACTGCCTTAGCTCTTGCTGCTGCCAGGTGTGAGAAATTCAGATTGCAGCACCTGAAAACCCCTCTGGCCAGAAGTACAGGCAGGTCTTCTATGATTGCTTAGCTGCAATTCCTGCATTGCAGTGGGTTGAACTAGATGACCCTTGGAATCCCTTTCCAATTCTGTGATCATCTCTTTTTCTAGTTGGCCACGTTTGGCCCTATAAAAGATTTTGAATCTGTTAACTTTGCCTTTGGCCAGGGCACAGCCTGACTCCCTCCCTCGGCAATCTTCGCGGAGCTCTGGCCCAATGGTTGCCAGTGGCTTGATTTGAATTAATTTTATAATGAATGATTTTAGAGTGTTGTGTTGTGTTGTATTTTTGTTCTGTTTTATTGTTGTTAGCCGCCCTGAGCTGGGCTCGGCTGGGGAGGGCGGGATATAAATAAAATTTATTATTATTGTTATTATTATTTTCAAGGGCTGTAGCTCTGGTAAAAGCAACTGCTTAGTATGCAGAAGGTCGAAGCTTCTTTCCTGGTGGGGGAGGGGATGTGCCATATTTGAGAATCTTGGAAAGCTGCTGCCAAGAAGTGTAGACAGTACTGAGCTGGTTGGAGGAGTTTCCTAAGAGGCACACGACCTTTGGGCACGAGACTGTTCTGGGTGGAGTGATAATCGTTCCCTCTGTATACAAAACTTGGTGAGCATTGTTGATAGTGTGTGTGTGTGTGTGTGTGTGTGAGAGAGAGAGAGAGAGAGAGAGAGAGAGAGAGAGGGAGAGTCTTTAACAGTCATGCTTTTGAGCCTCCACCACCCACGGTCCCAGATTGCAACTGAAGGAAGGTGTGTTGTGTTTGTGGGAGAGACACATGTCAATGCTCCTGAAAGGTCATGTTGACTTTCCGGGCTTTCTTCCTGTCCTGTGCATGCATCCTTTCCTGAGGTAAACAGCACCTGTCACATTAAACGACTTCTTACAGGGTTGCCTTGCATCCTTCTTTCAACTTCCCCCCTCCATCCCATGTTCCTAGATAATAAATCCAGCTTTGTTTTGACTTTCAAACGGGGGCAGGAGGCACTGTGCTTCACAAAAGATGAGCACTTGCTTCACCGTCCAATTTTATTGTCTTTTCCTTATTGGCGCAATGGCACTTATCAGGCAGAGGAGAGGCGCCCTCTTCTCCTTTCCTTCTTCCAGACCAGCCGTCTACATCCTTACTCAGAAGGTCGTCCCACTGAATTCAATGGGGCACATGCCCAAATAATTACGATTAGGATTGTAGTAGTAGTGAATAAGGAAGTTTATATCCTTTCTCACAGCAATGCCCTTCAGCTGCACTGAGTGGGCATCGGCACCACCTGCTGGCGGAGAGAAATGCTGCGCCACACATCAACCCATCTGTATGCACTACAACCGTGCAACAGCTGTCATGGTACAACAAATCCTTTTCAGTGTTCACGTCTGGGTATATTCAGGAGCAGAAGTTCAGAGCCCCACTCACAGCAGAAGGAGCAGGAGGGCTCCCCAAATATAACAGGGCCATTTTATCACACTTTGAAGTAATACATATCATCTAAGGAGGGTCCCTCGGTTAAGGCCATCTGGAGGCTAAAATGATCCAAGTTCACTACGGATTCTTTAAAAACGTTTTCTAGCCTCGCAGAGCAATGTTTGCAATGATGTGCTTCTACCATACTGCTGCTGCAATGCAAACAAAACCTGAGGGCAACCTTTTAAACAAAGGGCAGGAAAACTGCTGACGTGCCTTGTTTGCATATAATGGTAAGCCTAACCATGAGCTAAGTGAACAAGCAAGCATGTGAGTGCACTTTGCTGCTTCCTCCCTCCTCCTGCTGCTGCACAACTGACAGAGAAGCCATGGTTTGGAGTAGTGTTTCATGCCAGCGGTAGCAGCAATAAGGAGCATGTTTTTCCTGGTGGGGGTGGTCAACCTTCTTTCCTCCGGTCACTTAGCAACAGTGATTAAGCGAACAAGCCTCCTGAGCAATGGTGCTGTCTGTTGAGGGCCAAAGTCATGTTTTTTAAAAAGTGAAAATTAAAAATCTGTGGTCCCTGCTGGCTTGGGGCCTGGTACATGCATGCCCCCAATACCCTGCTGTCAGCAGCCCTGAGTGAAGCAATTTTCTAACGGTGCACCTGCACAACTTCTCGTTCATACTTAGCTATGGCTTGGCTTAGGGTTACTCAACAAGCCAGGCCGTAAATATGAGATTCATTTTCAACCGAGCAGCACTAAAATGAAGTAGCAAGATACAAAGGAGGTCAGAGCCCTATACAGTGGTACCTCGGGTTACATATGCTTCAGGTTACATACGCTTCAGGTTACAGACTCCGCTAACCCAGAAATAGTGCTTCAGGTTAAGAACTTTGCTTCAGGATGAGGACAGAAATTGTGCTCTGGAGGCGTGGCAGCAGCAGGAGGCCCCATTAGCTAAAGTGGTGCTTCAGTTTAAGAACAGTTTCAGGTTAAGAACGGACCTCTGGAACGAATTAAATACTTAACCCGAGGTACCACTGTAGTCCCAAACTGCTCTCTGGTGAACCTCAGTGTGAACAACGCTATACAAACCTAATGTTCTAATATACCTGCCACTTCACAGGGACTCTGAAGGATATTTAACCTCCAAAGATAGAAGAAATGTTTTAGCTGGAGTTCTCTGAAGAGTTGCAAGCATTATCTCTATTAGACAACTCTTAGGCTTGTTGGGCTTATGCTGAGGACACCAATGGAGTAGTAGCAGCTAAAATCACCTCTCGGATTCAGATGAAGTCCCGCCTGCAGACCTCTCCAGCTCTTTTCGCACCAGCCAGCCTGTTAGAACCACATCCCAGGCAGTGTTCACTGGTCACACATGAAACAGGGCCTCCTTTCTATTTTTATTTTTCAGAAGTAAACTGTCCAGGATTTTGATGGTGCAAAGTCCTGGCATGGTTATTCTGCTCCTTATGTGACTTTAAGAATCAGAGGTTGTAAATGGGTATTGTTTCTGCAGCTCCAGGATCCTGATCAGAATGAGGCAAGCAACCCCCAGAAAAAACAGCCACAACAAAACCCAATAGTAGGTGGGCATAGAGAACCAGGCTCTGCAAAGCTCCATTTTAGATCCTTTGCACCTGCCGGAAAAAAGAGAGAAAAAATAATCACCTGGTACAATCAGTCAACTATCAGTCTGGTGCCCTGCCATAAGCTAGGCCCAGTAAGCTCCGGCTTCCATTATTTGTAGCCTTCATAAGAATGAGTGTACTTTTAACAACACTAAGGAAACACTAAATTCTGTAAAATGTATAAACACAAATTCTTTATACATCCCTCCTGAAACAGCTGAATTCTGCAATCTATACTGAATGTGCACATTTACACACATTTTTGTATGATTTCATGTCATTTATTAATTCCATGGTCATAAAGGCTAAACATTTTACATTTCTTCTACAAAAACAGGACCCTGAGTTTCTCACAGAATGCTGAATTCTCAGAAATGAAAATACATCAGAACAGGCCTGCTAGATCCACCCAAACTAGAATCCTGTTTCCCCACAGCAGCCAACCCAAATACCTCAGTGAAGTCCCCAAGCAGCACATGAAGACAGAATTCCTGAGATTACTCCTAGCAGCTGGCATTTGGTGGCAATGCTGCTTCTGAATCTTCTCCTCATGACTAGTAGCCACTAATAGACTTTCTCACCCATGAATTTGTCTCACCCCCCCCCTTTTAAATCCACCTAAGAGAGGGGCCATGACCACATTCAGTGGCAACAAATTCCATAAACTAATTTTGTGATGTGAGGAAGAGTATGTCCCTTTGTCTCGCTCCAAATCTCTGGTATCTGAAGAAGTGTGCATGCACACGAAAGCTCATACCAAGAACTAACTTAGTTGGTCTTTAAGGTGCTACTGGAAGGAAAAAAATTTTTTGTTTTGACTATGGCAGACCAACACGGCTACCTATCTGTATCCAAATCTCTGGCCAATCTGTTTCAACAGAACACCCCAAATTCAATAGAACACATTTCCTAGCTCTACAATATCCTTTTTCTTTTTTGAGATATGGCAACCAAAACTGTGGATTACAGAAAGTTCTGTTCAGACTGCAAAGAAAACTTCCCGTGTGGAGAAGGGCTAGAACAATCCTATGGATGGCAAGCATAGAAAGCATTGTTCACTTACAGAAGCGTCTCTCCCCTCAGTTCCTCACATTCTTCATCTAGTTCCTCAATGCCTGATTCCTCTTTGGGTTCTTCCTCTACAGTCTTACTGATGTTGCTTCTGCACCGAAGTTCTGACTCCCTCCTGAGAAGAAAGACAGTGTGGATCCTGCAGTGGTCAACTCACCCCAGAAAAAGAGGCTCACAGCTCAGCCAGCAATGGAGTACATTTCTGGTAATGCTGGATGAAACTTCAGAGAAATGGAGTCTCTCTATCACTCAAGGAGTTTCTTTGGGCTCCCATCTTTGCAACAGCAGATTGACTCAGCCTAAAATATATTTGTCCTCCCAAGGAGGTAATTAAAGAAGACCGAGAGCCATTTTGGAGATGGGCCCTGATACAGAGAGGGACTAATTGGCATGTCCCCTGGCACAAAGAACAGCTTCACTTTACATGGCAATACCCAGGCATACCGGTGTTTCTCTCATCAAGTAAAGTGGAGTGTGATTGATAAGTGGCATCCTCACAGCACCTGTGTACATGTCCTGGGAGCTCCCAGGTGTGTGTATTTTAAAACATGGGCCTGTTTGCTGCAGAAACCAGCAATCCACTTGCAGCAAAATGCCTGCTGCACAGTGCATAGCCAAAAACATATTATCTGGGAAACAAACTGGCATAGTTTGATGTCTTCATCACTTAGATGTCTGCTCTCATTTAAAGAGGCCAGGTTCTCCCTCCAGGAGGCAGAGATCACACTGCTTTCCCTTCTGTGTAGTGTCTTCTGTCTACAACATGTGAGGCCCTTCTTCGTGTGCCTCCTCCACGAGAAGCCCAGAGGGCAGCAACACAAGAACAGGCCTTTTCTGCACTGGCTCCCTGTTTGTAGCATGCTCTCCCCAGAGAGGCTTGCCTAGTGCCTTCAGTACATATATTTAGGTACCAGGTGAAAACATTTGTCTACAACCAGGCATCCTATTGCCTTTTAAATGTGTTTGTTGGAGGGGGGGTTATTGGTTTTGTTTTGTACAGTCATACATTGGGTTACAGACACTTCAGGTTGCGTTACAGACCTGCCGAAACCCGGAAGTACCAGAACGTGTTAATTCCGGGTTTCGGGGGCCGCTAAATCACACTTTGCGCATGTGCAGAAGTGACGAATCGCAACCCGCGCATGCGCAGATGCACCGCTGCGGGTTGTTAATGCTGCGGGTTGCGAATGTGCATCCTGCACGGATTACATTCACAACCCGAGCGTCCACTGTACTTGTTTTATTACATATTTTGTGTTCACATTTTGCATTTTTATGTTGTGAACTGCCCTGTGATCTTCAGATGAAAAGTGTTACACAAAATAAATAAATAATAATAATACATCCTACTCGATTCTGGTTGTCCCTGCCATGCTCTGCTGGGAGAAGCTGGGAGATGCTGCATGCAGGAGAAAGTAATTGTCAGCAGAGTCTTCCTGGAGACTGTGGGGTTGTCTGTGGGGAGGAAATGATAGATAACCACACTGGACATGCCAAGGACCAAGCAAGACTATTCCGCACACTTGAATCAAGCTTTGCCTCTTGCATCAACCCGTCCCTACCTGTCTGGGTTCTCCTCCTCCACCTCCTCCTCCTCCTCCACTGCAGTTGATTTGATTGCTTCCCCCTCAGAGCTCTGCTCATTTTCAGGGCTGTGAAAGTGCTGCAATAAGAATCAAGGAAGATTGTGATCAAAAGATGAAGAGAGGCTGGGAAGCCTTGAGCCACTTGCATCATCTCTTCTGGGGACTAGAAAGGGGGGGGCTCCTTGGAGGAAAGTAAAAAAATTCAAAAAGAGCAAGCATCAAAAACTGGATCAACAGAATAATGGATCATGAGCAGTTTGTAACTGCACTATTCTGAGAACTACAGCTTTGATTTGGTAGTGCTAAGAGCTTTTCCAGATAACCTATTTATTTTATTTTTTGGAATTTTTATTTCCTTACATCCCACCATTCCTGCAAGGAGCTCCTGGTGGCGTACATGGTTCTCACACACCCCACACCCCAATTTTACCCTCACAACAACCCTGTGAGGTAGGTTAGACGGAGAGGTTGTGACTGGTCCAAGTTCACCTGTTAAGTTCAGCAGGGATTTGAACCCTGGTCTCTTGCACAAAGCTTACACGGGGATTAAATTATATCCAATATTTATTGAGCATTTGTTCTGATTTATTTGCAGGGTGGTTATAAAACAATGAGCATCCATCCTGATTTTCCTGCAGGGTGTTTACACATCTTTCCTGTTAATTATTTATTCACTCCACACTTTTCAGTTAATTTCCTCATCACGTTCCTAACTGCCAAATTATAACTGGATTTCCAACACTAGAGTGAGAGCATTTTAATCTACTTTAATTGTGGAAACTATAATTTCCCAGTTTGCACTCAAAATCCCTCCCGCAAAATACTGGCAGTCGGGAGTCTCCTAGCCCTCAAAGCCTGAAAACTTGAGTAACTAAAGGGAATTCCAAATGTGGCATTCTGAATCCCAGGATCTGAGGAGGAGGGTGTGGGGATGACTCATGGCTGCTGATTCCCTATGGTTAACAGTGCTGCTAGGAATTTGTAGCTCACTAGAAGCCTCAGAGGCTGGTACAAAGCGCTTTTGCCAGTGATTGTTAACTTTAATGAAAACAAAAAGCCGCATGAAGCAGAGAGTCAGATAAAAGTGAGTCACGTGAATTCACATGGACACTGAAAGCAGACAAAAGCATGATGTGCAGTTACTTCTCTCTCATTTTTGCCAGCCAGTCCCTTTTGTTGACGCTAGTTCCTTTGTGTATAGCAGTTTTGCTTAATCCTGAAGAAGATAATGTAAAGAAGGCCTTCCAGTTCAGCTTCACAGACAGTGGATAAGGAGAATAGGCAAACTTGCAGCAACAGGAGAAGGCACCACTCCTGCATAGTGTCCTGTTGCCCCAGGTTTCTTAGAATACCATATATTGCACCTGGAACAGAACTTGGAATCCTTATAGCTAAGTTCGCTTCCAGACTGTCAGCACTTTTGTACTGACCTCTCATCCATTCAAGTGGATGCCAGCATATGTCTTTCATGGAATAAAAAACACCTTCATAACTCACCCCTGTGAAAGTGAGCACATTGCAACACAGAGCTCTTGTGCTAAAACAAAAACTTTGCAGTAAGAAAAGTGACAGGGCAAAGGACTGGAACTGTGGAATAACTACCACTTGATGGCAGTGCCATATAACTTTCTTGCAGATATTGTGCAAGCAAATCAGGACACATGTTCAATAAACTTGCCCATCTTGGAGCAACCCAAGGCTGGTCTTGAATGTGGTGCTGTGGAAACAATGTCCAAAAAATGAATGGGATTGACGCATACCAATGTAAAACAACAAACTGATAATAAGAACACATTTACCAGATCATCACTACCAACAAGTTTTCAGGTCACTTTCAGGCCTAAAGGTACATGCTGGGAATTGGAACAGACTGGGAATGAACAGATTCATTTCCCATCATGCATTGCAATGGCACTTAGGAATTACACAGCCTTCAATACTGGTAAGCTTTAATAAACATGGCTTAGTAAAAGCTTGCTTTTCCAGCTTCAGGCAATACAAAAATGATCTCAACTTAGATTTGAATAAACTCATGGAGGAACTCCAGAATGTGCCCAGGTGGAATTAGACACATGTGTGCAATGCATAACGGGCAATTCAGTTGGAATGTGGGACGTCACTGTGTTTTGGTGCATTGCAAACCAGCAAGCAATGAAGATCAGGCATATCCTTCACTGCAAAAAGCTCATCATAGAGGGAGAGCTTCCTTACCATCAGCTGTCTGGGAATCACTGCAATGCTGACTCTACGACGAGCTGATCCCTGGGACATAGAAGAACAATCCTAGTTAGCAGAGCAGTAGTTACAGGGAGGCTTGCGAAGAATGCATATTCCCTGAATGTTCAGCTTTCATTAAAGAGACTTGTGGTATGCTGGGTTATGGAATATACGGGAAAGTCTGCAGGTAATATTATACCCAGTTGCTCAGGAACAAGGAAGCCAATTTTGCTGCATTAAGTCAATGAGTGCAAGGAAACTGAAACAAGCAGCAGGCATTTAAAAACATTTGATTCTGTTACATTTTATGTTATTAACATGTAGTATCATTAAAATAACTAACATATTGGGTCACCTGTACTGAAAGCCTTTTGGTTTTGAATGGATTTCTCCCCCATCCACTGGATGTCCCTTTAGCATATACACCAACCCCCCAAAAAAAGAAATCTAGCTAGTATGGTTAGGGCAGGTAGACCTCTGCTCAAGAGCTCATTTGTAAAAGGGGCTATTCATGGAACTGAACAATACTTGAAGGGCCAAAGTGACCCATTTGCCTTCTGGCATGATCTCAGGGAAAGCAGCAGCACAGGTCCTGTGCTCCATGAAACATAGGAGGAGATGCACACAGTCCCCCCACCTCCACCCTGTCACTTTACCTGCTGGAACATTCGCAATGGAGGATGCTTCAGTCTCTGCTCACTATCGTCTAGGGAGACAAAAACAGGGGAAGGGCTGTAGCTCAGTGGTACGGCACACGCTTTGTCCCAGGTTCCGCCCTTGGGATCTCCAGGTAGGGCTGGGGAAGTCTCCAGTTTGAAACCCTGGAGAGATGCTGCTGGTCAGTGTAGACAACATTGAGGTCAATGGATCAATGGCCTGACTATGGGAAGGCCTCCCATGTTCATAAAGGCAATCACTGCATCTGCCTTGAACTGCTTTATGCTCTAGAGCACACTTGAGCAGAAGGTAGATTGGAATTTAGTAGCAACTTGCAGATAATCTGCAATAACTTGGACAATTTGTGGATAATATGGATAATTTATGATTTCATAATATAATGGAAAATATTTGGAACAACAACAACAAAAAGCCCGTCGTAAATTAGACTGCTGAAGTACAGAAAGGGCAACTAGGAAAGTACTTTGTTTGACAGGACTGTGAGGTACTGAAAACAAATTCCTAGGCTCATAATGTACACAAAGGCACCCTGTTCTTTAATTCTAACTACAGTCATACCTCATGTTATGTCCGTTTCATGTTACATTCTTTCAGGTTATGTCCCATGGCAACCCGGAAGTACCGGAAAGGGTTACTTCCGGGTTTTGCCGCTCGCACATTTGCAGAAGCGCAAAATGATATCACGTACATGCGCAGAAGTGGCGAATCACAACCCGCACATGCACAGATGCGCTACTGCGGGTTGCGTTCTTTTCATGTTGCAAATGTGCCTCTGGAATGGATCCCGTTCACAACCAGAGGTACCACTGTATATGGCTTTTGCTCCAAGTTCTGGTTGGTAGATCTTTTGGGGAGAGGGTCTTAGTCAAAAAAATAAAGTACCGTATTTTTTGCTCTATAAGACTCACTTTTTCACTCCTAAAAAGTAAGGGGAAATGTGTGTGCATCTTATGGAGCGAATGCAGGCTGCACAGCTATCACAGAAGCCAGAACAGCAAGAGGGGTTGCTGCTTTCACTGCGCAGCGATCCCTCTTGCTGTTCTGGCTTCTGAGATTCAGAATATTTTTTTTCTTGCTTTCCTCCTTCAAAAACTAGGTGCGTCTTGTGGTCTGGTGCGTCTTATAGAGCGAAAAATACGGTATATCAGTCAAGTATGAAGACTTCCCACCCATATTTTCCCTATAGGATAGGAGCACCTGCGTGCAGACGGTCTGAGGTGCAATCCCTGGCATCTGCAGGGCGGGCTGGAAGAAGCCTTGACCTGAAACCCTGGGGTGTAGAGAATACTGAGCTGGATGGACCAATGGTATGATTCAGTATAAGGCAGCTTCGTCTGCTGGCAGCTGAACAAAGCTTCAAGTCAGTTCAAAGGGCTTCACTGGTACATGTAATGCAACCCCAACCCTGTTGGGGTTATGAGGAGAGTGGCAGCTCTAGCAAAGAGCTGGCTTTGTTTCTCTAGAATCACCTCTCATGTACTGATGCACTGCAAGTGTTGGCTTTTCACCAGTGTGCTGTTATCTACAATCCATTTCAACACCCAAAAAAGCCCCATGCAACTTGCTCCTGAGAACAGACTCCAGCGCCTGGTGTCTTCTTATTCCCGCTAATGCCCCTTCTGCCCACGCATCAGCATTTGTTCACATTATGTTTACATCTCAAGGCACCGCACAGCCACTCTTTGCACAAAAGTGGGCCCCACCTCACCCCTGTTTTCTGCCAGCTGCCGGTTACGCGAGTTCTGCTGAATGAGCCTCTTCATCTCCTCCAGCTCCGTGTGCTCTCTCAGGTGGTGCCTTTTCAGGTTCTCGACGTGCTGCACCATCACCTCTGCAGCCCGGCTCATGCGGGCCTCCTGTGGGAGAGAGTGCAAGGGGTGGTTTAAAGCAAAGCAGTGGGGCAAGGTAGCTCAGAGACCAAAAGCCAGCACAGTCCTCTTGGGAAGGGGCCTGGAGATATTGCTGCGTGTTTACTTATTTCTGTATGGCAGATTGGCCATAGAAGTACTTTGGGTGAGAGGTGATGGATTGCCTATAGAGTTAATAACCTATAAATTGCAGATTAAACTGGGGGAATTCCTGGTCCTCCAGAGCACATTCACTTGTGCTGTATCAGCTCTCGAAAGAAAACAACAAGAGTCCTTTTAATAAAAGAGCTTCAAGATCTCGATACAGTAAGTTGACGGAGCTCAGGCCCAGAAGCCAAACGCAATCTGGCCCTCAGAATTCTCCACAGGCCAGACTCCCTCCTTAGTCACATCCCTCATGAGCCCTGCTTCCCACTCTCCTTGAGTGTTTTTGCCTGGCTGGAATGTGTCCTTGGACTCTGAAAACACCTCTTACCTGTCTGGATGAAGGGTCGTGGGGTGTGCAAGTGTTTGCAGAAATTAGCCTGCTGTACAAAGGTAAAATTTATAGCAATTGTTCTGCCCACTTTTGCTGTGGCATGTGGCCCCCAAGAAGGTTGGTTAGAAGGGAAAATGACTCTAGGACTAAATGGGATTCCTGATGCCTATGGTAAATCTTTAAAACAACCAATAGTGTGAATTTAAGTTCTACACTGGCAAAAAGACACATTTGTAGAAGAGCTCACAGTCATTTGCCTTATGTTCACCACCTAGCCTGGTAATTGACCTGATGGACGGCTCCTAATTTCTCCGCTGCCCCCGTTGCCCGTTCAATTGCTCCTTCTAGGACGGCAAGAGTGCTTTGCAAATGTTCTACCAATTCCTTGTGCCTGGGGTCCACGCAGGCCTGATCCAGCTTCTGGAGAAATAAAACACAAGATGGAAAATGTTGGATTAACTGGACTATCAGCCTAACTCCTAACTGAGGTTCTTCACCAGACCTGATAAAAAGGCAATCCCAAGCAATGGATCATTACTTACACATTAGACATATTCACCAGCAGTTTAATCAGGTTTGGTTTATACAATTGCTTGGATCCACAGTTCCCATGAGAAGAACTCTGTTTACAGGGTACTCCAGCTGAAGGAAGCAGAGGGAGGTGGTTTTTGCTGATTCCTCCTCTCTGTTGTTGTCCCCCCCCCCCCGGAGGAAAAAATGGCTCTGGAGGATTGGGGGACCCCCAAAATAGTGTGGAGAGGTGGCCATGAGGTCTTCGGGGGAATCTGTCAAAATCGCCTCCCCCTTTTCCTCCAGCAGGACCTCATATTCTGTGAATATCTGTGATATTCTGTGAACAGCTGGATCGAAATGAAGATAGTTGAAATTAGGCCCAATCAAAAATCCATGGGATCAAGTTAATCATTACTCAAGTCTCATTTATTTAAATGGAAACTAAGTGCAATTAACTTAGGCTGCTTACCAACAGCTATCACCCAACCATATTCGGAAATAACTTTGCAGTTTTCAGATTTCTGCAATTGCAATATGGTGGAATAGTGCAAGCAACATAATTTTTAAATGACACACTAAATGGGGTGCAAAAATGATGGTGAGGGACACCCACTTAAAAATGTTGAGAAAAGAGGTATATGGTGACCATGAGAATCAGTAAAGGGGAGAAGACAGCACCACTCACTGGACTATGTCCTGTGTACTATATAGATGAAAGACAGCACGACACAAGCAACAAAAAGCACCACATCCCCTAAAGTGCTTATAGTGAACAATGATCCTGTTTGTACCTTGCAACAGACTAGCAGCCTCATACCTGGCATTGCTTGAGAATTCTAAGAAACCAAAATAATCAGCGCGGCTTTGAAAGGTTCAGTCCACCATCTTGATTCAAAATGGCACCCAACTGCATCAAAACACCAAGATCTCAGGAACCTTCGTGCCAAATTAAGTCACAATGCTTTAAGAGAAATGCAGCAAACAAATGGTCCAAATGGCCAAGGGTTCTTGGGACATGGCTCCACTGACCTGCAGCATCGCCCGGCATTCCCCAAGCTCATGCTGAATATTCTCCTCAGCTGTGTTCCTCGCTCGCTCTTCCACCTGCACTCGCCGCCTCAGCGTGAACACGTCACAGCGGAAGGCAAGAGCCAAGTGTGCAAAAGCTGCCTGCCAAGAAAGGGGGCAGGTTAAAACATAGCAAGCGACTCTCAGGAAACTCAGCCGGCATTCAAATGCAAGCATAGGTTTAAAAAGGAAAAAAAAGGAAAGGAAACTCACCAGCACCATTGCAAAAACAAAGCATTTTAGGGGAAATGTTTATGGCCTGGCTTGTGAGAAAAGGAAGGCCAGTTCTAGAAACAAGCATCTATATTTTGCTTAAATATTTTAATAATTTTATGCACATGTATTCCTGAAGTTTTCAGGCTCTTGAAGAGAAGAAGAGTTTGGATTTGATATCCCGCTTTATCACTACCCGAAGGAGTCTCAAAGCGGCTAACATTCTCCTTTCCCTTCCTCCCCCACAACAAACACTCTGTGAGGTGAGTGGGGCTGAGAGACTTCAAAGAAGTGTGACTAGCCCAAGGTCACCCAGCAGCTGCATGTGGAGGAGCGGAGACGCAAACCTGGTTCACCAGATTACAAGACTACCGCTCTTAACCACTACACCACACTGGCTCAGTTTCACCTCAGTTTCACCTCAACAGCCAGTCGGGGGCGGGGGGGCGGGGGAAGAAGGGCAAATCAGGTTGCCAGTTGTGTATACATCTCTGTGTGTGAGTTAAACTGATAAGAAGCACTTCAAGGCTGTGCCTGGAGACTGGTCAGTCAACTTTGGTTGTTTCTAGTCTAATGTCGACACATTCAGGCTGGGCACTGGGTGGAGATAGTAAGGCTTTGGGAAGCCCATTGTTACTGGTGTCGTCATGACCATCAAACAGGTGCCTGTGGAGTCTTGCGAATCCATCTTCCAGGCACATCTCAAAGTCCTAATTGCTCAAGACACGCCCTGATAGCTGAAGAAAGTATTGCACCCTCCCAGCAATAATAAATTGTGATTTAACTATTGGGAAAATGTGACTTGACTACATATTGGGAACAGTGCATTTTCCCATGCTATACTTTCTAGCAAGGCCCTTGGAATGTGCTGCAAATGGATTGGGAACGATCAGCAGTTGTGAATGTAGAGATTTACCAACTGTGTGCAATGAGCTGCTTATCAACTTAACACTTGCTCTATGGACAACTTTAGATGAGTGTGGGATGTTCCCCGCTAAGGGCAGCAGGTGGTTAGTCAGAGCATCAGCCATACTGAAAACATTGTGCATTATATAATATTTGTATACCGCTTAATACTGAAATCAGTCTCTAAGTGATTTACAAAACAATAAATATGATATATATAACAAGCAATGAAACGGCGAAACTGCAATGCAATGTGATAAAACAATAAAATCACTAAAACTAAAGACATTTAAAAACATTTTTAGAGTCAGGGATCCCTTCCGTCTCCAGCCTGCCTCTCACCAAGGCACACCCTGACTTGCAAAATACTACATGTGAGACTCAAATTCTGCCTGACATCTGCACAAATCACAAATACCTATTACTCATTCAGTATCACTTGTCCCATTTTGCTCCCACCAATACACACAAACACATCACCCACCCAATCACTCTAATGTCACCCATTCAGTCACCAACCGCTAACACCAGTCACTCCTTCCACTCAACAAAAATGAATAGGAAAAACCAAGGAGACAATGAAGCCATTCATGGACAGAACAATGTAAATAACAATACAAACAGCCACCCATCAGTCACACAGATGGACTGTTCCTCCAAGCAATCTGGCTCTCACCCAGCTTGCTGTGCTCCACCAAGACTCTCACCCAAGGATGGGTGGAACTGCACACACACCCTCACCTACCAGCAGATTTATCTGCTGTTGTTGTTGTTTTATTATATATATATTTATTTGATTTTTAAAAAAGGTAAACATACAACAAATATCAATTCAGGATCTAACTATTAAAATTAGTCTGACTCTCCTGACTTCCCCTCATCTAATGGTAATATTTACAACTGCATATTAACACTTATCCAAATTTTTATCCTTCCAAATTATCCATACTATCCATTACTTTACAAGGGTGTTTAAAATCCTCCTAATGTTTTAACCTGCTTACAATGGTCTCGTAAACAAATTATGAACTTTCCCCATTCTTTTTTAAAATTCTTGTCTTCTTGATTTCTGAGCTTCCCAGTTAATTTTGCCATTTTGGCATAGTCCATCAACTTGGTTCCAACAGATTTCTCTGTTCATTCCAGAATTGTTAAGAAGGTAAATTAAATGATTTCAAAATTAGAAGGCTGCTGACCAATGTAGACAAATTTGTTGTGTATAGTTTAGCTATATAAAACAGTGTAAATTGCCAAGGGAATTTTGAAATCTAAATTATTTGGGTAAACTTTAAGTTTTGACAATTTGCAGTTCTACGAATGGATGTTTTATCTCACTCTTGGATTGTCTTGTTTGTTTGTTTTGCGATTTAATATTGTTATGGCCATGGGCTACGAACAATAAGAACCTGATTGACTGAATAGTCAGAGCAACACAAGGGCCAAGGCCACTGCCTAACTACCAGCTGGAAAGCAAGGCCCCCAAATAAATGGTGAGATTGAAGCTGGTTGCTATGATCATTTGCTGTTCTGACGATGGTCTCGCTAAGCCTCAGAATATTTCATTCAAAGTGGCACACAAAAGTGATACTAGACATCAAGCCACGTGGAGACAACCGCACTCAACTCACCTCCACATCCTGCTCTGTCAAAGCTACCCTGCAAAGGAAGAGAAAGCAGAGCCATAAGAGATTTCATGACATCCACAACATGTTGCATTCTTGATCCTCTTATCTGCAAAAACTCTGAGCAAAGAGATCCAGATGGGAATACTTCTGTTCAAGAAGAAGGGCAAAGGGATTGCAGTGCCAATATTAGCCCAAGGTATACAAGGGAACCGGTCGGGAAATAATATGGTAAGATTCCCCATGGCTTCACAATGTCCTGCAACACTGTCTACGTGGGTCGACATGATCCGAAATGCAGCAGTTTGCTTCTGTCTGACTGCAAGATCATTTTCGTGCCGCCTTCTTGGAATAGGTGCCATGCTTCATACAGCCCTCCCTGCTCACAAGAAACAGATATGTGGAAGGTTCCTACCTATGCAGGCCCAGCCTTTGCAGCACAGAAAGTTCCATCGCGGAGGTAGTCAGCGCATCTTCAGAGGGATCTGGGTCTAGGTAAAGAAAGATCAGCCTTGAAACAGAGCCAAACCAGAGTCAGACAAGGAAAATCAAGGTGCCATGGGAGCTCCATGACATCATTCT
The DNA here is from genome assembly GCF_964270895.1 of Podarcis filfolensis. Taxonomy (NCBI): domain Eukaryota; kingdom Metazoa; phylum Chordata; class Lepidosauria; order Squamata; family Lacertidae; genus Podarcis; species Podarcis filfolensis. The sequence continues at coordinate 53,014,844 of NC_139609.1, read as the reverse complement.
GTATCTGAGTAGAAAACACCAAGCTATGGCAAGCTATGGGTCTAAACCACAGAGCATAGGGCTTGCCAATCAGAAGGTCAGCAGTTCGAATCCACATGACGGGGTGAGCTCCCATTGCTCGATCCCTGCTCCTGCCAACCTAGCAGTTCGAAAGCACTCTAGTGCAAGTAGATAAATAGGTACCGCTCTGGTGGGAAGCTAAACAGCGTTTCCATACGCTGCTCTGGTTTGCCAGAAGTGGCTTAGTCATGCTGGCCACATGACCCGGAAGCTGTATGCCGGCTCCCTCAGTCAGTAAAGTGTGATGAGCGCCGCAACCCCAGAGTCGTCCGCGATTGGACCTAATGGTCAGGGGTCCCTTTACCTTTACCTATGGCAAGCTAGTAGTTGGAGCATGGGTAGGCAAACTAAGGCCCGGAGGCCGGATCCGGCCCAATCTCCTTCTCAATCTGGCCTGTGGATGGTCCGGGAATCAGCATGTTTTTCCATGAGTAGAATGTGTGCTTTTATTCAAAATGCATCTCTGGGTTATATGTGGGGCATAGGAATTCGTTCATTATTTTTTTCCCAAATATAGCCCGGCCCCCCACAAGATCTGAGGGACAGTGGACCGGCCCCCTGCTGAAAATGTTTTCTGACCCCTGAGTTTGAGGTTGGTCAAAAGCACTTGATTTACAGGTCACCCACACACTAGATTTACAAGATACCAGCTACTGCCAGGCCTTTATAGTCAAGATCTTTCTAGCCTAGATCAAGACCAGTTGCAATGTAGATTTTTGCCACTCAGGATAGAGGCAAACCCTCCATCCATTGCTCTTCAGCCATGAAACAAGCAAACAGAATGACATAGATAAATAAAGCAGGAAATAAAACAATTTTTCTTGGAAACCACTGTAAACAGATGAAAACATTAGCAGGATTGCAATAACACTTGTAATGTAACCGGGTACTATGGAGATAATGGAGTTATTAAAAAATAGGGATTACTGAAAAACATGCAGTAGAAAAAAAATTAACAACTGAACCCATGGAGAGGAAGGTGGGAAGTCCAGAAATTCAGAGGAATCTTTTAACTATGGATGCGTATTATATTTTTATAATTGTAAAATCAAATAAAAATTATTTTGGAAAGAAGGAGAAGCAAAACAAAAGAGAGTGAATGGCAGAAAAGGAAGTGGATGGGAGAGTCTAGAAAATGTAAATAAAACATTAAAAGAGGGGAAGGGGACACTCCCAGAGGAGAAGGGCAAATGGGGAAAGCCATGGCAAAGTTTCACTCACCAACCTTCATCACTCTCACCACTATCTTCAAAGTGCACTGTTGGTTCCCTGCCCCTCGTGCTCTCCTTGCGTGCCTGTTCTTGGAGTTTCCTAGCACAATGCTGCAAAGGGAAAAGAGCAGCAGACAGGTGTAGAGGAGGACACACAGCCCTGCGGTGATGGACTAGGCTCTCCTAGAAGGGGAAGGAGTGACACAGGTAGGAACCCCAGTGATGCTAAGCTCACACAGTAGTGAGGAGCAGAGGCAGAAGAAAACATCTCCTTCCATGTAGAGCACGCTGGAACATCCTTTTAGGGGAAAGACTTGCTAGGGTGGAACAAGGCAGGTTCCAGCTGGTAAATGGATTATGAGAAGGGGGACCCCACCCCCATAGTGCTATGTATGAAACTAAGCAGTTCTGGAGCTGATCAGCACCTAAGATGGACACTTCTTGGGAACTTCCTGTTAAGAATAAGTCAACTAAAAGTAAAGTGGTCCCCTTAGTGCTGCTCACCTTGTTTGTGCTATCAGAGCTATGCCTTCTCTCATCCATCACCCTTTCTGATTCACCTTCTGAACTGGCCATTGTTCCTAGAGAATGGAGGGCAAAAGGTCAGACTTGTACTCATCTCAGCTTCTAATGTGCTGGGTCAGCGAAGTCAGCATGGAATATTTCCCAGTCAACTCCAAACCAGAAGCTAGCAACAGAATCAGAGGCATCAACGTACACCTCCCTGTCCCTTGAACAACAAGGGTGGAACAAGATAGCTAGCGGCTCCCAAGGACACTATACCTTTAAAGCACATTCAAAATACCGCCCCACTCCCCAAATTCTGGCCACTGTGGTTTGTTAAGGGTTGCTGGGAATTGTGACTCTGTGAGGGGTAAATTACAGTGCTCAGAATTCTTTTCAGGAAAGAAAGCGCTTCAAATGTGGTTGAAAAGTATAGTGTGTACACAGTCTCAGGAAGGAAGGAAGGAAGGAAGGAAGGAAGGAAGGAAGGAAGGAAGGACCATGCCTGTTTAATGTCAATGCACACTAGACATGTGATCCAAAATCTAAGACCAGGGAGTGGTGGCTCCATTGTAGTTGGGATGGGAGAAAGAGAACAGAAACTGGGGCCTAGAATCATAGAATTACTGAGTTGGAAGCCTACCCCCAAGGGTCATCTAGTCCAACCCCCTGCAATGCAGGAACCTCAACTAAAGTATCCATGACAGATAGCCATCCAACCACTGCTTAAAAGCCTCCAAGGAAGGAGAGTCCTCCACTTTCCAAGGGAGTCTGTTCCACAGTCAAACAGCTCTTACTATCATATGTTTTGTAAGAATCTCTTTTCATGTAACTTGAAGCCATTGGTTCTGGAGCAGGAGAAAACAAGCTTGCTCCATCTTCCATGTGAAAGCCCTTTTAGATATTCGAAGATGGCTATCATATCTCGTCTCAGTCTCTTTTCCAGGCTTAACATACCCAGCTCCTTCAACCGTTCCTCATAAGGCTTGGTTTCCAGACCCTTGATCATCTTGTTTGCCCCTCTCTGCACACAGTCCAGCTTATCAGTATCCTCCTTAAATTGTGGCACCCAGATCTGGATGCTGTTCTGTGAGAGTGAGTTTGCATAGTCTTCTCACCTGGCCAATAGGAGCCTGAGGTGCTCATGAAGCACTGAACCAGTACCTGACGTCAGAGATGCTGTTCAAAGTCAAGCCAATAAACCATGCAAGAAGAAAGCATTTCTTTGCAGGTAGCCTGTGCAAGAGGTCAGCTGTCAGAGGGCTGCCTCCTAGAAGTGCAGCTAACCCCACCATCCTGTAGGGTTGTGAGCCTTTAAATCAGCTGCTCAGCAATGAAGACCCTGGCAACTTCCAGGATTTAGAGCAGTGCTTACAAACCACATCAGGCATTGTGAAAGAGAGAGAGAGAGCCTCCTCCTACCCAGGGAAATTGATTCCTCCTTCCATCCCCAGGCTTTCTCTGTTTCCTTACCTGAATCCAAAGATAGCCTACTTCCATCCAGCTCTGCCCGATGCTGCATCAGCGGCTCTTTGCTGAAAGATAAACAGGTTGGATTAACGACCACAGAGCCTCACCAGCATGGAGAGGAAGGTGCAGTCCAAGCAGGCAAGTAACTCTTCCCTCTGCCCACCCTGCCACAGGCTTTCAAGATCCTATGAGTTTTGCCACTCCAGAAGGGAGACCCTGGGAGCAATTGCCAGTAATGTGTCAAAGGGAAAGTTTCATGGTGCTGGGTCACCTTCTGCAGTGTGATCTGGCTTGATGTGCTGCAGGCACAGCTTCCCAACCATCCCACTCCCTTCTGAGCATCCCCTACTCCACGGATCCTGGCTGGCATGGACTCAGCATCTTTACCTCTGCAGCACCGCTCCACTTGCCATCCTGGACCAGGTGGCTGGCAGCCAAGACTGCAGAGTCCTTGTTGTGACCTCTCCCTCCCTGGTAAACTGGACAAAGAAGCTCCCTGTAAAGACATTTTCAGGGGGGAAAAAGCTATGAGTCACAAACCTCTGGCAAAGGTTTTGTGTTCATCACATTTCAACTACATTGATAAATGGGCCTTGCAGTCTCCAGGCTGCTACTGTTAAGTAACTATCTGCTGTAATCCAGGAGGAAGGGAAATTTGTTCCAGGATGGAGAAAGCAGGCCATCTGCTGGGGAGGCTTAATATTTCAGTCTCAAGTACATCCGAAGAACGCTCACTCCAGGAGTTGTTCTAAATAAAAGCCATTGTTTTCTTTTCTGGTCTCATGGACAGGCAGCAAATCTGTAGTTGTGCAAGTCCCACCCACCCAACAACAACAAAATACTGCAAAGCAGGTGGAAAACAAACAGTTTAGTTGGGTGCATTAACATGTAGTTTTGCAGTAAACAGGAGAAGTGAGGAAACACATTAGAAGAGACAAGGAAGTACACAGAAAGGCAAGTCGTGACCATGAAAAGCAGGTGTATATGATTGCTATACTCTTCCAAGTGGTGGAATGTAAATTGATCAAATATTAGATCTAGTAGCACCTGTACACTGATGGTCACATGTATTCAGTGTAGCAGACACTGAAGACTAGCTGTCAGGTAAATCAAATTCAGTTCAGCACTGGTGTGTAGACAAGCTTTGAGGGTTTCTACACACAAAATTGCTATCACATGGAAGGCTGCTTTAAGCTGCTCACCATAATAGCTGCTGCACACACACACTTGCAAATGTGAGAGAAACATTGCAACAGCCTTTAAGCTCTGAGGGTTTTGTGAAAAGTCTGGCCTTACAGATAAAGGCAGAAGACACATGAAAGAATGCCTAGGTAAAAAAGACAGAGACTGGAAGATGAAAAATAGAATGTCCAATAGAGATGGTCAATAAGTACATATCACAGTTGAGAGACAACAAGGCTGCAAATGGAAGTTTTATCTTGGTTCGTGAACGAGGATTCCACCCTCATAGGTTCATTGTTATTCTCATTTCACACTTCCTTAAAACTGCATATTTTAATAGCTCATAAAATACAAGGGAATAGAGCCAAATAGCATCTTAATCCTCTCCCTGCCCCCAGGCCGTAGAGATAATAAAGTGAATGTACAATCAGAGCTGTACCTATGACATACAGTCAAAAACGTACCCCCCCCCAAGATGTACTACTAATATGTAATGGAAACCAGCAGGGCTGAATGCCTAGACAGAGCAGGGTTTCATAAAAGCCTCTCTCAGCCATGCATTCACCAACAGAGCAGCCATATAAGAGCAATTACGCACTGCAACTAATCCACTATATAAACACACTCATGAAATATACATGCCTCAGCGTTTTGTGAAATATTTTTTGGTTGGAGCCAGTCTCCGGGGTCACTACAAACAGTTTTGACTCTTTTCGAGACTACTGTTCTAAAAACAATTCTATGTGTGCAAAGAGGGAGAGCTGTTGCCTCATCTCACCTTGGGGCCCTTCTTCCTTTTGGAGATCCCAAGTTGGCTTTAAAACAGAAGCTGTCAGGAAGGTGAGAGAGAGAGGCAGAAAGCGATGGAGGGGGTTTCACGGCCGCTGCTGTTGCACCAGCGCCTTCACCGCCATGCCCAGTGGGACATTCTTCTCCCCTGAGAGCACCTGCCTATGATGGATCTCTTCTCACAGCCTCTTTATCACCCCTGCAAAACACAGGTGCTATTGGGAGCTCCCGCTCCGAAGCTTTTCCCACAGAAAGCAACTCTAATCCAGGCCAAGGGCACAGAGCCGGGAGTCCAGGACCAAAGCAGTAAGCAGGAAGGGATTGCTTGACTTAACGCTTTTAGCTCTTTTCCATCTAAGGATCCTTAGCCGCATCGAACATTAAAGCTTCCAAACTCATAAGACAATAGAGAAGGGATAAGTAGGAAGTCAGATATTTGTCATTTCCACCATCAGATTGTTCGCTTTAAAACAGGTATCTCCCTGTATACATGTTCAATGTGTTGGCTCCCCACCTCTAAATCATATGGACACAGGCTGCATTGATATTGTTATTCTCCACAAACTTAACAGGTGCTTTTTTTTCTTTTTCTTTTGCAAAGCTGGATGGATTTGGCCATGGGAATCCACATGCTGAGACTTCAGGAGACCTGGGAGCAGAGGCTTATTATTTACAATAATTCGACTGCATGGTCCCCAATGTGTTGTACAACTTAAAGCAATACTACATAAGATAAACACAATAATTAAAATGAGAGAGGTGTGTAAACCATTAAGAGCACATAAGAAATAGGAGGAAAATAAAGCATGAGAGCAGGGCAACATATATTTGACATCCAGTCCTGGTTTAGAGGGTAAAAGATGTCAAGATATCCAAGTTAGACAAAAGCTATCCTTGGAAATTCATTCTTCTCATTTCCACAACTATAACACAGAGATATCTGTTGCCCCCTCCCTCACTCAGTGCTGTTCGAATCCAACTCCCATCAGCCTCAGTCAACATGGCAATGGTCAGGGATGATGGGAACTGGATTTCAGCAACATCTGGAGCATCACAAGTTGTCCCCAACCCCGATCCACTGTTTTTCTTGTTTAGGAATTTCTAATGGATGTGTCTGGGCTCACTCAGCCGGCCTCCTAGATCACATCCAGGTCTACTAAAGTGTCTGAAAGCAGCCACACTGTCTGGGGAATGACAGCTTTGGTCAAAACATCCAGAGGGCACCAGGCTGAGCAAGGATATTTTCATTAATACTGCATCATGCCCTTTCGACAGAGTAATGCTTTTTAAAATTTCTTCTCTCCCACATCTCATTTCAAAGTTCACTTAAGCACATGATCTACTGTTAAATTAAGGGATCTGGGACACTGGCAGATTGTGTGTGTGCAGCCCTGCCAGGAAATGGCCACAAGTGCTCCCTGACCCTTTTCCCCTTTGTGCTCATTCCCCCGCCTGTGCAGCAAATATATAAGGACAACGGACCTACCTGGACACAGGGATGTAAGGACTGTCAAATGCTGAGCCGCAAAGTCTGAGCATGAGCACCGAAGGAAATCCCTTTGAAGAGGGTGCGCCTCCTACGTTGATGAATGCAGTGCAAGAGCCTAAGCTGGACAGAGACAGGGACAGTCTGCCCCTAAACAAAACCGCCCGCTAAGGAAGACCAGGCTGCAGTGCTTCTCCTCCTTCAAAGCAGACTTCCTCTTGCCAAGCTTGCAGTCTTTGGAATGCACTTTTGCTGCTGCTGCTGCTGCTGCTGCTCACTGGAGAAGCCCCTTGTTTATAAGCCGGATGGCTGCCGCCTTGTAAACACTGCATGCTTGTCATGGTTTCAGCTCTTTCTAGCCATATGTTAGAGCAGCTTACAGACTGACAAGGAGACTGTCTCAGTTCCAGTCTCAGCTTGGAAAGGGAGTGGGTCCCTCCTGGGTAAACTTACTACCAAATGCAGTCAGCCAGTCCTGCTAGGTTTGGGGCCCTCCTGTTCATTCTGCTAAGTGGGACCCTGGATTTCTGCAAAATCCTGCCCCAACGCCATACTGCAGTTGGAGAACAAATTGTGCAAGAACTGCAAACATCTCTCAGATACTAACCTAACTGGGAGGACCCAGAAGTCTACTGTTGCCTCCAGAAAGAGTATCATTTCAGAAATTGCATCAGCAGAATTCAAGACATTTAAACTGCAGCTGTGTCCATGGTAAGCCCAGTTAGGGTTTATCTAAGTAATGATGAAGCCTCAACGGAAGTTGCATCCAGAATTCGACATTCCATCACTGAACTGTAGAATGTGTGTGTGGCTGACTGACTAATCAATACAGTTAAGATAAACCAGTTTAAAATGTGCCCAATTAAATGGGGAGATTTTTAAGAGAAAAGTTTATTTTCAGTACAGAATTGCTAGCATCACATTTTACGTAGCTAGCAAGCTAGTTTTGACCCCGTCAACTCTTGTTTCCTCAGGCAACCAAGTGGCTAAGGGCAGCCTTGCTTTCTGGCTAATTTCCACCCATCTACCTCCAGCACTGAATTAATCCACAACATAGCTGCTCTTGCCAACTAACCTCATCCTTCCCCCTTCCATTCTCAAAGCAGCTTTGTTGCTTTTGATCAGACTTAAGCTACTGTGATGCCTGTGCATAAGGATAAGCAGAGATTGTTTGACTGGCCAGAAAAGAGCTTCACTGGCTCCTGGATGTCACACGCTCAAGACCATGTCAAATCAGATGTGAAGGTGCCCTACTGAAGCTCAGCAAACAGGGCTGCTGGGTCGCCCTGAAACTTCTGCATCTTACTCCCTTTTATGCCTGCAAAGCAAGCACACATGGAACATGCGGAGTTTTGACATTACTCAAATAAGAAATAGGATGTTTCTCCAGATTCTGCACCTTCCCTATTGGCACAGCTCCCCAAATTTAAATATAAATATATAATTGAAATGTATACAACTGAGGTTTTTCCTCTCTCGTAACACTAGAACTCGAGGGCATCCAATGAAGATGAATGTTGGAAGATTCAGAACAGATAAAAGGAAGTACTTTTTCACACTGTGCATTGTTAAAGTATGGAACTTGCTCCTGCAGGAGGCAGTAAAGGCCAGCAACTTGGATAACTCTTAAGAGGATTAGACAAATTGATGGAGAGGGATATTGCTGGCTGCTAGCCATGGTGGCTATATGCTCTGCTTTCACAGTTGAAGCCATGCTTCTGAATGCCAGTTGCTGAAAACCACAGGAGGGGAGAGGGCTCTTGTGCTTGAATCCTGCTTGTGCTTTTCCCACAGGCACCTGGGTGGCCTCTATGAAAACAGGATGCTGGACTAGGTGGGCCATTGCCCTGATCCAGCAGGCTTTTCTTATAAGATTTGCATTTTGGGTCAATTTCAAGTACATGGATATGAGCTACTGTAATTTTTTGTTTTGACATCATTCAATGCAAAAATTGTCATTTGCTGGTGAACTTCCTGGATGCTATTTGAAAACAGATTATTAAATTTCAGCATATTATCCCAAGCTTCTTTCCCAGTTGCAAGGATGAATCTGTTCTTGATGTTGTTTCAGTACTAGAAAACAAAACATAAATCTTCTATTTCCCATTCTATATGGCGCCAGATTATATGAAATATGACTAATTCTTTAATCCAAAATGACAAAATAGTATTAACTGAAACCTGAAAAGTGTATAAGCTTTCCTCATAGGTACCCTATTTAAGGTGATGGAAGAGATTTCCATGCTCTGTTGATACTTATAAACTAGGCTGTACTCAGCAACAATTCTAACTGAAGCCATAGATGACAAAACGCAGTGTAGGTTTCTGCCAGCCTGTTCTTGAAATCTACTTTGGCAATAGACCTCTTGACTCCACAGACTTAAGTTATTGAAAACCCACAAGTCGTCTCCCTTATTCTTTGATGCAAAGTATCAAATTTAATCATATGGGATTGCATTTTCAAAAGTAGACCTTGGGTAATTTCCCTTCCGACATAGGCATGAATCTGAACACAATCTACAAAGGTGCACCGAGCTCATATTTCTATCTGCAAATTCCAGTTTGAATTCTAAGAAAAACCTGATGGCATTGTGAAATATATTCACAGTATTTTATAAAAGAAATGACTAAGATTTGATATCGTCAAATCTCTGTTATTTGAAAGTTATGGATGTAGTTACGACACAATAATTTTATGAGTTTGTAGAGCCTGCATTCCCCAAACACCCATCAGATTTTCAGTGTCTTGCTGAGATCTGCTAAACTCTTTATTTTTGCAGTACTGTACCATCTGTTCCATAGCATGGATACAGGCACTGTACATATGTCAGGACTTTGAGCAAATAACCCCAAGCCACATAAAGCAAGGCCCACTTGGAACAGAGGCCAAATATACACCATTTTACACAGAACCCTTGGAGCAGAAAGAATTTTTGCTATGTGACTGCATTGTATTACAAATTTGTGTAAATGTCTGCCTAGGCCAGAGTGCTTTCCGATTAGTGGAAAAATATCTTGCTGGGTCATTGTAACTCTGCAAAGCAGCATTTCTTTGCAGAGATCTTGCCAATTTTAAACCCTAAACTGATTCTGAAGACTATTTTTTCTTATACAAAGTAAAAGGTGTTAAGTTGCTCCAAAGCCACAGTGAGAGGCTGCTAGCACACAGCGGGATGCCCTAAGTGAAAAATGAGGCTGGAACTGTTGCCAAGCCTGCTGGTTGCTTCTTATTTGAATGTCCTGAATTTGCTTTTTACCTATTTAGAAAGAGTATAAATTTTAATTTTTGTCATTGTAGTTTTGCTCATCTTATGACAAGTTAATTAGTTTATTGGACCAGTCAGTATGATTTTGTAATTTTTGTATCCCCCCCGTCCCCGTTTATTATTACTTTGTTCCGTTCTGAAACTGAAAATACTCAAATGAAGAGGCTAAAAATACTGTAAATAAAATATTCAAAGTTAAAAGAGTAGACCCATTAACAAGTAAGTTTATTTCAATGGGTCTACTAAGAGTATAACTTAGCTGGTTATCATCTACTGTCCAGATCACTAGTATACTATTTCCATTCTATTCTGCACTGGTCAGGCTGCATCTCCTCTTCTGGAAACATGTTAAGGACATGGAGCAATTGGAGTGTGTCCAGATGAAAGCAACCAAGACGATTAGGAATCTGGAAATCAAATTTTAGGATTAAGTTGTAAGTGTATCATACTGATCATGGCAAGATGAAACCAAATTTTTCCATGTATAAGACTAGGTTTTTGCCCTAAAAAATGTAAAAAAATTAGTGGGAGTCTTATACACTGGGCCATCTCCCATTATCAGAGTCCCCCCAAATATGGTACTCTATGCTCCATAGTGAGGTGGAGAGTGGCACATTAAGAAAAGCTTTAGCCCACAAAATTAGGTGCCTTCAGCAGCTCAGGTGAGTTTGGCTACTGGGTAGTAACAAACTATGGGACCTCCTATCCCCATCTTTGCTCTTCTTGAAAGAACATTCACCATCCTCTGAAAACCTGGCGCCACTGCCAATCAGTAAATATATTACTGAGCTAGATGGACTATTCTCGTCTGACTCTATATTGGGCAGCTTCCTTTCCCACCCTCAGCCTCCCAATGGCACAGAACCTAAATACCTCAAGGACCACCTCCACCCATATAAATTGACCCAGACCCTGCATTCATCATCCAAGGTCTTTCTTTGTGTACCTCCTCCACAGTACAGAGGCATGGAGGGTGGCAACCCAAGAATGGGCCTTCTATGCAGCAGCTTCCTGAAACGCTATCCCCAGGGAGGTTTGTCTGGTGCCTTCATTATGTATCTTTAGGTGCCAAACAAAAATGTTCCTCTTCTACCAAGCATTTAGCTGATTAACATTCTACAGCATTTTAAATGTGGTATTTTTTGGGGGGGTCCTTATTTTGTTTGTGCTTTTACATTGCATTTTTATCCTGTGAACCACCCTGAGATCTTGTAAGGGCAGTATATAAATCAAATAAGTAACAACTGCTCTATCTCCAAACCCCTTGACATTTTTCATGCTGGAAAGGACCTGTGTGCTACCAGTCCCTGGACTTTTCAAGTGTTCTGTGCATTCCCTTAACCCAACACTGTTAGCATGCAGGGGAATCTCTGCTTAACAGAAAATGACAAGTATTCAGAGATTCCAGGTACTAGGACTTTTATAAAGCCAAAATCCACACATGTTAAGGTAGTCAAAAATAATTATATTTTCATCAGTAAAGGCGCTGGGGTTTCCCCATGGTACTCTTGATGTACAAGGCCCGCACATTCTGCCAATTTTTCTTCAGCAAAGAGACCAAGAAGTTGATGGCCAGATGAATGTTGTAGACTAACTCATCCTCAGTCATCTTCACATGCCCAACAGCTACAGCCAGACAGAGCACCTGAGAGGACACAGTAAAGCATTTACTCATTCAGTAGTCTCAATAAGATAAAAGCGGTTAGGACTTGGGAAAACACAAGCATACAAAAAATCCATTCAAGTTGTTATCCCAAATGTCACAGCAAGGCCTCACCCAAGTGAGCAGAATATTTGGGGGGGGGGGGATGAGTTGTCCCAATACAGTGGTACCTTGGTACTAAAACGGCTTGGCTCCCGAACACCGCAAACCCGGAAGTGAGTGTTCTGGTTTGTGAATGTTTTTCGGAACCTGAACATCTGACGCGGCTTCCGATTGAATGCAGGAAGCTCGTGCAGCCAATCAGAAGCCGTACCTTGGTTTTCGAACAGTTTCGGGAGTCGAACAGACTCCCAGAACGGGTTAAGTCGAGAACCAAGGTACCACTGTACTTATCCTGTTCTGTTACACAGCAAACTACAATGGCTCACACAGGATGAATTCCTAAATAGTTACTAGGGAATAAACTCTAGAGAACACTGTGGGCCAGTCACAAAATGGCTGCCACAAGGGCATAACACAACACAAAATGGTTGCTACATCTAAAAGAGCAGAATAAGCTCACAAAATGAAAAAGGCAAAACTACCACCAATCACCTGCCCCACTAAGCAGGAAAAGGAACCTGCATCAGCTACCACTGAATTTGATGACAGAGAGAAGTTATTTTTCACCACTTTAAGGAAGGGTGCTATTTTGTGAACTGTTCTGAGATCTTTTGAGAGAAGGGTGGTATATAAATCTAATTAACAACAAGAGAGACTGAGCCAGTGCAATCAGGAACTGAGCTGGAAGAAGTCTCCTTCTGTATTGTGGATTTTTGAAGGGATATTAACTGAGACTTTTTGTGGGCCTAATAGGAGTACAATAGTACTCTAAATTCAGCCATTCATAAGCCAGATTTGTGTATCTGTAAATAAACCTTACCCAGGGAAATGCAACCAAATTCAGCCAAGTAAAAATGACTATCAAGTTCTTTAGCTTCAGTACTACATCAGAAAATGGAAATATTTTTGCAATTAAAAGAAAATTACCTTTTTCATTTGAAACTTTATTGTGGATTTGACCTCATCAATCTTTGCCACCATGTTCTCATTGTGAGTGAGGAGAGAAGGAAACTTGCCAGCTTTGTTCAGTCCTGGCCCCAGGATTCGAGGAATCTGCTTGATCAGGGACTCGGAGGCCAGGAAAGCATCATACTTCTTGGCTGTAAAAAAACAGAAGGATGAGCATATGGCATCAAGACCATCTGAGGTCCACCTCAAAAGCCTGCAAAGCAGACATCTTCAAAAACCACCAATGAGATACTTTCCTTGTATACACCTACTTTTTAAGGGAAATTCAAACCAGAGGTTAAATAAAACCTGAAATGAAAACGAGAACTAACCTAACCATATCCAACAGGATCCCAAGAGAAGCAGTTTGGGTTCCATATTCTTTAGTTCATTTTCAACTGTATGACAAAATTTAATTTACAGATCATGAAAACGAAGCCTTCAATCCAAAGGCTTATGTAAGGAGTTTTGTTTGCACAAGACTTCTGAGCATTCTTGCTGCACCAATTAGATAAGATGCTCAGAAATCACAAGTTACCCCAACATAGCAGCCTTGTCTGCACATAATGCTAGCTGCAAACTGTGGTCAGGCAAGTTGGCATGTGTGTTAAGAGCTGTGTGCTGGTGCACAGAGCTTGAACTATCTCAGCTTTGCTCCTCCTTTTCTAGGAAAACAAGGCATAGAGTGGCTGGCTGGCTATAATGTTATGTGGGAGACAGTGATCATGGTTTGTTTCTCCCACTCTTATCAACGTTTCCCCACTTTTGACAGTGAGCACTACCAAACAAAAAAATCTAACGTTGCTTGGCAGATTTTTGTTCGTAACAAGATTTCAGCGTCCTCTCCTTACCCAGCACAATTCCAAATTCTGTCCCACAATTCTCCCAAACACCTGGAGCAGATTATGGCGGTGTGTGGTGAAGGTGGCAGCAGCAACACTGCACAAGTGCAAATTTTTCTGTGTATAGACAGCACTGGATAAAAAAGACACGCTCTCTGATGGTAGCCAGAATTTGCAGATAGTTCAGTTGGTTAGAGAACAGCACTGATAATGCCAAGGTTGCAGGGTTGATCCCTGTAGGGGATAGCTGCATATTCCTGCATTGCAGAGGGTTGGACTAGATGATCCTTGGGGTACCTTCCAACTCTATGATTCTATGATAGGTGGGGGAAGGTTTTTGCCTAGGTGCAATTAAGGCATTTTCTGCTTGAAAGACCAAGGACATCTTAACCCTGCCTTATATTTAGCTACTCGTACATCATTGCTGTCAACTTTTCCCTTTTCTTACGAGGAATCCTATTCGGAATAAGGGAATTTCTCTTTAAAAAAGGGAAACGTTGACAGCTATATCATACATGCTAATTCTTATTTGCTGATGTTGTACAATATCCTTGGTGCTTCAGAAGCCCTTTTCCAATTTTGCTCACCTAGTTTCTTTACAAGCTTCTTGTTCTTATTAAGTTTCTTCAGAGCCTCTATGTCCATGTGAGGGATGTCAACAGCTTTGGCCTCATCACAGTGCTGCTGGTCCCCCAATACACAGATTGAGAATTTAGGCCGTGGAGCAGACTTGAGCCTGGTGGAAGAGGAAAAGGAAGCATCACCGTTAGCCACCTCACAACCGCCAGTGATATGAAATGCTAAAGGGATGCACTGCACAATGGCTGAAAAGCCTTACCGCAGCAAGCTAGAGCATCTTCGCCCACCAGCGTCTAATCTGGCTTCATAAAGTGATCGGTGGGATCAGCAGAAGAGCTTCACCACACCTTCCCTCATGTTTTAAGACCCAGGGTAGGGGTCCGTCCAGCCACACCCACTTTGCAGCAGGGGGATCTGAACTACCCGGGCAATTCAGCATTGCACCCAGCTGCCATGTACTTTTCAGTCAACATGCTGCAGGGTAGGTAGGCTGAATTAAGAGCCTTGAAGTAACAGGGAGAGGGGTGCAGGCTGAAGGCTGGGTGGTACAGGAACAGTGCCAAACCTGACAGTGCCAGAAAAACGCTTGTCCTTTTGTGGGTCATAGTTTTTCAGACTGATCTGCAACTCCACAGTCTCCAAGAACCTAAAGAAACAGGAAAAGAAAGAAACCAGTTAGGCAATGGATGAATTAAGCTGTACACCCAAGTACTATGTGAGAAGTGGGTGGGCAAGATACTTATGTTCTCCTAACTTCTGCAGCTCAATCACATGTATCTATCACCAACAAGCTCTTGTAAAAAGATGTCATGTTGATTACTCAGTTATTCAGCACTGTTTATTCTTGATCCTGGATTCACCCAGCAGTACAGAGTATGTTTTTAGCAGCATTTTCCTGCCAGGGGAAAAAGCAAAGACAGCAATCCTATTCTCTTTTGCTCCCACCCAAGGAATAATCTACTGCTCTTGGAAGGTGCATGGGCCAGGAATCTTTTAAAAACTGTACACTTTAATCAGGCCTGTGAAACTTTTTAAAAAACCATTTTCTAGGCACGCTATTACTGATGTTATTGTTGTAACATTTTGTTTCATGTTCTACACTACCTTATGATAGATCTTATGAAAGTGTAGTTTACAATTATTTACAAAAACCAAGACAGTGCAAACCACAGAAATTTAAAGAGTGGCTGTTAATAGTATGATCCACTGATACGAAAGAACACATACAAAATAAACAAATGTTTCTAGTCCTTATAAATTTAACAAATACAACTTCTGTAACTGATTAGAGTCCCAAGGGATGGATGATCATCCTGTTATGCATCACCAATCCGTCCTTCTCAATTTCTAGGCAAAGTTGCTGCAGTTGTTCCTTGAGGGAGCAGCTTGTGTTGCTTCCCCTAAATTTCAACAGCTACCCAAATGCCCCACTCCATGCTATGCAAGTGTCTTTCCCCTTGATTCACAAAGGAAAAGTGGACAACTGATGGGCTTGGACAGCTGCAAGCCTCTATTCACACTGTCAAGACGACACTGGGAAGCACCTTCCAGTTTTAATGCAAACAAGATTCAACAATGCTGCCAACCAAATGTTAGCAGCTGCAGCACTGCCCAGCCACATGCTCTCAGGTCATATTTTCACTCCTCAGTTAACAGAAAGAGAATAAAGGACCATTGTACAAGCTATCTGCTAAATGTTGCATTGCCCTCTCTGCCAAAGGCGCAGAAAGCATCCCGCCATGTTCCCTAGTTTGGAAACATGGCTAACTTAGGCCCATGAATTTCAATGGGGCTCCTCTGCATAACCATAGAAGTTGTGGATTTACTGCTGAGAAGAAAGGGGGGGGGGGGTGCGCGCTAGAATGCAACCTCTGCAACCTAAGTTATTTTTAAATCTCCACTTTCTTGCTTGGGCTCTCACAGACAGAAGTGTTTCTGATGTGGTGCACAGAACAAGAAGGTGCAGGAAACTTCTTACTTGCGTGTCTTCGCCTGACTCCCTTGAAGGACTTCCTTCACGGCTTCGTAGAGCGTGTCACGGGAGACTTTGCTGCAGAAGAAAAAAAAAACATAACCATTTTGTACATACTTATTTAGGCTAGGGCAATAGGAAACCTGTGGCCATCTACATCAGGGGTCGGCAAGGCTTACCAGCCATGGGCCGGATCACTCCTGCGGAGATTGCCTGTGGACCGGGCCGGTGAAATGCCAGAAATCGCGCCTGCACAGAACCGATTTCCGAGGCCGCTCGGTGAGCCCCTGTGCTGCACCAGTTTAGCACTGTGGGGGGGGGGGCCCTCACCGAGTGGGTGGTGGCTTGTGGGCCAGTAAAATGGTCTACATGTTGCTGACCCCTGGTCATGCTGAGGGGAGTTAATTCGAAAACTATTTTCCCCAGCAACTGTAAAATTTGGGGGTGCCCATTCTGGCGTGCTCACTGTTCAATTATCAACCTATCTGCAATAATCACTTAGTTCTATTCTAGATTTTGCCACTCATTTGCCTAAGGTGGGCTTGGGAAATGTTGCCTGAATCATTGAGTCTGGCAAAGTAGAAATTACTTGAAACAAGGTGTTCCCAGTTAATAAACCCATAGACTTAATCACTTGAACCACAAACAGAGGATGGCTAACACATTACAGATAAGAGGACTGAAATACCTAAGTATTCAAAGCTGTGCCAAGACTAAGAACAGACTTCAGCACCTTTACCATTTTCACTTGAGGCATGATCCCCTCCACCTCCTGGCTGCCATAAAGACAGAAATGGCAAAGTATTTGGAAGTACTGTATAATTTTCTCAAGCGCTAGGCTGCATAGTTGGGGTTCATATCAAGCTTCAGGACTGCTTTATACTCAAGAAAGAAAGTGTTACATTTGCCTTTCTGATGTAGCACTTCCTTTAATCTCACATCCCTAACATTTCCTATCAAAAACTGCTGGGCCGCATACAAGCCCAGCCTAATCTAGAGCAAGTTTTAAACACTTGAATGGTGGTATGGGTGCATACTACTGTTACTGTAATGCACCAACTGTTCTAGCAACAGTTGAAAGGGCAATGAAAAAGAATGTGTAAATCAGTATGCACTCTTGACATAGGTTTGACTTTTACAGCTAATGCTTTAGGACTAATGCGACATTTGGACCTGGTACACATACTCCCTGGCCAGAAACGGGTGCCAGCAGCAATGACTAAATGCAGAAGGCAACAAGTGACAAAAGCAAGTTATTGGGGGCAGAATATTTTCAGAAAAAGGCGATTTTGTATATTCATGAGTGGATTCATAAATGGCTTCGCAAATGTGTACATTCCTACCAGTTGCTAATGATTAAGCCTCTTAAAAAATTAGTTCCGTTTGCTAAAATAGAATTCAAATAAACCTGCTAAACTAGATCGCTCCAGAAAGTCACAAAATACACAAATTAGGCTAACCGGTATAAGAAAACGTTCTCCCCCAAAGTCCACACCCTATGTTGTACACCTGCATATCCAGGTACTCTATGCGTTTATGTGACGGTGGGATTTATTATTCCCCTTCTCCTGAGTGAATGTGAATATGTGACACCACATATGTCCCATATTACAACACATGCTGGTATTACAATGTATGTGTGTATACACACTCCGCACCCCTTATCCAGGGGTTGGGGAATGAAAGTTAGCGCATCGAACTCAGGCCTTTTTCAGGGACTCTGGCAGGGAGGCCTCTCTTTCCAACACGAGGTCCTGGAAGGGAAGCCGGCCCTACAACCCTCAGCCTCTAGGCCGTTTCAGAGGTCGAGACTCCCTGTGTTGCTCGGATCTGACAGCCTGTAGGAGCAGCTACGGGCCTCTAAAAACAACCCTTCTAACTTTCTGACAGGAGCCGGAACGGTGCCACGTCGAAGGCAGCCATGAATCCCTGCTAGCCTCTCCTACGCGAACGCCTCCCGTGCCAGAGCCCATCCTCCTCGATATTCGCCCCGCTGAAGCGCCTTCCACCTCCGCCTCATGGCGGCCCTTCGAACACAGCCCTGAAAGCGCGGATGGCGACGGATAACCCAAAGGCCCGAAACAGCACCCAGACTCACCTCATCTTGCCGTCTCGCTCGTAGAGGGAAAGGACACGCCTCCTTCCGCTTCCGCCAGAACTAGCCCAGGAAGTCTCGCGAGACGCGCGCCTGGTTTAACCGCGTGACTTCGCCTGCCGCGGCCATTTGGGGACGGAGGGAGGGAAGGAGGTGGGGCTCGGGGCGGGTGGAGTTTCTGTACGAAACATGCTGGGTTTTTGCGCTCACTGTCTCTTGCAGTCAAGGCTTTCCAGAGCTTTAAATGAAGAGCCGGTAATTAAAATACCTGCCCTCCACTCCGCCATTGGCACCGGGAAATTCAAGTAGCTGGAGAAATTTAGATTATAGTAGGGCAGGCAGAAAGTAGATCGGGATACTCGTAGATGGATCTCTTGAGTGATCCCCCGGGTAGATTGTCATGCGCGGCAGTCCAAAGCCTTTCCTCTTCTTCCCTTCTTAAATTAGGCTGCCGAGATTAGGAAGACCGAGTGGAGGAGGACAAACAGGAACATATTTTTGTGTGCGAGCTCCAGTTCTGGGACTGAAGACAGCGGCAATGTGTGCCTTGCAGGAGCCCTTCGCTTCCCACTTTCTGAGCCGCTGTTTGGCACTTGGTTCCCACTGGCGAGCCTAGGGGCACTAGGAAGAAGCAAAGGGAAACCTACGAACCTAGTCCACACTCCTGCTCTAGAGGAGGTGACACAGCTCAGGGTTTTGAGATACAAATCATGGTGGATCATTAAGGATTTCCTGGCAGGTCGGCTGTAGGTTTCGCTAGCTGTATTTTGTCAGTCTGCAATTTTGCATGGGCTTTGCTTCCCAGGAACCTCGTAACTTAAATTTTCTCTCCTTATCTTTTGATGTGCGTACATGTTGGATATAGATATATACATACTGTACATGCATACATCTAACGAAGTGGAAAGTCCATTGATTTCAGTGGGTCAGTGTCTGGCTTTATGTACTATTGTTGTCAAGCACTTTGATTTTTTAAAAATGAAATAGCACTATGTAAATATTTTTGTAAATAAGCCTAGTACCAGAACCATGATCCCAAAGCTTTTAGTCTTGTTGCTTTGTCACAAGTCTCACAGGCAGCGAACTGTTATACTATAAATCATACTGTTAAGGTAAGCAATATAAACAAGTGTAGGTTGCAGTGGTAAGGTAAGCAATATAAAGAAGTGTAGGTTGCAGAGAGAGAAAATGATAATTTTATATAATCATGCTAGATACAGTGCATCACATTGCACCTCCACTTTAAGCACACATGAATAGGGTTTTCATAATATGTCTTTTCTTGGGAGGGGGACTTGAAGGTGGCACGTCTGCACAGATCGGTGTGATTTTTGACATCAGTCTTAGATACTTTCCTCATGGTGATTTATCTTGTCAATATGCATTGAAAATAAAGGTCAAGCAAGATTTCACTTTATCATGTACTTTGGCAATGCAGAACTATTTTTGTTTAACAAATGACTGGTTGGGGGGAAGGGTCCTGAGACAGATGGAAGGTGGTATTGTGGGAGTGGGAGCAAGAGTTATTAAACCTTTGCCCCTGCAGTGATCTCCCTTAAGAGTAAGGCCCCTGCTATTTGCAATAGGAAAAAAGGATGAATGTTGGTTTGTTTAGCACCAGTTTCCATTGTGATCAGACAACTTTAAGAGATCTTAAAATAATATACTCCTGGCCACATCCAGTGGCGTAGCTCCATGCGTGCAACAGATTTCCCTCGTACTCCTGTCCTCTTCAGCATCCCCTGGCACTGCCTCAGAATCAGCTTGGAGGGGTTGGGGGACCCTCTGGAGCAGATTTTGTGGGCATGCATAGAGAGGAGATGAAATGGAAGCCCCACTGCATAAGTAGAACTTCACTCGCACTGTGTTGGATACAACCCCACAACCCCAAGCCTGATATAATATTTATGAAATATTACAGAAACTAGCAGAGACGTATCAGGGCTTCACAGTTTTTAAACCAAACCACATAGTTCTAGAACAAACAGTTTAATTCTGAGAAAAATAATCTTTTCATAAAACCCAGTTCTAGAACAAACAGTTTAATTCTGAGAAAAATAATCGTTTCATAAAACAACCCTGTGTATATGTAAGTAATACCGTGGAAGAATTTTAAGGCAGGATTACACAGTTTTGTACTATGCCAAGCCCAAGTCACATCATGAATTAAGCCAATCATTAAATGAGTTGGATCTGGTGGTGAGAGGGGCTGAGATCCAGCAAAAGCTCCTGACATTGCCTTATCCCCTGCAGCTCTTACTTAGTTCCAGTGGGCAGCAGAAATTCGTCATAAATGACTCCCTGCACTTTTTCCAGTAGGAGCATCACAATCCATTGATTTTAAATTGAGAAGCATAGTAGTGAAAAAGTCTTCCTTTGGAATGAGGATTTTCAGGAACTGAACCTGCCACTCTGGTTATCTCAGCTAAGGAACTACAGTGGTTAAGAACTTAATTCGTTCTGGAGGTCCATTCTTAACCTGAAACTGTTCTTAACCTGAGGTACCACTTTAGCTAATGGGGCCTCCTGCTGCCACTGCACTGCCAAAGCACGATTTCTGTTCTCATCCTGAGGCAAAGTTCTTAACTCGAGGTACTATTTCTGGGTTAGCGGAGTCTGTAACCTGAAGCGTCGGTAACCCAAGGTACCACTGTATTCCAGTTCATCTGCAGGGGATGGGTTGTGGGATAGTAAAGCTGCTTGCTGTGGGTTTTGGGTATATGTCCTCACTGTCACCACATCCTCCTTACAGTCCGCAGCCAAGGAAACACTCCAGCTCACCTGTAGGAAATTCTGGGAAAAGGCTTCCTATTTGACGCTATAAGCCACTGGACAATTTGAATAAAAACATTGATCCTCACCTTTCTGTTCATCCTTTCCTTTGTACTACGGGTAACTCAGAAATGCCCCAATGAGGTTAATCTTACTGAGGCACTGCTTTTGTCCAAATTTCAATTAGCATACAGGCAAGTAAACAGATGAAAGCAATAGCCTTTCAGTAATTTGAATCCTTGCTTCGATTTTAACACTTGCTGGATCCAGGAATTAGAAGGGTGTTCAGCCTATCCCAGCCCCCACCAAACTCATAACAATATTATTCCAAGATTATAAAGTGCAGAGTTAATTCACTAAGTTTTCAAAGATAACCTAGCCCTGCCTTCTGTGTAATCCATTGGGCAACAGCTACTGCGTCTGAGTTCCTTGCACAAAGCTCTACTCATTCAGTGTTGAGCTGTTCCTAAGAAGAGATTGTGAGAAAATCCAATTTAGAAAAACACTCTCGAAGAAGACCCAAGAGGAAAAAAATGAGGGTGGGGTGGGGTGGAGACTGCAAAGGAAATGCAAGACAAGCTCCGGCTACTTGATGCAAGACTAACAACTAGAACATGCAGGATTTATTATCCAAAAACAAGAGCTTCAGTCTGATGCAGAAAAGAAGATGACAGACATACCTGCACTGCTCTAAAGCTACTTTGATAGCTGCACAACAGTATTTTTAGCAAGAAAAGTAGTTGAGACATGGCTGTGGATACAAAACAAAAGCAGTTTTTAAAAATGCACTTTATGAGGGCTGGTACTGAGCAGGGAGACCTGTGACTCATTCTCTCCTGATTGCATTGATGACGTTTAGATAAAAAGGGAGCTTTGCATAAGAAGAGATTGGCAATTCTGGATATGTTCTACTGAAGATGGCTGAAGTGGATTTAAGCATGTCTGGTGCCCCGTTGTCTTTTTCTTTTGGAGCTAGTGGTTTTCTTGCTGTTTATGAAATAGGTGTGATCCGGGGCTTCTTGGAACTGGCGCCTGGAATATTGAGGTCTGCACCAAAAATATATGGAGCATCATCTGGCTCAATCATAGCAGCAGCTGTGGTGTGTGAACTTAATCTGGGTAAGCACTTGAATTGGTTTGGCTTGTTCTAGATGTACTTATATGCATTTGTGTCTGTTAACTAGGTAATTCACTGCAAAATTTATTGGGTGGGACTTTGGGGAGAACTTGAGTCCTCAAACTTTCTTCTTTCAGTGTAGCATACAGAGGTAATGCTGTGAGAGTGCACTGTTCTATAAAGACAGGAATAATACCTCAGATTCCCATGCAAATATATCCAACAAGAAAAAACCCAATTTTAATAGATATAGAATGATTTATTAGACAGATATCCCAACATGTTCTTTAACTGACTGCAGATTTCTGAACACCTACTTGGGGGATTGGATAGCCCTGAAGAATATATTGTAATCAATTTGCACCAGGTTATCTGTCCAACTGTTTGACTTAGAGCTTTTAACTTTGCAGTATTGTTCTCTTACTCAGGGGCATGCATGTATCTGAATACTTTAAGAATCTTTTTTAAAAAGCTATAATTGTGAGTGCTCAGGCATAATTTCAGATCTTAGTGTGTTTCCTCTCAGTTGCCCTTATGTTAAGGAAGCTGCTTTGATAAACCAGTGATAAGATATTTTATAACCTCCAACATTTATCCGATAAAAATAGGGATGTCCTATCCAATAACAAAAGTTGTTGCTGTTGTTTGTTACATACCCTGTCCATCTGACTGGGTTGCCCCAGCCACTCTTAGCAGCTTCCAACATAAATAAAAACATAATGAAACATCAAAGATTTTAAAACCTTCCCTATACAGGGCTGCCTTCAGATGTCTTCAAAGGTTGTACAGTTAATTATCTCCTTGGCTCGGGGCGGGGGGTGTCACATAACTCCATGCCCTCCACCATTTCGCTGATGAAAATAGGGACATCCTAAGGAAAAGTAGGACATTCTGGGATCAAATAAGAAACCACGGCAGCTTCTATAAATCTGGGACTTTCCCTGGAAAGTAGGGGCGCTTGGAGGGTCTGATATTTACCCAGGGACCCAGAGTATTGGCATCTGTCCATTTAGTTTTTTAAAAGTATTCTCGACCCACTCTTCAGTTTAAAAAGGCTCCTAGTTACACTGCTATATTTTAATGAGCACCCCTAGCTTCTCAGAGTTTACCCTTTTGCTTGTTTAATGAATCAAAGGGACATTTATGTCTGTTAGTTCCCATGAAACATAGATAAAATCCAGTCCTTGCCACATGAACAGCTGCTTCCCATGTTTCGGTTTATACAACGTGCTGCCACCCCACCAGGAATTGCCAAGGGAAGGGGCGGGGACAGACTTATGCTGTCATGCCAAGAATGCCCCAGGTCTCCCAGCAAGGCACATATTTTTTCCTTCTGGATACTTGTACTCATCAAGGGACACCAGCCATGAGTTGTACACAGGTGTTTGGACTAGAAGGTGGTAGATCAGCTTGCAGGGTTGTCAACCTCCCACTCCATTCTGGTGTTTTTAAGCATCGTAGGAAAAGCTTCCCTTGCCAAATTTCTCACATCTCCTAACAACTCTCAGAGCCATTAAAAACTACAGCTCCCACGATTGTTGGGTGGAAGTCATGACAGTTTCAAGTGGTATGTTACTGCTTGAATGGTGCAGATGGCAGTCTTAGTTTTGACTCCAGGCCACAAGAAAGTCAATGTCTCCCCAAACTTAAAATTCAGAATTTGCTTTTCTAGCTGTATTTCAGTAACTGAAGCTTCGCCAATCACGACCCTACATGAACTGTTATGCATTAGTCGTTAAGTCACCCTCCCTTAATATCTACTCAAACATCTTTAACTGTTCTAATTCCTGGGTATCCCAGTATGCTTAGGACACAGGTATTTTTGATCAATCTAATCTGTCTGGCGACATGTTCCATCTTTCTAAAGCAACTCCCAGACATAGCATGTGAGCTGAACTAGTTTGGTCATCTCAGCGGCTATTACGGCAAAGAAATGCAGAAGCGCCTATGATTATGCATGTAAGCTGATTGATAACAATATCAAACTGCGTTGCGACACATTAGTGTGTTGGCTGCAATGTGTGTTGCATGAACGCTCCCTGAGCTCCTCCTGGGGGTGGAAAGGGTTCGTTTAATCTCCAGTTTGCTAGTAAAACTGAATTACCATGTCAAAAAGTGATGCAAAACTGAATTACTGTGTCGCGAAATGATGCATGTTCAAAAAGTGTGTCACCAACTTGAAAAGTTTGGAAAGCTCTGCTCTATGCCTTTACCAGTTACCAGACAAACATTTGCATTGCAAGTGGCATTTTCCCTCTCAGGCAGATGCAACAATGGTCTTGCTAATGATTTACAATTGTTGATTTATAAAAGCGTTATTTTATTTTATTTATTTACTTATCTAAAAGCATTTATGAACTGCCTTAATAGTTCATAGAATCATAGAGTTGGAAGAGACCACAAGGGCCATCGAGTCCAACCCCCTGCCAAGCAGGAAACACCATCAGAGCACTCCTGACATATGGTTGTCAAGCCTCTGCTTAAAGACCTCCAAAGAAGGAGACTCCACCACACTCCTTGGCAGCAAATTCCACTGTCGAACAGCTCTTACTGTCAGGAAGTTCTTCCTAATGTTTAGGTGGAATCTTCTTTCTTGTAGTTTGGAACCATTGCTCCGTGTCCGCTTCTCTGGAGCAGCAGAAAACAACCTTTCTCCCTCCTCTATGTGACATCCTTTTATATATTTGAACATGGCTATCATATCACCCCTTAACCTCCTCTTCTCCAGGCTAAACATGCCCAGCTCCCTTAGCCGTTCCTCATAAGGCATCGTTTCCAGGCCTTTGACCATTTTGGTTGCCCTCCTCTGGACACGTTCCAGTTTGTCAGTGTCCTTCTTGAACTGTGGTGCCCAGAACTGGACACAGTACTCCAGGTGAGGTCTGACCAGAGCAGAATACAGTGGCACTATTACTTCCCTTGATCTAGATGCTATACTCCTATTGATGCAGCCCAGAATTGCATTGGCTTTTTTAGCTGCCGCGTCACACTGTTGGCTCATGTCAAGTTTGTGGTCAACCAAGACTCCTAGATCCTTTTCACATGTACTGCTCTCAAGCCAGGTGTCACCCATCTTGTATTTGTGCCTCTCATTTTTTTTGCCCAAGTGCAATACTTTACATTTCTCCCTGTTAAAATTCATCTTGTTTGTTTTGGCCCAGTTCTCTAATCTGTCAAGGTCGTTTTGAAGTGTGATCCTGTCCTCTGGGGTGTTAGCCACCCCTCCCAGTTTGGTGTCATCTGCAAATTTGATCAGGATGCCCTTGAGTCCATCATCCAAGTCGTTGATAAAGATGTTGAATAAGACCGGGCCCAAGACAGAACCCTGTGGCACCCCACTAGTCACTCTTCTCCAGGATGAAGAGGAACCATTGATGAGCACCCTTTGGGTTCGGTCAGTCAGCCAGTTACAAATCCACTGAGTGGTAGCATAGTCAAGACCGCATTTTACCAGCTTCTTTACAAGAATATCATGGGGCACCTTGTCAAATGCCTTGCTGAAATCAAGGTAGGCTACATCCACTGCATTCCCTTCATCTACCAGGCTTGTAATTCTGTCAAAAAACGAGATCAGGTTAGTCTGACATGACTTATTTTTCAGAAATCCATGCTGACTATTGGTGATCGCAGCATTCCTTTCTAGGTGCTCACAGACTGTTTGCTTAATGATCTGCTCCAGAATCTTCCCTGGTATTGATGTCAGACTGACTGGGCGGTAATTATTTGGGTCCATCTCTTTATCAGGAGATGCCTGTGGCAACTAATGGTTGCTTCATCACATATGGCAGAGGGAAGGGCATCCCACAGCACAGGGGAAAACAGAAAAGGCCTGTTTTCAGATCACCACGCTATGATTTGACAAATTCAGGGAGGCTAAGGCTACCAGTGGTCATGTTGCCTATATATTCTTACACGCCACTGCAGTGTGAGATTTCAGGGGTTCCAGACGCTTAATCAGGATTGGTGTTTCGTTTGGGAATGAGGCACAGCTGAGACTGTTGTGTCTTTATGATATATGGTTTATTTATGCATATATACAACCTGAGCCTAAGATGGAGGGGCTCCCAGCTTTACACCCCAAGTGAGTCCTGTTTCTCCCATTGCTGCAGCCTCAGAGTCAACTGCGAGTCCCCTGCTCTTCAGCTTTCCGCGTTCACAGCCTGACTCCTTTCCCCCTCGATGATGTCACAGCCCACTCAAATTCTAAATCCAATGCTCTCCTTTTGTCTCTGTTCACCATCTCAGAGTTCAGGGAGGAGCTCTCCTCATTTGCTGGCAGGCACAGAGTCTTGGCTTTGCTAACAGTCCATCTCCATGTCTTTGTTCCCTGCTAATGGCTCATCTTCTCCCAGGCAATTTCTTGCGCATGGAAAAATTGTTTTTTGATATTGCTTAATACTCCAAGCACTGATTAAACTCCAACACCCATTAAACCAATTTAGGGAAGTCAAGGAACCCACAACTCATAGTGAGATGTTACCTCCAGTATCAGACACAGTATATGTCTGAATACTGGTTGTGGGAGAACATGAAGGAACATTATAATGGTTTGTGAATGAACTTTGTATTATTTTTGTTCATTTCCCCACATGAAACACAAATTAGCTTCTGTGGCATGTGCATGAGTAATTGTCCCTTCCAGCTACCTGTTAATTGTTTTAGCATGCTTTAAATAACATGGATTTTCATATGTAGGCTTCAGTCAGCAGTTCATAGCTAATTGCGACCCATCTCCCCCATCATGGTGTTAAGTTCAACAGTTCAGAAGAAGGGCAGAACTGGAAGTGATATCTGCAGATGCCTGGTCCCAGCTCTGTATTTGTCAAGATAGCAAGAATGGGAGGGAATGTGGGGATAACTATTCTTATAAACAACCGAGAGCATAATTTAATAACAGTGATTCTAATAATCCTGTCTGCCATTTTCTAATAAATGCTTGTTTTTTCTCTTCTGCCAGATGATGTAAAAAGGTTTTTCTATAGGGCTGCACAAGATACCAGGAAACCCATAATTGGCCCTCTTGCCCCTGGTTGCAGTGTGGTTCGTATCCTGCAGAAAAGGCTGCACCAAATTCTGCCAGAGAACTCTCACCAGATGGCCACAGGGCGGCTTTATGTTTCTCTCACCCGTCTGGTAGATGGCCAAAATGTTGTGGTTTCTGAGTACAGTTCCAAAGAGGAGCTTATCCAGGTGACAAAAATTTCATTTTTTATTTATTTTTTGTTTTTCAAAGCTCTTTATAGTATTTTTCACTGCAATTTCAGGTAATTACACAGTTCCTCTTCTATGGGATGAAATTAAGATTAAAATAATACTTAAATTAACATCAAGGTAATAAAATGGATTTAAAAAAATTAATAATTTCATGAAATTTATATACTGCTTGATTGGTGTGTGTGTGTGTGTGTGTGTGTGTAACCCTCAATAAATATCCTGTAATGAATAAAGTGCTTTAATTGTTAAAGTGTTTTAATTGTTGTGATCCACCCTGGGACCATGGGGTGAGGGGCAGGTAATAATAAAAATACTTTGTGAGTTCATAGCAGAATCAAGGTTTAAATTTCAAGGACTTTCTGGCTTAGCCACTAAAGTTTACCAGCTTGTCCCTTTAAATGAAGAATATGATAGAATTGCTTCTATCCATCTAATGCCTCCACAACACACAGATATTCTTTCTCTTCCCACAGGCATTGGTTTGCAGTTGCTTTATCCCAATCTATGCTGGCTTCATCCCTCCCTCCTTCCGAGGTGTGGTGAGTTTATTTAGCACCATCCTAGAGAAGGCTGGTTATTCTGTCTTTTCATGCTGTCTAATACACTCACAAACTTATAGTGCTCAACCGTCCTGATTTAAGCAGAACATCCTAGAAGTACAGAAGCCATCCCGGCTTCTGATTAGATCCCAGAATGTCCCCTTTTTTTCGTCCCAGTGCTCTGGCGTGAGTTAGCTGGCTCCTGCGAGAGCTCGGGACCAAAAAACCGAGTGTCCCAATTTGGATCCCCTGGGTGTTGGAGAGCATGCAAGCTATGTTTGCAATACTAACAGTGGAATGTCCTGCAAGCTATGTTTTGCAATGTATGCAAGCTATGTATGCAAGCTATGTTTTGCAATACTAACAGTGGTACCTGAGGTTAAATACGCTTCAGGTTACATACGCTTCAGGTTACAGACTCCGCTAACCCAGAAATAGTGCTTCAGGTTAAGAACTTTGCTTCAGGATGAGAACAGAAATCGGGCTCCGGTGGCGCGGCGGCAGCGGGAGGCCCCATTAGCCAAAGTGGTGCTTCAGGTTAAGAACAGTTTCAGGTTAAGAACGGACCTCCGGAACGAATTAAGTACTTAACCCGAGGTACCACTGTACCATGAAGCTTCACTGACTGAGAACTAGGTGAAGAAGAAGAAGAAGAGTTTGGATTTGATATCCCGCCTTTCACTCCCTTTAAGAAGTCTCAAAGCGGCTAACATTCTCCTTTCCCTTCCTCCCCCACAACAAACACTCTGTGAGGTGAGTGGGGCTGAGAGACTTCAGAGAAGTGTGACTGCCCAAGGTCACCCAGCAGCTGCATGTGGAGGAGCGGAGACGCGAACCCGGTTCCCCAGATTACGAGACTACCGCTCTTAACCACTACACCACACTGGCTCTCTAGCTGGACCTTCCAGCAGTGCTTTTTTGTGTTCTGGTACTCTCTGGTATGAAGCACCATTACTTTTTTTCTTTTGTGTTGTAATGGCAGTCATTTTGTGCTGGAACCCACAGCAAGGTGTGAGTGCCAGCCAGTACCTAACTTTTTACCAAAAGAAAAGAAACAAAGAAAAAGCCTCGCCTTCAGGGATACCACAGATACATGAATTCTATAAATAGCAATTGCCTTTCAGTTACAATAAGTTTATACAAGGAGCTTAGAAAGCGGATGTGAATTTTAACTTGTTTTATTATTCTAACTTTTTGCACGCTTTAAACTAATGCTGTAAATTTATCTTCATTTTCTTCTTTTATCATTTTGTTAACCGCTTTGAGGCTTTCTCTTTTTTTAACCATCAGGCGGTATATAAATTTTAAACCAATTTTTATCCACTCAAGTAAAAACACAAGCAATTTTTTAAAAAAATAAAATAAAAACATCAAGAAATATTTCACAGCAAAAGAAAGAGTCCGATGGTGACTTGCTATTAGAGATCCAAGCAATTTAATCAACAGTAGCAGTATTAAAATGCAGCTTTTTTTCTGCTAACCTTTCAAAGTACTAGTTCTGCTTCAGCTGTGCTGATTTGCTTAACGCAATTATCTTGAAACATCCCTGTTGCTTTCTTGCAGCGGTACGTTGATGGAGGTTTCACTAACTTGCAGCCTTGTTCCGACTTGGAGACTGCCATCACCGTGTCTCCTTTTACAGGAGAGACTGACATCTGCCCTCGGAACTGCCCAGCAATGTTCTACGGCTTTCATATCGCAAACTGCACCATTCAGATATCCATAGAGAACTTGTGCAGAATTAGCTATGCCATATTTCCACCCAACTGCCGGGTAGGTTTCCTCAATTGTCTAGTTATTATGTTGTCCATCAGTCTGTCAAGTAAGATGAGGGCGTAGAATTAAGAAATGGATTACAAATATTGGGTGGGGAAGAGAACCGAAAGGGAGAGGGGATGCCAGCAAAGGCTCACTGGAGTACAAGCATTTATTTTATACAGTCTGAAAAGTTCTGTGTTCAAATTGCCAGACTTTGATCTAATTGCCATATTTGGATGCACTGCTTTTTAAAAGGGTTTTTCACTGGCAGGGAATGAACTCAAAAGGGCACTGTTAACCATGCCAAGAGGCACATTCAAAGAATACAACTTACATGCGATAAAGATTTCTTAACATTTAAATATAATTTAAATAAATTTAGTGCTTACATTTAACATCAGTCTTCTCTTACACCACTGACAACTGGAACAGTCCAATTGTCCAAGATTATTTTGACGCATTGCATGCCTTTTCCTAGGTTTTGAATGACTTTTATTCACAAGGCTATCTGGATGCCATTCTCTTCTTGCACAGAAACAGTAAGTGCTACATGGCTCATAAAATGTTACATGACTCCTCCTGACAATGCGCCTCTCCTCCTGATGACGTGTGTGTGATGTCACAGGCACAACATTACGCATGTGCTGCATCGCTGCCCCCCCCCCCAATCTTTGGCCCAAAGTTGTGCCTCTGAACACAAGTAAACAGCATTATATATTTCTGGAGAGATTTCTATACCACAATCACAGCTGTAATGTGAAGACAGCATTATTCTGTTTTCACAGGCACAGTGAATTAAGAGTACACTGTCCAGACTCCATAAACCCAACCCCCTTTCTTCACTTGGCCTAGGAGAAACCCGCACTGAAGCTGGTGTGTGATTTAGACTCCAGATTTAAGAGTATTATATAGGAGATTGGTCTGTTTATTCTGGTCTGTAACTTTTTCTTCAGTGTGAAAGACGATTATGGACTTAACAGCATCTAACACTTATCTTTGGGTGCTTCCAGATGGGGGCTTAATATTGCAAACAGGTTGTTCAGCTATAGCAGACAGCTACTTGGCTGGAGAGGGTTTTGGTGGGGTTTTTTTGTTTTTTTTAAAAAGGAATCACATTTGAAATAAATAATTTTCTGCATAAATCCTAATTAAATTGTGGGGGGATCCAGGCTGGCATTTTGATCAGGCAGATGCTACAAAAACAAACAAACAAACAAACAAACACCCCTTGCTTACACCAGTAGCAAGCAAATAAATGCCTGTCTGGAAGCTCCTTTGTCAATGGAAGTAACATTTACATGAGAGTGGCCAAACTGGACTTGATTGAGGCATAATAGCCACCTATGAGTAACTATCTGTGCCTTAAAATCTCAGCCAACCAACTCTGCGCACCCCAACCCACCCCAAAACCAGCAGATTTTGCTCATTATGCAACATCTATTTCCCCCTCCTTTTGAAGACTTACATCTGGAGAAGAGTTCTATGTAACTCTGGAGTTTGCTTTTAGCATTTTAAGAAGAGTTGGTCTCATAAGCAATATGCTCTCACTTTTACCTGGTTTGTGGGAAGGGCATAGCCAATAAAGCTTGTAAACCCCTTAGATATTTTTCTGTTCTTAAAAATGCCATTCGTATTACTTTGCATATTTGATTATTTCTTATTAGGTGTTTGATTGTTTCTTTGATTATTTCTTGTCAGATATTTTTGAAATCTGCTCTCGTGCCAAAACAGTTGAATTTCTTGGTGTCTTCAGTAAAAAAGAGTTGTTCCACGCTGGTGAAGCGGCTTCCTGCCAACAACCAAGGGTGGACGTCCTCAGCACGCCTATCAGGACAGTTCCTAAAGACTTCTCCAAGCCCTCTAATTGTAAGAATGGTACAGTCCATAGAGCAGGCAGCAGACTATTGCCACAACTGTCTCTGCATTGTCCGAAAGGTGAGAAACCCAGATGCAGACTGCAATAGTACAGACTGTAAAAGCAAGTAAAACAACTTACACAGTCATCAAAACAAGTAAAACTCTTTCAAACCAAAATAAAAGAGTACAGATTGAACATATTGTACCACCAGGTCCTAGTATTATGCTATACACTGTCTTCACACAATGTATTGTTATATATATTTCTGCCATGTCCCCCTTACTTGGGTAATTGGATTTCCCAGTCATTTAATAGCTGCTGCTAGGGAAATACATTGTGGAGATTTGTGTGTGTAATCTGATTTTTCTTTTCCATAAATCATTAATTCCATTACTATTATTATTTTCATACCCCGTTGGATGTAGCTTCAGCTATCTTACAAATGCAGAAAACACCCGGATTGCTAAGTATGGTAACAAGATTCATATTGCAACAAATTACATCCATTAAACCTTCTACAAGAGTGGCATGGTCTTTCTGTAAAAGGTAAGGATTTCCTAGATGAGATTCTTGAATGGGGTTTGATTTTTAATTGTTGCAGCAATGACTTAGCAAGAAGAGTGAATTTTGTGTTGATTGGATCAGAAATATACTTAGGTATTTCTTTGTCTAGTGTATGGTTTATTTAAAAAACCAACCAACCTAACCAAGCAGACAGCCTCTGATTGGCTAGAGGAAATGGTGGTTCTTAATTGTTGATATTTGACTGCAATTTTAGAAGGAATTTATAAGATTTAGAACTATGTCAATCTATGTGTGGAGAAGGGGTGGGAGGGTCAGGCGTGCGCTTACCCTTTCCCCACCTGCTCTTTCTCTACTTCCCAGTCACCCTCTCCCAAATTGGTTTTCCTGTTTAAAATGTGTCATTGAGTTCCTGTCTCCTGCATTTGTAAGCAGAATGTAGTCTGGCCCAAACTGATAGATATAGGTGGGATCAAGGCCTTTTAGTATAGGACCCCAAGAATGGAAATCCTTAGTGAGTACAGAACTTCTTGATCTTTGGTCTTTAGAACTTCAGGCTTTTTATATTGTCTTGAATCCTAGATGCAGGTGTGTACCTCAAATGAGGGTGTTTTCAAATGTTATATTATACATAGACAGACTCTGGCTCAAGTCTCAAAGCTTGCAATGTATTCGCTCCCAATTTTCCCTTGATTTATCCTGTATCATTTCTTCTAAAGGTTGTGGCGTGTTTTGGAAGAGATCAGCTGGCTTGGAAGACAGTTCAAAAGGTCTAAGTGATGGTTTGTCAGATGCAACCGGAACAAAGTATTAACAAAGCATATTGCTCTCTAAAGCATGAAAGACGATTCACCGAAGGCAGAAAGGATCTGAAACTGCTGCAGAGAACATCCAGCTCTTTTGCCTTCAGACATGGAAAGTGTGCTGCCTGTCAAAATTCTGCGGGTGATAGGTTCCCCCTCCCCAAATTATTACAAACTGCATAAAATAGTCCATGACATCACAAAGCTCAGCAGTGAATGGGCTCAGAGGCAAGAGAATGACAGGCCATCCCCCCTCCATGCTGTATTGGTTCTAAATCATTCAAATTTGAGGTGCTGCTATGAAGAAAAATATATATATATATATATTCATTTCTGTAGGCAACTGCTAGAATAACCCTTAAAACCTTGAGTGAGTCTGCAGGCCAGATCTTTTTTTGTATGTGTGTGCATGTAACATCTTTATTGAAAGTTCACAAAGTACATAACTACCGTATTTTTCGCTCCATAAGACACACTTTTTTCTTCCTAAAAAGTAAGGGGAAATGTCTGTGCATCTTATGGAGCAAATGTGTGGTCCCTGGAGCCAAATTGCCCAGGGGCAAAAAGCAGATCGTGCTTCTTTTTTTGAAAGAGGGAAGTGGGTGTTGAAACAAAGCCACTGATCGGCAAGCGATCGTGAGGGAGGTAAGGGACGCTAGCAATAAAGGAGGCTGCCTGGGAGGGGGGAGGTAAAGACAGCGAACTTGCAAAGAGAGGAGACAAGAAGATTAAAGCAATGAGGAGAGAAATTAGAAGAAAAGAAGGAGCAAAAAACTGCTCCAGCTAAGGAAAAGACATTAAGGCAAACAAGAGGGAAGGGAGTGTTGAAAGGAAGCAGCTGATCAGTAAGCAATTGGGAGGGAGATAGGGACGTTAGCGATAAAGGAGGCTGCCTGGGAGGGCGGAGGTAAAAGCCCATGGATCCTCAGGATTTTTGCATTGGGTCACCTCAAGTTCACCATCAGATCACATAGCATGTCCATGGCTACAGCCTGCATCAAAAAAACCACACACCCACTGTTTTGTGGGGCTACAATGGCACAAAAACGTGGTTATAAAGCACGGATCCACATGGATTCTCAGGATTTTTGCATTGGGCTACCCCAAACTCACCGTCAGATCACATGTCTGTGGCCACAGCATGAAACACAAAAATCATACATCCACTGTTTCATTCAGAATATTTTTTTTCTTGCTTTCCTCTAAAAACTAGATGCGTCTTATGGTCAGGTGCGTCTTATGGAGCGAAAGATAGGGTATGCGTGTACCAAACATGGTGAGACACAAACAAAAAAGAGAAAGAGAAACAGAACTTGTACAGAAGAGAAAACAAAGGGGGGGACCCCAAACTCTATATTTTTCAAGGTTGTTATTGCACCAGGTTGCGGGAGGCTGCTTTAAACTATAATCTGTGCTATAGTAACTCATGCAGTAGTGACATAGAATGTAAACGTGATGGACAAGACCTTGGTCTATTGCCCACGTGTGTTCTAAATATTCATTAAAATGTTCCTGTTATCTCAGATGTTTCTCTTGCAACTTCTTTGAGGAACCAGCTCCTGTGCTACCCAGTTTAACAACAGTTGGGCTATTCCGGAAAGCGTAAACATGGCAGTGCATTTTGGGTGTAGTAATTTCAAGACTGCAAGACGCCAGATGGTTTTGCAGTACATTCAACCTGGTCCAGTGGCTGACTGTAATGGGCTGTTCTGGTGGAGAACCATAAAGAGGGCGCCCTCTGCAACTGGTATCCACATATGGCTCAAACTCCTCTCCCTCCAAATTTGTTGGTAATCACCTGTATCTGCCCAAGGTCTCATACTTGTGGGGTGGGATCCCAAACAATGCTACCACAGTGGCAGTCCCTACAACATTGTTCTTGTATTTTGAATTTTTGCAGTGGGTGTGCTGCCACTGGAATAAAGCTGCCAACGGTTTCACCCTGCAGGCGTAACGAACATGGTGGCCTCTAGATGCTGTTGGACTTCCATCAGCCCCAGTCACAAGGACCAGTGGCCAGGGATGATGGGACCAGTAGTCCGGCAACATCTGGAGGCCTGCAAGTATCCCATCCCAGAGGCCACTTCACTCCAGCACCACCTGGAACCTTCTCCTTCCATAACACATCTTCGGCCGCTGAGCTATAGTCTGGCTTGACATGGCAGCATCTTCCAGACTGCCAGAGCCCAGCAGCCCAGCACACGGGCCTTGCCTGCAGCGATATCCAGATCCAATCTCTCTCTGGTTCAGAAAGCATCACAGTTGGAGGGGCTTGGAAAGAAAGACCCACCTCTACATCTCCATCCGTTGTCAGATATGTAACTCTGAAGGAGGATGTGGCGTTTGTCCATTCCTTGTGATTATGTTTGTACAGGGGGATGGGAATGGTTAATGTAGACTGACCAATGAGAAAGCTCAGAGGCGGAGCCTACCTGGTTTTGAGGCTCAGCCCAGGGTTTTTACCATTGGGAGATAGAGGAGTCAGAGCAGTGGCGTAGCGTGGGGGGTGCCAGGGGTGCCGGCCGCACCGGGCGCAACATCTGGGGGGGGGCGCGAGTCCAGAGGGAAGGGACAAGCAATCGAGGCTTGGTTGGGGTGGGGGGTCGTCGTCTCCGTTTGGCCGGCCCCCCTCGAGGAAGCGGGAACCTCTCCAAGGCGCAGCGCGCCGTCAGTGGAGGGAAAAGAGCCACGCAGCACAAGCAGCAAAGCCGGGAGGAGGAGGAGGTGGAGGCGCCGCCTGCCGCGGGATCCGATCCGAGCCTGCTAATCGCTTGCTGGGAATTAAGAGCCTCAAAGAGGCAAAGGAAGAGGTGGAGCCGCTGGCCCGGCCGGGAGGAAGCTGGAGAGAGCAGCGCGCCTGGGCGCGGCGAGGTTGGGTAGGTGCGCCCTGGCTGGCTACCCGCCTCCCGGGCTCAGTGCCTCCATGACCCCTCCAGCGGCGATGGGAGAGACGGGGGGGGGGGTCTGGAGCAGCCCCGGCTGGCCTGCTCCTGCTTCTCCCCCGCCTCCTTCCCGTTGCCGGCGCCTTGATCTCATCCGGATCAGGGACGAAACACGCCCATCCTTCGCTACTCCTTGTCGGGTCACTGCTTCATTTCTCCAGGGAGAGAGAGAGGAGAGGAGAGGTGCCGGGGATTGCCAAGCGCGCGTGACGCAAAGGGCCTGCCCACGCGCAGGCTGAGCTCCGCGTGGTGGGCGCGGAGGGAGGTGCTCTGCACATGCTTAGGAGGCGCTCGCTCTTTCCGAAGAAGGACCCGGCTACTGGATCAAGGCCACAAGGGCCCATCTAGAGTGGCCAAGCAGACGCGTCAATGAGAAGCACTCAAAGCAGGACCGGGGCACAAGAGCGCTCTCCCTTCCTGCTGTTTCCAGGGGGTGGAAGCGTCGCTGCCTCGAGGGCTTCCGAGATACCCTGGGGTGAAGTCCCGCTTCACCTTCTTGGGAGTCCCTCTCTTATGCTTTAGGGGGGGTAGCAAGGGGGAAGAATAATGATTTCCTCCACCACCAGCCCCAAATTCTATAGTAAGAGAAATTGGGGGCCAAGCCAACTGGGGAAATGGTGAGTCTCTAACTATAGAGCTCAGGTATTTAGGAGCAAGCTGGCTCTGCCCATAGGGAGGAAAAGCACTCTGTGCAAGCTCAGAAAACCTACGCTACGCCACTGCGCGCTCGCACTCGCAGCTCTCTGCCCCTACCTGGCTCACTCACTCTCTCTCACTGCAGTGCTGGCTGTGCGAATCCGATCCGAGCCGCCGGGTCGCCGCCCACTGTGGAGGGGGTGGGTGCCAGGCGTGCGGTGCGGAGAGAGAGCGAGGGACTATCTGGGGAGGGACAGTGCAGCGGCCGCCCAGCGCAGCGCTGAGCGCGGGAGAGAACCACACCAGACCAGCCCAGGCAGCAGCAAGAAGAAGCTGGCAGCAGCGGCAGGTTAGGGGTTAGGGGGCGCAAATTACTTGCCTTGCCCCGGGTTAGGGGGCGCAAATTACTTGCCTTGCCCCGGGTGCTGACAACCCACGCTACGCCACTGAGTCAGAGTCAGACAGAGCAAGTAAAAGACAAATATAGCGGTTGTGACAGTTAAGAGTGGGAGACAGGGATAGAACAGAGAGAGAAGAGTGTGACAGTGTGAGATAGTGCCACATCTAGTTAAGGGCTCGCATTTGAGAAACCGTTTGTCAGGGAATCAGGAGCAGGAGCACTGGGGAGAGAGGAATTGGAGAGCGAAGGGGAAGAATCCGAGGGCAGCGTAGGGGAGTATGACAGTGGCCCGAGAGATTCCATGAGCTTCTCCAGTGAATCAGAAGATTCCCAGAAGGGGGCGCCGATGGTCAGGGCAAGGGGGGTCCCAGGGGGGACGCACCAGAAACAAGGAGCCAGAGGGGAACCCCAAAGCAGCAGTGGAGGATCGGGACCAGTTTCCCCACCAGAGCGTAGTGGGGGGGAAGAGTCACATGTGTCAGGGCCAGCGTCTCCTCCAGCGGGGAGAGAGAGTGAGTCAGGGCTGACCACGCCTCCATCGGAGAGTGGGGGAACGGAAGGGAGGTCAGTTGCAGCTAGCCCCCCCGAAGGGGGAAGCAGTGACAGCAGCAGTGGAACGGTCAGGAGGAAAGCTGCTGGCTGGGCGCGCGCGCCAAGTTCAAATGTGCAGGCGCGCGGAACAGCAGGAGACCCGGATGGGGAACCAGCTCCTAAAGCCCGCCGGAGGGAGGGAGAAGGCTCAGGGGAATCAGCGGGAGAAGAGGCTAGAAAGGGCGGAACCCCGGCGGGCAGGCGGACCCAGAGGAGGAAGGAGCAGCGGAGAAGGTGGAGCAAGGCTAGAATCTTAAATTGGTGTCAAGGGGGAGGAGACTCAGACGGAGCATCAGCGGTCTGACAGTTGAGACGTAGAGCTGCGCGCTGCGGCTCTGGAAGTGAAACTGAACTTCAATAAAGACTTTTATACTTAACAACGAAGCAGCGTTGGTCCTTTGTGAGCTGGGACCTAGGGTAGCTCTGACACCGTTCTAAACATATTTAAAACTTGTTTGTTCTTCAATAAACTTCAATCTTCATTGTTGACTTTACAACCTGACTGAGACTCAGTATTTCAGCCGAAGAAACCTGGTTGGTGGCAGTGGAAGAATAAAGCAGTGGTGTACAGGTCAATAGTCTGTGAAACGACCGGGTGCTCTTTACGAACGCCACAGAGACAATCCCAGCCTAGGTTCCCAACAGCCTGACCAGGCATAAGGGCTCTAACTCAATGGGATTGGCCCTGTAGCTCAGTGGTTAGACCACTTGCTTTGCATGCAGAAAGTCTCGGGTTCCACCCACAGTGGCATCTGCAGATAGGACTGATAGGGAGTGCTGCCAGTATGTGCAGACAACACTGAACTGGATGGACTTGGGTCTGACTCCAACTTGCAGAGAATTTATGCAGAATATACTCATCATATGTGTTATGTACTGAGTTGAATAGGATCCAAACTGCAGCAGTCTGATTGGTCCTAGAACAATAGGATCCAAAAGGCAGCAGTCTGATTGGTCCTAGAACAATAGGATTCAGAATGCAGCAGTCTGATTGGTCCTAGAACAAGGCAGCAGTATGATTGGTTGGCAGGAACCACCCAATCATGCTCCAGATAAAAGTGAATCCACAACCTGATTGGCTTACAGTAGAATTCCGGAATTAGCCAATCATGTGCAGCCCATTGTGTAAATAATGTATATAAAGCAGATACTTTGAGGGGACATTCATTCATTCCTCCTCACCACTATGAGCTAAATAAAGAGCATGAAATCACTTTGCGACTCTGAGTATATTTCAATATGACTCAAGGGATTTACAACCTTGCAAGTATGGTATGGTTAGGTAACAGATTTATGCATGCTAATGATACGCTGCATTCAAATGGGACTTAAGCTTTATGAGCCATGATAAAGCTAGTACCAGCACATACCAGGAGCTAATGATGCAACAGAGCCTAACGTGTTCTTCAAAACATGCTTGGTGTGAGCAGGTTTAACAAAGAACATTCTCCTTTTCCTTTCGCTCTCCAAACAAGGGAGCAAACACAAACTCTGCATCCCACCCCCACTTCCCACAGGTCACATAGATCTTTCTGGTATCGCCTTAACTAAAGAGAAATCAAACAGCAGCAGCCAAACAATGGTGGATTAGGTCTGGATTTTGCTTTCGTTTTGGTGTTTCCCAGGATAGGGAAATTCAAATAAACTCTACAAAAAAGGTGGGTGGGTTTGGTTGAGGGCAACATCATGTGAACGGTGCCCGGAAATGCTGGACTCAAGGCAGCCTCACATTCACAGTAAAGCCCAGTGGTGATGGTAGACACAGAGCAGATTGTTTTTTTTGCTTAACTGATTTTTCACAGTAAAGGGGCATCCAGATTAGATTTTCAAAAATGCAGCCTGGAATTTTGATGTCATGAGGGTGCTTGGAAAAAATCCACACCATTGTATGCATGAGCAGCGCCAATTTCATCATAAACTCCCATCTGGAACCAGCTTGTAAAACCTAAATTCCTAGTGAAATAATAAGTCAGTTGAGAAAATGTTCCACTATGGGGGAGAGGACATGTGTCACACAAAGCATGATGATACGGGCTTGTTCACACAGGAGAACAATGTGCATTGGAACCTGACTGTACCCCTATTAAAGTAGGGGTATCCATATAGTGTTCTCATTTTCCAAGTGTCATTTCACATCACACCTTAAAATTTGTACTTTGATGATATGGGGGAAATCTGGAAAGGCCGGCAAATGTGAAATGAATCTGCTTCCTGCATGTGTGTTTGTGATTTAGACTCCAGATTCAAGGTTATTATTTTTCTGTACAGAGGAGATTGCAAAATTTGTGAAGAGGAAACAGAACAAAGGTATTGAAAGGGGGGTATTTTGCTTGGGAAAACAGGCCATTTTGTATCCAATTTGGATCCAAAATTGCCAATTGCTCCCCATAAATGCTCCATAAATGCTCCTGTAATGTATTCATGTTATGAGGAAATAATGAGTTCATAAACTTAATTGTTTCCCTCAAAATGTCTAATTTGGCCCTAAACCACCACAAACAGCAATTATATCATATTTGGCATCAAACTAGTGAGCACCAGCAGGGTTACTGAAGATATTTTAGTACGGTAAGTGAAATTTAATTTTGTGCCTCTGGCATCTTGCTGTATGCTCAGCAATATAATACAGTATTAGCAGTTGATGGTCAATGTTCACCAGAACACAGGTTTCAATTTCATTTTAAATATTGGTAACATTACAGTAAGGTAAGTAAGGAGTGGGAACATACTATAGGCCTAAATTATTATTATTATTTACATTTTAAAAATCTTAGGTCACCATCACCACCTCAATTTATTCTGACAATTGCTATGTTCCATTAATCCAGCAGATGTCTCCAGAGACTATGGTTTAAATTTTCCGTCCCTCACCCAACCCCAAAATTAATCCTGCCATAGCTTGCTGGGGCTGATGGGAGTTTTACTCCAGAATATCTGGAGGGCACCAGGTTGGCAAAGGTTGGTTGAGAGATCATTCCTCCATCCTATTAGTTTAACCTCTTACAAGAACTGTGCCATTGTTAATGCCCACTTGCCCATACTCTCAGCAAAACGTGGTCTGCATTTTCTGCATTATTTCTCAAAAAATGGAGGGCCCTCTAATGGATCTGCAGTATTATTCAATCATACAGTAAAGGAGAAAGCAGCAAAACCACAAACCTCTCCAGATAGAAAATGGCTCTGGGGAAGGCACCAGAAATACCCCACCGCTTCTGAAGATTGAGTCATTTGAGGGCACGTTCTCTGCTGGCAGTGTTCTATGTTCCCTCTCTTTTCTTGTGGCACATTGTGGTCTGGATTGGATGCCTTTATTTGTGGGGAGATTTCAACTGGGCGCTCCAGTCTTGTGGAAGAATTTGAAGAGCCATTTGGTCCCCTTTGACTCGTATCAGTTCTATACATTGGAGAAAGTCTTCATTTTCTTCAAATTATGAGCTTGTAGATTTTACAGTGCAGGTCCAGTGGCAGTGAGGTGTGCTTCAAATCGACACCAGTCCTAAAAACACAATCCTGCTCCCAGTTCCCTAGAAAACAAGTTCCAGTGAGATAGCCATGCCTACTGCTAGTATAAAATGCAAGGTGTCCAAAGGGCAGGATCCAGTGTCATGTTCTGCAGGATAGCTATTCCGCAACATGAATTCACATAAGAAAAGTCTGGAGTGTTTTGTTTTTTAACATTAGTTTGATCCCTATACAATAGAGCTTTGGCCTCCTATCACATCAAAGACTGACAGAACGGAACAGCTGCAGTTTCTTCCATCCTGTCCCTCACGCAGTTGGCAGCTTCTCAAGATGCCTGAAGCCCTTCCCTTCTTCTTAGGACTGTGTGGCAGAGGGCAGGCAGCTCTTGGCTGGGAAGCTGCCCACATGGTCAGTTCAGCAATGTCGAAATGGATCCCAACAACACATACCACTGTGCGGTACAGTGTGGTTACTTCAGGCACCCCTGTGAGAGAAAGCATGGCTTCCTGGTTCTGTTCCAAGATCTGCTGGCAGAGGGGCCAAGTATGCCACTTCCCCTTAGACTTTGCAAGGAAGAGGGGGCGGGGAATCCCAGAACCAGGGAATATCTGGAAAAAGATCACAGGGAAGGACAGACAACATACAGGCTACCATCAAGATCCAGGCCTGCCCAAGAGCAAATGAAGCGATGAAAGATCATAGAGAGCAAGGTGGGGGAATGTTTTGGTCTGGTGGGCCAGAACTTTATCTCTCCACACCTCATGGCCATCTTTGATAGGTGGGTGGGACTATCCACCTGCCCACCATCTGACGTATTTGTGACATAAGGGGAGTAGTAAGTGAGGAGTCCTGGCAGGATTGGACTGATCAGCAGAGGGTTCAGTCTTGCTCTCTGTGGTGGGCTGCTTCACCAGCAGAATTGAACTCTACCCCCACCCACCAGCTGACATCACCCACAGATGTCAGCTGATTGAAAGGCTGGCATGGTTTGGGGAAAATGGTATCACGGGTATTATTATTATTACTACTACTACTACTACTACAATTTATTACCCACCCTTCACCTTAAAGTCCCAAGTGAGGTTAAAACAACTAAAACACAATGTTGAAAACAGTTTAAAACAATTTAGATTGGACCGCTTGGTGGGCCAGGCTTGGCCCATGAGCTGGAGGTTCCCCACCTGTGAGACCGATCATTTGAGCTAGAGTGCCGCTTTGCATGTTGTTTGGCTTAGCACAAATGCATGAGCATGCAAGAGATATTGGCTGCTGCGCTCCTCTCCTAATCTTCCCACTGGATTGCTGGTGTGAGCTAAGCCATGGTTTGACTTAGTGTGCCATCCAAACCCAGACTTCTGGTGTGGCTCACTCCAGACAAACAATGAGCCGTAACCAAGGTCTGCTCTTGGGTTTGGTGCTTGTGCGTTGTTTGGAGGAGGAAGGCAGCTCAACGGATGCTGTTTCTTTTCTGGAGACCTGCACCCTTATGGGATTGTGTTAAGCTTTGGTTTGAAGTGTGAACCAGCTCAGTCACAAGATCACTAGCTGGCCTTTGCCATGTCAGCATTTGCTCAGGCCCACCAGTAACATTCCTATAATAGGACTCACCCATATATTTTTTTTAGGGTAGTTGTGAAGATGAATGAGCTAATTTATATAAAGTGCTCCAAACATTCCAAAAGAGCTATATATAAATGTTTATGTCATCATCAGTGAGTCAGAAGACAGCACAGCCTAGATTTACTTAGAAAGAGACCGGATTATATGCCAAATGAGAGGCATCACAACAAAAACTGCAAAATAATGTTAATAGATTATAACAAACGGTCCAGTCTGTAATATTGTTAAAGGTAAAGGGACCCCTGACCATTAGGTCCAGTTGTGACCGACTCTGGGGTTGCGGCGCTCATCTCACTTTATTGGCTGAGGGAGCCGGCGTACAGCTTCTGGGTCATGTGGCCAGCATGACTAAGCTGCTTCTAGCGAACCAGAGTAGCACATGGAAATGCTGTTTACCTTCCCGCTGGAGCGGTACCTATTTATCTACTTGCACTTTGACGTGCTTTCGAACTGCTAAGTTGGCAGGAGCAGGGACTGAGCAACAGGAGCTCACCCCGTCGCGGGGATTCGAACTGCCGACCTTCTGATCGGCAAGTCCTAGGCTCTGTGGTTTAACCCACAGCGCGTAATATTGTACACACCACATTTCTTCTTACACATGTATTATATAATTATCATGTAAAGAATGCAAGAATGGCCTCCATTGAAAAGTGAGATTATGTAAGGCAGTGGTTTTCAACCAGTGTGCCGTGGTACCTGGGGTGCCTTGAATGATGGTCAGGGGTGCTGCAGGTAACATAGAGGGCCTCTGTCCCTCTTTCCTTCCTTCCCTCCTCTGATGCCCTCTTGTTTCCCTGTCTCCCAAAGGTTTGCATGACTGTTTGTTGCAGCAGCCCTGGCTACAAGCTCCCCAGGTGAATGGTGCCTCTGGGGCTAGCCAAGGGGAGCTGGAGTAACTAAGCAAGTGGGTGAGGGAGGCCAACCAGCGCTTCCGTCAGCCCTTGCTGTTGGGAATGGTCAGACAAGTGGGAGACTGGGCAGGCAGGCAGGCAGGCTTCTGGGGCTCAGAGTGCATTTCCTCACAGGGGAGCGACAGAAAGAAGGAATTGGTCAAAGGAGCCGTGGACTCAAAAAGGGTTTAAACCTCTGATGTAAGGGGTGGAAAACCTATGGCCTTCCAGATGTTGTTAGACAGCAACTCCTATCAGCTCCAGCCAGCATGGCCAATGGTCAGGGGTGATGGGAGAGGTGATGCTACAGCATCTGGAGAGCTACAAGTTTATGATCTTGGGCCTGTGAGGTTTGATTTGTGTGACCGACACGCACATTAAGACTCTGTTGTGCACACACACCGGTGTTATAATTGTTACGATTATTTGGCTGTGTCTATCAGGCGCTAAAGAGCTTCCCTATTGCTATTGGTCCCAAAGTGAATACGATCCTGGTGCTATTTTTAAATAAACTGTAATCTATAACCCATTACAAGCATCGGGAGCTTTGCCAAGTGCTTCAAAGCTCTCCCTAAGGTCCTCAGTGAAAACAATAGAGCCTTTTGACAAGAAGAGAGGATATGAATGAGAGGCTCCAAGCTAGGACTGTATTTTGCCTTCCTTAAAAGCCAAGAGGATATTTGGCTTTTTGATCAGAGGAAACTTTTATTTAGGTTTTTTGTTTGTAAGCTTTTTGCATTATTTGTTCAGATGCAAATATTTAGTTATTTGCTGAGAAAGCCACATACACACTATTTCAAAAGGGCCCACAGCTATGTTAGTGTTTTGGGCTCAGATGAAAATATATAATGTCGAGAGACTCCCAAACTAACCAATGGCAAATGCTGACGAGCTGCTGCATTTCATAGATGCTTGACATGTTGGAGAGGGAGACATGTGGATTAGGTCTCTCAACTGAAAATAATGGAAGAGCTGTCATAGGCTGAGGAGATCTGCATGGATTAAGGATTCCTATACCTGTAAGCAATTGCTGCATTGGGCAAGTGATAAGCAGAGCTTGTTTACACCAGCCATGCAGTGCCCAAAGAAGCTAGGTTTCATTGAAATCTGACAAGTGGTCTGATGTTGAATTTA
Source organism: Podarcis filfolensis (assembly GCF_964270895.1). NCBI lineage: Eukaryota > Metazoa > Chordata > Lepidosauria > Squamata > Lacertidae > Podarcis > Podarcis filfolensis. The sequence goes on along the minus strand of NC_139609.1, from coordinate 52,970,417 downwards.
AGTCTCCTTCGCTTAGTCTTAGCCATTTCTAAGGAGCTCAGAGTCTTATCCTCTCAATCACCCCATGAAGCAGGATAGACCAAGAAAAGCCACTGGTCCAAAATCACCTCATGAAATCATTCGTAAGGTCATTCCACAGGGTTGAAGGTCAGGCCCAAATGCATCATTAATGCTAAGTATGGCAAAAAAATATAGGCTTGTTTCCTAGACAGCGTTGGACCTAAGCCTTGAAGTTATGAGGAGCAGCCATCAAGATCCAAACATTAAGTCTGGGCAAGAGGAGGCAAAGCCACCAAAAGCCACCAAAACAGTTCAGCACTGTGGAATGATAGGACAGGGGTTCCCTTGGTAGAGATATACATTTCTAGAAATGCCCCTTTCTTTGGGGTTGATAGAGGAAGGACACCAGCAGGAGGCCAGACTCAGGGCTGCTTCACATATTACACCTGTAGGTTTCTCAGTGTACATCTTTGTGACAACCCTATCATTGTAGGGATGGAAATTGATCTGGTACACATTATAATGTGAACCTACTTACCTGGCGCTTTCTGAACCGTTACCAAACAGAGCTTCCATTAGAAATGAGCGTTCCCCTGAATTTTGCAATGCAGTTCTCCGAAAGGTGCATATTAGTGGAATGTGTGCACAGAATTGCATCATATTATGGGAAATTACTTGCCAAAATGTGTATAATTGGGCTGAATTGTGTACAAAAAAATATGTTTCTTAAGAGACATGAGCGCAAATATGCATACAAATTTTCATATCAACTTATCAAGAGGTGGTGTGTGGCAGCAGGAGTGTTGGTTTGGCTCTGTTGCCACATACTTGCCATGCCTCTCTAAGCAGATAGGACCCACTATGTTGGGAAGCTGTGAGAGCAATAGAGCCGCACCTGTACTACGTCACCAGCCGCTACTACTCCTTAAATAGTTTTAAGACAGTCTGGGGACTCCTGGATATTATTCGAAGGCAAAGGTCCACTTTACTCAAATATGAAGTGGCACGCATGCCGCCTGAAACTGAATCAGCACGGCGAATCTTCATGAAGCACCATGTTGTTCTCGTGTGGCACTTTGCCACACTGGCTGCCAGCCATCACATGACTTCCCCCACACTGACATGAACACCAACATGAGTAACTTCTGACTTTTTGGGGTGGGGTTGGAAATGTGTTTGCCATGACTCCCCTTGGCAAGATCCATCTGCAGCCATTGTGCAGATGCCAAAGGGAATATTTGCTGCTGCTGCTGCTGCTGCTGCTGCTGTTGCTGCTGCTGCTGCTGCTGCTTGCACAGAGAGAACATGGGGACGCTGTTGGAAAGGGAGGTGAAGCGGAGTGAACTTACCTTCTCTAGTGTTGATGTCCGAGGCCTATCTGCTGCCCCCCCTTCCCCACACATCCTTTCTCCTGACCTGGATTGGGCAGCTCAAAAATGGCCATGAGCTGAGTATGAAGAAGGAACAGCTGCTGGGACACTTTTGCTGTCTCAGGAAATCTGACAGCCCTGGGAGCCAGGCTGGTGGCTAATTTTAAACTCGTGCTCGGTGTATTTGTGTCTGTGGGAGTGCAATTTCCAGCCCCGCCGCAGCCCACACTTGCACCGAGCTGAAAAGGGACCCAGAGGGGGCTTCAGCCTCCCTTGGACTAAGGAAGGGGGCTTGGCTGTGGGGCAAAGGCGAAGAAGAAGAAGAGGAGGGAGCCCAGTAAGCCAAGCCTGGCTGGAGTAGGCATCTAGCGGGGGAAGAGTCACCATGGAGCCCACTTCTGGCCAGGACGACAGCCAGAAGAAAAAGCAACAGAAGGAAAAGGCCAAGAAAGCAGCTCTGGAGCTTCCCCCCAGGCCTCTCCGCTCTCTATTCTGCCTCACCCTCCAGAACCCAGTGCGCAAGGCCTGCATCGCCATTGTGGAATGGAAGTATCCTTTGAGGAAAGCGGCGGTGGGGTTGTCTCTGAGCTGGAGCCCAGCAGCAGCCATGCGTAGAGAGCGGTTGCTGATATCTGGAGGAAGGGCTGGGAGATATTTGCTAGCGCTGAAACCCTCTTGTAAACCTCTAAGCTCTACCTAGCAGCTGTTGCTTTTTATGTCCGCCTTAAGAAGAGCTCGAAAGCAACTGATCTTGGCATTTATCTCTGTCACAGAAAGGCTCTCGGTGGGGGTGGTGCAGGAAAGAACTCAAGGGGGAAAGCAATGGTTCTGGTCTGTATTGCCAAGTGGATGTGTGTCTGTGAGTGTAAACCAAGAGCTTTTCTACTAACACAGTCCTGGCCCCTGACTATTAGAAATATACAGTCCTGGAATCATTTATCTAACACAGTCATGGATGCAAATAATTGTATGGGTTTCAAAACAGAACTGGGGAGGCTTATGATGGTTCTTTCATCTGGATCCTCAACTGGAGTACTATGAGTTCAGGAACAGCCTCCCCTCCCCATCTTGTATTTTTAAGTATTTGACAGCTGAAGTCAATGAGTGTTAAGCAGGAAAGTCCTCTGCTCAAAGACCACTGATAATGTCTCTGATATTTCTGGACAGGCTAGTTTTGCTTCAGGCACAGGATCTAACAGCTCCACATATTTGATGTTAGGAAAGAATTTTCCCCAAGTCAGACTGGCTATTAACCTTGTGAGGATTTTTTCTTTTCTTTTCTTTTCTTTTCTTTTCTTTTCTTTTCTCTTCTCTTCTCTTCTCTTCTCTTCTCTTCTCTTCTCTTCTCTTCTCTTCTCTTTCCCGTATCTTGATAGTGTGCAAATTGACTCATTTGCTTGAGCCTTCTGAATTGTTTTACCAATCTGTTTCTCGAATGGCATAGACATCTCTGCTTTGTGGTTGCTTATTCTCTCCTGCTCTCTGCTTGTGACACACTATAACTTGGGATGATGAAGATTAGCTTTAAGGAACAAATCACTAACCTGGTGGCAGCAAGCAGTTGAGAAGTGCATTCTCAGCAGCAGATTAAAGCCATTCCTGCAAGAATGTGTTTTAGATCAGTAGTGTGGGCAAGAATGACATGAGGACAGTGTTGTGTGAACAGCACCTGCATCCAGCACTGAATGTGCATTATCACATAGTGTGTACATGCCCAATGTGTAATGCTAGGTAATAGTTTTAGTAGTAAGAAAAGCATGAAGTTAATAGGACACTGATTTGGACACTTTTACAAGGGAGTGGACATTTGCAGGGGCTTGATTAAGGTAGTAGGAATGTCAATGCAGGAAGATGCTCTGAATTGCCTGGAATGAATCAGTGAGTGTGTTCTAACATGCCGGAGTACACACAACACTCAAATCTCCATTTCTTCCATCACCACAGCTGCTCTTTGCTTTCCACCCACCAGTTGTTACGCCTCATCTCCATTGCTAACCTCATCTTGAAATGTGTTTGAGTATTGTGCACATTGTACTGAATTTGTACATAATATTAAGGTTCAGTTGCTATCTTTACCTATTTGGTTGGTACAGCATCACCTCTCTTAAACTTAGATCCTTCTCCTAAGTACATTCCTTGGTCCTGGCAAATGAAATTCTGAGCATGTTAAAATTTGGGACTGGAAGTGTGTTGAATTGAAATTGAGCACTTATACAGTGAAAATATGCTTTCTGGTTGCATGGAAATGTTTATTTTGGTGTTTCATATTTCATTGTTACTTTGCCAAGGAATAGAAGTTTCTCTCTCTCTCTGCATTCCCTCCTACAAACCATTTGTTCACTTAGCACAACAGAAGTTTGTATTTCTTCTTGTGTTAAAGTGTACGCTGTTGCATAATAGGGATGCGACATAGCTCCATAGGAGAACATCTCATTTGCATGCAGAACATCCCTGGCTCTGGCATCTGCATGTAGGCCTGGGAGAGAGCTTGGCTGACGAACAGAATGCATTCCGGGAGTTCATTTGACTCCCAGAACCATTCGAAAACCAAGGTGCGGCTTCTGATTGGCTGCAGGAGCTTCCTGCCAATTGGAAGCCACAGAAGCCATGCTGGGTGTTCAGCTTCCAAAAATCATTCGAAAACTGGAACACTCACTTCCAGTTTTTGATTGTTCGGCAGATGAAACATTCGGCAACTAAGCCGTTCGTCAACCAAGGTACGACTGGACTGGAGAGCCACTGCCAGTCAGTGTTGGTATACTGAGCTAGATGAAGCAATAGTCTGACTCTGTATAAGGCCGCTTCATGTGCTCTCCCCTTCTTTCTCTCACTTTCTTTCTTTTCCTTTCTCAAAGCTCCATTTTGTGTGGTGTTGAACCTTTTAATCATAACCACAAAACAGCCAAACCCAAGAACGTAGGAGTAGACTAACCTTTACTGCATATGCTGAACTCTACTAATAATTAATGGCAATACACAGTGGACCCCAATTTTTAGGTTTTCAGGGATTCTCCAGGTAGTATCATTGTTTCTTTCCTTGGATGGATGGTTGCTTCTATTTCCCGCACATCCTTATGTAATAACAGCTTCAATGGCTATGAAAACATGGTGTCCACTGTGACCATTACCGCATGCTTTACATTATAACACAATTCATACTCCTAGTGCTAAAGATCCCTTGATTCTTCAGAATCAAAATAGCAGCAGCAGTAGAAGAGTCATATAATATAGAAAGTCCCACTGCTGCATATGGAGAGTCTCCCCACCGCGGTCCTTTTTATTGCCCATTCTTGAGCATTTATTGTGCTTGCAATGGTATCGTGTGTGTGTGTGTGTGTGTGTGTGTGTGTGTGTGCTGGGGCTATACATGATTCTGCTTTCAATACTGTTTATACCTACAAATGTTTCAGGGTGGCCATACTGCTTCATTTCCAAGGTCCCATAATTTCCTGCATAAATCGTATAGCTTTTATACCACAGATATTCCAGGTTTGTTCTTGTTTTTCGGTCCCTTTCGTTGCTCCATAGTGCAAGAGTGCCCCACCAGATAGAAATGATGTGATAACAGTGGGGAAGCACTGCAGAATAACTAATAAAGCAGAATTATGTCTGGATAGTCCCATATAAACCCACTACTAATGCGCCATTATTGCATCAATGACAAGTTGCACGATACACCCACAAAACATTTTAAATATGTTTATCTAAAGTGTACTTACGGGATGTGAGTGGCTCTGTGGGTTAAACCACAGAGCCTAGGGCTTGCCGATCAGAAGGTCGGCGGTTCGAATCCCCACGACGGGGTGAGCTCCCATTGCTCGGTCCCTGCTCCTGCCAACCTAGCAGTTCGAAAGCACATCAAAGTGCAAGTAGATAAATAGGTACCGCTCTGGTGGGAAGATAAACGGCGTTTCCGTGCGCTGCTCTGGTTCATCAGAAGCGGCTTAGTCATGCTGGCCACATGACCCAGAAGCTGTATGCCGGCTCCCTCGGCCAATAAAGCGAGATGAGTGCCGCAACCCCAGAGTTGTCCATGACTGGGCCTAATGGTCAGGGGTCCCTTGACCTTTACCTTTAAAGTCTACTTATTAAGTAAAGCATCTTCCTGCTCCTCATCTCTGCTGAAGCCTGAATGCAAGGTGGTGGTGGTGGTGGTGGTAGTAGTAGTAGACGACCCCCAAACACTTAGGGTATAATCCCATGGCACCTGTAAGGGTGCCCCAGGGGCCATGGGATAGATTAGGCCTGCTCCTCTAATGTTGGAGACAGAATTCTGATATTGGATCCTCTCTCCCTCTGGTTGCCAGATCTTCCAATGAATTGGGCCCAGTTTACATCAGAGCTCAATGTCTGTTGGGCCCCAAAGGGTGTGTGCTGGTTAGCAGTTCGGATGTAGAGGATCCAAATAAACAACAACAACAACATATTTATACCCCACCCATCTGGCTGGGTTTCCCCAGCCACTCTGGCTCCCAACAGAATTAAAAGCACAATAGAACATCAAGCATTAAAAATGTTCCTAAACAGGGCTGCCTTCAGATGCCTTCTAAAAGTCAGATAGTTGTTCATTTCCTTGACATCTGATGGGAGGGCGTTCCACAGAGAGGGTGCCACTACTGAGAAGGCCCTCTGTATGTAAACTAGGAATGGGCAAAGCATCGAAGGAGAATTCTACTGCAAAATGTATATGCCTTTTCCAGGGCCATCCCAGTTCCAAAACATGTCTTCAAATTGGGGGGAAACGTTGTCACACTCCTGAACATGAGTTAATCTCTACCTCCCTTTTGCCTCCAAGTATGTCCAGTAAAGTTTGGGTTCTTGTTTTCAAATCAAAGCCCAGAAGTGGATGGAGGATTCCCCACCCATGCTTCCACTCTGCTGGCAGAGCACAGGATAAAGTGGTTGAACTGCCTTCATATTTCACCACCACCTCATGATTGCAGCCTTAATAGCTGATGCACGACCGTTTCTTATCATCATAGCCACCATAGTTGTCTCCTCTCAGCGGTGCAGCTAGGTGATTTCACATCCTGGGCATAATGGTCTTGGGAGTGGGGAGGGGCTTTAGGTGATCCTACGTATTGCTTCAGATGTGAAGCACACAGGTAAAATTCACCTTCTATTCCACACCCTCCAACATTTGTCGGATGAAAATAGGGCCATCCCATTCTGTAATGATAATTTCGCTTTTTATACCCCACACATCTTATTGGGCTGCTCCAACCACTCTGGACAGCTTCCAACATACATAGAAACATAATAAAACATGAAACATTACAAAAACTTCCCTATACAGGATCGCCTTCAGATGGCACGGGGGTCAGATAACTCCATACCCTCCAACATTTCTCCAGGGAACATAGGGACATCCTAAGGAAAAGTGGGACATTCTGAGATCAAATCAGAAACCAGGACAGCTTCTCTAAATTAGGGATGTCCCTGGAAAATTGGGACACTTGGAGGGGCTGCTATTCCCACACCACCAGTCCATCTTTATGACTGTTTCTGTGTTTCTGATATGTTAAAGCAACAAACAAACAACAGTTTTCCAGACCTGGCAAGGAGGGGAAAGGATAAATGCTCTGAGCGCGTACAGTTTTGCATTTAAAAAAAGTTTTGCATTTTAAATACAGTAGTACCTCGGGTTACATACGCTTCAGGTTACATACGCTTCAGGTTACACACTCCGCTAACCCAGAAATAGTGCTTCAGGTTAAGAACTTTGCTTCAGGATAAGAACAGAAATCGGGCTCCGGTGGTGCGGCGGCAGCAGGAGGCCCCATTAGCTAAAGTGGTGCTTCAGGTTAAGAACAGTTTCAGGTTAAGTACGGACCTCCGGAACGAATTAAGTACTTAACCCGAGGTACCACTGTACACGCAGGTTGATTCCCAATAACTCCTTGTTGTTCTACTTCAACCACCAAGCCTCACCTTACCTCGCTTTCTCATGGCATTGAAGTCTGGGTTTGTTCCATTAGCTGCCTTTTGTACCTACCCTTTGTACAAATACAAACTGCAGCATGCTGGGACTAGTATAACTTTGAAGGTGAGAGGATTGAGTGGGTTCTTATGCCTCTGGGGTATAGGGGAGGGAGAAGAAATATTTTCTCATTGGGAAGGTCAAGGGATCGATCACCACAAACAGGGAAGAAGATCCACACACACACACACAGAAAGAGAGAGAGAGAGAGAGGCGGACAGAGGGAGAGCTTGCATCAAGTGACATTTAATACACATCTCCAACAACCTTACATGCCCTCAGAACTACTCTGGGCACCTTGTAAACTGTACTGCACCCAGAAAATAATCAATCATGGCTAGATACAGTCTGGATGATTCTGTCCATTTTGGTTTCTCTCAGTTTCTCATTTTTCTCATTTTTCAGTTCTCCACATTTTTGCATCAGTTTGTGATTTATTTTTTTAAAAAAGGTCCTTTTAAAAAACCACCTGCATTTTAATGCAAATTTCTCCTAATATGCACATTTTTGTACGCCATTTTACATGCCAAATACACATTTTGTTATTTTCACTAATATATGCATTTTTGTGCCTATTTTACCCTAGTACATGGATTTTTGTACACATTACTTGGCTGTAGAATTGCATGGCTAATTTCAAAGAAGTGTGAATTTCAAAGGATGGTTGTGGTTCATTTCACACATTATTTCTGAGCGTGTATATTAGGTAGGTTCACCTTTAAATGTTAACTGAATTTAATTTCCCTCCCATCCCTTTTTTGTGATGTTGCTGTTTTCAGCAGAACTGGGAAAATATTTTTGCAAAACATTGCCTTACTAGTACCTAAGATTCCAGCACACCTGTGGCTGCATTCTATGATATCTGACATGCTTGGTGTTCTAAGACACCTGGAACTTAGTGGGACAATGTGATGTGTAATTTTAAAGGGTGTATATTTAAGCACCAGAAAGAGATGAGATTTTACATAAAATAATTATTAAGACCAGCACCATAAGGATCATTCTTTCTTAACATCTTCTGGCTCAGTCTTCTCATCTGCGATGGCCTTTCCCAATCCTCTTTAATTAACATTTGATATTAACACAAATGCCCTCTAAGTGGTTTTTAACTATTCTGGGTCATGCTGCAATATTAAGTGACCAGATTTTCTTTAGCAAGCATCCACAGACCTTTCGAGACCATCATCCTGCTGACCATTTTTGCCAATTGCATTGCACTGGCGATCTACGTGCCCATGCCTGAAGATGACACCAACAAAGCGAATACAAGACTGGTAAGAAATTCGTATTATTATTTCTGTTTGCTATTGTTCTCTCGAAGTGCTTCACTCCCTGGCTCGAGCCATTACTTATTTTCAGTGTCTGACGCTTCAAGCTACCTTCATAGTAATTGCTCAGACAGGCACCATTAGAAAGATCATCCCCTGTCCCTAAAATTTAATGTACAAAATCTCAAACCTCAAGCTACTGTATGACCTGAATCACTTGTTTTGTGCATAGATATATTTGGTCAACTGCATCTTGGGACAATAGCTGGGGGAAAGGAAGTGTACCACATTCTTGCCATTTTTCTGTCCATTGGAAGTTTCACATGGCCATTTCTAATCAGAGTGTGGGGATACAATTCTTTTCTCTGCCCAATCATTTTCAAAATTTTGTCTACAAGCATAAAAATAGTTTCACCTTACTGTTCAAGAATGGGATGCTTTGGAATTCCTCTTATTCCATAACAATGTCACATCCAAAATATATTCTTTGTCTTTTCCCTGCATTTCTTCAAAATGCATTTTGGAGAGGTGACCTCCATGGTTTCACTGGTAAGAAGGAAAATTTCCCTTTATGTTCAGGGATGGATCATCTGGGATACAACTGCATATGGCTGAAGACTTTTATCCCTTTGTTACCAGGCGCTATGTGAATGCCAAATCCCCATATTTTCAGAAGCATGTCTGAAAGAGAAAGTTGATCCATAGCAAGCCCAGTCCATTATACTCTTAGCTTGCTTCTTCTGTAATGTTGAATATTGTGATAGTTGACAATCATCAAGCAGAACATGGGAACGGGGAGAGAGAGAGAATGAGAATGAAAGAATGTATTAGTTGCACACACTGATGCATAATTTAGTTGCATAAAGGATAGACAGATTCAAAGACCTATTCTTTGTGGGTGAGGGGGGAAAGACATTTTAAAGGATATTTGCTGTTTTTACTTTTGATACTTTGTAATTACTAGTGAAATAGGTACTCCAGAGGAATAATTTTATGTGGTCTGCAACATTTGTGTGTAAGAGACTGCTTGCACCCTTCCTAAATGCTGTGTCTAGTTGCATAAGGAAAATATGAATTTGCTGTTAATATTTAACAATTTTGTGTACTGATTCTGTACAATAACACCCCCCCCATAAAATATCAAAAAGAGAGAAATAATTCAGCCTCTTCAGGGCATGTTCTAAAGGAATTTGCTTCAGTATTCTGGCTAACATTTGCTTCCCAGCTGTGGAATGTCTTCCTAAATAACTGGAATTGCTAAACGACATCTAACATAGAGCTGCTGTTTCACAGAAAGATACAAGACAAGGAAATGCTGAGCAGACTGTCCCAGTGACCAACCCTGCTGCATTTGTCAGACTTCCCCATGCTCTTCAAGCTATTAAAGGCAAAGGAGACCTGTCCAAGTTGCATGCTAACATCCCCCCCCCCCCCATCACTCAGACATGAGAGCCCAGTTAGAACCCACTGAGTTACTAAACAGGAACCATGTGCTAGTTGGAATTTAGTAGTTCTATTGTAAGAAGCTGTTTCAAATTGTGAACTGTGTGTTTGCAGAACTGCCAATTAGTATGGAGGATAAGTGAGGGGGGCCTTCAGGGATGGTCCTACTATTGGGCAGAGTGAGTAACCTGCCTCAGGTGGCACATTTGCAGCCCCCAGCTATTCCTCCTGGGCCACTTACCCTTACTAATTTCAGCCTTTTGTCCCATGGCATCTCCTGGGTGTCCTGAACTAGCCTAATAGCTCAAGTACTGTAGGGAGTGCTGTCCCATCACCAGTGTTTATTTGGCTTCTGTATGTGGAGTGGGGAGCAGGTGTCATCTCAGGAAGCAAAATGTCTAGGACTGGCCTTGGGGGCCTTTAATGGACTCCACAAATCCTACCCTTGCCTCTCCCCAATTTTACCCAGATTATGCCCACCCATCCTCCATAGCCTTCTAAAACCAAGAGGACCATCGAAAAACATAAGGACCTTCTCCACCCCCTTGTCATTCAAACCCTGGAACCAGCCTTGCCTGTATGTTAAGAGACACTTGAAAGGGTCTTGTTTTGGGAATGAGTGCAAAATATATAAAGAAAGAATAACTCTAGGTAACTTCAGTCTGCTTCATTCTGAAACATGCAAAGCCTGACAGGGAAGGGGCCCTGGCAACCCTGAGGGGAGTTTAGGGTGACGGACAGTTGCAGCTGTGAGGGAGAAGAAGGCAACAGCAGCCTCTGATATGAATGCTGGGACAAGGAAAGTACAACCACAGTAACTATTCTAGGCTGTGACAGGCAAAGGTAACCATGCCAACAATCAGGTCAAGAAGGATGGACCAGGCTTTAAAGCTGGTCTGCAGCTTCTTTGCCCCAGTTTCCTTCTGTCTTTACCTTTGCCATCTCCCATGCCATAAAGTGCTGGCAGGGATGCAGAGTTGTTCAATGGAGTGCTGGTCCAGGGACACTCCACATGGGAGAGAATCCATTGGTCCCCCTATAAAAACACAAAACCAGATTAATATTGCTTCTGTTTGAGAGCCAAAGCAAAAGGGATGCTGAGGAAGGGAGCCAAGTCATATTATCTCCAAGGCTTAGCAGAGAGATGAGGAGCAGATTTGCCCTTACCTTTGGGGCAATTAACCCCCCCCCCCCAAAAAGAGAGAGAGGGCTGTGACAGAAAAGTTTGTTTTGCTGGGCAGGTTGGGTCACTAAGTGTTTACTTTTTCTTTTTCCCTGCCAGCAAATGGTGAACAAACGGCATCTTATGATTGGCGGGGTTCCAGGAGGGGGAGTTGAAAAGGAGAGGATTTGGAGAGACAGTCTATTAATTGGGATAGAAGTTGAGAGATAGGTTGGGAGATAAGGAGTGAGAGGAGAGAGAGTTGGTTCTGTGTAGAAACATCCACTCTGAGGAATATATCACAAGCTAGAGAAAGGAGTCTCTGATCTTAGTGTGAAGGACAGTGTGTGGTGTCCTGTAAGAGAAATTAGGCCAGGAGTTAACTGGGAGGCTGAGGCTGAGCCAGGAGAAGTAGAAGCTGTGAGAATACAGTCTACTTAAGACTCATTGCAGTCAGGAGGGGAGAAATACTTCTACAATAAGAGAGGACTCCTAAACCAGTTAAGAGGGGTGTGGTGATCCCTTGGGTCCGTTACTTAGAGTACCTCAGGAGTAGGGTTGTCAAAGGGGTGTGTAAATGACAGAAAATACCACCTTGTTTAAGAACCAAAGTATTAAGCAGCAAAAGCTGTGCAACAACAGAGAAAGAACTGAAGTGAAATAACATTATAAACTGAAGTATCCTATGTTTTACCCACTTTGTGTCATGAACTTCCTATGTTTAATAAAATATTTATTGTTTATTTGATCAAATCCTGCCTAAGACTCCAAATTATTAAGTTTTCCCTCACACAAGTCCCCCACAAGATAATCTGGGGTAGTTTGTAGGAATTCGGGTAATTGGTGAGGTGGGTGCACTATATTTAAGTGAGGGCAGGCCCAACAGCGCCAGGGAGAAAAGTGCTGTCGTGGCATCGCAAGGGCCAGCCGTTATTTATCCCCCTGAGGGGATGGCAACCCTAAAAGAATGACTGGCTGAAAATATGGTATCCACTTCCATGAAAAATCTGTCAGCATGAATCCATCTTGTACAGATTGTAGCAAAATGGGGAAATCTGATCTTTATTGCTAAATGGGAGCAATCGTGAATTGGGTTTCCTGTAGATTCGCATTTGCTCCAATTCAGTGCTAAAGGGCAGGTTTTCCTGGAGGAAAGCTGTGAGGCAACCAGAAAACCGCTCAAACCCATGTCTAGAAAGCACAGGACAAGTGTTAAGTATGGACGAGCCCTTAGTGGGACATTAAGTTTAAGTCGATTTCAATGGGTCTATTCTGAGTTAAACTTAGTTGAATACCACCCAGCATCTTAGTTGAGCTTTCTAGATAATATTGGCTACTCTTACATTTCAAAGAGTCTGGCGATACCCTAAAAATTAACAAATGTATTATGGCATTAGCTATCCGGTTCACTCATTACAATCCGGTTCATCAGATGTATAAAGTGGATGAATGAATGCATTTGACAATGTGGGCAAACTTACAGCATTGTAGATTTGTTAGCCTGTCAGGGACTGCAATATTTCTGTTGTTTTTGCTGCAACAGACTAACATGGCTACCCCCTGGAAACTATTTCATAACAAGACTTATTCAGCTTTAAATTAAGATCAAGGCACAGTAGTATGCATGCTGATTGGATTTACACTCTATCAGCATGCTTTTGGGTGAAAAGTTCTCAGTAATTGGTTAACATGCATATTTGTAATTACCCCCACGTCAATTATATGGCTGTGTAATTGGCATCACATTGTATGCAACACGTTACTTAGCATTTGATGAATAAGGAAGCTGTAGAATTATAAAAGGCCCACAATCTTATTTAGTCCCCAAAAGGCCAAAGCTTATTTTACAATGGATCATTGTAAAGACCCTTTGATGTACATAAAACACACTCACACTCCAACATCCCTCTGATGAAAACCAGGACACATGCTTTTGATGCCGTGCTGCCACGTAAGTCAACTAGCTCATGTGAGAGCGCAACACCACTGCAGGCGCCAGTTCATTCTCTTCCCTTAGCTCGGTGGCGGCACTGGAGGGGCTGGTAGTGGAAATGGGACATTCTAGGATCAAATCAGAAGCCAGGATGACTTCTGTAATTCTGGGATGTCGTGGGACAATCAGAGCACTTGAAAGATATGTTTAAAAGTTTGTTGATAAAAGGGATGTTGCATTTGGGATTGTTCCTTCATCTTGATCTAGGGGGAAAGCAACGGCCATTTGTGTTTTCCTGTATCAGTGGTGGGGAACCATTTTCTGCACTGTCTTCTGCGCACTCTTCTGAGGGCTACATGCCAATGATACAGGGGTCAGAGGTGAAAGCAGACAGAACAATGAATGTAAAGTTTACCTTTGTGCAGTAGGCTGCTTTCTATCCCTCTCAATCCTCCATCCAGACAAGCAAGAGGCGCTAACAGACTTTAAGGACATAATACTATGGAGGCAAAAATACTTGGGGTGCAAAGCAAGGCCAGCGAGAGGTGTGGCTGGGGGGAGTCCTGAGGGCCAAATAGAGTGACCTGGTGGTTGCATGTGGCCCTCAGGCCTGAGCTTCCCTATCCCAGTTTTTTTTAAAGGAAACAGGAACCAAGGTATACTTGATAGTGTGGAAGGTTGTATAAAAGGAAGAGGAAATGCCACTGTGACCCAAACAATACCTGGAAAATTATGGATTTAAGATGCAACTGCTCCAATGAATTTTGAGATAGCGCAGAGCTGTTGTGGCCGAAATGTGTTGGCTGATGGGAGTTGTGGTCCAAAGTATTGCAGGGAAGGGAACTAGAGTGTGGTGATCTGTTTGAGACTGTAATCTATATCACTAATCTTGCCCATCTTCCCTCTCCCGTTCTCTGTCTTGCAGGAGAAGCTAGAATACTTCTTTCTCACAGTATTTGCCATTGAGGCACTGCTAAAGATAATTGCCTATGGATTTTTATTCCATGCAGACGCCTACCTCCGAAATGGCTGGAATGTGCTGGATTTCACCATAGTATTTTTGGGGTAAAGGAGCTCAGTTTTATTTCTTTCTGTGTGTATGTCTAGATTTCGTTAGAAATTTATGTTAAACATATTCAAATAAATGCTAAAAGTAGATTAACAGTATAATCCTATATATATGTCTTCTCAGAAGTAAGTCTCATTGACTTTAGTGGGACTTACTCCCTGGCAGTGCTTTTTTCCCTTTAAAAAAACAACGTGTTTAGGGATACTCTCATTTTGACTCAAGAAAATCACCATTTTATAGTTCAAATCAGGGAAAATAAATACAGTAAATGGACAAAAGTACAAAGATTCGCAAAATGTTTAGGGGCATGCGCACCCCTGCGTACCCCCAGAAAAAAAGCACTGCTCCCTGGTAAGCATTTATAGGATTGCAATATAATGGGGCTTGCTTCTGGGTAGGCATTTTGAGGATTGCAAAGTTTTAGCTTTTTTCCTTTTTAGAGTTTTAAACGTTGTAGAAAATGCATTAAAATAAATACACGTTTACAAATAAAAGTAGCAAAGTATGGTATGAGGCATATGAGGCTACCACTTGCTGAACCTTATGATTCAGCTGTGAGACCAACCAGGCACTCCAGCTTAGAGCAGAGCCGGACTTTTAACCCAGAATATACAGTTTTGCCTGCGCAGTTCCTAATCAGTGTGCTGCAGAGAAGCGAGGTGATGAAGTTAGTATTTTTCTGCATCACCCAGTTAATATAGCACAGAAATGCAGTGAGGTTCAACCATGATACATATTGGCCTATACTGCCCTTGCTTCATGCGGTTGCCGATGTGGCGAGCTGTTTTTGTGCAGCGCCCCACAGTGTGCAAATCAAGCTATTTTTTATTTTATTTTATTTTTGTCATTCTACCGCAGAGCTTTCCCACTGGACTCAATCTACCGTATGTGGAGTGATTTAAGAGTAGCCTCCATGCAACAGCTGCAACATGCACACTGTGGCTGCAGAAGCCATAGGAACCAAGCTTCCTTTCCTCCTGGGAACATAGTGGGGAGGTGTTTAAAAACTTTCCCTTTCATTCGTTATTTGACTCTTGCTGCATCTGCATAGTTCCCACCATACTCCTGTCCCTTGTTCACCATTTTCTTTGTCCATTGTCTTGTAGAGTCTTCACAGTGATCCTGGAGAGAGTCAGCGTAATAGAAAGCGCCCTTCTCAGTGGGCAGGGCGGCTTTGATGTCAAAGCCCTGAGAGCCTTTCGGGTGCTGCGGCCTCTACGCCTGGTGTCAGGAGTACCAAGTGGGTGAAATGTCCTTTGGGTTAGATGAGTGGATGCAGGCAGAAGGCTAGAACAATGATGACTGGACACAACTCCCTTAAGCCAGGGGTAGCCAGATATCTTCCAGATATCATTGGACTGCAGCCATCACTGAGGCTGACTGGAGTTGGAATCTAACAACATCCAGAGAGCACCCCATTGACTACCCATGACTCCATTGATCAGAGAAATAAGAAATAAAAATAGATTATCTTCTTATGTTAAATTGTTTGGGGTGAGGAGCAGGAAACTGTAACAGGGTATGCCAAGTAACTAGAACAGGTGACATCTGCAGGTTGGCCTTCAAAGAGTTTGAGAAGTATTTAATCACATCCAAACACTCATGGGGGCAGTGAGGTAGCCTTGGAAGAGAGAGCAGATATGGCCAACCAAAACAATAATTGAGTCTAGGTAACTGACAAACACTAAAGACTCAATTTGTTAATTCATGGAGAACATTGACTACGATGGCAAGAACTTCTGTGTTATTTGCTTCACCAAAAGGAAGGCTGTGGCTCAGTTGTAGAATACATGCTTTGAATGCCAAGGTTCAATCTCTGGTACCTCTGTGAAGGTCTAGGAAAGATTCCTCTCTGAAAAACCTGAAGAGCTGCTGCCACCCAGTGTTGACAATACTGTTTAACCAATTCACTGATGAACCAATAGCCTGATTCAAAATAATGCAGTTTGCCTGTGACACTAACTTTGTGCACATTATTTGACTTCAGCTAAAATTGAATGGGAGGCTCTTCCTCATCTTCAAGAGCAGCAGCACCATGAGTCTGACTTTAGTCTCTGCTTCCTCCTGAAAGAAAAGAGCAGCCTTGTTGCTACAGAAAGGGTATAGCAGTAAGAAGCTTCTCCCAGGTAGGGCCAGTCCTACCATGAGGCAAAGCAAGGATTCTGCCTCAGATGGCAGGTGCTGATGGGGCAGTGGCAGTGAGGTGTCGAAGGATACAGCTGTTTGTGCCATATGCCATAACCTGTGCCCAGTGCTGTCAGGATGCTGTCAGCATCTCCTGGCTGGTTGCCCAGGAAAGTATAAAGACAAAGGAAAAGTTTCTTACTTTCCTTTTTTATTTCAATCTGTACAGAGAGAGGCTATAGAACCCAGCCTCTTGGATAATGGCATTGTCCCTAGTGAATCTCCACCCCACCGTCTCCCCCACTACCTCATTCGTCATTCTCATTGTCTCCTCTATGGGTGCTGCTACGTGCCTTCTGTCTTTGAGCTCTTTGCTCTCCTACTTTTAAGGCTCGCCGGGTTCTGGGAGATGGAGGGTCTGGAATGCTTTCCAATGACAACGTGTCAGCTGGGTGTTGTTCTGGCCAGTGGTGGAGCTTCATGCTCCTGCACCAGGGGGGCGGAGAGCAGGGGGGGCAGGGCTGGTGCACATCCCAGGGCGTGGCGTGCTGCCTGCAGGGACGTGGCACGCGTCCTAGGGGCATGACATGCCACCTGCAGAGGCGTGGTGCACATCCTGGGGGCGTGGCATGCCACCTGCGGGGGTGTGGTGCCCAGCGTGGGCGGGGGGCAGCCGCGATGGCACCCCACTGGGATTGCGCTGCCGGGCACGGTGCACTCCTCCCCCACTTCTCTTCCTGGCTCTCCCATGATTTTCCAGCTTTCCCCCTCATCTCCCTCTGAGCTGCGACCTCCCTCAACCCCCTGTTGTAAATCTATCCTGTCTTCCTCTTCCTCCTCACTGGAAGGGTCAGGATAGGAAGGCGGTCTTCACCATTCCTCCTCTGCCCAGTCCCTGACAAGTGCCTACTAATAAATCCCCCAAGTGTGGTGGAAGTTTCTGCCCCATGACCAGTGCTGAAGGAAGATTCAACTACCCATCCAGCTGTAAAACTGGGGAAAACTGAAAAATAGCACAAGCCCTGCCCCCCGATGTGTTTGTTGCTATGTTCATAGCACCACTGTTTATTTATTGCACAGTCTTGTAGAAGTCACCACATCTCCCTTATGAAATGCAGGTCATGAGGTTAGAAGGTTAAATTGTAGATGGGATCATATGACAGTATATGGCAGCAACTGGAAAGCAGAAAGATGTAGTGAAACGGTGGGAAACTTATGGCCCTTCGGATGCTGTTGGACTCCAACTCCCACCATTCCTCACCACTGGTCATGCTAGTTTAGCTGATGGGAGCTGGAGTCTAACAGCATCTGGAGGACCACAGGTTCCCCATCTCCAATGCAGTCAATAGAATAAAGATGGTGTGAACAGCTGGCTCTCTTCCTTCCTGTTACAGGTCTGCAAGTGGTACTGAACTCAATCGTCAAGGCTACGTTGCCCCTGATCCACATTGCTGTGCTTGTTGTCTTCATGCTCGTCATCTACGCCATTATGGGGCAGGAGCTCTTCAAGGGCAAAATGCACAAGACCTGCTACTACAATGGAACAGGTAGAGGATGCAGTTGATCTGCTCATAATTTATAAAGCTGCAAGGAGGGGTCTGGGGCATCACCTTGAACTACATCTATGAGGCAAAATATCTGCCTTTTGTGATCTTGCATAAACAGGAAGTAGATGCAAACGAGAAGCCTGCTGCATCCTCTGAAACTGCTTCCATTGGAACTAGGGAAAGGGGTACATGCTAAAATAGACAGATAACAGTGAGCACAAGCTACCCTGACAGAGCCTCACATTTGTCCCTTTGTTTCCTTCCTTAGATATCATTGCAACCGTGAAAAATGAAAAACCATCTCCATGTACAAATTCAGGCCATGGGCGCCGCTGCACTATTCCTGGTTCAGAATGCAGGGGCTATTGGCCAGGACCCAACTATGGCATCACCCACTTTGATAACTTTGGGTTTTCTATGCTGACTGTCTACCAGTGTATCTCCATGGAAAGCTGGACTGAAGTCCTCTACTGGGTAGGCTAAGCTTTGGGCGGGAAGGGAGGAAGATAATGTAGGGCTCTTTTGCATAATGTAAGGGATGAGGAACTATGGGCATGTAGTCATGTCATTTCCCGGGTAGTGGACTCACTCACTACAGAATGACACTGTTGTTTCAGTGAATCGGTCACCCCACATGCAGAGCATTCCGCTAGTTAGGGCACCTGTCTGCACAGGCTAGACATCAAGTTCTAGAAGATCCTTAACGTGTGGGCTCCAGTTCGAGGAGTCCCCAAAAGTATAAGATATTTGGAACCTCATAAACATTCACTTAGTGTGAGCAACATACCTACCTTTGAAATTAGCACCAACTCAAACAAGAAATAATTTGTCAAAACAGATACTGCAGGAAATCTAGGAGGGGTCCACATCCTCACCTTTAGTTTACCCACCAGGTCTCCCAGGTTTTTGTTTTTGTTTGTTTTTGTTTAGTGGAAAAGAAGGTATGATGGATGAGTCATGGTCTACTCCCAGATTTGTCATGGCTGTTTCTCCAGCCCTTTCCCCAGAGAGTAGAAGATTTCCAGAGTGTCATGTATATGGGACCACCTTACAAATCATTATCATCACATTTCTGTTCTGCCTTAGGTAAATGATGCCATTGGGAATGAATGGCCCTGGATCTACTTTGTCAGCCTCATCTTACTTGGGTCGTTTTTTATCCTTAATCTGATCCTGGGTGTGCTCAGTGGGTAAGCAGCTCATAGCATGTGGTATGCTATCTACTCTCTCAGCAGCATCAACATGGCAGTCTGTCCTGAATGTGACTTAAAACAGTTTAAGTCCTATGGGGAAATGACGGGTTTTTTATGTTGCTGAAAAAAAGCATGAAAGCTTCCTTTCCTTTTCCCCATATTCCAATAGCTCCATTTCCCACTGCTAGACTTGATGCATCAATAGAATGCTAGGGCCTGAAAGGGACATCATAGACATATGAGCACATATTGTGGTGCAGCATGGATAGAGTACACTCAAGCAGTTGCATGTTGCTCTGCTTGCAACATATTGGACTGGCTGGGGACACTTTGCAAGCATGGCACTGCCAGGAGCAGGGGTGGAGCAAAGCAGGGACTTTCAGCAATATGAACCAGCACACTGCTCTTTCATGTTGAACCACAGTAAAACATTAAGTATGGCTTAACACGATGTGCAAACCAGGCCATTATTTTAGTAATCCTTCTAACCCTCACCTTGTAATGTAGGACACTTTAATTAGGTCCAGATTCTAGCAGTGATGTGTGTGTGAGTGTGTTTAAAGCACAGAGCTAGTGGCTTGACTGAAACCACCAAGTCACTACTGATCAAGACTTGAACTCAGGACCGACTCCCTGACACATCACTATGCCATACAAGTTATCATCTGAGTTTTCCCCCCAGGGAATTTACCAAAGAGCGTGAGAAAGCCAAATCACGGGGTACCTTCCAGAAACTGAGGGAGAAGCAGCAGTTGGAAGAAGACATGAAAGGCTACATGGACTGGATCACCCATGCGGAAGTCATGGATAGCGACCGGACACGTGGAGAAGGTACTAAGCTTTTTATTATTGTCGTTTTGGTTTTGTTTATTCTGGCCTGTTGATGATACTGCATAGAATCAATAGGGTTGAGAGCAGTGCTTGCTGGGAAATGTAGTCTGAGAGAAAAGGAGATTAGGAAGCAGGAAGGAAAATTGAAGGCCTGGGCAAAGTTGCAGAGCTATGTAGCATTTGATGTTAATGGTTTTGTAAATAACACAACAGGTTTCTTACCTTTCTTCATCTTTCACAGGAATGATGCCATCAGACGAAGGTGGCTCAGAGACAGAGAGCCTGTATGAGATTGAGGGCATGAATAAATGGATTTTGTTTTTGTAAGTAGCATGCATATCATGCATGGCAATCCAAACATGCTCATGTCCTGCTGTTGTGCAAGAGCCCCAAAGCTCTCAAATCTTGCTGGGAGCATCACTTTTACATCTTTTTTCAAATATTCCCCCCCCCAATATCTTTGGAAATGTGAGTTTTCATTTTTTAAAAATCAAAATATTTCCCATGTTGGACCTTTCTGCACTCCATAGCAATCTCTCTCACTCTATCTCTTTAATGCAATGCTCGTTAAATCCCAAAGCCAGAGATGTCCAGTATCAGTCAGATCATCTCTGTCAATTGAGTAAATGAAGGATTGAGACCCCTTTGTGTTTTTACACTGTAGAGTCAAAGAACCATAGCAGACCCTCCAAGTGCCCCTCTTTTCCAGGAACTTCCCAGATTTACAAAAGCCGTCCCAGTTTCTGATTTGATCCTAGAACGTCCCGCTTTTCCTTAGGACATCCCTATTTTCATCAGAGAAATGTTGGAGGGTATGGTAGGATGTCCCTATTTTATCGGAGAGATTTTGGAGGTTATGGAATTATCCTACCCCCTGAGCCATTTGAAGGCAATCCTGTATGGGGAAGTTTTTAATGTTTATTATGTTTTTATATATGTTGGAAGCCACCCAGAGTGGCAACCCAGTCAGATGGGTGGGATATAAATAATAATAATAATAATAATAATAATAATAATAATAATAATAATAATTGAATAGGATGTCCCTATTTTCACCAGAGAAATGTTGGAGGGTATATCATAGAGTTGGAAGCATTTTCTCCCTGCACCCCCATCTATCTGTTGTGCCACCAACCACGAGAACCATGCTCGCTTCCCACCTTTCCTTGCACCAGCCATTCTGCTGGCACAGCTAGCGCACTGCTAAGGTACTTTAACTTAGCGCAACACTGAATTCCCCCCAAAGACCACAGAGATTATTTATTCTTCCATCTGCACCTACAGTTTTGATGGCCTTGTTAGGCCTTATATGCTCCCCTTAAAGAGGCACAAACTAAATATTTGGAAGCCATCCTGGAGATTGCAGATACCCAGGGAAGAAGGTGAACGTTGTGTTTTGCAGGCCTGCTTTAGAGCTGCATCACCACGACCATATTAGTAAGAGTGATGCTTTTCAAAATGAAATTCTGAACACGGGCGCTAGAGCAAGTGAAAACTAAGAATAGGTAGGGTTCTGAAGCCATTTTCAGGGGCTCATCTGCCACCATTCTGGTTTTAACTGTCTCCTTTTTCTCTAGTCGACACTGGCGACGATCGAACCGCCTTCTCCGCAGGAAATGCCGCGAACTGGTAAAGTCCAGGTTTTTCTATTGGTTTGTCCTCTTGATTATCGCGTTGAACACCATCTCAATAGCTACTGAGCATCACCAACAACCTGATTGGCTGACCAAGGCTCAAGGTGAGTTGGGCACTCTGTTTAAGGGAACTTTGAAGGTTCTGATTAACAGGGGGTGGTGCTGTGATGCTCTCAATCCTAAACTTCTTTGCTTGATCCTCCTTTCTGCTTCTCAGTCCCCTAGTCCCACTTTAACCCCATGCCAAACATGTTCCCATACCAATATACGTCCTTCTTACCTCAAACAGCAACTGCATTTAATATAGTTTAGCCCTAACCATAATGTAAGAGGTTGATTCTAAGGTGTGAAAGGCAAAAGTCAAAGGGAAAACTGAACAGACTGCAGCGGAACATGGGACAGGAAGTATATTGGTATATATATTTAAATTGGAAATTGGAAAATGTTATTCAAAATGCAAGAACAGCAAGAACTTTGCTCAGTTATTTCCTTACCTGCTACCTTAACAACCCATATTTAGAGGGCCATTATCAAGAAGTTTCAACCCTATCTTAGATTTTCAACACTTGCCGTGTTTAGGAATTAGAAGGGTCTCAGCATATAGGCTACCCCCCTCCCCCTGCAAACCCCTAACATTATACACCCGCTACATGTAACGGGTAGCTTGGTTCTTGCATGCACTCTTAACAACTTCTGTTAGCTGGCTTCTGCAAGTGGAAGCACTATTTCCCAAGGAGAGCTTGGGAGGAGGAGAGCTGAGTAGAGTGAAGGAAGTAATTCTGGACTTCCCACTTCCACTTCTTCTTCCCAACCCTCATGCTCTCTCTCTCTGAAGAGGAATTGGGCTCCTCGTGGTCAGAGGAGATCTGGTCCATTCATCATTCTGCTTACAGATATTGCCAACCGGGTGCTTCTGGCCCTCTTCACGATAGAGATGATTCTTAAGATGTATGCTCTGGGCTTCCGACAGTACTTCATGTCAATCTTCAACCGCTTTGATTGCCTTGTGGTGTGCACTGGCATCCTAGAGATCATACTGGTGGAAATTACCTCCATGACACCCCTGGGCATCTCTGTTTTGCGGTGCATTCGCCTGCTGAGGCTCTTCAAAATAACTAAGTGAGTATGCCAACCATTTCTCATAGGACTTGGCTCCAGAACCTTTGCCATCCTGGTGAGATGCAGGAGGCTTGGAAGCAGAACAGAAGCATCCAGCTAGTTTTGGAAACATAATGCTAGACTAGATGCATCTCTCATACTATCTGGCAGAGCTCCTTTGTATTCATTTGGTGGCCATAGAGTTGGTCACATCCGCACCATACATTTAAAGCACTCCCATAGCACTTTAACAGTCATGGCTTACCCCACCCCACCCCCAAAATTCTGGGAGCTGTAGTTTGTTAAGGGTGCTGGGAACTAGTTCTGCAAGGGGTCTCCTAACAACTCAGCACCTTTAACTGCAGTTCCCAGGATTCTTTGGGGGGAGCCATGACTGTTAAAGTGGTATCACTGTGCTTTAAATATTTGGTGTGCATGTGACCACCGTGTGGCTACCTGCTTCAAGTCCATCTCTACAAAGTAAAAGAGGATGTGAGATTTCATCTCCTGGTGTCTCTGAGTGAGGCTGAACAAATTGATTAAATCTGCCACCTGTTCTCTGCCTACGTATCTGTAGTGGAGAGCAGTGATTTGTCAAACTTTCCCTTGGATGAACTATGATGTTTGAAAATAGCTTCTCTAGTCCTGGGAACTAGTCATGTTAGGTACCAAGCTAGATTAGATGGCAGCAGTGGCGTAGCGTGGGGGGTGCCAGGGGTGCCGGCCGCACCGGGCGCAACATCTGGGGGGGGCGCGAGTCCAGAGGGAAGGGACAAGTTCCTTCCTCCGCCGGGCTCCCCGCCGCCGCCGCCAGCCTTGCGCCCTAGCGCGCCCCCCCCCCTGCCGCTGCGGCTGCGCTCCACTCACTGCTCGCAGGAGGAGCAGCCGCTGCAGCAGCGCCGACGCCGCCACCGACGCCTGGCCGGGCACCGGCAGCCTCCGCACCCCGATGCCGACGCCGGCGCCATCCCCTCGGCCCAGCCACAGGCGGCGGCTGCTTCTGCCGACTGGGAGGGAGGAGAGCTCCGAGGGGCCTCGACGCGCCCTGCCCTCCCCAAAACCCTCCGAGAGGAAGCCGGCGGGCGGGCGAGGGTCTCCCGTCGGAAGGGGGCGCCGCTGGCTCCGGCTCTCAGCGCAAGTCTCAGCCGCGGGGGAGGGGGGGCGAGGACGGAGCTCGGCTGGAAGCCCCCGGACCCGGCCGGGAGGAGGAGAGGCGCTCGCCAAGCCCGGATCTGGAGCGCCTCGGAGCGCGGGCTCCACCTACAGCCCAAGGAGAGGAGGGGGCGGGGAGGCGCCCGAGGGGAGGGGGCTTCGGCTGCCTCGGCCCGCGGGGGCTCCGCAAATAATAAATTTAATAAATTCCTGCTGAGCCTTTGGGGGGTCTTTGGCTCCTTCGCTCGCCCCCAGCCCCAGTGGCGTAGCGTGGGGGGTGCAGGGGGGGCCGGCCGCACCGGCGGCAACATCTGGGGGGGGGGGCGCGCTCGCACTCGAGTGCTAAAATCCACGGGTTAAGGGGCGCAAATTACTTGCCTTGCCCCGGGTGCTGACAACCCACGCTACGCCACTGGATGGCAGAACAGAAGATGGAGTCATCCAGGCATAGCAATCTCCCTGCCGAATGCAACTGAGCACACTGAACAGCTGTACTTAATACAGCCAACAGTATGCCTCGTATACAGATCGATGCTATATTGTTTTAATGCCTTTATTTGAGCTGCTATAGTCTTTGTTTGGTCTTTGGCATACCCCACCTTGGCATCACTTCTTGGATGAAGAGCGGGTGAAAAAGCAAATAAATAAATTGAATTTGTTGCCCTATTGGATGTGGCTGCATATGCTCAACTACATTCAAGATGGCAGCCATGAGATTATAACTAGTTTTAGTTAGTTAGTCATTAGGATGATTTATATTCTCTGTCTTTAGCTAGAAAGCTGCACTTCAAAGCTTGGCTCCTGGATCTGAAAGTATCTTAGCATCTTCACATAGGTGTGCACATAACGTTGGTGTCCCTCTCTAGGTATTGGACCTCTCTGAACAACTTAGTGGCATCTCTGCTGAACTCGGTGCGCTCCATCATCTCCCTCCTCACTCTCCTCTTCCTCTTCATGACCATCTTTGCCCTATTAGGGATGCAACTTTTTGGAGGGAGGTTTGACTTTGATGATACAGTGATACGGCGCAGCACCTTTGATAACTTCCCCCAGGCTCTCATCACTGTCTTTCAGGTACAACTTGGGGTTTTTAATAAGCCAGCTTAAGGGCAGGGTTTTGTAGGTGAAAATTGTTGTCTTCTGTACTAAGTTCTGGCAGAAAATGGGTGACCAATGGGGGAAATAGGAATCTGTGAATTGTGGGATATTGTCTGAGCTTTGGGAACGCATAGACTTTTTGGACAATGGGGCCTGAGAAAGGGTCTTTAATGAAGAGGTCTTCAAACTCAGATGAGAACCTAATGCAGTCTTCCCCAACCTGTTGTCCTCCAAATGTTGTTGGACAACAACTCCCATCACCCCTGACCATTGGCCATGCTGGCTGGGATTGATGGGACCAGATATCCAACAATATTTGGAGGGCACCAGGTTGGAGAAGCCAGGCCTCATGCAATGGTTGTGCTCAGGATACCCTGTTGCTGCTAATATCTCTCTCGTCTACTTCTAGGTCCTGACTGGGGAAGACTGGACTTCTGTTATGTACAATGGCATAATGGCTTATGGAGGGCCAGTCTACCCTGGTGTGCTGGTCTGCATTTACTTCATTGTTCTCTTTGTCTGTGGGAATTGTATCCTTTCTTTGCCCCATTAGGGGGATGGAGTCCTCTATTAATAGAGTCAGATGAAAGCTCTTCTGCACTGAATTCTCATGCATTCATTTTGCAACATCACCATAAGATGCAATGTAAGTATTTCTCACAGCATTTCATGGTGACAGCATTTCATGTTGGTCCATTTTCTGTCCACGCAGTAGATGGGTGTGTGCATGTGGCTATGAGGACCAGTACACAATCTGCACACCAGGGTCCTCATTTTTAAAATGATGTTCCCATTTCTTCTGACTGCTTCCTGCACTTTTCATTCTGCTCTGCCTGCCAAACTGAGTGGTGTGGGAAGCTGTGTCCCATTATTAGGATTATTAGCTTATTAAGAACATGCTCTTAAGTCTTATTTATTTATAAATATAGAGACCATCCCTCATGTCAAATATCAGGGCAGTGTACAACCACATGTACAAAAGAGATAAAACAATATGTAATGATCATAAAAGTGACTAGCTCACCTTAAACAATCAAAACATTGAATAGACCTGTTGACATAGTGTTCAAGAGCCATCTGAAGGTCAGAAATTAGGGTGCCTGCCAAATCTCTGCTGGAAGAGTATTTCATAGCATGGGATACTAAATGCCCAACTTTTTGCTGAAGCCAGTCAAGCTTCTGAAACGTGGGGAACAACCAACAGCATTTCTTGATCTCAGTGATCAAGCTGGGATAGAAGGGCTCAGGGAGTCCTTTGGGTATCCTGGATGCAAATTGCTCAGGGCTTCAGGTTTATATTACCTAAACTCACACTGTATAATTCCTTAGCCTTCCTCCCCACAACCCAGATATCTTGCTCAATGTTTTCTTGGCTATTGCCGTGGACAACCTTGCTGAAGCTGAAACTTTGACCTCTGCCCAGAAAGCCAAAGCTGAAGAGAGGAAGAAAAAGAAAATGGGCCGGTCAGTTGTGCCTCCTGGTGGCCATGACAATATCTACCTCTGGGTTCTCATCTGGGACCCAACAAGGGGTTTGGCTGAACTGTAAGGTGTTTCCTGCCCCCCCCCAATAATAGCTTCCCCTTGGCTTCACTTCCTTCTCCTCTTGCTTTCTTGGTTCTTCACTCTAGAGGTTACCCGGAGAAGTCAGAAGAGGAAAAGCAGTTGCTGGCTAAGAAGCTGGAACAGAAAGCCAAGGGAGAAGGAATGCCCACCACAGCCAAGGTCAGCCACGGGTGACTAGGAGTGGGTGAATCAGTCAATATTGCTTTCTCTCCGTTTTGTCACTTTTCCAGTCCAGAGTTCAGTTCCCCACATTTCCACATCAGTCTGCAAATTTATATTTAAAAAGTCCTCATGAAAATTCATCAGCATTGTGGTACGAATTTCTCCTGTGAATTTTCTATGCAGGTTTATCTAAAAAAACACATTCCTGCAAATCCATTTCCCCCAATAGAATTCATTTTTGATGTTATTTAATTAATATATGCATTTTTATGCACACTTCACGCTAGTGTGTGCATTTTTGTACACATTTCTTGGCTGGAGAACTGTGTTGTGAAATTTGGAAAGATTTCAACGGATCCCTGCATTTCTCTCCACTTTCAGAGAGTGTGAATTAGGTAGATTCACCTTTCAGTGCAGACTGAATGGAATGTCTCCCCCATGGGTGACCGCAATAAGTGCCTTCTTTTGTTTTATTTTTTTGTTTAGGTTGTCAAAAAAAAGCCCCCACAAAACACTGTATGTTAGAGTCAGTATAAACAGAAATTTTAAAAATGGTTAAGAATCCCTTAAGAATAAACAATACAATAAAAGCAATGTCATTTTAAATAGACCAGCAGAAATCAGTCTTCTGAAACAGGAAGGTTTTCAGAGCATGCCTAGAAACTGTATCAGAGTGAGCTTGCCTACGCTGCTGAGCTTCCTTTCATTTTTATTTCTTCTGTTCAGTTGAAGGTGGATGAGTTTGAATCAAATGTCAATGAGATCAAGGACCCTTATCCCTCCGCTGACTTCCCAGGTAAGGAAGGTTTGTCTCTTTCATTCCTACCACAGGAATGAAGAGAATTCTGGGCTGAACTGACTTAATGCTATGTTGGGATGTTGAGATACTCTGATGATTATATTTCGGCTTAATAGCAAGCCTAGAAATGAGTGAACCTTTTGGCTGTGCATGTAGCGCCTCTGCATGAAGCTTTTCAGTGACCGACTATGTGCCCTGCAGGTGACGATGAAGAAGATGAGCCTGAAATTCCACTGAGTCCTCGGCCACGTCCTCTGGCAGAGCTGCAGTTGAAGGAGAAGGCAGTGCCCATGCCCGAAGCCAGCTCATTCTTCATCTTTAGCCCAACCAACAAGTAGGCCTTACTCCTTCCTCTCTCTCTCTTACCTAGGCACACGACAGAAACTGAATAGGTTTCTGAAATGGCTAGGAATTCAGATACGAAGGCGATCTAACCACGAATATTTGCCACCAGGCACAAATTCATTCCTGGCCAGGCTTGCTTAACCTCAGCAAAGACATTAGTATAGGCAGATACCTTCAATTCAGACTATCCTCTTGGACTTCAGACTTTCCTTGAATGGTTATTAAACTAGCACCACTGCTGTAAAAGCGCTGCAGTTTGGCAATGAAAGGACTGTAAAGTAGTAATTCCTTTCGTAATGTTATGGACTGGGTTGTCCAAGAACCCACATAAACACAGGCTCAATTCACTCAACAATTCTGCTCTACAAATTGGTAGAGTGCCCATATTCCAAATGTACTCTGAGGGGGTAGAAACGTCACATGTTAACTTTCTACCAGCACGTTGATGAACCGTGTAATTCCCCTTTAGGTGCCCTTTGTACTATGAACTCTTTTGCTTAAGCAGAATATGACCTTCCCTTTCTTTCCCTAAATTGTCCTCTTCAGGATCCGTGTACTGTGCCACCGGATTGTGAATGCCACCTGGTTCACCAACTTCATCCTCCTCTTCATTCTGCTCAGCAGCGTCTCACTGGCAGCTGAGGATCCATTACGGGCCGAGTCCTTCAGGAATAAGGTGACTAGATAGGCTTGCTTGCGCTACTGGCAAGGTACCAGTGGGTGGTCCAGAGTGACTTACGAAAGCCCTGAATCCATTGTAATTGCCTCTTGGTGAAAACTACTTGGTATGAAATTGAAACAACATGCAAAAGGCAACAACAGGAAGCTGTAGATAAAAATAAGTGACTGGTTTTCATGCATAAATCGCATGACCCATAAGTCGTTCTGACCCAAAGTCTTTATTAAAAAGTCATCTCTTCATGAAACTCAATAAGGATGGAGCCAATCATATCATATAACCAATAAGAAGCAAATTTTTAAAAGCAGAATATAATGGGCAACTAGCAAAAAGTTAAAAGTATTCATGGCTAAATGTATTTGCAAACTAAAATAATATGTAGAGGAAAAACAGGTTTGCTTTTACATGACAGCTGCCTGCATCTTAATATATTGGGGATGACCAAAAACATTTCTGCAATCATTTGTTTTTAGAGTACTGTTCATGCTGGTTTAGCTGGGACTACCTGGAGACTGCAAAATGAGCTTGAAGAAATAGGAGATTCTGTTAATCAATATTCAGACAATATTTCTCCTATAGTTCTCATTCCAGAACCCAGCAAATTTGCTAAAAGACATGTTTGTAAATATAGCAATTGAGTTGCACTGACAAAAATAGCATCCTCTTTCTTTGCTTGTTTTATCTCCAGATTCTAGGATATTTTGACATTGGCTTCACTTCTGTGTTCACAGTGGAAATCGTTCTAAAGGTGAGTCACACTTAGAGATGTTGTGGAATTCCAATGGAATCATAAAACGGGACTGGAAATCGCAATGTTTACTTCTTCATCTTTTTTCCATTGTGCTGAGTTGGCAATCTGAATAGTTAACCACCTGTACAGATAGCGGGCATCAGATTCAAGCTTGCCAACTCTCTGTGCTGATAATGAAGCGCTCGTTCTCAGACAACGGCTTCATCCTGAACACAGCAGTCAACATCCACAGGTCCAATGATTTACAGAATTAGGCTGCTGAGAGAAGTATCCTCAAAGTAATACAAAACTGGGCCTAACTGAGTCTTCCTGCTCCCCACAGATGACTACTTATGGTGCTATCCTACACAAGGGATCCTTCTGCCGCAACTATTTCAACATCCTGGACTTGCTCGTTGTGGCTGTCTCTCTTATCTCCATGGGATTTGAGTAAGCATTGTGATGGAAGAACAGGCCTGGGTTTCATCGATCTGTGGTAGGGCCAACTCTGAGGGAAGTAGGATAGGGGTTAACATTCTCCTTGTGTCTTTGGCAGCAACTGTGGGATATGAGGGATGTATCTGTGTAGTAAGAAACACCCTGAAATATAAAGGAAAACATTGTAAAGAGAAGCTGACCGTCTCTCAGACCCTGAAAACTAGGAGCTCCATGAAGAGTAGTGAGCTCTGCTCCCAAAGCAACGAATATTCACAGCCATAATTATCAGTTAACATACTGAGGCCTCATCCACACTATACATTTGCATTGATTTTATACCACTTTAACTGTTTTCTCCAAAGATTCCTGTAGACTGCAGTTTCTTGAGAGTACCGGGAAGTGTTAAGAGATTTCTATCCCCCTCACAGAGCTACAATCCCCAGAGTTCCCTGGAAAAAGGGATTGGCTGTTCAGTGGCGTAGCGTGGGGGGTGCAGGGGGGGCCGGCCGCACCGGGCGCAACATCTGGGGTTAGGGCAAATCCATGGGTTAGGGGGCGCAAATCCACGGGTTAGGGGGCGCAAATCCACGGGTTAGGGGGCGCAAATTACTTGCCTTGCCCCGGGTGCTGACAACCCACGCTACGCCACTGTGGCTGTTAAACCAGTTTAGGTCTGTGGTGTGGGTGTGCCCTGAGAGTCAAACAGTTATCCCTCACCCCACTGCATCGGAAGTGGAGGTACAATTGGCTCCTGTAGTTTGATCCTACTGACTGGGTTGTGAAAGTCTTAGTTGCTGCAAAGGTCTGCCTTTTTCCTCCAATGGTCGCCTCACCCTCGTTCAAAGGCTCTTTGGTTCTGTAATTTACTGTGGCTGGTTGTACCAACTAGAGTTGGGAGTAAAGTGAGGAAATTTGGGACAGTGTACAAGCATGCAGCTATTTCCTGCTGTTTTCATGGGGGAATCATGGGAGAACAGAAGCACACATGTTCGGAAGGGGTGGGGGAGTAGTGACATCGGCCAGTGATGTTTTTTTGTTGTGTCACTCCACACTCACAGGTGTGAATGAAATTTAGCGTACATCTATCCAAAAGCCATCGTTCCATAACACAAGAGGTACTGCATTGTAAAAGGAATGTTAGAAAATGGTTCAGAAGTGCTAGCATTATAATCAGGAAAACTAGGGCAATGCAGTATTCCGCATGTCTGAATGCACCCTGCAGTGGTTTTGCCTTCTGAAGAATTCTCTGAAGCTGCCCTGGTAGCAAGGCAGTCCTACAGCATTCTCTGGTTCATGGTCCCAACCATGGAATGGCCCATTCAATCACTAGATATAATCAAAAGGCCATAGTCATTCTTTGTAGGCAGGGCAGAATCCATGTAACATAAGCACAATAAGGGTTCCCACTGTAATGTTTTCCTCATATTCTGCCACAGGTCCAGTGCCATCTCAGTAGTGAAAATCCTCAGGGTGCTCAGAGTACTGCGACCACTGAGAGCCATTAACAGAGCAAAGGGGCTGAAGGTGAGTGGGGTAGTAGGAATGTTTTCCTCTTCTGGATAACCCAGAAATCAGGGATAGTAAGGGAAATGTGATGACCTCTCTAAGCCAGCAGCATGCATTGAAATGTATGCATGAACCAGGCAAAGCAATCTCTACTTATATTTTGCTGGACCGCAGTTATTCAGAAAAGTCACAATGAGCAATGGACAAATAAAATCTAACCAACCTGAAATATACTCAGAGTCGCAAAGTGGTTTCATGCTCTTTATTCAGCTCATAGTGGTGAGGAGGAATGAATGAATGTCCCCTCAAAGTATCTGCTTTATATACATTATTTACACAATGGGCTGCACATGATTGGCTAATTCCGGAATTCTACTGTAAGCCAATCAGGTTGTGGATTCACTTCTATCTGGAGCATGATTGGGTGGTTCCTGCCAACCAATCATACTGCTGCCTTGTTCTAGGACCAATCAGACTGCTGCATTCTGAATCCTATTGTTCTAGGACCAATCAGACTGCTGCCTTTTGGATCCTATTGTTCTAGGACCAATCAGACTGCTGCAGTTTGGATCCTATTCAACTCAGTACATAACACAACCTCCCTCTCTTTCTCTCTCTAGCACGTAGTACAGTGTGTTTTTGTGGCTATCAAGACCATCGGCAACATTGTGCTTGTCAGTGCCTTGCTACAGTTCATGTTTGCCTGCATTGGGGTGCAGCTCTTCAAGGTAACAGTCTTTCCTAAATAGAATGAACTTCCACACTGTTTGAGTCCATGAGTTTGTAAAAGCTTGTTTGTATAAACAAGGATAGCTTGCTGCCAGAGATAATCAATTCAGGGCCACTATACTGAATTAACCATTCTCATTTGTCTCGGTTGGCCGAATACCTACGGTTTGGTCTGGTCACCCTCAGGTCCTTCTGTGATGTGTAACCTTCCTTTAAAAAAGCATATTCAATTCTCCAAACCTACCCAGGTGATGGTCTAAGTCTGTGACATCACACACACACACATGACGCACAACGGGCCCTCTCAATCTTGGGTGCAACATGGTGCCACTGCAGCCTGTCAATACATACCTCAAGGAAGCTAATAACATCACTGCAGTTTCCTCACAGTCAATGTGTAAGTCACTTGCAAAATCTTATTCCCTTTCAATACAACTCCCACATGGTTTGCCAGTCAGCAATGGGAAACTGTCATGAATTACTGTCTCCTCTCCTTCAACAGTAAAAACTGGGCCCGGGCTTTTGTGTAGCTGGAAACATTCACTTTTCAGTACTCTCAGGACTGTTGAGGCCATATTTGGGAAACAGCCAAATACCAACAATCCCTATAACTTTTGATCTCTGTTTTAAATGTAGGGGAAGTTCTTTAGCTGTACAGATTCAACCAAGATCACTGCAGAAGAATGTAGGTAAGCCTTGGTTATGTGTCATAGTCTTCTGCAGCCTGGGACACTATAATTGCAGTGTGACGGGAAGCTGTGGACCAGAGTAGTTTTTGCGTTAACAGAGCAATAAAAGAAAAAAAACACCCCATTGTGCCAGGCTGGGGTCGGTGGGTGGGTGGTGTCCCTCCATCCAGCCCTGCCAGCCTCTGCCAGTGTCCCTCTGCAGAGTGACTCCTGTGTTACTCTGTTGATGCAGTACTCTGTCTTCCACTCACCAAATGTGTGAGCAAACAGAAGTGCTACCAGTGGGTTCCCCAGCAGTGGCAGCCAGTGGCAAGCCCCAGACAGGATGTTCTAAGGCCAAGGAGGGAATGAGCCAGCCTGGGATTCATTGGCTCAGTCTTACGCAACTTGAACAAGTTCCTTTTTTGCTGTAGTGACTGCCTTTGAGTGACTATCTCAGCATTGGCGAAATGTTAGGCTACAATCCTTAACTTAACTCAGTGGAACTTGCTTCCAAGTAGACCTGCATAGAACTGTACTGTAGTCTAATACGAATTAACAGAAGGTGCAGACTCCTTGTCTGTAACTAATATAAAGTTTCTTGTCCCAGGGGATACTTCATCACATACATCGATGCTGATCCAACGCAGGTTGTGGAGGACGAGCGAATGTGGATACGCAATGACTTCCACTTTGATAATGTATTGTCAGCCATGATGTCTCTCTTCACTGTTTCCACCTTTGAAGGATGGCCTAAGTGAGTTCAGAACCCAGCATGGGGCAAAGTGCAAGGTGGGCTGTTGGGAATTGTCAGAAGGATTAGCTGGTATGCTGCTACTGTTGCTAATTAGCTATACTGTGCAAGCAAAATAACACTGAAAGGGGAAGCTTTAATGCATATCGCTAACGATGTTATAGACACTATACGCAGAGAGCTACACCAGACATTCATGTAACCATGGCAATTGATGCAGTTACTGGGTTTTTTAAAAAACATGTTTTCTCAGCAACAAAATATTGTGCTTTGAGAATCAGAAAGCATAATACATCAACAGTGCAATTTAAGGAAGAGTTGCCTGGAACCCACTCAGTATAAGAGTTATAGCTCTACATTTATTTAGCTATACTGATTTTTTGGAAAACCCTTTGAGAGTGGGCCGCCCCTGTCAGAGGAGGCATGGATACCTGAGCTGATAACCCATCGAGCAAAGTCCTTTCATAGCCCACTTCTTCAAAGGTCTTTTGCCCAGGCCCGTTAATCTCGACCGCTGTTCTAACTCTTCCAGGTTATTGTACAAAGCAATTGACACAAGCGCTGAGGACGTGGGCCCCATCTACAACTATCGCATGGGCGTTGCCATCTACTTCATCATCTATCTCATCCTCATAGCCTTTTTCATGATGAACATCTTTGTAGGTTTTATCATCGTAACCTTCCAGGAGCAGGGTGAA
Source organism: Podarcis filfolensis (assembly GCF_964270895.1). Classification (NCBI taxonomy): domain Eukaryota; kingdom Metazoa; phylum Chordata; class Lepidosauria; order Squamata; family Lacertidae; genus Podarcis; species Podarcis filfolensis. The sequence continues at coordinate 52,936,441 of NC_139609.1, read as the reverse complement.
ACAGAGTACAAAAACTGTGAGCTGGACAAGAACCAGGTATGGCACATAATGCTAAGATAATGAACAAGAAAACCTAAAGTATGGAAGGCACTGCCTAGCCTTTTTTGGCCCCATTCCCACCTTGTATTTCTTCTCGCTCCAGCGCCAGTGTGTGCAATATGCACTCAAAGCACGCCCTCTGAGATGCTACATTCCCAAGAACCCCTACCAGTACCAGATATGGTATATTGTGACCTGCTCCTACTTTGAGTACCTTATGTTCTTCCTGATCACATTGAACACCATCTGCTTGGGTATGCAGGTATGGATGAGTGGAACAGCTGCCCAGCTGTAGAATGGCAGCAGTAGTGATGATTGTGGGATCCTGAGTTCTGCCTGGAGAAGAAGAATTACAAAACAGTGCCCCTATAATGAGCACTTGCTGATCTGGTGTTTAGAAATATGGGTGGGCCTTATTCTCCATCAGTTGTACACTACACACAATGTAACTGAACTGGGCTGTTATTCCAGGGATTCCAATATAGAAAACAGTGGTACCTCAGTTTATGAGCTTAACCCGTTCCAGAAGTCCTTTCTTAAACCAAAACTGTTCTTAAACCGAGGCATGCTTTCCCTAATGAGGCCTACTACCTCTGGTGCCCTTCCACTGTTCGGATTCCATTCTTAGACCGAGGTAAAGTTCGCAAACCAGAACACTACTTCCGGTTTTGCAGAGTTCGTAAACCGAATCGTTCGTATACAGGGCTGTTCTTAAACCGAGGTACCACTGTACAAGTGAGCAATGAGAGGCATTGTTAGTACAGGTATGTTGGATAAGTGGGGTTTTACATCCATACAGCTCACTCATCATGGTGAGCCTGTTCTCTGCATGTGTATCTCTTTTACTTGTTATCTAGCAATCAATATGATTTCTCCCTTTGGCATAATATAGACTTCCTTTGGGTCTACAGGGCTTTGTTTCTAACTCAAACCAACGCTCTATTAATCATCTACTTTTAACCATCTTTACAGCATTATAATCAATCAGAGACAATGGACCATCTCTCAGATATCCTTAATGTGGTCTTCACCCTTCTCTTTACTGTGGAGATGATCCTTAAACTTATAGCCTTCAAGGCTAAGGTGAGTTTGGGATATGGACCTATAAGGCTCATTGAGGGAAGTGGGTCTGTCATTTTGCTTAGAGCAGTGGTGGAAAGTGATGGCCCTCCATACATTGTTGGACTACAACTCCCATGAGCCTGAGCCAGCATAGTCATAGCCAGGGATGATGGGAGTTGTAGTCAAACTACATTTGGAGAGCCACAGGTTCCCTATATCTGGCTTAGAGTTACATGCCACACTTTAAGGGGGATACTGCTGGGGAGGAGGGAATGGTTGCATGTAAGTTTTTTTTTTAGTCCTAACCAAGTCACACAAGTTTCAACATCGGTCCTTAGGTTGGGAAGGTGCCAGAAAGGTCCTGGCTTACTTCTTTGGAACCTACTTTCTTATTCCTTTTCCCCCAGGGCTACTTTGGGGACCCTTGGAATGTCTTTGATTTCCTTATAGTCGTTGGCAGCATCATTGATGTCATCCTGAGTCAGATTGATGTAAGTGAAAGGCTCCCAGCACTGGATGAGTGTGGGGGCTGGGAACATGTCAAACTGGGCAGCCATGAAAGTGAAGAAGAGTAGAAAACTGTTCCTCATGCTAATATAGCAGCATCAGTCTCCCAACTTTTCCACAGTTGTGATTATTGCATGTCTAAACAGAATATCTGTTTCACAGAAGCTATTGTTTTACTTCAGTTTCCTTCTAGAGATAAGAGGGTTTATTGCCTTTAAGCTAAGGGAATGGTAGGCATCTCACAATCCACAAATGTGGCTAAGTTCAGTGGATACCGTGAGTTTCAGGCATCAAGAAGTATTTTGAGGTGACCTTTCCTTGATCATAACTAATGGACTGATGTGGCCCCATGCCCAGGACATTTCACCTGCCTAGTAATCTCTGTGTTCTCTCTAAGCATATGTTCTTGGCAAGTAATATGTAGCTGGCAAATTTAGTATAAAGTCAACTTTGAGATGGTTTGCCTCATGGTACCTGCAGATCATTTCTGTTTTGCTGTCCATGGCAACCATGCTTCGAGTATTTGCTTATTATGTCTGCTTACAGTGTGACTATTTTCATGGCAACACTTGCATATATAAATTGTGCCTTCTATATATATGTGCTTGGATGCTATAATATACACCAGAGTATATTGAAAATATACCATGGGTGTAATAGCACCTGTGTACTCTGCATTGCGTATGAATTTAAAGAAAGGATAAGAGTAGATATTGCTGAGTTAAGAATGCATTTATGTGCCTTCATGTTCTCAGTGCACTGCTAATGCTACTATTTTCAGTTATCTATGGCTATAGAAACAGCTTTAGAAGGAGGTAGATCTAGAACAGCTTTCATCAATAGTGTACGTGCCTGATTCAGTATTACTAAGACCAAAACCATCATCTCTTTATATTGAACATTGTCTTCCTTTAAATACTCCAATCCCTGGAAAAACCTGCTGTGTTTCTTTATAGCTCCAGCTTGCCTCTAGCCAGTGCTAGAGTATTAGGAAATGTCAGTGCAAATATCTACCTTGCTTGATGAGTTGTTTCCAAGCCCAAGTACAAAGAGTCACTCCAAGGATTTAGCTTTAAGATACAGCTGAACTTTTTGTTGTTCTCTTATTAGGCGAGCAGGGGATGGAAGGTACAGGTATCTTTGGGGACATGCAATACTAGATTTACATCCACCTCAGTACTTGCTGAATATGCCCTGATTCATTAAATGGCCAAAAAACTCTGGTGAGAAATCTATATGCTAAGTAGTTAAGGTGAAAGGGGATCAAGTTCAATGGCATTTAGGAATTTAGTCTGAGGACTTGGGAACTGGTAAATATTCTGCTTCCCTTGCCTTTGCAGCTGATATTTGGTTCAGTACCAGAGGCAGAACGGCCCTGAGTTCATTCTTCCCAGGGTTCTTTGTCTGTCCCACTGGAATGCTGCTTCCCATTGAACAGCTGGGAACTGCAAGAACGTGAGAGGGATAATGCTTGGAGCCCTGCTTCTCCTAAAATACTCTCTGTACACCCTGTGGTGCTGACTGGATCACATAGTCTGATTTTGATTCCACAGAAAGCAAAACCACCATTAGTGCCGCTGTTTCCCCCTTCTAGCACACGGTATCTTTGACCTTTGAACCTAGCCTAGTCCTTTTCCGTGTTTCCTGTCTTTCCTCCCTCCCTCCTCCCTCCTAGTCCATTTGTTTCATTTATTTGTATATTGATGTTTAATAAACTCCCTGCTAGGTGAGCTGTTTAGATGAGCTAATAATGCTCTTTTTATGGTCTTCTGTCCAAGAACAAATGGCTGCAAGTATAATAAAGTGCCACATAATCTGTGGGCATTCCATAGGGATCGTATGTTGCTTTGTGCAAGATACAGCACTTTGCTCAGAGTTTCTGGCCAAGAAAATGCAAATAACCAATCAGAGCACAAATCCAACAAAGGCACACAACCATTTATTTGGTGCTGAAGTCAATATAACCATCTGCAGCAGGTATAGCACACAAGTCAGCCAGGATTTTAAAATGTCTGGCTATTAATCAGTTCTGTCTGAATACATTAAAAACTTAATTGTAACAAGCATTTGTGGATAAAATACTTCTCTTGGCCTGAGCCATCTTGTTTAATTCCACAAAAACCCATCTTCCCTGTTCCCCCTTGGGTTCTGCCCAGTCTTTGGATTATTTCAATGTGTGAAAGAAAGGGTCGATGTTTCCAGAAGAACTCAGCATGGCGGGAGGCACTCCAGGAGCCCCATCCTTCAAAGAGCTGATCATGAAATATCACTGTAGGAGCTCCTTGCAGGGAAAAGACATGTTAAGAACTCTAATAACTTATGGAGGGGTCTAATAGCACTTGAAACCCACCCCCCCATTTGAATTCTGGCTCATAAGTGGTCTCTTGATGGTGGGTGAATCTGAGTGTAGCTGGCCATGCGCCATAGACTTCTGTAGGCTTCTAATCTAGGAATATCTGTGCCTTCAATGACGCTCCAGTAGGTTTCTTTGTCTAAGGCTTATTGCAGTATATTGTTAGCTGGAACTTTCTTATCTAGGCTGCTTTTTAAAATCTGTTTCCAGTAGGAGACTCTAGGCTCTGTTCAAGTCATTCGTAGTCCTCATTCCATGCATCAGTCTCTGCATCCTTTATTCCTTTATCCTTTATCCCTTATTCCTTTCTGCCTGTCTTCTTCTTTGTTGGTCTCATAGGATCTCCCATCATACCCTTCTATTGTTGTGGACCACCTTCTCTTCCTCCCTGAAAATGGCTCCTCTTCCTTCTCCTCCATCCCTTGTCCCTCTTTCTCTCTGTCTTTCACTTCTCTACTTTCCCACTACATTTGTGGGATTCCTCGGCTGATTCTTTCATTCTCTTAACAGATAATTCTTGCTTCCAGAGGTGGATTGTACTGCCTAAGCGGTGGCTGTAATGGCATTGTAAATATCAGCTGCATGAGCTTGTTGTGGAGAACCTTTTCTTTCATATATCCCTTTGTCCCTTCCTAGACCAATCCATATTGCTGTGCCCTGCTGTGTTAGTGTGGACTGCATGAGTCTTCAGAGATTCTGCCATCAAGGAGGAAAAGGGAGAGAAAGTTGTGAGCCTCAAGAGAAGACGATGCTGGTGGTGGGAGGGTGCTGGTTTTTATTTGCTCCCCTTTCACATGTTCAACAAATAGAGAAGCCTTTCTTTTGGCTTGTCACAAGAGGTTGGGGTAATACGCATACAAGATTAGCAGCAATATATCACATTCTTTTCACATTCTGTAGGTGCTGTACAGGCATTGTTGCATAGAACTAACAGCTTCTAGCTTCTAACACAGCTTTAGTGGCATTTTTATGGTTGCACTAAAATAACAGTCCTGCAAAGCGCTGGCAGTGCAATTATCAGCTTTTGTTTCTGATGCACAGCAAGTGCATCACTGCACATCTAGATTACACTATAGCTTCCTTCCATTCCTGGTCCAGCTTGCCGATGTGTTCTGTGCAGCTTCATTATAGAAGATACAGCAAGATCTGAAGATTCTGTAGCCAACAGCCTGAAAACTGAAGTCTGAATGCAATAGTTACTTTTCTCAAAATGATGCTTTTACTACTTTGCAGAAGCATAAATCCACAGACAAGTTTTGCATTGGCTGTGTGCTGTTGCACAACTGACCCAGGCGATCTGCTCTGCAAATATGCCATGGGACTGATTGTGCATTAAATATGCACTGAGTGCTCACTACTAGAATCACTGTGCCAACATTTGCAGTGTTAGGATACGTCTGCACTACAAATCTAAACAAGTTTCCTGCCACGGCTTCTCCCAAAATGAGCCTTCTATCATAACTGTACATCTGTGAAGGTTATTTTTTTATATCCACACATAGTTACAGTTCCTAAGATTCCTTGGGAGAGACTGTGGCAGTTATGGCAGCTTTGATCCAATTTGCTCTTGTAGCATAGGCGTGCCAATAAAATATATGATGGCACCAAATTATCCAACTCCCAACTCTGATTAAAAAGGTACAAACCATGTCCTTTGGCTGTTCCTCTCACTTCCTTCTTATCATGCTGGACTCATGATTTTTGATGGTGCAGACTCATCCTTAGTTTCTGTAAACCCAGCAGTCCAACAGTTCTACAGGTAACATGAAGTTAGCCCAGGGAGGGGTTGCTAGGCTTAGAACCAAGAGATCCATTAGAAGGTTGAGGAACCTTTTAATGGTGGTGGCATGAAACTCCTTCCTGTATTCCAAACCTGAGTCAGCATGCAATGATCCCTGCAGTATTATCCAGTCCCTTAGCTTAGCATGCTGTTGGCCCTGAGGTCCTTGTTTTACCTGCACTGAAATTATTGCTGTACTTATAACTTGGGATATATTTACAGACGAATCCGGTGATCCAGGGAGACATCACAACACAAGTAAGTGTTGCTTGTTTACCCCTTTCTCTCTCTCTCTCTCCCTCTCTCTCTCTCTCTCTCTCTCTCTCTCTCTCTCTCCCACACACACATGTATATATATGCCATCCTTCAGCAGAGCTTCCAGAGTCATTTACAAAAACAAGAGAAACACAGGGAAATAGAACATAACATGTTAAAAAAGAAAAATGCATTAAGGTATATTACAAAGCTTGGGAGAATAAAAATGGTTTTGTCAGGCAGCAAGAACAATAAATCTGCCTAGTGCCAACATTATTTTCTGGAGAGGGAATTCCATAAACTCCTGCCTTATCTCAGATGGCGGGGACAACTATAGAACAGCCTCAGGTTGTTTTGGGAGCAGGAAGTCCTTCAGGAACCTAACCTGTGTAGGCATTTAAAGGAAAACACCAGCACTTTGAAGAGTAATCAGAAATTGACTGGAAGCCAGTGTGAATTTATTTCAATATCATTGAGATCTATCACCGCCACCAACTGACTGGTCCTAGTCAACAGTCTGGAGACTGTGTTTTGAGCTAGCTGAAGTTTCCAAATAGTATTCAGAGGCAAAGCCCGGGTACAACACATTACAGTAGTCAATCAGTCTGGGGGTTGTCAGTAGTCATGCTGAGACCACTTCTGTCAGCTCAGACATGGGGGCTGCTGGGCAGCAGTTGGTACAACAGCAGAATTCCCCATCTGTCCCTGGTGCCCAAACTGGTGTACACAAAAATTCAGCAGGGGGAAGTGAAGTAAAGGAAGACTGAATCCTTAATAGGCCACAGCCCTTGTCTATGTTGGTGGTGCACTGAGAACCCAGACAGACATTGCTGATGAAAGTCAACACCTTGCAGCCTGATGTCCCAGGTCTCAGTAGTGCATACCAGGTTGGCCCCCTAATCCGCAATTAAATTGTGGGTGGTTGCTGTCTTATTATGGGCATGCCTGCTGAACACATCAGATCTACTCTTGAATGAAGTTTATCTCCTTCTACCTGCTTCATGCTTGTTCACTGCCCAAGGGATGTGCTCCTTCCACAGCAAGCCATAGATCCTGATGAGGGTGGCCGAATCTCTATCACTTTCTTCCGGCTTTTCCGTGTCCTACGGCTGGTAAAACTGCTGAGCCGATCAGAAGGCATTAGAAATCTGCTATGGACCTTCATCAAGTCTTTCCAGGCAAGTGCATCACATTGGCTGAAAGGGCGTGAGCCCAGCTCCTGGAGCTTGAAGAGTTCTAGAGGTTGGGAACAAGCATTGTGATTCAACGCTTCCCATCTCATTTGAGGCTCATGACCTTGCGCTGCAGTTTTGCGACCCTTGGGTTCTTCTCTCTTTTGTTCTGCAGGCACTGCCCCATGTGGCCTTGCTGATTGTGATGTTGTTCTTTATCTATGCTGTGATTGGGATGCAGGTGAGGATACACACACACAAAAACTCTCTCAGTGGCAGTGTAAGCCAAGATCCCAGTTATAAACCATCGATGGTAATAAGGCCAGATATCATATTGTCATTCCATTCTATTCCTTGGAAGCTTTCCTCAGTCTCAGCTCCCCATTCTCCTCATCCCAATTGCTTGGGACACCATGTATCCTGCAGAGGTTTTGAAACAAGGTGTATCTTTCTTGACATGGTGCCTGATCTGGCCCATTAAATAATTATACCTTGCAGGTCTCATGTCCTTCTTCACTGACCTGCAAACAGAGATGTCACTCCAAAGGATGCCACAAGAATTTAGTTCCTTTGGGCTTTCAGTCTGGAGTTTTACAACCCAATCCTAGGCATATTTGCTCAGTAATAAGTCCCATGAGTTCTATGGGACTGACCACTGGTGTAAATGGCTTTAAACAGGGATTAGTTAAATTAATGGAGACCAGATCTGTCCTCAGCTAATAGCTGAATGGAACCTCCAGGGTTAAAGGCAACTGGCCTTTAAATACCAGTTGCTGTGGGGGAAATGGCACAGAGAAGGGCTGTCCCCTTCATTTTGTCCTTGTAGGCTTCCCAGAAACATCTTGTTGGCCATTGTATGAAGCAGTGTTGGATTAGATGTTCCCTGGGCCTGATTCACGAGAGCTTTTGCTATGTTTGTATGAGTTCAGCGTAACATCATCATCATCATCATTTATTATTTATACCCCGCCCATCTGGCTGGGCCCCCCCAGCCACTCTAGTCTCTAGAAAGCTTGAGGTTTGCAACTGTAGTCACTTCACTTCCTTGGTGGGGTAGGATGAGGGGTGTCAGCAGTCAGAAAGACAGTAAACAACTAAAGTCGAAAGCAGCAATTGGTTAGATTCAGACTTAGATTGCACTCTTACACGACTTAAAGAGTCATGACTTCTCCCAAAGAATCCTTGGAAATGTAGTTTACTAAGAGTCTCCTAACAACTTTCAGGATCCTTAACAAACTTCAGTTCCCATGATTCTTTGGGAAAGGGGGAGGGAGAGAGCCATGAATTTTAGAGTTGTATGAGATTGCTTTAAACTGTATACTGTGGATGTGAGCCAAGTCATGAGGAGACCCATTGAAATTGACGTTAGTCATGCCTAACTTGTTCAATTGATTTCAGTGAGTCTACTCTAAACATGGCTAAGGCTATATCCAACCAAGTAGCAAGAAACAAAAGGAAACTGGTACAAAGAGAACAGGTTTTGGTACAAAAAGTGCAGGTTTGTCACAGTGGCACTTTCTGATTTACAGATGTTTGGGAAAATTGCTCTGGTGGATGGAACCTATATAAATCGGAACAACAACTTTCAGACGTTCCCACAAGCAGTGCTGCTGCTATTCAGGTCAGTATGACTGTACATTTAAAGTGCGTTCAATGCACACTTAAAGCACATGACTTTCCCCTCAAATAATCCTGGAAAATGTAGTTTCCCCCTCACAGAGCTGCCATTCCCAGGACCCTTAACAAATTACAGTTCCCATGATCCTTTTTTTTTGGGGGGGGAGCCATGTGCTTTAAACACATGGCATGTCCTGCCCATTCCCTGAGTTATGACCCTGGCACTTCCACAATACCTCCTCAGTCTTCATATGCTGGTGGTCACTATTTTATTTATAAGCCACCTTGAGCCCCAGTTTTGGGGAAAGACGGGCTATAAACAATAACAACATGTCAGAATAGACCCTTAGTGTTGGGTTCACTCCTCATTTTAATTCTGGCAACTCAGAAATGAAAGTCCCACAAATGGAAACGAGGTAATGGTTGCAATTTTGCAGTACCCAGGATTAGAGTCCTAGAATGCTGGTCATTCCATATCCTCTAATCTAGAGAATACTTTCTGGAAAGGGGCCCCTGCCTCACTTTATCCCTTTCTCTAGGTGTGCAACTGGTGAGGCCTGGCAGGAGATCTTACTGGCTGCCAGCTATGGCAAGCAATGTGACCCTGAGTCTGACTTTGCTCCTGGGGAAGAATATACTTGTGGCACAGACTTTGCTTATTTCTACTTAGTCAGCTTCTACATGCTATGTGCATTCCTGGTAAGCTATTTCTGTTCTCTGATCTTGTGCTTATTTCCTAGTCAGTTAGCACATACTTGAAGCATATGGATAAAGATGGCACAGTAGCAATCATCATTAAGGGACGAACTAGACATGATCATGGGGGGCGTTGAAGGTGGTTTGATGGAGGAAATTGCTGCATGTGATGCATAACATCATCCTACTTTCACCTTTGGCCAAACAGGTTTTGCAAAACTGTGGGTCAAATCAGAAATTTGTGTGTATGTTGCAGGAGGCAATGATGTCTCCCAAACCATTTTCAGCTCACTTTTTAAAATACTCCCCTCTCTCCTTCAAAGACCTTGTAGCATTTCTTCAGCAGTAGTCTTGGCTTTACACATAGTTCAATTCATTCTTGCTGGTAGAAGGGGACTCCAGAAATGGGGTTTAGGAGCTGCTGATCACCAGTCATAGCTCAGGGGCCAATCTGCGACCATCAAATCCACTCAAAGGCTGTAAATTCAGGAACAATTCAGAAAGCAGGTATTGTTGTGTTTGCTGTTGAAAGGCAATCAAAGGCCATTATGGAGAGGGGGAAAGAGGGAATTTTGCTTGTGAATGAAATGCATTGAGCTAGGTTGTTGCTCTTCCTCTTTCCACCTGAGTTGCCAATGTGAAGGAGTCTTTAACCTGCTTTATTTACCTCTATACCAGTTTTCATCTGCTATAATTATTTAGTAAGATTAAGGGAAGATTAGATTAACATTACTTATTATTACTATATTTATTAAATGTACGGTATTAAATGTGCGGTATTTAATAAATACTAAACACTAAACAATAAATAAATAATAAACATATAAAGCTGCCCATCAATAAACATTCCTTAGTCAGTTTGCAGCAAATAAGCTACTGACATTTGTCATGCTGAGGAAACAAAGCCCTGGCCTGGGCACTCATTAAATATTCTGTCTCATTTTAGTCTTCTCAGGTGGCCACAGTTCATATTAACACATAGCTATAAATGTGTAATGTAGCCCTGGAATTCTCTGCTTCCTTCTCTCATCAGTTTTGCCTCTTAGGCACTGTGGCAGGTCAGTTCTGTTACATCCAAGGCTGAGAGCGGTGATCAATGTGGCAAGGGAATCACACGAATGATTTGTCACAATCACAAACAGCAAGTCAATGTGACACCACAAGCAGCCCAGCACAGTGGTGTGCTCAGTCATTGCTTGTACTTCTGGAGCACGCTTGTATAAAGACCACTCTTCTCCTGGCACACTATCCTGGTTGGCTGCCTGATGGATTTGCACATATGAACTGACCACTTAGGCTGTTTCTACACATGCACTTAAATCACATCTCTTCCTCACCGGCCCCAAAAGGATCCTGGGAACAGTAGTTTCTTAAGGGTACTGGGAATTATAGCTCGGGGGGGTGAACCACTGTTCCAAGGATTCTGGGTGGAAGGGTGTATTCACAAGCCTAAGAATTGAACCAACCAATGTTGCAGAATGCCTGTGACATGCATTGCCTTCCCAGACAAACTACCCCTTTGAATATTTAGTTTTATGTGGGATGGTATACAGGCCTTCTGCCAACTTCATTCCAGTGAGCAGCTCAGAGGACCGTTATCCTCTGCTATCTTTCACCTAAGCTGTGCCAATGTATATCTCCTTAGATTATCAACCTCTTTGTCGCTGTTATCATGGACAACTTTGACTACCTCACACGGGATTGGTCCATATTGGGTCCTCATCACCTGGATGAATTCAAAAAAATCTGGGCAGAATACGATCCTGAAGCCAAGTGAGAACTATCAGTTATTACATTTGTAATCACTGGATCTGCGGGACAACTAGACATGAAGTCTATCATGTAGTTTGACCTATTGTCAATTTTTTTGTTTATGTTAAAATAATAATTAGCCGGTACATGCTTATGCCATGGTCTTGATCAGAATCACACCCCATTTCTGCTATCCACAGTGAAAGGAAACCTTCCATTGATGCCCTACACCAGCTTTTTCTTTTTTTAATCAGCTGTGCGAAAACAGATTACTTGGCAAATGTCTTGTCTAATTTGGCTCTGAGTTTCTACTGGCACTGGAAAGAGAGCTCAATGTAACTTCCTAGAAATGTTGTGGGATGTCAATGCTTGGAAGGCATATGAGTATAAAGTCAGATGTGTGATAATAGAATGAGAAATATTGGTATGAGCTCTTTTCATTTATCAGATTGTTTCAGCCTTAATATAAAACCTTGATTTATTACACTGACTTGGAATCCCCATGAATTTATTAGAAGGTATGTTTCAAATAGGGACATCAGGGGTTTCTAGCTGTGGTCATTCTTGCCCAGGTAAAAGGGAACTCAGGACGCAAGGGAGAAACGTGCTAAGAGGAAGGCACGCTTGGCAAATCCACACCGTGATCAACTCCCGCCCAGAAACCAATGTCCCCACTGTGGAAGGACGTGTGGATCCAGAATTGGCCTCCACAGTCACTTACGGACTCATTGTTAAAACTGTGTTTATGGAAGACCATCTTACTTGGCTACAAGTGATCGCCAAAGAAGAAGAAGAAGAAGATATAGTATTTTGTTCCCAAATTATGGCAGGGTAGATTTAGAATGTCTGATGCCTCTTGAGACACAGCAGGCTAGATCAGGTGTGAGAAAGGACTTTCCAAGTACTCAGAGTGATTTATTTGCCTGGGCACGTGACTAACACCCATTGGTGAAATCTAGAATTGCTCTTTGCAGTGTAGGACAGACATCCTTTAAATAAATAAAATGTGGTCAAGATCACTTTTTTAAAAATACAGTTGTCTCTTGTGAGAGCTTTTTATAAACCAGGAGACCCACTTTACAGATTGTGCTCACATAACAATAATGCATAAACTGATATCTGTTTTTGCATTTCTTTATCATGGAGGTGTGCATACAGGAGGGAACTGGGATTCGTTATGGCTTCCCATTGCCTCGCCTGTACATGTCATGGTGAACCTGTGTTTTATCACAGTGCCACATATGTGGCAGGGGGACTGGCTTATCAGACTACATTGTTTCATATAGCACATTTGTATATCGTATGTGCAAAAGATTTCAGCCCATGTGGGTCCTCACCTATCCACAAAGCTGGAGGGCGTTGAGACCTTGCCCACCCACTCAGCATTCCACATGGTGGGCTTCCTACTTTTTAATGTGCTCTAAGGCAGAAAGTACCTGCCTCTTTCAAGGATACTTCAAAACATATACCGTATTTTTCGCTCTATAAGACACACCAGACCACAAGACGCACCTAGTTTTTGGAGGAGGAAAACAAGAAAAAAAATATTTTGAATCTCAGAAGCCAGAACAGCAAGAGGGATCGCTGCGCAGTGAAAGCAGCAATCCCTCTTGCTGTTCTGGCTTCTGGGATAGCTGCGCAGCCTGCATTCGCTCTATAAGACACACACACACATTTCCTCTTACTTTTTAGGAGGGAAAAAGTGAGTCTTATAGAGCAAAAAATACGGTATGTTTAATTGTATGCTCCATCACCATGTCAAGAAAATAAGCAGGTGCTGTGTGTGCATTCACTGGGATTAGAGAATGGTCCAAATAGACATTTGAATTGTGGTCTCTTCAGCTCCCCGAGCTAGAAACTCGTGTGCCATTTTCTGCAACATGACTGTCTCTTCCTCTTCCTCAGGGGCCGCATCAAACATCTAGATGTGGTGACTCTGTTGAGACGAATCCAGCCTCCCCTGGGCTTTGGGAAGTTTTGTCCACACCGTGTGGCTTGCAAGGTAGGAGTCTTGAGGAAATGTTTCTTTACCAGTCCTAACTAGGTCTGAGGTCGTGTCCTAGTCTCCACCCCCTGGCCCCTGTACAAAATTCAGTCCTTATCACACTAGATTGTTTTTTTAAGCTGAAGGAATGAAGAACTGGTGTTTTTAATGCTATCTGTCAAATGGAGGGTAGGACACTGATTCCCTGGGTATGGCCTGAAGGGCACACAAGACCTTCGTCTCACTGAAGTGAAGCAGGTCTAGGTCTGCTCAGTGTCTGGATGTCTTGGGTTCCACCTTGAGAAAGGTGGAATATAAATTTAAGAAAATGAATAATGGTAATCTACAGTATAATAATAATAATAATAATAATAATAATAATAATAATAATAATATTTATTGTTTATACCCCAGCCACTCTGGGCGGCTCCCAGCAGAACACTAAAAACAGAATAAAACTTCAAACATTAAAAATTTCCCTAAACAGAGTTGCTTTCAGATGTCTTCTAAAAGTCAGATAGTTGTTTATTTCCTTGACATCTGATGAGAGGGCGTTCCACAGGGTGGGCACCACCACCGAGAAGGCCCTCTGCCTGGTTCCCTGTAACTCACGTCTCGCAGTGACAGAACCGCCAAAGGCCTTCAGAGCTGGACCTCAGTGTCCGGGCTGAACGATGGGGGTGGAGACGCTCCTTCAGGTATGGGACATATGGGTGTGTTCCAAGTGTGTTTGTTTGTGAATGTAAATTATACATTCAGTGCTATTTTTCTGGAAATTGGTGCCAGAATTCTCCATGAACCCTACTTCTCATATAATGACAATGGCACCCACCTGAGGGGTGCCAGAAGTGAGTTTCAGCATGCTCTGCCTGAAAAAAACCTGGGATATATTGTCTCTGACATGGTGTGTGTTTTGCAGCGCTTGGTGAGCATGAATATGCCCCTGAATAGTGACGGCACAGTCACTTTCAATGCAACACTCTTTGCTCTGGTGAGAACGGCTCTCAAGATCAAGACAGAAGGTGAGAGATGAAATGCATCAATAGCTACATCCATTCCTGGATAACTCATCTCACTCTCCCACAGCTGCCATTATTCATCTCACAAGTTCTGAAGAACATTAGTCACCTTATATGTCAGCAGAAGCTCTGCTGACCTCAAAATCCATTACTGCGTGATTACATAGGCCCAGCAGATGATGCCATAAATCAACAGTAACTAATGCCTTTCTGGTGCATTTAATCACAAGACCTCCAAGAGTCAGGTCTTCATCTGTTTTAAATTAGCATAAGTAGTTTCAGCGTGGAGCCATGCCAACTCCATGCCGCTTCTGGAGTTTTAAGGAGCCTAAGCTTTATCAAAGGCAGATATTAAGGATTTTGTCCACCTGAGGGTTGATAAGAATGAAAGCACTTACCTGTGTTAACACAATAATATTAACAACAGCAACATGTGCTATAGTTGTTGTCCTTGTAGCCAGCCTTATCTGGTCTGGAGACACCTCAAGGCAGCTAAAAATATTCAATGCAATGCAATGCAACAGCAGCCCCCCAAAAGAGCAGCAGAAACAACTTTTCTTTAACAAATCTGGACAGCAAGCCAACAATAAAGCTAATGTTTGATTTAAAAGGATCTCACCCCAAGTACCAGGCTGTACAGTAGTATGTCAGGAAGTGGAGGAGATTATGAGATTTTATTGTAAGGGATGCTAATGAATAAATTAAGAGAGCATTGATTAATTGGGCATGAGTACTTGTTGTCTGAGGGCAGACAATGAGGAGGATAGGATAAAGCATTGTGGCTGACTTACTGGTAATGTTTTGTTCAGTGCCATGCATGGATGCTTTGCATGAAGAAAACGCCTGGTTCAATCAGTTGGCACCTTCAATTAAAAAGAGTCTCGTGTAGCAGACTGGGAAATGTAGGAATATTGTAGATTCTACTGGATAAGACAGACCAATTATCTGAAGCAGTAAGTTTCATATAAAAGCGGTTGGTGCTTTTGCAGGTAACTTTGAACAAGCCAATGAAGAGTTAAGGATGATTATTAAAAAAATATGGAAGAGAACCAGCATGAAGCTCCTGGATCAAGTCATTCCACCAATTGGAGGCAAGTTCTTAATTTATTTATTTAAATGCCATTTGACCTTAACAAAAACCCTAAGCAGTTTACAAGAAATATCAAAGTTATCAATAGAAACTGTTTAAAACAAGAAATTTAAAACATTTAAAAAATAATAATTAAAAACAGCCATAATCTAAAAAGAGATTAAAACATGTCAACTTCTGTGTGCCTGGATAGGCTTACCGAAACAAATATGTTTAAAGGAAGCACTGAATAGAATGTGCAGGTGGCGCTGTGGTCTAAACCACAGAGCCTAGGGCTTGCCAGTCAGAAGGTTGCTGGTTCGAATCCCCACGACGGGGTGAGCTCCCGTTCTTCAGTCCCAGCTCCTGCTCACCTAGCAGTTTGAAAGCACGTCAAAGTGCAAGTAGATAAATACGTACCGCTCCAGCTGGAAACGCATGGCGTTTCTGTGCGCTGCTCCGGTTTTGCCAGAAGCGGCTTAGTCATGCTGGCCACATGACCTGGAAGTTGTCTGCAGACAAACACTGGCTCCCTCGGCCAGTAAAGCGAGATGAGCACCGCAACCCCAGAGTCGTCCGCGACTGGACCTAATGGTCAGGGGTACCTTTACCTTATTTCATATATATTTTTATCTCTAACCCTCTTTCTACAACTTGCATTTCACAAATCTCCTTTGTGTGTTCTCAAGCAGCCTGGCATACAAGTTGGCTGGGTTATTTTGCTGAGCAAACTTAATGTCTGCTTGTGGCTACTCCTCCTCCAGATGATGAGGTGACCGTGGGCAAGTTCTACGCTACCTTCCTCATCCAGGAGCACTTCAGAAAATTCATGAAGCGCCAGGAAGAGTATTACGGATACCGGCCCAAGAAGAATGCTGTTGAAATCCAGGTAAGTGAGAATTGGAACACACTTGACCCAGCAGAGTAGAAAGATTTCCAGCCCATAATGGAGTGAAAGAAAAGAAGGAAATGGAGGTGCTTTGGGTTCTCTCATACGCACCAGATTCCAGGTACTGTGACGCAGTTGTTTGCAGTTTTCATGGCCCTGTTTTGGGATTCTCTAAAGAGCTGGCATTTTAAACAAAATCATCTCTCTGCAAATATTCCCACAAAATTATTATCCCTTTCCCCCCATCTTCTCCCACAAAATGCTTATGGACAAATCTTTCTGGAATTTTTCATGCTTTGGGTTTCCTCTAGAATCGCTGCTCTTGGTTCATTCACTTTACAGGGGGCATTTGAATGACATTTGGTGCTTACAGGCAGGGGCTTGATATTGCAAATGGGTTGTCAACATACCTTGTAACTGGCCTTTGTAATTTATTAGATTTTCCCTGGAAAAAGGAAATCCAGATTCAGTGGTGGGTGGAGGAGAGACAATATGGTCTGGCATTTTGATACCAACAACATTGTGTGGACCCAGTTAAAAAAAAGAGAGAGAGAGCCATGCATGAGGAGCTGTCCTACAAAAAACACCCATCTGGGAGCACCCAGTAAAGTCCATCCTGTAATCAACGTCCATCTGGACACATCCATTGACATCAAATGTTTCTGTGTGCTCTTTTTGTTTTTGTTTTTGGAAAGAATTGGACAATAGCACAGTATCTGCATATGTAGATTGCCTTAGCTTTAGAGTTCCTCTGGGCAACTTGTTTATTGAGCATCCATCCTGAATTTCTTGCACAAAGCTTACACAGAGGTTAGATGATATCTGGCCTTTATTGTGCATTTGTTGTGATTTGTTTATAGGGTGGTTGTACGGCAATGAGCTTTCTAGCATTTGAAGAAGCATGGTTTTGATGTGTGTGGAAATTAATTGGGTTTCTAAGCCAATGCTTTCTGTTAGCACTTTTCCAGTCAATGCCATTTAGCAGCATGCATTTCTCTCTCTCTCTCTGATTATTTAAATTTGCCCTTTTCAGTCTAGGTTTTTTTGACGGGGGAGTCATCACACAGTAAAGCTTAAAATTTTAAGGGTGTTATAGCACATTTTAAAAGAACTTTTTAGAAAGATCAACATGCCACTATAATGCTGTGCTCAGGTGAATTTTCACTCCCCCGCCCCCACCAGCTATGTCACACCCACTTGTGTGATGCAGCATAACTGAGCGTTCCCCCTGTCAACATAAGCACTGGTTTATACACAGTACTTTGTGAAGCTGGCAAGTTCATAGCTGTGCATGATTAGGGATATATACTGTAAGAGCCTGACCTCCAAGTTAATTTCATGGGAAGGAAAGTCATCATGACTTAGGAGAAGGTGGTTTGGGTCACACCTTAACTCCCTGTTCTCCGGCATGAATGGTCCCTGCCAATGATAATCATTTCTGTGCTGTTTCAATGAGGCTGGCCTGAGGACCATTGAAGAGGAAGCAGCTCCTGAGATCAAAAGAGCAATCTCTGGGGATCTGACGGCAGAGGAGGAACTTGAGAGAGCCATGGTTGAGGCAGCAATGGAGGAGGGCATCTATAGGGTGAGTATGAGCACAGATATAAAGTTTGCTTAATGGGCATCCAATATATCCTTTAACCCTCAGCTGAAAACTTCAGCAATGACACACTTGCAGTGCTCCCCTCACAGAATGAGTCCATTCCCCACTCCGTTTGTCTCCTCATGAAGTTATCATTCAGTTTTGTTTCCTTGGTTGAATGTTAAAGAGCAGAAGCACCTGTGCTATTCTGTTTTCTGTTTGTTTGTTTGATTGATTGACTAAACTTGTGTTAGTGATCTTTTATATTCTTACGGAATACTCATTGTAATGGTAGGTGGAGGAGATAAAGCAGAAGTGGAATTCTAACCTAAGAGAAAGTTGAGACCCCCACAGATTATGGGAGACACCCAACACATTTACTTCAAATTGTGGCTCCTTGTCAGCCATCATTCAATGTTAAGCACCCCGAATCGAGTTAAAGAAACATACAACAAATAAAGCCGAGGCATCCTGAAGCTCTCTGTGGTGTGTGTATTTATATACAAAATATTTTGAGCAAAATAAAATGTGCACACACATTTCTACTATTTTCGGTTAACATAAGTAAAATATTAAATATGGAGAACCCCAAGATAATAATAACTAGGTAGGTTGAGTCCACCCTTTAAAATAATTAGGTCAGGCTTCCTCAACATCAGTCCTCCAGATGTTTTGGGACTACAACCCCCATGATCCCTAGCTAGCAGGACCAGTGGTCGGGGATGATGGGAATTGTAGTCTCAAAACATCTGGAGGGCCGAGGCTGAGGAAGCCTGAATTAGATAGTTGTAGACATAGTAGTTTAAAACACTTTGAATATAATGTTTGGTTTGCCCCTAAATATAATTTGTTCTTTCTCACTAACTAGATCTTGTTCCCTCCATCCCCCAGCTGGAACACAAAGGACTTAAGAAAGACCAAAATAACAGTCTCCTCTCTTTTCTCTCCTGCCCTTGAATGCAGAGGACAGGGGGGTTGTTTGGCCAGGTTGACACCTTCATGGAACCAAGCAGCCCGCTACCACCTCATGTGGCTAGCCAGAGACCTCTACAATTCACCGAGATGGGAAGCGAAGATTTGGATTCCCCTGTATTCCTTGACGACTTCCCACCAGGAGGGGGTGGCAATGTGAACAACAGCAACAGCAACGCCAACAACAATGCAACAACAGGGTAAAGCCCAAGAAACCGAGAGCATAACAAGCTGAGAGAGTAGCATTCCTTTCAGAGGGCTGATTCTGGCATGAGATTGGACCACTAAAGATTGGATTTTGCAGTTTCTGAGCCCTGATATAACATGATAGGGCTAGAATTGTCCTAAAGCTTTTCTTTAAAAGTTTTTCATTGATTGCTGAGTGGGGGAATGGGGGTGGGCAAGTTGGAGAAGAAAATGAATTAGTATTCAGGAGTTATAGAAAAATTGGAGGAAGGGTGACTTACCAGTAAAGGCGGAGGTGGCAACCCTAAAAAAAACCACAACCCACTTTCCTTCATTTTAAAGAAATTTTCCCAACTGATTGAAGCAGCCAAGAACTGTTGTAATCAGTAGCCAGCTAGGCTACCACGTTCTCTCACAATATTCCTGATGCATTTTGGGGGGGAAAGATGGCAGCAGTAGGGGATACCATCAGTCCCTCGCCCCAAGTTATAATACATATGGAGCAACACTAAGTTATGACGTAACATCATTTGAAATGAAGCATTATGGGAGAACATGCTGGCCCGGCTTGCTGTGGCCAGGTAAATTTATGCAAGAGGAAATGGGAGGTGGTATGTTTCCGAATACCAGTTTCTGGAAACCACAGGAGGGGAAAGTGCTGTTGAATTTGAGTCCTACTTGCATGCTTCCCATAGGCATCTGGTTGGCCACTGTGAGAACAGAGAACATGGGCCATTGTCCTGTTCCAGCAGGCTGTTCTTATATGCTTGTGACATAAGGGTTCTTAAAAAAAATGCACCATTACCTCTGCCTTTACTGGTAACCCCACCTTTGCTAAAAAATGAAAAAAATAAACTTTCTCTACCCTGGGAATGTTATCAAAGTGCCTTCCACTAACCACCGTAAGGGACACCACCCAACACCTTCTCGTCACCAAAATCCCACCCAGAAAAAGAGAAGTCATATTGATCACTTCTGAAAGGTGCTGAGCTTTAGCTTTCATGGCAAGAGCATTCCAGAAGTGATGGGAACCCATGAGAATGCCCTTCTCTATGCCCTCGCAGTGGTAACTTAGTGCATGGATGTTAAACCTTAGAAATGCTTTGGGATATACAGGTGGCAATAGGTTGCGCCCAACTTTTTGAAAGCTTCAAATGGTGGATAGGGGATACAGAGCATGTATGGTATGTTTTCAATTCTTTCTGTGAAGAGAAAGTAGCATTCTGTACTGAGTGAAACTTTTAAACCATCATAAAGAGAAGCCTCTTTGAGGATTGCATCACATATATATATTTAGCTGTGGTACGCACACGCGCGCACACACACACACACACACACAGGCTGGATCTAGACACATCAAAGAAGCATTTCAGTTAAATGCATTGTAAATTTAAACAGAGAAAAACGGGACTCCACAGCACCATCTGGTATGTTATATTGCATATACAACACATATAAATCGCTTTTTCTTTACTAATCTAGCTGAGTCCAAAGAGAGAAGGAAAAGATTGGAAAATGGAAAAGAAAGTGCTGGAGAGCTATGGTCTGGTCAATAACTCTGGGTTGTTGTTTTTGATGTAAAATCATAGTCTTCTGGGTCACCCTAAGGTAAAGGTAAAGGGACCCCTGACCATTAGGTCCAGTCGTGACCGACTCTGGGGTTGGGGCGCTCATCTCACTTTATTGGCCAAGGAAGCCGGCGTACAGCGTCCGGGTCATGTGGCCAGCATGACTAAGCCGCTTCTGGCAAACCAGAGCAGCGTGCGGAAACACCGTTTACCTTCCCACCGGAGCGGTACCTATTTATCTACTTGCACTTTGACGTGCTTTCGAACTGCTAGGTTGGCAGGAGCAGGGACCAAGCAACGGGAGCTCACCCCGTTGCGGGGATTCGAACCGTGACCTTCTGATCGGCAAGTCCTAGGCTCTGTGGTTTAACCTACAGCGCCACCCACGTCCCTTGGGTCACCCTAAAGAGTACTAATAGTTGTTTGGGACAAGGTATTTTCTTGGAACTTACTATCAGTGCTTTGCTCCATAGGGTGATGTATGAGAATGAACTAGTGAGAGAGAAGATGCTACCGTCATCTCATCGGCTACCTGACCTAGGTGAGTTCTTGCTAGGGCTAGAATTGTCCTAAAGCTTTTCTTTAAAAGTTTTTCATTGATTACTGAGTGGGGGAATTGGAGAGGGCAAGTTGGGGAAGAAAATGAATTAGTGTCCAGGAGTTTCCAGGGCCAGTCTAATCTCATAATCCCTATACAGTGGTACCTCGGGTTACATACGCTTCAGGTTACATATGCTTCAGATTACAGACTCCGCTAACCCAGAAATAGTACCGGTACCTTGGGTTAAGAACTTTGCTTCAGGATGAGAACAGAAATTGTGCTCCGGCAGGGCGGCGGCAGCAGAAGGCCCCATTAGCTAAAGTGGTGCTTCAGGTTAAGAACAGTTTCAGGTTAAGAATGGACCTTCAGAACAAATGAAGTACTTAACCCGAGGTACCACTGTATGCCTATACTCAGGTTAGTGTGGGAGGAGGTTAACTGCCGATCTGACAAAGGAGACTGTGTAATGAAAGCGTTTGCAACCGGCATGGGTCTAGTCAAAATATCACCTTTTAAGACTTGGGAAATGTAATTATCTCTGATTCCTTTTGTCTCTTTTCCCTCTCCCCTCTAGCCAGCAAATGCTCTATTCGGGCTAAAAACCGTAAAGGAAAAATGAGCAAGGTGCCAGCTCATGGTGTCCAGAGCGAATCAGAACTACAGTTTTCCATCCAGCAGGTAAATGCTGCATTGCTTCACTTTAGGCATTGAAATATACTCGCAAAGTGATTTCATGCTCTTTATTCAGCTCATAGTGGTGAGGAGGAATGAATGAATGTAAGTCCCCTCAAAGTATCTGCTTTATATACATTATTTACACAATGGGCTGCACATGATTGGCTAATTCCGGAATTCTACTGTAAGCCCATCAAGTTGTGGATTCACTTCTATCTGGAGCATGATTGGGTGGTTCCTGCCAACCAATCATACTGCTGCATTGTTCTAGGACCAATCAGACTGCTGCATTCTGAATCCTATTGTTCTAGGACCAATCAGACTGCTGCCTTTTGGATCCTATTGTTCTAGGACCAATCAGACTGCTGCAGTTTGGATCCTATTCAACTCAGTACATAACAGGCATGCTAAAGAGACCACAACCCAAGCTGTGCTTTCAGTGTTCCCCATAAAACTCCATCAGATACAAAAGACAGGATGTGTACATATATGGGCTACGGTCCCATTAGAATGATTGCGCATTGTTCAAGTTTGCTTTTCCACAATCAGCTGAAAGCAGAATTAATATGATTCCACACGACACTTAATATAGTGCCATATTACCCAGCAGTGGCCTTCCCCCATAGCCAAAACCCTTCTGTAAAGTTTGTTTGCATTTAAGCCTCACTCAGCAAAAGTCATTTTCAGCTTCTGAAATAACCACCCTCAGTTGCTCATTAATTTCAGTTTCATTTCCCTTGGAGGAGGGTTTTATTTATTTATCCCATTATTATTTTTTGTTTTCAGTTGTCTATCACTGTGTGTGTGTGTATGCCTTTTTTGATATTATAATAATAAGGTGCTAATACTCAAGCCTTGATAAAAGTGGTACAAAATGGCTGCCATAGAGGGGACTGTACTCCATACAATAAGTACCATCTCTCTCTCTCTCTCTCTCTCTCTCTCACACACACACACACACACAGAGAGAGAGAGAGAGAGAGAGTTCATTACATGAACATGGAAAAAAGTAAAATAATGGGAGGAAATCAGTAATTTAAGTCCTCTCACATGAGAACAGAAACTGACAATAAAGGGAAATTCAGAGGCACTGTTCTGTGGATTGATGAATGTCAGCCACACTCAACAGGAAACAATAAAAGGATAGAACCACTGAGGAAGAAACTTAATTGAAGGACATTAGCTTTGAAAACATTCAGTTGTGGTCTGCCTATTCACAGTGGACAGGCTGACTCTGCAACTGCACTTGCAGTTTTTTTAAAAATTGCCACAGATCAGTTCTGACAAAATGCCAGAGGGCAACACAGGGAAAATGGAACTCAATATATCAGCAATGTCATCTGGACTACTCAAGGAAATTGGGTCTTGCATCCCCTCTTAAACATCCACACAGGTGGATAGTGCCTGACGGATGCACCCACTTGCAGTAAACACAATTCATTTGATGTTGAGGTTGTGCCAGACCATCTCCATTAGAGGACACTTTTGTCCATCTCCTCTTCCAATATCAGATGAAACTCAAAGGGGTGGGGAGCATCATGGCATATCCAACTATCCAAGCCGTATTTTATGCACACACCTTGCAACGTTATATGAACAGTATTTTAATTCTTAAAATATGGGCAGGAATCACTTTATCCTCACTGTAGATATGTCCGTCTGCAAATTGTGCCTCAGGATCAATGGGGATAACAATCTTAATAAGGAAGGTCACCGGGGCGGGGGCAGGGCGTGCTGCACTCTGGGTAATAAAGAGGCTGGTGGTTGATGCCACTCAGATCTATCTGGTCTTGTTTCCATGCAATTTCCCCCAAAGAAGTCCATTGGCTCACAGCAGGAGTCCAATGATGACGAAGGGTTACCATCTACAAGCAGCAATGAAGGATATGCACTAAGGAGTATGGAAACCTCTTCCCCTGCCTCCCTTCAGCTCATCCAAGAGGTACAGCTGTTGTTTTTTTAAAAAATATTTTATTTATGATTTTCAGTTTTATGCATTTCAATAATCTTACAATCCTTTTAACATTTCAAAACTTGTCTACCTTCCTCCTCTTTCTGCAGTTCCTTAAATTTATTTTTAATATTTTCTGCATATCCAAATTAACTTAATTTGTTCATTTATTCATCTACTTTAAATATAAAGTAGAGCTTATAAAACTGCAGGTTAGATCTTATAAAACATGGCAGGTTATAATCCTGCCAATGTTTTTACCTGTTTACAGTTTGTTTGTAAATATTCAGTAAACCATTTCCATTCTTTTATTAAAAGTTTGTTATCTTGATTTCTTATTCTTCTGGTAAGTTTCACCATTTCTGCATATTCCATTAGTTTTGGTATCCATTCTTCTTTTGCTGGGACTTCTTCTTTCCATTTTTGGGCAAGTAACATTCTTTTTGTTGTAGTCACAAACATGAATAAATTTTTTTACAGTTTGGGTAGTTCTGTCCCTATAATTCCCAAAAGGAAAGCTTCTGGTTGTTGTTGTTTTTTACAAATGTTATTTTAAACATCTTTTTCAATTCATTATATATCATTTCCCAGTAAGCTTTAACCTTCCTACAAGACCACCACATATGATAAAAATAACCTTCTTTCTCTTGTCATTTCCAATACTTATTTGATTTGGATTTATACATTTTTGCCAATTTCTTGGTGTTAGGTAACATCAATACATCATTTTTATATAATTTTCTCTTAGACCATAACATGCTGTAAATTTTATAACCATGTTCCACAATCATTCCCATGGTGCCATATCTATATTATGACCAATATCTATTGCCCAATGTATCATTGCAGGAGGTACAGCTGTGGGCATCACACACAAGTTCATTGGAAGTGGTTGGGGTTTGAGAGAGGGTCAAAGGAAGGGACAAAATGGGATGTTGAAGAAGGGAAATAGGGATGTCGGAGAATTCAGTCCTAAATGGGAAATGGGAGTGAAAAATCACCACAATTAGCATGGATCCGTACAGAACAGAACTGACACATTTCTTTAGTCTGTGTTATTTTCTGCATTGTTTTTGGTGTTTCTCTTCCACTGAAATGCATTGACATTAATTGCATGGGCTTCCATTTCTTCTCCCACAGGCTCTGAGTTCTGGAGGACTTGAATCCCTGGCTAAAGACTATTCGTTCCTGAAACTGGCAAGAAATGAGATGGCTGCTGCCTTCCAGGTGGAGGTGACTGAGGTGGAGGAGATTGCGGCTGCTTTGTTGAAGAGAAGGGAAACCGACTCAAATACATCTTTGTAAAAGGCTCATTGCACGGCCATTCCAAATTACAGACTGTGAGATCTTTCCCCCAGCCTTATCTCTTTTTTCCCCAGCAGGGCTGCTATAAAGTGCTACCCGTTTGTCTGCTTCGGGGTGGTTACCATGAAAGCACTGCATTACTTGCTCACAGCAATCCCTGACTGGTTGCCATCAGCAGCATAACAGGCTAATGGAAAAGATGGCAGAGGGAAACCTACTTTCCTTGGCTATCAAAGGAGGAGATTTTTTTTTAGAAATAGAACTCCCCAGGTGTTTCTCCCAGCAGGGTCTCCTTGCTCTCATGAGATCGACAGCATACAAGCTAGATGATAGATCACCAAATATTCCCAATATTTAATATCAAAGATCCCTCCTACCTAGCGAATTTATTTCCTCTGGGAAACATCTTGAAAAGTGCCCTTTGATTACATTGTTTTGAACAGAAAGTAAAAATGATGAAAAGCTAGCACTTTTAATAAACTGAAAGAACCAGGAATGATTATTTTATTTGTTTATTTGAAATATTTACACCTCACTTTAAAAAAAACAAAAACTTTCCAGGCCAACTTACAAACAGGTAAAAGCAATAAAAACACAGCAATAGAATGAAAGCATTAAAATCTAAACACTGTTACACACTCTCTCACATACCTACACCTCAAAAACAGGATTGAAGGGTTTTATTGCTGAATTTTGCAGAGCCTCTGAATTATCTAGCTGGCTACTAACAGATATTGGAAGATTTGAGTGTGAATTCATTTAGAATTCTAGCCCACATTATTCCTAGGTTATAGTGCTTTACACTAATAATTGCACATCAGCATGTTTAATTAAATCACACAAACAATCCATAGTTTGGGCTAGGGATTTGGCAAGTCAAGAATACTCTGAAAGTCTGGCTCTTAGAAAAGTTGTGGAGTTCTGATTCATACTGTCTTTAAACATATATTGCTCTCAAACTTACCAGTTGTCCTGGTCTTTGAATTAGAATTCTATAATTATATGTATAAGGAATTTTGTTGTTGGGTGCAGCCCCCAAGATGGCCTCCCTGTGTGTTTCTGGAGTTGATTAATGGATGAAATAATGAAGAGGGCCCAGCAACATTCAAAAGGGGAAGAAGCAATCCTTCAGGGCACAATGAGTTTCAGAAATTTTCATCTGCAAAATGTTGACTTAGTCATGCCTCTACTGCCGCAAGGACAAAATTCCTAGAACCACAGTGACAGCCATACAAAGATGCAAATCTGAAGAGCTGGACAACAAATCTGAAAGTGTATGATGCAATCCTGAGCTGCAAAGTATTACTGACTATGGTTCTATCTTCAAAGACAGTATGCGTCAGAACCAGACAGCTTCTCTAGAGCCTAATGCTACCGAATATACATGAAATAACAGAAGTAAACAAAACCCACAGCCTCAGACGTGACCATCTCAATGTCATCCAGTGATCTTAAAGGCTATGGGAGGATTTGAACATGAGTTATATTCTTGAGTTATAGTCTACCCACTGCACTTAACTTAGCTCTTCAGTCCACCTGGGGTGTGTGAAAAATTTGAGGAAGGGTATCTTACCCAGTGCTCTTTTCTATGACTTTATAATATAGCCATAACCTCTTTTTTTTGTCTGCTATCCTGTGCCTTTAACAGCAGCTTGATCTGCAGACATTAGTAGGGGATAATGTTTATCTCTATGATATGAAAAGGCTTGCTTGCCGATTGCTGCAGATTGAGCTATAAAAGTCAGAGAAGCAGGCTCTTTCCCCCCCTTGTCAGTTGGTGCTACTGCTATAAAAGCTCCTGGGGTGGAGTGGAGAGAGAAGCAGCTAAACTCTGTTACCACTTTTGCAGACAACAAAAGCTCCCATAGCTCCTCATTGCTGCTCCTGCCTGGTGTGCCTCTTGTGCCACGACGCCCCACCTCCTAATATATCCTGCGTTTTAAAGCCCAACACAATCTCAGCAGCCAGCTCCTTCCACACAACTGGCTTCATCTCAACGCTAATAGATATTAAAATACGGAGGAATTATGCATCCCCAGGGAGGTGCTGAATCAATAGAGCCTGGCCGCTCTCAGGGCTTTTATTTGTTAAGTCAAAAAAATGGGGAATGGATAAAGGGCTGCTGGGAAGCAGAATGCACAGCCAAGCCATTGTGAATATTGAGCTGGAGAGGGTTCTCTCTAGGGTGCTGAAAGAAAATCCTCTTCCCTCTGGAGGCCAAACTCTGCTATAGCCAGCCAGGGATCCTGAACCACCCTGGAGCAGTGAGTACGAGTTACATGCCCAGCTGTCCAATAAATTGTTTCCATTTCAAAGCATTTAATTGCAAATTACAGTTAGGAAGAGAAGCAAATGGCAAGAGGAGTCTAGAAAAATAGGTGTCAGAACTCACCTTTAGAACGGCAATGGCACCCACCAGAGAGGTGCTGGGACTCTCCCACATGAGAGGTGCCAGAACTGAGTTCTCTCTGAAAAAAAGCCCTGCATATCATCATCATTCCTGAAATCTGCCACAGTCTCTGTTGCCACCACTCCTTCCTTTGCGCCGACTCCACCATTAACAGTTAACATTAGACAGCAAAGGTGGATGTGAGATGCAAAGAAGCCAGTTTATCAAGCCTCATTTGTATGGAGCAGCTTTTGATAATTACTACCAAATAAACAGCAAAGTTTTTTTGTTTGGGTTGGGGGTAAATTTGGAATTGAATGGACTCTTCAGTATCCTCCGTTTAAGCAAAGTATCTGTTGTTTAAGCAAGGAAATCAATCAATTGTGCTCTTTATGTCAAGGCAAATTATGATCAACTTTCCTCCTTTGACTTGTCAAAGTCATTCCCTCCCCAAAGGCTGTCTAGAGTTTTTCTCTCAACTGATTAAAACACTTTGCTGAGAAGACTTTGCAGCACATTGGTGCAGAATCAACGTTGTGATAGAAGCTAGAGATGCCAATATATAGTCCACTTAGCCTTCATTGAAAAGATGCATGTTGACAACCAGTTATCATTAAACAGAGATGGAACTGCTCCATCATTTGCGCCATCATTCGAGGTTAGTATTTTTGCCAGCTGGCATTAGGCATTCAGAATTAAGCATCCCATAAAAAAGCATCCTTAAGCAATCAGAAAGGGGTTAGTGTGTCATGCAGTACAATAAAGATGATGAATCCACCCATCATACAGTTAGTGCTTGTGAAACACTGACCAATTCATCATATATATTATACACACGCAGTGCTATAACAATAAAATACATCCATTGGATGTTGACAAAGGATAAACGTCTTGAAGCTCTGGGTTTGCAGTTGGGAGCTACAAAAGTATAAACATTCAGAGAAAATCACAAGATTTATATACAGCTTCATTGTACTAAAACCTCAAAAAGAATAAAACAGTAGAATTATCAGTAAAAGACTGTTAGAAATCACTATCTAAAAGTTAAAAAAAATAAATCAACAAGCTAATTGATAGTTAATACCAACCACCTGACATTTATGTATGCATTCATTTTATTTATAACATTTTAAACTGCCCTTCATCTGAAGATTTCAGGGCACTGATGTTATATTTAAACAAAGAAACAAACAGCCACCAACAACCTATAGGTAAAGGTAAAGGGACCCCTGACCGTTAGGTCCAGTCGTGGACAACTCTGGGGTTGTGGTGCTCATCTCGCTTTATTGGCTGAGGGAGCCGGCGTATAGCTTCTGGTCATGTGGCCAGCATGACTAAGACGCTTCTGGCGAACCAGAACAGCACATGGAAACGCCATTTACCTTCCCGCTGGAGTGGTACCTATTTATCTACCTGCACTTCGACATGCTTTCAAACTGCTAGGTTAGCAGGAGCTGGGACCGAGCAACGGGAGCTCACCCCATCGCTTTTGATCAGCAAACCCTAGGCTCTGTGGTTTAGACCGCAGCGCCAGCCGCATCCCCAACAACCTATAGATCAGACTAAAGACGTAAAACTAAAGAACTCCTAAAATATCTAAAATGTTTGGGTAATGGGAAAGTCTAAAGCTGTGCCTCATTTGGCCAGTGGTCCTGCCCAATGAGAGCCATAATCCAACAACATCTGGAGGGCCACAGGTTTTCCTATCCCTGTCCTGGGTCCAGCTTTCCAGGGCAGCTATAAGCAGTGACCCTTCTGGGGCCCTGGCAGCTGCCCAAGGATGCCAGGAACTGATACTGGCCCCATTACCACATCTCTGTCTTCTCAGCAGGGCTTTCTGTGATCCATCAATACAAAGGCTCAGTATTTAAATGTGAAAGGGAGCTATTAATTACTCCCCAGGAAGGAACATAACCAGCTTAGCCAGCTGGCTATAATGGTCATCATAAACCAGGATTTCAACATTGCTTGCCTTACAAGAAGACAAGCTAAGGAAAGCAGAAGGATATCCCAGCCAATATGACTGCTTGAAACAAATTATTTATAACATCTTAAACATAAACACACTAGCCAGAGCCTCTGGCTTTTAATTAACCTACAAAGAACCCGTCAATCACACTCATTTATCCTATTGTGAGATGAAGAAGACACATGGTAGGTAGAGATGCGCTAAAAGAATTGCCAGCACCCAATCCAGAGAATATGCATGTGTGTTTCTTGTTCAGCCTTGGCTTCCCTCATGTATTATCTACCTGGTCGTGTCGCCTGCCCACTTCCCCCACCCACTGAAACTAGTAGGACACGAAGGGATCAATAAATATGATAAATAAAAAGCAGAAATGTGTGCAGGCACAGGTTTCCTGTTCCAGTTACAAACTACTGGGCACTCCTGTTTACTATACATGCACTCCCTCTCTCTGGACGGGCAAACAAGCATCCCTCCCATGCTCACAGAAATGGAGAAAGGCCACCTGCATCAGAGATGGGGGAATCTGCTGTTGGATTCCAGCTCCCATCAGCCCCACGCAGCATCTGGAGGGCACCAGGTGGCTGACCAACGCTGGTATAGAGCATCATTTACAAGAGGAGACTTTTGTTTAGTTATTTAGGATGCAAGGCGGGCAACTTGGCCACCTGTGGCCAGTAGGGGGCAGAAGAGACTCTTTCTCAAGCTCCTACTGCCCTAAACTTAAGTGTCTCTCTCCTGCCCCCTTATTAGGATTTAACACAATTCACATCTCAGTAAGAGAAAAGGCTGCTGGGCATCTCCACACCGCAGTCCTATGTGGGTCTACTCAGAAGTAAGTCACACTGAGTTCAAAGGCAATGGTTCCCATGGAATTACGACTGCCGTCTCAGTTTAGCCACCGCGCTGAAGGGGAGATTCGCATCGTATCTTTTCAGAGCACAAAAGCTCTGTCCTGCAGCTTCACTCTTCCTACTCCGCATTGCACCCGGTTCGCACACATACATATTACATTAGTGTGGGGGGGGGGCAGTCCCACGATCCATGTGCTCACACTTGAAATAACTTCCGAGCTCATTCCGGCTCTTCTCTGAATGCACCATGGGCGGCTGTGGGTAGATCAAGGCACTCTGCACATGCTCAAGAGACGAAATGGGCTGCAGCTCACGAAAGCTTATGCCTCACTAAAAACCCGCCCCGTCTTTAAAGGACTTTTTGTTGGTGTTTTGTTTTTTTAAACCCCTGACTGCATGGAGAGCACGCTCTCGAGTCCATCCTTACCTCCGAACTGAGTCCTAATGGTAGTGCGCCCCCCTGGGCTTTCGCCTCCCACCGCCCCAAATCCGAATCAATCCCTCCTCCACCTTTTTCCTCGACGGAAGGGGCGGGGGGGGCGACGTTCTGGGCGCCCCTCCCCCTCCCCGCCCCCTGCTCCGGGCAGCTCGAGGCTCGCTCGCCGCGCGGGCTCCCTCAGCAGTCCCGCTACTGCCGCGGGGCGGGCAGGAGGGAGAAGGGCGCTGCGTAGCTTTGCGCGCCGCCGCCGCCGCTGCCTCCTCTCCCAGGCAGGAAGCGAGAGAGCGCGGCTGGCCGTAGGAAGAGCAGCCGCCGCCGCCGCCGCCCAGCATGCCCTCGCCTGCCCCAGGCGGCCTCCGCGCCTTGCGCTCTTCTTAGCCGAGTCGCCGCCTCAGCCTCGTCTTGGCCCCGGCCCCATGGTGGTTGGGGGGCAGCGCTCTGCTGCGGCGCGGGGAGGCGGCAGAGGAGGAGGAGAACCAGAAGGAGGAAGGCATGGCCGCCCAGGGGGACAGCTGCAGCGTCAAGGTGGCCGTGAGGTGAGCTCGGAGGAAAAGAGCGAGGGGGGGGGGCGGGCTGGGAAAGAAAGACGTTCGGCGCAGGTGGGCGCAGACAAAGGGTGTCCCTCGCGCCGCTCGCTGCAGGCCGGTCCATTCATCTGTCGGGGGTGGGGTGGGGAGGGGAGCCTCCCTACGGCAGAGGGGAGCTTGTGCCATCGGTCTTTCCTCAGGTGACATGGGCATTTTTGGACTTGCCTACAGCGGTGATCCTGCCCCTGGCACACGGACCCGCGTTTGTGGGACTGTTAGACGGGCATCCTTGGGGAGAGGCGCGCGCCTCCGTCTGCAGGCAGGGGCGTGTGAGCTTTACCGGTTGTGTGGCATGTGTGACACACACACACACACTCCGATCCGTATTGTCCTGTTCCTCTTTGTCTCTGCTGCAGAGGGTCACCCGGAGTGGGGGGACTGCACTGTCCAATTGCTGGGCTGATCGGTCTCTGTGTTTATGCGCATGTGATTAGCCACATCAATATTTTGGCCGCCGCACCTCACACCGTCCTTTTTTCTTCTCCTTTTTGCCTCTCCTCTTTTGTCCTGTGAGTTTAAACCCAAATATCTTCTTACAATGAAATCCTGTTTCTATCTGTGGAAGCCAATTCTCTGCTGCTTCCATAAGTAATGTGCAAGAAGCAGGTTTGGAGTATTTGTCTTCTGAAGAGACCTAGAGCTGCCCCTCCCTCTTTTTTTCTGAAGTCAAAGCAAGAGAGACAAGGAAATCCTGTATTTTGCACATTTGCTCTGCGTTTTGCTGCCTTTCCTTTCAGCCACGTCTCTGCCTCTGCCTCTCTTTGCACACTCCATTTATCCCCATTATTGATATTTCAGATAAATCCGCTGCTGTCAGGTTTCCGTACGGGCTGGCTGGTTCCTTCCCCTTGTTAAGCTCTTATCTCCCTCCAACAACAACGAAATCTGTTTTGTTTGGCTGTCAGTTCATTTTCCCTCTAACCGGAGTTTGTGCTTTAATCTGCCATATGCAGGTGCCTGATATCTTTTGAGCATCATCCTTTCGTTTGGGGTGGGGTTGGGGGTGAGTCTGCCTATGCAGTGTCTTCTGTGAATGGCAGGACTGCTTCACGCCCATCTCTCTCTCTCCCCCTCTCACACACTTTGCCAAATGATGTCGCTCCCTAGCCATTTTGCTTCTTGTGAAAGTAATAATTGCATTGCAGGTACAACATTCCCCGTTCGGGTCACCTGAAAACAGGCAATTTGCTTCCCCACTGCAAGAGAAGGGCGGTGTTAATGCAGTGGCCCACTGCCCAAGGTTTCTTCCTTTGTATTGACTCTTGCCGCTGAAGATGTATGCCCTTTGGATGTGTGTGTGCATTTGAAGGCTCTTTAATAAAAGAAACAGAGGCACTGTGGCCAGTGGAGTCCATGAGCTCTGCACAGGGAGAGCTGTGTTTTGGAGTGGGGAGGGTTAGCGATGGCTGTCTCAGGATATTGCCTTCAGTTCCCAATGCAGTCTGTCATCTGGAGACGTTAAGTGGTCTTTGTCAAATGGAATTGAAACGGTGATGGGAGAATATATCCGAACACCAGACTAGTGTATGCTGAGCACAGATACCAGGAGCTGCCATTTTGGCAACCCTTCATTGCCTCTGTCAGGGTGGGAGGCACATTTGTGTGCAAAACCCTGTATTAAGATCAGACATGCCAAGTGTGGGTGAGGCCACTACCGCAGAGACGCTCACCTGGACATAGCATGGTTTCAGTTTGGGCTTCTTCATTTTGAATCTAAGGTGACAGAGCACCTTTATAAAAAGCCTGAGAAATAGAGCCTTGTATTGTTTTGCTCCCTTCATAGCAGGATACCATTGTTACACAGAAGCAAGGATGGAGGGGCGGGAATCCTGAAATCTCTTGCTGTGTGATCACAAGCACTTCCCATCTGGCCAGGTTTGTCCAAAGACCATTAATTTATTGGCCTGAGGACTGTGAAAACAGGGTGGTTTTCCTGCCTCTCTTTCCTGGCTTGTGAACTCTCCACCCTTAGAACCTTTGTATGTGTGTGTGTAGGGCATCTCTGAGATACTCAAGATCTGGGTGTTTTAAGCAGGGAGGTCAAAGGAGAGAATTGTAGTTTACAAAACCACCTCCTCCTTGCCAAGTTAGTGTTCTTCTGTGACAGGAATACAGGAGAATATTTTTTGGTTGAGCAGATGAGCCTCTGAGTATGTGTAGATAATGAAACAGAAAGTTGGGCAGACCTCCAGTCCATCAGACCTGGTGCTGAAAATTGACCCTTCTTTCTCCCTGCTCAGAGTGTGGGGGAGGCACCGGATCTTACATATGATTTTGGCATTATTGCTCCAGACAGGTGTACTTCTTTATGGGGAACAGGCTTTACCTATTAGTTTTGTGACTATTTAGTGTCTACATTTGCATCACACTAGCACAGGGCTCCTTATTTGGTGCAGACGCTTTTCCTCCTAAGAAACTCAGCTTTTATTTTCAACAATCCCAAGTTTCTAGACCTTATGGTTTAGCTTTCCAAATGGATGACCATGGGTTAGTCTATAGCAGCAAAATTAACCAATAGTCCTGTGGTTAAAGGCTAACACATTTCTATCTATATCTATCTATCTATCTATCTATCTATCTATCTATCATCTATCTATCATGGCATAAGCTTTCATGGACTGAAGTTTTCATGGACCAAAGATGCATGAAGTGAAATCTCAGTTGGCAGGTATGTGCATAAAAGAGAAAAATATGTAAGGTGTCAGTTGAAGGGCAATGTGTTTCAAAAAAGCCCTTGTCATTGCCATTCAACTCCAACCTTACATTTTTCTTATTTATACTCTTGTGTGTATATATACCTCCTAACTGAGATTTCACTTCAGGCATCTAACAAACTGGGCTTTAGTCTACAAAAACATGCGCCTCAATAAAAACAGTGCTGTTCTTCAAGGTGCCACAGGACCCCTAGATTGCTAGTGGTTCGGCGAGAACCTGAGATTTGTGTCGAGTGCATTCTCAAGCCAAGTGGGACACAGCAGGATTTCCTGAGGTGATGAGGAAGTCATTCTTCGGTTTTCATCTTAGCTCCTTATCTTTCCCCTCCTCTGCAAGTGCACTTAGTTAAGCAGATATATGCAAGCCTTCTTAATTTGCATAATTCCAACAGATTTTTAAACACATTCTATAATTTGACGCTGGGGAGACAACAAAGAAACGAGGCAGTGGAAGAAGATGTGCTGTTTCAGTTAAATGTGCTTAAGCAGGGGGCCGTGAGGACTGGCATGGGGCATCATTCCTTTCATTTGAAAGTGTTTGTCAAACTGCAGGTATGGTGAGATGAGAAGGGGACTGAGCTGAGGTGAGAAGGCCAGTTAGAGAAGAGATGGGTGGGGGTCTTGCCTGTGCCTTTGACAGACCCTCTCTCTGGTTCCACCTGTGCAATTCTGCTCTTTATAAACAGAAGGTAGCCTGCTTTGTCTGCTCTCTGTTTTGACTGAATCCAGTAGAAACTGCTGTTTTCTTTCTTTTGCTGTTGGCCATTTCAGAAACTAATGGGAGGGGAATGAGTTTATTTTAAGGGCAAATTGAGGCTGCATCCTGCCCAAACAATACAGAAAATGCAGCTATTCCTATCTTCTTCTCCCTCCACTCCCTCCTTCCCATTAGGAACTGGCCACAGGAAAGCCCAGTTCTTAATCTTCTAACAATGCATATAGATGGATAGATTTTCAGAAGCTCTAAGCAGTCACTGAAGCAGACATCAGAAATGCTTTGTGCTCAAGAGCTGAGCTCATTCTTCACACTATGAAAAATGTGAAAGAAGGGAATGACTTGGAATATATTTGGGGAAGTATGAAACCTTAATTGCCTTCTCCCTGTGTATTTGAAGCTGATCTGGCCTGTGTTCAGATGACAGTTTTGAGGGGTGTCTTGGGCTCCCTTCCTGAGAAAGTGAATTTGACATCTCAATCCATTGACTCATAGATCTCCTCTTGACAATATTCAAGCACTCTGATGTCGATATGTACAGTGTGCTACCTTACTTAGAGAAACATGTTCAGAAAGCAAAATTGTTCTCTTAGGACAGCTACAAGGCTACATCTACTTGAGCGATGAGCTAAGAATTCTGAGAGAATTCATTGGAACTCTTATTCATCTGAGCAATGCACAAGTATTTGTAATGGATGCAGGATATGCATAGTAAGTGCTGGTTTTGGTCTATAAAACGGTTCATGACCACAATACCTCGAGCTGTCCTCTCCCCATATGAAACTGACCTGGACAAAAAACATTCCTCTTCTCCCAGTCCTTTGGCTAATTAAACAATCTATGGCCTTTTAAACTGTGTGTGGGGTTACTGCTTTTGTTTGTTATTAGGCTTTGTACTTTTGCATTTTTAATATTTAAACCACCCTCTGATTTTTGAGTGAAGGGTGATATAAAAAAGTAATAAATAATAATAAATAATAATAGTAAGTGGGAAGTGGGGTGAAAAGCAGAAGGGAGTCTGGGTGATCACTCTGCCTTCGGTGGGTAGTACAACCTACACATGCAGAATGGAGAAGATCTGTCAGTGGATTGATTGATTGATTGATTGATTGAACATTTATTATTACAGCCAAACAGCCAGCATACAAGTCAGTGGATGGACCTTTCTGATAATGTGGCTCAGCTCCTTGAATATGGAGCAGACAGAAGGGAGATGATGGTTGCATAGTAACATCTGAGAAGCAAATCAAACACTGCTTAATATCCATAGAGTAGAGGTAGGGAACATTTGGTGCTCTAGATATTGGACTCCATCCCCCATCCACCCTAGCTAGCATGGTCAGTGGTCAGGGATGACGAGAGTTTGCACTCCAGAAGTATCTGGAGGGCCACAAATTGCTCAGCCCTGATCTAAAACAAGGACTGACACATTACAGTAGCTAATAAGGATGCTGCTGAAAACCACATTCCCATGGTGAGTTTTCCATACTGGAGCTGTAATGTAGAGTAGCTTATCACATGGGTCGCCATCATTGAATGGAGAACCTCCATACCTTTCCCAAGCACTTCTAGAGATATCCTGTGAGGCCATGGAAACTCCTTATGCAGAGATGAGGATCTGTACAGCAGGCTGCCATCATATTAGAATTGTGGCACTGAGAAGTTTCCATTGGCATGTTGTTTTCATTCTCCGTGGTCATTGTAACCTGTCCATAGTGTCTGCAGAGAGTGGATTTTCACCCTCCATCCCACAATAAAATTGTGTGTGCATGTGAACCAGTCATAAGACTAGTGAGTAAAAGGTCATCGAGTTGGTGCAGCTTTAACATTTTTGGGCCTGCTACAGTGTGGGCAGAGCCAGCCATGTGGATCCTTGTCTTCAGCTGTCATACAGCTGGTTCTGATGCAGTTGGTCCTAGACACGGCGTCCCTTTAAATGTTGCAGCACCATCGTGGGGCACACCCATGGAAAAGTGACTCTGCATGCCAGTGCTTTGATATTTAAGGAGTGGGCCAATTCTTTGTTGCTTCTTGATTCTCCATTTTATCGGTAGCATCTTCTAATTTGCATCATCAGCAGATTTCACTTATAGTTTCCTTGCCAACTGAAGCCAACTGAATGAAAATACTGGTTAAAAATGGGCTTCTGGATTGATCACTGAGAAACTCCACCCCTTAACTCCACTCTGGTTTGAAGGTCTGCCTTTTAACAAAACCCTTTCTCCATTTACTGTAGCCAGTTCCTTATCCATCTTACTGTACATATATATCCTCCAGTTTCATTAATAATTGCTGATGTGGTACTGCAGCGAATGCTTTATGGCATTTCCTTTGCCCAGAAAACCAATTATCTTCTCAAAAAAGAATATCAGATTAGTCTGGCAGAAGCCTGCACAACGCTCTCTCTCCCCCGCTTCCTCCCACCTCCCCTAGAGCTCTACACGCCACTCCATTCATGTGTTGTTGTGACATGCCAGGTGATGGATAAATGTTCTTTCCCTTGTAGCCTGGGACTGTGGTGTTGTGCCAGACAGTGGCTGCACAATTAACCTTCAGCGACTCCATGTTGCCTCTTGTGTTATTTTCTTCCACATCTAATAATTATCTTTGTTCTACTTCTGTCTGTCACTGAGTGTGTCCTGCAAGCAGAAGCCTTTTTAAGCTTCTCAAACAAACAGCAAGGACAGTAACACTTTCTTTCAAGTGGTGCAACCACATACCTCTATGTGGGGGCCTTCTTTTTTATATATAGAAAAATTGGTAATGATCAACCTTCTCTTGATGTCTGCCTCTCTGCCAGCTTCCAACAGAATGGGTTGCCGTTTGCCTTACCAGCTGATCCGTTTATCCAGATTTCTCTTTAATCTTTTTCACATGATGATTTTTTTAAAAAAATAATAATAAACCGTTTTTAGTTTATGATGCCAACTTGCAGGCTTAGAGAGGTCTGTGTGGAATACTTAGAGACACATTCTTTGAAAGTGGAAGAAATCTGCTTTTCTGCCTCTGTTGGTTCTTTAGGTGTGATGAGGACTGTTTCAAACAGGCTTGTATCTGAGTCATTCTCCATATATTTCTCTCTCTCTTTTGCATTTGCAGTAGAGATTGAGGTTTTATATGCCCTCTCATTTTTTTTACAGACTTCAATGCAGCTTAGGAAATGGCATCTCAAACCAAGGAACTGACACGTGTGAAAGAAAGAAAGGATTTTTGTTCTTACTTTAATTGCAATGCTATAGCATGTGATGTCAAACCTTTCAGCTTCTTCAGTGGTTTACAAGAGGGGGTTGGGGAACTGTCCAAGAGGTACCTTGCAATGGAACTGATTTATATGGGAAATGCCAGATTTGCACATGGACAGATTGGTGTGTTTTTTTTTAAGGGAGGAGTTGTTAGGGGAGCATCGACTGCAATACACTAGAGAGACGGTGGAGGCAAAGGACGAGAAACTAAATCCTAGAGAAACCAAAGCCCAGTGAAAAGTCTCTCATGTCATTGCTCTTTGTACTGGAAAGGGGTAGGATACAGAGGGAATGGTGTTCTGCCTTCCTAACAATCAAGTCCCACATACAAACAATGGGGGGATCTGAATGGAGTTTAGTTTGTATCTTCTGAGAGAACTGCACATCCCTAGGGAGGCCAGGCCTACTTCTGACTTGGGAAGCCATTGACATCATTTGCTAACTGATGACACAGAATCTTCCTGCAGATCAGGGTTTTTGATACAGTAGTTTAATTCAAGCAGCTGAGGGCAGCTTTTCTTGCACACAGGGACCAGAGTGCAAAATTAAATCTATATGTGCTGCATCAGTTGTGAAAAGCTTGTGCGTGTATTATTTGCCATCCCCCCCTTTAAATACTTAGGAACAGAGTTTGATAAAGGATTTGCCCCCACCCCCCAATCTGAATGTGCTTGAAACAGAAACACTGTCATTTTGTACAGAAGTACATTTTGTACTGCTCTAAAATGACACCTGCAGCAGGAAGAAGGGCCATCAGACCCTGGGCAGACTAAAAAATAATCACATTTATCTTGTTTGTGGATTGTCTTAAAAGCTTATTTGCTTAAATTCATTTACATGTGCTTCATTAAGTTTTAAGTCTGCCTAATGTCCACTCCAGACCTATCTCAGACACCACAGTGCAATTTCTGGTCATTCTGAATGTCTGCGTAGCTTTTGGGACCAGTTTAATGAAGGCTGTTTTAAGTCTGGCATTATGTTAACTCGGTTTGGTTTTGAAGGTGGAAATAATTTGAGCATAAAAACTCAGGCTCTGGCTGTCGTCAAAAGTGGCTTTGTAGGAGATAAACTGATTACGGTACTTTGTGGGTTTCCTGCTTGCTTGCACTATGATCTAGCAGGCTCTGCCCGCCTTAGTTCAGAAATTACCCACGCCCATTGTTGCATGCTCATATGCTTCAGCTCTTGGCTTCGCAAAGATTGCTCCTAGTCTCTTCTGGGCTGTTTAGTGTTTCAGCAAATAACTATGTAGAGTCCAGCTCAGTCACCCAGGATGGGTTGTTTCCACTGAAAAACGCAAGCTGTTGTGATATAAGTAAACCTGACTGATAGCACTTAGTGTGGCTGATGCTAAGGTTGCTCTGCTGTGACGGCGTATTGTGTGCCATTGTTTTTCATTGGTTTGAGAATCATAGGGGTTCTATGGGCCTGGTTTAGAACTGCTAGGCAAAAGAGCTAAACAGAACAAACAAACCTGTTGCATACCAATTGCCAGAGATGTGTGCTTTCAAGAAATAAAAATTAGAAAAAATTGATTGGCCTCGGAGCACTTCCTGAAGTGTCTGAGAGCTCTTGTCAGAGCTGAGGAGGGCCAGGAAATGGAGCTTGTGAAACTGGGGGAAGGAAGTAGATTTCTCAAGTTTATTTAAACCCTTGCAACCTCCAGACCTCAGCCACTTCTGTAAACAGTCTTGCTGAAGCATGCCATGTCCTTGATCTCTCCAAGAGATGGAGCCCCCTGCTGCTAGTAACACTGCCCCCTCCCTCCTCATGTCTTACTCCAGCATATGCCAAGTGGCTTTTCCTTTTTGTAAGGGGCGGGGGTGAAATGGCAAGTTTTCAGTACTAGCCCCTTTGGGGCAAAAAGCAGGAGTATTCCATAGGAATTGGCTTCAGATGATAGCTTGCCAACTTGTTAATGGCGCTATGCTTGGTGAAAGAACACAAAGTGTACCCCCCACTTCCCAGTAGCTCCTTGCTCCCACACTGCCAGTATTTACTCTGATGTCACTCAAGCCCCAGGAAGACATGGAGGATGTAATTGGCGGGTATAGATGGAACTGGGGGAGAGGGAGTGAAAATGCTGGTTTCTTCCTAAATAGGAGTGTCCCCAGTATAAGTAGTCTGTTTCCACAGGGTGCAGGGAAGGTAGAAGCTGTTGCTGTCCATTATATTGGATTGCTTTAAGCCAGGAAATAAAAAGCTGGATCAGAAGCAGGAAGCACTTAGTACAGGGGTCCTCAAACTGTCTACTCTGAAGACCCACTTGAGAAGGCTCAGAATTAATGTAACAAAATGGCAGAGTAGATGCAGGAAAAATAGTGGGGAGAGATGGAGGCAGAGAATTACAGACATCATTTTCTACTGATATCTAATCCTTCTTCACTAAATTCTTTGCCATGGTGATTTCCTTGTGGCAGAGAGTTCCACAGTTCTCTCAAGCTAAGTCAAGGGATTGGAAGTATTGTGATCCAGCCTCCCCATTTTAAGCAGAATTGCTGATCCAGAGGGTCTAAGTATAGAAGGGTTTGTTTTATTTTATATTTCACCCCAGCACATGTCTCTCAAAAGTATCTTTAGTTGTCTACTGTTATTTATCCTCCTTTCACACTCGTAACTTGTTCCCTGTTCCCACTGCCAGTTTATTTCGTTCCTCTTCCCTGGCTCAATTTAACATTCACTTCTTCCTCTTCTTTGACAGTTTGACAAGAGTGAGCATCCCCTTCACCTCTATTCCCAGTTTATTATTATTTATTAAAATATTCATCTTTTGTCTCTCTGACTTCCTTCAGTGGCCCCTTTGACTCCTTCACCTCAGAGGAGGCAGGAAAGGCTTCCTGGCTCAGTAGGAGGCCAGCTGTGGTTTGTGGGCATGTGTGTGAAGCAGAGGACCCAGAAGTCTCAGCAGCTGCTCCCGGGGTCTTCTCCTTTTCACCTCCCACAGCCACTTTGACTCTTTTACCTCCCTTCTTCCTGTTCCTTTCCTGGCACATTATCTGTTTTCCCCTTGCTACAATTTCTTCCATTGCAAATCTGCATGCTATGCTCTCACTCTTGCCTCTGCTGTTTAACCTGACTCCCGTTCCCAGGCATGCTCATGCACTGCACATGCGGGGAGCTGCTGCTAGGGTGCATCCAATCAGAAGGCTGCAGCATGACCAGGGGATAGGCTGTGATACTAATGCTTGTTTGATGGTCCCTGGCCCACAGTTTAAGAAACACTGGCGTAGCAGGTTCTTCATGTTTCCATGGGTTAAACTGGTGTGTAAAACTGATTGTAGCTGGTGTCAGTTTTGCAATGTGCATTGATGTTCCTGTTACGTTCTGGCCTCGGAAGGTTGTGGATTTTTAAAAGGTTTTTAAATGTAGGTTGGATGGCCACCTGTCAGGGATTTTTCAGCTGTGATTCCTTCATTGTGAGAGTTGGACTAGATGATCCTTGTGGGTGCCTTCCAGCTCGGCAGTTCTATGATTCTGTGACCGTGTTAACAACATGCAGCAGAAATAGTGAATGAGGCTCAAAAGCACATTTTAAACATTGCTTGTAAAGATGGAACCTGCACAGGATCGGAGCTGAATTGGAACAAAGAAACCGAGGGATCAGATCTTTGCAAAGCATTTTGTAGCTGTCATATGGAAGAGGCTGTAAATACCTCCATGTTTTGGATGAGATGCAAGTTGGACCCTTCCAATGCATACGTATGGTATGAGGGAGCAGCACAAGAATTGTCCTCCTCTGGATGGCCAGAGCTGCCCACCTGGAACCCACTTTGATACTACAGCATCATGGCATTCTAAAGGAACCACCTAATGAGAAACAAAAGCATCTTTTAGGTATTCTGGCAATAGGTTGAGATCTGCTTTTCCAGCAGTATTTAATCCCAGGACCCTGCTGTAGCATTTCCCTGCCAAGGTGGGAAGAATGAGTGCAGTGGGCACTAGTGGTGCCAGACCTTTAAAACATTATAGCAGTGCATTGGAATGAAGCCATGGAGAAACATCTCTCCACACTGCTGCTGGAGCATCTCAAGTGTGCCATAATGTATGTGGGATCTACACTTGCATGCTTGTCAGCTATGCAAAGGATAGTTTGGAGGGGATGGTAATCCTGAATGGAGGAGTCTTATCATGGTAGATTCTTGGATGAGACATTATTTCTCTGGCTTGGGAGGCATATTATTGCCTTGGCTACAAAGCTGTCAGTTGGAGTAAGCATTACCAAGGGGATGGCGCTGTCTAATACGGTACTTACCCCGTGTGAAGGGATGCAAATGCTGCTATTGGCTAATGCTTGGCACAAACAGGGCCTTTCTTCCTAGGGTTTTGGAAGGTCTGATGTCATGTCAACAAGATTTCATTTGGCATCACTGAATCCGTCCATGCAAGAAAGACACAGTAGGAGCTAGCAAAGGA
Organism: Podarcis filfolensis; assembly: GCF_964270895.1. Lineage (NCBI taxonomy): Eukaryota > Metazoa > Chordata > Lepidosauria > Squamata > Lacertidae > Podarcis > Podarcis filfolensis. The sequence continues at coordinate 52,894,148 of NC_139609.1, read as the reverse complement.
CAGCTGCCTTGTGTGCTCTGCTCTGGAACTTTCATGCAGTAACCAGCAGAGCTGATGCTGCTGTTCTTGAATGGCAGGTGGGATTGGCCATTGGATTGCCATTGGATTACCATTGGGAATAGGTAGGAATATGGATCTGTGAGAAAGTTTGTAACAAGAGAGGGAATCTGAGCTGTGGTAGCCAGGAATGGCTGCAGAGATCAGGTCTGCTGCCACTAGAAAAATGAATGGGAACAATGAGAAATGTACCTGTTCATCAGTCTGTGCTTTCATTTCATAACAAATGAAATTAAACTCTCAACTGTTTATCTGATGCTCTAATGTATGTATTGTTGTTTGATGCTTTTTTACTTTGTAATCAGCCTAGAAGTACATTGGTTCATAAATAAACAGTTTGGTTCAATGTTTCATTCATTCTGAAACAATGATACACATCTCTAGCTTTTCATTTCTTTCTAAGTTGTTACACAGATCTGTACTCAGCAGGGTGTTTTTGGAGCCAAAAAAATGCAAAACAAATAGTAATAAGAATCACAGAATTAAAACCATTAAAATTCAGCATACACGAAAATAAAGCTCCTCCAAATGCTTTCTGAAACAATAATTCTGCCTCATTTGCAACACAAAAAGATGGGGGGAGTGTCATTGGGGTCCACATGGAGGGCAAAGGGAAGAAGGTGCCCCCCTGAATGGCCCCTCTGAATGGCTAAAACTTTAGCTCCGCAGTTTTCTTTTTTAATGTCAGTTTCTAGCATTTGTAGAACCTGAAATATGAGGCAAAATGAACAAGCGCTTTTCTTATCTTTTGTGTGTGTGAGAGAGAAATAAGCCTGCTTCCCCCTTTCAGTGTCTGACTTTGATTCCCCCTTCAAAGATTCCCATGAGCCCCTGGGTTGGGTATATATTCCTGCCATTCCTCTATTTCTGCATGGCCTGTTGCTGCATGGCTCAGGCTGCATTACCTATTTGTAGCAGTGCAGAATATGGACATTTGGATCGGGTCTCCCTCACTTTTCCTTCTTGCCTCTCCAGCTTCTGTCCTGGAGAACTGCAGCCTTGTTTCAGGCTTTATACTTGAGCAGGGCTTGGCAACGCAACCAGGGAGATGTCCATGCCACCCACACCCCAACATTCCTTTCCACTCCACCCTTGTCCTTCTTGCATTGCCTGGGAAGGTCTCAAGCCTCCCAATGATTAGGAGCCCTGTGATGTTACTGGGACCCTGGTTGTGAGGAAGCTTCTTATCATGGAAAATGTGCTTAGCACCCCACTTCAGACATTCCAGTTCAATGCAAGAAGGTCAGTGGTGGAGAGGGTGCAGCTGCCCCATGCAAGGATGTGTTTGGTGTGGGGGGAAGCTGGCACGCACTGCCCCTCACTCCCATTCGTGTTTCCATTCCCTCTTCAAGCATCATGCTTCAAGGGCTCTAATCTCTTTCCTCATCTGGCAAGCTTCTTTCTGTAGGAACCAGAATGCTGTTGACTAGCATCTCATTCACAAAGCTACCTCCCCATCCGCTTTGTCTAATTTTTCTGGCTCCTATGCAAACGGGACTGTCATGTTTGAAGAGTGTGAGTTCCAGTGGTGAGAGTTATGAGGTTAGTTCGTGCCTGGGCTGAGCTTCAGACAGTTCTGCTTTTCTTTGTGCTAAATCTCGCCTTGAGGGCTCTGAACATGTGATACAAATAAAGGGAATGGATTGATGACAGTTACCATTCTCGTCTCTGGGTGATTCCTCTTGTCAAGTTTTCTTCACAGTGGAAGTTATGTCAGACTTCTAGACTGCAGTCCTACACACACTTATTTGAGACATAGTCCTGTTGAACTCAGTGGGACTTACTTCTGCCTATACATGAACAGGATTGCACCACAGAGTTCTTGTGCTTTTTCATGAACAGGGTGGGCTCCATTAAAAACAAAGTGGACCTTTTAAAAGCATGCTTAAGCACAAGCACTTAAGATCGGTGAAGCACAAGCACTTAAGATCCTCTACACCAGGCATGTCCAAAGTCTATTTCGGGGTGCCCACTGGGGTAAAATCTTTAAAAAAGCACAACAACTTTGGGGCAAAAAAAAGTTCAACAACTTAAATCCTAAAAAGCTCAACAACTTTGGTTAGCCCTCACGCATGTTCACTTCATCAAATCTGGCTCTCTTTGAAAAAAGTTTGGGCACCCCTGCTCTACACAGAATGCCCTTTCACCCTGGCATTGTGATGACACACCAGGGCATTTGTCCCAGACATAAAAGCTTTTAGCAGCATGGTGGTGCACAATTTGTCCCAGTTTAGTTATTTGGGTATTATTTATTTCTTTTGGTATTATTTATTTTAAAACATTTCTGTGTTGCTTTTCTGGACAAAGACCCTCCAAAGTGCATTGCAACAATAAAACAACACTAAAATAAGTGTTACCAGTACACTTCAAAACAATAAAACTCATTCAAATCCTCCACAACATAATCCAGTCCAGCAAATGGGACAAAAATTACTTGAGGGAAGACCACTTGAACAACATAAATCTTTTGGGGGTCCCCAAAAGCCTCAAAAAAGCCGCCACGCAAAAGGCCTTGTCTCTGGGTACCACCTCAGAGACCTAGGGTGTGTGGGTGTGTGAACACAAGAGGGCCTCTGGTTGAGATCTCAGTGTCTGGGGAGGGTGATATATTGTTTAGTACGTACAGTAGGTGCTGCAGGGCCAGCAAGTCCTACTTTCATATACCAATTTGTGAATAGTCAGGTGAGGCAGATAGAGCTGTCAAAACAGGATTTCAAAAATAAGAGGTGTGTAAGACCAAACAGCACATCATAAGGCAATAATAATTAGAACTTCCAATTCATTTTCTTTTTTTTAAGGTTGTTACTCACCTGGGGGTGAGGGTTGTTAGGGTTTTGTTTTTGTTTTTATGATCACTAGTAAGTGATACTTAATGCTTTTCCAAATCAAAATCCTGTTTTCCCCACCCCATCCCAGTTGTGGCTCAGAAAAAAGGGGCAATTTCTCCCAACTGCATTTCAATAAAAGCAGGCACACACATTGTGGGATCCAGTTTCTGATTTCCTTCATATTTGTAGTTTAGACCTTCAGGAGCTGCAAAATCTGACATACAGGACATTTCTTGTATTCTGTGGTAGCAGTTCTTAAACTGTGCGTGGTCCACAATGCATCTTCTGATGGTCTATGATAGCTGGTCAATAGAGGAAATGCCTAAGGTGTTTTGCAGAGTGAAAAAGTGCAAATGCTAAATTAAAATCCATTTCCTTCTTCACTCTGTTGCAGCAATATTTGAATACGTAAAGGGAATGGGAAAATGTTGCTAGGCTTCCACATCCTATGAGCCGTTGAGACATTTGTCAAGACATCTTGTTTTAACTGACAAATATCTTAGACATCAAGCACATTTACTGTTGGCCCACAGAGAGCTGACAGAGTGTGAATGTGGCCCTAAGGTCTAAAAGGTTGCTCCTGATTTAAGGAAAAGAATGAAATTTAAGGTTCATCCCTTTATTCCTCCATAGCTTCATATTAAAAAAATATGAGTTGTTAGGGGTAAATGAATGGTTTGCTTACTGTTATCCAAATTTGCAATAGGTGGTAGTTTTTCAGTAATGTTAGTTTGAGTATGCTGGTATCAGTCTTAACTGCTCTTGCTTGTAGCTGTGGCACTGCACTCTGAAGATATATTATCAACTTCAGCCTAGAGAATTCATGTAATACATGTTGTTTAACATATGTACTAAAATGACTGAGATATTGTCTGTCTGTCTGTCTGTCTGTCTGTCTGTCTGTCTGTCTCTCTCTCTCTCTCTCTCTCTCTCTCTCTCTCTCTCTGTGTGTGTGTGTGTGTGTGTGTGTGTGTAAAATACTTTGAACATTCTTAAGGCTAGAGAATACTGTTCACTACTCAGAATCTAAGCAGTATTTTACTGAGTACATAAATCCTTCCATGAACAGGGCCTTTGTCCTGAGAAGTATAGGGGCAAAATTATTAAGGGGAGGAGCAGGATATTTTTAACACACTTCTTTGTAGTTGTCTGTGGAAGAGAAGTAGCTTTCCTCCCCAGCAGGTTTTGGGGTTGTAGAGAGCAGGAAAGCTTGGCTATTTATTCCCTAGCTCTTTCTTCATGGTTGATCTGACCTCCTGGGCTCTGAGGGAGTATCCTGTACCAGATGCTGTCAAAATATTCTGCGTTGTTACATGAAACTAAGGACAGGCTTGGGACTTGGTGTGTGCAAAGAGGAGTTTTACATGCAAATCTAACCCAGATGCCCTCTCCTGGGAGGTATAAGCGAGGAGGCAGTGGTGCAGTGAATGTTGTGCTGTTAAATGGGAACAGTCTTCCCCTTGCAATCACAGATGTGTGTAGAGGTTAAGCATGTTGTAACCCAGGGTTGCTTCCAGACTGGGAGTTCCTAGAGCTACTAAGCATTGCTCTTCTGCTGCGAGCTACAAGTGGAATGGCAATAGATTTCTATACGACTCTTTTTTGTGTCTGTATCTTGCTGTGTTTCATCCATATTGTTGACCATGACATAGCCCCGTGGGTGGAGAGGGAGAAAGTCCAGTTCCCCTGAGTGGCCCTTTAAAAACAAATAAATCCTGAGAAATCCATTAAACTCAATTTTTAAATCAGCACCAAAGTACTTATTCATTTATCACTTGCTAGCTATTTTCATGGAAGCAATTTTAGAAACATATTTTCTCTACATTTTAATATTTTAAATATAAATATATGGAAAAGCATTTTAGCACCAACATGTAGTTAAGTTTCTGAAGTTTATGCTACTTGTATGTTTCCATTGCAAAGATTGTGTGTTTAGGTACATAAAAATGAAATGACATAAAGCTAGGTCAGTTCTGAAATTTGTATTGAGCACAGAATTCAACGTCCTGAGGATCTCGGCTCAAAAAATGCAAATACCTTTTTATCAAGGCTTGAAACTGTTTTACAGTACACCGTGAATGCCTAAGAACCTACATGGGGGCTTTGCAGAACTTTAAGTGGTCAGGAAAAGGTGCTTCAGTGCTGTGTATAGCTCCTTCCCTTCTTTATGGTTGCAAGAATAACAGTGCTAGTTTTTGCCATTTTGCTCAATTTGTATTGCTTGGGTGACATGATTCAGCAGCTGTTTGCATTAAAAATGCAAACTGATCAAAACTCATTGTGAAGAATAAGAGAAATGTGCATGTCCGCTCCAAAGATCATAATATAAACAAGATTGGAAACAGACTTTTCTGGAAGAGTTGTCTTCATGGTGCAAGGCAGAATGGATTAAGAGGATCGGGTTGAGTGGGAGGAAGAAAACTGAAGTCAGAGAGACACATGGCAGATTTAAGAATATGGGTTTAACTAGGTTATCTATAGCCATGCAAGAAAATTTTTCTTTCTTATAAGAGAATGCCCCTTGTAAAGACACTCTTGAGTTGTCCAGTCATTTCTAAACATTGTTAGCATAGATCAGGCACCCCCAAACTTGGCCCTCCAGCTGTTTTGGGACCACAATTCCCATCATCCCTGACCTCTGGTCCTGTTAGCTAGGGATGATGGAAGTTGTAGTCCCAAAACAGCTGGAGGGCCAAGTTTGGGGATTCCTGGCATAGATGCTTCAGGTCCAGTTGCCAAATAAAGTAAATATAGCCCAATACAGATGTGTGGAAAACCCTTAATGTAGCCCTGTCCAGTGGAAGAGCAAAATTCAGAAGTCTAGCACTAGAAGCAAGACAGGCTATGCCTCTTATGCAACCATCCCAGATTATGCTAGTATCTGCCATTCCTGTTTCCAGCCTACATTTGGGATGATAATAGCTCTTCCCATGATAAATGGGACCCTGAAGCCTCATCATTTGTGCCTTGTCTAATCTATATTTCATGGTAATAGTCCCCTGGTCATGGACATTATGGCTTAAATAGCCTCTTCCTTGATCTTCTTACATGTTGAATTATGCCCAGGGAAGATGGAGCATTTGTTTAAAGGACCTGGCTGGTTCTTGAAGTGTATGGTTCTCTTATGAGTTGCAGTGAATCTGTTGTCTTGCTGTATAACCTGTATTTTAGTATCCTTAGGAGAGTACTTCATAGCCTTGACTAATCCAGGCAAAGATTTGGAAATGTACAGTGATTCAATAATATTAGCTGTTCTGACTCCAGCTGTCCCTTATATCATGATTTGTCCTTACATTTGACATGAAGTGTGACACTGGGAGTGGCATTCCCCTTTGGAGGAATTCTGTTCCAATTCGTACAAAGGATACAAATGTGGTTCTGCATGCAACTGGTGCATTTGATAATGGTAACTCAGACACTATATTTGAAGTTGGGAGTGGGAGCCCTGGCGATGGCAGTGCAGAAAAGTCCAGGGCCCTGTTCCAAATACAGCAGGACTGGCTTACCACAGTTTGAAGTAGGTGAAGTAATTCACAAATCCATCTAAAGAGGGGAACCCCCCACACCCCATAAGACTTTTAAGTCCGAAGTCCCAAATTACCTTACTGTACCACTGATTGAGAGCTGCTTTATAGATTGCAGAAGCTGCCCTGAGTGCCTGCTGCAGAATTTCTCCGCCTTTTATAGTCTGTGTTAATTGGAAGCATTTGTGAGTATAATTCCCTGTGGAAAGTAGACTGCTAAATCCATAGGAATCACTGCCTTTCCCTAAGGTTGTGAAAATATCCTGAAAGAGAGATCTTCTGAGGCCTTCTGTTCCATAAGGCAGTGCCAGTACAGTGGCACCTTGGTTTAAGAGCAGTTTAGTGAACAACTTGGATTAAGAATGCTGCAAACCCGGAAGTAGGTGTTTTGGTTTGTGAACTTTGCCTTGGAAGCAGAACATGTTTTGCTTCCTGTTGAGTGTGTTCCATTTGTAAAGTGAGTCCCAAGCTGCTATAGGAAAACACGCCTTGGTTTAAGAACTCTTTGGTTTAAGAAGGGACTTCCAGAACGGATTAAGTTTGTAAACCAGGGTACCACTGTATAGGATCGATCAGGGTTAGTATTATTTGGCCTTCAAGGACGCCCGTAAGCAGAGGCCTCCAACAAGCCCCCTAGTGTAAAACTGGCAGGGGTAATTCAAAACAAAACACTAATTTCCTTCTTTTGTATCCAGCTCCACCCCCTCCCCCAAGCTGTGTACATTTGTTTCTGTTTGAAATTTGAATCCCTTCATAAAGTCTTGTCTTACTCTGCCTACTCCGTCCAGGGGCCTGCCTTTTGGAGTAGTGGTTGTAGAGGTCTGCAGGCTGGTAATGGCAAAATGATGCCGATTTTCTACAGCCGGTTTTAATGAGGAGAATGTCTTTTATTCTTGCTGCTAATGGAAAGGCTTCCCTCATTTGGGCGAAGTCCAAAATATTTATCCATTTATAATAATAATAAAAAATTGTATACTGCAATTTCATAACATCAAAGCAGTCTACATGTATAGTCTACATGTATTACAATGCAATAAAAACCACACAAAAATTAAAACAGATCGCCACCTGACTTTTATGGGAAACATGTTTCTTAATTGTCTGCTTAAGCCTGGTGGCTTGATGTAGGAAATTGTCTCTTTCAATCCTAGTTATTTGATACAGCTGGAAATGTGGGATTGTTTTCTTCACAGAGTAGTAGCTGCTGGAGCGTATCAAAACTCCTCCTCCTACTTGCATGGAGACATGCTAGGAGCATATAGAGTATCCTACCAGGTACCTACTCATGGGAGGAGAGAGGTTTCTAATTTATGTTTAAATTGCAGTCCTGATAGTTAGTATGGTTTATTAACAAAGCCTTCCTTGCTTGCTGACTGCTATATCAGCATAATGCCTTGTTGAAAAGTGCTTGGTTCCCTGAAAAGTGATAAAAGATAAGGCTGACTCTTACCAAATAAGGAATTAGAGTCTCCAGGCTAGATGGAAATTCACAAACACACTGAAAAATCTCCAAAAGTATGCTTTGGCATTCCCTATACATAGGTCTAATTTTCATTCCCATAAAGTTGAACATTAGCTAGATTTTGTATTGCAGCTATATCAAGAGAAGCACGGTCAGCACAACTCCCTGTGTCATTATCCTCCCTAGTGAGGATTGGTTTCCTTCTGTTTCGCTCTCTCTGTGTGCTTTGTGATGAGAGGAGGGAAAGGTGTGATGGAGAGGGGAAATAAAAGCACATGGTCTACTGAGCCATATTCATTGCTCTGGCATGATGCAACCCGTGCTTATTTCTAGACTCTTCCTTCATTACGTATGCTCTTAGCAAAAGTGCTTGAAAGTCCGGGCTCTCTCTCGGTACTTCCACCACCCATTTCTTTGATGAAGTCAGAAATGGCTTCCTACAGGCACTTTCAGGATAGCACTAATGCTCTTACAGAAGAGCTAATGGTCTCTCTCAAGCTGAGTAGTAAGAAAAAGCATTTGCTGATTGAGTCTGATAGGCTCAGGCTTTTCTCCAATTACTTGGGCTTTCTATCCATGTCAATTAGGTACTTAACTTTGAAATTGTTCTAGACTGTGCTTCTCTGCTTCCTAAGTTTCTAGTTCTCAACAGCTGCAGAGTAAAACAGGGAAATGAGCAGCTTATGTTGATAACAAGAGTCCCCAAGTTATCCTATCTGTTCTGACTAATGCAAGAAAACCCTCTGATCTGACTGGAAAGCAAAGGAAGGGAGACGTCCTCCATGGTGGATCATGAAACAGTGAGCCGAAGCTCTTAATAAACTCACTCACAACTCAGGCTGTTCATTACCCGCGGGCAGTTGCTAGGCACAGCGCTGTACTAGCCGTATGTGAGAAAGAATCTGATCTCTGTTTTTAGCAGGGATAGTTTTAGGATGCATTCTGCTGTCAAAAACAAGATTAGGACAGAGTCTGGGCTGACAGGGAAATAAGAGGACAGAATCCTCTCTGTGGGGAATCTTCCTGGATCAGACATTTCTATGTAGCGAGGCTGCCAAGGAGGTGGGGAAGGGGGAAAGCTCCTTCTTGGCCTCAGGGCTGTGGCTTTCACTCTTAAGACTAGAGCCCATTTGTGCTTTGGATGCCAGCCCAATTGGTTCCCCTCTCTATAAATGTTGGCTTTTGCTGATGGAGCTAAACAGCCATGCCATTGTGTGTGTGTCGGGGCCACTGGAGAAACTGCCCGAGTGGTGTTTTGTATAGTGTGTCAGTGTGTGTTCCCTTTTTGGGTTGTCTCATTCCCTCCTCCTGCTGCCGAGACTCGGTTGTCATGGCAATCATGTCATGGGGGCTGCTGCTTTTCCATCCTGGAGGCACAGAAAGGCTCATATGCAGCCTACCCAAGGGAGCAACCCCACCGTTTCTGAACATCCTTTGCAAAGTGGACGTGGGCTTGCTGGCACATGGTAAACCTCTCGCTAGAGGTTGCAGTCTTGTAACTGTCAGTGTCTAACATACCCGATACCACCACACTCATGGGCTTGGCTAGAGCTCCAGATGGCAATGTACGCCCCTTCCACAAAGTATCAGATCTGGTGTTCTTGGCAACTTATCTGGCTCTGAGGAGAGGAGGCTGAACACAGGTTTGCACAAACAGCATCTCACTGAAGAAAGTTTCCATGCCTCTCACCCAGTTGTTCAAAGAGTGTCTCTGTTGGTGGAAATACCAAAATGAAAATTTGCCATTATATAATAATAATAATAATGGAAATCAAGCTTCTTTAGAAATTAAAAAAACTTTTCGGAACAGAGGAAGTGGCTTGTTAGCATCAGCAATTTCAAGAGATGATAGATGATACATCGCTTGATGATTCGGGTGCTAAAAGGTCAAAAAAGCAATTGCTGCCAGTGCGGCTCATCTGGGTTTTGGTTTCATGCATTCTAGTTTTATAGGTCAGGAATATGACACTGCCAAGAATTCTTCTCTGGTGAAGCAGACAGTGCTTCTGCCTAACAACCATATACTATGTGTTTGTTTTGTTGGTACACAGTTGCAAGACTGCATGAAAGGTGAGCTGATAATTGCAGGACTCAAAAGTTTAGAGTGACACTAAATTGGTGGTGCTCCACCCCATGGAAGTGCTTGTCAGTCAGGTGCCTACCTTTGCCAATGTGAGGTTGCTTTTTGAAGTTGGGCTTGGATAACTTCAGTTGCTGTGGGCCAGGCAACAAGCTTAGTGCAAAGCTTTCCTCGCTTGATCTTCATGGAAGTGTTGTAGCTCAGTGGTAGAGCACATGCTTAGCATGCAGAAGGTCCCAGGTTCAATCCCGGGCGTCTCCAGTTAGGGCTGGGAAAGGCTCCTGCCCAAAATCCTGGAGGGCCATTGTCAGTCACAGTCAGTCAGCTTCCTATGACAATGAGATAGCTCTCTAATTCTGGCCTTTTCTAATTCCTATTGACTGCTAAAAAGTGGATTTTGAAGTCTTTGGAAGACACCCTTTGGAGTTTTGTGTCAGACCCTGAAGCTGAGAGAGCTGTCTGCATGTACATGATTGAGATTGGGTTGAGGCTGAGTTCCCAACACCCTCTTGTGGGCAATGCTCAGAAGACCTTTAAATCCCACCGCATCTCCTCACCATTTCTTAATGAAGAGGTAATGGCAGATGGCTCCACAGCAAGGGTGTTAAAGCAAGTCCTGGCGTGACCCTCGTTTTTGTCTAATACTTCCAGCCCACATGCAGCAGGGTTAAGCTAGCCAGTTGGTGAAATACCAGTTTATTTCCCCCTCCTGCTAGGAAAAAGGGACAGCAGCTTGGCCAAAAGGCTTGGAGTGGAATGAGCCGTCAATGGGTCTTTTCTAATGCGGATTTGTGAGGTCCTTGTATTGGATGAATAAAGCCTATTGTGCCTGTGGCGCTCTTGTGTTCACCAAGCTATGACATAACAGCTCAGAAGGGTGACACCTGCCAGGTCATGTTAGTGCTATTACCAGTCACCTTGTGACTCGTTAAGCCTGGGTTACATGGAGTAATAGCTTAGCTGCTTCCATCTCTCTAATGCAAAGCTGCCAGTTCTTCTAGGTGCAGGTGGTGTAGGGTGGTGAACGCTCTGGGATGGCGGGGTGGGTTGAGGTAAAGGGGGGCATTAAACAGCCTTTTGAAACAGCCTGATCCTTCTGGGTATGTTCCCCACCCTCAGAGCCTAAGCTGGCCTTCACCAACCTGCTGCCCTTTGACTCTAAGCCATTATTGATTTTATGATTAACAGCCCATCATGGAGATGATTTCCTAGCAGCTACAGCCTTCCTAGTGAACAGCTCGAAAGACCACAACCTGTTGAATTGGATTCATTTTGTCAACGGTCTTTTGGATCCCCAGCAGGACTTTCTGACATTATTTTATTTTGGCACAGTAGGCCTCACCCCGATCTGGAACCCCACCCCATTCCATACCACAAATGGATTGTGAAACTTCCCTGAATTTTGTAAGTGGCTTCTGTGTGGTGCTAGCTTTTGAAGTTCCAGGAAACAAAAGTCCAGAGCCTTGGTTCTGAGCACAAACACCGCATGGTCAAAGCTGAGCAGGATCTGTACAAGTAGCAGATGTAGGAAGGAGCTGCTTTGTTCCCTTTTGGGCACCAGAATGCAAGGCAGTTTTTGTTGTCTCGTTTCCTTTTGCTCTCCCGAGTGCCATGGACAGGATGGGATGTTTTAATTCTCCCCTCTTTCCCACACCCCCTTTCCTGGAGTCCATGATAGAAAATACTGATTTCCCCTTCCCTGAGATAACACATGAATCACTGTATCTGTCTTGTCTACATTTTGATCTTTGCATAGAAGTGTAACAGATGCATTTCAAGGCCTTTAGCCCTTCTATTAAAACTTCCTCCTTTCTGCATGCACCTCTTCTGTGTGTACACCCGTGTGCATCTATATATAACATGTCAACTGAGATTAACGTTTCATGTCTCTAGTAGCCCCTGAAAGCTGATAAGTCTTTCAGGTTCCACAGGACTCTGTTTTGGTTTTTTTAAAAAACAGCAAATTGGCTAGTCCTCATTAGTAACATAGTGCCAAGCTTATATATGGCACTTGGTTAATTGCTTTGAGGTTTGTTTTGTTTTGTTTTGCACTGAAATTTGTCAATACATTCTCTGTTTTTAGATCTTATAATGATTTATGCTGAAATTGTTCAATTATGGTTGTGTACTTTTTGATATGTTTTCCTTATTGCTTATGACTACTTTTGTTTGTAATCATGTAAATCATTTCACATTGCAAGCCACCTTGAGCATGGTTTTAACTGTGGAAAGGCAGCATGCAGATTAAACTACAAATATGCAGATTAAACTACAAATATTATATATTTCAGAATTTGTATACCAGGGATGCACTATGAGAATCTGTTTACTTGGTTTCAACCAATATTAAACTTGGTGTCTTGGCTAATGCCCCAAATCCTCTGTGGTGTTTGTGCCCTGGAATAGCTACTGGATGTGACATCTCCCTCCCTAATGAATTCTTTAGTGTAGCTGCAGAATTGGTTGATGCGCATACCTCTTGTTGCCTGGACAGAGAGAGTTGTGTGTCTGACCACACCCAGTTTTGTCACTCACACCACTGATATGCAGCCTCAGGAAGGTTGCCCATGAAGGAGTTGTTGTTATTATCATTATCATAGTTATTTATCTGTCAGTGTCACCCTGACAGGTCGGTGACAATAATTAAAGCACAGTGTTTAAAAACTTCCAATCAAAGAAAGAAGATGGGTCCTAAGTATATACATCTCAGGTGTCAACAACCAGGGTTTATCAGACTTTCGGCTGATAAGTGTTCCCCATCCCTGGCTTGCAAAATAAAGGGAACTTGTCCTCACTCCTCCCCCTCCATTTTCTCTCCAGGATCCGTCCTCAGATGCCAAAGGAGAAGATAGAAGGATGCCACATCTGCACATCAGTGACACCTGGCGAACCCCAGGTGCTCCTGGGAAAGGACAAAGCCTTTACCTACGACTTTGTCTTCGACCTGGATACGTGGCAGGAACAAATCTACACAACCTGTGTGAGCAAACTCATCGAGGGCTGCTTCGAGGGGTACAATGCGACTGTGTTGGCATATGGCCAGGTAGGTGGCTCCTTTACCGTCTTCACAGCTTCTGCCAGGAGCTGTTCAGAGTATTTGTTGCCTTTTGAGGTTTATCATCTTAATTTAGCATGGAACAGTCTTTGTCTGAAAGAGGAAAAAAATAGGGAACAACCACTATTAGTGGTTGGTTGACTTTTTTTGGTCGTTGTTACTAGGAAACAGAACTTTGACAGGCTCCCGAAGCTACTTTCATGCTGTTCTTTTTTTGCAAATGACTATTTGATTGGAGTACATCTGTGGAGTGCTAGAGACAGTGGTGACAATGGGGCTGTGGGAAGAGGACGCAGCAGATACCTGGGGGAAAGCAAGGTTGTATTTCCATGTGCAGTGCTTGCCATGAATGGATCACACATGTATTAGTACAGTCATGATTGTTGTCTGCATTGCTGATAGTTAAGGGAAAAGCTGAATTTATTCTGGGGGTCAGATTATGGCTGTGTATACACCAAACAAGCTTCCACCCAAAGAATTCTGGGGTCTGAAGTTTGTTAAGGGTACTGGGAGTGGTAGCTCCCTGGGGGTAAACTACAGTTCCCATGATTCTTTGAAGGGAACCATGTGATTTTACTGTATGGTGGTTACTAAGCCTCTGTGCAATTAGATCTTTCCTTTCAACATCAAACTCAAGGTGGGGTTCCCAGGTAGCCTGCTATCCAAGCACAGACCAGCAAAGTTGCTGCATCACATGCCTTCATACTGTACTCTAGAATTCAGTGGGTGTACATCTAAACCTCTTCAGAACCCTACAGGTGCTTCCTGAGGCCAAATTGCCCAAAGATGGAACCACATTTTTATGTTTGTGAAATAATTGCTTCAAAGATAGTAGTGGCTTGAGGGGAGCTGGTAGTGGGGAAATGTAAGTGCAGTTTTTTGGGGAAGGGTTGATACTTTGCATTATAAACTAATTTCCTAAACCTTCAGAAGAGGTGAAACCCACTTCAGACACTTGCTTAGAGAAGCAGAGCAAGCCAGTGGGTTAGTGGAAGCTGGTACAATGGGATTTCCCCCCACGTTACTCTGTTCTCTCCCCAAATCTGCTGCTGGGGTGGGGGTGGGGCGATCCATTAGTTTAACATGCAGGAGAAGAAGAGCCTGTTCCATTGCACAAGCAGAAATGCTTGCACTGATGGGAAAATCTCTTTAGTGCTACGTTGAAAAAGGCAAAAGATTTATATGATCTGAAAAGAAACCAGAGTGCTAAATTAAATACAACCCAATGTATTGGTTTGACTTGAAGAACCACACTGGGGCTTTCCCAAGATTTTTTTGCCAGTCACCCCACAAGTTTCTCCAGTATTTAGCTGCTGAAGGCTGTCTTGGTCATAGATATTTATTAAGAGTGACATATGCTGCATCTGAACAGCTGGAACAGAGGTTTTCTCCAGAGGCATGAATATTAATAGCAGCAAAATAGATCTTATGACTGCAATTTTTAAAATTGACCTTAATTCTGTAAGGTTGGTGCATTCACATATAGTGAGTGCCTTCTATCACCTTTCAGAGGCCCACTGATAACCAAACAAAGGGCTGCTTCACAAAATTGTGTTGTTTTTTTTAAAATGTGGAGATCACTTGAAGATGTCAGCCTCAGAGGTTTTGTCTTGTGTAATGAGTGAGGAAATAGATAAGCATACTGTGTTTGTGTTGCTTGATTCCTCTGGGAAGCTGAGCAGATTGAGCCCAATGGGAGATGGTCAACAAATGAGAAGTGGTGACAGTGGGGAGGAGGAGGAGGAGGGCCCACACATGGGGTTGCCACACTGAAGGTATCTTGCCCAAGGACACTGCAATACCTGGAGTCAATGCTGATGATGACAAAAAGCTAGCTGGTAGCTGATGGACACACCCAATTCATTAGTGCAGTGGTTCAGGCTACCATTTGCATCAGAATTGTGCCAACCTTGAGAACATAAGAAGAGTCTGCTGGATCAGGTCAGTGGCCCATTTGGTTCAGCTTCCACAGTAGCCAACCAGATGCCTGTGGGAAAACCACAAGCAGGACCTGAGTGCAAATGTGCTGCCCAACTTGTGATTCCTAGCGACTGGCGTTCAGAGGCAGAGGCAGATAAAAAATAGCCATCATGACTAGTAGCCATTGATATCCTTATTTTCCAAGTTGACGGACATTACTACCACTTCTGGGAGCAATTTGCATAGTTAAACTATGCACTATATGAAGAAGTACAGTACGGTCATACATTGTGTGGGGGTTACGTTCCAGAGATGGCACATACATGCAAAGATGTGTGTTCTTGAACTGCCCCTGCAGAGCTTCCTTACCTTTCTGAGAAGGCTTTACCCCTCCCCTTCCAAACAAGCCAAAGACCTTAAAAACTCTGCGCTGGGGAAACCTGATGCAGAAAGAGCTTTTAAACTCTCCAACTTGTGTGCATTTAATTTGCACAATTTTAACTGGCAGGACTTCAGCCATGCAAGGTTGAAAATGAAATGTCCTGCTGTCGAAGCCATTTTCTTTCTTTCTTTGTCCTTCTTAATTTATTTTGTGCGCTTATATACCCCACCTTTCCTCCAAGGAGCTCAAGGTGTTGTACATGGTTCTCCCCACCTATTGTATCCTCACAACAACCCTGTGAGGTAGGTTAGGCAGAGAGACAGTGACTGCCCTAAAGTCACCTAGTTAGCTTCGTGGTCAAGTGGGGACCAGAACCCCAGTGTCCCAGGTCTTAGTCCAACACTATAACATATAGCATATTTTAGCCTGGGCATTATATTCTGCTTTTATATCATTTTTTCTATTGGATCATTTCCTTTTCTTCCATATCATATCTCATATACATTTCATATGGCATTGTTGTTGTGTTTATCCCACTGTTGTTTCTCCCCACCCCTCCAACAATCATTGGCTGAGCCTTTGTTGGTTTGCACCCTTCTTCCAAGAGACACCACCTCAGGAGTGGCACTTTAGCTTCCCAAGAACCCTATGAGGTGGGTGAGGCTGGGAAACATTGGCTTGCTCAAGGCCACCCAGTGTGTTTCATAGCTATGTGAGGATCTGGAGCTAGGTTTCCCACGTCGCAGCCCATTGCCCTAGCCATTGCACCACACTGGCTTTCACCACCCCCTTGGGAAAGGGTAGAAGAGAATTTGAAATGAACTAATTGGGTGTAAGAAGAGTGCCTTGCTCAGGTACCTCCCTCTGTGTGGTGGGTTTAAGGAGCAGCAGAGTTGAGTAGTGGAGAGTCCCAGGGAATCTTCTTCTTCTTCTTTGGCGATCACTTGTAGCCGAGTAAGATTGTCTTACATAAACACGGTTTTAATAGTGAGTCTGTAAGTGGGGGGCCACTAGGTGGCGCATCGGAAGATGGCTGACAATAACATCTCTCCGACCCACACGAGGTAATTTGGAGGCTATGATGGGGGTAATTAGCCTCCTTAACCCCCCCAGGATTATGGGGGTCTGTAAGTGAGTGTGGAGGCCAATTCTGGATCCACACATCCTTCCACAGTGGGGACATAGTTTTCTGGGCAGGAGTTGATCATAGTGAGGGTTTGCCAAGTGTACCTTCCTCTTAGCATGTTTCCCCCTTTTGTCCTGAGTTTGAGCATCTTCAAAGCCCATGACACCTTTGGTAAAGGCTTTTCTCCAGTTGGAGCACTCGCAGGCCAGTGTTTTCCAGTTGTTGGTGTTTACATTTTTTCACCAGTGAAGCTGGGCTCTCATAAAGCATCTCTTCCATTTACTTTTAGACAGGTGCAGGTAAGACGTACACCATGGGAACCGGCTTTGACGTGAACATTTCCGAAGATGAGAATGGCATAATTCCACGGGCCATTACCCACCTATTCTCTGGCATAGAGGAGCGCAAGCGGGCAGCGCAGGAACAGGGTGTGCCAGTACCCGAGTTTAAAGTCAGTGCACAGTTCTTGGAGGTAGGTGCCTTGGTGTCTGTAGGGAGATGGGGGTGTGAGAAGGAGGGCATAAGCTCACATACAGGTATGCCTGAATGAAAGCGGGCTTCTTTAATTTCTGCAGCAGTTAAGTGCAGTGTGGGGGCACAATTGAATCATTGGTGGTGGATCTGAGTTAACATACAAATTACAGCATGGGGCATGCATGTACATCCAAGAGTAAGTGAAGGAGATTAAATTTGAATTTGCATTTGAAAATGAGGGGGCATGATGCTCCTTCACTCAGGGGCGGAACTTGGCACTTGCTTCCTTTTATACCACCACTATGCTATCATGCACAGAAGACCCATTAAAGACGTCGCTTGACCTTGACAATGTGTAAATATTTTCATAGAGGAAATGCAGCTGATTCATGCATCAGTCAACAGATCGCAATAATGATGCAGACCTGCTTGCTTTGTTCTGTCTGGGGATGCAACAGCCTCAGCCAACTTAAGATTTCATCTCTCTGGTAGGCTTGTCAGTGGTGAGAGGAGTGAAGAATTCCATGCAGCTTTTACATTTATTGCTCCAGACGATTATGAATCTCTAGTTCTTCCAGTTTTTCTTCCTGTTACTAGCCCTGTTCCCTGTAAAATTGCTGTGATTCGAATTCCTGTTAGAAGAGAATTGCAGATTTGCTGTTGACTACAGCACCAACCTCTCATGCTGTAACCAACAGGGCCAATCCTTAACTAAATGTCACGCTCTGCTTTGATCTTCAAGGCACACTGCAAGCCCAAATACCCATTTCTATCATTTTGTACCTGTGGAGCCCTTCATGAATCAATGAACCTAGTATCAATTCCACCCCCTACCCATGTCTTTGTTCAGCTGTATAACGAAGAGATCCTGGACCTCTTTGATAGCTCACGAGACCCTGATTGCCGCCACCGGAAGTCAAACATCAAAATCCATGAAGATACTAGTGGTGGGATCTACACCACAGGTGTCACATCACGTCTCATTGGCTCGCAGGACGAGGTACGTGACCAACTCCTCATACATTAGACCTCAGCTTTGTGTTTCATGTTAATTAGTAGCTACAATGTCTTGATTCCATGTTCAATGAAAGTCCTCTTTAGGCATTCCTGATTGTGGGATTCTAAGCATGTTCAGCCCGTTGGATGGAGCCAACAGGAACAGGGACATTGGGGGCAGGTTGGGTGGAGCCAGCAGAGACATTGGAGGCTGCGCTGGTGTGTGCAGCCCTACTGGCACTCAACTGTTTATGCCCTCCTGAGTTTCTTGAATGCCTGGAGAGGGCTTAAGATGACAGTCTCCACTTCAGCCATCATTATGCGTCTAATGTAAGTGAGTGGGTGTGTTGGTGTGCATGTGGTGCAAATCTTATGAGGTGGCTAAAGAGTTCTAAGCTGTAAGTGATCTTGAGTATGTGCTGCAAGAATAAGCCATGGCTGTTTTCTCATGGAAACTTTATGAGATGAGAATTCCTTAGCTGTGTTTCAGGCTGCTGCTTAATTGTATCCTGATCTCACTGCAGATGCTACCAGTCTGCATGGCAGAACTTAGTTGTTTGCGTGCTTTATTTGGGTGGAGTCCATAACATAACCCACTTTTCAGCCATGAGTCAGCGCTCTAATTCTTATGCATTTTGCTTTTAATAATGTGGAATATCCTCCTTAAACTTTCTGGTGGTTTTTCCACATTTCTCCCCCTCGGTGGAAATGATGATCCCTTTCTTCTAGCTGCTATTCTATATGTTGGGATATAGAATATCCTATATATTGGAATATAGAATATCCTATATATTGGAATATAGAATATCCTATATATTGGAATATAGAATATCCTATATATTGGAATATAGAATATGGTTGGGAGCATTATGAGTTTCATTCACAATATAAAACGAATCAAATAATTCACAATCCATATTTGCAAATATCTATTTGTGAGTGTGATTCTTTTGGAAGGCAATGAACATCTGCCATTACTCTAGTGAATTTATCCGCATGAATCCTCACTTCTCTCGTTTGAAAGATACTCGTCACTTTCTCCATAACGGCTAGGGTCTGGTATCTTTTTACACCACATTTAATCACTGGGAATTCCTGTATGTTTCCAGACATTTGCAGTGCATAACGTAGCAACCATCAATAGATATGACAATACTTTTCTTGAATATGAAATTTTAATATTCCAAGTCAGAATTCCTTTGGCCTTGAAGGGCAGTACATAACTAGTAATTAAAGTCATTATATTTAATATCCCATACCAGAAATATTTAATTTTGAGCCAACTCAACCACATGGGTAAAAATGCTCCCCTTATACCACAATTTTTCCAGCAGGAGCCCCAAGCACGAACAATATTTCCACCTCCCCAAAGACTAAGGAATATAACCATCTAGCAATCCATATAGAATGTGCCCCCTCATAATTTTTTTCTTCACTGAGTTCTTGTATGTGTCTTTTTTCAGTTTGCAAACCTGATGGGCAGGCTTTTTCTGTGTGTCACTTTCTTTTTTTAATTGATGCATGTCGTTTTCAGATACAATAATTTGTCTGAAAAGCAGGCTAAAACTTTAGGAAATAATTTACTTATGCAAATAGGACAAAAAAGCCCTTTTCAGAACTCTATTTTTTTTATAATAATATTTATTAAAATTTCAGAGGAAATACAAAAATATGAAAAAGAAAAAAAAGAAAAAAGAGGAAAAAAATGAAGAAAAGGAAGACAAAAAGATACAAAATACAGAAAAATAAAAATAGTTAAAAACAAATCAGTCATTCCATATCCTATCTTTCATCTGCCTATTTCCCCGACTTCCTCATACCTCCCTCTTTTTGTATCCTGATTCAATCATTGTTTCAGCAAATCCTTTCTATATTTTAGCTTATAACCAGTTAATTAACTCTATATATCCTATCCATCTTTCACCATATTCTGTTATTCAGTTTACCTTACTTTATTTAACCTTATCTTACCATAAAATACCTTAACCTTATCTTACCATAAAATACCATAAAATACCTTAAAGCTTAAAAAACTTAATACTTATTTATCCTTATATCATTTCTGCTAAAGCCAGACAATTTCATTCCAACATTCTCCCTAATATTCATTAATTTTACACTAATTCCCAAAATAAAAAAATTTCTTTATAGACTCTTCCAATTTTCATCCAACGTCCCTTCTTTCTGGTCTCGGGTTATGTCAGTCCTTGCTATCCATTCCATCTAGTCCATCAACCTGGTAGTCTGATATCCGAGGCCCTTCTGCAGATCTTTTTCTTCTTGTTTATTTTTGCACTTTTCCTTGTCTTTTGTTGGTCTCTTTCTTAGTTTCTTTCCTTTCTCCTTAGGGAGTAGGTCTCCGGGGAATTTCCACCCATACTCATGTCCATCTCCCCGCATCAGACCAGCTCATTCCCCACAGTCCCACTCCCCACAGTCATCAATATAATCCAAAAGATCTTTAACAGCATATTTCAAAATCTCTCCAAAGTTGAGAGCCTCCCCAGCTCCCAACTCCCTCTGGCCTAATTCAAGTTCATTCTTCCAAAACAGCGGCTTATGCTCCTGCAGGGCCTTGGGTCTCTCGATTTGTGTTGCTTGAGGTAGCACCGTAGCTTCCTTCATTATTGTCTGCCCTTGCATTTGCCCAGTCAAACCAGTTTCCTGAATTGGTCCCTGTATGATTTCTATGTCAATATTCCCTACTTGTCCACATTCACTGATTACAACCGTCATCAAATCCAACTTCTCGTTCATCAAATCCACCTTCTCATGCAACTGCTCCAACAAAGCACTTGTCTTGCAAAAAGCAAGCACCAGGACTTCTTCCAAACACATTTTTATTCAAGGTCACAGTCTGGTCCCACGATGTTAATCTTGCAGCTGTGAAATCTCCAAGTGAACTGCAACAACAATTTGACAAGCTCCCTCTAGAGGATACAATTTCTATTTGTGTCCATCTTTTTTAAATCATGCCCAACAAAAGAAAGTTACTTTCAATTTTCGAATATTTTGTTTCTTTAAAATGCAACAGGCAACATTAGAATCAATTTGTTTCTCTTTTTTCTTACTATCTGTCAAAATATTCCATCCACAGTCAATGGACGTCTCCGATAATTTCTGTCTCTGACACCCCATTCCCAGGTTTGAGACGGTGGAAACTTATTCTCCTTTACTCCCTCTCCAGCAGGCTTGAACAGTTTAGTTCCCCCCCCTTTTCTCCTGCTTCCAAGGGGTTTTTAATGGTTATAAATGAAGGAAATTCCGACCTTTGTAAAGCGACTTTCCAGGCTATTAGCTTACAAGATTTTTACTTCAATCTATTTACAGAAAGAGGAAGGCGGACTTCCTGTTTTGAACCTTCCCGCTTCGGTGCCAAATTAAGATATTTCTTGATCCAATTTTCCGTTTCTACTCATGGGTACTTGTTTAGAGTCCAATTGTCGACAGGAAAAAGTCAGCGCTCTCCAGCAATGGCAATGCGGCTTCCCTCCGTGAAAATAGCAGTCAGTTCGCAGCACCGCGCCGATCACCCCACTTCACTCCGGAGTCCCAAAAAGGGGTCCCCCGCGAGTAGGGGAGGCACTCCTGGTGCTCTGCCGAACCCCACGTTCCCAGGCTTCTTCCACCTGGGATTTCTAGCGGGTCCCCACCTTCGCCGTGGCGGGTAGACCCAGTTTCCACGGAGCCAGTTCCTCCAATTGGAGGAACTCCGCCATTTCGCCGATGGCGCTAACCCGGAAGTCTCAGAACTCTAACCATTATAATTCAATTGAACATTTAATTATTTCTTACAGTGAGAAATTAATATCTCTTCCCATAATTCGCCTTGAGTTTCTAGATATCATGGCCTTCATTTGATTCAGATGCACAGTTCATATATTGCCAGAGCTCTTAGGCAATTGTTTCAGAGTTTAGATAAGAGAGAGTGTCTTAATTACAAAGAAGTTGAAACACTGGCACTCTCCTTCTGTTTTCCCTTTTGGCGCTTGGTCTTCATATGCAGTGAAACTACTGTCCTGCCACAATACCTTAAAACTCACCAAGGCAATTTCTGCAGTATTGAAAAATACCTCATTTTGGTAGTTGAAAGTCTTTAAGAAGAGTGTGGCAAGGGGAGATATAGATGATCACATTTGTATTTCATTCCAGACCTTTAATAAAACGGTTATCTTTCTATTAGTTCATGGAGTCCTTAGCCATACAGGTGTCTGTAATAAAGACCCCTGAAAGAGGTGTAAAGACGTTTCTGTTCAAACTGCCCTTTCTGTATCTCCCCACCCTTTTGAGAAGAGGGTCTGTTGTTGAGTGGTACAGCACCCTGCATTCAGAAGATCCGAAATTCAATCCCTGACATCCCCAGGTATGGCTGGGAGAGACCCCTGTCTAAAACCCCGAAGATCTTCTGCCAGTCAGTACTGAGCTAGAGGGACCCAAGTGTTTGACTCAGTTCAGTATGTTACATACAAAGTTTTCTTGTGCTATCATCTGAATCGGACAAGTGTTGTCATTTAATTGAATAGGTAATCTCAGATCTCCGTTCTTAGGTGTCTTCTCTGGCGTGTGCTTTAAACTGCTAGTGCATTTGTTGGACAAGCTTAATTTTATATAATATTGAGTGGATTTCTTTTCAATAATAAACAACTAAGACAGACAAATTTATTATGGGATAAGCATCTGTGGACATTTGCCTGAAGTATAATCTTCAATAGGAGGGGTGTGTGTGTTTGTGTGTGTGTGTGCATGCACACATGAATTGCACCCACACCATACACTTAAAATACTTTTGAAGAATTCCCCCAGATAATACTGAGAACTGTAGTTTACCCTCCACAGAGCTGTGGTTCATGTGCTTGAAATGCCAGAGGTGGCTGTGACCCTAAGCAGTGGAGGGATTTGTGTGTCAGACATATTATTTATACATAAATATTTATATTGTTGTGTATGTTCCTTTGTGTGTTCTTGCATATTTAGAAGAAGAAACAGACAAAATCAGTATCTCACTATCTCTGTCACTGACATATTGACAGTGAAACAGGAAGCAATTAGAAGCATTAGAAAACAGGCACCACAGTCATTACTTTATCAAAGAAATCCAGTCATTCCAAGAAAGCTTATAAGTTCAGATAAATTGGCAAATCTTGTCTAGCCAGGTTTTCTGCCGCGGTATAATTTAGTTTATAAAAGGGATCCAATGGTAATAATTAACACCTCCTAACAAAGTACTAAATTGTATTTGGAGCTAGGAGTGTGTGCAATTTTGAGCTGAGAAAAATCCAGAGGAGACAGAGTTGAACAACCCTACCAACTTGGCCTCCTCGTCACGCTCCCTTCCGGCCCTGTCAGGAGAAAGACACAACTGCATGTCAGATCTAGCTCGATCCTGATTGTTATAGTCCTGTAGGGGGTTGACTTTCGCAAGAGTTAATGATGAAATAGCGTCCAGCAGGAAGCTGTATGCCTGTTCAAGCAAGGTTGAAAAATTATTCCGTTTGCTTTTGTGTGTTCATGTGTTGCCTTGGTAGAAAGCGTAACCACCATCCCTAATCTCTTCTGCAGCTGATTCAGTGCCTGAAGCAGGGAGCTCTCTCTCGAACCACAGCCAGCACCCAGATGAATGTCCAGAGCTCCCGCTCCCATGCCATCTTCACCATCTACCTTTGCCAAATGCGCGTCTGCTCCCCTGTACACTTGGTAAGGACATGAGAAGGGGAGGACAGGGGTGGAGCAGTTGCAGAATCCATTACACCTCAGGAAATGATTCTGGGATGTGTTCCGATTGCAGGTGAATGGAGACTCCAACAGTCTCCTGGAGGGATCCCAGCCTTCTAGTGAATATGAGACGCGAACAGCCAAATTCCACTTTGTTGACCTGGCTGGCTCAGAGAGGTTGAAGCGGACTGGTGCAACTGGCGAGAGAGCCAAGGAAGGGATCTCCATCAACTGTGGTTTGGTATGGCCTTTATCATACAAATGGGTCAGGATTGGATACGACAACAAATGCCAGGTCCTGTAATATTTTGCCTGGCAAACCAAGTATTGTCCAGCACCTTTGTTACTGTTTTGAAGTTTGCACAAGCCATGGCTTGGTCTAGGCATATAAGAGCTCTTTGTTGTAGCATACAGGCTTCATGGAATGGGATACACCAGGGGTCAGCAAGGTTTACCTTGCCTGGGCCTGTTCACTCCAGCGGAGATCCTTCCATGGGCTGGAGCGCCCACGCCCGCGATTTCCAGCATCTGCGTCTGCACAGATGCGATTTCTGGTGCTGCGGAAGTGAGTCCCTGTGCCACGTTGCGCTGGTTTAGCGCAGCACGCGGGGACTTGCTGAGTGGGTGACTCAGTTCAGGGGAGGCTTGTGGGCCAATTAAACGACCCCCGTGGGCCACCTGTGGCCCTTGGGCCTTAGGTTGCCGACCCCTGGGATACGCAATGAAATCTGTGTTGTTTCTGGTGGGCAAGGCTCTGTCCCTGAAGCCACTGCAAATTTAAGAGACAGGGAATTGTGGAAATGGAACTATAGTATAGTCTGAAAGTGACAGTGACATTTGCAAGCATTTATAATACAGGTATAATATAGGTGCTTGTATCTTTAAAAAAATGAGTTGAGATTCTCTAGGATTGGATGGATGCTTCTGTGAAAGCCAGATTCTGTAGAGTAAGGTTCAGTTATGGTGATATAGCAACAAAGTTTATGTGGTTTATATGGTTCATCCCTGTAATGGAAAAGTCATGGTGTTTACCAGTATAAGTTTCAGCCCAGTAAGTGGGGTGGGGGGCTAATTTGTGACCTCAAAAAGGGAATAACTGCTTGAAGCTGCATTGACTTTTCTATGAGGAATGTATGGTGCCAGAATAAAGGCACAAGGGGACGTGTCCATCTCTTATTCGCCAACTTGTCCTTTTTCTTGATAGCTAGCACTGGGAAACGTCATCAGTGCCCTTGGGGACCAGAGCAAGAGAGCCTTGCATGTGCCCTACCGAGATTCAAAGCTGACTCGGCTCCTCCAAGATTCCCTTGGTGGCAACAGGTAATGGAAAGAGGCACTAGAACAGCTGTTTGTAGCTTTTGCAGGGTTACTGGCATTGGGGGTTGCAGGTGAGGAGGCTGTCTGGATTGTGTGTTATAATTAATGCTGCATGGCCATGGGAGCCCTTAATGAGAGGTCCCAAGGTAAGGCCACAGCAGATGTGCCAAGGAACGTATTTTAAAACACATCCCTGGCCTCATTTCTTCCTGGGTTCCAAATGTGATTATTGGCTTTTGAAAAATAGATGCTTACATAATATGCCTAAGCTGTTTTTGATCCAGAATTCTGGCAACTGTACCTCCTAACATGGGATCACTGTAATCTCTTCTTTCCCCCTCTTTTCTAGTCTGTTTCCTTTTACAGCTGCCCTTCTCTCCCCCCCCCCCAATTTCCTTCATGTTCTTTGTCTGTCTTATCATGGCCTTTTGGATTTGGGAACTCCTGCTTTCTGTTTGGCAGACTATTTGGTAATTTGCCCAAGGCAAGTGGGGGGGGGGGAAAGGTTGTTCAGAACTCTTGTCTGAACTCTGATTCACCATTCAACAAATTGGAGCCCTCTGCAGCTGGTTGGTTTGAGCTGCCAGACTGCCAGCATTGGAAATGGCTTGACCTCTGCACTGCTACTCTCCCTGGGAGGTAGCTGATGTGGCAGGGAGACTAGCAGCCCTCCTGTGCTTGACCTTATTTGTTCTCCCACCTTCGTAGCCAAACCATAATGATTGCCTGCGTGAGCCCTTCTGATCGGGATTTTATGGAGACCCTGAATACCCTTAAGTATGCCAACAGAGCTCGCAACATCAAGAACAAAGTGGTGGTGAACCAGGATAAGACGAGCCAGCAGATCAGCGCCCTGCGAGCTGAAATTGCTCGCCTTCAGATGGAGCTCATGGAGTACAAGGCGGTAAGGAGATGTCAGGAGTGTTTTGTACTGAGTGGCACAACTTCAGCACTTGTAGTAGTTCCCTTGTCCCTGGTGGTGTTTTCTCTCTCCCCCTCTCTTTAGGAATGTTGCACACCCAGTTAAATTCGCCTGGAGAAAATATCTGAATGCCATATTTGGCCTACTCCCTTTTTTTATTTGAAAAGTTCTAATTCTGCAGATGATTTGCTATAGATGAACATTGGCAGGTCTCTTTAAGCTTTAGTTTCTCCATCTTTAAAATAGGGATGATAGCAACCTACTTTGTAGAGAGCAAACCCAGTATATAGCGCACCGCTGAAATTTGAGAGCCCAAAGTCCACCATTGCATGATTTTGCCACAAGCTGTTGCTTGTGGTGCACTTTTATTGGTGGTCTTTTAATCTCTTTTTAAAAAGTTCATGTGATAGATTTTACTGTCTTTTAAAATGCAATACTCTACTTTGAGAAGCCCCAATGATCAAAGACTGGTGTATAAACATAAATATAAATCTTTTATGCAACTCTTTAAGAGCTGGTTTGAAGAAACATGGCAGTCACCGAACTATTTCTGCAGGAAGGTGGATTATAAAATACTTGAAAAGTACCCCAACTTCAGAGCCTTCCTGTATGTGCAAGACTGCCATTACAGGCAGAAGGCTTGAGATGACTGAAGTATACTGTGATGATTAATTGGGATGCACACAGGGCGACTGTCTTCCACCCCAGTCCATGTGCTCTTCAGCCCTTCCTACTGGTGTTTTCATTCATTTCTGTCTCCAAAGGGTAAGCGTGTCATTGGAGAGGATGGCTCTGAAGGCTACAGCGACCTGTTCCAGGAGAATGCCATGCTGCAGAAGGAGAATACTACTTTGCGTATGCGTGTGAAGGCCATGCAAGAAGCTATTGATGCCATCAACGTCCGTGTCACACACTTGATGAGCCAAGAAGCCAACTTGATTCTTGCCAAGGCAGGTGAGGCTGAGAGGGGAAACTGGTTGGGATCTCTAGACCATTTCATTAGACAGCATACAAATGGCGCTATATATTCCTTAAAGTCACAAGAGAAAAATTCTGTTTACAGATTTCAGGGTTGGTTTTATGAAGGACCAAACTGTGCATGATGTTAGCCATATGTTCAGTGAAGCATTCTTAGCCTGGCTGCTTTTGTTTTCCATAGCAATTGGGCTTCTCTGATTTCTTTGGGATCTTGCTTGCTCTTGTCTAGCTTTCTCCATTATTGTTTAGAATTTAATTTCTGTGTCTTTGCGTCATTGTTCTCCCAGGTGATGGCAACGAGGCTATTGGTGCTCTGATTCAGAACTACATCCGGGAAATAGAGGAGCTCAGGTAAGACGGAGGGGTCCTCTGGATTCCCCCACCCACTTTTATTCTTTTTGCAAGTGGCCATACCTTCTTGAAAGAGAAAACTATCTAACTTCTAAACTGGTGACTATTTTTTTTTTATAAAATATTTTATTGAAATTTTACAAAAACATAAATTTACAAAATACAAAAAAAAGAGAAGAAAAAAACATACAAAAATACATAAAAAATAAAAAATAAAAATACAAAAAACAAATAGATACAAAAAAGTTAAAAACAAACCCATTTTTGTAACTTTAAACTCATTAGCTTGTTTCCTTGACTTCCTCACACCTCCCCTTTTTGTATTCCCATTTAAATAATCGAATCAGCAAATCCTTATCCTCTTTCGTTTATCTTAACTCTATATCTTAACATATTGTAACTCTATATTTTCATCCATTATCAAATCATTTTTGCATATTCTCATTAACTTTGTTGCTAGTGCCTCTTATTTTCAATCCAACATCATTTTTAACATTCATTAATTTTACAGTGTTTCTGAAGATAGTCTTTAAATTTCTTCCAATCTTCTTCCACCAACTCTTCTCCCAGGTCTCGGATTCTGCCAGTCATTTCCACCAATTCCATATAGTCCATCACCTTCATCTGCCACTCTTCCAGGGTGGGTAAATCTTGTGTCTTCCAATACTTTGCAGCGAGTATTCTTGCTGCTGTTGTTGCATACATGAAGAAAGTTCTATCCTTCTTTGGCACCAATTGGCCAACTATGCCCAGGAGAAAGGCTTCTGGTTTCTTCAGGAAGGTATATTTAAATACCTTTTTCATTTCATTATAGATCATCTCCCAGAAAGCCTTAATCTTTGGGCACGTCCACCAAAGGTGAAAGAATGTACCTTCATTTTCTTTACATTTCCAACATGTGTTATCGGTCAAATGATATATTTTTGCAAGCTTGACTGGTGTCATGTACCACCTGTATATCATTTTCATAATATTCTCTCTTAAGGCATTACATGCCGTAAATTTCATACCGGTGGTCCACAACTGTTCCCAGTCCGCAAACATAATGTTATGACCAATATCTTGTGCCCACTTAATCATTGCAGATTTAACTGTTTCATCCTGCGTATTCCATTTCAACAGCAAGTTATACATTCTTGAAAGTATCTTAGTTTTGGGATCTAACAATTCTGTTTCCAATTTTGATTTTTCCACCTGGAAGACAATTTTTTTGTCCAAATTATAGGCCTCTCTTATTTGATAATAATGAAGCCAGTCTCGCACTTTATCTTTTAATTTCTCAAAACTCTGCAATTTCAATTTATCTCCTTCTTGTTCCAGTATTTCCCAATATTTCGGCCATTTGGCCTCCATATTGAGCTTTTTCTGAGCCTTTGCTTCCATTGGTGACAACCACCTTGGGGTTTTATTTTCCAGTAAGTCTTTGTATCTTATCCAGACATTGAACAATGCTTTCCTGACAATATGGTTTTTAAATGCTTTATGTGCTTTAACCTTGTCGTACCACAAATATGCATGCCACCCAAAAACATTGTTAAAACCTTCTAGGTCCAAAATGTCCGTGTTCTCAAGAAGCAGCCAGTCTTTCAACCAGCAGAATGCTGCTGATTCATAGTAAAGTTTAAGGTCTGGCAGGGCAAATCCGCCTCTTTCCTTTGCATCAGTTAATATTTTGAATTTTATTCTGGGCTTCTTGCCCTGCCAGACAAATCTAGAAATATCTCTCTGCCACTTCTTGAAACAGTCAATCTTGTCCAAAATTTGCAATGATTGAAATAAAAATAACATTTTTGGCAATACATTCATCTTTATAGCTGCAATTCGAACCAACAAGGAAAGCTTCAAATTTGACCAAATTTCTAAGTCTTTTTTCACTTCTGTCCAGCATTTCTCATAGTTATCTTTAAATAAGTTTAAGTTCTTAGCAGTCATATTAACCCCCAAATATTTTACTTTCTTAGCTAATGTTAAACCAGTCTCCTTCTGAAACCTCTCTTTCTCAATCGGTGTTAAGTTTTTCTCAAGAACTTTAGTTTTTGACTTGTTCAGTTTAAATCCTGCCACATGACCAAATTCTTGAATCAGTTCTAATACTCTTTTCGTACTAGATTCTGGCTCCTGTAACGTCAAAACTAGGTCATCTGCAAAAGCCTTCAATTTGTATTGTTTGGCTCCGACCTGAATACCTTTAATCAGACGGTCCCTTCTAATCATATTTAACAAAACCTCCAGGACCGAAATAAAAAGCAATGGGGAAATTGGGCAGCCTTGTCGTGTCCCTTTCTCTATCTTAAATTCCTCTGTCATCACATTATTGACTATTAGCTTAGCCTTTTGTTCTGAATAAATTGCACTTATACCATTTTCAAACCCTTGACCCACCCCCATCCCCCGAAGATTTTTCTTCATAAAATTCCAAGAAATATTGTCAAAGGCTTTCTCTGCATCTATAAAAATTAAAACTGCTTTAGTATTAATGTTCACTTGCAACTTCTCCAATATGTTAATTATGTTCCTCGTGTTGTCAGACAAGTGTCTACCTGGGAGAAAGCCAGCTTGGTCCTTATGTATCTCTTCCACTAATACTTTTTTTAATCTATTAGCCAAAATATCAGCAAAAATTTTGTAATCCACATTGAGCAGGGATATGGGGCGGTAGTTCTTAAGTTGTGTCTTTTCAGACTCCGTTTTCGGTATAAGTGTAATGTAGGCTTCCTTCCACGACTCTGGCGCTTTTCCCCCCTCCAAAATTTCATTACAAACCTCCTTTAGTGGCTGAATTAAGCAATCTTTCAAAGATCTATAGTATTTTGAGGTTAAGCCATCCGGCCCTGGAGATTTACCCAACTGCATATTCTGAATGGCACCTTCTACCTCCTGTTCTGTAATTTTGTAGTTCAGCATTATCTTATTTTCTTGAGAGATTTTTTGTAATCCATTTGTTTTTAAAAATTGGTCTATATCAAACTCTTTCTGTGGCCCTTGTGTATATAACTCTTTAAAATACCTCTGGAAGCATTTTCTAATTTCCACTGGATTCTGAATGTTCTTTCCTTCCACTTCCAAATTAGTGATAGTATTGAGCTTTTGTCTTTTTTTCATTTGCCAAGCTAATAATTTTCCACATTTATTAGCCGATTCAAATGTCTTTTGTCTCATTTGTTTAATTTTCCATTCAATTTCCTGGTTCATCATCTTCATATATTGCACTTGATATAACTTTATGTAAACTGGTGACTATTAAAGTAGCTCTAAGCCAGTACTTTCACCCCTGTGGCTTCTTCCCCTTTGTGTACTGTAATCTTCAAATGATGAGCACTTTAGGATCAGAAACAACCCTTTGCGAATAATAAGAGAACCCATACAAGTGATGCTGACACAAAACCCCACACATACACTAAGGAGAAGAATAGAAGCATTGCCCACCCCACCCCACTCACCATCCCCTCTCCTTCTCTTTCCCCCTCTTTTCTTCCCAACCTAATATTGCATGCAACTCTAATGTCTCACAACAAATGAAACTGATCTGTAGAAAACACAACTTGAAAAAAGAGACAATGCACGTATTTTTGTAAACTAAGAAATCTTTAATAATAATAAAAAAGAAACAACCCTTTGATATAAGAGACTTGTGGTACTTATAAATTCACTTGTGCCCTCCCAAGGTATGGGCATTGTAAACAAAGGTGCCTAAAATAACCTCTTTGTCTGCAGTGGTGGCTTTCACAGCCACACAAAGGCAATAAAGTTGAGAGCAGCAGTTGCAGGTCCCACATGCACATAAACTTGCAGCAGTATGCCACAGATGCAGGAACAAACAGCTGAAGCTGCCACAAGTACACAAGCATGTAGCAGCATGAGCCCCCTGCTGGCCAGGCATGCGATGGGAGTGATACAGGGATGCAGATAGCCAAGCATGTAGCTGGGGAAATAGAAGCAGATGCAAGTAATATGGTAATGGAATATTCTGCGTCAGAATGTCAAAGAATCATATTAGTAGCATGACTTCCTTGATTTTCTGATGTTCTGACTAACAGAATTTAGGATATCAGAATTTGCATTTGATAAGTACAAATGGCTCCAGTTGGCAGTGTCACTCTGTGATCTTCCCAGCACCTTGCACTTGGGCCTCTTTTTTTACTGGAGATGCCAAGAGTTGAATTTCGGGTCTTCTTCATTGCAAAGCATGTGTTCTACCACAGAGCAATGGCCCCTTCCCTTTATCCGAGATAACTGCTTTGTAGACATCATGAGGAAGGAGTGTGTGTCCCCCAGCACTCCATCTTCTTTCCCCTCTCACATCAAGAATTATTATAACTAGCAGGTTTCTCAGGTCCCCCCTCCCCCGAGTGTTTCCCCCCTCAGATTTTCTTTTCTGCTGTCAAGAGATTAAACATTATACTGCCTTTTGGGTCCTGCTCATTCCTGTTAATGAAACTGTGTGCTGTCAAGAGTTAAGCATCCTCCCTTATGGTCTTTTTGAGTCCCTTACTCAATTGCATGTCAATGAGGGCATCAGATGGACTTGTATCCATATGATTCTGGGCTAGCAGATACTCTCCTCCCCACAGTTCCCATAGGAATCTGTCTCTGTCTTCATGTCAGGACTTCAGTATATAATGGACACTATGAGGTGACTGCTATCTCTTGTCTTCTTTGTAGGACAAAGCTCTTGGAGAGCGAAGCTATGAATGAATCACTGCGTCGCGGTCTATCACGAGTTTCCTCTAGGCTTCCTTATTCCCTGGGCTTATCTTCATCTCCTGGGTTGGGAGCTTCAAATAGCCCTGTCTCCTCTGTGCAAGCTGAGGCCTCAGAAGTCATCCAGTGGGCCAAGCAAGATATAGAACGGTTGAAGAAGGAGACTAAGCTGCGAAGGAAAAGGTAAAATGGATTCCTCTGTCTTGCATCTGCTCAGGATCCTTCTACTCTAGTTAGGCTGCTGGGCCTTCAGAACTTTTTAGAAGTATCAAAATATATTTGTTTTCCGTCATTCTCACTCTATGAGACTCTTGTAATGCAGCTCTCATGATCTACAATACAACACCCTTTTCTGTGTTGAACTTTGATTTTCCCTTCTGTATTGCAAGGATGGTAAATACTTGCTGTCTTGCAGAAAGCTTTGTGAGAGTGACTGCAGACAAAGAGCTTAGCCAAAAAGCACAGAAGAGGCAAATGACTGTGTTTCCAATGGAAATGTCCCCTTTCCATTAGTTATGCAGATGAAATGTTTTGTTTTGATTTGTTGTAATTGGAGTGGTGTTTGTTTTCTTAGCTGCCCTGACGGCCTGTTTTTGTGACTCTGCAATCTGGAATAAAAATGAATGATTTAGAAACAGATGTTCATGTAAAACTGCCTTCTTTTCTGCAGCCCAGAGAAAGAAGGGTTTAAGAAGAGGTTGAGGATGCAGCAGGGAAATGAGGCGGATGAGACAGATGAGAATGAAGTGGAAGAGGTAAGAGATCTTGCCCTTCTCTTGCATACAACTTCTGTGTTCTTTTGAGCAATTATTAAGGGTGCCAAACTTACTGCTGGCCTTTGGTGGCATCAGGATGAGTCCTGTGGCAATCTTTCAGCATAATGAGAAACTGGCCGTAAAGGACATCTCAAGTGCTATTCCCTTCAGCCAGATTTAACATCTGCTTCAAACGTTTCCTGACCTCAGCAATTGCCATACTAATTCCTTAGGCTCCTGAGTCTCAATAAAATATCTCCTCTGAGAAATGCAAGCTTCTCTTTAATCCAACGCCCTTGGATAAATGGAGCAGAATAGGCTGACAAATAGGTGTGTTTTTTAAGTAGGTGAAATATGTCTTGCTTTTCTGTCTCAAAATATAAATGTCTCTGTGGGATGCCATTGAAATCTTAAAAGCCTGGGGCTGTGCACATTACAAAATGGAAACATTCTTTGATTTAAATAAAGTTAAATAAATTGGTTAAAACTGACACACTTGTTTATTTTTGGAGGAAATAACAGTGCACTGCTAAAGGCATAATTTTGACTGTGCACAGTCATTACATTATTTCTGCACTGATTCTTGTTTTGGGGGCAGGGGGTTGTTGTATTGATATATTTAAGATGAACATTTGGGAATGCAGTAGGCCCGCTGTGTACACTGGGATTACATTCTAGGGTCCTTGCTTTGAAGAGCAGAGTTAAAAGACAAAGGCTTGGAAGTTAGTAGAATGAATGGCCAGGAAAAATACAGTATGGTTTGATTGAGTTGTTGATGATGTGTGTTAGATCTTCTCTGCCTTCACTTCCCAACATCTGGCTTGATTTCTGAATCCATGTCCAGGACAATGGTAAGCGCTGATCTTCTAGTGTTTTGCTAATTTGTCAACTAGAAGAACAGAAGGTTGGATTCATGAAAGGAAGTATGATCTGTATGAAGTAACATCCGCATGGTGCCTGTGTTCCTAAGCAGTGCAAAATGCATTGAATTAAGGATTGCCATAGGAACAAATTAGTGAACCAAGGAAAGCAGATTGCCATATGCAACCAAAAGTTGGGCAAGGTTGGAACGGCAATGCCTTGGAACAAGCTGCATCACCACTCCCCTTTTTCTCATCACTGTACCTTCTGTTTTCAGGAGGAACGGGATGAGAGTGGCTGTGAGGAAGAAGGCGGCCAGGAGGAGGAGGAGGAAGATGATTCAGGAAGTGAAGAAAGCCTGGTGGATTCTGACTCGGATGTTGAAGAAAAGGGTAAGCTACTGCAGCAAGTGTTGAAAGGCTGATGACTCTTAGTGCAGTCTCTGCAGGGATCTAGGTGAACACAACACACACAGTCTTCAGGATATATGGAGGAGATGGCCTTTAATTCATTTGGGTTTGAAATATTGAATCCACAGCCCCCATGCTTTCCACCTGGAACTACTGTTGTAATCCTTTTAATAGCACAAAAAACATGCCTGTACACATGCTAGGCTTTTTCTCTTAGCATTCAATTCCATAAAAGGGATACAACTTATTCTAGTCTTTAGTGGAGGTTGTAATGAGTTTAGATACCACTATCTTCAAGATGGTGAAGGGTTTTTTGGTTGTTGTTTTTTGTGTGTGTGTCTTATCTAGCAGCAAATTTCCAAGCTGATCTGGCTGACCTGACCTGTGAGATCGAGATCAAACAGAAGCTAATAGATGAGCTGGAGAACAGCCAGCGGCGCCTGCAAACTCTGAAGCACCAGTATGAGGAGAAGCTGATTCTACTGCAGAACAAGATCCGTGACACACAGCAAGAGAGGGACAGGGTCCTGCAAAACCTGAGTAAGGGCATGCTGCTGGGGTGAAATTGGATTTTGACAGTTGGAACAGCATCTCTTTGCTGATAATGAAAGATTTTGCATTTGGATTCTCAACTGAGGCTGTGATACAAGGGTGGAAAGATTGCTTAAGCAACATTTCTACCCATACACTTAAAGTGTAATCAGTGACATTGGCACTGAGTACAGTCTGTCTGTACTTAAAATCTGCATCAGAGATGTGCTGTGGCCCCCTGGATGCTGTTGGGACTCCAACTCCCATCAGCCCCAGGCACCATGGCCAATTGGTCATGGATGATGGGAGCTGTAGTCCATCATTCCTGATCTACATACTTCCTTTGTTCTTTCCCTCAGGTTCCATGGAATGCTACACAGAAGAGAAGGCGAACAAGATCAAAGCAGATTATGAGAAGCGTCTAAGGGAGATGAACAGGGACCTGCAAAAGTTGCAGGCAGCCCAGAAGGAGCATGCCCGCCTCCTCAAGAACCAGTCGCGATATGAGCGAGAGTTGAAGAAGCTGAATGCAGAAGTGGCAGAGATGAAGAAAGCCAAGGTACCTTGCCTGGGAATTTGCAATTCTTCATTTGTTCAAGCAACAGGGCACCTTCTGGCACCTTCTTTGGATTCCCACCCAGCT
The DNA here is from genome assembly GCF_964270895.1 of Podarcis filfolensis. NCBI lineage: Eukaryota > Metazoa > Chordata > Lepidosauria > Squamata > Lacertidae > Podarcis > Podarcis filfolensis. The sequence goes on along the minus strand of NC_139609.1, from coordinate 52,859,063 downwards.
TGGGCACCCAACTGGGGAAAGTGGCCCTAGATAGTCACTGGGGCAAGCCAGCTTCTCAGTTATTATGCTTGGCATTGAGTCTATTTGTGCCCTACAGGTGGCACTGATGAAACAAATGCGTGAGGAGCAGCAGCGGCGCAGATTGGCAGAGACGAAAAGGAACCGGGAGATTGCCCAGCTGAAGAAGGAGCAGAGGAGGCAGGAGGTGGGCAAGAGCACCATTTGTGGCTGCTCAAGCTTTGAGAAGCCTCTTCCTAGTAGAGCTTACAAAAACCCATAGACTGCTTGTGGACAGGAGAGGGGAAGACGCTCAGTATAATAAGAGCAATCATGCAAAGCGAAGCTGTAATTTAATGCCTGCCTCACTTCAGCCCTCTTCACAAAAATAACTTGTGTGTCTACAAATACATAAGAAGAGGTCTCTTGGATCAGAGGACCATTTAGTGTGGCGTCCTGTGCTCACAGTGGCCAACCCAGTTGCCTATGGGAAGTCTACTAGCAGGACATGAGAGCAGCAGCATTCTCCCCTCTTGTGCTCCAAAGCAACTTGAGACCTATTGTGGTTTAGGAGGAGTTGGCTTCCTTCCATACATTCCTTTTACACCAATACACATTTGTCTCCATTTAAGTCAAGACTGACATCACTCCCATTGAGATCCTCTGCCTGTGAGTTTTGTTAATAACTTTTATCATGCTGTGCCTGCAGTTTCAGATTCGAGCTCTAGAATCTCAGAAGCGGCAGCAGGAGATTGTACTTCGCAGGAAAACCCAAGAGGTGAGTGGTGACCTTCTTGCTCACAAGGAAGGCAAGTCTTTAGTTTCCTCTAAAAATACACTCGCCTTGGCTTTTGCTGTATTAAAAGCCTCTCACTGTCATCCAGAAAGGCTTGTGGATATTTTTGGTGGGTGTGCTTTTACCTGTCATAAGCACTCACTCAGACTGGAGACATGAATGAACCAGACAAGGAATATATCTCCCACTCCTCAGGAATTCTTTACATGGAACAGTGTATGATGCACAAACTATTTCTTTCTTTTCTTAAAAATAATTCCAAAATACAAAGGCAAATGTAATACCTTGCCTAGACAAAAACAACCTATCCCCCCACCAGAAAAAACCCTGGCAAAGCTACAATTTTCCTCATATTTCATAGAAAAGATAGGACACAGCAGGATGATCCAACAGAAAGAATTTGCATCCAAAATTCTTTTGAGCTATCGAGGGTTACACGATTTCTCTCTCTTCCTTTAGGATGCCCACTCTCTTTTTATCCAGAGCAACTGGGCATCATACCTGCTGCATCACGCATGGCTTAGTGTGTGATTGCCAACATGGTTCTTTGTTTTGTTACATATTTAAGCTCATATGTAGGTAACTTGTGGCATTTTTCTCATTCTGCCATGAATGCCCAACATTACTGGGAACATCTGTAAAAACAGCTGATACTGTGAGCAGACACTTTGCACTTAGGCATAGAGACTAGGGTTGAGGCTGGAGACTGAGCAGCTAACGCTTTGAAGATATTTTCACATAGCAGCACCTCTATATTTCCATTCTTCTGGACTGCTTTGTTGTGTTGTTGTCTAGGTCTCTGCTCTGCGCCGTCTGGCCAAACCTATGTCTGATCGGGTTGCTGGAAGAATGAATCAGAAGCAAACCATGCTGGACTCGGGTGTAGAGGTCTCCACCAGCACCACCTCCTCCGAGCCAGAATCTAGTTCTCGCTCTGTCTCCAGCATTGTGCGCCAATGGAATCGGAAAATCAACACCTTTCTGGGAGACCCTCCTTCTTCCACAAATGGGACTCGAACTGTCAGGTAAGACACTGGCCCAGTTAGCAGTTGTCTAGGTAAGTCAGACTGACCTAGGTGTCTAAAACCATCTGATATAGATTCCTTTGAGGCCTGTCTTGACTTCTAATCCACTGGCTTCTATGTGCCTTCTGTTACTTGGCAGCATTCAGAGCAGCCCCCATTTCCATCCACCCAGCATGCTTGGGTAGGAATGACCCAGAATATTTAGCAAGGGGATGAGGATCCCTCCAGATATTGCTGGACTCCAACTTTGCCATTTTGCTGTGACTGATGCAAGGTGGAGCCCGGCAACATCTGGGAGCCTTTCCATCTCTGGTTTTGGATAATTCCAAGATCATGATGTTCAGTTTTTTGTACATGACTTCCATCTGCAGGAAGAAGTTCGCCAAGAAAGGGGCAAACCAGACCTTTAGTAAGACAGCCCGCATGAAGTGGCAGTCCCTGGAGCGCCGGGTCTTTGACATTGTCATGCAGAGGATGACCATCATCAATCTGGAGTCGGATATGGAGCGACTCATCAAGGTGATGAAAAGTGGCTGTTTCTCACTGGAGCAGAAGGCGAAGGGCCTGGGAAGAGAGCCAGAGAAGGGGCTGCACAGCACTGGCAAAGAGGAAACATTCTGCCTTCTGTTCCCCATTTTCAGAAACGTGAGGAGCTGTCACTGATGCAGGAGATGCTTCTGGGGAAGAGGGAGAAGCTGCAGACAGAGAACCCTGAAGAGCAGAAGGGGCTGCAGGAGCTGAATGAGGAGATTGAGGTGCTGGCAGCCAACATTGACTACATCAATGATGGCATTTCTGACTGCCAGGCCACCATCATGCAGCTTGAAGAGACCAAGGTGCGTCTGATCTATCCATGATGCAAGCAGTTTAGGAGGGTGGAATGCTGTTGGACCTGGACCCGGTGATGAGCTGAGGTCGGCTGGCTGAGCTCTTGTGTAGATAATCAGTTACAGTGGGTGGATCAGGAAGCACTATGTCTTCTGATCTTACCTTAATGAGTTAAAATCTTGTTTCATTTTCCCAGGCCTCTTTAGTTGTGAGTGAGCTGTTTCAGTGTGTTACTGCTTCCTTAAAAGGGGTGGGCTGGGGGAATGTAAGACACAGAGACTGGGAAGTTAACTTGTAGAATATGGAAAGTCCTGATTCTCTTCTATTTCCTCTGAGGAACTGCTATTTCTGCCCCCCCCCTTCTTATTTGGTATGTTCCTTTTCCACATAAATGTATGCCCCCCGAACACACAATAAACGGTTGCATAAAAGCATAAAATAGCAGTCCAAACAAATGGTTTTGTATCAGTGGTACTAACATTATAACATTTTAAATTCTTAACAAAATAGTATCAATCCATTACTAAGAGTTCTGAGAATTTGGCAATCCTCAGCATCCTAAGTGAACTTGCTGGTCTGTAGACATCTCAAACAAAGGCTTCTGATTGGCCTATAACAGCTTCCACAGCCTGGTGCCCTCCAGGTGTTTTGGACTCCTGATGCCCTTCAGCCATGGCCAGCATGCCCAATGGTCAGGGGTGATGATGGGAGTCATAGTTCAAAAATATCTGAAAGGCATGACATTTGGGGAAGGCCACTCTGTAGTGCATACGATTTGGGTTCAGGGGCTGGAGCGAGGTGATAATATGAGACTGACTACTACTTTTATGCACAAATCTGCTGGATGGGTCTCTTGCAAAGCCACGTAGCCTGTGGAGCTAAATCTTTAGCAAAGGAACCAGTCCCACTGCTGGCATGGGTAGCAAACTGCAACTGCCCTTTCCCAGACTTTCTCATTCTGTTGTTTTCCTCCTGTGGGTCTCTAGGAAGAACTGGATTCCACAGACACCTCTGTGGTGATCAGCTCCTGCTCCTTGGCAGAGGCACGGCTTTTGCTGGACAATTTCCTCAAGGCATCCATAGACAAGGTAAGTTATTATTATTTTAAAGCAGCCTTTCTCTCTCATGTGGACCAGAGATCTGAGAGCCACATCTTGCTTTGCAACTATTCAGTAGCAAGTTGGTCTGTTCAAAGACCCCAAGTAGACCGATCAGTCCTGATGGACAAGGTTAATGAACTTATTTGAATAGTTTTGCTTTAGAATGGAGTGAGGGAGACAGATGTGTTTCACTAGGGAGGGCATTCCACAAGTGGGAAAGCTGCCGCTGAGCTTGTGCCTAATCCTCCAATCTTTGCAAAACAGAGCCTGCAGGTAGCCCAGAAGGAAGCCCAGATCCGCCTGCTGGAAGGCCGCTTGAGACAAACGGATGTGACTGGCTCCTCTCAGAACCACCACATCCTGGATGCCTTGCGGGAAAAGGCAGAATCCCACCCTGAGCTACAGGCACTCATTCACAACGTGCAGCAAGGTGGGAGTTTGGAGCAGCTTTTGCTTCTTTGAGATAGAATCGTGTTCGCTTAGAAATCCTTTTTTTCGCTTACCCTCATTCATGGCCTGGGTCAGAGGGAAACAGGGGTATGTTTTGGTCCAACACCAGAGCTAAGTACCCATGTGCTAGTGGATGCGCTCTACCTGGTTTTTGTTTTATCCTTTTGCACAGAGAATGGCTATGCCAGCACAGATGAAGAAGTTTCTGAATTCAGCATGGCGTCAGAGGGGAGGTGAGTTGTGCACCCAGAGAGACCGCAGGGCACAGGTTGAGTGTTTTCCGCCTGTTTTCCCTCTAGGTTGTGGTGGCCTTTAAAAGGTGGGCAGGGTGTAAATTCCATGTGTTGACCAATGTAGCCACCTTTCAAAGTCAGCTTTGAGTATGAAAGAAACCCCTACATGGTTCTTTTCTGTAAAATTCCGGAATTAAGCTAGAAAACCTGTGGTGCAAGAATGAAGTGGGCTCCTGAATTAAGGACTGAAGCTCTGCTGGGATAGAGAGTCTCTTAGTTAGCTTGCACCTCTGTAGTTCTTACTGAAAATATGTGTGCACAAAACTCTCCCTGTGTCCCTGCAGCTTTTCCCAGTCTTTCTCCATGAAGGGCTCTGCCAGCCAGGATGACTTCAAGTGCAGGGTAAGTTTGAAAGTTTGAGTCTGGCAAATACTTCCAATTCTTGTTGTTGTTGTTATACATTTTCATTATGGAAATTCCCAGGAAAGATGGTTAGCAGATCCATCCAGAACTAACAAAAGCTTCAAATAGCCAGGAAGGAGTTTAAGATTTTCACCAACCTAAACAATGGTCAGTGACAGGAAAATGTTGACAACGTTGTAGGATATCCTGGTCATTTTTGTACAGGAATGCTTTTTCTTGTTGAAGGTACCCCATGTGGTCAGATTTATGTTTGGCTGTATTCGTTTATATATGTTTGTTTTTAAAGCTGAACGTGACACTTTGACCTTGCCATGTTCTTATTCTGTAGCTTTCCGAATAGTGGGGAGCCCCCCTGCGGATATATGCACCATTTTTTCATCTTCCCTACATTTCACCGAGTCCTAGTTATGATATTTGTACTGCATTTTGGCAGCTAGCCGTAGTGCTGTACATCCAGATGGTGATTCTTAAGCTTTGGCCCCCCTCCAGTGAATCAGCAATGAAATTAAAACAAAGCCCTGGACTGATGTGTGTTATGTCTCTGTCTGTCCTAGCCATGGCTCTGTTGAATAAGCCTTTTATCCAGAGAAAACAATTGGCCCCAGACTGGCCTACTTGAATTCTAGTGGGATGGAGGGGGTGGGGGGCACAGGAACTTCATTAGGTCTCTTCTGAATGACCAGCAATTGCTTCTCAGTGGTAGGTGGTGTGTTCTGTTGTTGTCCATGTTAAGTTCAGAATGAAGTGGGAAGGTCTTGGAAAGCTGCTTGGGATATTTGCAGGGGTTTCTGAGACAGAGCTGACCAAGAAATGCTAGCCCTCCCAGGCTGAATTTGAGCACCAGCTACAGTGGCAACTGGGGAATAGCTCCCGTGTTGCCCTGCCATCTGCTGCTCCTTAGTTTGCTTTGTGTTTTCTGGGGCTTTGTTTTAGGGGGAGCCCAAGCTGTCTGGCCAGATGAAAGCTGTGTCTGCAGAGTGTCTAGGGCCCACATTGGACATCTCCACCAAGAACATCACCAAGTCATTGGCATCCCTCATGGAGATCAAAGAGGATGGGATTGGCTTCTCCATCCGTGATCCTTACTACAAGGAGAAGGTCTCCCGCACAATCAGCCTGCCCATCCGAGGGAGTACATTGTAAGCCATGGTAGCGTACTTGGTGATCTGTGTATGGATCGTGTTGGGGAAACTGTGGTGTAGGTGACTGCTGGCTTTGGACGGTTGGATTTCTGCCATGATTTCTGCCCTACTTGTGGGTGAAGTGTTGGTGGGCAAAGGGAGAGCAACCAAGGAAAGAACAGAAAGTCATGCATTGTTCTGGGGTCAGAGTTAATTTCTCTCTTTGCTGGCACAGTCTTCCATGGGGAGTAGCTGTGACACGGGCAACATCGGATCCCTCATTCTTGTGAAACTGTTCCCCAAGTCTTCTCCCCAGACCTATAAACTGGCAGCTTCAAGTACTCCTGGTTTACAAACTATAGTGAACAGCAAGAAAGACTTGAAAGGCAGGGACACCCCCTCTTTCCCCCAGATGCTGCTACTGCGGGTGGACAAACCTAGGTGGTGTGAACAGCATAGGGTTTACAGCCCACCATCAGCCAGGCAGGAACCAGGGCAGGCAGCTCCTGTGGACACCAAGAGTGCTGAAAATTGAAATAGTCCTCCCAGTCCCCAGAATGAGGGCCACTTAAGACCTCATTGAAACTCACTTTGTACAGCCCTCCCAAGAAGTGTACCATCTTGTAACGCACATAGAGAAACGTGTCCCAGAATGTGCTTCCACATCAAAATCTCTGCGCGCACACACAGATGGCACGTGCAGTAAGAATGTTTTTATCCTAGCCTCCCTGTTGTGTCACTTGGCACCTGCAAGGAGATTCTGATGTGGAGGAGCTTTCAAAGAAGGAATTCCCTGCATGTGATGCAGGACTGATCTGTGTGTCCTGGAGAATATTAGAATCCGCTCTGAGAACCAGCTGGTCAAGGCTTTGCTCCTCCCTGTCTCCTTCAAAGCTGAGGGAGCCCAACTTTGGATAGGGTATTTACTAACCATGGCTGCCTCTCGTCTAGCCCTAGACAGTCCCGTGGCGCAGACACATCACCCCTCACCAGGAGGAAGTCATATGACCGGGGCCAGCCTATCAGGTGAGTGTGTGTGAGTGAGTGCAATTGGTAGCAGTTCTTACGCTTTGCTCATAATGCAGAAAATGAATTGTTGTGTGATGCAGGATCTAACGGTGCTGCAAGATTATAGTTCTATAATTAGTGGAACCCACTGCTTCTCTCTTTCTTGCCTAGGAACCCAGACGTTGGATTCACTCCTCCTTCATCCCCTCCCAGCAGGCCACGCAACGACCGGAATGTTTTCTCCCGCCTCACCAGCAACCAGAGCCAGGGCTCAGCACTAGACAAGTAAGGCTGCCTGCGGAACTTGGGGAAACTTGTATCCCCATAGAAGGTGACAACAGAATGGATAAACTGGCAGTACCAGGGATATCTTCCCCTTATGTCCCACTCTACCCAGCACCAAGAATAGCATGTTTTTCTTTGACTTCCAGGTTTGGGCCCTATTTGTACTGGAATTAGCACCATGCCTATGCCATCTAGACACTTAGGTGCAATTACTGTGAAACCTGCCAAATCGTTCAGGGAGTCTCTTATGTGCTGTTGTGGAGGCATGTGAATCAAAGTCCTTGGTCTCTGCGGCCAAGTATCTGAGTCAGTGCTTTAAGCTCAAAAGCACCCTATTCTCCCCATATGTTATGGGTAGCAGTTCTGAATCTCTTTCCAACCCTGTCTGCAGCCTATAGGGGCCATCTGCTCTGGTGCCTCTTTATTAACAGGTCACCTCTGTTTTAGTGCAGGGGAGGAATTGGTATGCTTTTTCCAGCACAGGTGTAAGTTAAGCCTTCCAGATATTGCTAAATATTGGAAAGATGTTGGAAAACAAGGTCATGTGAGTCCTGCCTTCTAAATACTAGCATGTCAGCTTTGGGTCCCTGCCCCCCTTTCTGGAGTGTGTTCCACACTCCTGAACGACAGCTGGTGGCAGCATTGACAGAGCTTCAGTTAACACAATGGGATTCCTCTAACATGGGCTGCCTCTTCAGGGACACAGGGATGATGCTGAATTTTCAAAACACAGAACAGCAGCCCAATAAATAAAGGAACAAAGGAACCTATTGGGGCTAAGCTGGCAGTAGAGTGACCTCTGTGACCATTGGGTCCATATTCCCATTTGGAGGTGGCATGGGAGTCACTGCCAACGTTCTCAGAAGCTGGCCCACCCATAGCTATGTCGGAGCCATGGGCAGGCATTCCCAGATGTGTGCATATTCCCTTCTTTTGCAGAACAACCACACATGCACAATAACTCAGCATCCTGAGAATCTCCACTTCCTTTTTGTTCTTAATCCAAGCTCCGAGCCTTATGGCTACGATGACAGGCTTCTAAGTGTGTGGTGAAGCACCTAGTTAAAAACTCATGATGGTTTCTGCTACGCACCCCCCCACCCACCCCCCGTTCCTGATCCCTTCTGTCTGTGGTCTGCTCTCCTATGTCTGCCCGCCCTGCTAGCTTGGATGCAATAACAACCCTCCCTTTTCTGACTATGCTGCTGCTTTTCCTTCTCCTGGTTTTAATTACCCGTAATCCTGCTAATTTTCTGTCCCTAGGTCTGATGACAGTGACTCCTCTGTCTCGGAGGTGCTGAGGTATAAAACTTACTATTTATTATATAACTCTTCTTGTTTTCCTCTTTTCTCATTCTTTTCCCCTCCCTGCATTTGAAACCTGCTTGTAACTGAACCCGGTGTGATGTTTCTTTCCTTGTGCTGCTTCTACTTGCTGGTAGATTTGCCTTCCCAGCTGATTAGAGTGCTCCATTGGGACCCCTTCCTATGTTAACTGAAACAGTAGGGTTCACCCCACTCAGCATGCTTCACTAGGACGCATCATGTGGTTAATCCACCAACACGCACGTGTATCTGAAAATCTCAAGTCTCTTTCCCCCGGCACTTAATAGATGCCATCCTGTGGCATGTTTTTGTTTGGAATGGACCAAGCATACACCTGCAGGTAGTGCATGTCTGTAACTAGGAGTTAGGAGCTAACCATTTGCATGTGTCGTAATTGCGCCATGATTTCACGAATGTGGCTTTTGAGTAGTTTCTAGGCCTCGTGGTGGAGAGAATATCGGAAAACGTCCAGGCAGCTCCCCTTCAGGCTCAGAGTCTTGGAGTCATTTGAGTTGAGAATATTTCCGTGCCCTTCAGGCACAGCTCCCTGCCTCCCCCACACTTCCCATTTGCTTCCAGTTCTTCGCAGTCCTGTTCCCATGAAGCCTATGGGAGCACCCCATGCCTTTTCCATCTGCTACTACAGCCCAGAAGTCCAGCCCCTGTTTTCTTTTTATCCGGGGCAAGTTATTTTTGCCATAGTTGCTAAAATGGATGGATGGTAGTTTTAAAATTTGCATAATGGGGTCCAGCCTCATACTGTGAATACTTGGGAGGTCCTGAAAGCTGATTCTGGTCACTGGATTTCGTGTTAAAGCGATACTGCAGCAAGCGGCAATGCCTTTCCCTTATTTCTGGGTGTAAAATAAACTTTCAAGACATTAGCCAACCCCACTGAAGATGGAGGGGTGCACATGTGTAAGAGAAATGTAATCTGTTATGTTTATTTCTGTCCTAATAATCAAGAGTGTGTCCTTTTTGAAAATGGGAATAAACTACTGGACCAAGTTTAAGATTTTGGTATTGACTCATAAATCCGTGAACAACTTGGGACTAGAATACCCGAGGAATCACCTTTTCTCCCTATTGACCTACCACCAGCCTTTGCCAATCTAGTGTCCTCCTGGTCTTTAGGGCTACCACTCCCTTCAGCCCCAGCAAAGGCTACCCTGCATAATCAGTACAATTGTCTGATGAGGCCTTCATGGTTGTGCTACAGCCTTTTGAAGTACAGGTAGTGGCCACTAGAACGGGAGGGCCTTTTCTGCAGTGGCACCCTTATTATAGAACCACGTTCCCTCCAAGTTTAGGTGAGTGTCCCTATCGATGCTGATCAGGCATCTTTTAAAAACTCACTTGTACTCCCAAGCTGGACCTTGGTCTCAGTATATTATCACTTTAATTCTGCCCTACTTTTTCACTGCATTACATTTCTATATTTTATATGTATTTTAACAGTATTGTACACTACCACTTCTCAACTTTGATCTAGGAGAAAAGTTTTGTGTGACGTGTTCAAGCCTCTAACTCACTCTTATGTGATTTATTTTTGGGGGAAGGGGCTCCATTCCTTTTTTAAACTTTGTGTCTTGGTGATCCCATGTATTCAAATAAGAAACTGCTGCCAACTTTCAGAGCTGTTACAAAGCTTGTTGCCGGGAAGGTTTGAAGTGTCTCCATGTTGACCACAAGGTGGTGCACCGATTTCATGCCCGACTCAGATGGAGACAGTTTAGAGAAGAGGAGTTTGAGTTGTCAAAGTTACAAAGTTTATAGGTCTAGAATAACATGACATGCTGCTAGGTGGGACCAAGTGGATTATTAAAATAATTGCAATCATTTGGACCCATGTGTTCATTTCAGAGCAAAAAATAAAGGAGATTTTCGTTACTTACAAAGGGTCAGTGCCTCTCTTGGCATGTGGTAACAAAACTATATTAGTTACATTGCACCTTGATCTTGCACAAAGAGAGTTGGAGGCTGAAATTTGAAATAATCTTTCAGAAACAAAGCAGCCAATGCAGTAACTTGGAGCTGTTGATGAGGAAGGGGCTGTCACTCTATGGATGCTTTGCATGCATCAGGTTCCATGTTCAATGATATCTCCAGGTGAGGCTGGCAAATATTCCTGCCTGAAACCCTGGAGAACCACTTACAGTCAATGTTCTGAGCTGGATGGATTAATAGCATAAAGTAGCTTCCTGTGTTCCCATTCAAAGCTGCATGTAAATACACATGTTCTGACGCTCAGGGTTGTGCATTGCAGTTTTCAATTCCATCAAGAACTTCTATGAGTACACAAAACATTAGTTGGCTTTAATATAGCAACAACTAATAGTTTATTTACACCCCGCCTACCTTGGGCAGCTTCCAACATAATATAAAAACACAACTAAACATCAGGCATTAAAAACTTCCTGATACAGGGCGGCCTTCAGATGTCTTCTAAAAGACAAATCACTGTTTATTTCCTTGACATCTGATGGAAGGGCATTCCACAGGGCAGGTGCAACTGCCAAGAAGGCCCTCTGCCTTGTTCCCTATAGCTTCACTTCTCACAGTGAGGGAACCAGCAGAAGACCCTTGGAGGAGGACCTCAGTGTCCAGGCTGGAGGTGGAGATGCTCCTTCAGATATACAGGGTCGATGCTGTTTAAGGCTTTAAAGGTCAGCACCAGCACTTTGAATTGTGCTCAGAAAGAGGCCTAAGCATGTGTTCTGTAGCCCTACTCTTACCGATATTGCCTCTTGGGCAATATCATGAAGAGCATTTGAGTGGATCAGCTTTCAGCATAATACTGACACCAGTATATAACCAATGATGGAGCATCTCACCCTTCCTGTAACTTGAAGATGTTTGTGCCCAGAACTTTGTGACATACTCTTCAGCTTGATTCTGCATGTGCTTGCCTGCCTGTCGCCCCCCCCCTTTCCCCCCCTTTTAAGCTTAATGTGGGTCTGGTCCTTCTGGCACGCCAGTGTCTCCTGAGCAGTGTGATTCCCAGGTGCATGATCGGTTACTCTAAGGATGCCTGATTGCTGCAGCTGCAGGAACCGTCTCTCAAAGCATTTCTCTTTTTCTCCCATGCAAGGGGCATTATCAACCCTGTGGGAGGGTCCAGGAGTGCCCGGACAGCTCCGCTGCAATGCATCTCTGTGGCAGAAGGACACACCAAGCCTGTCCTGTGCCTGGATGCTACAGATGAATTGTTGTTCTCTGGATCCAAAGGTGTGTGTTTGAGAGAGGGGGTAGGAGCTGCTTTTGGTGGTATGAATGAACACTGAGCCAGAAGTTCTGATTGGAGCTTTTCTAGCAATGTTCAGAAATGGTGAAAAATTTAGCATTTTCAGGGATGGTGGAAGAAAAAGTATACCCTTTCATCCTAGTTTTGCTGCTGAAGCAAGTTGCCCAGCAACCTTCCCCCCTGCCCCAGTACCTCTGTTTGAAGGACTCTGTGTCATGATGGAGCTGCATCACCCCAGGGACATGGTTGACGGAAGTAAGCTGCCCCCATGGCTGCAATTGGGACAGCCATTCTCCCCACCCCTGCCAGCAGTGACGTTAAAGTGCTTCACATGTGGAGTAGCCGCTGCATGGTGACAGTTTTGAGCAGGCTCAGTCTGTATGGTATATCATGTGACAAGTGCCCTCTAGATATATTGCACTCCCACTATTTTCCTTGGCAAGTCAAGCATGCGTGTTCCTGCTCACAAACATGGGCATAACAAGTGTCATGTCCCTTTCCGATAAGTGCAGTGGGTGGCAAAAAAGTTAAGGATGTCTATAAAGACAATGGTTGTCCCCAGAAACAAAAAGAAATTTCTGCAACTGCTGAACCTTTCAAATTTGAATTAAAACCGGCTGCTTTCCATCTTATCTGCTGTATGTCCACATTTTAAAATATTAGTCACTTCTTAGAATCACTGAAGAAATATGTTGCTTAGGAGAGAATGGCGGTTTCTGCTCTCAGATGGGAAACTAGGGCACTGCTGGCACAACTGAAGTTCTCTCTTCTTTCCAAAGATCGGAGCTGCAAAATGTGGAACTTGGTGACTGGCCAGGAAATTGCCTCCTTGAAAGGCCACCCAAACAATGTGGTTTCCATAAAGTACAGTAACCACTCTGGCCTGGTGTTCACAGTCTCTACCTCTTACATCAAAGTGTGGGACATCCGGGATTCTGCAAAGTGTATTCGTACTCTCACGTAAGTGCTTGGCAGCTTTCTGTTTTGCTGCTTTTGAGTTTTTCGAAGCTTCATTTGTGGCCTTGTAAGGTTTAACAAAGTGGGGTTTAAGAGCATAAGCCATTGCTATCCATGGTCACACAACATTGTGCCAAATCATCCATTGCGCCATAAGGCAGGGGAAAGTGAACTGTGAGATCCCACAAGCTGCTTCTGATTGCTGATGTTTGGATAGCATTGCATCTGCAGGTGCTCTTCACCTGCTTGCTGGTCTACTATGTCCTGTTTTGTCCTGTTTTGCAGTGGAATGCAATGCTCCACAGGGCACAGCTCCTTTGACATCTGACACAGGGCCATCTCTCTACCCACCAAACTTGCTTCCTCCAACATCTACAGGCCAAATTATGCATGTCATTTGCCACATGCTTAGTCCTATTGTGCAATGTGCAAGGATGAACATAGCAAAGTCACATCAGGACAGTCCCAGTCAAGGAGCTCCTGCACTGACTATTCTTAAGAATAAAAAATGGCACACCAGGTCTAATCCTGTGACAAACCCTCAGCAGGCTCTCCTTTCAATCTGCTAGAACTGTACCTTTGAGGAATAATTCCTTCCAGGTGATCTGTGGGTTTGAAAACATATTGCTGTTCCTGGCCCTCATGGAGTTGAACCTTTATTTTGGAGCTGCTTTTGTCTGAGTAGCCTCCTCCGAAAGGCAAAGGCAAATCTGCAGTCTCTTTCTTGCCCTGCAGCTGAACTCCATTCCTGCTTCTGTGAGACTCCCCATCATATCTCTTTCCCTCTTTCCCTCTATTAGTTCTTCAGGCCAGGTGATTGCCGGGGATGCCTGTGCTGGCACCTCCACCCGCACCATCACCAGTGTGCAAGGAGAGCACCAGATCAACCAGATTGCACTTAACCCCACAGGCACCATGCTCTATGCAGCCACTGGCAATTCTGTCCGCATCTGGGAGCTAAACAGGTGAGAGGGGGTGAACTGGCTACAATTCCAAACTGTTTGGAAATCTGCAAAAATGCCCAGAAGAGAATGGCAAGAGACTGTTGCCATGACCCAAACTCCTTACTCACACGGAAGAACTTGAAACTCAACCCCTTTATGAATACATTTAATATTTGGGCATTACTTGGGGAGCAGTTAGCCTTGGGGAGGGGGTGTTCCTGCTGTTAATTTCTCAACATTACCCTTTCCGCTTTTATGGCTAGGTTGCAGCCCATTGGGAAGCTGACAGGCCATATTGGGCCAGTGATGTGTCTCACGGTGAACAGGACTGCAAGCAACCATGACCTAGTCATCACGGGATCTAAAGATCACTATGTCAAGGTATTGGACATAATAATTACGTTTTGCTGAGTTCACTGTTGGCAGCATCCTTAGTCCCCGCCCCCCCTTTGGCAGCCCAGCTGTCTGTGTCTCCTGTCTTTAGAGAACCCTACAAAATACTCAAGGCCAAACCCTTTCCCCCCCTAATACACACTGCAATTTCCAGACATTTTGTTCCACATAACGAACCATACTTAGGGAAGAATTCAGAGTAGCGCTATGTCAGTTGTTCCATCAGTGCAAGGATTTTAGCTTGCTAGAGGGAATTAGTCCTCCTCTCCTTCCACCATATGCCATTCTGGGGGCTGTTCTCCCCAATCAAGTCAATTGGGTGGGGTACATGGGCAGAGAAGGGGGAGAAAAGCCCTGTTTCACCAGCAGAAGTCATTGCAAAGCCTTCCATTAGCAAGACTCATTGGTTGAATCCATTCCATTATTTTTGAGAGTTACTCTGGAGCAGGGAAAGCTATAGGACTATCTAGCACAATGCCTACTTTTCTGAAAGCGTGGGACACTGAGCCCAGGGTTAACTGCAGGTTGAACCTGGGCTGTGGATTCTTATTTTGCCACTTCTCATTTTGCAGATGTTTGAGATTGCAGAAGGCGTTGTTGGGAACATTGGCCCCACTCACAACTTTGAACCCCCACATTATGATGGCATTGAGTGCCTAGCTATTCAGGGAGATGTTCTCTTCAGCGGCTCCAGGGACAACGGAATCAAGAAATGGGACCTGGACCAGCAGGAGCTCATCCAGGTATGAAGGATGCTGGGTTTTCAAAGACAGAGGCAGTATACCATTTGTGTGGTGTGAATTATGCTGAGGGTGTCAATATACAGTTGGTGCATAAATTCCTCCTGTAGTGCAGGGGTAAGAAGGCCCCATGCTGACATCCCTGGAGGGGGCAGACCATGAGGCCAGTGGAAATTTGAGGTGCTGAAATTCAGATGATTTATTTGCAGCAAGTATGGCCTCTGCATATGTGTACCAGCCATGATTGTATTGAGCTCAGTAAGCCTCTTTGAAAAAGCAGGGTGGTTATGCTAGAACAGGCATAGGCAAACTTTGGCCCTCCAGATGTTTGGGACTACAATTCCCATCATCCCTAGCTAACAGGACCAGTGGTCAGGGATGATGGGAATTGTAGTCCCAAACATCTGGAGGGCCAGAGTTTGCCTATACCTGTCCTAGAGAGAGGGTGAGCAAGGATCAAATCTCTTGGAGCACTGACTTGCTGGCAGTATCTAGTAGAACCAGGTGCCCTCCAGATGTTTAGGGCTACCAGATTAGGGAAAGCAGTTGTAAAAGAATCCTACTATCTTCCTTTAATAAGTTAATATTTCCAGTGTATATTTTCCCAGCAGTGTTTAACACTGGCCCTCAAAGTCTTGTTGGGGGCCTTATCTATTGCCTATGTGTTGTATTATTTATTATTCTAGCTATTTAGTGGTCCTTGACTTGGTTATCTAGTATACTACTGGTAACAAGCACAATTAGTCCCACGGCCAAGTGTGCCAAGTTTGGGGAGCTTGGGGCAACTCCCATAATCCCTAGTCATTGGGCATGCTGACTGGTGCCAGTGGGAGTTGGGGGTCTAAAAACATCAAGCAAGCCACAGATATTCCACTGCTGATCTATGCCCTTCGGTGCACTATTTTAGAGTTAAATGGATAAAACTGCTTATAGAGGACAAGTACCTCTGATGTTATCCTAATCTTCCAAGCCTCTGTGTGGGTCCTATAATGGGTGGCCATTGGCAAGAGTCATGGGAAGGCCAAGCCAACAGCCATTATGAGTGCAATCCAGTAACTTCCGTCTTTGCCAAATGTGTCACATAAGAACCAAAGGAAGGAAGTTGTCCTGGCTTAGTTAAGGATTGGAATCCCTGTTGAAAGGATCGGCCCTGCTCATGCAGAATTCTCCTCTTGTTGCTGCAGTGTTCACAGTTTTCAAGTGTGTGGCCTTGCTTTTGCATAGCCAGTTCCCCATTTCAAATTTAGCCTCAATTCCAGCTGGTGATATCGATCTGCAAACATTTGTTCAGGTTTCTGAGGTGTGTCAGCTGGGTGTCCTCATTTTAAGACTGTTTGCATTATTAGGAACAAGCCCAATGAAAGAATTCCTCTGCATTTGCAAGATTGGTGTGTTGGCCAATTGGGTTTTAGCTGCCACTGTGCCATAACCTTCAAGACAAATTAATGGCATTGTGGCATTATTTTTATGGCACAACCAACACCTACAATGAATGGCAGTGTTATTCCAGTTCTTCTTTAGTATCTAGTCCACTCCTTTGGGCTTTGTTTTAACTCCCAAGTCATCTCATTCAGAAATCCGTGGGTGGAAAAGTTTTTGGGGTGTGGCAACAGGCCCTTGCTAACTCAGCTCATTGTGACTCCTGTTTCTAGCAAATCCCAAATGCACACAAAGACTGGGTTTGTGCGTTGGCCTTTGTGCCTAGCCGGCCCATGCTGCTGAGTGCCTGCCGTGGTGGGACAGTGAAGGTCTGGAATGTCGATAACTTCACCCCCGTTGGGGACATCAAGGGGCACGACAGCCCCATCAATGCCATCTGCACCAATTCCAAGCACATATTCACAGCTTCCAGGTGAGTGTTGAGGGCAAGGGCTTCTCTTTACCATGTACTCTTTGCCCGCTGCATCCCATCATGTGTAGTCAAGCTGCTCAGAAAAATGAGGTGCCACCAGAGATGAGCTGGTTACGGGCCCAAGCACCTGGTTGATGGAGGAGCCAGAGGAAGCCATTGCTTCTGTGGCTGCCCTGCTCACAGAGCCATAGTGCAGTGGTGTCCATCTCAACACCGATCTCCCAGAGTCGCTTACTGTGCATCCTTGAGACCAAGGAACGGCTTTTTTCATGGTTCTTTAGTTCACCTCTTCCTCATCACATCTCCAGCGAGATTCTGCATGGTGCTTCCTTGTTTGTACCTAAGGTTGATTTCTGGCACTGCCCCTTACGAAAGGGTGCCTTACTGTAGTAGCCAGTGATTAGCACTTAAGGACATAGCTCCTCAACTGAGGCACAACAAGCTGGTTTGTCCCAGCAGTCACGAACTGAACTGAGCCGCGGGGACTCTTGGTAACCTATCACGGTCCCATGGAGATTCTGGCAGAGCAAGGGCCAAAGACTTGGCAAGAGGGCTTCCCCAGGGAGGGCAACCCAGGCCCCACCACTCACTCTCTTCCCCTTTGGAGTCTCTAATCTCCTCTTTTCCGACCATGTTTCTTTTTTCCTTTTCTCTCTTCCTCTCTCTGTCTCTCTTCTCTCTCTCTGTTTCTATGTGCCACAGTGACTGCCGGGTAAAGTTATGGAATTACGTGCCTGGGCTCACCCCCTGCCTTCCACGACGCGTCCTTGCCATCAAGGGCCGTGCTACCAGTCTGCCTTGACCCTCCTCCTGTCTTCTCTACTCTCCTGCTCACTTTTTCTTGCTGTGTTCCCCCTTCCCCTCTTTCTCGTCCCTAACCCCTTTCTCTGCGAGCTGATCTCAGCTGCTTCTTAACGGTATGCAATGCTTACTTGCTTTTCTTTCCCTTTAGGGCAGTAAGTGGAGGTGTTTTCCAAGGGAGACATTACTTCCCAGTTCACCTCCAAAGTGGGCATGCAAAAAAAACCCCATCTCACTTTCCTCCTTGACATGCCTGCTTGGTTGCATTATTAAGGCTGCATGCTTCACTTGGAAGCCTGTCCCACTGAAATCAATGAAGCTAACCTCTAATAAACTATGTTTAGGGTTGGCGTGATTTGTGTGGAAATTGTTCAGTTTGATTGTGTGTTTTTTAATGTTTTATTTATTGTTTATGACTAATTTTGTTATGTTGCAGTTACGCATTTCCCTTCATGTTGTAAGCCACCTTGTGCATGGTTTGAACTGTGGAAAGGTGGCATACAAATAAAATTGTGTGTGTGTGTGTTGTGTGTGTGTGTGTGTTGTGTGTGTAAATGTCAATGGGGTTCATGTAGGGGGTGGGGGAGTACAACCCCCAAGGCAGGTCCCAATTTGAATTCTGGTTTTGCAGTAAGTGAAGGTGTTTGAATTCTTTCCCTCTTGCTTTAAACAGGGCATTTGTTCTGGAATAGCCCATGTGCCTACATGGTGTCCTTGGGCATTGCAAGAGAGTGAAAGGCAGGAGGGGAAGGATTTGGGTGGGAAATCAGCACAGTGCCCAGATTAAGGAGTGTGGTCCAGATTGGGAGCCCATGTGGCTGCTTTTCCTTCAAAATAAATATTCACCTATCTACTAAGCACACTTTTAACAAGCATGTTATTTATGTAATCTGTGGTTTGCACCTCCATTTTCCCTTTATCTGAGCTTGTTCAGTGTTTGGTTCTTGACTTTCTAAATGTCATATTCCCACCTTTTCCTCTTCATTCCCCAGTGACTGGACAGTGAAACTCTGGAGTGCAAGGAAGCTACTGAACAGCACAACCTAGATAGAACCTGGGGAACTACTTGGACATGGTGACTGTGGTGGAGGTCAAGAGAAGACAAGATGTGGCACTCTTGTTGAGCCTGGCTTGCAAGGGTAGGACGTGCTTAGCTTCCCACCAGAATCTCACACACTCAGGGCTTCAGGAAAAGATGGCACCCTGGCTTTTTGGTACCATGTGCCCCAGTGAGTGAGTTGGTTGGATGGTGCGAGGGAGCCTTCTTTCCTTTCCAGTTTCCATGCTCCATGTCTCTTTGGTTGGTAGGATTTTGCAATGACACTGAACTGTGAAACTCCCACCATGGCATTGCCAGCCAAGGAGGAAGGTCAAGCTGAGGCATTTGAGAGCATTTCTCCCATCAGAATCCACATGCCACCCAAACAGGCACACCCCCCCAGGCTATGTGAGAAGCTCTGCAAAATAGGTGGTTTTAGGTGTTCATAGACCAAGGAGGTTTATCAAGGAAAGATGCAAGAAACCTCATTCCTCACTCCATCACGCCTGAGCAATCCATACCCATCGACTCCTATGGCCGCCTGTGCCCTGCTTATGGCATTCCTTCAGAGCTTAACAGTGAAACTGACCAGAGGAAATCTGAATATGCCAGCTGCTTCCTGGATGTGTTTCCTGCATAGCTGATTGTTGTGTTTTAGAGGGTATTTCTTGTTCTAGTTAGATCTTTCATGAGTGTTAATGCGCTGGCTTCCTTTCTCTTATTTCCACCACTGATGGGCTGTGTGTATGTGTGTGTGTGATTTTATGAAGGGGGGAAGGGTGGGTGGCAAAGTTAGCCACCTTTTTTTAAATGTTAAGCACATGTGATATTTCTCAGTTTTCACTCCAAAAGTAGAATCGCCAAAGGTTTTCATTTTCAAATGCTTAGAGCCCTACCAAGAGAACATAAAAAAGAAAAATCTCTACTGTATAAGTGAGGCCTGTCAAATGGGTGATGGATAATATGGGATTTGGATTATCACTTTTTCTTCAACTGTGGAATCAAGATTTCTGTTAGTTTGGAAGAATGGTTGCTTTCTGTGTTACAGCTTCAGACTTGAAATTGTAATGCTGGTCCCTTTTTTCATAATGCTAGATATCCCAGGAGGGAAAAAAAAAGATGTGAGCTACTGGAATATGTTTTTGGATTCTCCCTGGGAAAGTCTTCACAGGCAGCCTGGGGGAAAATATGCATTATTTCAATCTGTGAAGCTGTTTACATTGTCCTGTTCCAATACGAGAAAATAATGGCAACAGAAACTGACTCTCTCCCCTCAGGTGGAGAAAGGACCCTTTTAAGTATTGGAACAGAAATGTGTGAGTTTTTTCTTTAGATTTTTAACAGGGTAAGAAACACTTGAACAAGCGTGTGGTGATGCATTCCTGTATTCACATTTCCCCAGATGTGGGATGATGAGACTTGCCCTCTTAGGCTTGCCCCATCACCTGTTTACTTACACCTGCTTGGCATCCGTTCACGTCAATACTCATGTCTTTATAATAGACTCTGCAACGAATAAGCAGGAGAAGCTTCTCTCTCTGTGCTTCAATCAACTTGAATTTTCACTGGTGGAGTTTCAACCCACTTAAGTGTTCTCATGGACCCTGTGTGAGCATCACTTTGCAAGAGATGAAGCTTTCTGTTTGTGTGTAACACAGCAGGGCTGTCCCAGCCCTCACTGGAGAGTCACAGAACACTCCTCAAAACCTTCGTTTCCTCACTTGGTTGTTAATATGTGATATAAATGGACTTTTGACATGCATTGTGCTCTCCTGACCAAGGACCAAGGACCAAGTTCATGCCTCAACCAGCAGACTTGGGGTAAGCAGCACACTGGTGGACCATTCCACAGCTCTGCCCCCTGGTTTATAGGAGTCTTCTGCTCTAATAAACTGGGTTTGGGTGTGAACTTCATCCACTCCATGCAGTGAAGCTGCAGATTCTTCCATTGGGAGTAGGTTATTGTACTGTAATTCTGTATGGGTGTTCAAAAGGTTCTGTGTATTGTCTTGTGCATTATTTGGGGCTGGGGGAGCAGGAGGGAGAGGGTTGTGTGTATGTGCACGCGCATGAGTGAAATTTTAAAAGGGTGAGGGCTTGTTTTGAGTTAACCTACCTCATGGTCCAAGGTGTCTAGTTCTACTCTTTGGGGGTTTTTTATGTTAATAAAACTTGAATTAGTCTTGGGAACGCACATTACCACAGACCCCTAAGTCCCAAAAGTGAGATGAAGGCAAGGTGAAAGCAAGTGTGCTTTGCCTTCGCTGTTGACTGATTTACATTCAAGCTCACAGCTTGTACTGTGTCCACCAGCAGCACCAATTTTAATAAGCTCTTCTTAAATGTTAAGACTGATATTTATTGAATCGCTGTGTCCTTTGCAGTCTTCTTGTGACTTAGCATTCTCAGCTGAGAATAAGAGAGAGGTCCAAGTGATTCAAGCCTTGGAAGAGGGATCATCTTCCATCGGTAATGAAATCAGCACAATCCTCACGCCTTCACATGGCTACACGAGCTATCTTGTCCGATATTTTCAGAAGCTTGTAGTCCACCTGTGAATGTAGTTGCCTGTAAAAAAATATATTCTAGGAATACATTGTGAATTAGCTGCACACAGTTCACCTAAAACTTCCTCCATTCTTCCTTGGAGGAAGTCTGTTTAGTACAAGAAATATGAAATGTCTTGTAAAGTATTACTTGATATACCTGAAAGCACTGTGCCTGACAGCACTCTGCTTAACTGTTAAATTATTGACCATATTGCCATATAGTCCCATGTGCCTCAGTGCTATTGCTAGCTTTTTAGGTATGGGATTACATTTTCTCATATTGAAGAAGCTACCCCCTTCTCTTTATTTTTTAATAGTCCTGATCCAAGCAACGTGACAAAGTGCAAAACCCTGCAAATGAAATTGGGTGCAAACCAGGAGAGCCATTTTACCTCCTATGAACAGTTACGTGAAGCACAAGGTGGGAAGGGTCAGAATAAGCAAGCTGAAAACATTGTCTGCTTTGAGTAGCCCTTGGGAGTAAATGTGCATGTTCATTAAGAGGACACTGTCATTAACGAGATTCAGAAGTGGGTTTGCACAACCTGCTTGATTCATCTAGCAGCCCTGGGAAAATCTCTGCCAGGTTCTCCTGGTGTTCTTAAGGCTTTGCTCCTGGTGGTAGGATAACATGCACCATCCCTGCATTCCAAGAAAGGAGCTGGGGTGAAAGACGCCCCCTAAAGTGCATCAACACCATAGGCCCGTTTGCTCCACCTCTTGGTTTATGTATACATATATAATCATGTCTCAATTGACAGGTGCCTTTTCTTGCCCTGAAAGGTGTTTTCTCCCCCTCAAGGCTGGCGTGTGTGTTCAGGGCTTCTTTGGGGGCTTTGTACCATCAGGCAAAATGGTCACACGTATGTATGTGTGTGTGCGTGTGTACATGATAAGGTGTGTAATTATTTTATACCGCTATGTAAATAGTGTAAGTTATTTAAAGCTCCCGCTGTACATGGTTTTCCAATGAATGTGTTTGTTCCTCCTCTTAATAAATAAACATCAAAAACAAGATCTGAGAATAATTATTTTTAATAAAAATAAAACAGGCCATTAAGTGTAAGTTCAAAAGGCTCTTTCAGTGGTACGAAGATTGAGCTGATGAGGAAATGGATATTGATATAGGTATGAGCAAGTGGCTCTGATCTAGGAAGTTAAAAACAAACAAACCCAGAAGCAACGAGCCTGGCCAGAATTTAAGTGTCATCTGATAACTGTATCTTCATGACCTGGCTTTTTGCCTTTTCTGTACTTAATTAACAGCACACTTTGGGGCAACAACAAAACATTGTTTTTGACTGTTTCTAAAGAAGTAATTAAAGCAGAGGCAGTTCCCAAATGATGACTTACAAGGATTAGAACACACAAGGACTCAGAAAAAGCATCCTATTCAATATAAAAATGTTCAGGTAGGTTTAACACTGTTTTGAGCTGAGTCCAGGTAACTTTAATAGTTGCACATCATACATACGGTATTCCCTCTCCCTCCACTGGCAAACCTTGTACAAATAAGTTAATATTAAGAACAGTGTTCGTTGCAAATACCACACACACTTGATCATTATGATGCCATAATTAGTGCTTTAACATCCCTAGGTTACCCCAGAAGCAAAGACCAGTATTAAAGAGAGACGGGTACTTAGAAAAGACCCCATAGAAAGTAGTAGAGGTTAAGCAAAACATCTTGTCTTTGTCCAGTCTAGGATTGCACGACAAATTAAGTACAAACCTGGCATCCGGAGAATCTGCTTTTCTTTTTCAAAACTGACATTTCTAGCCTTAAAAGCACGAAGGCTTATGCCCATTTTTTTTTGCCATGACTTGTAAGTTGAAAAGGATCTGGGCTGAGACCAAACAGAGTCACTCTCAGTTCCTTGTGACATGCTTGTATAATGAGAAACCCCTTCCACGAAGTGATGGGTTTCATACAAAGATAGAGCCACACATGAAAAGGGCTCCTTTTAAGAATTGTTGTGATGTAGATACAGAACCAAGAACATGGCAAATGCTGTGAAAAGCAGTTGTGAAGGGAAAACAATAGGGAAAGGGCATGTACACCAAACTACACTTGGGGAAGCTTGCTTGCCTCCATTGCCTGTTTGCTACATCACACTACTTTATGCAAGAATAAAGAAGACAACAGAGGCTCCACATCTAGCACATGTGAGGGCAGGCAGATTCTGCTTCCGTGGGGGAAAGAAAATTCATGTAGTCAGGCTTGGCTCTTTTCTGAAAAGCTATAAAAAGTTCTCAAGTTCTTGCTTTCATAACCTACAGCCGGCTCCCAAGATCTTTCCACCACAGACAGACGTGAATAAATAGGCAGACAAGCAAACACTAGTTAAGAGGGGTGAGGGATCTTGCTGTGCTCTGTATTCCGCACAGGACAGAAAACCTAGCTGTCTGTTACAGTAGTCTATTGCATCAGTTCATCACAGGAACAAAGGAAGAGACTGAGCTATATAGTCTCACATAGGTTGCAGAATAGCCCCTAAAGTGTTCTCTTTAATAAAGCAGGATCAGATGGTCGAAGAACGCACCAAAGTTTGACACAAGCCTCGTCTTCCCAACCTGGAATGGGGAGACAGGTCGGTCTAGGCAGCCAGCCTGCTGACATTGCCGAATTGCAGGAAGTCACGGTGATTCAGCAGTCTCTACACCTGAGTAATGATTTCTCCATTTTCTGGCACGTAGACCTGCACAGGGGCTCCCTCAGGAGACCGTTTCAGGATATGGACACGGGGAACCTGGAAGGTTAAAAAAAGGAGCTTCTTAATGGAACTGCCGCACCAGCACATCTCCCCAGTAGCAGCAACCCCACCACCACCAAATACAATTCCCTTCATCAAACATAAAAGCATTTGTTGCAGCTGATGGTCACTTCCTATCTTGATTGCCTCAGGAAAACGTGGCCCATTATGTTTCTCCGTGCCTATAAAATCAATTCCTCCCCCACCATTAAGCGCAGTGTAAAAATAAAATTTCCAGGGCAATCTTTCCTATTCTTTCCATTCAGTGCCATTAAATTAAGAGTCTTTAAAATGCTGTGATGTTTTCCAGCCATGATTACCATTCATGCTTTCATCTTTGGGGGTTGGACTAGAGGACCCATCACATAGAGGGTCATCGAAAGGTGGTGCTCTGGCACTTTTCAACAGGGCTGCGGCACCTGTGGCCCTTCCAAAGAGGCTGGGACTCCCAGCAGCCCCAGCTGGCATGGCCAATGATCAGAGATGACGGGCCTTCTAGTCCAGCAACAAATGGAAGACCACAAGCTCCCCATCCCTGCTGTAAAACAACTAGGTGTCTACAGCATCCTAAAGAATTCACAGAAAAAGCTGAGCCCCTGCAGGCAAATAAACAGAGCTTGCCATAGCTTTATGCATTAAGAAGGACTAAAAGAGGCTCTTAAAAGTAGCAATATTGGCATAAGATGGTCTAGCTGACTACAAAGCAGCTTCTTATATTTATATTGCCATGCATGGGTGCAAAACCAAAACAGCTTCTAACTATTAATCAACGTGAAGCTTCCACGGTTTCTACCCATTATTCACAGTCATGTCCAGAGGAGAACCCACTTGCAAACTTGAGAGTGTGAGCTCACTCTCAGAGGGGTGGCTATTTTAGTCTGTTGCAGCAAACTGGCATCTTAAAGACTTAATAAAGTAATGAGCTTTTGTGGACTGGAGTCTATTTCAACCGATGCTTATACAAGATTGTCCTCATGGCTCCTCCTTTGAGGTGAGTAAAGCTCCCCTATCTCTTATCTCCTGAATGGGGACCATAGATTTAAATGAGCTGGCCAAAGGAGGTTTGGAAAGAGCGTGATCCTTTATCTGCAACTGGCCTCTAGGACTCACAAATAAAAATACCTGAAAATGCACATGTGCCTCAACTGATGGGCATAGAATTGCCAGGGATTTATCTGATGCTGCATTGTTGGGTGGTTTCCTTGTGCTGAAGATGGATTAGGCACAACATGTAACGTGCAATGTATGGTCGCTGTCTTCTCTTGCTCATGCAAATGCTCCCTAGCACAGCACAGAGTTGTCTGATTAAAATTCCACAGCTCTGTTTCCAGGTGAGGGGAGGCAGGCATTGAAGAGGATGGGAGGAATCCAAGGGCAAGCTCTTGCTCGCATGGTTGTGGGCTTCTGCCCTGTGCTGCAGGCGAGGGAGATGCCCAAGGAGGAGAGAAATGTGCTTCATTGTGCAACAGTTTTGCACATCGAAAGAACATAATTCTCCAAGCGGAACCACCACCCCCCAAACCAGGATTCGTATCTTTCAGAATTTCTCTCACTGACTATGTTTCTCAAGGAACAGCGTGCAGAGTTGCCAGAAGGCAATGCCGTTCTCACCAACCATCAGAACAAAGGAGCAGCAACATAACCTTTTCCTATCTAACAAACTGCCCAACAAGCATACAGTAAAAAATACAGTAAAGGACCCGTGGACAGTTAAGTCCAGTCAAAGGTGACTATGGGATGCGGCGCTCATCTCACTTTCAAAACCAAGAACTAGAACAAGCTTAAGGACTACTGGACTTTACTGAGGTTCAAGGAAGTGGATACTACTTAATGTGTTGTATTCAGTGCTAGTCCTACTTAGAGTTGACCCACCGCCATTAAGGAGCCTGTTAGTCTTGTCCAGTAACTTCAATGGGTCTACTCCTGAGTAGGATTAACACTGGATACAACTCTATTATTTTTAAAATTACCTGGGCAGAGAACCTGGAAATTTCCCCTCTGCCACAAACATGAGTCAACTACAGGCTCTGAGCCAGAAGACTCCTCTTCATGAGTAATTTGGAACACTCAAACAGCTCTCAGTGCAAACAAACATCTGAAACTGGGGTGGTGATTTTAAGCAGCTGAATGGCCCTTGGGAAAAGGCTTAGGCACCCCTCCCACGATCTACCGTTCTCAAGTCCCCATCCCAAAGCACTATCTTATTACTTTAAATTGAATTTGTGGTAGTGTTGCATGCATTTGTGTTTAACTTCTAATTAGCCATAGGGCTGTGCCAAATGTCTGTTCCAAAGCATAGTGCTTTCAGTGGACCTGTAAATGCACTTTTAAAATAATAATAATAAAAAAGCTTTTCACAACATTGCTAGAAAATAGCACAAAAGAAGCAGCCAAACCCACTAGCTGTGTATGTTTCTCCAGTCCTTCCCCCCCCCCCCCAAGCCCATGAGCTGTAAAAAGGCCCAGCAGTGCAGTGCACCTTTGCGAGGCGACAGCAGTCTGTGGAATATGCTTTTCCCTGAGCCCGTGGATGGCTCTCCAACTCACGGAGAGCTGGCCATGTCTCTTGGTTGCCATGAACGAATACTGCTTCCACCAACACACATTCTGGTGGTGTGCCAAAATAGCAGCTTTTGCCCACAAATATGTAAGACAGTCGACATTTTGGTAACCATAGCAGGCTGCAAAAAACTGAAAAGAAACATAACAACCTAAGCAGTGAAGTGAATCCCACCTGAGAGGCACCTGCCTTCCTCTTACAGGAGGGAGCACTATAGTATACTTCTACAGATCTGCTGGTACTCATGAAAGCCTTCCTCCATTTTTCCTATTCACATGGGCGCGCACACAGAGCTTTCAATTCCTCGTGTGCCCAGATACTAACAGCCTGTAAAGTAGGAATGGAAACCTGTAGTCTAGCAACATCTGGAGAGCTACAAGTCCCATCATGCCGACTATTAGCCCTGCTGGCTAATAGTCCCATTAACATCTGGGGGCTGCAGATTCCAGATTGCCCACACCCGTTAAGAGGCTTCTACACTCATTTGTTTATAGAAAATGAGCTTATCTATGAACATGGCACATTAGCACGTTCTCCTTAATCAGGTCTAGCTGGAATATTGAGGAAACTCTTGCAGAAACAGTAAAGAAGAGGCTGGCTCCTCTCTCCCCAAGACACCTTCCTGCCCAAAGATCCTCACCTGAATTTGCTGCCCCATGGAACAGGAGGGGCGCAACTCTCGGCCGGGCCCGCTGCGCATGCGAAAGGCCCCTTGTCTGTCCAGGGAATGTGGCCGCGCATTACGCAGCCGAGTCCGTTCGTGCCACGATTTTAGCTCTTCTGTCACGGCCGACTTGGAGAGGACTCGGGGCCCCATCGGGGAGCAGTCCTTCAGAGACGGGGTGCGCACCACCCTGCTGTGAGAAACAACCGACCGGTGGAACCGCACAGGCACCGCCTC
Organism: Podarcis filfolensis; assembly: GCF_964270895.1. Classification (NCBI taxonomy): domain Eukaryota; kingdom Metazoa; phylum Chordata; class Lepidosauria; order Squamata; family Lacertidae; genus Podarcis; species Podarcis filfolensis. Next base: position 52,831,738 of record NC_139609.1, on the reverse strand, counting down.
TTCCTTGTAGGCAAAATGGGCGGAGCTTACGGACAGGAAGGGCGGCCGGCTGTGGCCGAGCTCCCGCCCAGCTGGCAGGTGGTTGTCATATTCTACGGCAGAGAAGTAGCCCAGCGGTGAGAGCAGCTTCTGAGGACACTGGCAGTGGTATTCGGGTCCGTTCCCCTTGGAGGTCTGGTTCTGGAACGGCTGCAGGGGCTCCTCTATGGGGACTGAGGAGCTCGGCTTCAGGAAGGAGATGTCGGGGCTGCTGCTGCCGGCAGAGGTGGTATAGGAGATGCTGGAGACATCCGAATTGCTGTCTTCTGAGGCGGAGTGGTAGGTGGGCTTGGCGGCTGGGTTGGCCTTGGGCACAGAGAAGCAGTACTCGGGGACAGTGACAGTGTAGTAGGTGGGACGCCGCCTTGGCAATGCGCTTCTTCCGCGGGACTCGAAGCCTTCCCGGGATGAACACACCCTGGAGGCCAGAAGGAGAGAGTTAAGACCATCTATCAGGAGCTCACAATGGCCACCTTAACACCTTTGAAGCACTTCCCCCTAAGGATTATGGGAGGTGTAGTTCATTCAGGGCACGGAGAGTTGTTAGGAGGGCCCCTTCCCCTCACACACCTACAGTTCTTAGAGTTCCCTACAAGGAAGGATTGATTGTTAAATCCAGGACTTTTTTCATCCGGAACTCAGTGCTGGCACCTCTCAGGTGGGCGCCATTGCCATTATAAGAGAACAAGGGAGGAGTTTAGAAAAAACAGCACTGGTTAAACCACTCTAGGAATTGCCAGGAGAACTCCAAGAACATTATGTCCGATGTGGGGAGGAGAAAGGAGAAATGCTTACACTGCCACAGCAATCTCCTTAGAGCTACTTTGCATTATTATATGCTTCCTTTGTATAGTTTATTCTGCACACAGCTGGAAAAGGAGGGTCATGAAACAATGCAGGGCACTGAAGCCCCTACCCTTAACTGCTGGAAATTCTGTTTGCCCCTCCTCTAGCTTCCAACATTTTCCCAAACATTGCTCATTTGCCTTCAAGCCTATTTTCATAGCTAGGAGAACTAGAAAACCCTTTTTTCAAAATAACAACAACAACAAAAATAACAAAAATAACTGAGAGCTGAGACTCCCAAAAAATTTAAATTTTGCATTTGTGAGGCCTGATAATAGAAGCAAAACGTACACATAGCCTCACCCCAAGGTGTCTGACATGTTCAAACTTCAAAGAGTGATTAGGTAACAACAGGCAGGGCCACCTGCTTGAGTACATGAATTGACCCTAAGTCCATAGAGTACCTCATGAGTTGAGGTTGTCCTCTCCTTCCCAGGAACTCAGGTGTCTGTGGGGCACTGGAATCAGCCTGTTTCCTTACTTCCAGCTTCCTGGGAGGAACAAAGTGGCATGGCGATGCCTCAGCACTTGTCTGAGGGGTACGGCTGGGTGACGGTTGAGACAGCAGGCCTGGACTGCTGTAACAGAACACAATAAGAACATCAAGTAAGAAACTGCCTGCAGTCCTGTCATCTTTCTTTGTGTGCAAAGGAGTGAGAGGCTCTGGTCAGGGGTCAAATCCCCCTCCCTTTCATCTTCCCTAAGAGTGAAAAACAGGAGTAAAAAGAGAAAGCAAGACTCAAGTGGGTCTACAAAGCCCACTGTTCTGGCTTAGTTAATTGGACTACTAAGTTTCTAGGTCAGTGGTTCTCAAAGGACACTTTCCCCAATGCAATTGTGAAGCCTACATTGGCTGGGATTTACATGCAATTTTATTTCATGTTATTAAATTAAGCAACTTTAAGGTGGATTTGTGGAAATAAAAAAATGGAAACATTGCACAATCACAATAAAGCAGCAAAACAATACAATGCTTATTCTTAAAACGAAGTAATGGACATACACTACAGTAGCTTCCATATTAACTGCATGCAAATAACCATTAACAGAGGCCATGCAGGCATATCCGAAGAGGAGCAAGAAAAGAGAGAGAAGAAAGATCTTGACCTTGGCACACTGCTGGGCTCAGTGGATTTCTTTGGCTTTTCATAGGGCTTGTCCAGACTGGTCTCTTTCCATGGGCTGTTTTGGATGGGAGAGCACTCCATGTCAGTGGCTTGGTAGTGGGTTTGCCCTTCTAGTAACGCAGAACGCAGAGGCTGAGCCGAAGAACCGGGCGGGGGTTGGAGGCGAGCTGAAGCTGTGAGCATTGGCGGAAGATGGGCGCTCAGCACCTGGGATTCTTCAGAAAAGGAAAAGGAAAGAACTGCAGCATTCCAACACTAAAACCTGGGTGGTAGCATTATCTACTGAGTTACATTCAAGGTGCTGGAACTGGTGTACAAATCCCCATGCATCTTGGGACCAGGGTACCTAAAATATCATCTCACCCCTTACATACCCACTCAATCACTGCACTGTGCAGGTGAGGGCCTCCTGCAAATACCATATTGTAATGGGGTCAACCCTGCACAATACAGGAATCGGGCCTTTAGTGCGCTGGAATCTGCCCCTTGGAATTCCCTCTGTTGTGTTTTCAGCACCTACTGAAGACTTTCCAGTTCCAACAAGCCATTTAAATGGAGGACTTTGTCCCAAACCGCATCTGTACTGGAACTACTTTTAACAGTTTTCATATGTGGAATTGTTTGTAATTGTTTTATGTATGGAACTATTTTTAACTGTTTTACACTTTTCTTGTTTTATAGTTGTGACTATTTTGCTTGTTTCAAAACAGTTTATTTTATTGCTGTATTCTGCCCTGGCACCTTATAGTAAAAGGAAAGTAAGATATTTAATAATAGATTTTTTAAAAAAGCATGAATAACCACTGACTTAGGCGATATCATTCAAAATATACCAAATCACTTATCACAGACTCTTATAATCTGTAGATTAAACCAAAACAGGATGTTGAATTTAGCAGATATCCACAGTCATAAAAGGCCCACTTATCAGTCACCTTTGTACTTGGATCTTATGAAAATTTAGATGAGATCCATTCACTAACTCTCTTCTCTGCCTTGCAAGTCCAGCTGGCTGCTGTAGCCTAATTCTTAGTCATGTGGTATGAATCAAGGCCAAACCTCGACAAGATGTCAGAGAGCAGTGATCAGATACAGTTTGTCTCTTCAAAGGCTTAACTACCACTTTACGCTAGGTGAAGGAAAGGCACAAGCACACGGTAATGACACTGCAGAGGTCACAGTTATCTAGTTTACCTTCTTCTACCGCAACAGCATCCAACAAGGAGTTCTCATCAGAGGCACTGAACCCTGGTGAAGACACAAGAATTGGCATGGACAAGGAGGAACAATGATCAGATTTTCAAGCAGTTATTAGAACCCTCTGATGCTCCCTAGAAATACGTGCTCATAAATCCCACTGAGCCTCTAGAAAGGGGAAATAAAAGCTCCCTCTCCCTCTCACTTCTTAGTTCTGAGCTAATTCCCAGAGCCTCAAACCACATCATTCAAAGCCCTGCATTCACACACACTTAAGCTCCTCAAAGAGATATTCCCTGATGCAGTGAATTAATAGTAATCGGGGGGGATTTAGAGTCACAATTTGGGAATCTTCTTCCCAAACAGGCAAAACACTTAATTATGAATTAATATTTTAAAAATTCTTTCACTCTTCAAATGCAGTATGGATGCTATAAACTGGCCGTAATCCAATGCAGAGTTAAGTGCCCTCAAGCTGATTGATTTTTGGAGGCCTTAATCATGCTTAACTCTGTGTTGAAATGCAGCTGCCAGCCACTGAGTTTCTTTTACTGCCTGCCCCCAGGCGATTCTGTGGCCAACGGGAGGGTCAGATGGCCTCATTCAGAAGCTGAGACCTCTTGCCCAATCTGCCTAGACATCTCGTCCATCAGCAGAGCAGCTGTGGGATTCCTCAGGCAAGCGGCAGAGGAGGGAAGCAGCAATTTCTCACGTGCAAACATGCATCTTCCTGCAGTCTTGCGCAAAAAAACGCTGGACAGAGAATATAAGCAACCGCCCACCCACACCAGTGGACCTATTATCAATATAGATGCTTCCTTAATGGAATACCTGGGCAAGAACCATCAGAACGTAAGACGAGTCTGCTGGATCGGGCCAGTGGCCAATGGCCCACCTTGTCCAGCATGCTGTTCTCACAGTGGCCAACCAGACACACAAGGGAAGCCTGCAAGCCAGAACATGAGCAGCCTGCCCACCTGTGGGTCCCAGGAACTGGTATTCAGAGTCATGGTGCCTCTGACAGCAGAGGCAGAAAATAGCAACCATGGCTAGATAGCCTTGCCCTCCACGAATTTGTCCAATCCTCTAACAAAGCCATCCAAACTGGGGGCCATTACTGCCTCCTGTTGGAGCAAATTCCATAGTTTAACGATGCACTGTGTGAAGTGCATTGCATGGTCCTTCATCTTCCAATATTCAGCTTCATTGAGTGCCTGCAGTTTCTAGTGTTATGAGAGTGGATCTATAGGGCGGGCGGGGGGGTAGAGTGAGTGTTACAACGCCATCCCCTGCATGCTTATTTCCTACTGCACCCTATGCAGCAAACTTCCCCAAGTCCCTATAAAACCAAGAGATTTGGATCCAGAGCTATCTAACTTTCTACGCCTTCCTAAGGGTTAATCTGGCACTGCAGGTCTTTGCGTCATTCGCTGCAGGTTTCTACACGCTTCCTCCTCCAGCTGGCTCTCCCTGTTCTTTATTGAGCTCACTTTGGCAACCGCTGACAGAAAACTGCAGTTTGCGTAGATTACAGGGGCAGGAAGAAGCCATAAAAGGTCAGTTTCCTCCCTTGAACTGGGATGAATTCCAACTAAACCACGCCTGTCAGAAGCCTGTCTGACCTACTTCTGATTTCTAGGGACAGGTATTTAATCCCAGACTCTGTCTTCATTTCCTGACAACTCAAGGTTGTTGTTTTTTAAATTAATAAACCCTCTTCCTGATACTTACTCATTTCAATTTATCACCATTCAGTTTTGTCCTGCTGTACAGTGGCCACAAAGAACAATTTTACTATACCTCCCTTTGTATATTTTTATTGTCATTATCACCACACGCAAAGGACCCATTTCTCAGACTTGCCTCTCTAGGCCCTTGCATTGATCTCAAGGCCACTGTGGGATGCTGAGCTCCAGCTCACCTTGTAAGGCTGGTGCACTGGCCCTCAGCTGTGACGAATGCCTGACTGCCTGGCGGCACTCTGTGACAGACTGCTCCAGCTCCTTCAGCTTCTTTTCCTCCTTCAGCACAGCACTTTTGCGGCGCTTCCGAACCTGCTTGGTGAGATTCTCTTCCCGGGACAGACATCGTGCTGCTTCAGCAATTTGCAGCTGCAGAGCTAGGTCTCTCTCCAACATGCTCAGAGGATCCTGCGGAGGAGAACAGACATGGATTCCAAACGATGAAACTCTTTGGAAAGGATGGAGCGACCTAGCATTTCAAAAGGGGGCACACGAGGACTAAAGTGGCAGAATCCAAAATCACAGCAATGGAGAAGCCTGGGGAAAGGCTGTACAGCTCAGTGGAAGAGCTTGCAAGAGATCCTAGGTTCAATTTCCAGCACCTTCAGCTAGGGCTGGGAAAGTCTGCTGCCTGCCAGTTTGTAATAGACCAGGGTTTCCCAAACTTGGGTCTCCAGCTGTTTTTGGACTAAACTCCCATCATCCCTAGCTAGCAGGACCAGTGGTCAGGGATAATGGGAACTGTAGTCCAAAAACAGCTAGAGACCCAATTTTGAGAAACACGGGTGTAGACAATACTGAACTAAATGGACCAATGGTCCGATTGGGCATTAGGCAGCTTCTTGTATTTCTAGGGCACTCTTCACAGCTGGATGCTTCCAAGACATTACTATCATTACCCCATCCCCTGCTTCAACTCATAAATCATAGTCAAAACAGAAAAATTTTTTTCCTTCCAGTAGCACCTTAAAGACCAACTAAGTTAGTTCTTGGTATGAGCTTTCGTGTGCATGCACACTTCTTCAGATACATAGGCTCCTTCCTTACGTCCTTTGGTAGATCAAATCAGATATTGAGTATGACTTTCACGCATCTCCCAGTTACATTCCATGTGCATTCTAGAGTGGTCGGATGAAAAGATAGCAGGGTTCTTGCACTTTTGATAGCTGCATAGAAGTGGGAACCTCAGTAAATGTAGCTTGCATGACACCAGCTGCAATTCAACTATTAAAAAAAGCACAAGAGCCCAACCTTCTTCTTTTGCATCTGAGCACCCCAGTGCATTCAACTAGTGCAGAAAGGCATCACAGGCTGAACTAAATCTTCCTGTCTCACTCACAGCCAGGATAATTAAATAACAATAGACGGGTGATTTCCCACTCCTTCAATGCCTGCTTATGAGCAGAACGGAGATTCTAATCCAGTTTAGGGATTTGCGAATCCTGAGCCGGGGATGGTAATTATTCTGGATTTAAGAAATCCGCAGGGGTGTGTTCTTCTGTGTGAGCCATAGGCCTGATGTCCTGGGCCCAGTTCCCAGCTGTCTGCCCTGCCCAGGCTTCTGGAGGAGGAAAACTATCCACAGACTAAGTGGAAATGTTCTATGTTTCTGGGGCAAGAGCTTCCTAATGGCTGGGGAAAGGGAGCAAAAAGGCAGGTCAGTAGGCAACATTCGGCAAGGTGAAGGTGAAATGAAAAGCTTTCCAAAGTTACGCTAAGTGTGCGTGTGAGAAAGAAGCTATGGTAAGCAGGAACACTTGTACAAAACACACACAATTCCACTCGGAGCCCACACCCTGTGCCACCCACTTTGGGCACACAGCAAAAAAATAATAAGCAGCACCACACCTAGGCCGCCTCCTACTAAGATTATTATTAAAACAGACGACAGGGGAGAGAAAGAGAGAGTGAGACTGCATAGCTGAAGAGTCAACAGATCCCACACCTTTGATGGAAATGAGGCCTAACTCCCTCTGTGTGTTTGGAGCCTGAAGCGTCTCTGTCCCTTTGGGAGTTTCTAACAGGATGCTGAACCCGAACAACCTCATCATTCCCAAAAGTCCTCTTTTAGCTGACAGCTGCTTCCTGGCACTGTATCGTCTTCAGTGGGAATTCACAGCATAATCCTAATGCAAGCCATCCCTTCTCAACAAAGAAACATGTTTGGTTTTTTCCTGGATTAGTTTAACTTGGTTTCAAAAATGGTGAAAACAAACAAACAAACAAATTCCCCACTTCTATAAAGGCTGCCTGCCTGTTAAAAACTGCAGGTTCTTGTAGACCAGGGGTGTCAAACTCAAATTCATCGGGGGCTGCATCAGCAGTTTGGTCACCCTCAAAGGGCCGGTTGTATCTGTAGGACTTACAGTACAGGAGAGAAGGGTTCAGGCAGCCGTTGGATCTGTCACATCACAGAATGGCATGCGCTCAATATAAAAACAAGTGGAGGTTTCCTGAATGCATGTAAAGTGGAGGTTTCCTGTGTAGAACGGCTGGCGCCGCTAAAGGGCAGACGTTCTCTGGCCTGTAGGCTGCCGCGCATGCGCTGAAGAGGCGGCTTTCTTGTGTCAAAAAAAAAAAGCGAGAATAAAAGGTGAAGGCTGGCGGCCGCCGGCGGCGGCTACACGGGCCACATGACGAGGTCTGGTGGGCCGGATTCGGCCTGCGGGCCTTGTGTTTGACACCCGTGATGTAGACAATTGGTGAAAGGGATTACAGATGGAAAATTACATGGGTATGTACATGCCCTCACCAGGGGGAAACTTGCTTTTCGCCCACTTGCACTTGACACAGAGAACTCTTTTACTGTGCAAATTGAAATTGCGTGGCTTTTTGTTATCTCTGGCTGTAAAGACTCTCAGAAGAAACCAGTTTGATTCTCAGTGAGGTGGTTTGCTGGCGATTGCCAGTATAGAGGGAAAGTTGCTTTTGAATTACAGCTTCATCTGCCAGAAAAAAAATGGTATAGTGACTCTAGTATCAGCAGCAGTGGCGTAGCGTGGGGGGTGCAGGGGGGGCCGGCCGCACCGGGCGCAACATCTGGGGGGGCGCGCTCGCCGCCTCCGGAGTCTCCGAAGAGCCTCGGGCGCAGGCTGTAGCACCAGGGCCGCGGCCAAGAAGCCGAAGCTGAAGAGCCCACTGAGCGCCGCGCCCAGGCAGAGCGCGCCGGGAGGCACCACCGCCAGGGCCCGGCGGCAGCCTCAGCACCTCGCCACCATTCTGCCACCAGACTTGCTCGCACAGGCACGGCCACCCGCCGCCGCCGCTGCTGCCTCTGGCGGCGGACACGTGGAGAGAAACAGCGGCAGCCGAGCGGGAGACTCTCCCTTTCTCACTGCAACGCTCCGGGGAGGGGGCGAGGGAGAGAGTCAGGTGGAAACGTGTGCGCGCCCCCCAAGCCGCATCTTCGCGGGGGTTGGGGGCGAAGCCGCCGGGTATTTGCGCCCTAAATTGGAGCGACCGCAAAAAGCCACCCTGCCAGCAGCAAGCTTCAAGGTCAAAGGCTCCCTTCGAGGAAGCTGCGATCTTCTTTCCAATTAAGTCCCCCCCCCCACCCCAGCTCAGTTCAGTGGGAGGTGGATTTCCCGGGTCTCTTGTCCCTTAGAGGGTGCCTTTCACCATCCCGCCATTCTGAGAGCAGGGAGGGCGCCTCTCAGGAGACTTTCCTCCGCATTTGCTTTCCCGCTCAGGAAAGCGTGCGCGGCCCCGGCTGGATCTGCAACTCTTCTGGTGAGCGAGGTTTAAAACCAGAGGCAGGCGCTCCTTCTTGGATGGATGCCTGGAAGAAAAAGATCCCGCAGTCTCTTCCTTTCCTTCCCCTGCAGAGACCAGCCACGTCCCTCAGCCGAGGCCGCCTTGCTTCTCAAAAGAGCCGGTCTACTACAGTTCGTGGCTGCATGGGAGAGCGCTGCTTTCCTTGCAAAAGGCCCCCAGGTTGAGTCGCCGGCACCTCCAGCTATGAGAGGATGGGAGCAGTGGCGTAGCGTGGGGGGTGCAGGGGGGTCGGCCACACCTGGCGCAACATCTGGGGGTTAGGGTTAGGGGGCACAAATCCATGGGTTAGGGGGCGCAAATTACTTGCCTTGCCCCGGGTGCTGACAACCCACGCTACGCCACTGATCAGCAGCACATCATTTTTCTTCCCATCTCATTCTGGACGCTTCTGTGCTCGCAGCAAGGGTTGCCATGACAGCTGATAGTGACTCCCACCACAAGCAGGTTTCCAAGCAGCGCCCTGGATAATTGGAAATGTTGTTTCTGCCCATATTCCCTAAACTCAGGAGGAGAAGCACCTCAGCAAGATTCCTTACCACTCCTCTGGAGAGAAAGGCCTTCTCATCCAATCTGAAAGCAGCACCAATTCGACGTCGGACCTTTGGGGCCACTTCTCCTGGTTTCAGAGGATACTCTGAAGGAAGCAATCCTGTCAGTTCCTGTCAAGAAAACAGCAAAGGGAAGGTTCAGTTCCCAGAACAGTGTACTTTCAGTCACACCCTGGGTCTTCAGAGCATCTTACAAAATACCTGTCTATCCATCTCTCTCTCTAAATAGGATCTCATGCCATTATTTTGTTAGCTTGGCAGCTTCTTCTATTTCCTCAGTGTCCCATGACATCACGTTAACCTCAGGCACAGAAGACAGCCATAGATAGATGCCACACAAAATAACCAGGCCTGAGTTCATTCCAAACCAAAGCTGCTTTTTTTAAAGTGCAGCCAGATCCAAAATGGACAGTTACTGGGTGGGGGGAGGTGGGCAGTTCAAAAATTCAAATTATGCAAAAGTTGTATTATGTTAGGTGATGAAAAAGTGACGGATAAAAATGTGTAAAGTAATTTAAGTAGTCCAGACGCCCGCAGACCAAGTCCTGTTCAACCATAGCCATTTCTCTTCCCTTTGCCAAAGACATGCTCCACACTCCACTGCTAGTTGGGAGTTCAAGATGCCTCCTGTGTGAAGTTTGACTATAACACACTTCTGCATTAGTGCTGCCAGATTCCCAGTTCTGGGGATTTTCTCCCACTCTTTGTAGGCTTCCAAATGTCATGAAATGTGTCTCTAAGTAAGAAAGTATGTATGTATGTATGCACGCACACGCGCACACGCGCACACACACACACACACACACACACACAAGATGCACAAGTGTGTTGTAGCAGTGTGTGCTTTGTGCTCCAATTACAATGGCAAACCACTGGGCAGCTCTAAATTTCCCTTTAAAAAACATTTTCCCTAAACATATTTACAAATCCAATTATTTCCAGTGCACCCCTGAAAACTAATGGCAAGGCACATGAAGAGATAGTGTTAGATAGGAAATAGACTGGGGAAGTAATAGAAAGTTCCGGAAAATATTCCCTAAAACATTCAAGAAGAAGAAGAAGAAGAAGAAGAAGAAGAGGAGTTTGGATTTGATATCCCGCCTTTCACTCCCTTTAAGGAGTCTCAAAGCGGCTAACATTCTCCTTTCCCTTCCTCCCCCACAACAAACACTCTGTGAGGTGTGTGGGGCTGAGAGACTTCAAAGAAGTGTGACTGGCCCAAGGTCACCCAGCAGCTGCATGTGGAGGAGCGGAGACGCGAACCCGGTTCCCCAGATTACGAGACTACCGCTCTTAACCACTACACCACACTGGCTCTCATAGAGAGCAAGGTACAGCTCTGGTGTCCTGCAAAACCAACCAAACAAACAAAAACCCATTTGTTTTTTACTCTTTTAACTGAGGGTAATAGCAATAGGCTAGAAAGGGTAGTTTATTGTTTTAATTATTTTCTCCTTGACGCATTAAAATACCACAACTAATAGTGGTTGGTTTGATGGGTTGGTTCTGATCCAGGGGGCCCAGAAAATTTTCTCTGGGAGAAACTTCCACGTTCAATTTTTAACTATTCGCGGTATCTCAGGTCAGGAGGGAAAAGTTACCTCATCAGATTCACTTGCAGCATATGGCTAGGCTCGCTTAATTAAGCTTGTTAATTATGGGTTGGTTTAGAAGTTAACGTCTTGAATAATGCAGGAGCAACTCTCCAATGGGGAAAGTGTTCCTGATACAGTCTTTGCCCTTTCTTCGCCCTCAGATATTTTCTCCTAGTACTACCTTTGGGTTACATCGCCCCTCCCTCATGTCTGAATGTCTTTGATCTCTGAGGAAAGTCTCTCCAGTTTCTGTGAGCATCCAAGTCCAAAGAACTACAGCCCTTAAAGATGGGCCCTCTTTACTTTAGCAGGACACCTCGTGCAGCCCAAAGGGTGTGTGGCAACCCTGCAGACTTCCTGGCCCCTTACCGCTTCGCGCAAACACAGCCTTCGCAGCTCCTGCACACAGGCCTCTAGTCGCTCCTCCAGCGCCTTCTGCTGCTTCCTCATAGCTTGCGTCAGATCCTTCATTGGAGACATGGGGCTGTCTAGTCCTGGAAGGGTTGAGACAGACACAGACTGATGACCTGTCAGGTGCTACGGGCGGGAAGGGAAGCAGCAATATTTAATGACCCATACAGTGATGCCCTTGGGCAACTTTCTGGAGCCAGCTGCAGGTCTTCCGAATGCATCTTAAAGACTGGTGTCATTAGCAGTTATCATAAAAATGGCATGGGACATCAAAGGAGAGGCTGTCCTGACAGCTCATCAGGTGGGGTATGGAATGTGTACAACAGCCAGGACTGATTAGCTCTTACTTCCAAGCTGCAGGCACCTCAAGGTCATCGCAGATCAGATAAGGAGGAGACTCCATGGTGATATTCCTGATCATTAAGTTTATTGCAGAACTAAGCAAACAGATTTGCTGCTCTGCTCACAGACCGGAACAAAAAGGAGCCTTTGATATTTGTAAGCCTTAAGACAGCAGTTCCAGAAGATTTTAGCTCATGCTGCTTCTTCCACAGATCAGAGGCACTCAGCCAGATTGTTGACTCCTCACAAGCCACATAAAGGTCAGATCTCAACCCACACTAGCTCATTCATACAGGACAATAGGAGACCATTCCCTCATAAGTGTAGGGGTGGGTGCAGGGTTGTGTGAAACCATACAACACTTTCTGAGTGGTGATGGTAGAAGAAACGTCTCCAGTTTAGAACTAACTTGCTAAACTGGGAGCAGTTTCTATTCAGATGTGCCCTGAGATATCAAATAAGCACTTGGGGTTGCAAAAGGAATCAGACTAAGAAGTGGATGCTGAACTCGCTTATTATTATGTTTGTCTGGATCCCCCGCTGCAACTCTTGCTTAGAGCTGCCATGCACTATAGATCCCAAAGTAGTGCTGTTCACTGGCATGAGCCCACCCTATGAAAAAAAGATTACCATTCCTTGTCTGTACACACAGATAGTTCAAAACCATTAAGAGATGCATTATATGCCATAGTTTCCTACATGAGAGAGAATCTTGTTGTATATACAACATTGCATCTTAAGTGTGGCCTGATTATTTACTTCTACCACAAGTATGTTGTTCGGCACTTTTACGCTAATTGTTCATGGAAGCTGTTTCTAAAGTTTATATATAACTAAGTAAGTACAACGATCAGGTATTACTCATGCAGAAAGTATGCCACATACTGGGCAGCCGAAGGATTTTAGTGAAATAGTCTCCTACGGAGTCTTCGGTAGGAATTACGTCCACTTTGCAACACCCCAGATGGTATTCAACTAAGTTTTACTCAGAGTAATTCCAATGAAATCAATAAGCATGACTAAGTTAGGTCCATTAATTTCAATGGGTCTACCCTGAGTAAGTTGAACACTACCTTCTGCCTGTATTTCAATGCTACTAATGTTTTTTGAAAAGAAATCTTTTATGATGAGGAACCAGTTATATTGCAAGATAGAATAATAGAATTGTAGAGTTGGAAAGGGACCACAAGGATCATCTAGTCCAACCCCCTGCAATGGAGGAATATTTTACCCAATGTGGGGCTCGAACCCACGACCCTGAGATTAAGAGTCTCATGCTCTACCAGCTGAGAAGCACGGTACTTTAAACTGGTTGGGGGAGGGGGGAAACTGTGGTCTTTCAGATATTGCTGGACTACAATTCTCATAATCCCTTAAACAGGCCAAGTTGGCTGCACTTAATGGGAGTCCAACAACATTTGACATGTCACATGTTCCCCACTCCTGTTTTTAAAGCACTAGGATTCCACCATGTAACACCAGTCCCCAAAATCCAAGACCACCATTTATAGCCCTTGCTCCTGTCTCCGTGTGTCCATGCAAGATCACACTCTCTTCTGGAATCCTGGGCATCCCCAGCTGAACATCATAGCCCGGCCAGGAGGAAACCGGACTGAAATAGAACCAACAAGGAGCCAGCCATGACTAATGAGTCAGAGGGTTCTTTTCACAGCTGTGCTTTGATCTACGTGCAGCTGTGGTGATACCTTCTAGTCTAATCTTCTATGGTAAGTTTACAGGCTTGGGGCAGAAAGAAGACCCCCCACCCACCCCAAACAGTGCAGTCATTCTTGCTTAAACCTGTTGACACAGGAACAAATCCAGGAGACGATGCTGGCACTACATGGTAATGAGCAGGAATTTCCCCATCCGTCACTCACCTGACTGTACTATGATCCCACTGTCTGTGTCACTGGTCTCATCCTTACTCTTCATGGCCGAGCTCTACGGAGGGAGGCAGTAGGATCACACCTGGAAAGTGTCGTGATGTCTCCTGCTAACACAATAAGGCAAAGACTGAGGTGTGCTACACACACATTATTTATATAATTATGCCACATCTTCACTCCAGTTCACATACGACCCCTCTATAGAGCTTCCACACGGTCAGAGCCTCCATGTTGCTAAAGGACTTACCAGTTCCAAAGTTCAGGGCCGGCTCTACGCTTAGGTATAGTGGGGCAACTGCCTCAAGCAGCTGAACTTGGCCGTCATGAAAGGGTAGCAAATTATTAGCTATTTAATTTCTGACCATTGTATTTTGACTGCCAGAAAGCGGGGAGAGAAGTGCTTGTGGCTGTTCCCCTCAGCCCACAATCCTTGAATACTGTACACCATGACTGTGGGAGGAGCTTTCATTGCTACATCTTAGGGAACAAAATGCCTTAGCTCAGTGCTGCAGAAATTCCTGTAATGATTTCCTTGGTTCCGACTACTACAAGGAGGAAATTCAGGTCCTGGCAGAAGGGAGCAGGCAAGTGACAAAAACAGGGCTGAAAGAAGGCAAGATAAGGGCTCTCTATCAATTACTGCAGCAGCTGTCAGAAGTGATACATGAAATAGTCACCTAGAAGCATCTGACCATGTGGAGCCACACTTTAGGGCTCCTGTGTAAACTGGGCCTTTGGCAAACCCAAACCCAGCATTCCATGCTGGTTATCTATCAATCTATTCAGCAAAGATAAAATATAAAAGCTGGTCAGGGCCACTACAGCCTGGCTGTTGTGCAATCCAATGCACTACGTGAGACCAAAATTGGCCCACACAGCAGAATAGCAGCAGATGTCTTGACATTTTGTTTGGGGCACCCAAACAAAGGCAGGAAAAGCTCCTGTTCAGAAACACCCATAAACTTCTGTGCACGAACAAGCAGAATTATCAATCTTTGTCTGTAACCCTGCTGCACAGGTAATATTTATCCGATGCATACAAAGTTGGACATTCATATTATAACCCAATTCAAGGGTAGCAGCACAAAGAGCATGAACTGTAACAGACACAATAATTATTTAGAATTGATTTAGCATTTTCCTAGCACATCACTTACATTTTTTTGTTGCACATCACACAGCAACCCTATAGTAACTCAACAGTAATCTCACTGTATACAAGTTGTACAAGTGACAATAAAGTATTTCAATATAAAGTAGGTCAGTACTATTATTCTGTATGGCAGATGGGAGGGAGGCAAAGGGCTTGGCCTCAGAGAAAGATACTTGCCTAAGGCTGCAGAGTGAATTCATGGCAGAGTGAGAAGCAAACTGGGGACATCCTGGTTTGTAGCTTGGCCTCTAGGCGCCACCAGCTCTTTATATCTACACCGGAAAGCAGATTTTCTGGTTTGGGGAAAGTTGCGGGGAGGCAGGGGCAGATTTATTCTTTGGCCTCAGGTCCATGTCTTACCAGCACTACATAGTCCTTGAAGCAAATATTCATGCTGTGTTCTGTCACAGTTAACTGCAATTTATGAGGGCTTCCAGAAGGAAACCTGATTGGCAATTCTCAGCTCCCCATGTGCTTGACTAGTTCACCTGCTACTCTTCTCTTTCCTGCTAGGCTGGGAGGGAAAAAGTCATGGGGAGCCTCCTCTTAATCCTGACGGGGTGTGCTAAGCAAGCAGTTCCTCAGATCAGGCAATGAATGAAAGGAGCTTCCCCATGCCAAGAATACTCCTCCATCCTCCAACCCAAGCTCCAGTAACAGAAGACCTGTTCAAGGTCCCATTGCAGATGTTGGGACATGCCATTCAGCAGGGATAGTCTCACTTTCCCTACAGCTGGGGGTGGCTCCAAGCCTACCTCCTGCAGCAAACCCTTGGTGTTTACACGCCACTCCCCTGCCCCAACCTGGGTGAGTCAATTTGAGAGTCACACTGAGTTTCTGTCTGGAGCTTATCCTGGCCCTACCAGTCTCCTGGTAAACAAAACGCAAAGGGGGCTGGGCCTGGGCGGACAAGGTTCACAGCACTGAGCAGAGATCTGCTATAGGGCAACACTGCTTCAGACCTTTGTAGATTATTCCTCGCTCCAATCAGGAGATTGTGTGGATGAGAATTTGTTCCTCTGCCTGCCATGGTACTCCCATCCATAAAACTGAGTTAAGCGGCACAGTTGCAATGGCAGAGCGTACTCCCCTCAGAACTACAAAATGCCACAACTCTGCAGCTGATCCCAATGCAGCTACGGGAAGGTGGCCAGAAGCAAAAGAGGACAGGGCTGCTGCACTTTCAGTAATTATGTCAAGGAGGAGAGTCCATCAGAAGGTTGTTGTGGACATCCTCTACCTGCAAAAATTCCCTCTTCTACCAAAGCTGCCTAGGGAGGCATGCTGAATGTCAGGGTTCCTGTTACTGGGGTTGCTTACAACTGACAAAGGAGGCAGTAGGGGACAGAGGTTTTGTGGGTGCCAGGGAAAGTCCTAAAGGGCACAATTGTTCCTGCAGGCACCTTACCGGGGATCGCTGTTACAGTGAAAATGCCTGCATAAGCTTCCCATGAACACTAATAAAGTATTGTTCATTTCAGAGCTGTCTATTCACAGCACTTGCAATTCAACAAGGCTGGGTTTTCACTTTGACTTTCATAGCAAAACCTATTATATTTCAAAGATCCACAGTAAGACTGGTGCCAAGATGGTCAAGCTTTTTTTAGTCTAGCTTTTAAAAAAGGGGGGGAGGAGAGAAACAATGCTACGTATCTCTTTTCAAAATGAAATATTGTCTAAAATATGCATGCTCACATGGGGTTTGTCAAGGCTCACGTGTGCTAAATCTCCACATCTGATCAATGCGGATAAAAAAATGGGCAGACATGGGAAATTGCAGGGCCAGGTCAGATGAACAGCAGACAAGGAACACACCCTCGCTGCCTCCATCCATTCTGCAGATATCACTTACTGCACTTTGCATTTAGTGATGAGATAAGCACATGAGCATGTATTAAGAGCCCTGCTGGATCAGACCATCTAGTCCAGCATCCTTACATGGGCCAAACAGGTATCAAACCAGCAGGACTTGATCCTGCCCTGTGAACATGTGCCAACACTCCTTTGCCATTACTCTGATTAAGCTTCAAAGTGTTCCTTCACCAAAGTTGTGCAGTTTATATATCCACAATTTCACACATTCAGACAGATATCACCATGAAACAAAGCAGAAGTTAGTTAACGTGGACAAGCAGAAAGACAGGAGCCACCAAGGAAGGGGTGGCTGAAGCAGTACCATGGAACTTCCGGTTAGCGCCAGCAACTGTAATGGCGGATTTCCTCCGATCTCCAGAGGAAATCTGCTTCGTGGAGCTAGGGTTCTACCGCTACGGCGAAGCGGGGACCCGAAAAAAATCACAGGCGGGGAAGCCTGTGAACTGAAGGCTCGGCGGGCTCCATTTGCGCCCCCCCCCCCGCTGCAAAGGAGCCTTTTTAAAGGCTCCGGAACATACCGGGGGTGAGCGGCGCGGAGCTGAGAGCTGTCTACCCGTCTCCGCGAAGCGAAGCCGCATGCCATGGTTGGAGAGCGCTGACTTCTTCCTTTGAAATTTGGACTAAAAGTAACAACCCGTGAGTATTACGGAAATTGGACATTAAAAATTACCCCTTTTTGATTCGGCACGAGCGGGGAAGGCGTAAAGAGGAAGTCCGTCTCCCCCTTTTGTAAACATTTTAAAGCAAGGACTAGATAACTAAGGTTGAAAAGAACATTTTCTTCGTGGGAAGTCAAAAGTAACTAATTTCACGTTTTGGCAGTATAAGTGAATGTGCTGGAGGATAAGAATTAATTTTGAAAGTGGATTGATACCCCTCCCCCAGGACCCGGGAGTGATCCGCGAGGGAGCCTGTTGGAGAGATTTAAAAGACTTTGACAGCTGTCAAATTAGCTGTCAAAGCTGAGAGGGAAAAAAGAGAGAGAACTTTGTTTCTATTGCCTCGGCTGGTTATATTGGTTACATATAGGTAACAAATTGTCGAAAACCAAGGAAAATAAAGGACTTTTGGATTT
Source organism: Podarcis filfolensis (assembly GCF_964270895.1). NCBI lineage: Eukaryota > Metazoa > Chordata > Lepidosauria > Squamata > Lacertidae > Podarcis > Podarcis filfolensis. The sequence goes on along the minus strand of NC_139609.1, from coordinate 52,814,125 downwards.
ACAACTGGAAGGAATACTAAGTAACCAGCACTCCCCTAGAGGGGGCTCTGGGACATTACAGAATGGCTGTAAGTGGAAAAATACAGACGGCACTCGAGAAGATATTTCGAAGCCTGGGAAAACTTCATGAACAAAGCATTGTTTTGGCTAAAAATGTCATAATATTGAATGAAAAAGCAAACAAACCTGTGGAAATTGGAAGGGACTCGACTCAAGTCTCTGTACCAGAACAAAAAGACTGTGCCCTTGAACTAATAACTCTTGCAGCTGAACAAGAAAAGGAACTTGAGAAATTTGAAGAAGCTACATATGACAACTTAGAGGGAAAGGAAGGAGGAGCTATAATGCAGCAGAGGATCAAAGAAAGAAGCAAAAAACAAGATTTGGATTACAATCATAAATATGGAGACCTGGCAGGCCAGAGGCCTGTAAAGATGGACTTAAAGGGAAAGATAAATTTGACCAAAGTGGAAGCAGGAGTTTTTGGGACATTTGGTCTTAAAAGAAGTAAAAAACAAGATTTGGATTACAATTTTAAATATGGTGGCCTGGCAGGAAGAAGTATGGACCTTATGGGGACAGAGCTTCTCCGAGATCTGGCGTTTAACATAAAGGACTATCAGAAAAACCGGCAGAGAGGAAAGGAAAGAGATTTAAGGGCCTCGGATGTGAGATCACCAGGCTGATACCAGATGGATTGATGGACATTGGTTGGGGATTGAAACCGGGAAAAGTGGGGAGTGGGGTTTTGGGTATCCAAAGGCGGTATAAATATATTCTTTCTTGTAAATAATCTGTTTTGCTAGTTTAGATTAAAATGGGGAAATCGTGAAATGGAATTGGGGTCGACTTTAGAAAAAGGTATTAAGAATAAGATTTGATGTATCAAGATTGAGATTTATGTCAAAATTGGTTAAACAAAAGGATTTAAATATAATAAGGTAAAATTTGGGGATAGGAACTTGTTGAAAAAAAATTGAATTGGAATACAAGAAGAGGAGATGTGGGGAAGTCAAGGAAAAATGTTAATGAAAGATATATGTTTGCTTTTGGTTTTTCTTTTTTTGTGTGTGTTTTGTTTTTTTTGTTTTTTTTTAATTTTTTTGAAAACTTCAATAAATATTTTATGAAAAAAAAAGAAGCAGTACCATGAACTGTGCCTGTTTCCTATTTGCAACATTTCACTGATGATGAAGCCCACCTATGTTCTATGATTATAGGCATGACTGGAGAGTGACACTCCAAAGAAACAAAAAGGACAGCCATTCCAAACTCTACTGTATTGCTAAGGGTTCAAGTGGCATGAATAAAGAGAAATATCCAAGCCAAAATCCACAGTGGGGAACTGGATCCAGCTGTTAGGTTAGTCCAGGGGTCAGCAAACTTTTTCAGCAGGAGGCCGGTCCACTGTCCCTCAGACCTTGTGGTGGGGTGGCGGACTATTTTGGGGGGGCGGGGGTGAATGAACAAATTCCTATGCCCCACAAATAACCCAGAGATGCATTTTAAATAAAAGGACACATTCTACTCATGTAAAAACACGCTGATTCCTGGACCGTCCGCGGGCCGGATTTAGAAGGCGATTGGGTCGGATCCGGCCCCCGGGCCTTAGTTTGCCTATCCATGGGTTAGACCCTTATATCCCTATGACATCACAATGACACCAGGTGACCTGTTTTAGTCCACGTGGTTTTTAATCAAACTGCACAGGCAAAGGCACAGTGTTTTGCAAGCTCCAAACTTGAAGAGCCCTGTGGGAGGCCCCAAAGATCAGCATAAAATCCAGAACGCAATTCTACTTGAACAAAGAGATGCAACCTTTGCATACTGAAACTTTTGCAGTCCACTGAAAATAAAAACATAACACAGTGTAATAAACTGACGTGTAAGAATAACATCCAACCAAGCAATAAAGCCACAACCCCTGAAACCTAATCTGCTCTGTAGGGTGAACTGGCTGCAATTTTTCAGTCAACAAAGTTTTCAAGTCAAGGGGCTTCTGAAGGAAACATTCATTCAAGTCACTTTCCATTCTCTCCTATTCTGAATGCAAAGATTGACATGATCATCCGTGTACACGATAAGGCTACATGCTTCTAACTGGTCCTTCCTGCCTCCAGACCCATCCTAATGACATGTCCAAGCATGTTAAAGCACCACCAAAACTGAAGAGACCCATTCTGATGCAAGACATTACGTTACCAGGAATCCATGCAGCCCTTAAGTAGGTTATTCCTAGTTTGATTGCAAAAATAAGCAGAGATGCTAGGCAGCTAAGCAAGTTTAGTTCCAACAATTCACACACACCCCTCCTGAATATATTCAGCTGCCCAATTCCTATCCAAATATTCCAAGTCTACACCCTCTCTTTTGTTCTGCCCGCACTGGGCTATTACCCTGCTGCCTTGGCCTCTTTAAAGCTGCACAAACAGCTCTCAATGCCTGGGAAAGACGAGAAGAGGGTTGTGCAACATATAAGGCAAGGTCCTTTTTAGGCAACCTATGGACTTGTTAGAATCCCGAGACTTCCCAGTTTTCATTTTAAAAAACACCAGCACATTTCTAACACTCATGGTTGTAGAGAAAAGTGTGGATATGTGATGGCAAACAACATTTCCAGTGGGGTCCTCTGTGCCAAATAAGCTTATCTCGCCTGTGGATTAGACTCACGCTGCCTGTTTGCTAGCCAAGAGGAAGTTTGCTTCAGGCAGCCGCTGAGTAGATGCATAAACCTTTCTACCAGAGAAGAACTAGTTTCCCTGGGCACAGAGCCCAGTTTTTATTTAACTCCTGAGCATGTACGTAATATCAAATATACCAAGCTGGGAAGCAGACTGTGGAATTCCAGGCTCCTTGTAAAAGAGCAAGATTGAAATAGGAAGTATTGTAAAAGTTGTCTCGGTGGTCTGTTCTCGTCCAGGTTACCCTCTTCCCGAGTTCCGCTCTAACTAGCAGGAATCACTGGCAAACTCCAGGCACTTCCCAGCAAAATCTGGAAGGCAGTTGTGTGCCCTCTGAAAACTTTAGCACCCAAAGGTGTGTCTGCATGCTCCTGTAGAGAAACCGTGCTCATGCCATAAACCTTGGCGTCTTGAACCAAAACAAGATGTTTTATAATTGAGTAATCAAACCTCCGCCGTGTTGCAATGGAACCACATGACTCCCCCTCCTCAAGGAAGGGAAATCTCAGGGTAGGAAGTCAGCTAGACGGAGGGGATGCCAACTCATTATAATCAAATGCATCTCTTAGAGCCCCACCACCATCATTATCATTAAAGAAAAGCATTTCAGAGGAGTAGTGGGAGGCGACATGCCAAAACATCTCCCTGCCTGTGGTTTCACTGCTGCAAATAGCTGGGAAAGTGGCTTTTCCCCAAAAAAGAGAGAAGAGGAATACAGCACCAGGGCTCACTTGTGTGTAACATGCAGTCGACATCTAAGTGCCTGCCCCTCTTCACATTCATGTGTGATGTGGGAGTCGCTTTCCTTTGGCTTGATGTCTGATGCACATGGGGGTTGGCACCAGAAGAACCATGTGGGTGAGGCTAATTGCAGGTGACTTTCCCACCTAATTGGTGGCCTGCACACAACCAGCTCAGTGCATGAATCAATTTCATGTGGAGTTGCAGTAACCAATATGAGGCTAATGGTTATGAGAATCAGCCTCCGTATCCTTCTATGTCTGCAGAATCCCCATTGGAAGATTAGAAATGCTGGACACGTCTACTCAGGGAAAGCACATTCACCATCAAGCATCGGAGCCAAAATTCCAAAGGGCTGGTGGTGTCTCACCTGCAGCTCTGCAAAGAAAATATCTTCTATGAATTTCTTGCCCAACTACTCAGCCTGACAAAACTCCCTCCGGGATGTGTTTGCAGCTTTGACCTACTGACACATACTCAGGGGCTTTCCAGATAACAGCAATGAATAAAGTTTGGTTTGCTTGTTTAAATAAGAGGGGTTATTAGTTGGACTCAGTGGAGCAATGTCCTGCCTAAGGGTTTGAGAGAAATTACGTTTGGTTCACATTTTAATTCAAAACTCCCTGTTCCACACTTCCTAAAACAATATGCAAACAGAACCGCAGTTATCCTTAGAAGGATTTCTCCAGATTTTGCGAAGCAGTTGTCCAGCCAAAGAATGTGTCCAAAAACGGGTATATCAGGGAACAGTGTGGATGAAATGCATATATTAGTGAAAACTACATACAAAATGCATTATGTTAGGGATAATTGCTTCCCCCAAAAATGTGTTTAGCAGGGGAGATTTGCACTAAAACGCTGATGAACATTTATGAGGACTTGAGGAATTTGAAGGAAGGAGCACAGAATAATGAGAAACTCTGGGAAACAGACATTGGCAGATCCATCCATCCTTAGTCCTACTCCCTGCTCTCCATGCTCAAATTTCAGGGTGGCCAGAGGGGATGATGGTGAGCCTCAGGCCTGGAGGCCAAATAGCTATCATTTTTAGAAGTGGCAGCGAAACTGTGATTTAGCTAAAATGCAGGCAGGTGTGGTTTCACCTTTCCCCCTGTACTTAGAACACTACTTTTGGTTTTGAACACAAGATGTTCTAGGGCTGAAGAAAATAAGTGCGCAGCCTGGAACTGGGGGGGAAAAGACTGGTGGTGGTGAGATTAACAAACTGGTGGGACATGGGTGTGTTGAAGCTCTCTTGTGCTGGAATAATACAGCAAGGCCACATTCTACTCCAGAGAAATAAGTACAGCAGCAGCAACAAAACACACCACCCCCACACACACAGTTTATAGAATTGTGCAAGACTGGGAAGGGAAATGTGTGGCAGTGTTACTGGGACATAATCTCAGAGTTGTGGCTCAGTGGCATAGCACACACTTGACATGTAAAAGGTTCCAAATTCAATCCAAGCATCTCTAGGTAGGACTAGGAGAGAGCCCTGAAACTCCGGAGAGCTGCTGCCAGTCCGTGTAGATAGTAATGAGCTAAGCACACCAGTCGTTGGGCTCAGGAAGCCTCCCATGTCCCTATGATGAATGCTGCTTGCCACCAGCAATGTCAAAAACAATAGACAGTGAACCTATGACCCTCCTTGTTGGACTTCAGCTCCCATCATTCCTGACTATTGGCCGTACTAGCTTGGGGATGATGGGAGTGGGAGTCCAATGACAACACCTGGAAGGCCACAGTTTCTCTACCCATCTCTGCAATAGAGACAAAACAGTATCATAGTCCAGACAGAGCTGAACGCTACAAATAGATGGGCGAGCTATGACAAGTGTGTTACAATTCCACATCACAGCAATTCGTGTGCTCAGAAAACACAATATCCCTGGCCAGAACAGACCCCCTACTTCAGGAAAGACATGTCAGACATTTAACACCATAATACGGACAATTGTGTGTTTATCGTGCAATAAACCAATAATCCGGAAAAGTCTTCCAGGTGCCCAATCCCAGACTGTGAGTCAAAGCCCTCCTCCTGCCCCCACCATAGTCACAGAGATGTTTAAACAACCCCCTGGGCAGTTTTAAAAGTAACTCATGCTGAGTGAGCTATTTTTCGTTTGTCTTCTACACACCAAGGCAGAAACAGGGCTGCCAACTGGCTGAATTATTATTTTTAATTAACTGTGCAGTTTTAATTGATTAATTGAACAATTAAGAGATTAAAATCTCAATACTAAGCAATAATTATCACCACCTTTCCCCCAAGGAGCCTCCCAGATACCCCACACCCTGAAAAGCTTGGCTGTCTCTTTTGCCTCCACTGAAGGAAGGGTTCCACATATCCAGGTGGGAGCTCCCAAAATTCAATACCTTCCCATTATACCTCGTTTGCTATATCATAGCTGCTGGTATCATAGCTCATGCCCACACTTGGGGGATGCCAGCTAGTCAGCTGCCATATGCCTGCAGACCTAGCAGCCCCTATATCTCTGCCGCCACATCCCTCTGGTAAAGGCATCTAGCTCGCCGGCCCTTTGGTCATCCCTCATTGGTGGCAGCCTCTTACTCCCCAATGCATCACTTCACCAGTTACTACTGGCTGGATAAAAGCATCATGAAATAACCCCAGTTTTGCAGGCCCCTACATTCCTATGTGCATACAGTCCCTGCCAAAGACCTCAAATGCTCCTTCCTCCCACCAGGCAAGATAATCAGCACGGAAAGTGATTTTGTCTTGAGGCCCTTTCTGTCTCTGCTCTGCCTCCAGTCACCGGGCTGCCTTCCTACCTTTTAGCCTAGGAGAGCTTCCTCTGCATTGTCCCGCGGAAACAGGGAGGACTGAGAGAGAGAGAGAGGGAGAACAACAGGGCAGTGTCCAGGGCCCCTGCAGACCAAGAACTGCACCTCATATTATGGATTTCCAATACAAAAACAACTTCCATGTAAGAAATCACAGGCAGGCAGCATGTAGATGTAACCGCATACACACAGAAGCCACAACCAGGACAAAAAGCTTGCACATGCAACACATGGCAACCCATCTGTGGATTTTAATGCTATAGTTGTGACTTCCTTTAAGCAGGGAATCTGCAACATGTGAAATAACCCATAGAGAAGAGGAAGAGAATTGCTGATTTCACCAGAGCTCTGTTTTTTTTTTAAAAAATGTAACCAAGTACATTGGTACCTCACGTTACATACACTTCAGGTTACATACGCTTCAGGTTACAGACTCCGCTAACCCAGAAATAGTACCTTGGGTTAAGAACTTTGCTTCAGGATGAGAACAGAAATCGTGCTCCGGCGGCAGTGGGAGGCCCCATTAGCTAAAGTGGTGCTTCAGGTTAAGAACAGTTTCAGGTTAAGAACAGACCTCTGGAACGAATTAAGTACTTAACCCGAGGTACCACTGTATTAATGGATTCACCCCAATAAAGTAGCAGTTCCCATTCTATGTCTAATTATCTCATGAACACCAGGAAGCTGGATACTTACATTCCGAAAAATAAATACTCCACAACATTTTCTAATGATTTGGAAATATTGATCATCAATAAACAACAGCCCTCTCTCCCTTTTCGAATCAGAAAGCAACAGGACTCCCTTACCTGCTGGGCTCGGTCCCCGATTCAGAATAGCTGGTATCAGGAGAAAAATGAGCGAGAGGAAGCCTGTTCTGCCCTGGTGTTCCAATCTCCAAAGCTGCTGGATTTTTCGTTGAGTTCACACTTCCGACCCCTCGGCTGCTTCCCACTTCCAGGCACTGTCTTGCTCTGCCAAAGAAACTGTGTTACTTGTTTTGACTTGAGTCAGAGGGGAGGGGCAGGTGAGCAATACCTTTTCAGCCACAGTGGAATCAGCACAGCCAAATCCTTCCAGGCACAGAAGGACAAGTCAACACATGGCACCAAAGGGGAGGGACTAGAGGGACAGCCTCTTTCTTGCAAAAGGCTACCAGGAATCCCTCCCTCGCCCCTGAACTGATCCTTAAGAAAAAGAGAAAGCAGCAGTTATGTTTGCTTTCACTGCAGCCAGATCCAGACCAACACACAGGCACTGCATACCCAAAATTAATTTGATTCCACACTTATAACTCATTGCAATATAAACATACTCTGAGCCTTCCGATGATAAGTAATGAGATCATTAGTATTTGGATACCAGATGTTGCTACACTTCAGAAAGCTCAGGGGCCACTTTTTATAACACTGTTTTGTACTTGGTACTGAGGGTAAAACTACTACGCATTACACATTACATTCAAACACATTTAACAATACCCTGACAGCTGCTGCTGCTGCTACTACTACTGCTACTACAGTGGTATCTCGGGTTAAGTACTTAATTCGTTCTGGAGGTCTGTTCTTAACCTGAGGTACCACTTTAGCTAATGGGGTCTCCCGCTGCCGCCGCGCCGCCGGAGCACGATTTCTGTTCTCATCCTGAAGCAAAGTTCTTAACCCGAGGTACTATTTCTGGGTTAGCAGAGTCTGTAATCTGAAGCGTATGTAACCTGAAGCGTATGTAACCTGAGGTACCACTGTATTAAGGAAAAACAGCTTAGGGAAGATGGCGGTCTGCAGTAGGGAAGGAGGGGTGCTTTCCTCTCCCCACATCTGCCACTATTTCACTGCACCTCCTTCCCTTTCCCTGCAATACATTTTCCTCTCCACGGTTTTTTCTTCCTGATCATGTTTACCTTCGCAAGCAAGAAAAACAGCCTTTGGGCAGAAATTGCAGTGAGAAAGAAATAGACAGGGGAAGGGTCAAGCCCACAGCTGTTTCAAACTGCAGGGGGTGCGGAGTGTTCTTGTGCTCAGGTCCTGCTCATCTCCCACAAGCATCTGGCTGCCCATTGGGATGCTGGCTTAGATGGGGCACTGGCCTGATCCAGCCTGCTCAAGGTGGGACTGAGGCCAGAAGCTGTGTAGGTTCAGCTGCATTTCCCTTTGGACAGCACAGCAAATAAGAGGGTGTGTGTGTGGGGTGTGTGTGGGGTGTGTGTGTGTGTGTGTGTGTGTGTGTGTGTGTGTGTGGCACAGCTAATTCTAAGGCACAAAGAGGAGGGCATTCACTATTGTTTTTCAAATCCACTGGTTATACCGTCCCCAGTCAGTCTTGAAAGCCTCACTGCTTCTACACAGAAGCTGCCTTGCAGCCTGTGCTGACATGGAGAAAGTGAAGCGCTGATGAAGAGACGTTGCTTGGAGACCATTTTTAAGACACCTGCTCCAGTAGTGTACTTCAGAATAGGGCGCAGAAAATCAAGTTGTTTCCTATATTGCCAAAACCCAATCGCTCTCTGTGCAGCTGTTTCCTCACATGTTCCCAACCAAACACCAGAAACAACAAAAACAGTGATTTGAGCATAGATTCCCCATACTGCCCTTTGGAAACAAGCTGCTATTACAGTCTGGGCTCCTTCTTTTCATACCCAACGCTTAACAACTAGTGGGATCTGTGGGTAGCTGCTCCATAGTGGTAGTTGAACTCCAGGGGGAGGTTCACAGTAAGTATTCTCAGGCCCTGGGTGCTCAATAAAGGCTTACCCAGGCTAGTTATTGGAAACTCCAGTATAAGCAGGCTTCCTGTTGCAGCTGAAACTTGTTTGAGAAACAATACCTTCCTAGGTCTTTGCATGCTTTGATATCTTGGTTGCTCTTTGGTTCTGGCTTGCTTGTTGATTCTGCCTCCCGGTTTTTCCTACAGTCCTGACTTGCTTTTCAGCGCTAATGTGTGGCTTCTTCTTGACCCAGCCAACTTCCTGTCTTGTTTCTTAACCCTGCTTCCCAGTTTGTTCTTTGGTTCTGATGACTTAGTTCTATGGTTCTTAATTCCCACCTCAGACTGCTGCTCTTGGCTCAGCCCTTACAAGACCACACTGGATAAAATGTGAACCTTGGAACTTTTGAAGAGCTTCAAAAATTCAGCCAATGGGCTCCCTTGAGCAAATTTTGCTTCTCTCCCCACATCCCCCATCTGCGAAGCAGAAATAACCTGTATTATAGTGTTGGGTGAATAAGATGGTGCTTGCAAAATGATTGCCACTTAGGCATGGTATAAATTAATTTATTTTAATTATGATTATCAGTCATAACAACTGCTTCCTCTTAGTCCGCTCTGAGCAACTAATTTGCAGTTCAGGCAAACGCGCAGAACAGCTCAAAAATCCTGGAAACTTTACTCACTCTGCTCTATTGGTTACTGAAGCAATGTGTGGCGTTTATTCAGAGGAAGAAACCCTCTGGGCTTGTTTACCACACTTCAAGGTAAAATGCCAAAGTATATTTGTGGTAATCTTCCCTTCAACTCTGACCGTCGTATAATACGGCCACTGATTAGGCTTATCAGTAATCTATCTATATACTATGGAGCTGTGGGAGCAGCTGTAGAGTTAAGGCAGCTGGCTTTTTCCATATTATATCATTATAAATCCTGAAAATTCTGCTCATTGTAAGTGTGAAGAATCTGTCTCACGAGGGGTATAATGTAACAGACAAACTGAAGCTCAGTCAAGGCAAGATGGAGGTTCTGGCAGAGCATCTTTTCACAGAATCCAGCCCATTCTGAATGGAGTTGCAGTCCCCTCTTAAGGAGCAAATTTGCAACTTGGAAGCACGTCCGAGTCCACCGCGGCTTCTGAATTGACAAGTGACAGCTGTGGCCAAGGGTGCTTTTCCACAATATCGGGGATGTGCCAGCTGCAAATTATCCTGAGGAAGGCAGACTTTGCCACAGTCACACGTACTAGACTAATGTAACACACTTTACATGGCGCTGCCTTGCTGAGGCAGATCACCATAAGCATTTGTAATTGCCAGACAGAACTATTCTGTTTCTCCTCTCCCTACGTTCTGTTCTGGGGGGGTTCTCATGACCCTCCAGAGTGGATTTGGGGGGAAGTGGGGAAGCCCCATTGCACTAGCAGGAGCCTTAGCTCTGGCAAAGTGGGCAGAACAATGAATGTAGTTTTTACCTTTGTACAGTACACTAGTTTCGACATACACATCTCCCTCTCTCCTCCATTTAGGCAAGCAATAATCAGTCTGAGAGCTCAAGGGCACATTGCAGCCCAGCCAAAAAACACTCAAGGAGGGTGTGAGGTAAAGCTGGTGGGTGGTATTGCCTGAAAAGAGCCCTAAGGGCAGATGGAGGGACCCAGATTACCACATTTGGCCCCTGGGCCTGAAATAAGCAGCAAACACATACTACAATCTCATATATTTCGCTCATTTGCAACATGCTGCACCCAATTGCCCCATTATCTTTCTACCCCAAACACCCTAACTCATGCATACGTCCCCCTAACTGCACTTTTTTGAGGAAACAGTGGATGCCACCAGCCAGCTAGGTATTTGGCTGCAGATACAGACAAGGGATGCAGATGGCGCTGTGGGTTAAACCACAGAGCCTAGGGCTTGCTGATCAGAAGGTCGGCAGTTCGAATCCCTGTGATGGGGTGAGCTCCCATTGCTCGGTCCCTGCTCCTGCCAACCTAGCAGTTCAAAGGCACATCAAAGTACAAGTAGATAAATAGGTACCGCTCCGGCAGGAAGGTAAACGGCGTTTCTGTGTGCTGCTCTGGTTCGCCAGAAGTGGCTTAGTCATGCTGGCCACATGACCCGGAAACTGTATGCCGGCTCCCTTGGCCAATAAAGCGAGATGAGCGCCGCAACCCCAGAGTTGGTCACGACTGGACCTAATGGTCAGGGGTCCCTTTACCTTTTCAGACAAGGCTGCAGGGTGACTAAGAACTTTCAAACGTTTACGGAAGGTGTAGTATGTTCTTTCTTTACCAGAGAGTATTACATCTCCAATGGACAAGGCCACACAAATTGATATATAGCATCCGAAGAGGCTATTCCACTCAGATGCTCTAAAGTCAGTGTGCAAACCAAGTTCCGAAAGTGCCAGCCAACAGAACGCATCATTTCAAAAAAACAGTCAGCGACTAATCTAATCATCCATTGTGTACCTATTTAGAGACAGTGACTGATGCATGACTTTTGCCTTTTCTGGTGATGGTGTGAAGATTTCCTGGATCACGCAGACAGATGCAGACAGCAAGCACAGAAAGAAAGGCCCAGCACATGGCCAGGGATGGATCATCATCTTTTTCCCAGACAGACTTTGAAAGTTTTGTCTAGGTGCAAAACTGGACTGGCCCTGCCACACAGCAGGGTGATGTGTGTTCAGACAGCATCATGGGAGGCGGGGTGACAACTAAAGTCTGGTACTGGTGTCTGGAGGGTACAGCAAGACTTTTATAAGTGTTTGCCAGGGATGGAGGAGAAATAATTTTTCAAAAGCACTTTAATGAGGAACTACCAAATCAGCGCCTCTTGAACTCAGGGCTCATCCAGACTTCCTTCTGCGCTGCACTTTCCAGGCACAGGCCTGCACTTTAAAGCTCCATATCTGAGCAGGGTTTTTGTTTTTGTTTGTCTTGGCTCTTTCTCTGCAAAATCCCATGCTTTACCGCTGAATCGGAGCAAACAGCAATCCATAGAAAACACAGTTGCCAGCATGTTTAATTAGAGAAAAATAATTACTAATGTCTGCTAAGGATTGGAAATTTCTTATGGATTTTTTGCGTGAAAGAGAAAATGAACTTGTAATATCTGGAATTGAAGATTGAAGATCTTTATAGAAGATCTTTATAGAAGATTGAAGATCTTTATAGAAGTTTATAGAATATAGAATGGTTGGATCTTAAAGAAAGAATACCATATGGACAGATAGCTGCAGAGAGCCAGAAGTCCTTTTATTTTACCCTCCATCTTTCTTTAGTTTTTTCTTTCTTTTCCTTTTTTCTTGCTTTCTCCTTTAGATTTCTCATTTTCTTGTATTTTCTTCCTTCTGACTTAGCTACTTAATCTAAAAAAGAGCAGTTTTATGTTGCAAACAGGCTGTTTAGGTATCACAAATGAGTCACTGGAAACAGGTTTTCCACCACCCTCGGATTTCCCTTGAAAAGGGTAAATAAAGATTAAATGGGGGAAAATACAGGCCAGCATTTTGATGCCAACATGTGAGTGTTTTGAAAAAAATTGCTTGCATGTGTAGCACCCATCAGACAACACCCCCATGTCTGGAAGCACCCTACAAAAACAGCGCAGGATCATCTGCTCTCGGGCCCTAATCTGTTTCTTTATATTTAATATTTGAGGGGGGGGGCAGCAAGGGAGCAACTGTTTTCGAACACTAGCAAATTGTCTTCTTTTGATGAGAGCGTCAGTGTGGTGCAGCAGGTAGCACGTTGAACCAGGGAGACCAGGGTTCAAATCTCTACTCAGCCGCAAAACCTTGGGCCCTTCCCTATCACTTAACCTAGCCCACCTCACAGGGTTGCTGTGAGGATAAAATGACTTCCTTGGAGAAAAGGCGGGATACAGATGTAATAATAAATAAATAAAACTGACCTGCAACACAGGCAAAGTTTTTTCCAAGATGTAGTGATGAGAAATGCTCAAAAGCAGCTTGCTGGGTGAAGTGGATTGATTATGCTAGATTCCTGGCAGATGGGATGCTCTTGGCTTACTGGGAAGAAGCGAGGTGAGGAGGTCAGTAGAGTGCTAAATAATAATAATAATAATAATAATAATAATAATAATACCCCGCCCATCTTGCTGGGTTTCCCCAGCTACTCTGGGCAGCTCCCAACAGAATATTAAAAACACAATAAAACATCAAACATTAAAAACTTCCCTAAACAAGGCTGTCTTCAGATGTCTTCTAAAAGTCAGATAGTTGTTCATTTCCTTGACTTCTGATGGGAGGGCGTTCCACAGGGCGGGTGCCACAACCAAGAAGGCCCTTTGCCTGGCAAACACATCAGTGCCACCAATTTGGCATTCCAGCGAGTGCATTTGTACCAATCCACCCTTCGTCCAGGTAAATAATAGAGAACCTCCTGCCAGGAACTTAGCATGGCAGCTCCACCTCACCTGGCTAGCCATTTCTAGAAATGCTTCACTCTCTTAAATGTTTGCTGAGAACGCAGGTGTTAAAGGCAAAGGAGTTTCTGCAGGAAAAAGGTGGCAAGCATACGCAAGAAAGGGCCCCAGAAGCAAACTGTTTGTCCAATATGTACTGATAAGCTGCTCCGCCCCTGGCAATTTTCACTTCCCAAGTGCTTAAAGGAGCATCTAGAAACAATGTCTGGGATCTAACCACCTCAAGTCAAGGTCTTCTGAAAATGACTTAGATAACCTCCAACTCTGCTTCTTCTCTTTGATTCCTCTCAAAGAATAAAAAGGCAAGGTTGTGCAACAAACAAGCTAGAGAACTTCTATTTAATCCATGGCAAATAAACAGCCAGGGCTGCAGTGCATATAGTAGGGATGGGTTTATATGTGTATTTCCAGTCCAGGACATTTTTGCATGTTGCAATGATCTGCAAATTTCTTTTTAACTTCCTCTCAAAGGCAGATATGTACGGTAAATACATACGGTACTTTGATGCATATTTAAATGTGTATTTTCTCTCAAAATACAATTCAAACATATGTTTATTTCAAAATATGTATCTAAATGCATTTTTTAAATGTTTAAACCAACCTTCCTCAACATATAGACTCGAAATATCTTGGACTACAACTCACTGGAGGATCCATTTTATAGTCACCCGAAACCAGATAAAAACTCACTTTAAAAAAAAAGATATTTAAAGGCTGGTGTAATTTTTTATGTTGTGATGCTGCTAATTATGGTTTTCCTATGTGCTGTATGATAATTATTTTTAATGTTTCTGCTTATAATGTACAGTATTATGTTTCATATTGCCTTTCTTTTGTTGCAAACTGTCCTGTGGCCATTTTTTGGTGAATGTTAGTCCAGACCAGAAACACTCATCAGCAAAAATATTCATTCCAATATTTGGAAAAGCATGAAATCTGGTGGATAGTTAAGTTCCAATCTGCATATTAGGCCAAGAGATACAGATCTGGTAGAAAAATCTGCAAAGACTGAATTCCTCAAGCACTTTCTGTTTCTACTACAGTACTACGGTATTTGCATTATTTGAATAATTATACTTCTGCCAGCAGAGGTCGCTAGTATGCAGCATCTTCCATTCCTCCCGTCCTGTCCCCAGCAAGTAAGAATTGTGGGGTTATGCTTATTACTCCAGTGCGGGTGGGGCTGTGGGTTAAACCACAGAGCCTAGGGCATGGGTAGGCAAACTAAGGCCTGGGGGCTGCATCTGGCCCAATTGCTATCTCAATCCGGCCCGCGGACAGTCCGGGAACCAACATGTTTTTACATGAGTAGAATGTGTGCTTTTATTTAAAATGCATCTCTGGGGCATAGGAATTCATTCTTTTTTTCCCGCTTCAAAATATAGTCCGCCCCCCCACAAGGTCTGAGGGACAGTGGACCGGCCCCTGCCTGAAAAAGTTTGCTGATCCCTGGCCTAGGGCTTGCCGATCAGAAGGTCGGCGGTTCAAATCCCCGCAATGGGGTGAGCTCCAGCACATCAAAGTGCAAGTAGATAAATAGGTACCGCTCCAGTAGGAAGGTAAATGGCGTTTCCGTGCGCTGCTCTGGTTCGCCAGAAGTGGCTTAGTCATGCTAACCACATGACCCGGAAGTTGTACGCCGGCTCCCTCGGCCAATAAAGTGAGATGAGCGCCGCAACCCCAGAGTTATCCGCGACTGGACCTAATGGTCAGGGGTCCCTTTACCTTTATTACTCCTGGACAGGTGGTGAATGCCTTCTACTGTGATGATAACCTGTATGTTTTGGCCTTGGAGTGGGTGGGAGGCTGGGAGTGGCAATTGCTCCACGCAATTTGGTAGACTTTTCTATTGCTCTGACCAATATATTCATTCCACTTACTTTTAAGAGAACAGAATCTTGGTGAACTGATAGGCCAAACTACACATTACATTAAATGTGCGACTGCATTTTATGTATTTCTAAAATAGCAATTCCGGGCGCCCTGCATCAAGATTGTAAGGCAAAGGGATTTTAAAGCCTTTCCTCTCTAAGCCAGTCCCAAGAGCAGCTTACTTCCTACAGTAAATAATTTTTTTTGGCGGGGGAGGGAGGGAGTAGGGTTGACACCCATCCCTAGAAAAAGGGAATCGCCCCATTTTTGGACAAAAGTGTCCTTGTTCTGTCTTGCTTAAGCAAGATAAAACATTGTTTCTTTATGCAACAACTACAACAAGAATATTATTGGCCCAAAGACGGAAGCAGGAAGAGATTGCGACGAAAGAAGAGTGGCAGATGAAGCTAATGGACTATGCCGAATTGGCAAAATTAACTGGGAAGATTCAGAATCAGCAGGACCGGACCTTTCTGAAAGACTGGAATAAATTTATGTTGTATTTGAAAGACAATTGTAAACAATGAACATCGCTAAGTAGGGCTACAAGAAGTTTTGTAGGGTCAAATTTATCAATTATTATCAAGTATGATTTTTAATTGATTTATTTAAGAATAGGATTTAAGGATAATAATAATAATAACAAAATGCAATATTGGAGCATAAATAAGAAAACCATTACAGTGGTGCCTCGCAAGACGAAATTAATCCGTTCTGCGAGTCTCTTCGTCTTGCGGTTTTTTCGTCTTGCGAAGCACGGCTATTAGCGGCTTAGCGGCTATTAACGGCTTAGCGGCTTTAAGAAAAAGGAAACAAACTCGCAAGAACTTGCAAGACGTTTCGTCTTGCGAAGCAAGCCCATAGGGAAAATCGTCTTGCGAAGCGACGCAAAAACCGAAAAACCCTTTCGTCTTGCGCGTTTTTCATTTTGCGAGGCATTCGTCTTGCGGGGCACCACTGTAGTCAAGGAGGAGGGAAGTCTAAGGCCAAGATGGTCAATTGGTCAATATGTATTATATATAAGATGTATATCATGTTTAAAAATATTTGGAAAAATTAATAAAAATTATTATATATATTTAAAAAGTGTCCTTGTCCTGTTTGGACTTCAAGCCTTTTTCCCATATTTAAGCTCAGCCGGCCCAAAATGGCGGTTGTGTCACTGTGGGTACGGCTGAAGAGGAGCCCAGACCAGCGAAAGTGACAACAGAAGAAGGGGGAAAGAGTGACGTCCTCTTCCTCCCTCTCCCCCTCCTTCCCTCTCACTGGTTCTCCTCAGCCCCCGCCTGACAGTCTAGCATGGTGTGGGTCTGCTGCTGCTGCTTGGCCCCCTCTGCCACCCCAACCTGACCTCTCCTCTTCCTCTGTGCTCAAGTCTCTTCTGATGCCAGCATGGGCAAAAAGCTGGAGCTGTGGCTCAAATTGCCCATGGGAGCTGGCTGGCTACCCCTGGCCCCTGCCCATCTATGTGAGTTGAGGGGAAGAGCGGGGCCAGGGTGGTGAGGGAAGGTGAATGCAAGGAGCCCCCATCCCAAAGTGGTGGAGGATCTGGCCTAATGAGTGTGTGTGCATGCCTCAACCCCCCAACCTGTGTCTTATTTTGCCCGACTGAAGGTGGCAACCCTGGGAGGGAGCGATATTTTTATTGGGAGCATGGTATGTTTAGGGGGGAGCATAATCTGTTCTGTTTTTAATTCTAAATATTAAATTGTTATAACCCACCCTAGGACCTGCTGGTGAAGTGCAGGTAATAAATTTAAAGATAATAGCAACTCCTCCCTCTGTGCTGTGGTGCCAATCTTGATCGAGCCTCCTTTGGATGCTGGGTTCACTTTAAGTGCCACACATTTAATGCATGGCTGTCAACGTTTCCCTTTTTTTAAGGGAAATTCCCTTATTCCGAATAGGATTCCTCGCAAGAAAAGGGAAACGTTGACAGCTATGATTTAACGTAATGTGTCGTTTGGCCCTGTGAGAGTTACTGTAGGGGCTACTGAGAGAAGTGGAATGGTGATGTTTTCGTTTGTGCTTTAAAAAAGCGACTCTGTAGTTATTTTAACAATGTGGGGGTTCACAAAGTACAACATAACTGTGCACCCAGTATAAGAACAGAAATGGCCACCAGCCAACTCCATCTGCCACCCACAGTTCACACATTATACTTCTCCTTGTCAGCATGGACATATGTGTACTTCATGACTCTGGGATGTAGGAGAAAGAACACTCTGAACTTTCCCCAATACTTCTGTCAATGGGAAACCATTTTTTGGAATTCCCTAACTTACTCTATGAAAGGGCAACAGTCGTTATGAAAATTAGGAATCATATATTACAGGGCCTGTTAAAATAAATAAAAGGCCCCGCTTGCTTGCTCCTTTGGCTCTTTGTTGAGAAATTTATCCAGCAACCACAACTGAGCATTGGAGGATGCATGTGAAACGTTCTGTTTTGAACACTCTGCGGAGGTGCCACTGGATAAAGAATCTGTTGATCTGCAAACAGCGACCTCTTCTTTTGAGCTTTGTATGCCTGTCTCTGAGAATTGGGCTGGCTTCTAAGCCAGCTATTCCTCCCCTCCCTTTCAAGCTTCCCCTTGCCAAAGGAAACACTGTACAAAATAACCTGTGTTACACTGCGCTTTCCGGAGAGGCTTCCCAGCCACACTATGAGGAGGAAGTTTATCATAAATACTCCAATCATCCCTCTTGGCTCTCCTCCCAAAGAGCCATGTCCCATCTTCCCTTCTCCCAGGCTCTGTCGGCTTCGACAGCCACGCAGGAGGGAACGCCACAACACTGAAGGGATTCATTTCGCTCTCTCCGCTGGCTGCCAGACGTGCCCTCCGAAAATAAAGAACACTGAAGGACAAATGCCCTTTTAGTGCCCCCTGCATGCAAGCCATCCATCATCCCATCAAGGCTGGGAGGAGAGGCCAACTTCTCTGCTTCAGAGAGATAAAGGCCACTGCAGTTGCCTACTTCCCATCCTGCATGGAACCTGCAACATCCCACCCACCAACCAAGCCGATTTCACACTAGCAGAGGCTTTGATGAATTGCTGTCCCCCGTGCAACGGGAGCTTCAGAACTGATGGTGAAGACTTTCAGCAACCGAGGGGGTGGGGAGAGAAGCCTCAGTCTGCACATGGATCTCAAGGAACTGTCATACTTCGCCTTGGTGCCGATGCTCCAGTGCTCTGTAGGCAAAGGCTTCTGTGTGCATGAAACAGGGTGGAAAAGCTGGGATAGGGTGCGAAAAGGTTATGAAGTGAAGGTGGTGGTCTGATCTGAGAAATCTGGGTTTCAAGTCTCATCTCTTGCAAAACTGTTTTGTGGGTGAACTGCTATGCCAACCTGTTTCCCAACCTCCAAAGTCTATGGGACTCAGCAGACTTTAGGCTGCCTAATTGCAGCCTAAACCACCTCATTGTGAATTCCACATACATTAGCTATAGCATGTGCCATAGTCAGCAACACAGTATACCTAAGCTGTAACTTTAAGCATGCTTACTAGGAAGTAAAAGCCCATCGAGATCCATTGGATTTAATTCTGAATAAAATGCTGAGGACTCTATCACTAAGGTCCTTCAACCTCTTCATAAACAGGTGCATTAAAAAATGATCATAGAATTGTAGGGTTGGAAGGGGCCACAAGGGTCATCTAGTCCAACCCCCTGCAATGCAGGAATCTTTTGCCGAACATGGGGTCCATGATCCAGAGATTAAGATTCTCATGCTCTGCCAACTGAATGTGACCTTGTTGCAACTGCACTGAGCCCCTGATGCAGGCAAACAAACTAAGCAACAGCCAAGGGTCACAGGTCATAGAAGCACAGCACTAGAAAAACACACCCAAAACTACCTTGTGCAAAGTTACTACGCAAATCCATTTTAAAAAGTAAAAGTGCACTGTTTAAAGGAACCCTTTCCATCACTCGGTGAGATGTTAGAGCAAGGAATGATAAGCAGAGTGAGAAATCAGAAATCCAATGCCACAGATCTGGCCCAACTTTACAACATGTAAGCTTAATGCAAGGAACAAAAATGCTGTGTGTGGTGAGTGTGAGAGATCACATAGCTCAGGACTGCCTAGAAGTATTTCCTGCCCTACTCCCAGATGTATGGGGGCTTCTTGACATTGCATTGTGGTAAGGATGTGCATTCTGCACATGCTTACAGGGACTTTTAAGTTAGTTTTGTACATGTACTTAGGCTGTGCCCCATTATCCAGTCAGGTTCTGCTCCATTATCCAGTTAGGTTCTGCCATTCAGCCCTGGATCAAATTAAGCCTCACACATGCTTCTCAGTAATAGTCCTTAACTTCTGTGTTTGTTGCTATGTGCTAAAAATGTTATAGCAACCACCTGAAGATTCAACCCTCAGAACTTTTAACTCACATGGAAAGCAGAACACAGTAAAAAACAAACAAGGAAAAATATGTCCTTGAGATTTGCCCCCTTAAGAAGCTTTTTGTGGTCAGAAACAATAATTTTCTTTCTTAAAACAAAGGAACCATGCAAGCTACCACTAGGCCACAGTTCTATTCAGGAGGAGGAAGCAGTCAAATACAGGGCAGCTGATTTAAATCAGAAGAAGGCAGTGGATAGATCAGGATCTATTGGGAGATCGCCAACTGATTTACAAGAGATTGGCAAGTGTCTCTGACACCCAATCATTTAACAATAACAACCCCCCCCCCCATTTAGGCTGCTGAAATTAATAAAAAAAGCTAACTAGGACTGAACTTCTGTGGGAAAGGGCTGTAAGTGCAATTCAAACCCCAACAAAAATGAAATCCCAAGGCTCAGAGGTACCCTGTTCTTTAATACTAAGTTGTATGTCTTTTGCATCTGGCTCTGGTTGGTTGATATTGGAGAGATCTAGGAAAACCCCCAACAATAAACAAAGTAGACCCAACAAACCCAAAGTTCACCCACCTCTGATCTAAATGAAGAGGCAATTTCAGACAAGCTGCTCACCTAAACATGTATCTTACAAGTAGTAATTTGAAATCACGGTGCCTATTCCCGCCCCCTCCCCAACCATAAACCTGAAAACATTTCCTGCAGAGCTAAGGCATTCATTTGTTCAGGTCCTGAATCTCTGGAAGTCAAAGAAATTCCGCAGAAGCTTTAGTCTGCTCTTTCCATTAACTGCAGCGCCAATCAGAAAATTTCAGGAAACTACAACTGGGCAGAAAACGACAATTGGGCAGTCGCAGATTACTTCCAGGAACCAGCTAATTCAGCAGTGCTCTTTGCTTATTTCTCTTTAGCTCCAAGGAATGCACGCTTACTCACCTGGTGTGAGCTGCTAGAAGTTCTAAATTTTACATTTACAAAAAGTTCTGCTCTGTTTCCACTTACCTTGTGTGTGTGTGTGTGTGTGTGTGTGTGATTTGCTCAGTTTATTTGAGTTTCCCCGTTACCCCCCGGGAGCGCGAGCTTCTCTGCTGCCATGCTTCTGGTGCGCTTGCTTAAATTCTCCACCCCCCTTGCGGTATTTCATTTAACTTCGGCATCGGCGGCATCCCAAATGTTAAAAAGATCTGAAGACATCTGTCCCTGGGGCATACCACTCCCTCCAAGGAAAGAGGGGTGAATGCCTTGCTTGCCCTTCTCCTTTTCCAACGGGGATGTGAAATCCCCGAGAGCGTCTCGGTGAAATGCGGCGTAAAAAAACAACAACACGCCAGGCCCGACAAAGTTTTTGTTTGCTAGGTTGGTGGTTTTGATTAATTTCGCCCTTCGAGGGAACAGCCTCCCTTCAGGGACCCCCTTTTCCACAGCCAGGATTGCCTCGGCCCTGGCGGTAGGAAAGAGTCATTTGCTGAATCAAAGCGCTTCTTCCAAGCCACACAATGACCCCCCTGTGGTTGCTTTTCTGCGGGGAGACCCGGGGCGAACGTGCGAAAGAATGGCTGCGGGGAGAGAGCGGCGCTTCTCCCCCAGAGCAGCCCAGAAGGAAAGTGTGCGCGGCAGCTGGCTATTAATGTCGCATTAGTGATGGATTAGCAGCACTCTCGGCCCAACACACAATGGCAAACTAACAAGAAGTTAGTGGGCAGGGGCGGGGGGCGCCTCCCCGCGAGAAGGTAGCCAGGAAAGGTTGACACTGAGGAGGCCCTGCGAAGCAAGAGATGTTTCATATTATTGCTCTGTGGCGCCAGGGCGCTTTCGTTTGCATTTCTCTGGAAAGCCCTGCTGGTGTGCGATGGCAGATGTCACCCACCTGAGATCTATCTTTGAACCCTCTAAAAACAACCACACCGAATCCTTTTTAAACCCTCCAAGCAGCTAGTTGACACGGGTCGCTAAATAAATGGTCTGGCCCGAGGAAGGTTGCAGGATCCAGCTGTAGACCAGCGAAGCAACAAGCAGGAATTCAACAGGTGAAGCTGTCAGAAGCTTTACGGGTTGAGTCGGCCCATGAACCAGGTGTGGATCAGTGATCAGGCAGAAATCCAACAGGTGAGGATTTATCCGTCATTGAATACCCATCTCTGAAATCTCTGTCTGTGGGCCACGTGAGGACCAGCAAAGCCGCGAGCAGAAATGCAACAGGTGAAGCTTTCCCATCACTGAATTCCCAGGATAAGAAAGCTTTTATCTAGTGAATTTCTGCATTCATCCAGTTACTAAAGACACAGGAGGCCCGCGTGCTATTGTTGTTGTTTTAAAAGCAACCCCACAAGTAAAGCACTATGCTAGATTTAAGGACTGTTTCAATATTACATGGTAGCAAACAAACACACCTGCTGCTGTGGCCACTGAGTTTACACTTGTTTATTATCACCATCATCATTTATTTATCTGTTTTTAACCCCCTTCTAAACAAGCATCTCAAGATGATTTACACTTAATAGGGATCAGAGCTGGCCCAATATTTTTTTCCTGCCTGAGATGAAAGTCAAGATGGCACTGCCTTCCCTCCTGCACACACAAGCCAGCAAGAAGGGCAGTCAAATCTTCCTTCAACCCTGGTGACAGGATAGTGTCTTCCACCACAGATGAGGCTGCAGAGGAGAATAGCTGAGGCACTCAGAAGGAGGCACCTTGCTTTCCAGGTGGTTGTCTCCTTCTGCTTAATGGAAAGGCCACCTCTAATAGAGACACACCCCCCCCCGATTATTGCTTCTTGACCAGTGTACTGTATAAGACACAGGCAGCCAATGCACTAAATGCAGATATATATATATATGTAAAATGTAATGCAGCACTTTCAGTTACCTCACTTTGTTAGGCTTTCCACCCTGTATGGATTTATCGATTGTACTGCTTCCCTGATTAACTTCCAGAGTTCCTTCAAACTCATGGCACTAAATACTGTACATGCAAAAACAAAATACAAAACAAGAAATGTTCCTGCATTGCAGGGGTTTGGACTATATGACCTTCATGGTCTCTTCCAACTCTACAATTCTCTGATTCTCTGACTACCTGGTGAGCTCTGCTAGAAGGCAGATGTTCAGTATGGCTACTAGTCAGGAGACTCTTGCTCTTACATATACCGTATTTTTTGCTCTATAACACGCACCCGACCATAACACGCACGTAGTTTTTAGAGGAGGAAAATCCATAGGCATGCCACCCGTAGGCATTCCCTCCATAACACGCACAGACATTTCCCTTTACTTTCTAGGAGGAAAAAAGTGAGTGTTATGGTGCAAAACAAAAAAACAAAAAAACAAAAACAAAACGGTACTACCAAGGACTGTACAAAGAAGGGCAGCTTAGAACTCTTTTCTCCTGCTGACTTTTTCTTCTTTAGTGAGAATCTTGGTTTTGTGTAGAGATTTTGTTTGTTTTCCACTTTCAAGGGTTGTGTTTTATCCTGCACCAATGCCCATGGCGGCAGAGTAGAGATGCTTACTCAGGGCAGGGACAAATAGGGAGTTCTTGACGTAGCTTTTATTTTTAGGGTGGCTGTTTAATGGAAGGTGTGCACTTGCCAATACCACTCTTACAACAGGAGAAGCTCAGTGACGTGTGGGATAAGAGGAACATGCATACATAAATTTTAACCCACTTTTTAAAAAGCAGTTATGCCACTGCAAATTTTCCAGATGTGCCATGTCTCCCACACAACAGCAGCAAAACATGGGGAGAGGTTTTTTCCCATGTACGAAAAGGCCTTGAAATGGATCCCAGCTCAGCAAATTCATAATCGGAGCTGCTGATTCTGCAAAATTACAAGCATTTTTGTTCTTCTTTCTGCCGCTAATCTGCTGCCTGGTACTAGTCCATATCCTTTTCAGCTTTCTTAATCCTATTTGTGGAACACAATGTCTTTGAAGAACAACCTTTCATTTACTAGGGATTTGTGTAATGGTTAGAAGAGTGGATGTTAGCTCACATAAGGAAACAGTAAACCTCTGCAGAAGGTTTTTGCGGTGTCTGAAAAATATACTCAGCTTGTGCTGGTGGTGTAAGTGTTTTAGGCTGGTTTCTGTAGCTGTCTAGAGTGCATTGACCACATATACAACTGCAGTGTTTATGCATGACATGGGGGTTTCACGTGTCCATTTGTGTAACATGATGACAGCAACACTGATAAGACCCAAACTAGTGAAAAGCTGGCACTTTAAAAATCTAGTTTAACTTTAACCTAGAATGAAAAAAATAGTTGCCTGTGTCTTGTCTTTCTGTGCTAGCCTTCCAGAGTACCACCTTGGGGTACTAACAACATCTGATAAAGTAAAGCGAGTAAACATGCTCCACTATCTTACACACACTGTGTACTGACTTACAATTTTGATTAGATGCCTATTTTAACAACTTGGTTCTGTGTGGCTGTAAATTCTAAACCTTTAATTTTGACAATCAACCTCTTGCAAAGCTTGTCTTAAAAACTTGCTTATTAAGGTATATCCTGCCGTCCTTCCAGCATGGACCCCAAGGCAGCATATATGTGGTTCCCAGGTAGTCACCTATCCGGGCACTGACCAAGTCCAGACCTGCTTTAGCATTGGACATGCTGGGTAGGGTTAATGGGAGTTGTAGTACAAAACACCTGGAGGGTGCCAGCTTGAGTTAGGCTGGTCCTTATCTTATGTGAGTTTGCCTACAGAAGTAATGAAATAGTTGTAAAAACTGGGAAGTTCCATCTTCCTAGTCCAGTTCCTGATAAATATAAATGTATTTCAAGAATCTTTGTCTGTCTGTCTGTCTGTCTGTCTGTCTGTCTGTCCTTCACATGCTCCTACCCAGCTGAAGGCCACAGGATCCTGGCCCACAACTGTAAGTAACTATGTCTTTTATTTCAAAGTGCTCAGATGCTAGGTCACTTAGAAGTTAGGTCATGCTAGGGAACTTACAAATTCTGTTCAGTAATTATATGAGCTGGAGGATGCTAAGAGGAGGCCAAATTTTCAGGTCAGATGGGTATTGTACTTTGGATGAAGCATTATACATCACTAAACCAATGAATTTGTTTTAAGTTACTACCTTGAGTGTGTGCTGATCTTTTCCCACTTACTGTGTTTTGCTCCCCATTGCACTGAAAATATGAACCCCGATTAGACCACCAAATTAGCAAGTCTGGCATTGATCATCCCTGACCTGGAAGCATTTACAGCCAGGTCAAGTCAGAAGGAACCAGTGTGCTGCCTAGGTAAAACTATGCTGGGACCCAAGAGAACAATACTATACTGTTGCTGCTTCCTCCACTCTGTAGGCTCAAGGGGCACAGACCAGGAGGCTCCTGGTATGAATCCCCAACTGCTCCCAACACCCCTGGGTCAACTCTCCCAAATGCTGTCTGCTGATCAGCACTAATTATGTCAAACACAGTTATGGGTGGCACAACCAAATCACACTCTAGAAAAGTTGTTGGAGCTTCAGACTTCAAACTGGAAGTCTGCTGCTGATACACACACACATGAATCTATTCCAGCTTCTACACTCCTTGGTTCTGCTGCTGAAATGAATGGAATTCAGCAGTTTCCAGCTGATGTCAATGCCTCTGAAGGCATCTCAATCAGCCAGATTCCACTATGTTCTGGTCTAGTTCAGTTGCATCAGGCGACTGCAAGTCCACAGCTGAATTGCACTCTGAGAATAACTTGGTCACGTTCCTTGTGAAGTGCTTGCTGTCTTTTCTCCCAACAAAAGTCAGAGCAGGTGACAAAAGTCTTAGGGCATATCTAGGTTGCCCTGTCTGTGTACCCCATGAGAAAATGCTCTTGCAGGTATCCACAAGGTATGTGATATGAATCAGACACCGAAAATGAGATTTTTGCTGAGCTGACCACATCCTGAGTGGTTGGCAGAGTAGGCAGTAGGAAATTTTTGTCTCGGGCCATCCGAACACTGCTGGTATGGGCAAAGCCACAATTTAAATAAAATATAAAACGGTAGACTATGTACCAGTTTGCCTGTAAACATCCTGTAACATTCATGCAATAGCAATGGAACATCAGGAGGAAGAATAAGAGACTTGTATCCTCATCGCAAGACGGTGAGTTCTGGGGGCTTTCTTCTTATAGCTTGTTCTGGCTGTTGGTTCTTCAGCTTATGCATTGCAGTTAGAACTGCAGAATCATAGAGTTAAGGCCCATTCTCTCAACAACTTTGACACATGGTGGTTATGAGAAAAAGCCAGTACACACAGCTGGTGATTTTCAGCATTTTTCTAGGCAGCCCGTTGGGTGCATCTGCTAATGTTTTCAATTTTTTATTGCAAACCCTATTTAGAGAGAAGGATGACTTGTTTGAGTCCTTAAGGCATGGGACTTTTGTGCATTTAGGATTAGCACTGCCTGGCTGTGCAATGCCTTCTGCACTCCTATGGCTGCTCAACCTGCACGTCTGCAGATAGGCACCATAAGTCTCTAGTGCTTTCCACTCCAAGACAACTCCACCCTGTAAATGCTCCCATCTCTATGGGAAGCAGGAGACTTCTTTGCCATATTTATTTGCTTATTTATAATATTAATACATATATATATATATATATATATATATATATACCACTGTATCATAAAAATACACCACATCAGTTTACAATATAAAAACATAAAACCAAGCAATAAAATCACAAAAAGTTAAAAACTGATTAAAAACAAAAAGAAATTAAAAACAAACATCAATAGACCATTGTGGAATGTGTAACTCTTAATTGCCTGCATACTGCAAACTCACCTGCAAAAAAAACAACCCCCCCAAATGAAATGTTTCCGCAAGTGGTGTGAAGAGCTGCTCTTTGTTGTGGGGTGGGGGAGAGAATGGGAGTCATGCACAGAGTCCCACTGGGCTGTTAGTCGTGCAGTTCTCTAGACTGTGTCCACTCTAGTTTCATCTTTCCACTCCTATCAACCAATATGGAAACCCTTTTTTGCTTAATTCTGCCTTCTTTGAGAACCTGTAGCTTGAAAAATTGCTTGCAATATTTAAATGACTAGTTAGGCCACTAAAAGCAATCACCACGCTTCCTCTGCATTTCTTGGGACATAAAATCTCTGGGCTGGCAAACTCTGTGGAGGTCGTATTCTCAGTGTGTGTGTGTGGCGGGGGGGTCCTTTCAATACATATATGACTGGCTCCATCAGTTCAAGCTTTTAAGAAAGTTTTTAAAACTCATTTGCTTTCTGTGGCTTAACTGAAGGTTTTACCATATATATGCTACTGCTGGAGTTTTTCGTTGGTTGCTGTTGAATAGCATTGTACCAGTCTTATTGGTTGTAATTTGAATTATAAGTCAGTGTTTATTGATAAAATTGTATATTGTTAACTGCCTTAGAACAGCTATAATCTTGAAATACTTCAGTATTTGGGACATAGCCACATCTTGCATTGGCTTACTGTTTTAGCACTGAAAAGGAAGTAAGCATCAAAAGAATGATACCCTACTCAACTGCACCAGACTGAGAACATTAAGAATTGGTTGGAAATATTGAATTTTATTTTAAATTGGATCAGCACAAAGGTTGCTGACTCCACCCAGTTTTTTAGCTGTCTCTAGCCAGATGCCTCTGAGGAGCACAAATGGAAGGCATGATGGAGATGCATGATATGTGCAGCAAACAAAGATATACTAGGTCTGATTAGGGAGGCTCCATTTTTTTTCCTGCTATTGATTATAACTATTAGTAAAAAATAAAATTCTTGTTCTCAAATAATTTTTCTAAACCCTTAAAACTAATCTATGGTAATGGCAGTACTGTAGTTATATCTGTGGCAATGAATTATATATCATGCAGCAATAAACTATGTGCAGTGAAGTTCTTCCTTTTGCTTGCCCTGACTTAGTGCCAATCATTTTCAGTAGATGACCCTGAATTATACTGTTCTTGTGAAGAAGAATTTCTCCCAACCCACACTTTCCATGTTAAAATGGGAAGAATCATTTGATTCCAATATAGATTAGTTTCATCTGATTTATAGCACAATCCTGTGCATATGTTTACTCAGAATAAAGTTCCTATTATGTTCACTTGGGGTTTACTCCCTTGTAAGGGTGTTTAGGATTGCCGCCCTGAAATATTTTTTCTGGATTCTGCTGAAACTTCCAATTTGAGATCCAAAATCCTTTTTCACATTCTCATTCCACAGCAGAGTGAAAGAGAGCCCTCCATATGTGCATAGATAGAGTTGACACTGCTCAGGACACCTCTAGGCAAGGGTCTGCGGTATGCTATTGCAATAATGCAGGTAAATGCATTTTCAGCTGTTATAACATACCAGCAGTCTCTGTGCATGTGCACTAACACTTTAAAAAACTTGACATGTTTTTGCATTGTGTATATTATGTGCCAGATTCCCGGTGGCATCAAAACTGGTTCCATGATTCCCATGTAGAATAGTGGGGGATAATGCTAGGATCTACATAATTGCAAAACAGTGGGCACAGATCACATCCCTTCCCTCTCCACATGCACACTGCATCAGAATCTGAGTCTTTCTCATGGTGCCACTAGGTGACACCCTAATGCTTATGGTACTGCAGGGTGCCTGTCTGTTAGCTGCTACTTCAACATCACATGTTCTTCTTTCTGAAAGAATACACACACAGAGAGATCCTAGGTTACCAGCCAGCATAATTCTGAAAACCTGGGTTTTGTCAGACACGAATCTTATAATCTGCTTCAGGTTAAGATTTTAGCAGTTATGCATTACAGACCCACAACATATTAAAACTGATGTTTGAACAAGAGAGAATTACTTCTGAGTAAACATGCATAGCATTGGACTTTAAAGCTGCCATCCTAAACACACAATGCAATTCAGAAGGAAGCCCCACTTTTGTGTGTGTTGTTTAAAAGCTTACTCATTGTAGAAACACTATGCAAGGTGCAGGGGACCACACAGAGGTCTTTAGCGAGTACCTATCAAAACAGCAATTTGAGACATGTCTAGTAAAGTGTTGCATGCTCACCTAGGAGTAGCACAGTAGGCATTACTCCTGGGTAAAAATACATTGGATTGGGCTGTAAGGCTGCTGCAATTAACACACTGAATTAAGAGAAAGTTCCTTTCAATTCAGTGGGAATTACTTCTGAACAGACTTGCATAGGATGATGGTTGCATATTTCTGACCATTCTGAGCCCACAAATACGCTGCACCCTATCAGACCAAATGCTTGTTTTTTCCGCTGGGTGTGCAACCTGACCGCCTAAAGCTGTGGTGGATGAGGGGGAACCTGTGCAGTTATTTGCAGCTCACTGTGACCGCAATACATCCCACCTCAGCACATAATGCTCTCTTGAGAAAACAGGGTTATGAGCAGTTTCAGCTCAAGGCACCATCCCTGGGTGTTTATATATTATATATTATATATCCCTGGCTGTTTATATTTTATATTTTCTGGTCACCTCCAAATTGGTCAATATTTTGTGGGAGGGAATCAAGTGCAAATGTAGGTTTGTAGGATTAAGGTGTTCTTGTCCTAGCACTTCAAACCCACTTAAAAAAACAGCAATGAGTTTTTTTGCAATTAGGAAAGCGACAGGGAAACCCACTGAGAAATGTCAGATGAATGAATGATTAATGGGAAGATGTATAACTGCCACACAAATACAACCTCCCAGCAAACAAATCAGAACAAATGCCAAATAAAGACTAGATGTAATCTAAACTCCACATAAGCTTTGTGTAAGCAAATCAAGGGGAATACTCAGTAGACAAGTCCTTTGGAGGACCTTCTGTCATTTGATGCTGCTGGTATATCGCTAACATGAATGAATGTTGTGCTTTTTAGAACTGAGAGAATTGTAAACCTGGTAAGGTAATCCAGATACACGATAACTGCCAAATAATTTTTTTGTGGTCTGTGTTGATTCATTTTAGATGTATTTCTTGGTTTCTTTCTGCCTGTTCCAAGTACAATTCTAGACCTATTCACAGGCCAACTCTACCATTGGGCAGGGTGAGATGGTTCAGGGGCTGCAGGGCAAGGAGCAGTGGTAGGACATGGAGGACAGAGTGGCATGTGCCACATGGCCTATTCTATTTTTTCCTAAGGTAATCCTAATTTCATCTAAATTAACCTGCTACTCTCAGGTGTGGTGGGAGATGCTGCCCTATCCCCAGTCTTGGCATAAGATTCAGCTGGCAGTCTGGTTACCTTCTGTGCACAGAATGCAAAGTGGGTGCCATCCTGTCTTTTGCTTCAGGCAGGAAAAGGTGTTGTGCCAGCCCTGCCCACAGCCGTCTTTCACATGGGTCTTAGTGGTTCGTTGCGCCAGGGCGCCGGCCTCTCAGGGGCACCCTAGCAAGTGGGGCAGCTGTGCGGCTTTGCCGGCAGCCTCCCCTTTCCCTGCATGACCGCCAGCTGTGCCCCACCAACTATATGGCTGGTGGGTGCACAGCTTCCCTCCCAAGCCTCTGCATCTGCTAAAGATGGCCCTGCTCCCGGTTGTTGTCCTCCTCCTGCTTCCTGGCAAAAGGCAGTGCCCTGCTGCAGAAGTCCAACCCCTAGTGTGTGGAGGGCAGCAAAGCTGATAACACAGAGGAGGCAGAGAGTGGCTGTCTAAGGGCCAGCAAGCAGTTACAAATACAATGGTACCTCGGGTTACAGACGCTTCAGGTTACAGACTCCGCTAACCCAGAAATAGTGCTCCAGCGGCGCGGTGGCGTCGGGAGGCCCCATTAGCTAAAGTGGTGCTTCAGGTTAAGAACAGTTTCAGGTTAAGAACGGACCTCTGGAACGAATTAAGTTCTTAACCTGAGGTACCACTGTAGTGCCTTCTCTATGATGGCACAGCCCATGGAGTCTGCTTCCTGTTTAAATAATTCGCCAAGCCTTGATGTTTTTGGGTTTAGGGATTTGGCCGAAATCTGAGTTTTTAGGAAGGCCTTCAGCTGAAAAACGTTGTCCACTTATTATGAATATGTTAGAATTATTTTCCTTTCTCTTTGCCTTCGCTTTGTTTTTCCTGGGTGTTGTTTGTTAGTTTTGTCAATTTTGGATTTCTGTTCTTACAATGTTGATATTTTCTGATGGTTGTCAATGCATTTTGTGGGGTTTTATTTTATTGCAAGAAGCTTATAATTTCTCTTTTTTTGCGGGGGGAAGCAGGACGCAAGTTTTAGATCAATATCATTATTACTATTTTAGCAACTTCCGAAACTTGAGACTGGACTCATTCATACCTTGGCATCTCATTGAATAATGCTGCCTGTTCTTGCAGATTTTCAAAATCAGAAGATAATAGATTAGGCTTCAGCCAGGGTGGGAGTATCTCAGGAGCTTTGTTTATTCAGAGGCCCTGGTCATATCTTCCTTAAAAAAAATTCTCTTTCTGAGAAATTGCTGGTGAACTAAGCCTTGAATGTGTTCTAAACAGTGCTTTTTCTGGGGGG
Source organism: Podarcis filfolensis (assembly GCF_964270895.1). Classification (NCBI taxonomy): domain Eukaryota; kingdom Metazoa; phylum Chordata; class Lepidosauria; order Squamata; family Lacertidae; genus Podarcis; species Podarcis filfolensis. The sequence goes on along the minus strand of NC_139609.1, from coordinate 52,783,063 downwards.
AACGCACTTACCCCTAGACATTTTGTGAATCTTTGTACTTTTGTTCATATACTGTATTTATTTCCCCCGATTTGAACAATAAAATGCTGATTTTCTCGAGTCAAAATGAGAGTACCCCTAAACATTTTTTTAAAAGAAAATAAACACTGGTTCTAAAAGTATGGTGTTGTGGATCTGCCCCCTGGGCTTTGAGATTTTGAAGGCAGGGCATGTCCCCGCGCAGAAGCAGCATCTCCATTCCTTTCCCTCAGGATGTTTCCTGTCCTGTATATCAAAGCGCCCACGCTGCTGCGCGCTAGCTGGGCGGCGGAGGCGCAGCGGCTTTATCCCCGCGGAGCCTTTCGACTCGCAGTTTTACAGAGAGAGGTTTTTGCTCCAAGTGCTGTTTTGTCCTTCAGGAGACACGGAGAGCAGAAAAACGTGCCATGATGATAAGCGGCCAGGGCTTTTCTCCTCGAAATTGTTCGTTTCTTTTTTAAAAAAAAAAAAACCCTATCCATATTTGAGTGTTTTCTAATTCTTTTGGGGGTTTCCCCCCTCGCCGTCCCGTTAAAGATCCGTGCTGCTCCTAAATTTAAGGCGGGTGGCCGTGTTTGTTATAGAAAAAACAAGAGAGGGTCTTCGAGCGTATATTCTCTTTGATGTTGTAGTGGGATCATCGCTACCAGAAAAGCCACAGAGGTTGAAAAGTGCGTGGGTTTTTGTTTGTTTGAGTGGGGGAAGGTGTGCTTTAGATTTCTTAAGGGAAAATATTTTACATTAATGTTACCATCCTGAACATACCTGCTCTGAAGTAAGTTTCCGTAACTTTCAAGTAAGCATGCTTAGGAATGCAGCTTTATTTTAATGCAAACAACAAAGCTGAAATTGATTGTTGCATACAGTAATATATTTTCGACAGATCATTTGCATTGCATTCAACAAGCAGTGATTTGGGCTAATTCTTCTTTCTAAGTGTGTTTAGCCTCAGAGCTAAATACTAAGAACCTAAGTTTCAGCAAACCTTATGATGAACCTGTTAAAAAAAAATCAAAGTCTCTGTGAAAGACTGTGTTTCATAATTAGTCAGTGCAGGTCTAAGAAGCGGCATTTCTCCCACACCCCAGCCCAGTCATTTCTTTTTCTTTTTTGGCAATAGAAACTTGCTGTGTGTTTTTTTAAGCCTGGCTGCAGCCACACAGTACATTTAAAGCATATCTGCCCCTCCAAAATCCTGGGAACTGCAGTTTGTTAAAGCTGCTGGGAATTGTGCCAGAGTTGAAGGGCTTTCCCCCTTATATTTACAAAACTTGTTTTATTGTTTTATTTTTAAAGTCTGTTAGGAAAAGGGATAGCGTAACGTGAGTGGAGTTACACCATAACATGAAATGAGTTATCTCATATAAGGCCTGTACAGCTCAGGACCAGGCAAGCTGAGAGACCACCTTATTACCCCTTATATACCCAGTAAGTCAGTGAGGTCTGCGGCAGAGCTTCTGCAGGTTCAAAAGATGTCAGAAGTCTGTTCCACGGTAACTGGAAGCAGCAAATTTGGTGCAGCTGCCTCTGTTCTTCAGAATAGTATGAGATATGTCAGGCACCTATTCTCTGCACTTTCCAGAAACAACTGAAGACCTTTTTGTCTGATAGGCTTTCCCAGCTAGATGTATGGGTCTCTGGCATGAGTGCCTATTTTGTACTGTATTGTTTCTTATATATATCTGTGGTGCTTTTAAAACACTTTTTGCTGTTTTAATTGTACATCACATTGAGATGCTTGTGTATATGGTGATGAATAACAACAAGAATATTAATTACATTTCAAGCACATCCCCTCAAAGAATCCTGAGAACTGTAGTTTATCCCACACAGAGCTACAATTTCCAGCACCTTTTAGCTACAGTTCCCAGGATTCTTGGGGCGGGGGGAGCTTTGAATATACCTTAAAGGTACATTAAAGGTATATAGCTTAAGAATTAAATATGTGCCTCTGTTTCAATAGGAAATAGGTGTATGCGTATTATGTGTGAAGAACGTGTAATTGCATGTGGGACTAGCCTTGCCCTCTCTGAAATGTGACCTCCAGCAGCTGTCCACTGTGGTAATATTGTCCTCAACCTCAAAAACACTCACCCTTGTGTTATGGCTTCAAGCTAGCCAGTCTCCCCATCCTACCCCACCCCATTTTCCTTTTAATTGACATCTTCAACATTTCATGACTTAGCTGCTCTCAGCCATAGACTTGAATTATGTGAAAGGTAGTCTTGAATTTATTGTTGTGTGAAGAGTTTTCCTGCTTTTGGTTAAGGAACAAGGTCACAGAAATTTGCAGAGTTATATATTTCTTAATCAAAATTAAGAAAGCTTACTGTAAGAAACCCAGACTTCAGGGAAACAAAACTGTTTGAAAAACTAAATTAGAACAGCTTCATCATGGCAACAGGACATTTAAAACAAAATAAAATAAAATGCATAGTTATTGTTTAGTTAAACATACAATGTTTATTGCTTTTTTGGCAGGTGGTTTTTCACATTATTGCTTCAAAGAATATTTGATATAGAATTACACAACAACTTTTTTCATCTTCCTTCTCTATTCATTTAAGCATATTTTCAATCAAGGATCAACAGCTGTTCATCAAACTAGTAAAAGCTACATGAAATCTAGATATGGGGAGATAAGCAGATGGCAAGCAACTGTACATACAGCTAAAAGCATTCACTTTTCACCAGCATATATTACTGTAATTGCAACTATTTAAATCTATAATACCACCATTTTAGACAGTTGAAATCATTTTATGAAGTCTTACATAGGTTAAATCTGCCTGCTTATTGTGCAGTAGCAATTGGTAGGCAATTTACATAAGTGGGAGTTGATTTTATGCATTTGATATACATGTTTGGATAACTGAATTCTACCTCCTTGATATTACTGTGATTTACATCAAATGGTCAGAATCTTTATACCCATTCCTTTGGCATACTTAGTACAGGCTTCTAACTCATCTCCCTGCGCTCCTTTCCCCAACTAGCATAGCCCAGAAATCTTGCTGGCTTTTTGCAGCAGTCCAGCCAACATTATACTACTCTTGGAGGGTTACAAACCTACCCCTTTGCTGTCTGGGTCTCCTGCCTGAGCTGATGTTGCTGGTGTGGGCTTCTTCCTGCTGGCAAATAGGAGGCTTGTGTCTGTGGATGAAAAGGACAGGGCTGAACTTTGCACATTTCCCCTTTTGCTGCAGAAAGCAGGGAAATGCTTCAGGGCCTGCTGTCGGAATTGCTGATCCATAAAGACATAGATGATAGGGTTAACACAGCTGTTTGCGAATGCCAGGCAAGCGCTGATGGTCAGCCCCCACGTGAGAGCCATCATTGCTGAGCAGCGGAGATGGATGTCCTGGGCCATGGTGAAGACGAAGAATGCCTTTAACACGTTGAAGGGCAGCCAAGAACAGATGAATGCTCCAACGATGGCAAAGATGATCTTGAGGGCATTGTTTCTCCTCTTGCCTAGGTGGACATGGCTCCGAAGCTTGGAGAAGATAGAGCAGTAGCAGAACAAGATTACTCCCAAAGGCAGGAGGAAGGTCAAGATGAGCATAATCAAGCTGAAGGTGGGGGAGGGCATGTCATGGCACAAATACTTGTCATCCACTGGGTTCAACTTTCTGTAGAATAGAGATGGCATCCCCAGCAGAAGGGAGAACACCCAGATGCAACCACAGCTCATAGCTATGCTCTTCCTGGTGCTGATGGTCCTGGAATCCCACTGCTTGGTCATCACGAGGAAGCGTTCCACACTCATGCCCATCAGGAACAAGATGCTAGAGCAACGGTTCACAGTGATGGCGTAGCTACTCAACTTGCATAGCCCCTCGCCAAAGCACCAGTAACCAAGGGTTTTTGATACAGCCCAGAAAGGCAGGGTGCATACGAAGACCAGGTCAGCCACGGCCAGGTTGAGGACAAAGGTGTCCACGAGCCTCTTCCGGCCTTCCTTTCGTGCCATCAACAGGATCACAAAGAGGTTCCCAAAGAAACCAATGAGGAAAGTAATGTAGTAGACGGTGGGGATAAAGATATAGGCAAATGGCAGTTCTTGCAGGTGGCAAATGTCATAATTCACCAGGTCACCATAAGTGTCTATAGTGGATGACTCAAAATCTCCGCTCCAGGTTTCAGTCATCGATGATCCAGTCACCATCTGAGCAGGTTCCATCTCTTGTCAAGGACCAACCAAAGAGTATTAAGTTGCTGCTATTGCATAGGCTGGCCAAAGCACTATGATCTGTAACAGGCTGGGTGTCTTTATTTTTTTTTTTAAAAATGGAGAAGTTGTTTTCTTGTTGCTTTTAACTATCTGTGGTGACTTCCTTTTGTTTTCAAGAAGAGTTAAAGGGTGGGGCCAAGCTAGAAGGTATCAGATCAACCTAATTTTGGAAACCCAAGATTGCAGAAAGTGGGTATTGGCATTCCTGGGTGTGGTCAGGGGCACATGCACACTCAGTGGTGTGGAGTGTGCCACAATGTGCAAACTCAATGACAACTGCTTTTCTCGTTGCTGAATTTTGCTTTTATTTTTTTAAGTGCGATGAATCACTGGCCATAAACATGCATAAAACAGGCCTTTTAGATGGAGATGTTAGTATCTATAATGGATTTGAATATATAGTTTTATATATGTTTTTATTAAATAGCATTGTTTTCAGGATGTCTCAAGTGATTCTTAAACGAAATGATCATCATATACAAAATTGTTTGGCTTCACACAGAGTATAATGTCAAGCTCTGCTCTTTGACACTACTGCTTTATTTGCAATAGGGTTTCCACCTGAGTTCTCAAATCTATTAAATTACTAGTGTTAAATTAGGTGCCAGGCAAAACCCCAAGCTTTTGGCTAATTAAACAACTGATGGCTTTTTAAAGTGTGTAAGGGTGAATTTATTGCTTTTCTTTGTTACTAGGGTATGTGCTTTGTGTTTTTATATTGTCAACCGCCCTGTGATCTTCAGAGGACGGGCGGTATAGAAATGTAATGAAGAAGAAGAAGAAAACAAGTGTTGCCCGAAATCACCAGAAGAAAATGCCATTCTTAAACCTTATGTTTTCCCACAAATCCTTCATGTTTCCTGTCCTGCTTCCTGCTCATTATGTTAAAATAAGGCCCTGGGCATCTGCCCCCAAATCCTGCCTTGATGGCACCACTGGATGTGGGACACAGGTCTGAGGCTGACTCCCCATTGGGAACACCAGGTTTCTTCCCATAGTACTATGGGAGGGTTGAAAGAGCATATTTAATGAATGCAAACGTTTCTGAGAGGCTGGTTTGTTTTCCTTTTAAGGTACTGGAGAGCCAACAACTCAAAAGCATTTAAGTTCACCAGATTGGTTTTCTGTGGTGTTTGAATTTAGCGTCAGCAAAACGAAAGCTATCAGCTTCAAGGAAGGGGCACTCCAGTTTCAGCTGCCACGGCATAAACTGCAGGTACCCTATTAAAAGTGAATCCCAATGAATCTGCTTGTTAGTGTATTTTAATGCCCTAGAAAAGGAATAACCTACGCCTGAGTCTGCACTGAGAAAAGAGGATTTACATATACTTCATATATGTATACTACATATCCAGACTGTTACATGTTTTCTTTTTAATAATAAAATCACCAAACAATACCAGCTGCAGAATATACTGGTACTTAAGATGAGGAAAGAAGCACTGGGCAAGGCAACATTGGCTCTTTGGCCCACATTCCTGCCCATTCAGATACCTAACCACTGAAGCCCACCACTCATTATGGTTCTGTGGGGCTAAGGTTGGCTAACACATCGGCTCTGCTTCAGGACAGGCACTTCCTTTGGATATTTCCACAACTAAAGCTGGGAAATCTCTCTTCTCCCCACCCGTGTGTGTGTGTGTGTCTGTGTGTGACCTCACTGTACATGATTTAAGTGCAATATAGGTGTTCACTGTGCCTCCTATACATGAGCATACCCTTTGCCCCCCCCCGATATTGGATCATTGGACAGATGTTTGTTTTTTTTGAGCTCATCTAGAAGTATGGTGGTCATTTACACATTGCCAAAGTGAATTATGGTGCTGGAGGAGACTCTTGAGAGTCCCATGGACTGCAAGAAGATCAAACGTATCCATTCTTAAGGAAATCAGCCCTGAGTGCTCACTGGAAGGACAGATCGTGAAGCTGAGGCTCCAATACTTTGGCCACCTCATGAGAAGAGAAGACTCCCTGGAAAAGACCCTGATGTTGGGAAAGATGGAGGGCACAAGGAGAAGGGGACGACAGAGGATGAGATGGTTGGATGGTGTTCTTGAAGCTACCAGCATGAGTTTGATCAAACTGCGGGAGGCAGTGGAGGACAGAAGTGCCTGGCGTGCTCTGGTCCATGGGGTCACGAAGAGTCGGACACGACTAAACGACTAAACAACAACAACAAACAACAAAGTGGATGAAATTTGTCACACACACCCCCTCCCAAAGGACAAAGATAGATTTGCATGTGTTAATTTGCATTCCCTTTTGGGAAGGACCTTAGCTTAGTGGTAGAGCAGCTGATTTGCATGCAGAAGGTCCATGGTCCAATCCTTGACATCTCTCCAGGTAGGCCTGGTAAAGATTCTCTGTCGGAAATCTTGGAGAGTTGATGCCAGTAAATGTAGACAATACTGGGTAGAGGGACTCGTGGCCTGACTCGGCATAAGGCAGTTTCCTATGTAAATATATAAATAATTCCTATTATTTAAATAGAAATACAATGCACCCCACCATAATGAGGAAGGCTGTGGCCAGGTGGCCTGTGTGTGCCTGTTCAGTCTGCTGCCTGGGGGCTGCTGACGGGCAACTTCAGCGCCCTCCTCCCTTCTTTCCCTGCTTTGTCTTCAAACTGGGCTTGGACTGGCCAGCCCACCCAACAGAGGATGCCTTCAAAGAGAGGAGTGTGAAAGGGCGCATGGGCAGCCTGTCTCGAAGAGAGATCTATATAAATGATGAATAATAATGAGAGCAATAAGTGTAACGTTTGCTGAAACCCACTGATGGCAGCGTCTCCAGATGAACAGGTCAAATAGCATCATGAACTGTAACTCACCTCCTGCTAGCAATTTCGTTGTGGTTCTTACCAGTACTTCCAGATAAGATAAACAACCAGTCTTGCCTCCACACCTGCGTTTTTGAATCTTTGCCAGGCTAAGCTTGCATTTTTAACTCTTTGCCAGGCTAAGGAAGCTCCCCAACCCTTTCCCACCATCTCAAACCATCCCAAGTTCATCCGCCTGTTATTTGTGCCTCTACTTGAGTATCTCACCATCCTTAATGCTTTTCTCCTGGATGGTGACCTGTGAGACACTTGAAATCGTTCCCTTAATTCTATAGGTAGGAAATTGAGGACAGCAGAAAACACTATCTGGTGTATATTATAGATCCATGATCCTAATACAGCTGCAAACATATATCTCCCCACTAGACCATTCATGTTTCTCCATGCCAAAGTTAGCTTTAATGGTGGGTTATATCTCAATCTAAGCATAGAAAATTTGACACTGGAGCTATCAGGTAAGAGTATTATCAACTTTTTTACAAAGAGAAAAGAGAGGCCTGGATCAGGTGGGAGCCTAGTAAGGCTTGGAATGCAAAAAATAAAAGAAGAAGAGTATTTTCTTTGTAATGATGCATTACTGAATAGCAAAACAAACAACAAACAACCCTCCCCCCCAAAAAAACTAAAAAGGCAGCCATGCCAAGTCACCGCCTCCACTGCAGATTCCAATCTGCCGTTTCATCTCCATGTTTCCTTAACTGTCATGGCTGAATGACAGCCAGCCTCCACCCAAAGCCACCACGAGGCTAGTCCTTGCTTCCGACTTTCTCCTGCTGCCCAGTGCCTGAGGTTAACCTGAGCAGGGGCTCTGCAGGCCAGCAAGGGGAGGCTGTGGTGCATCCTAGGATTCCTCCATGTGATCTTCCATCAAGGAGCCATTCGGATAGAAACTGCACTTGCGGCCACCTGGCTCTCATGTCTGCCTGATGTCCGTTTCTGTAGACAGCTTTATCTTCCTCAGGCTCTCTTTGACAAGGATGAACTCAGGCCGGCCATCTTGCTCACCCTTCAAGACCAGCTCCCTTTCATACTGTAAAGGAGGGGAAATGTTCAACATCTTTTCATTGGTTCTAGCCAGAGAGACAATTCTGCACAAACATGAGGCTGCAGCCTATTGCAAAACCAACGCCCCTATTGTTTGATTAAATGAAAGTCGTACACTCATACCTGAGCTTCATTGACACTGGATTTAGCAGCAATTTTGATAGGACTGAAAATGCTTGAGGGAGGCATTGCTCCCCATGGTTTACACACACACACACACACACACACACACACAGCTTTTGTCCCATTGTCACTTATTTTATTTTATTTTTTGCATTTTCAAAAACAGCATATTTAACTCCCTCCCCTCCCCGTCCCACTTACAACGTTTGTGTGTGTGTGTGTGTGTGTGTGTGTGTGTGTGTACACACACACACACACACCATATGACATCCCTTCCACCCTTTTCCTGGTTCCTTTGCTTTTCTACTACTCCGCTTAATCCACATCTTTTTAATCATCCAATTTGTTATCTATTAAATACTCTATTTCAACTCTGCTGGATTTACTCGAGACCTGCTAAGCTATGTTTTTGCTTATATTGGTTCTTAACATATTCAGTAAACATTGTCCATTCCTCCTTGTATTCCTTATCTTCATTTTTTCTTATCCTGTTCGTCAGACCAGCCAGTTCAGCATATTCAAACGTTTTACACTTCCTTTCTTCCTTACTGAGTTCTATACTTGCTCTCCACCTTTGTGTCCCATTGTCACTTCTGATTAAAACTGATTTGGTATGTTTTTTAAACAGTAAAAACACAGCAATATCTGCTTACCAGAAGGGAAGAGGTGCTCGGAGGACAGGGTCTGCGTAATATCAAAACTGTGTGTGTGTGTGTGTTTGGGCCTGGAAGGAGAACTGGCTATCTTTACTTCTGAAGATGAACGATGGAGAAGGAACTGAGAGAGGAGATGCTGGTCACACCGGAGGGGAAGGCTGCCACAAGGGAGAAGGGTTCTATACAATGTAGATACTACATCCCCTAATAATCCTGGGAACTGTAGTTTAAGGGTGCTGGGAATTTTATCTCTGTGGGGGTAAAATGGATTCTTTGTGATTAGATGCTGTTTTTGCTAGGAAGACAAATAAGCCTTGATGAGCTGGGTGTGTGTTAGGGATTAATAATATGGACTGATCACAGTAGGATGAAGGAGGTTATAAGACAAACTTGATGTTGTGATACATCCAGAAAAACTAACTGGGGAACGGATGGTAAAGACCTGGTCAAGCTTCTGCTGTCGTTTTCTTAGCTCTTCTTCCAGATCTGTCAAGGGCTTTTGGGTTTCTTCCTGCTGCTTCAGCTGCTTTATTCTTCTGGCTTCTAGAACTCTCTGAAGCTCGGGCTTGTGTTCTGGAAGGATCCCCCTACAGAAAGGACAACACAGCACAAAAGCAGAAGTTGATGAGCCTTTCTTCTCTTCCGCAATGCCTGTTATTCTACACCCCCTCCTTCATCCCATTGACTTTCACCAGATTCCATGATAACCCAGGGTTCTCCTGACAAAATATTATATTTGGGCACATGCTTAACTTATCAGACCTAGGAAGAACTAAATATGGGCTCTGTAAGAATTGGACTGTTATATTCCAAGCCCTCCTCCTCCAGTGCCCAGTCAAGTCGATTGGGAGTCCCAGTGTGGTTTCTCTCCTGTGTATTGGGCAAAAATCCCTTTCTTATTTGGCTTAGTGGATACCCCGAGTCGCCATACTAGATGCTAGATTTAAGTGCTTTTGAGAGATATCTCATGGACCCACACCCAACAGAGATTGTGCTACTAAACCACAGAGCCTAGGGCTTGCCAATCGGAAGGTCGGCAGTTCGAATCCCCACGACGGGGTGAGCTCCCGTTGTTCGGTCCCAGCTCCTGCCAACCTAGAAGTTGGAAAGCACATCAAAGTACAAGTAGATAAATAGGTACTGCTCTGGCGGGAAGGTAAATGGGGTTTCTGTGCGCTGCTCTGGTTCGCCAGAAGTGGCTTAGTCATGCTGGTCACATGACCTGGATGCTGTCTGCGGACAAACGGCGGCTCCCTCGGCCTATAGAGCAAGATGAGCGTGCAACCTCAGAGTCGTCCACAACTGGACCTAACGGTCAGAGGTACCTTTACCTTTACTTATAACTATGACAACTCTACCCATGAAAAAGAGGACACATCCTGGAAAAAGAGGACATATGGCAACCCTCTGGAATCTCCTAGGTTCTACACCACCCTGGTATGATTCAGAGCAGCCCCCGCCCTCTGGCAGCCTTGGATTCTCATGCCAACGGCCATGTAAGATTGATTTGATTCCCCGCCTTGTTCCCAATGCAGATCTTCACTCAACTTTTCTTCCCTGGCCAGGGAGGCACCATTTTGTGGTACACCTCAGGGGCCAATGCATGGTATGTTCTCTGTTCAAAGCTTTAGTGCCTAAACTACTGCAATTCCTGGATTAAAGAGACTCTCACCTCCTTTGAGTGAAAATCAGTTCCCGGTGCAACTCCCGATGGTGCTTGGACTCCCTCACTGGGTTTGGCAGCTTCTTAGGCTCAATGAGGCTCCTGTGGCTTTCAGATGCCTGGTAGGTGCCATGCTCAAAGCTTCTGCTGTCTCCTTCTGGAACATAATGGCATGACAACAGTTTTGAAGCCTTCAGAAAATTCATTACAAATTTTCCTCTCTGCTTTCATACTGTAAATTGGCTACAAAGCTGTTCAGCATCAATTTGTTGAAAGTATTTTTAACCTGCTCTTCTTTAAGGGTTCCAGACTGGTGTGAAGTATGACCTAATGTCAACAGCACTCTCCCCACAGAGAGTCATTCTCTCTTCCCCTCTGAATCCCTGGCCTCACCCACTGAAGTTGGGGGAGTCTGACCCCCAGCGTCATAACACCCTGAAGCTGCTCCCTCTCTGGTCCGTGGGTGGGGCTAGGTTGGTCTTCCCGTTGCTGTTTTCTTGAGGCATGTTGTCCCCTAACTATTCCAGTAGTGAGCTGTGGAAAGATCTCTAAATGTTAATGAAATGGCTTGGGTAGGCATATCATAGTGTAGATCAGGGGTCAGCAACCTTTTTCAGCCGTTGGCTGGTCCACCGTCCCTCAGACCATGTGGTGGGCCAGGCTATTATTTTGAAGGGGAAAAAATGAACGAATTCCTATGCCCCACAAATAACCCAGAAATGCATTTTAAATAAAAGGACACATTCTACTCATGTAAAAACACCAGGCAGGCCCCACAAATAACCCAGAGATGCATTTTAAATAAAGGGTCACATTCTACTCATGTAAAAACATGCTGATTCCTGGACCGTCTGCAGGCCGGATTGAGAAGGCAATTGGGCCTGCGGGCCTTAGTTTGCCTACCCATGGTGTAGATCTTCCTCAATACCTGGGGCTTACTGAATGACTTGGTTGAGAACAAGGCAATTCACATGCAGTTGAAGTGCGAGCTTGAATGCTCTTCCATTTCTGAGATCCTTTAAGACAGGGTTGGCATTGTAATGCAAATGACACATCAGGTCAGTCACAGATGGTCCACCAAGACTTCTGTTATGTTAAGTCTTCCACACAGATTATTATTATACAAATGCACCCCCATGTGGCGAAACCACAAATTCCACCACTGAACATTTCAGTACCTGAAATCTATGGTTGCTTTTTTCACCACTCCGGGGCACATTTATACCATTATTTAACCATGAAAACCCTGATAAACTGTTTATAACTCCATTAAAAAATGACCATGTGAATGACATTTAAAAGAGGAAATTTTATGTGGGTTTTAAAAAGGTTTCACAAGGTGATGGAAAAGCTGAACAGAACGGAATGAACACACGCAGTACTGGCAAGGACCTGGAAGAGAATCACCCAGCATTCCCTACCTCTAACAAGGCAGCCCCCCCCCCACTAGCACAGAGCTAACAAGAAGCTAAATAAAGGGGCACACTTATTTTGATCATATGCAAAAACCCTTTAGACTCCAAAAGAGTACTTGGGGCAAGTTCCAATAGTCACAGGCTGAATAGACGCCATCCTTCTATGCATCATACAACAGACTTTTGCTGCTATGGCCAATTAATACATTCAGTGAGTAAGAGGAACACAACCCCCATTTTCCCACCCCCCAGGTCGTAATGCTTGCATTGTTTCTCCCCATATTTATAACTACTCCCTCTGCTTTTTGCTTAGGACTGTAGGACAGACAGCTGGCCCCCACCCATGCATAAAGGTAAACGCCACATGCACTTCACTGCCCACTTTTATCCTTGGCCACACCCACCACTGGCATGCACTCCCCACATAAGAGAATGTAGCCCTTGGATTGAAGAAGGTACCCCCAGCCTGCTGTGGAATACTCTTACCTGGGTTCAGACTGCTCTTCTGAGTTCTGTATTCACCCTGGAACAGAAAAGGCAGCATTTCAAAAAGCAATGGATCAACAAATGCTTGCACTTCTGCTTTCACCACACTTGCGTCCCAGGGGTATAGTGCTCACCCTGGTTTGGTTTCCTTTGAAAGGAGATCATGGGAGGCTTATGACATTTTATAATATTGCAGTTTGTTTACAAATATACAAGTGGAGGCAAACAGCTGAAACACTCCAGTGCCTGGTGCTCGATCTCCAGCTCTTTCACTGGCCAATGCATGAAGGTTTTATACCAAAGTCTCTGTGAAAAATAAAGCTCTTTGCCAATGTTACTAAAGTGCTGTGAAATTAGCAGGTGAAAGGAGCCAGACAGAATAAAATGCAGACCATATTTGGGCCAGTCACTATAACATACCCTCTAGCTGAACCCAAAATCATTAGAATATCCCTCATAATCACCTGCCTGCCTTCTATTGGAAAGGAGTCCAGATACTACAGTTCACTTCTGGCTCTGGAATACCCAGCTGCCGCTCACAGACCTTCCTTCCTTTGCAAATCAAGCTTTTCCGTCATCCACAGTGCTAATAGGCTGCCTTACGTCTGATGCCTGTGCATTTTCCTAACCCCATGTTACTTTCTGTATGACATTAATTTGCCCAACTCTTCTATTTTGCTCTGATCATTCACACAGGATCATCTCAACCTGATGAAGCTATTCTGGATCCCTCGGTCTCTCTGTGCAGCTTTGAAAGATTAGGTTTTCCATCTCCGATGAGATTTCCCTTTTAAGCCACTGCTGATTAGCCTGTCATCTGTCAGGCTCAGGTTTGTGGCCGCCTCATCCAAAGTAAACAATGCAAGACTATTATAATGGCATAGATGCCAGCAGGCCTACCCTGCCTGTTCCCAGGCATTTAATGGACACTGAGAAGATACTAACAACACATGGGGGGGGGGCATTATACAAGAGCGTTCTGAGCTTCTGCCCAGGCATCCTCATTACTTTCCCCCTGCATGGTCTTACAGAGGAGCAAATGAGTACTTCTGTTAATGTACCTGCACATAGACTTTCAGCAGGTCAGACAAAACCAACCTCTATTTCTTCTACATCCTAATCATATGGAGCTGCGGGCAAAGCAGAACATCCCTAACACATATCCAGGGCCCGTCCAATACATTTTGCTGCCTGAGGCAAAGGATATGATAACACAAACAATCTCCCCACCACATATTCCACCATAGAGAAGCTGACCAGACAGGCAGTCAAATCTTACTTCAACACTTGTGGTGAGGCAGTGTCCACCATTGAAACTGAGGGCAACAGGCTAGCTCAGAGCATGCTCTGTCCTCCAAAACCTTGCTGCTGCCTGTTCAGTCACTGCCCTGCCTGGTACCCATTTGCTGCCAGCTCAGACAAAGGATGCCTCAGCATCAGTCATGTGTGCCAAGAAATGCATTCACATACATAGTGCCTACTGGGGTGTGTAGCCTGGGCTGGCTGCCTCTCTTCCTGTTTGCTAGGTCAAGGCTCTGCACTGGGAGATAACTAGGTGAGACTGCTGGCCGCTGCCAGAGTGTCAGTTCAGGAGGATGGTAGAAATGGCTGGGGGGGGGTTCAGGAGCAATTGGGGGTGGGGCAGTTGCATTCACTACCTGAGACACCTGCTTCCCTCCACCTAATCATAGGGTTGGCCCTGCCTGATCCTTACAGGTTTAAATCTTCAAAGACAAACAACACATTTGCTAGAGGAATGTACTGCAGCAGCAGCAGATTGAATGCATCATTCAGGGAAAAGACAAACATTCCTGTTAGGGATTTCTTAGATGCCAAGTTTTAGCAGTTATGCTTAAAGAATAGCATGTGCTGCTCCCCTTCACTGATGTGGCTCTTTCCCTGGAAAACTAGCTCAGCTCCTTTAAAGTTGTCCTCAAAACCATCATCTCCATGCCTATGAAGTTCAGGAACATAAATGCAGCTTCATCAGTATTGACCCAATCTCTCCCCTTTTATTGAAATCTTGATCAGTGTTGCTTTGCTCTGTGCCGATTAAAAGCTCATCCATACTGTTGCTTTATGTGGATAATGTGCCCTCATTAATTCTCCATTGTCCATATGATGTTATCCTTCCCACACTTTCCCCTCCCTTGATCTGGATTTTTTCATACCCTCTCCTTTTCAGAGCATTCCTATGAGCAAATCCAGGTTGAGGGAGGGGAACTTGGTGGGAAGGAAGTGATACGGAGATAGTCCTATGGATGGTGGAGGATTCATGGAGGTACAGGAAACTTACTACCCATATTAAGCGACAGTTTGAGCAAGCCCTAAGAAATACAAAGTTTCATCTTGCTTCAGCTGAAGTGTGAAAAAGCCATCTCTAAAAGTAGCCTTTCTGGCAGATCTACCTCATCCTTTTCAATTAGGATTTTGGTTAGGTGGCTGTGGAGAGGAAAGGGGATAGGTTCAGTGGATCAACGTAAGAGTGAAAATGATGACTAGACATAGAAGCAGGATTAAGTATAATCTAGGAGTTTATCCCTGCAGGAGGTTGTTTTGCGGGGGCAAGAACTGTTTCCTTCACCTGTATGTAACAGGACAGGTCTGACACAATTACTTTTTGCACCATAACAGCCCTGTGTTGAAGAGAGGTCACCAGAGGATTAACACAAAGCATGTGTATGACACTATGTCAATCTGCACTGTGGGTGAACAACAGTTCCCATCTTTTGCACTTCTGAGAAATATGACAGCACCGTTTTCCAGTGTGTGAGATGCCACATCCTCTACATAGTCCAGATGTAATGGAGGGTTTAGTCTTTCTGTGAGTAGCATAACAATTGAACAATACGTTTATTCCCTATCTTGGCTTGTCAGTAAATGTAAGAGAAATGTGTGGTTCAGTGCTAGAGGAGGGTAAAGGTAAAGGACCCCTGGATGGTTAAGTCCAGTCAAAGGCGACTATGGGGTGTGGAACTCATGAGAGGGAGATACAGGAGACAGAGGAGGAGAGGAAATATAAAGAGAAATTGCTTCTGAGGCAGAAGCAGCCTTTTTTAAATGCCTTTGCTCCCACACTGTAGGACACCAGTGGGGGGAGTACTTAGCCCCTAATCAAGCTCGAATAGTGAAATGGTGCAGCTATAGGGAGTACAGACTGCCCTGTACTCCATACGGTGCCTGTTCCATCCCCAGTAGTCAAGGAAGATTCAGTGGCCAGGCTGGGTGGCTGCTGTTCATGGAACAGAAGGGATGGCATCTTGTCCTTCACTTCAGGAAGCAAAATGACTTGGGCCAGCCCTGAGGTCTAATTTACATATATTGTTCATTTCAGATTTAAATTATTATATTTAGTTAATTATTCATTCAGACTACACAAAGCCCATCCACTCATCAGTTTAGAAGCAGTCAAGATGAAACGATTAAGCCCAAATAAAAAGGTCATATAGTATTTCTAAAAAAAGCTCAGGGTTAAGCTTCCAAGAGCCCCCAGCAGATGAATATTTCACAGTTGTCAGCCATCAGAAACACCTCTGCCTCTCGAGAGTTTGCTTTATAGATTGCCGTATTGCCATGCTTCTGTTGTCATATAGACTTAGTTCAAAGACTGTATACGCAACAGAATGTGACCGACTGATCAAAAAGATCTCGTCATGATGTCAGGGATATGACAGACACAGGCTTCATCCCCTTTATCAGACCATCAACAAGAAAGCTACTCACCCGTTTTGACTGGGAGGCCCCCATGGCACTGACTGGAGGAAGCTTTTCCCTCCTCACTTTCCTTTCCTTTAAAGCTGTGGAACGTTGTCTCTGAAGTACTTACTGTGCCAGAACAGTTTAGCACTGGGCTTCACTTTCTTCTAGAAAAACACCTGTGAACCAAGTCCTCCTGTTGATTTTCTTGGCAGTGGAGACGGTAATGTGATTGTGGATGGGCCCTGCTTCTTTTAGCAGGCTCTTCACAAAACCTATTAAAGCCCTTAGACTAATCCCTGGGTGTGTTGTTGGATGTAAAAAAGAAGGGGGGGGGGACAGGTGTCATGTGACATGTTCCTTTAAGAACCTTTGGCTGATTAAGCAGAGGATGTCATTTTCCAAGTCTGGAACGCTGAAACATTTCCTAGGGTGTCAACAAGGTTCAGCAGAAAATGGATTATTGAATTATATACCCTTTAGATTATTACAAATCAGATAAAGTTGTTTGGGCTAACGTCTTAACAGAGCAATCCTAAACACCTATTACATTGCTGGGTCTGATGATTTGCTATTACTGCTATAGCTCAGCTGAGAAAGGGGAGCACACATGAGTAGAAAATACAAAATTGGTGGGAACATGGCAGACATGCCCATAGCATCTCTAGAAGCTTCACCAGTGCTGCTGCCAAGGCCCACCTGCTGCCCCCATACAGTGGCTGCCAGTTAACTCACTACGGACGTGACCCCAGTGCAGGAATTTTTTGTTCATGCCATTTATGAAGATTACATTTATGAAGATTACATTCTGTTCATGCCATTTATGAAGATTACACTGCATTTTGTGATTCTGCATCAGTGTATGAAAAATTGCCATTCCTAAATGAATCCAGAATCTTTGGAATTCTGGAACTGCCTCCAGTTTCTTTTCAACAAATAATATTCTCAATAAAGGGAGGATGGGGAAGCAGCTTGTATAACCCACATATTTTATTTTATAGCACAATCCTATACACATCCACTCAAAAGTCACAGAAAGGCTGTAACTTTATTCACAACGGGACTTCCTTCTGAGTTCTCATTGATAAGACTGGACACTCCTTTAGTAGTTTTGTGCATGTGGTAGCATAGCAGTGTGACTAGAGATTAGAATGCTACTGCTACAGCACTATTTTTAGTGTTGTATGGCGGGGGAGGGGGCAGGGGGGAGGTGTCTGCTTACCATTTCCCTACCAGATGAGCCTTCTGTTTTGGCCAGATGGCTTAAATTGGAGATGCACAATTACTGGTACCCATCCTTCTAGTGAAAGCATAATTTCTATTGTGTCCATTATCCCTTCTCTTCTTTCTCCCAATAGTATTTGCCCTATCCATAGAACTTCTATGAGGAAAAGGTTTCACATGCTCTGAGCCCTTTACGCTACCCCATGAAGATAAGAAAGCAGCCTTGCCTAGTTAAAAACATCATTAAAAAATCAGTCAATCTTGGAATGATGTGGATCCCTATTGACCTTTTTTAGAATGGTAAGAATGCACTATATCTTCATACAAGTAAGCCGTGGATTTGGAGAATGGGGCTGACTGGATGGTTGAGATTGCTCTGAATCTTTGGAACTCCCTACCTATTGATATTTAAGCTGACATACTATGTTGCTTTAGACACCTGCTGAAAATGTTTATATTCCAGCAAGCCTACCCAAACGTTATTGTGTGTGTGTCCTGCTTTTATGTTTTTTATTAGTAATTACTTTTTATTATTCTTGCACACTGCTTAATTTTTTTAATTAAGTGGTTTTATATTTTTTAAGTATCCCACCATTTTATGCTGGTCTATGACGCGGGTGGCACTGTGGTCTAAACCACAGAGCCTAGGGCTTGCCGATCAGAAGGTCAGCGGTTCAAATCCCTGCGACAGGGTGAGCTATTCAGCAGCATTGCAGTCTGTTAGATTATTTCATCAGTAGTGCTCGATTAGGTGACAGTATAAGCCCCTGTATGAGGGACGATTATAATGCACTGTAACTCCTACTCCCCTGTCTATAATATGGAGGTAAGTAACACTGGACTAGGGACGCGGGCGGCGCTGTGAGTTAAACCACAGAGCCTTGGACTTGCTGATCAGAAGGTCGGCGGTTCAAATCCCCGCGATGGGGTGAGCTCCCATTGCTCGGTCCCTGCTCCTGCCAACCTAGCAGTTTGAAAGCACATCAAAGTGCAAGTAGATAAATAGGTATTGCTCTGGCGGGAAGGTAAACGGCGTTTCCGTGTGCTGCTCTGGTTCGCCAGAAGCGGCTTAGTCATGCTGGCCACATGACCCGGAAGCTGTACGCCGGCTCCCTCGGCCAATAAAGCGAGATGAGCGCTGCAACCCCAGAGTCGGTCACGACTGGACCTAATGGTCAGGGGTCCCTTTACCTTTACCACTGGACTGCATGGCAGGGTTGTTGTAAGCGCCGCTCCTCGCATTAGCTATGAGAAAATTATAACAGTATTGAGCAGTTTATTTTTCTGCTAGTACAGAATCATCTGCAGGGCGATTAAGAAAAAAAAGCTAGAAGAAAGATGAGCCCGTCCCATTCACATGTTCGCATCCCACAAGAAGATCGAGTTTAAAATACTACCCCCCTTTTTAAAAAAAAAGAAGAAGAAGGGTACGACGTGTGGCTGCCAAACAGCACTTCAACAATACAGTCCCGGATTTCTGCACTTTTTTTCCAAACAAAAGACAGCACGAAAACAAAAGACAGCAGGAAATCCGGTCGCGAGACCCGCCGCTGACAAGCCAGGGCGCTCTCGAAACAAATCGACCAGCCGTCCTTCTGCTAGTGCTGCCTTGATGCCGCGACACGCGCACCCACCTTTCTAGGAAGAGGCGAACCATAGAGAGCGCTCCATCGCCGGAGCTCTATTGGCGGCACTGGAAGTTCCGGTGCCGCGCTGGCCGTTCGTTCATTCTGGGCGATGCGGTGACGAGACCTGGTCTGGGCCTTGCGGGTTTCCGTCATGGCTAACGGTGAGACGGGTGGGGTGGGGGTTTGCCTCAGCGGGGGCTGCCCCGCAAAGTGACCCTGCGCCTTGTTCCTCCTCCCTGACTAACTGCCACCCCCACCTTCCAGAGCGGGGCGGAGCCCTCGGGGCGAGGACCAGAGGCTGGCCTGGGGGCTTCTTCGCTAGACCCTCCCCCCCCTGCTGCCCGCCACCCTTAAGAGCCGGGAGGCCCTGACTCAAGACGGCCCCTCTCTCTCTCTTCCCTTGCAGTGTATTCGCTGGACGGGCTGCTGGTGTTCGGGTTGCTCTTCGTGTGCACCTGCGCCTACTTCCGGAAGGTGCCTCGGCTGAAAGTCTGGCTGCTCTCGGAGAAGAGGGGCGTCTGGGGGGTATTCTACAAAGGTAATCCTCTTGCTCTCAACCCCAGGGGTCAACCGGGAGGGAAGGCGAAATGGGTGGGGGAAAGTCTGGGCAGCCTTCACAAACTGCCAGGAGAGGAGGACGTTCTTTGCCTATTTCATGCCATAAAATGTTAAACGAACAAACAAACCTTCAAGGAAATGTTCCTGACAGTTGGTAGAATGTAGTTAAGCTTAGGAAGCGTCTGCATTGTGAGTTGGGATGCATCACAACAGGCTTGTTTATGTGATCGGTCGCTTCAGAGAGTGGGGGTTTGTTGATTGGTTCTATGGTGAGTTTTGATAGCTGGTTTTTTGAGGGAGGTGGGGAACCACTTGTTCCTAGGATCTCTAGGTTACAACAGGACAAGTGCATAATAAATATTGGTTCTCAGCTTCATTCTTTTAATTGCTTAAGAGCAAACAAAATTGTTAAAGCTGCTGTAAAAAAATTACTAACTTTAGTAGAACAGAACTTAGTAAGTGGTAAGCAACAAGTACTCAGTGAGGTAGAACTTCGTCTTGTTCAATTCAGACAGAATTTGCATCTCTCCCCACCCCCATTAACCATTACTAATATCGGCACTAGGCAATTACTTGGTGGGGAATTTGGATTTCCAGCATACTTGAGTTTGATGCCCTTGCTTTAGTTTATGTGGTAATAAAGACGATCTAGTGCTTATGCTTAATTCTCACAAAAATTCGAAGAAGTAATGTGTGCTCTATACTGTTACAACTTGTAAATATCTCTTTTGTTTTCCAGCGGCAGTGATTGGTACTAGACTGCATGCAGCAGTGGCAATATCCTGCATTGTAATGGCTTTTTATGTCCTCTTTATAAAATGAATCTCAGCGCTTCAGATGGACAGTGTTGTTTGAATGAAGATGCTAAAGAAGGCATATCTCTTTTGCTTCAGAGGACAAAATATCTCTTAGAGGAACTGACACAGAACCCTGCACAGATGTCAAGGGGAAATTCTTCTATGACCAAGCCTTTTTTGAGACCAAGGGAGTGGCTTTTATAACAGCAACCATCCTCTGTGCTTCTAGTAAGTTTGAACATGATCAACAAAGTTTGTTTTATGTGCAGATTCTTAAAATCAATATTACAATCTGCACAAGGAAAACCATCAAAGTTTGTGGCAAATGGAAGTGAATAATGTGTTTCCAGAGTCTGGCACAGGATAGAGGGGGCGGGGGGAAGGATTTGCATTCCTGGTGTTTTAAAGGGAATTGCTCTAAATCCCAAAAAATGTAATAATGAACAGCAAAGTACAGGTGTGGATTTTGCTTTCATTGGCTTTTTTCTTTTATTAATGCACTTTTAAGATTGGAGGATAAAGCTATCATAAAAATTAGTAACTGGATATGGTAAACTAGCTAGTAATAAAGTAAAATCTTTGCACAGTTCAAAGAAGTGTTTATGCACTTTTTACCCTTGAAGGAAAAAACAATCTGAATCACAAAGGAAATAAAATGCTGTTTGGTGATATATTCACACCACCTTGGCATAATTAACAGCCTTACCACCTCTTGCAAACAGCCAAGAATGGCTGAAATGCTGCAAGTTCTGTGGCACACAATTAACAATCGACAGCAATTCAAACATACCCAGTTTTTGGATGTTGCTGTGTAGGAGAAAGCAATGGGGACATATGCTGTTACATAAGTTAATAGATGTTAAAATGTTTAAATTACATTTAAAGATCGTAGCTTGTATATTTTGGAAAGTGTATAAACTTTAAAGGTGAAAGATTTATGTTTGCTTTTTTTTTAAATGATACCCTTTTATCTTCTTTTTCTTCTTCACTGTCCTTATTTGAATTTGAATTTACCTCCCTTTTTACCTTGTCCTTACATTATAGGAGGTCATCATCTAGATTAGAAGCAGCTATAGTAGAAGCAGTAAAAGTGCATGTTTTATTTTAAGTTTTCAATGTTGAAAACACTTGATGGACAGAAATTCACAAGTAACTTCAGGACTGGGGCATTTTTTTAAATCCATAGTTTGTATAAAACTGAAAAGGCAAGTTTGTATGTCATCACAGACAGGAACTGTCTCTTACCGCATTTTTATAAATTGGCAAGAAGTACACTGGAGCCCTAACTGGGCCTTTGGGTATTTCAGAAGTATGTGTGTGAATAAACCTGCATTATTTTTCTTCCCCATACTTTGTATCTAATAGCCTCTTGACATTTTATTTCTTATTTTCATGGGTGGGAACTCAAGGAATATTAATGAATTCTACCAGCTGCATGTTCCAGGGAACTGAGAAAGCAAAAACAAAGTTTAGTGCTCACAGAATGTTCAATTCCTGTATAGAGTGGTATTTGATTTGAGAGTGGTTTTCTGATACTAAAATTAAGATGTTTTCAACTTCAAAATTAGTATAAAAGCAGACTCAATGCAATATAGAACAAATAAAATTGTATCTAAAAAAGGTAAAGGTAAAGGACCCCTGACAGTTAAGACCAGTTGCAGACGACTCGGGGGTTGCAGTGCTCATCTCGCTTTACAGGCTGAGGGAGCTGGCGTTTGTCCGCAGACAGTTTTTCCAGGTCATGTGGCCAGCATGACTAAGCCGCTTCTGGCGCAACGGAACACCGAAACCAGAGCAGCGCACAGAAATGCCGTTTACCTTCGCACTGGAGCAGTACCTATTTATCTACTTGCACTTATGGCATGCATTCAAACTGCTAGGTGGGCAGGAACTGGGACCGAGCAATGGGAGCTCACCCTGTTGTGGGGAATCGAACCGCTGACCTGATCGGCAAGCCCAAGAGGCTCAGTGGTTTAGGCCACAGTGCCACCCGTGTATCAGTTGTATCTACCAATTGATAAAACAGTACTATTATCCAAACATTTCTGCTGCAGTTTAGGATGCATTGCTGCAAATAAGGCAAGTTTTTTCTTTGCCTGCTAATCAATATTCTAATTTCTGCTATGTAAGCCAAATACCTATATTTATCTAGTGACTGGAGGAAAGATTTGGGCCTTAAATCCTTGTAAAGATGATCAGTTCTTTCTAGTTCTTTCTAGTTCTGTTTTTCCCAAGGAATGTTAGTAACTTTACAAGAGATTGAGAACCCATAATAAAAAGTTTATTTACATAAACAAGTTTACATCTGGGGATTTGTAAATCATAACACCAACCAGAAATCTAACCAAGAAGCAAAGACTGCTGTTGCTGGGAGTGTTCCATAAATGTGCCAGGGACAAATCTGAAATACCCTGTCTTCCTTTACTCCTATTCTTTCCTTCTGAGAGGACATGAAGTGTAGGAATTGAACACAGCATTCAGCTTGTCAGGCTTTTAGAAAACACAGTATTTTTATACTAATGGTGCTATATAATAATTTATGACATGTAAAAAAAAATGTAGTTTAATATTACATTAGAATTTACGTTTCCCAATATATTTCGTGTGTCCAACTTGAGAGAAACCATGCCAAAGGAGTCATGATGCCATGGGTTGTGGTTTTGCAAGTGTTTTTATAAGGAAGAAAGCATAACTGAAATAGATCTGTTTGGTGCTCTTAAGAAAATGTAAAGTTTTGGTACTCTTTCAAAATTTATCCCTAATAACAAAGTGTGATACTTTATGAACAAAGCCATGCTATGTACAAAATCATTTTGATCTGCTAACAGAAAGTGCTGTTGAGTTGTCAATATTGTGTGTGTTTCCAAGCAGTTACAGGAAAAATAGTTTCCCTAGCATACTGCTTTGATTCTCATTTTCCTTGCATAAAAATGCAAGAAAGGGAAATATATGTTGAAGAGCCACCTATCCAGTAAGCCTGTTTAAAGAGGTGCAGAATCTGTAAGGCAGGTGTTGGAATCATTTGGCCCTCCAGATGTTGCTGAACTTGGAGGTGCCATCTTGTGCCTGATGTGTCGTGTGTGTGATATCAGATGCACAGTGTATGTGTGTGATGTCACATTGTTGGGAGGAGGCTGAGTGGGGAGCCCAGAGCTGCATAACTTCCTCTCTTGCGCTCAGGAGGAGCTAGCAATTGAACAGTGTTGCTCCTCCAACTTCTCAACATCAAGGGAGCCCTGCCAGCAAATATTGAGGGGGGTGAAGACTCCTCCACCCCTAGGTGTTGGCACACCTGGCTGAACTGCAACTCCCATCAAACCCAGCAAACATGGCCAGGGATAATAAGAGTTGTAGTTCAGCAACATCTGGAGGGTTAAAGCTTCCCCAAATCTCTTTGGGGAATTGGCAAGGGGAAATTGGCATGCTTTGCCACTGTGTGAGAAGGTTATGTGCACAATTATACTGTAGGCATGTGTTTAGTGAACTGCTGGAAAAGTAAATATAAAATTATATAAAAATGGGAATAGATTGTTTTTTTCTGTTTTATTCACAGTGCACTAGCCTGTTCAGCTGCATCTGTATTTTCAGTTCCGTTTTCAACCAATATATCAGGAAAGCTTATTGGAATCTTTACTCATGAAAAAAATCTTCAAGAAATTCAAGACATGTTCACTTCAAGGGAGCATGAATTGATATAGCAGTGAGAGCATCCCTAAATATGTCTGTACTTAAAAAAAAAATATCTTGGTTTTTATAGCTCAGCATATTGAATTCTATCTAGTTAAATAGTCTTTAACACCTTAAAGACTAACAGTTGTATTATGGCTTAAGCTATAGTGTCATTCATGTTGTATAGTGTGGTTATTTGTAAAATCAGTATGAACCACTATGTATCTCTTTTATCAAATCTTTATTCTAGCCTTCCTCTATGAGCTCAGTATGGCAAGCATGCTCTCCACAAGAACCCTGCAATGTAGTTCAGGCTGGGAGAGTGGACCAAGATCATTGTGTGAGCCATTCTGTTACTCTTGAAAAGCTTTTATTGCTTGACTTTATACTCCTGATTTCTTGTATGGAGTGGAATGTCAACTTCACACACAACCACACATTGAAAGGGCAGGACATAAGCTGGAACTAATTGTTAGCAAGAGAAGGTGGGTATGTAAAGGGTGTTAGGCAATTAAATGTGTACTACCTTAAAATTATTTTTAAACTTTTTTTTTACTAAAATTATGCAGGAATATTGAGAAGAGACCTCAAATGTGCATTCGTGATGGTGGTAGCACATATTTTTGATCTTCTGGTTTGTTTGCTTTTACAAGCGTAAAAGCTGCCTCTGAGAAAGTCAACAAGCTAGAAATACATTGGGCAAATAAACCATCCTCAGTTCACCATTGGAGGCCATCTGTTTATGTTCTTTATTTTGGTGTTATTCCATCTGCCCTTCCATTGAAAAGTTAGCACTGCATTGCAAAATTCAATGAGTTGTATCTAAAGATGTCTATGCACGATCAGAATGGACTCTACCTTTCTTTGCCCTTCTGACAGCCCTTTGTGTGCCCTCAAAATTTGTTCTTGAAGGTTTTAGCATTCCTAGAGGCAGATTTCAAGAGGAGGATATGGAATATCTTTTCGGAGTTTTGGAATATAATACTAAACCAGGGCTGCTAAATTTAGTAGAGTGAGTATAGTTAGAATTGTAACTCTAGTTATAGCAAATGAAATATTGCACTGCATGCCATTTAAGTGTTCACTTACAGCCCCTCAGCTCTTTATGCAGTGGGTCTTTTTCCATTTCCCGTTGTGGATAATTGGAAAGTGATATTCTGCAGGAATGGATATGAAAACAGCTGTAGCTTCTAATATATTTTACTGTTATTACAGAGACTTCAGCCACAAGCCCAAGTACATTTATTATTATAATTTACCAGGAAACCAATTTTATATAACATAAAGGGACTTTTGTTCTGATTATGTTTGTATCTCTTGTAATAGTGAAAGCAAGCCCAGTTCTTGCAGCTAAGGCAAACAATGGCCAAGTGAACAAGAAAGTGTGTGTGTGCTTGGAAATAAAATAGGGCTTTCTTTCTCCAGACAAACCATGGCCCATAGCCAAGATTTGTTCTTGGCTAACAGTGCGTTGTATGGGAGACGAATCACAAGCTGGCTTGGGATGCAAGGATAACCCAGACCATGGCTTTCCCCTCGGTAGCATGGCAACGGACGAAGAAAAAGATTTCTAAAGTTTGCCCTCGAGTCTCCAGTAAAAATGCAGGGGAGCGAATCTGCGGCTGGCTAGCTTGTCTACCATAACTTTATTCCCATAAAGGTCAGTTATTTTGCCCTCGGTGGTGACAGCAGCTGGCGAAGGGCGGGGGAATCATTCTTTAAGCAGCACGAGCGCTTCCAAGTTTTACTGCTGTTTTGGGGGCTGGGGGGGAACACAAGCCGCTGCCCAGCCACAGATTACGCCAGAATTCTGAATGTCACCCCGATTTCCTTCAGGGAACTTGCCCACTTTTATCCCGGAGTCTCCAGGGTTGGCGAGGCTATGAGCGAACAGGATCTGCGAATCCACAAACCCCGCCCTTCTCTTGGTGCCTCGGAAGAGGCGGGGCACTCAGCAGGGACCGCGAGAACGCGATCTGCGCGGTTCCCATCATGCAACGGGGCTGGGGTATAAAAGCCGGAGGCGGGGCGCGAGGCGCTTCCTCAGAGAGTAGCCAGGGGCAGAGCGAGTGGTGTGTGGCTGTGGTGGGGCGCGGAAGGTATGTGTGGGGATGCTAGGGGGTACGTGCGCTGCGTGAGGCGTGTGCGTGGGTTGAGTGGCGCGCGTGTGGAGCCCCTGCGCTACGGCACTCCTTTCCCTCATTTACACGTTGATCTTATTTGATCGGGCCGGGATGCTGCCGCCTCCCCAGGCCTGAGATGAGAAGAACCCTTCTCCCTGCGAAGCCCTCGGGCGCTGTGCAGTGAAGCAGGTGAAGCGAGCGGGCGGCGTTTTAAGCCGGAGGTGATGAACTGATCAGATAGACGAGGCTGGAGGCTGCGGGGGGGTTCCCTTCCCCCTCCTCCTGGCCAATGTGTATCGGAGCGATTCTGATCCGGCTCGACCGCAGCAGCTCCGCCTGAGCCGCCCCTTTGTTCCTGCCTCGGGCGTCTTCCTTTGCTGCGACAACGACTCCCGCTCTCCATCCCCGTCCCTCGCACAAGGCTGCTGGCTTTCCTGAAAAGACCTTCCCAATAAATGCTAATGGAATTCGCGGTGCGAAAACAACTTGGAACAATTAATTCTGGCATGCTCCCCCCACCCCCGACTTCATTCCATCTAGTGGACTGATG
The DNA here is from genome assembly GCF_964270895.1 of Podarcis filfolensis. Classification (NCBI taxonomy): domain Eukaryota; kingdom Metazoa; phylum Chordata; class Lepidosauria; order Squamata; family Lacertidae; genus Podarcis; species Podarcis filfolensis. Next base: position 52,756,340 of record NC_139609.1, on the reverse strand, counting down.
GTGAGATGGGTTGTAGTCCAAGAAAGCTCTTTGTTAAGTCCTTAAGGTGCCATAAGCCTCTTCCTTGTGCTATAAACGGACACTTGCAGGCTCTGTTCAAAGAGTTCATGATGCTTGCATGTTGCGTGGTTCCTTCTGTGGAACCATGCAATGTTTCCCAAGCTGTGCCCGTGTCTTACAGGGCTGCTTCTCAAATTGTTGCCACCATGTGGAGGCTGATAATACAGTAACAATTAAAATGGCCTCTGGGGGTTAAAATTACAGAAAGCAGGCCTCGCCTAAGACTCCTAATTTAAGTTCTCAAAATGACAAAGGGAATCTACAATTCCTTCTACCTGTCAGCATTTTCATGTGCTTTTGGAGTCAAGAGGAGGAAGACATGCTTAGGGAGATTGCTTGCTAGGCTAAATTGAGAAATAATTGGCCTGTTCTCATTTGAGTGTATTTTTTCTTGAATGTTAAACATACAGTGGAACCTCTGGTTATGTACCATCCTCCTTACGAACACTTCAGGTAAGGAGCTCCGCTAACCCGGAAGTACATGCTCCTGGTTGCAAACTTTGCCCCAGGATATGAGCGGAAGTTGCAGGGCGGAAGCAGGAGGCCCCATTAGCGAAAGCGCACCTCAGGTTAAGAACAGTTTTGGGTTAAGAACAGACCTCCGGGATGAATTAAGTTCGTAACCTGAGGTACCACTGTACTATTGGCTTTAATTCTTTTAAGGGTTCAGCCCTTGGACTTGTTTGCATAGACAAGACTCAGTAGTAATAAAGACTCAGTAGTAATAAAGACTCAGTAGTAATAAAGATGGGCATTCCTGTCCATATGTGCAGTGCTCTTTTTAAACAGTGAAACTAGCTAGCCGCCTGAATTAGTAGAGAAATGGCTTTTACAACAGTTTAACCTTGGCATTTTTCATTGTGAGAGTGCAATGCACTGCCTGCCTAAAGTGATAGTTTCTAAATGCTGTCCTTTTAGGACTTCAGTTCAGATTACTGTAACTGATTTTGCTGATAGGCAAGAAGCAGTTTGTTCCTCTCAAGTACAGTACTGGGGAACAGTATAGATGTGCTGCTACTAGAATTCAGTGAAGCTGGGTGGTTTAATCAAGGATCCTAAAATGAAAGCAATCATTGAAGACTTAACTCAGGTACACGTAAACACAGACTGAAAGGACAGAAGCAGCATCATGGCCATGCAAAACTCTTAGTGGTAGAAGATCCCACCATTCTCTTTGCGTGAGTATCCACTGTTAGTGGCTGCAGTGTGATGAGATTCTGAAAAGACAAAAGTCACAGTCAACTTTCTGAGTATTCCATACACTGAGAAATTTTCCAATCAGAGCTCTAAATAGTACCACACATCAATTTAAGAGGAAGCTCTTAATTTCTTGTGGTAAATTGAAAACCATCAATTCAAAAGTTTCCAGATGATGTTAAGCAGCATAACAGAAAAAAATGGAGATCTAAATGAATGCACAAAACCTACACGTGTTCTGCTTAGCTCTAAATTTCTTATCAATTAGTGGCCAACAATGTTTTTGAAGACTTTTCTCCAGTCTAGTTTAAAGTGTGATCCACACCATTCATTTCAGTGGTTTCTCAAGCAGAATATAAACGTAGAGGAGCTTTCATCGCCCTAATTTTAAAAGTATATCTACTCTGAATGCATTAGTTTTTAACACAGGGATAGGTTGAAGAATATGATTAGATAATGTAAATAAAAACTTGATATTCAAAATAATTAAAAAGGACCTGGGACAGTAGGGTATCTAGGTAGGAGTTAGATTTGCTGAACATGAGCTGGTCACTATGGATTTATGTTCTTACTCTCTTTAAAGGTAAAGGGACCCCTGACCATTAGGTCCAGTCGTGACCGACTCTGGGGCTGCAGCGCTCATCTTGCTTTATTGGCTGAGGGAGCCGGCGTACAGCTTCTGGGTCATGTGGCCAGCATGACTAAGCCGCTTCTGGCGAACCAGAGCAATGCACGGAAACGCCATTTATCTTACCGCCTGGAGCAGTACCTATTTATCTACTTGCACTTTGACGTGCTTTCGAACTGCTAGGTTGGCAGGAGCAGGGACCGAGCAACGGGAGCTCACCCCGTTGCGGGGATTCGGGGTAATTCTTTAGGAGAGGTAAAATGAATGTCTACAACTTGTGCTTACCAATAGCTCCTTCAATGTTGTGGATTGACTCTCTTACTGGGTTGACCCAGTGTCTCACAGATATACCCTTGGAAGTAGGATGCTGAGTCAGAGGTGCTGTGCGTTCCTTCACAGGCTCTAAACCCTTCAGTTGTCTCAAAAACAAGAGTGAGAACATGTGTTAACATGTAAGAAAGTAATAAATTCCGGGGCATCACTCCCATATTCTGTGCATTGGAGTATGGATTTTGTTTTGTATCTGTAAGCATTAAAGTGATTTAAGATCTGTAGGCGTGCTCTCACTGAGAAGCACCCTAAGACAATATAGAGTGCTAAGTAAGTAGAGACCCATATTTTGCCAAGGTAATATTCACTGGCTTGGGTTTCCAGTGTGCAGTGCAAAGTTGGTTGCTTCAGCATTGTCTGCACTTGCCTATTATTGCAAGTGCAGATGGATAAGATGGGATACCCATGCAATACAAGCCAAAGCAGAAGCACTTCCTGCACTGTTTTTGTGTTGTATACTGTGGCAGGAGATTGGTGTGTCTCATCTGCGCATAGATGAAGAAATGTTTTCAGTAAAGTATGGAAACAACCTGCCTCATAGCTACACATGTTGCACCTTTGGCTCATGCAAATTCTGTGGAGAGTCATGCTGTTTGCTGAATTCTACAAGAACAATGAATTCCACTTACCCATGGTCATCAAATAGGGTCTCCTTATGGAGAACTACCTTGCTCTTGTCTTTAAGCAGATCTTCGTGGTGATTGTACAGAGCACTGAGGTTAAAATCGAGACTGTCTTTGGAAACCTAGCCATGAGTTTAAGAAGGGATGGGGAAATCAGTATTGATGTTTTTATAAGTCTGCTTTAAGTACACAGTGCAACTACAGGTGTTGAGGGGTCAAAGTGTAGCCCATTTAAAAGCAAATCTGACAGTGTATGAAAGCCAACTTATTTTGATTGAGGGCAAAGCAAAAGAGCCTTGCAACACAAGCAAAGGATGGTAGCATCAGATGAATATTTTTACCTCAGGTTCTGTATACCAAATTTCTCTTCTGATGCTTGCTAACGTAGGTGTCCCATGTAGTCGATTCCAGGGGTCTCGTTGCTGTGCAAGATGGGTAGGAATACAGTATGGAGTTTTCTGGATCAATGAGAAGTATAAGAGACTTAAAGGAGTGATTGCAAACTTGTTCAGTCTGAGGAGATGGACCCTGCCAGCCAAGTTACTTGTGAGGTGGGCCAACCCTGTGCAGTGCTATTTCAGAATGACGAATCTGAAACCAAAATGAGGCACTTTGCCTCATTGAGTACAGTAGTATAATTGTTCAAATTCTAAAGTCACACTTCCGCTTATGCCCCTTTCTCATAGTTACCCAGTGAGCAACTAAAGTAGTCGGGATGTGCATTTGGAGCTCTTGTTAAGTGCATATAGAAGCTGCTGTAGAAGAGGTGGTATATTGGGTGCTGCTTTTACCCCTTTCTCCCACTGCCTTTAGGACCCAGGCCCTACGCTGTTTTAGACATTTCTGTTTTCCACAAGTTCTTGGTATGGATGCTGTGTCTGTGTTCTGGGGAACTGATGCCACATTTGCTAATCTTCAGCCATCAGCAAATTTTGGGTAACAGTTGGTGCATTTTAGCGCTCATTATCAGTATTTTTTCTGGGTGAACAGTAACCCATGCTCATTCGTAAAGCTTCGTGCAAGAGTGAACATGGCTGTGAGTAAGCTAAGTGTATAAAATCATATCTATAAAGCTAAAATTGATATGCCTGACACTGCTTCCTGTGCTAGATTAGGGTCCATGGGATGATTTACATGAGGTTAAAAATGTGTTGTTGTCTTCTGAACTGTAGCTAAAATGACCTTCCTCCTATCAATGAACACACACACACTCCCAACCAGCTGGTTCTCATATTTTCAGAGTAGAGGACAGCACATTGGCAGAAGAGGCAGCATCATGAGTTCTTTCACCTCACATTTCTATACTCTGAGACGGGAACACAGGAAGCTACATTATATTAAATTAGACCCTCCGTCCATTTAGCTTAGCATTGCCTACATGGACTGGCAGAGGGTCTTCAGTGTTTTAGGCAGAGGTCTGTGTCTCTGTCTGGAAATTAAACCTGGGACCCTCTGCATGCAAAGTGGCTGGAGGAGTAGAACAGAGCAAGAGGGTGAAGGAACAACTGGGGAGGCTTTTTCCATCCTCTAGACACCCTGGGAAACTCAACAAACTTACTGTACCTGGAACTGGGGTGGAGAATGCAGCTGAAGGGGACACAGCTGTGGCAATGGATGCTAGCCAGCCATCCTTTGTACACCACTTAGATATATTTTAATATACTAAGCGGTAGAAATATTTTTAATATATTAAGTGGTATAGAAAACCAGTCAATCAATCAGAGTAGAATCTCTACCGCTGAGCCACTGTTCTTCCTCAAAAGGAGTGAACAAAGCCTGGCAAGACAGCCTTGGCATGGCAACAGGTTGCAGCAGATGGACCACGTGCTGTGGATTTGCTGCTGTGTGCAGACCACCAGGAAGCAGTCTGGTTTAAAGAGAAAGGCGAGAAGTGTTTTAAGCGAGGAGCACTTATATATTGCTGAGGCTACATTTATTTGTAGAGAGTAGTAGTCTTGTTGTCTAGAGTCTCCAAGTTACTCTTAAAAGTACTTTTTCATAAAGTGCATTTGTGTAAAATTAGTGGCTTCAGCAGTCCCAAAATATATTGTGGCACTTTGAGATTTTAGAACCATCCTTTGATAAAATTTGGTATTGTCTCTATTCCCACAATCTTCCTTGCAATGTACTTACACTTTCTTCCATTATTGGAAAGAGTATAATGTATGGGGTAGGGTTCCCTCTACCCAAGTTGTTGAAAGGGAATGGATGTGGTCCTTTATCTTGCTTGGAAAAGGAATGTATTGATAATGTGCATTCTTATCTGAGGTGAGTGCATTGTGACAACATCTTCCAGTATTGCCTTCTGTCTTCCAAAGTGCCACCTGGCACTCAAAAGCCAGTTTAAATAGCTGCTTCCTTATGTTGATGTGCCCTCCAGTCAATCTGACCAGGAACATACAAGTCACTGCTGATTCACACCTGGAGCCAGCCGGTCAAACGCAACTGAGGTTAAGGTAGATTTGTGGGATAGGTGGGTCAGAGGGGTTCTCTTAGATGTTCCCTGGACTACCAGTAATGTGCATCCTAATCTGAGGGTGCAGAGAGGTAGATTTATGACCACATGAAAATAGATTTCCTGGTGAGTGACAGTGGAGAAGAAGGAAAGTGCTGCCTGCGTCATTGGGCCACTTCTCCCAGCCCCCTTTTTTATTTTGCAGCAAATAAAGAGTGTGGAGGAAGAAAGTGGCTGCAGGCTCCTCTCTGGGAGCCTGCATTTTTGTGCAAAGGCAAAGATTGGCTTAGTGTGGCCAGTGTTGTTGTTGTTTAGTCGTTTAGTTGTGTCCGACTCTTCGTGACCCCATGGACCAGAGCATGCCAGGCACTCCTGTCTTCCACTGCCTCCCGCAGTTTGGTCAAACTCATGTTGGTAGCTTCAAGAACACTATCCAACCATCTCGTCTTCTGTCGTCCCCTTCTCCTTGTGCCCAACATCAGGGTCTTTTCCAGGGAGTCTTCTCTTCTCATGAGGTGGCCAAAGTATTGGAGCCTCAGCTTCACAATCTGTCCTTCCAGTGAGCACTCAGGACTGATTTCCTTAAGAATGGATGCGTTTGATCTTCTTGCAGTCCATGGGACTCTCAAGAGTCTCCTCCAGCACCATAATTCAAAAGCAGCAATTCTTTGGCGATCAGCCTTCTTTATGGTTCAGCTCTCACTTCCATACATCACTACTGGGAAAACCATAGCTTTTACTATACGGACCTTTGTTGGCAAGGTGATGTCTCTACTTTTTAAGATGCTTTAAGTGCGGCCGGTAAAGGTAAAGGTACCCCTGCCCGTGCGGGCCAGTCATGACCAACTGGGGTTGCGCACCCATCTCGCTTAAGAGGCCGGGGGCCAGCGCTGTCCGAAGACACTTCCGGTCACGTGGCCAGCGTGACGAAGCTGCTCTGGCGAGCCTGCACCAGCGCAGCACACGGAAACGCTGTTTACCTTCCCGCTATAAAGCGGTACCTATTTATCTACTTGCACTTAAGGGTGCTTTCAAACTGCTAGGTGGGCAGGAGCTGGGACCGAACGACGGGAGCTCACCCCGCCGTGGGGATTTGAACCGCCGACCATACGATCGGCAAGTCCTAGGTGCTGAGGTTTTACCCACAGCGCCACCCGCGTCCCACCAGTGCGGCCAGTAAACCAGGACAAATACTCCTTGGCAGGAGTAGGGAATCTTCTTTCTTAGCCCAAGGGACACATTCCCTTCTCTGCAACCTTCTGAGGGCCATATGCCAATGGTGGCTGGAGGCAGAGACAAAAGTAGGCAAAGCAACATATGCACATTTTACTTTTCTACAATAGGATGGTTTGCGCACACAAGCAAGCAAGAGGCATTATCAGAGTTCCAGGACAAACTGCAATCGGGAAAATGCTCAGGGAGCCAAGTAAGGGGGTGGCCTGTGAGAGGGGAGTGGCTTGAGGAGAGGTCCAAGGGCCGGTTAAATCTTTAAACGGGGGTGGGGGGTCTTCTCTAGTTGCTTTCCAGATTATGGTGTATTGAAAGCATTTTATTATTGTTAGTCCTAATGGTTTTGGTGATTTGATCCTCAATGCCTTACTTTTGCACTGTCTGCTTGCATTTGTTTTGCCAAAATTTGTCTTTTTTTGTTTTGTTTTGTTCTCATTTGCTAATCACTCTGGCCTTATTTTGGATTTTGTGACGTCTTTCCTGATCTGCAGTATAAGTAGTAGCTCAGCTTCTATTACTGTAGTTTTGGATAACCCTTCCTCCCCCATTCCCAAGTGTTCTGAAGATATCTAACCCTCCTGCTTTGGCTTTCCCTCTCAGTTTCCTTTTTATCAATCTTTATTTTTCATAAGAAGTTTCCTCTACCCAGTGAAAGTTAAGCAGGACTATATAACATTCCTCCCATTCAAACCCCTTTTAATCCAGGTTAATAGTTTGGTTGAACTTCAGCATAAATGGGCTCTTTTTACATCCTTCCTTTGCATTTCTGCGAAAAACACCACAAGCGAAGAATGGCCTGGCCCAAATGTGCGTATAAATGCCTGATTTGAAACTATTGTGTATCTCTCCCCCCCTTTCTTTGTTGTTGTTTTGTTTGTAAGCCTGAGTCTTGTGTCTCTTTAAAAATAATTCAAACACAACAAAAGGCCTTTTTCCATTGTGTTCTTGTCTATGGAATGCTGTTGCTAGGGAGAGATGCCTGCCACCATCTTCGTCAGTTTTTATTTATTTGTTTGTTACATAAAATTAGTACACTGCTTGACCGTAAAAAACCTCAAAGCAATTTACAAAAAAACCAAAGCAATAAAATCTGTTAGTTGCCAGGTTCAGACTTCTCTGCTAGTGTTTTTTCCTCTCTGCTTTTAAATAGTTTATACGTGCTGTATTTTATTGTCAAACTGTTTTGAGACTTTTTCTTCTGAAAGCTACTGAGAAATGAAACAAACAATAGACCTGAGCTTCTTTAGGTGGCAATATTTGTCTGAAAAGCAGGATAAAAAAAATACAATCAAATAACATTTCTCACCTGACGGTAGAGCAATGAGGTCAGGTAGAAGCAAGAGTTGCATTAATGCCAAAGAGGTTCAATAGCATGAGCCCTCCGATGAGGATAACTTTAGGCACTTTGTTAATATAAATGTAAAGGGGTGCATTTAAAAGTGTTTTTAAATGGGTGAGGGCATTCTTAATAGGTGGCCCTCTTACCTGGGTACATCTGTTGTTGCCCGTGCAGGTCTCTTCATTTTCATAGTGTGGGAATGGAAAGGGGTCCCTGGTGGTTGGCATGCTCCAGAGGATGGGCGATCCAGTGGCGGCAGCAAAAGCAGATCGCGGGTTCCCTCTCGCCGCGTGTCAGGTTTGTTTAGGAACCGGCGGCGGTTGCTAAGCGACCGTCTTCCCGGGCTTTTAGAGCCCGCAGCACAACCTCTAAGGCGCCCTCTAATGGCTGGAAATGGTAGCATAAAAAGCGGCGCAGGGAAGGAAACGTCAGAATTTTCCCGGAGGGATAAACAGCAGGAAAGGAGGACGGTGCAAATGGGAGGGCGCAAGGCTATTGGTCTTCTGAGAGAGCAACGTGTAATTAGCCGACTAGTCAGCACAGAGATCGGGAGAGGCGGGGGCGGGGAGGAGAGAAGATGCTCCGGACTTGACGCCGCGATCCCCAGAAATAAAAGACGTTGGCGGATTATTATTATTTTATTTACCAAAATAGGTTTGGTTTTTTTTAGGATTTTATATAGCTGGTAGTTCAAGTGCACCGAATAGTTAATCTCGCTCTTAATTGTATATGTAGTTTTCCTATTTAAAGACTTGCAAGTGGGTTCCCTGTTAATAACGTTTGCGAGGAAAACCGGTTTATAACAGCCGCGTGGGTATGCTAAAAGCGGGAAGGAACATTTGCCCTCTTAAGTTTAAAACAACATCCCTGCCGCCTACCTCCCGGGAAAAGAAAGGAAGAGACATCAGGGAGGGCCTGGTGCAAAGACACGCGCCATTCCAAGCAGCACGCTCGTGCAACAGATGCACGCGGCCGTGCAATAGCATGAAGAGTTAGAAACGACGGGCTTTTGCTGAGACCCAAGAGACAGGATCTCCTCGCTGGCGGCAAATAGCAGCTGCATGGAAAATACTCTTCCAATATAGATACTCCCCCCCCTAATTTGTTTTTATTTGTACTTTGTATTTGTAAAACCCAATAAAAATGATTTATGAAAAATAAATAAAAATGAAATACTTTTCCAATTCAGAGTGGTCAGGCTTCTTCCTTGCTGTTTTCCAGACAAAAACTGATTTTTAAAACAGCGCGCGCGCGCTTTCAATGTTCAGTTTCGCTGCTGTTTTAAACTGGCTTTCCGTGGTTTGCTGCTTTTCTGTGGTGCTCTCGAATAAACCACCAACCAGGGAAAGATCATGGAAATAGATCGCTGCAAATAGATCGGTACCCAGTTCTAAGCTTCCTACACCGAAAGCACCCCATTTATACCAACCACATCAGTGGGCATAGTCGTTCTGTAAACGTGGTAGGGAGGCCCGTTAGAACAGAAGAAGAGGAAAAATCTGAGCTGTCACAACAAACCTATAATATTCAAGGTCCTTTTAAGCCTAAAGAGCGGGAGTGTTCTGCGAGTGATTCACAGCAGATACCGTAGTTCTCAGGGGCCGGGCCCCGAGGTTCCTTCGGCCTTTCCAATGAGATATTTGAGGGGGCTGAAGAGGGCCGGATTTAGGTTTGATGAGGCCCTAAGCTACTGAAGGTAATGGGGCCCTTTATATGTCCAGCTGTCCTTTGTCAACAACAAATTGTCGCTGTTTTTTGTGTTGAATATATGAGCTATATGGTAATTTATGGACCTAATGGGTATCTAAAGCCATTTGCACATAAAATATGTATTTAATCAAAGCAATTGTTGAACTGAAATACATTTAGGAAGTATATTAATAGTGAAATAATTATTAAGCTGTAACTTAAAATGATTGGGGGCCCATTGCTTGCATCATAGAAGCCTACACAACACGAAACACTTGCTGTATGTAGGTTTTATTTTATGTTTTTTATCTTATATTTTGGAAATGTACACCCAGTCCCCCCCTTTAAATATTTCGGGGGGGGCAAGCTATATCTTATTTAGTTTATACATAAATTGGGAACGGCCCCCGCTGAGTTGATGTGCGTCGTCATTCAAATAGTGTGTATGCCATGTGAACGATTATGTGGGGTGGGGCTTGATCGCCCCCCTTCCAAATTCAAGTTGTTCGCCCCGTGGAGTGGTTTCAGCAGGTGGTGCGGCCTAGTCGTTCCCCGAGCGAGCCTAACCCGCGTCTACTCAGAAGCAACTCTTGCTGAATCCAGCGCGGCTGACTCCCAGGCCAACGACGTTAGGCTTGCACCCTAACCCTTGAACCTCTCTCCCCCCCCCCCCCGGCTACGCCGTTTCCTATTGTTCAAAATTAGGCGGGCTTTTGTTTGTTATGGTTGCGCGGCCTGTCACGCGGCGGCGGCGAGCGCGCCAAGAGGCTCCGCGCCCTTCGAAAGACGCGCGCGCCAGCAGCAAACGGCCTCTGTCCCCCGGGCGCATCTTTCAAGCCGCCTCAGGTGCGCGGGAGCCGGAGGCTGGCGCGGCGGAGGCAGCTGCGGTTGCTAGGCAGCGAGGTGTAGGCGGTGCGAGGCGGGCAGGGGGCGGGGCTCCCGCATCCCATCTCCGCCTGAGAGCGCCGCTTGCTGCTTCTGCTGCTGCTGCTCCTCTTGCCGCCGCCGCTGCACCTGTGAGTCGGTGGCCGCCTCATCCAGACGCGCGGGGAAGCTGCTCAGTGCCGCTCCTGCGCCACGATGGCTGGGGCCGCTGGCAGTGTCCATCCTCCTCGGCCGGATACAGCTGGGTGCTGGCGGTGCCTCCCTGGTGCCGAGCTCGGGCGGAGGCGCCTGCCGCTTCTGCTGCTTTCTCTGCTGTCGCTGCTTTGGGCAGGCGCCGCTACTCCGGGAGAGGAGCTGCACGCCTGCAAAGAGGTACCGGCGGGGAAGAGCAGGGGGCTTTCATATCCTGGAGTAGAGGAGGGGGGGGGGTCTACATTTGAAATGCCTTAGAAAAAAGCACTTGGCTTCAATCAAATCAAATTGTGTTGACTAGAATAAAACTCGACGCCAAAGTAGTCTGCGATGCTAGTGGAGCAAAAGGCACGTTAGAAGAGCATTGTTTCTTCGGCATCAATGAATGCTGTAGCTTCAGGAAGGGTTGGAGCAAGGCAGACACACCTCAGAAGTTCACTTGGCTACCTTTTGCCTAGGGGGTCTTGTGGGGGCCAGTACACTACTTGGCCAGCATGCTAACAGCTTGCTGTGAGCAAAACCTCCTTGGAGGGCTGGCAGGCCATTTGTGGGAATGCTTAAATGGGGGCTGGAGAGGCTAACTTCAAGCCACCACCAGGGAAGGTGGAGGAAATCTCTAGTTTTCCTGGAACAGACTGAAGCCAGCGCAGTACTATAGCGGGTAGTGATTTTCATTGTTGGATCATTATCCTCCATGTTTCCTATATGCTGGACATGGTGCTCTTTTTGTTGTTGGTGCCTCTTAGTGACCCATTCCAGAGGGTAGCCTCTGTTGTAGCAAAAAAAGGTACATTTATGGGATGAACACACTTGGCGTGCCATAGGCTTACACTTTGATCAGTTTTAGTCTTTAAGATACCACAGGATTATTATTTTAGTAGCTATCAAACCAGATTATCTGTTCTAACTAGTTCTAAACTGTCCCTTAGGGACTTCTAGCACCACCACCACCTGCATTTCGCTTTAACTAAGGAGTAACGATAAAGACACATCTCACAAACCTGAAGAAGAGTGTTTGTCTTTAAATCGGAGGATCAGGGCTGTCTAACCTTCTGGCACTGTAGTACTCCCTTTCCTGCACCCACCCCCATTGACCGCTGACTGGAATCTACCTTGGGAAACTGACTGTTTGCTCCTTCCCCCCCCTCCTATGTAACATGGCAGGTTGCCTGCGAGTCAGATCGCAGTAACTTTCTAGTATGTCAACAAAGAGTGACTTTAATTTCTCCTGTGCATGCCTGTTTTTCCTTAATGAAAACTGATATGAACAGTATAGACAATGGAAACAAAAATCAAAGGCAATGAAACAAAGCAGAGGAAAATTGCACATAAATAGCTGCCAGTTGCGTGGGTATTAATACTTTTTAATCTCTGGTCATTGTACAGACCATTGTTACATTCCATTGGCTGAAATGGTTGAGGTAGTTCACCACGCTTGCCATATACGATACTTGCATTTGTGTGTTGTGTGTGCTTTTTAAAGATCTGGGAATGTCAAGGCTTTCCGAATTTAACTTGTAGTCTGTAAAAGTACATTTTCTCTCTTGCAATTTTGTTACTGGTTTATCTTTTTTTTTTTTTTTTTTTTGGTATCTTGTTACACCCGAAATTGCACCTGCAAAGAGCTGGTACAACAGCCAGAATGCTGTTTTTGTTCCATTTTTGTATGGCTTCTTGTACTGCATGTATGCTGTGGGTGTAACTATATGTCTGAGCTCCACCCTTGACAGTTCTTTCTCAGTTAAGAACAAAGGTGGCCTTATGGATCAAACCAAACATTTATCTAATGCCATCATCCAGTTTTCCCTGAGTGACCAAACAAATTCCTTCTGGAAACCAACCAGCAAGACTTGAAGGCAAGAGACCTCACAACTGATTGTCCCTCCAGCAACTGGTATTTCGTGGCATATAGTCTCTGGACTTAGGAATTCCATTTCGGCTGTCATAGCCGTGGGTAGGGCTCTTCTTCATTCTAATTCCTTCTTCAAAATGACCAAGAAATACCATTTTGATGTTTTAATTGTAGCTTTTGTCTGTGCCAAAATGTAGCAACAATGGTGTTCTATTGGGGGTGCAGTGCTGTGCATAATTATTTGTGCCTGCAACTCCCAAGACTTAAACAATACAAACAAAATTGATTATTTTGGAACTCTTGAAAAAGAACTTGAGAAGAAACTAAAGCAGGCAATTTGAAGTTACCATTACTGAGCCATCTGTTAGCAAAGTGAGCACCCCATAGGTGGCTGATTCCCCCAAATAACACCAGGAGCAGCAAACCTACCATCCAACAGTTCCCTCGGGGTCCAAGGGAGGCATAGGCCTCTGTCCTAAGTGGTCACTGGAGGTGAGGAGGATGAATGTTCTCCCCAATTCTTTCTCCTTCAGATTTAGGTAGAGTGAGAAGCACGTGACTTCAACTATGTGAAATGGCTGAATGATATATTTATAGGAGGCAAGCCGAGGTGTTCTTTGCACTTCCCCATCTCTTCACAAGCATGAATCTCAGGGAATGAATGCTGATTATGCATTCAAAAATGCCGCATGGCCCATCCCTGCTAGAAGTCAATCTCATAGGTGTTGGTGGAACTTGCTCCAGCAGGAGGATTATTCTCACAGCCAAACAGTTAGAGACGAACCTGGCAATAACACTGCTTTAGGCCTGTCAGCCAATTAAATCATGTTTAGTTGATTAATCAACTGCCTTTTAACTGAAGGTTGAATCTAGTCATACTCAAGAGTAGACTCTTTGAAATCAAAGGATTTAAGTTAGTCTTGCTTAACCAATTACACGAAGAGAAAGCTGAATGATCCACTCAGCCAAAGGCAACCCAACAGCCAGATATTTGACTACCCTCACATTTTTGCCATCCCAGGCAGGTAGCAAAACATCCCTCCTCCTCGAGATGCAGTGGGGCTTATTTCACTTTATTCATTTGCTCATCTTTCCAGGAGGCCCACAGCTACCATTTTAAAGTATCATACCTTGAGGCAGTTTATCGCACTAGTACATTGCATATGTAGCACAGCCATGAAAAGAAACCTCACAAACACAAACTTGTCTAAACTTATATATAACACAACCCTTTCTGCAGTCCAGTTTCAGGCAGCTCTTGTGACTGAGGGGGGAAATCACCCAGGGGTGAGCTAAAACAAGATAACCTCTGGGTGTCCAGAGTAAAGATGGAGCAAGCAAGGTGGGAGCTTGTGACAGTTAGTTGCCACTCACGCATTCAGAGGCTGGAGTGTGGGTGGTGCTTTTTGCCTCCCTTCTCATAGAATGGAATCGTGGTGTTGAAGAGTTTGCAGCAGCAGTGGGAGATCTCTAGCTCATAGGCCTAATTATGCCCACCAGGCCATTTAGGGAAAAAACACGTCAGCCAGTTAATCACCTGGCATCATATGATTTGATGTGCTGCACAGGTAAAGTTGAGATGCCAGCTTGAAAAAGACGACTTAGGAGTGCTCTCTTATGATTCTTCCTTCCCAGCGTCTGCTTGAATTGGGCACTCTCTGAATCCAGCACCCTTTTCTGTTGCCCTGCATAGCAACAGAAAGTGCCAGGTTCAAAAAGCGCCAAACTCAAGCTGACTAATTTCTCTATTTTTAACTTTTATTATTAATTCTGTGCATGTTTTATTTAAATGTATAATCTCCTGCAGTCCTCACTGGAGCAGTGTTTCTGGTTTTAATGTGCAGTGTTCTGGGGGAGAGAGAAGGAAGGAATAATAAATGTATTCAAGGGTAGAGTGTCGTTGAAGGTTTCCAGAATATCAGCAAAATTAGTTCTGCCTTAGAAGTGATACATTTCGGACAAACTGGAGATTGGCATCAGGTTTGCTGCCTAGGTTTTGAAAGAGCAACTCCTGAAAAGGAAGCTGTTATGCATCCCTGGTTGGTAGAACATGGAGTGATATGTGATGATTGAAATTAAATGTGGCTTCAGGTTTTAAATGTTAGTTCCCAACTTACCCAAGACCAGAGTCCAGAGCCATGGGAGTGACTGATGGGGGTGGGGTCAGACAACCTTAGGAAAATTCCCTGCTAAAAGACTCGTTGACTATAATGGACCGAACTGAACTGTGTGTGAAACTTAGTTGACTACCACCCTCTATTTTGTGTGTGTGTTAAGCAAGGATGGGAGGAGCCTTCAGCCCACTCATCTTATTGAGACATTATAATTGGGCTCCCATGCAGCTGCTATTTGTTGAAGTTTAATAAAACTGGGATTCTATTTCTGCATCTCATCTGGTCTGCTTTGGCCCTAGGCATTTTGGGCAGGCTGTAGCCAACCATTTGACAGAGGAGGAGGTACAAAATAGTATGTAGCTAATTATAGGTAGTCTAAGAAATTCAAAATAAAGTTATGTCAGCTGTAATGCTGCATACACTTTCTTTGGACTAAGTCCCACTGAGCTCAGTGGGGCTTACTTTTGAGTAAATGTGCATAGGATTGGAGCATTCATTCAATTAGCATTTTAAAGATATTCCCATTTTAATATTAATAAGCATAAGTACCGAGCTTGTCAAATATCCCCAAAGCTTTTGCATTTATTGCTCAGGAGCCTGGAAGCAGTTTTTCTTCTTAATGAGCAATTTGGTAGAATACCGCATGTGAGTTTTTTTTGTTATCGCTCCTAAAAGTGAAAGGCCTGCTAAAGGCTTACAGTGTAACCCTACCCTTATCTATTTAGAAGTAAGTCCTATTGAATTCAGTAGGACTTACTCCCATGTAAATGAGATTAGGGCTGCATCCTTAGTGTTTTTCTTCTTTCAATATGAAAGCCCAGCATCAAGGGAAAGGCCTTTGAACAGACAAAGCCTGACCATGGTTAGGGACTTGGGTAAGTTGTGAAATAACATTTAAAAAATGAGTTGGTATTTCATTCCAGTCATCATGTATAATTCCATGTCCCACCCCTGGGGTACATATGAAGTGCATTTTCATATATGCAAGTGTTGCTCTTTCAGACCCCACCCACCAGAAAATCATTTTCTAGAAATGACCAGTTCTCCCAGTGTGATCTTTGAGAGCATGGAGCATGCTGAAACTCCTTCATCTCTTTGCATTTGCTCACTGGGAACAGTAATAGCTGCAGAACAGAATAGCTGTATTTTTATTTAATTTATGCTGATATAGATCCTGACTATTGGCTCCAGGAGACTCATACCTGTTTTTTGCCTAAAGTAATTAGGATCAGTTGCTGCTGCTGCTCGGTACTTCTAGCTAGCAGTGTCGCATCTACGAATTTTGCCAAAGGGGGCAAAAGTCTGTACTGCCGCCCACCCCGGCAAGAAGGAAGCCTGCCTGGGGGCCCCTACACCTCAACTTGGCAGGCAGGTGGGACCTCAAGTGCTTCCCCAGCCTCAGCCAGACAGTCTTGAAGGCAGCATCTTGCCCTCCTCCAACTCTTTGCAACACTGAGAAATGGTGGGTTGCTCTGTCATGGGAAATGGCATGCAGGGATTGGGGGTGAGCAAAGACCCCGATAGGCAGTGATCAATGGATGGAGGAGCTGGTTTGCTTGAGGCTCTTTTTCCTCCTCCCCCCCTTCCCTGTTTTTGTATGGTGGAACCTCAACACACACACACACGCTGGGAAGCTCTGACTCTGAGCTTGTCCTGGTCTGCTGGCCAAGTTCAGGTTCAGCTTCCCTAGCAGGACTTGAGTAGCAGCAGAGGTGGATTTAGCCAAGCATGACTGGTTCACCTGCACTGAATGTCAAAACAATGACTTAGAACGGAAGGCAAGAGGCTCTGTGTGTGTGTGCATGTGCTGAATTTCAGCATGGCACAGGGCACTGCTGAAATTTGAAAACCCAAAGTCTGCCACTGGCACCAGGCCCCTCTTTCTCCCCTTTGCGTCCCATCCTGCTTCAGCTTCTCACCTTCCTCTTCTTGGGGTGGGCAAGGAGGAAGGACTTTCTATAGCCACTCAGCAGTTTTTCCTCTCCGCTAACCTGCCACACAGGGCATATGCTCCTTTTCACCACCCCGTTTGATTCAGGCCTGTCAGTTAATGCTTAGGCAGATGCTTATGATGGAACAAAAAAAACCAAACCCCTCAACCAATTCCTTTTTGTATTACTCAATAGTCCCACAGAGGTTTGCAAAGTACTCTTTTTATGTCTTTGCTATAGGCAGCAAGAAATGGGGTAAAACATATGTCCCTGTAGCTCAGAGGTAGAACACATGCCTTGCAACAGACCCTAGATTCAGACCCTGACATTTCCAGGTTAGGATGAGAAATACTCTTGTCTGAAGCCGCCTCTGTAGACCAGGGATGGGGCCTTTGTGCTCTTCAGATCTCATTGGACTCCATCAACCCCACCCAGCATAACCAGTGGTCAAGGACGACGGGAGCTGTAGTCGAACAACATTTAAAGGGTCACAGGTTCCCCTCCCTGGCCTAAGGCCAGATAAAACCTCAGACTAATTCCTATATTTCTGAATTAAGAGGACTCTTTTAAAGAAACAAAAACGTTTGTTTTTGCTTGCTTTTGTAGATCGTAAATATTGAGGTGAGACAAAAAGTGTTCTGTATTGGAAACACTGATAAAAGCTCCTGCTGATGTATAGGACAATTACATTGAGAAATATTTGATGCTGCATTTATAAGTCTTAATATCGCCCTTTTCACTGTACATCTTGTGCATCAATGAGTTTTCAGCTTCTCCTCACTCTTTTATAACCTTGGTCTAGTAAGGCAACTGTAATTGGTTATGTGCTACAGTTATCACCCGTACACTGATGACTGTGTGTTTCCTCTTACCGGAAGCCTGGACTTAGCTGTCCTTGCTTTACTAGATTTATTTGATATTCAGATAAACACCTGCATTTCCCACTCCACTCCCACCCCCATTAGCCTCACCACATGCTGTACGAGTAAACTCTTGAATATGTAAGTACAGTGGTACCTCGGTTTACGAACTTAATCCATTCTGGAAGTCCATTCTTAAACCAAAACCATTCTTAAACTGAGGCGCGCTTTCCCTAATGAGGCCTCCCGCTGCTGGTGCCCTTCCACCGTTCAGATTCTGTTCTTAGACTGAGGTAAAGTTCTCAAACCAAGACACTGTTTCCGGTTTTGTGGAGTTTGTAAACCAAATTGTTCTTAAACCGGACTGTTCTTAAACCGAGGTACCACTGTACTGTGACAGAGGAGCACTGGTCTCCTGCTTCTCTATTTCTGTGAGCAAAGCCCCCGCAGCTTCCCCACCCAGCTGGCTATCTCACAAGAGAAAGATTAAAACTGTCTGACGGAAAGTTGGGAAAATCTGGGTCTTAATTTAAACCCTAAACGACTCCTCAGCCTCTCACCTTACTCTGACAAAGTATCTCCCATTTACCTATAAAATGTGACTTGAGGTCTGATTGGTCATTGGGCAGGAATCCCATGAAAAGGTACGCTAGGATCATTCCCTTTGTTCTTGCTTCCCCACCTCGGGGCCTGTGACCTTTCTGCATCAGGGCCAGACAGCATTTTGCTATGCACTGGGAAGCTGACCATTCTTGCAGCTTACTCATAAGCAACTAGAAATACAGTGCTGACTGGTTAGATCAGTTAGGGGTTTGAGCCACCGGGCTCTCATTTTGTTTATAGTATTCTGTTGAACATTTGCCTACTCCCCTCTTTCTTTTATTCTTAATAGAGTTTCATAACTTGATCACTGAAGTGTGTGCATTTGCCGACCTCAGGATTCTAGTCATCCCCATGCATCCAGACTGCTTGGAATTAATGCTACATGGAATTTAGGATCAGAGTTCTTATAGACTAGTACATTAATCTATCCTCTGGGAGACACCAGGAGCAGGGGATTGGCTGGAGGCACAAGGTGCATTGGCCCGGGATCCCAGGATCTAATAGTTAATGGGGCATCCCCAGATCCCTCCTTGTTTGGGGTGGCACGACAGGCTGCAGACTGAAATAGGTGGTGGCAACCATAAATCAAGAAGGCATAACTACTGGGCTGTTGAGTACCCACATACAAGGAAGGGGATCTGTTACATAGTGCTACTTCAGATTCTTGATCATGAGGTCAGTTTCTGTAGAGCTAAGAACATAGGAAGAGCCCTGCTGGATCAGGCTAAAGGTCCATCTACTCCAACATCCTGTTATCTCAGTGATGGTGCCTATTGGAAAGTTTACAGGCAAGAAATGAGCACTAGAGCAATCTCTGCACTTATATTCCTCGGTGATGGGTATTCAGAGACATGGAAGTAGCATACAGCTTTCATGGCTGTTTGCCATGGATAGCCTTATCCACCATGAATTTATCAAATCACCCCTTTAAAGCTGGTTGCAGCCATCACCATCACCATACTCTATTTATCTGCTGTGCGAATAAGTATTTTATTTTGCTGTTCTGAAATTTCCAACATGCATCATCATTGAGTGGCCCAAGGTTCTAGGAATATATTAGAGTGAGGAAAGCAAGGTAAAAAATTGTCGTCAAACATCAGGCTTATTAGTCTCATTCTGCCCCCGCAATGCTTCATCAGCTCCCTTACCTGTTCACCCCTTTCCACTAATAGCCAGGCTTGTCTTTCAGTTGGGGTTGTGTTTTTTTCTGGTCATCATTTTTGATTGGCTGCTTGTCCCACCTGCTTCCTCCTCCTCAGCTCTCTTCCAGAAGTCCCTCTGCCCTGTGTAAATGTTTCTCCTACACAAACTGACATTTTACTTCCTTCACATAATTTGCTGCTCAATTGGAACCTGCAGAAGATAAATGATAGCAATTTATTTTCTAGGTAATGTGCCATTTTTCAAGCCATAATCCCAGCTACTTCCCTTTTGGAACTATGTATATCGCTGTATATTTACACTGCACCACCCTCTTCTGCTTTTTGAGATGACTCAGGTCCATATACCTCAATTAAAATCATTCCATTCTGTGGAAATCCTTATCCTCATTTATAAAAGAAGCAGGAGGTCCTGGGCGCTATACTCAGTTTTACAGTGTGTGCTGCTTTTGGCTGCCAAAACATCCTGTACAACTGGATTTGGTTTGCTGTCCTCAAGTTTTAGGAATCTCTTTAGACAAGCCACACTGCAGCTTCCAAACTCTAAATAGGTAAGAGTCTTGGAGCCTCAGGGGACTGAAAACCCCCTGGTAATTTATTTTAAATAATACAGGTATTTCCTAATTTACATCATTTTTCTGCATAGATGTCAATCAGCAGTACTGTAGTGCTGATGTAACTTTCATGCTTTATGATTTTGTATTGCTGGCACATCCTTCCTAACATTTAAGTGCTGCTGGAGCTAGTCTTTAGATCAGGTGTTTTGGCATAAAGAAGCTGAACTGAAAAGGCTGCCAATCACCGTTGCTATACATGCAATGTTTTATAATTTGCAAGTCTTTGACTTTGTAATGAAGAGCAGCCATGTAGTGGCTGCTTTTAAATCCAGGCACATGAGTGCTGCTCCTTGTGGGTGAGCATCACGTGCAGTCCCCATTGTGTACCACGTTATTGCAAGACACAGAGGTGTGTAGCAGCCTGTAAGGCAAAGTGTTACAAATAACTGATGTGCCAACACTGGACATTCTGCATGATACACCAGTTTAAAGTGCTCTCTATATAATGTGTCTGCTTATCATTTGCATCCACGCTCAGAGCTTAGGTATGAAAAGGTATGGAGCCATAGCAAACCGGAGAATGGATCTTGCTGAATTCACTCTGTTGTGGCGTGTCATGGACAATAGCATGAACAGCCTAATTAGCACTCTTCTTTGTTTTACATATGTGCAATTATTGCCTGATTAATGAGGCACTGTCCTTTCCAGGATAATGTTTTATTGTTTGAGCTGAAGCCCCATAGCAATGAATGAACAATACAGATACCAACTAATAATAATAATAATAATAATAATAATAATAATAATAATTTTTTATTTATACCCTGCCCTCCCCAGCCAAGGTCGGGCTCAGAGCGGCTTACAAGCAATAATAAAAACAAGATGAATGATTACAACTTAAAAACAAAAATAAAATACAACATTAAAATAATGGAACATTAAAATATTAAAATGTAGCCTCATCGCAGGAGGAGAAGGAAAAGAAAAAAGAAAGAGAGGGAGGGAGGGAATCAAATTGGCTCCAAGCCAAAGGCCAGGCGGAACAACTCTGTCTTACAGGCCCTGCGGAAAGAAATCAGATCCTGCAGGGCCCTGGTCTCATGAGGCAGAGCGTTCCACCAGGCCGGAGCCAGAGTTGAAAAGGCCCTGGCTCTGGTTGAGGCCAATCTAACTTCCTTAGGGCCTGGGACCACTAGGGTGTTGTTATTTATGGACCTTGAGGCTCTCCGTGGGGCATACCAGGAGAGACGGTCCCGTAGGTACGAGGGTCCTAGGCTGTGAAGGGCTTTAAAGGTCAAAAGCAGCACCTTAAATCTGACCCTGTACTCCACCGGGAGCCAGTGCAGCTTGAAAAGCACTGGGTGAATATGCTCCCATGGCAGAGACCCCGTGAGGAGCCTCGCTGCAGCATTCTGTACCCGCTGGAGTTTCTGGGACAGCTTCAAGGGCAGCCCCGCGTAGAGCGAATTACAGTAGTCAAGCCTGGAGATGACCGTCGCATGGATCACTGTGGCCAGGTCGGGGCGGGAAAGGTAAGGGACCAACTGCTTGATGCGGCGAAGGTGGAAAAATGTCGCCTTGGCTGTTGCTGTAACTTGCGCCTCCATGGAAAGGGAGGCGTCAAGGATTACACCCAAACTCTTAATGGAAGGCAATGGCACTAATTGGGCCCCCGCAAGAGAAGGGAGTTGGTCCCTCATCCCCATGCCATCCCGACCTAGCCATAGGACCTCTGTCTTTGAAGGATTTAGTTTCAATCGGCTCCCACGAAACCATCCAGCCACAGCTTCCAAGCATCTGGTCAGTGTGTTCGGGGCCGAGTCGGTGTGGCCA
This sequence comes from Podarcis filfolensis, assembly GCF_964270895.1. NCBI lineage: Eukaryota > Metazoa > Chordata > Lepidosauria > Squamata > Lacertidae > Podarcis > Podarcis filfolensis. The sequence goes on along the minus strand of NC_139609.1, from coordinate 52,734,802 downwards.
TCCATCAGCAGATAGAGCTGAGTGTCATCAGCATATTGGTGACAGCCCAGCCCAAAGCTCCGGATAATCTGGGCAAGGGGGCGCATAAAGATGTTAAAAAGCATCGGGGAGAGAATTGCACCCTGCGGCACTCAACACACCAAGGAGTGGCGCGACGACATTTCCCTCCCTAGTGCCACCCTCTGTCCCCGACCAGAGATAAAAGAGCACAGCCAGTTACGGGCTATGCCCTGTATCCCCACGTCTGCGAGGCGGTGGTCCAGAAGATCATGATCGACCATGTCAAAGGCTGCTGACAAATCTAAAAGGATCAGCAGTCCTGACCCGCCTCGATCCAGTTGTCTACGGAGGTCATCTGTTAGGGCAACCAGAGCCGTCTCCGTCCCAGAACCAGGACGGAAACCGGACTGAAATGGATCTAATGCCGATGTTTCCTCCAGAAACCTACCAAGCTGTTCAGCAACCGCTCTCTCAATTACCTTACCCAGGTATGGAAGATTTGAAACTGGGTGGTAATTGGATAGGTCTAAGGGATCTAATGAAGTTTTCTTTAAGAGTGGACACACCACTGCTTCCTTCAGTGATTAATCAGGCAACTTAGCAACTGGCAAACATGTGCAAGTTCGCCTGTTTCTTAAATGTTGTGCTGAAGTGCAACAATGGTTGGCTTGGTCTGCGGTAATTGTTGCTTCACCAGTAGATACTTATACATTCTGTGATATATCCACCTGCCCCACCTAGCCCCCTTGTTGCACAACACAGAGCTGTAACTTCCGTTTCTCACTTAAAAAAAAAATATCCACCCTGAAACACATTGTAGTAATCCTACCACTATGGGGTTAAATTTAGAACCATTTGTATCCACATTTAGATTTTTCTTTTCAGTTCCTTTCAGTTTCTGCCCTGTGTATTCCAGCAAAATTTAGTCATTTTTCCTTAAGCCCTATTCAGATGTTTAGAATGCATCAGGGCCCAAAGTGTGTGCATGACTGCATCTTCTCCTAACCTTTCTTTAGAGTGAATGCCTGAAGGGAGGATCCAGCTATATTCAACAGACACTAAACCTGTGGAGATTGGGAGTGAATATTGGGATAGGAGCAACACATGCTGTTTGGGCAGTGGCGGCGGCGGGGGGGGGGGGCGGGGTACAGTGTACACAGCCCAGCACATAGGTGCCAACTCTGTGAGGCCCTGGTCCCTTTGGTCCTCCAATAGAATATTTAGGGGGAGCTGAACCCTCCCTATTTTCCACAAGTTGGCACCTTCCTCCCTTGGACAGCCACCTCCCTCCTAGCTGGACACCACCCTCTTTTACAGGCTTGTGTCCTCATGGTGAAGGAAGGTGGTGTGGAGAGAGGGGAGAAGTGAGGAGAGGCACACCCCCACCCCAATATTTTCTTCAAGTTGGCATCTGTGACCAGCATCTTGTGCACCTATTCACCACAGACCCCTTGCTAATTTCTTCTGGTAGAGAGAAGAAAAGGGTGGTTTTGACCTTTGTAAAATCCAGTTTGCAAATATCTCAAGGTAGTGCATGCATTTTACACACACACACACACACACACACACACACACCACTGTGCTCGCACACGTTTTCAAAGTTGTTGCTACAGAGATGAAAAGCCATACTTTCAATCTCTTCAATTAAATGAAGAAGTGGTTTAGAGAGGAAACACATATAGAAAGAAAATGCTGGAAATTAGTGCTAGAAGAAAGTGAAGTGAAGAATCAACCTGATAAGGAGAGCAGGTGGTGAACACGCAATAAATGAAACTTAAAATGTTGATTTTGCCTTTTACAGGCTGCTGGTTTCAGAGGCTGAGTGGCGGTTTATGTGTACATGAAGTAAAACTGGAAAAACCAGTAGCTTGGAGGATTTGTAACGACAGGGGCCTAGGCTATCTAACATTGTGAGGCTCAGCTGAGTTGGAAAAGCCACTTTTAATCCATAAACGGTTGCCCAGGGGTTTCTGAGGATGTATGTGGAGAAATGAGTATAGTGGATGCCCTAGATATGTTTTGTACTATGTGGCCCGGAAAGTCCTAATCCTGCATCAGAAATGTTTCCCCGCTAGCAAAGCAAGAGAGGAGGGAACACAGGTTACTACTAAAGTACAAGCTTTGTGTGAAACAAGTATCTGGGTTTAGTCCCTGGCATCTGGGCTGGGAAGGACATGTGCCAGCCAGGATAGAGAATCCCAGCTTGCTTGGACCAGCAGTTTTATTTGCTGTTAAGCAGCATTCCGTGAACTTGCTATTGTGCCATCTCAGACAGGGAAGTTAGTGAAGAGATCTGATTCTGATAATCGAGGGATGAGGAGAGTTGCCAGCAGAAGTACAGTGAAACCAGAAGATTGCAAACAAGATTGGGCTTCTAACACAGTTCCAGGAAACGGACCACTTTTGCTTCATAATAGGCATGTGTCTAATCTTCTCAAAGAATGTCTGCATGCCTCTTAAAGACAGATTGAATTGCTCATTTAAAAAAGCAAAATGTTCTGAGGAGATAGAACTTGTTTGTATGGTCATCAGTGACAAAACCACTTGTAAAATGGTATTGAGAGCCACTGCAAACAGCAGAGATACTTTGGGCATGGGGGAGAAGGAAGTGGAGTTGGAATGGCAGGTACACTCCCAGTGCCAGATGGCAGCCTTGTTTGCTTCCTGGTTCAGAATGCCCGAAGGAGGAGTACATGGTGAATCCAGATAAGAACTCCTTGTTATTCCTTAGCTGCTTTTACAACCTGTTCCTTACAGAGGCAGCTGGACAGCTTTTAAGACTGGCCAATATTTCAACTATGCTTCAGTTATTATTATTCAGTACAAGGTTCTGGGTCCAGCTTTCTGGAGGTAGAATTATTCTGAGTGCATTGGAAGAATGCTGCAGTTTCCTGAAAATACCCATTTCCACATTTGTGATAAACTTAGCATTCCTTACAGCAGCTAAGTGACCTTTACTGGTATGAAAGCACTTTCTGCTTAAAAGGGTCTCTTTACTATTGATTGATCATCGCAGGTGGGAGAAAGCAGGGACTGAGAACATGGAAAGCTGCCTTATACCAACCAACTCAGACCACTGTTCATCCAGCTCAGAGGCATCTACACTGTACACCAGGGGAGGGTGGTCTTGCAGGATCTACCATATTATTGTACTAGAACTCATGAGATCCCCCAACTAGAGCCAGGTGCAAAATAAATTTAGCTAAGGGCTTATCCACTTCCTGTTGTCCCACTGCTTTCCCCTGGGGAAAAAATGCTCTTTTGTTATCAGTCAGAACAAATGGCACGGGTTTTTCGTGAACTGCCATTTGTTCCAATTTAAAGCTAAAGAGCAGGTTTTTCTTGGGAAATGAGTGGGGCAAGGGGAAACTTGCTTAGACCCATGCTTTCTAGGCATGGGGCAAGCAGAAGTGTGGACAAGCCCTAAGAATTAAGGACAAGGTGCCCCTTAACATATGTTCAGCCTAGATTTCCCTGCAGGCTTTCTTTGTTTCAGCAGCCTAATTTAGGATTTGTGTGTGTGTGTGATATTTTATTTTTATTTATACCCCACCCATCTGGCTGGGTTGCCCCACCTATTTCTGGTGTTGCTATTACAGTGGTACCTCGGGTTAAGAACTTAATTCGTTCTGGACATCCGTTCTTAACCTGAAACTGTTCTTAATCTGAGGTACCACTTTAGCTAATGGTGCCTCCTACTGCTGTCGCGCCGCTGGAGCATGATTTCTGTTCTCATCCTGAAGCAAAGTTCTTAACCTGAGGTACAATTTCTGGGTTAGCGGAGTCTGTAACCTGAAGCATCTGTAACCTGAAGCGTCTGTAACCTGAGGTACCACTGTACTAGACAGTTGGAATCCCTTACCAAGCTCCTGGAAATCACCCAGAGATCTGCCAGTAGTTTCCAATGTACCTCCACACCTGCTTGATACTGTCTGGCGGGGTTTCAGACAGAAGTCTTTCCCAGCTCTGCTTGGAGACACTGGGAGGGGTTTTTTTTAAAAAGCAACTGCACCAATTCCCCATTGTAACCCCCCCCCCCAAAATAGCAAAGGCTGAACAAACACAAAGCGTGCTTTACACTCTGTATCAATGGCAGTTTCTCCATAGGAGATACTAGTTCTTATAAATGAACTGTCACTATATGGTAGATGAGTCTGCCTTAGTTTGGTGACAGGTGCAAAAACAGGAATATTTTAAGAGTAACTACAAGGATAAAATGAAGTGTTACCTGCCAAAAGGTGAAGGTGAAGAAGAGGTGGTTCCCGCCCAAAAGAAGATGTTTTAATCTGGTTTGGGCAGTTTATTTTAAGTATGGAAATGGAGCACATTCTACCCTGATACAATTTGGGTACATGCTGTCCCTGACATTTCATGTCAATTAACTGCTTAATAAACACTTATGCCTCACATGTCTAATTTCCCCCTTTATTTTCAAACTTCACATTATTAGTTTTCTAATGGTACAGTTTCCCCTCAACTCCTCATTTCTGTCCAACCGCACACTGAAGAAAAGGCTTTGACATAGGGGGTTGAATCTGGGACGTTTTGTATGCAAAACGTAGAGCCGAACAATAGCCCTTCCTCATTGTGTTAGACCAAATGTGTGTGTTTTAAATTTATCTACCATCTATTTTTTACAGAAGAAAAGTATCTTTTCTTTACATGACTGTTAATTGTTTTTCATAATATACCCCTCATTTGTGTTTTAATTTTTTTTTTCATATTTAGTATATGTTCTTGTCTGGAAAAGTGGTTTGTCAGTAGAATTCTTTTTATTTCTCCCCCTTTTTCTGACTTACCTGCTATTCATTGCACTCGGGTAGGTTATCCTTACAATGTGCCAAATAAAGAACAGCTCAGGCAAGTGCCAGGAGCAAATGTCAGTCTCTTGCCAAGGAAAATAAATGGATATGTACAGTAAGCTTATGTCCAGGAGAATTGTCTTGAATTGCACAGAAGTTCTTGCTCATTAAAAGTGGAATTTCCTTAATAGCCTGGAAATGTCAAACTCTGTGCTAATCTATTGCTCTTGAGTGATGGGTGTGCACACATACTTGCAGATAGAGGGATCGTGAGCAGACAGAATCATGTATGCCTTACAGAAAATGGGAAGGCAATGACCAAGTTCAGATGTAACATTAGACTGTGGTTTAACACTGCATGAATCAGCCTCCTCTCTTCCTGAGCAACTCTGTTCCTCCCATACAGCCAAGAACATGAGTCCACAGGCTGTTCCTTTTTTGTAAATTGTGACTTCGTGTGCTATCTGAAGCAGGGATAATGTTTTCTCACTAACTGCACTTAGTTTTCAAACAAGTCAACTTCAAATTGTGAGTTATGAAGCTGTATTGATTTTATATAAAAACCCTAACCATAGTTAGTGTTAAACTACTATTCTCAGTTTTGACAACGCAGGAAGTCATAGTTTACTGAAAGCAAAGCAAGAGCTTATATGTTCCTTCTTTTAGCTGTGGGTAGGTGGGGAGAGCCCTGAAGGAAGGTAGACTCATTCACATTGCTTTTAAACAGTGGTTTAGTGTAACATCCAGACACGACTGAATATATGTGAGCTGCTAATGGCTTGTCCTTCGGTGTTTTGCCAGGTAAAAACATACATTTCTCTGCAATCAAAAAAGCACAGGTTGCAATCTCAGTTGGGTGTTTAAGTGACAGAATGCATGAAACTGAGTGCTTGACTTTGTGTTCCCACATATTTTTTACATCCAACAAACAGTTAGCTTTAAAAGCATTGTAGGCTGCTCTAGCTCCATATCTAATTCAAAATGCCGAATGCTGCTGCATATAAGACTGAAGCAAAAATTAAACCAACCCCCCCCCACAAAACCCCCTGGCATTCAAAGAGGCAAATTGATAGGTCTGGAGGATATTCTGACAATAGCTTGAATTAAGCACACAGAGTGAAGGGTGGGAGGGAAGGCACTGTACCCATTAAACAAGTGCAGGTGGTTGGGATGCAGCGGTGCATCTCACTCAGCATCATTAACCGTGACTGGGAATTGCTCTCCCACAGAGCCCTTTCTCGGTCTTGGGGCGGCACGCTTGCAAAGCAAGTGCTCAGCAGCTGAGCCTCTGCAGGTTCAGTTAAAAGATGGTGGATCCAGCCTGGAAGCTCAACTTGTAGCTGTTACACTTGAGACCCCTTGGACTTGAATTTCATTACAGAAAAGTAGCACTTGTTGTAGCCCTTCTGAGCTTCATCTGGAATTGTACTTACTACGTAATTTTTCCTCCTTCAAGAATTTTACTATCCCAGTGAAATGTTTTAAAAATACTGGAAGCTGGCTACCGGGAATTGCTTGCATAGGCTGAAAGAGAGCAATGCACTGCCCTGTTCTCTGCTTCAACCAGTAATGAGAATTCTGTGCCACTGTGCATACAGATAAGGGCAGGGATCTGGGCCAAATCTCTTGGGCTGAGCCCAAACGATTGCCTTTTGTTCCATGTTAGTTTGTTTTTTGTCCTTTTCCATTCTTGTATTTCTCTTTACATATTTGCAGGGTACACGTGCAGACATCAGTACAGGGATGGAAAGGGACACGAGACATGACAAGGAGGGAAGCTTCCCTTTGATGCCAGTAGCACTTTCCCTCCTGGTTCAAATAGCAGCTTTTGGGGCACGGGGCAAGAACAATTTTTGCCAGGAACATGGCTGACAGACACTGTTAACTGCCCCTTGGTACAGGGTCCAAATCCTGATCCCCCCTCGGCCACAAATTATAAGAAAGCTAGGCACATTAATTTCAACCATCCGTTGCCAAGTTTGGCCCCCAGCTTTGCACTGCTAACCATAGTTTCAAGCGCCACCTCCAAGTGACATTCTGCACATCTCTATTTGGAGGGTGATGTTTAGCCCTGTTGAGTGCCTGTGATTTGGAAGACTGGGGGTTCCACTCAGCATTGTTCCATGGGCAGATGTGCAGTCCACTTACACCAGACAGAGCAAGTACTGAAAAAGTGTGTGTGTTTTTGTCACTGGGTCATGCACAGTTTTGTTTCTGACTACACACCCGATTTTCCATGGCTCTGCTCCTGAGTAGTTCACTCTCTAGGTTCAGCCTCTGTCCCTCTCCCTTCTTGAACACATTCATTAACCTCTTTCTATTATGTACGTTGTGATGGTAGACGTGATGAAACTAAAATGAAGCCAAGTACATAATCTCCAACACTTTTTGGTTGCGGGGGCAGGGAGCAGAGTAGTGACATACTCCCTGCAGAAGTTTTACATGGCAAAAGTTTTGCAGTCCTTGGTGGTGCACATATTTGTATTTGGTTGAGGAAAATACTGGGTGCTTTTTAAAAGCACAAAACCCGTAGCATTTTCTCCTGTATTAAAATGCATTTTCTTCCAAAGTCTGATAGTTCTTCTGTGATCAAGTGGCATATACTGTTCTAGAAGAAAATGTGTGTGGCTACACCTTTCTGTAAAAACTGGATGTGCTGAGAAAGATCAAGGGATTTCAAAAACCTTCCCTGTCAAACAGTCTTAATATAATAACTCTTGTCTTACCTTTTCCCTTCCCAGATATTCAAGTGCTGTGAAACTTCAAAGGCTTGGCTTGTTTTCAATTGCTATTTTGAACCACTTGCTGTTCATCAGCCTAGGAACAAAACCACTTTTTACACACTAGCTAGATCTAATTTAAATGGTGTTTGAGAAAGGCTCTATATTTTCATGAGCCCTTTGTCTCTTATTAGTTTAAGAAAATGCTAATAGAGTGCCAAAACATTGTTTAACATGTCACAAAACCCCAAAGCTTGTTCTGCAACAAAGCTAAATAAGCCTTCTGAATTTAAGTTAAGCAGGAGGAAAAATATATCATGTTTGCACTATAAATGAAGGTGCTGAAGAACTAAACTTTTTCCTTGAACAAGTTCAGCAAAATCCTTTGATTTACCGTACTTATTTTTTCTCTCCTTTTTGCTCTGTATAAAAGAAGAGCAAAACCCTCTCATGCTTGTTTATAGCCTTGCAACAGAGTTGGAAAGGAGTGCCTGGCCTTTGCCAATGAAGAGTTCACCTGGGTGTGAGAATGAGTACCTCCTCTATGTAGAGAGCACTGATCTTGGGGAGGGCAAGACGGTTCAAACAAGACACAGTATTTATGTACTATGAAAGGCGTGGGGGAGACATGGGAGGCCGCTGCAATGGTTATACATTACAGGAAGGGTTTTTCTTTAACTTGCTTACCTGTGTGGGGTGCTGTGTCCTTGCATCTCCAGTTGTGGGAGCAGAAGGTAACTTGGCATTTGGGCCTGAAGCTCCAAGGTGAGATACTGTACCAGATAAGGTTCTGGGAAGAGAGGTGGAGGCGTCTGCCAAAGTCGAAAGCTGTCAAATCTTCAGTATGGGATTGCATCCTAATTAAATTGCAATTCATTATTTATGTTTGCTTACCATTTTTGAGCTTTTCTTTTGATATACTTCCACGCTTGTCTTTATCAGCGCTGAATTTCTCCTGCTGTTTTATTGTCTCTCTCACAGCCCTTTAAAGTTAGCTTCTTTGAGAAATCTTGCATCCTTTTGCCTGACTTGTGTGTGCTTTTGCCTCATTTGACAGCTCCCTTTCTGATTAATTTATGCTTATGTCAAGCAGAGGCCCCATTATTTGCTTCAGATTCTTTCTTTCTGTCAGTTGCTTCATCAGATCTTTAAAAGATTTGATTCTCGTACCACTTCTTGGTTTTCATAGGAGCCTCTTAGTTTGGGAGCTCTGGGTTTGCATGTACAGATTGTGCAGAGGTCTGTGCATATTAAGTTGATTGCAAGCAAGCTTTTTTGCATACACTGCCTTAAGTCAAACATGTGGATGGCAGGTGGAACCAGCAGGTGCTCCATGAAGGGGATGGTGGTAATCCTGTTTGTCACTGTGCAGGCACTTTGAAGGTCTGCAGAGGACTGCAGTTTGACACTACACAGGCTGTAAGAACAAAAGCAGGGGTTTCTCAGCAACATCATTGCTCTTATGCAGCTGCCCTACATGTCTTTGTTCAAATGCAGAGCTTTTTCTCAGGTATATAGATTTGGGTGTTAGAAATAATTAGGTGTTTTTTTTTTAAAAAAAGAAATAATGAGGAAATCTTAGAACCTTATTTCTAAACAGATTATAATCTATTCATTTCCTTACTATTTAAATTGGGAGGGGGGAGTGGGAAGATAAGGTGCTCAACTTGCAGCTTAACACAAAAGGTGATTTTTGCCAGGCTTTAAGGCTAACTCTTCCAGCCGGCTGCATTTGCCTTGAGCATTAGCTTAACTTCTGCATAAACATCCCTCCCTGGCCTCTGCACAGAGGAAGGTGTCAGGTTTTCAAGGTGATTAGCAGGGAACACTTTACCCATGTAGCAGCTGTTCCTCCATATGGATGTGTGGAACACAGTCAAAGATAAGTGAAGGGCAGGGCAGGAGGTGTCCACAGAAAGCAAAAAACCGGCTTTCATCAATCCTGATAAAATTAACATCTGGGAAACTTTTACAAAAGGCTGCCTTTTTGTTGCCGCTGTTTCACATAGGGCTACTTCATGTATTACAAACAGAAAAGAGATTAATCTACATGTCAGGTGATGCGTGAGCAAACTGCCAACCTGGACCTAATCGCTGCGTGGAATTATGCTTAACACCAAAGCACCTTTGTCCACAAAATGGCACAGCCAACTCTGACCCTGAATGGTATGGGGATGGTGTGGTGCATTTTTTTCCTTTCAAAGAAGTCTCCCTTCCCCACATTACCGTAAATGCTGGAATTCTGGATTGAACTGGGAATTGGGAGTGCACGCCTGGTTCTCTGACTCCAGTCCTCTACGTTCCAAGATACTTTAATATTTTGAAGGGTCTTCCCTCCTATTATGCATTATTTTTTTACATTTATATCCCAACAGTCCAAAGAGTGGAAGGTGCTGTACATAGTTCTCCTCCCTCATTTTATCCTCACAGCAACCCTGTGAGGTAGGTTAGGCAGCGACTGACCCCAAGGTCAGCACCCAGTGAGCTTCATAGCTGGGAGGGGGGGCATATTTTAACCCTGATTTCCCCGGTTTTCGTGCAACGCTCTCTCGACTACACTACATTGGCTCATAAATATTGCTGTATCCAAATAATGCAATCCCAAGCCAGAATGAGATTTTCTGGCTCGCTGTAGCTTTTAGAAGAATGCAGCTACAAATGAAATGAGTAGCATTAGATCACAAGGAAGGTAGTTGGGGACCAGAATCTGACGTTAGGCAGAGTGAGGCAGCCGCCTCAGGTAGCACATGCTGTGTGGGTGGTGGTGTGGCAGCGAGAAGCTGGAGGATAGAGGTAGGTGTGCACCACATGGTCTACCCTGCATGCCCCATGGGATGTGGTGGAGTGCGCCATCTTTGCTAGTGTTGAAGTAAGATTCAACAGATGGTCCAGTTGGCTTCTCTACATAGAATGGACAGCACCAGAGTGCCTTTTACCCCAGGCATCAAAATGTCTTGGGCCAGCCCTTTTAGGGACAATAGAACACATTATAAAGAGTTTTTTGTAAGAAAAACATATAAAAAGCATGTTAACCTAGCCACTCGGGGACTTAGCTGGAGATTGCATTTGCTATTAAGCAAATGTATGATATTAATTACATTTGTTCCTAAGAAAGTTAGCAATGCATTTGCAAGCAGGCCTTTGTTCTTGTCGGGGAGCAGAACAAGCTTCTCTCTTACGGCATCTAGATTCTGAAGCAAGATAGATCCTAAACAAGGTAGTTTGCTGTATTTTTGTCCCAAGCAAAAGTCAAGATTGTTTTTATGGGAAGGATTTTTGATTTATTTGATTTGTTTGCGTGTTGGCTGCTCTTCGGCCAAGGCTCTCAGAGCAGCTCATAAGAATTAAAACAATAATATACAATGACAGTGTGATAGCTCAGCCAGTAGAGCATGCGACTTAACCTCAGAGTTGTGGGTTCGAGCCCCACATTGGGCAAAAGATTCCTGCATCACAGGGGGTTGGACAAGGTGACCCTCAGGGTCCCTTCCATCTCTACAAGTCTACGATTCTGTGAATATCAAACTGTACAATATGTTGCCAATAAAGAAGGCAACATTCCAGCATGATGAAACGCAAACAAGCCGAAAGACCTGGGCAAATAAAAAGGTCCTCACCTGGCACCAAACAGAAAACCAAGGCTAAGGCTGTGTACTACATACCACACATTTTAATGCATCTTACTACCTCTGAAGGAATAACTTTTGCTTTTTATAAATGAAAATTAGGTATATTTACTGTTTGAAGCTGGACACAAAAAGGAGAGTCGCTGTTAAGAGAGGAAGAAGAGCAGTTGCCCAGTAGGATTGATTAATCTTTATTAAGTTAGTTAATATTAGCGGCTAACAGCAGAACTGAATATGGTACATATGAAATGTATAGAATGAACACAGAGTCCATTAAACAGATTAAAAATATAACGTTTGCATTTTCTACTAAAATGAGAATGGCTACATCATAGCAAGTAGGAAATGCCAAAATAAATATATACCGGTAGATCAGCCTCAGAATAAATATGTAGAACAGCCCTGTATGCCTTCATCGCAAAGAAACAGAGAGCGCATTACTTGGTCAGGTGACTCATGAGAGAATTGGTGGACTTGGCTCATTTCCAGAACCGTTCTCTCTGGCCCTGGTCAAATACTCCAGTACTCCATCTGTTTAGAGAACTAAAGAAATATTGTTTTGCCTTTTAGGCAACACTTTATATCCGGGTTTCTCCAGGAACCTGTTTAATGAACAACCAGTTTTGTTACACTAATCCCTAATAATGCTAGGATAAACATAGCTTTGTTTGCTAAATATTTAGAATCTAGAGGAGCCCTGAGAATTTAGAGCAGTTCTGAATAAATATGCTTCATAAAATCAACAACAACCACAACTACAACAGCAACCACAACAATCCCTGCCCCTGGATTCTACCACCTTGCTCTGCATAACTCAGAAATGATGCAGGGAGCGAAGGATGCCTTCCCTGCACCAGGCTTTGTGTGTGATCTCATGTTTTGCAAAGCCAAATCAATAGGTATAGGAAGAGCACTCCCTATTTTCTCTCGCTTGAAAATGCCACCCAGCTAGCATTTCCCTTCTAAAGAAAACATGGGGTTGTGAATCCTGTGTTTTTTCTCCTAACATGTAGACCTGTGCCAGGAGTTGGGGAAATGGGATTTTGCTGCACGTAGTAAGGTAACTGGAGCTCTCATGTACCCTGGCTCTACTATGGATTTGGATAACATTTGTTCATACTCTGCACAACTACAGTACCAGCACAGTTTCTTTCTAGTGGCATAAACACCTTCTCTGGAAATGGGCTTGTGCTTAGTAAATGGAATCTCATCTGCTTTAAGGTCTGGCTTGTTATCAACAGAACAGTTATTCAAAACTGCCTTGATTCTGGAATTTGTAGGCATATGCATAGGACTTATTATAAAAGTCCAGTTTATTCTCTCAGTTAGTATAAATTAGAAGTAGATGCTCTAGAGAATAGAATTGCATGTGTCTATAGGATAGACCAGCCCGTGGCACGTTTAGTGTACTACCTTAATGTTGGGGCCACCAAATCTAGTTTACATGTTCCTATTGTGCAAAATTCTGCAGCTCTGAGCATAATAACCTGATGTCCTGTGGAGAGCCAATCTTCTATAATAAGTGGGAAAGCATCTATCATTGGTGCTAAATGCACACGGTGTTATTTCACCCCTGCACTTTCTCTTTCAGTCTGAATACCATTATGAATACACAGCATGTAACAGCCAAGGCTCCAGATGGAGAGTAGCTGTGCCGCACAACCCAGGACTCTGCACCGGCTTGCCAGACCCCATCAAAGGCACAAAATGCTGTAAGCTATGACTGCTGTCACCACACCTTTCCTTTACATGGTTTATTCCAGCCAACTGGAGGCTCCAGAGCCACGTTGAGCCGTGGGGCACGAGATGTCACATCATGCAGTGTGTTAAAATGAGGTCTACTCCTGTTAATAGTTGAACATTCAGAAGAGAGAGATACCAATTTCATGCTTAGAATATCCTTGAATGCAGGCGGTGACCATTTTTCGTGCATCTGATTGCCGTGCAACCACCAATGCCTGTGTTGCTTTTGGCCCCAGGAGGGGATGGAACAGGCTTACTTGCGACTGCTGACACGTGCAATGACCTGGAACGCAACCCCCACACAGGAGAGTTGCCTGTATTTTGTGCATGTTAACTTCCCACACACAAAGTTAGCATTGGCATACGTGACTTGAAATTGACATGTTGCTGAAATTTTGTAATGATGCACTTAGATACAAATTTGGACACCCCCCCCAATGTTAATGGCTGGGGGAGTGGGAGGATGGTGCAGTATTGCCTCTCCATTGCTGATGGTGCTCTGCTATGCCAGAGGTCCTGAGCTTCTCTCTGACAAGTGGGAAGCTTCTGCTGGTGGGTTTTCCCATTGGCAGTAAACCACAGAAAGCCTTGAAATGGGACATTGCAGGGCACTAGAAGCTGTGAGTCTGTTGGATCCAAAGCCCCACGGATTCCCACAGGGGCCAGATCCTATGACTAGTTAATGAGCAAACCAGGATTAGGAACCATAGTTACATCTTGGTTTGTTCTCATTCAATGAGTTTTAAGCAAACCACAATTCTTGGAGTCTGGATGTTGTAGGGAACTGTGGTTTGAAATTGTATAAGAAGCTACACCAGTGGTGAACTGGATGCGTATGGGAAACAGAAGAAGGACATGAGCACAGTAGGACTCTCCCAACTTGTGATTCTTATTAAGTGGCAACCCACAGATCCCCACAGTTCAGTCTGGCCAGGGCAAATGCATTGGGGCAGCATGTTATATAAATGCTAGAAATCACTCAAGGAAGTCTCTGTTTGGTTTTCATTTGTCCTTTTCCCCTGATCAGTTTTTCTCTTCCGCATTTCAGCATTTTCCTGCAAAGCTGGCGAATTCTTGGACATGAAGAACCAGTCATGCATGCCGTGTGCAGAGGGCACATATTCTCTGGGCACTGGCATCAGGTTCGACGAGTGGGATGAGCTGCCCCATGGTTTTGACAACAAAGCAACCAACCTTGAAATTGATTACAGCTACTCAGAGTCCTTGGGAAACTGCAGCATGTGAGTGAGCTTGTTGCTTTCATTTCTGCTAGAGCACATCATTATCACATAGACTGCTGATTCTAAAAGCTAAACACGTTGTTTAAGTGGGGGTGCTTGTGAATCTCTCCACAGATCCTGAGGGTCTGAATTACCCAGTCTTGTTTTTGGAGCAGTATCTTGCTAGTCTCCTGCCTTTGATTTCCAGACTGCTGCACGTGCTCAGTTGATGCCATTCTCAATTGTAGCTTCCCCTCCCTCCTCACAGCTAGGTGATTCACATCAGCATGTATGCATATGGATTAAATCTCTGTGCAAAAAAGGAATCCTGATGTGGTTGCATCAAGGTTCAATTTTAAACTATGATTTAATATGTATATGTGCTGGTGTGCATTAGTCACTTTAAGGGGGAGGGGGGGAGGAAGAGCCATGAACGGCAAATTGAGCAATGTGCCAAGTAAAAAACTAACTTTAGAATTCTCCAAGCCAAACCAAAAGGCAGGCAAAGCAGGATGTGGAACAGAGCAACCCCAGAGAATAGCGATGGGATGGGATGGAAAAGGGAAATACTCTCTTCCCTAAGTTTGATCAGTTGCTGCACTGTGTCTATAGTAGGCCTGGCCCAAGGCGTTTTGGCATCGGAGGTGAACCACAAAATGGTGCTCCCCCATGCCAGGGAACAAGGGGGTGAGTGATTGTCTACAGCAGGGGAGGGGGAGGGGTCTTGCATGAGGAAGGAGGCCCACTCTGAATCACATTGGGCCAGTACAGAGCCAGGAGATCCCAAAGGGCAGTCCCTGTCATTTTCTTCCTAGGGATGGGAGGGCACCAACAGCACCTCCTATTTGCTGAGAGCATGCAGTGGAGGCAGTATGGTGGTGCTGCTGAGGAGGAGGAGGAGGATGCAGATCCAGCATCCAAGTAGCCTGTCATAGCTGTTGCTGCCCCCATGGCAGCAGCAATGGACAATGCAATTTTTTGAGACCGGATTTGCTGCATTTGTGGATCTTGCTGCCTGAGGTGGCTTCCTCACCTTACCTCATAGGTGGGCCAGCCCTGGTATATAGATGAAATGGTAAGTTCATGTGCACCAGCACCCTAGCATTTCTGACATTTGGCACTCTGTGTGTGAGTGAGAGCGTGTAAATTCTCCCAATGTGACCAGAATTCTTCACCAGGGTTAAGTAAATTAAATACATTTTGCATATATTTACTTACTGTGCATAATTCAGTTTGCTTCCCCTAATCATAAGAGACAAAGAGGATATATAATGCATTGAATCCCCATTTCCTGCCAGCTGAAATTCTGTTTCCCCTTTGCACCTGAGATTTCACTCATTTTGCAGCCATATAGACTAGACTCTCACTTTGGTTTGGTTTTTAAAAGGAAAGCCCAGGTTCCTGACTGGTATGGTCACACAGTGGTAAGATACAGACAGTTGATTAAGTTTTAATTGCAATAGCAGATTCTGTCATTGCTCCCACTGGGTTATTTTGACCTGCTAATTTTTACCTAGGGAACAGATATTGTGACTTTCTCATTTTTAAGTCCAGGGATTTGTTTGCTTACAAAACAGACAGCCACTTAATTTCTAAATAAAAAAGTACATTACTAGATTCTGACATTTTTATTGCTTTATGAATTATAGCCCCAGGAATAGTGCACAGCAGTATTGGGTTTTTAAAAACATTTAAAATTAAACAGACTTCACTGCAGAAACGTACCAGCATATTATTTTTCAGTAATTTCCTAAAGTATTGTAATGTGGTTAGTTTGTAAAATCAGTTCAAACCAGTATTTAATAGCTTTATTTTCTATTCTAATTTCTCCCCCTTGGAAGTGACAAAACTATAGGGGGTAGGAAATCAATATTTTGCAAAATGGGTACAAAGTGCTAAAGGAAAAGGAATAATTTTAACATTAGATGCCTTTATGTAAAGGCAAATGTGTGCCAGGGGAGCTGTGTATTATTTCTTTCATTTAAAGGCCATCTTTGAAATTTCAGTTTTTCCTTCTTAGCAGTAAAAGAAGATGGAAAAATAACTTCTACTGCAGGTTTTTAATATGAATCTCCATTCAATTTTAATGAGCACATTATTTTTTCCCCAATTTCGCCTGTCACTTCTAGTTTGCATCTTTTTAATTATGAAGAATACTATTAGTCAAATAGTATATAGAGAAGATTTGTTGTCAGTTATTTTAATTTCTCTTGACATGCCTTGTTTTACGTTCTGCTCTGAGATCTCTGCTCAAGCAGTCCAGACCACTATATATCTCCCTGACTGGGAAAGGTTTGGATGAGACATAAGTAGGCCTCCCCCAGTGAAAAACTGCCTATATTGCTTGGGGGGGGGGACTCCACACCAGCAGAAATACATCTGCCCACCCACAGATTGCTGGGCAGGTGAAAATGCACCCACCAGCAGCTAACCTTGTGGAGAACCCCAAAACTGGGGGCAGGATTACCCTCAGCAATAGAGACAGGAGGTGTGGTGGAAAGGGAGGGGAAAAACACCAACCTGGGATGAAGGCAGGGACCCAAGCTCAATAGTGCTAGGAGAGAAACCAAATCCAGAGGTAATGGGAAGGAGGAAAACCAACACAGCAAACTGCAGGGAGCAGACCTCTATGTTAGTGGGGGTAATGAGTGGGTTCACATCCAGGGGAGTAAGTGTTCTGGTGGGTGCCAGAGGGGCACCAAGCATTAGGAAACAGCAGCTGATGGGGCAGACAGAGGAGCTAATAAAGGGATGAAAGATGTGGAACTGTGGTGGGAGCAAGTAGCTGGAGGAGGGAAGGAAGAGTTGCTGGGAGGGGCCCAGCCACAGGAAGAAAGGAGAAGTGGTGGAAAGCCACAGTGATTGATAGCTGGGTGTGCATTCAGAAGGCTGCAGAATTCCGCAGGATTTGCTGATGTTCTGGGCTGAAAAATCACTTGCCTGTGCAGCCTCCATCATCCTCCCATTCCATACCCTGCCAGGGGTTTCTGCCCAGCAACATCTTCTACCATGGGCAGCTTGTGATGGGTTGCACTGCTTTGGTGACTTTCTTATGGGATCAAGTCATGGAAGCACCAGTGTCTCATCTTCAGCTTTTTGAACACCCATTTGATCACCACATGGGTGGTACAGTGTGCCCTATAATTTTGCCTATCTGGAGTTACAGAGAAAGTGGCACATAAGTGCATTTGAGAGGATTGGCTCCCTCTGCCTCCAACATTGCATGACAGGTTCCACCTGCAAGCAATGGAATGACACCTTTGGTGCCATCAGGAAATGAGCCTGGGAACTAATCTGCTCTGGTGCGATATTAATGGAGGCTTTAAACAAAGCCTTGGGGGCAGGTAAGAAGATCCTTGCCCATACCCCATCAAAGACATGGACAACAGCCAGAGTGATGTCGGTAATGTATCAGTGGCCTCGATTCCCAGGGATCTTGCAGGGGAGGTGGTGGTGCAGTGCCAGCACCAGTGGAGGAAGGTGTGGCTGTGGCTGTGGCTGTGGCTATGGAGGCTGTCCAACCAGCTCAGCCTCTACCCAATGTATCCCAGAGATGGGTGTGCATTCTCTTTGTGGATGAGTTGCATCCTTTCTGCACTCTGGTTTCAGTGAGTATGTCTCGGGAGAGTTGCCAGGCACAAAGATCAGCACCATGGACAGCACTTGAGCTGTCTTCTGCTCACATGCATGCTGTGCCTCTGAGGCCCAGTAGCCCTCATGGACATGGTGGTTGGCCTCCCCCTTGCTGCCTTGCTGGGCACTGTGGCTGCCATTCAACAGGGTAGGTCTGCACAAGATCCTGAGATGCCACTGTCTCAACCACCCAACAGACCCAGACCAGCACTTAATGCCACCTATGGACCTGGACCATAGGAGACTGAGGAGAGGATGACCCTCATATGGGAGTGAGAGAACAATGAAACTCCTAGCAGCTTGGGAGGGGGCAGGCCCAATCCAGGGAATGTTGGGGTGAATCATGGGGGCAGTACCCTCTCCAATGCTAAGGATTTGTCTTTGGAGGGCAGCAGCAGGGAGTGGAAAGGGGTGATCAGCAGTGACAGCAGGCTTCGTCTTGGGGATACTGCACTGTTGGTGGGTCATTGTCTGCTGGAGGTGAGGGATGCAGGAGGAATGGGAGGTGGCTTTGGAGGACGAGGCTATAGACAACTTATTTGGATGAATCAAGAGTGAACTAAGATGCTACAAACTTACAGATCAACTTCAAACAAGCATTCGATCAAGGAATTAAGCATATAAATCATGAAGCAGGGTTGTTAAGGTCTAGTGAATCTGTACAGATTTTTCTTTTCCTTACATGACCACCTTAAATGAAGTTTCTCCAGCTGTGTTTGTGTCCTCCCTGCAGAAACACATCTCCTCAAATGCAATATTCCTCTAACAATAATACCTCTCAAATTCCTTGTCACTATCCTGGAGTTTTGGTTGTTCCTTTCAGAACATGAAGCTTAAGAGGGCTGTTTTGCCTGACTTGCTTTTCAGCTGGAATGTAAAGCTTCAAATCTACACTCACCAAAATTCTTTCTACTTAATTGCATCTGCACCCCACCCTTTCCCCAAGGAGCTTAGGTTGGCATACATGGCTGTCCACCCCCATTTTACCCAGCTATCCCTTAAGGTCAAGACAGTGACTTGTGCAAGGTCCACCCAGGGAGCTTCATGGCTAAGTGTGACTTTGGACCTGGATTTCCCTGTTCCTGGTTGGATTTTTAACCACGTTGGCTTTCAGTGCCTCTCTCCTGTGTTCTCTTCTGCACTGACAGTGATCCCACATTCACATAATTAGCACAAAGGTGCAAAGCCTTTTTAAAGATACTGTGTGTAATGTGGGTGTGCTAATGTCTGCATATGAGTAAGGTGACGCGGAGGAGGAACCTAACCCTTACCTTTTGTTTTGGAGCAGCCTGCCAGTGCATTTAATTAGAAACCATGCATCTTGGAAAATTCATGTGGTGTGCCTATATTCTTCCTTGCTGCTAGTCTGTTAATAGGAGGCAATGCAAACCTGCCCCTGTGTCTGTCTCCCCAGGTCAGGAAGGCTTAGAAGGGAACTGGTGTGGGGGCCTCCAGTTCTGAGGCAGGGATATCCAGAGCCAATGGCTCTTCATGGTCACTGGCAATGTGGAGATCTTCTGAAAGATGCTGGTCCTCTTTTGAAGAATCCAGGTCTGCGGTCTGGGCAGGGCTGACTCCTGACTCCTCTCACACATTGCACTCTACAAAGATAGGCCTGTACTGTAGCTTTCTATGTTGTCAGTAGAACAGGAGTCTCTGTTCTGGTCCATTAGTGAAGATTGGAAGCCAACATACCACCTTGACCTCAATTTAGATAACTGTCCTAGCTGCCACAGTAGCACTAGCTGATCTCTGCCATAGCCCAGTCACCTGGAGTTGAGTCATTCCTGTTTTGAGATTACTTGTACTTTTTAATCCTGATAGGAAAATGGATGTTAAGCCTAAAACTGTTTTAGTGAGGGTATTTTGTGAAGCCTGGATTTGAAGGGGTACAGTGTGTTAGCTCTGCTTTACAAGCTCTGGGGCTTTAAGTCTGTCCATTGGCCTCAAATGCCCTGATGAGCGGAGCCAAGGACTGCCACCTTGTTTTCCTGCCTGGTGCTTTAATCATTTTGATGCTGAAGATAAGCTAGCTGAGACTCGTCAGGCAGGAGACGTCCTTTAAAGAGTGTTTTTTGCTAAAAAACTCAACACCATGGTGCTGAAAAGTGTTTGTGCAACTTGCAAATGTAACCTACTTCTCATATCACTTAAATTATTCATCAAACTTCTAAGCACAGTTGTAGAAGCAGAGGGGCAGATTATTACCATTGCTGGTTCGTCTCATTAAGTAAAGGTCTGTCTGGTTCCTCCAGTTTGCCTTAGATCCAGGATACCTTTCATGGAGTGGTGGCAACGATGCATGTGAAAGGTTCTGAGTTCCTCTTGCTGAAAAGAACAGGAGCAAGTGGCGTTTTTGTTTTCATAAATGTGTATGAAATCCCAAAGTATGCAGTTTATAGTATGTATTTTTAGCTTTTATCTCTCTTCTGCTGCAAAGTGAATAAGATCCTTGCATATTTTTTCAGACTGAAAATGATGAGCTGAGGGGAAGGAATGGGCTTCACAGGCTGTGGAACACATCTGATTGATCAGGAAGTGTAATTTTGGGGGGATGGAGGGTTGTCTTAAGTCTGGAAGAAAACAGGCAGGTATAATATGAGGGGGGGGGGAGAATGGGGTTGAAGAAGAACAGATGGTAAGAGAGGCATGTGTAACTAGATGACAATGAGGACCTCACAAATACACACACAGAGAGAAAGAGACTTATAGTTCTTTCCCCTCTCACCACCACCACCCACTGTGGTTTTCTCTCCTCTGCCCCTCCTTCATGCTTGTCATTTGTCAGAGAAGCTAAAGGCGCCTCTTACCTTTCATTTCCGGAAGTCTTTACAGCCACCTTCACCCCATTACGGTCTGCACATCAGCGCAGGGCAAATCAGCATCACTACCCTTGGCCATGTTTTCCTGCTTCCACCTCCATCCAGTTTTATCACCCAAAGTGACACTGTTTGTCATTAGAAGCAAGCATGATGATAATCACCACAATTTCTTTTATTTCTTTCTGAATTAAGTAAACTGATGATGTGTGAAATTAAACCAAGTTTCCCTTAGGGCAGTATCATCAACCTTGAGATCCTGTCTGCCCCTCTAAAGTTTGAGACCCTGCATGTTCCTCCACCGACTGCTTTGCCTGTCCTTTCCCCTTCTTGCTATGATTCTGATTTTACTCCACAGTAGGCAGAGAAACAGGGTAGGGAAGAGAACTAGGACTGGGCTAAGAGGCACAAGAGATGCATCATCTGCCCCTGCCTTGGAGCATGTGAAGGATATAGATGGAAGTTTTGGGTTAACACCCGTCCACTTTGGTTCTTACCTCTGCTTGCTGCCTTTTCATTTTCCCACTCCCTTTAATGAGAGAATAAACCACACATCTCCAGCTTGTAAATTTGGGGTTTTCTATTTGAATGGCATGACAGGGACATTCAGCTATCCCCCCCCAAGGTTATAAGACCTGCCAAATTTCAACCAGATTGGCAAAGGGTCTCCATTTTAGTTAAGACCCCCACATTCCTATTTCACCTTTGCCTTACATTACAGCAGATGTAAAATAAGGGTGGGTGCATTTCTTTTTTCTTCTTCAGTTGCTTTAGAAATGATTGCACAAAACAGAACCTGTGCTTTGTCCCCTTGTAATTGCATCTATCATTCTGCAGCCTCATGCTGTGGCCTAGCATATAATGAGAGTGTGATATACAGGGAATATACTGACCATTGTGGAGTAGACTTGAATACGTCAGTATAAAATGCCAACATGGCTCAACTAAGTGCAGCCTGCTTAAGTGTTGTTGATCTCGAGATAAAATCAAACCTGGCACAGACTTATCTGGAGATCATGCAGTTTCTGGGCAATTTTGTATATTAGCTACAATGGTGGAACGAATCCTTCATAAATATTACACCCATATTTCAGTGGAGACGTAACATCTGGCATTTGTGCTTTTAGCTTTCTTACCCATCTCTCCTGTTAATGTAACTCTCTTGTAATGTTTAGGGAGTGTCTGTTCTCTGGAACTGTACAGTAGCACTCCCTTAACGGCTGGGCTTTTCTCTTTGTTCTGTTCCAGGTCAACGTGGAGTCTTAAGGGAGATTACATTGCCTCCAACACAGATGAGTGCACAGCCACTCTGGTGTATGCTGTTAATCTGAAGCAATCTGGCACCGTCTCCTTTGAGTATATCTACCAAGACAGCAGCATCGTCTTTGAGTTCTTTGTATGTTTCCTATAACTCAATCCACCTTGCTAATATTGCATGCAAAGTGAAGGAGGATTTCTTCTGGGCACTGTCTTTACCTATATGACCACCTCTGCACTAGTTTTCACTTTCTGGGCCTATCTGAAAAATGAATGTTGCATCTTGTTGCAGTCAAGGACAAGGATTCCTGGTATTTAAACCAGAAAACATGGAAGGAGGTTCGTTTTTGTGTTGCTGGCAATTCATTTAGCCTCCCACTGAACTGTTCCTTCTTGGACATCATCCGGTGACAAATGAATTTTGGCAGCAGTTATTTTTGCAGTCCTTTCAAGATACAGTGGTTTCCCTTCTTTAGCGCTTCAAAGATAATGATGCTCATTTAAAACCAACAGCATTATTACTTTGGCATCTCCTCTCCTCCCTATTCATTACAATACAGTAGCCAAGAAGACTTTCCCAACATTTATACCATCTCCAGGACCATTAACATATACCACTGTGTTCTTTAAAGTGCACTTCAGATAACTTAACAACTCTGAAGTGTATTGAGGTGCATTTTACCACAATGTCTTTCATAGAAGTGGCTCTTCCTCTACACTGCTTTAAGAAAGTGGGTAGATACAGGAATGGTTGCCTTGAGTGCCAAAATGGACACAAAACCATTTAACTTCTTAAAAATCTCTGAACAATGTGCTCTAGGTTTGCTGCTGGAGGATTAGTTAGGGTACTTTCTCCATCTTGTACTTTGTAGGAGCCCAGAAAAACCTACAGCAGCCTACCTTTCCAGCCTTTAAAGCTATGCATACATTCTCTCTACAGCATTAGAACTTGGTCCTACAAAAGAGTTTTGCCCTCCAGCAGCAAAAATGTTAATTTTGCTGTGATATCTTAAGCCGACTGCTACACATCAACTTATTTACCCCGTGCATCCTCATCCCAGGTTCTCATTTGTTGCAGATTCAGAATGACCAGTGCCAGCCAACTGTAGAGGAGTCACGATGGATGAGAACCACAGAGAAAGGGTGGGAGACGCACACTGTAAGTGCACAGAGCTCCTTAACTGTGCTTATGGCCAGCAGGGGCTTGGAGAAGGAGACCTGTGTGTGTTTCTGGGACTCAGTACTGAAGTCCCAAATGGTACAGCCTTTCAGTATCAGCTGGGACTTGAACTGTCTGTGCTTTGAACATTTGCAGGTGGAGCTGAGTCAGGGCAACAATGTTCTGTTTTGGAGAACAACAGCCTTCTCTGTGTGGTCCAAAACTCCCAAGCCTGTGTTGGTGAGGAACATTGAGATTACAGGTTTGTGTTTGGTTGGTGCATGTCTCGGGTCTGATGCCACTATGCAAGCTGTCATTGTGCCCAGCAGCGGCTAAAAGGTTTTTTTTCCTCTCTTGCACTGCTATCCAACCTCACCCCTTTCCTCCCCCCCTGTTCCCTAGGAGTAGCCTTCACTTCTGAATGCTTTCCCTGCAAGGCAGGCACCTACACAGCCAAATTAGGTTCTTCCTTCTGCCAGCCATGCCCAGCAAACTCCTACTCCAGCAAAACAGCTACTTCCTGCCACCAGTGCGAGCCAGCAATGTACTCAGGTAAGCACCTTAGCTAATTATTAGAAAACTTATGAAGGAGGCTGATTTATGACTTTGGAGTATAGGAAGCTGCTTTTATATGGAGTCCATCTTGCTCAATATTGTCTACACTGACTGACAGTGGCTCTCCAGGGTTTCAGGCAGGAGTCTCTCCCAGCCCTACCTGGGGATGCTGGGGATTGAACTTGGGACCTTCTGTATGCAAGGCAGGGGCAGTACCACTGAGCTATGGTCTATTCCCATAGCTTTACTTAGCAAAAGTATCCCGTATCCCCAGCTGTTTGCCCAGCTTCCAAGTTCAGTTGAATATGCTACCTAAACCTTCCTGCCAGCTTAGAACCCATTGCACCTGCTCCGATGAAGAAAAACTAATTTCTCTCCTTTCTCCTCTTCAAAAATGTAATTAATGTAGCCATGTTCTCTCCCCTGTTTCTGTAAGAGGCTAAGTCTGCAGTGTTGGGTACTGATTTTGCTATGGCTTGTAATGATTTGGCATCAACCCTCTGATCACAAACACACACACACACACACACACACACACACACACACACACACCATTTTCTTTCTCCCAGTAACATTCACAAGCATGTGAAACTGAGGGGGAGAGGAGGGAGAACAGTAAGTGAAGATGAAACCAAAAGCCTGGAGTAGCCAGTGTAGTGCCCACCCAGATGAGCCTCAATCAGCCCAAACCAGCATAGACAGTGGGTCAAAGATGATGGGAGCTCCTGGGAGACAGCCCATTAGCTATCCTTGCCAAAAGCTATTTCTAAGCAGTTTCCATTAACACAAGCACCAAGACATATTGTTTTAACTTCCTCCTACCTTATTGATAGTGAGGCATTTAAAAGTGCAGTTATTTAAATTCCCTTCATCATTGGAGGGTGTTGGCATGCTTAGAAGCATTTATTATTGCAAGCTGAAGCATAGAGAACCCCCCCCCCAGCTTTTCCATGCCCACTTGGGTGCCATTTTCCTTCTTCCCTGGGCATTTGATAAGTTTGAGAAAGTTGCGGGGTGGGGACTGGCAAGCAAGATTACTCGCAACGGTGGAGAAATTAGCCCAGGCTGGATCTGTATGAGCTTTGGAAAATTACTGGGGAAATCTTGAGCTTTTTCAGAGAATTCTCCAAACGAAAGTTTGGAAAGATCTAGCCCATTAAATGTAGGCACATTTTTATCCTCTCCATGGAAAGTAGGTCTAAGTCTCAAGCAGATTTTTGATCCGTAGTTCTGTGTTTTTGGAGGAATTTTACACAGCTGGATTTGGGGCATCGTTCTCATGTATTGCTCTCTGCATAATGAGGGGTATGTTTTGTTAGGGCCTTCATGCTTTCAGCATAATTTGCTCAGTTCTATGGAACTCTGCCTTGCAGAAAGACTTGGAAAGTTACTTTCAAATTACAGGCTCATAGCAGTTTCATTCCTCTTTGTGGTTGCTTAGAATCACAGAATTGTAGAGTTTGAAGGGACCACAAGGGTCATTTAGTCCAACCCCCTGCAATGCAGCAATCTTTTGCCCAGCATGGGGCTTGAACCCATGACTCTTGAGATTAAGAGTCTCATGTTCTACCAACTTAGCTATCTCAGGCTTGCATCATATCTGGCGAGTGCAGTATCAGTGTTGTCTGTTCCCCTATAAGAAGTGGCAGCAGTTGGCACGTCAGACTGCGGCATTTTGATTGGTTGCTGTCGTGCAGGAAGACTTTGACTTGATCAGCTTCAAAACCTTATGCTTGAAGCATTTTACCAGGCTGCTGGAAACTATAGGGGGAAACAATGGACCTTGGGTTTCCCCTTTCCTCCATGGGGAAGAGAGTATTCAACTTAATGACAAAATGCTCCATCTTCAGGGCAAAATCCCTGCAATTTTCTCATCAATTGCTGCCACTTTTTCTTACCCTAAAAAGGCTGGGAACTGCCTGCTCCTTTAACGTAATACAAAAACGTGTTCTTTGTTCCCATCAGATTCAATTGTCTTAAGCAAATACGAGGCAAATGACTTCTAACAATTTCTAGGAGAACAAATGTTGGAACTGAAGCCTGAAACGACCTGTACATCTGCACACATGCACAGACTGCCCTTCTCATTGCTCCGGTTAAATACACTGAATAGATTTATGGTAGCCATGATTAGTACCTGCTACACAGAGATAAAATATGGGCATGTGTGTGAGATGGGCATGGCACCTTTCTGAAGTTCCTGCTGAGTTGTTGCTAGATTGATTCTTTCATTCTTTCACATGGTTTTAACCATTGTTTCCTCTTTTCAATAAAGAACCAGGTTCAGCATCATGCAAGCCACGCCCAGCTTGCACAGATAAGGATTATTTTTATACTCATACAGCCTGTGATACCAATGGAGAGGTAATTCACCTTCTGGATTTCCTTGTTTGTGATGGTGGCATTTAAATAGTGAAATTTTCTTGTTTAGCTTTTTGACGTAGAGCTTACCTTTAACGGAAAAGACCGTACTGCAAAGCATTGTACATGCCTTAATAAGCAGGGACATAAGGAGTAAGTGAGCACGCAGGAATATAAAGGAGCCAGGCCCTGAAGATGGCATGGCCGGCTAAGCCTACCCACCTCTTTTAATAAGCAGAACCCACTGCTGCTGGGTTCTTCTTATTAGAAGAGGTGTGTGGCTCTGGAAAGGCCTCACCTCCTTGTCTACCTCAGGAAGAGAGAAGTGGCTACAGCGGGATGTGGCATGAACCTGCAGGCTTCCTTCTCTTGGTGGTGGTGTGTAGGGACGAAGGAGAGAAACTTGTTCTTCCCATCATCATGCCGCCACCACCAAGAGAAGGAAGCCTAAATGGGACACAAAGGGGAGAAACACTTTCTCCCCTTGTGTCCTGTCTCAGAGAATGAAGCCTGTGCAGGATTGCTTGCAGTGACAGACTTTGGGGTCTCCTGCCCTCTGGGGCAAAATGTATCACGCCGGCACTGGCACCTGGTCACTGTGAAAGCAGAATGTTGGGGTAGTTGGGTCAATTCAAGCAAGGCTCTTCTTATCACTGCTGTGTGCAAAGAGCACCCCCATGTGGACCATTTCATACTGACAGTATATTACTAAACTTGGGGAGGGAACTCAGAACACCTGGGAGTAAAAGGAGGAGGAGCTAATATGTCAGGGCTTCTTTCCTGGAATATCCTCATAATGCTTTTTGCAGATGGGCAGAGAGCCTGTGTAATTGTCGTTCATGTAAAGAGATATCTAGGCATTGCACAGCTTTTTGTGGATTAAAGTGTAGAAATGTTTGCTCCTATCTCTTTCTTATATCAACAGACTCAGTTAATGTATAAGTGGGCAGAACCAAAGATCTGCAGCGAGGAGCTCCCCGGTTCTGTAGAATTGCCTGCTTCTGGCATAAAAACTACATGCCCACCTTGCAATCCTGGTTTTTTCAAGACAAACACCAGTTCCTGCGAGCCCTGCCCATACGGATCATATTCAAATGGGTCTGGTAATGCTGTTCTGTTCTTTCCTTCTTGGCTGGCCAAATTGTCACATGAATTACTTTCTTTAAAATGTTTCAGTGAATAGGAACCTGTGCAGTGTCAGTGGGGATGCATACAGGGAACCTGAAGTTATTGATTTGGAGCTGATGTTATTTATGCTTACTGCGTTCAGAGGTGGCATAAAAAGGAGCCAAGTCTTTGTGTGAGCTCTTCATTTTCCTATTCTTTGTTGCTGCTGATAATTCCACATTCTTGCCAATGGCAACAGAGTTGTGAGGTGGGATACAGCTCATGGAACTGGCTGCTTTGTCCTTACACAGAAAGCTCCTCTTTGTCACTTACTTGATTAAAAACAGCAACAACAAAAATGCATGATATGGCACTCCCCTTCTATCAGGAAATTCATTGGTAATTTGCAGAGGCGGCTACCAGCCTATTCTTAGGGTTTGCTTACCCAACCACTTTTGCAAATGGAAGAATCAATATGCAATGACTCTCCTGGTAAAGGCCTGCAAGGTAGTATTATCCTGTGGTAGCAGTATAAGTCCTGGAAAACACTTTTTTTCTAGCATATTTCAAGATACCGCAAAATAGTGGCTAGACCACACCGGGCCATTTTGCCACTTTCGTATCAAGTGGGAAAGCTCTGCCCAAGGGGATTTTTCCACCTGAAAAATGTGTGCAGTATATGTTCAGTAGGCATGTACATGTGCACACCTCTGAAGCATGTTGCTGCCAAGCCTGCCTCTATATAGGTTATTCTCATTCTTTGTTTCAGAAAGGGCTGCTAGCGCCCACCAGCCACCTAGTGACGGCCTTCCACATGGGAGTTCATTCCTCCTCCCGAGTTCCAGCATTGTAATGTTGCTTCCTTCTGTTCTCAGGTTGCATCAACTGCACCGTTGGGACTGAACCGGCTCTAGGCTTTGAATACAAATGGTGGAACACGCTGCCGGCAAACATGGAGACGACGGTCCTCAGTGGAACCAGTTTTGAATATAAGGGAATGGCAGGTATCTTCATGGGCACATATTAACCTGAGGTGTTGGGGCAGCTCTTGCATGGGTGGGCACTGTCATATTGTGAGGTCTCTTGCCCCTGCAAGCAGTGGGGAAGTTCACAGCACAGTGACTCTCATTCCACTCGTACTGTCAGATGTTGCCAGATCAAAGAGACACGGGGCTGCCTGCTTTCAGCGGCCGTCATGCTAAATTGTCTAGTTCTGGCCTCAGGCAACTGGACTTCCCGTGTCTCTAAGAAGTATGTAAGTGTTTATAGAGCTGTGTATTTAATGATATCCAACTGAAGTAATGCCCTTTCACTGAATGGAGATGGTGTTCTGTTTGCTGTTTCAGGGTGGGAAGTAGCTGGTGACTACATCTACACAGCAGCAGGAGCCTCTGACAATGACTTCATGATACTGACACTGGTGATTCCTGGGTTCAGGTGAGTGTGTAGCTGAGCTGGCGATGGCAAGCCTATGCATCCAAAATGCAGTAGGAGCACTGAGTCCAAGCAGTGGGACCTTCTCCCCTTCAAGAGTGTGCTGCTTGCATTACTTCTTCCACAATCCTTAACTCACCATTGGTGAACAATAACAGAAAGAATGAATGAGGGATTGAGTTGGCTTTTCAGTTTAACAAATTCTTGAAACATATATGAGCTCTCAGCAGCTGCCTGATTTTTGCCATGTCCTGGAAACAGCCATGCTTTCAATGTATGCCTGTGACTAGAGTGCTGATTTTATTGGACTGGCCAACCTCAGATTCTTCAAATGTGTTCTAAACAAGAGCATAAGCTGAGGGAAACTTTCAGATTCATGGCTTGCTGAAGTAAGCCTTGCTAATTGAGGTGGACTGTTTCCAGACATTCCTACTCCCATCTCCCGTCCTTGCTGTGTTTTCACCAAGACCTTGAGCAAATAGATACCCCCTGAGTTTTGCTTGCTCTCTTGCAGTTCCCCACAATCGGTGATGGAGGACTCCGAAAGTAAAGAGATTGCAAGAATCACATTCGTCTTTGAAACGATCTGCAGTATGAGTTGTGAGCTTTATTTCATGGTGGTAAGTTGATCCAGCTTCTTCTCTCTCCAAAGCAGATAAGCTTTCTCTTGCTTGGTTTGCCTTGGGGTTTTGTGCTCCCAAGGCACAACAGGCTGTGGAAGGCACATTCCCCTCCTTCCTCTGTAGTTGATGCGTTTAGAAAAAGAGGCAAATCTCTTGGCTGTTTCCCAATTCCGGAAACTTTCACCTGAAATCAATATGTTCCTATGGGCATATTTTCAAAGGTACAATAGCCCACTTGCATCCTGTAGTTACACCTCTGTGAGGACTCTGTGTCAAAATGCCACCATGGCGGCGAGAAAAATAAATACCGTATTCTTCTCTCTATAACACGCAGATTTTTTCTCCTAAAAGGGAAGGGGAAATGTCTGTGCGTGTTATTGAGCGAATGTGTGGTCCCTGGAGCCGACTAGGGCGAGCGCAGGAACAAAAATCAGGCAAAAATCAAATCGCCTGCGGAGAAGGGAAACCTGAAAAGAGGAAGTTGCTGCTTTCCTGCATTCTGCCTCAGGGTCTTACTGCCCATCCGCTTGTGTTTTGTTGCTGTGTTTGCTCAAACAGAACAAAGAGCAGGCAAATCCCCTCCCCTCCAGGCAAGCAGAGGGGAAAGCAGAGCGTCCTTCCTTCTAATTCCTCTCCCTGCTCCTCTTTCTCCCTGCAGCCAGAAAACATGCAGGTGGGAGAGAGGGGGAGAGAGAGAGAGGGCTGGCTTGGGGGGGGGAACTTTTGCCTTTCTTTCCTCCCTCCCGTTAAATCCGTCTCCTGCATTCTTAGCCAGCTGCTTCTCTGCACACCCCACTCATGCTCCTTGTCCCTTCTGTGTTTTTCCTTCCCTCCCCACTTAAAATGTAGTTACAAAGCATGGATCCACATGGATCCTCAGGATCTTTGCATTGGGTCACCCCAAATTCACCATCAGATCACATAGCATGTCCATGGCTACAGCCTGCACCAAAAAAATCACGCACCCACTGTTGCCTGGGGCCACAATGGTGCAAAAACGTGGTTACAAAGCATGGATCCACAGGGATTCTCAGGATTTTTGCATTGGGTCACCCCAAATTCACCATCAGATCACATGTCTGTGGCCACAGCATGAAGCACAAAAATAATACATCCACTGTTTCATTCAGAATTTTTTCCCCCTTGTTTTCCTCCTCTAAAAACAATGTGCGTGTTATGGTCAGGTGCGTGTTATAGAGCGAAAAATACGGTATAGGTATACCACCTGTTGGTATGTTAAAAAATCAGCATTATTGATAACATTAATATTATTAATAAAAATAGTGTAAGAACTGGAAAACTATTCTAGGCACATTTTGTTCAGAGATACACTTTGGACAGGTAGCAAGGCCACTCATCATGCACAGTGCAAAATGAAAAAGACTTGTGAAAATGTTAAAAAAAATGAGTATTATTGGGTTTTGCAAATGATGCTCTGAATTTCCTGTGCTTTCTGATCTGCAGCCCACATCAGCTTCTCTTGAGCTACAATGGGCGCGAAAGAAAATCTCTCCTAGTCACTGTAGCCTCTCTTCCCCAATTTCAGTGTCATCTTTCCTCTTAACTGCTTCCTTCCCACTAATGCCCCACCTCCCCTTCTTTTCAGTTGGCTATTCCAAGGCTCTCACAATCTGCCTGGCATGATTTCCCTGCTTATACTCAAGTTACGGAAATATCTGTATCTGTAATAATAAAGAATTATTTAGGTAGAAAGTGTTGCTTGCTCTTTACTCACTAGGCCCATGCTTTATCTCTGGTAGGGTGTCAATTCCAGAACCAACACGCCTGTGGAAACCTGGATTGGCTCGAAAGGAAAGCAATCCTACACCTACATCATTGAAAAGAACGCCACCATGAGCTTCACATGGGCCTTCCAAAGAACAGCATATCATGAGCCGGTAGGGACTATCACTTCCTGGGGAACCTTCTGTTCACAGCCAGCTCCTCAGTTATCCCTTTTATGGGGAGTTCCTTGCCAGGAATCAGAGATACTCTAGTGTCTTGCTAATCAAAGATGTCCCAGCAAGGAATAGGCACGCCATCCTCATCTGCAGCATCCCACCTCCCCTTTATCAAACGCTTCTACCTCTCCAAGGCCCTATGGACACTTTCTGTGTTTCGTTCTAGGGAAGAAAATACACCAACGATGTTGCCAAGCTGTACTCTATCAATGTGACCAATGTCATTGAAGGCGTAGCATCATACTGCCGGGTGTGCGCTCTGGAATCCTCGGGCTCGTCCTGTACTTCCTGCCCACACGGCCACTACATCGACAGAAGCTCTGGGGGCTGCTACCCGTGTGCAGCAAACACGTACCTGAAAGCTCACCAGCCCTATGGCAGCCAGGCCTGCATCCCTTGTGGTCCCGGCACAAAAAACAACCCGGTAATATTGTCCTCCTTTCTGCCTATCGTTTCTGGCCAATTTGCAATGATCTACACTGTTAGCTAAATAAAAGCACCCCATTAAGTTTATAAATAATTTAGTTGGCAGAGGGCTTTCCATTATAAGCAGCAGTAGGGCAGTATCAGTATATTATATTAGTACTAGTATACCGCCCCTCATCCAAAATTACAGACAGAATCTGCATGCACAAGAAACTGCAGACCTGTTGGCCGGAGAAGGTTCCACTTGAAGTGGCAGGCAAGATCCCACCCAGTTAGCAAAGCCTGCCCGCTGACATGATATGCATGAGGCCAGATCCTTAAAAAAGAAGATATATAACTGAAAACTTTGTCTTAACAAACTTTTGCATTTTTCTTATTGAAAATGTGGAACCTGTAGACTGAAAGGGATTCTTCCCTTACCAAATCATCCCAGAGTTTTGCTTTTAAAAAAACCCAAGCTTGTCTTTCCTCAGAAATATTAAGTTATTTCCTGCCAAAATGGAAATGGCACTAGAACAGCTAAGCGGTTCATCTCCACATACTCTGTTTTGTGTAATTATCCACATGGTTCCCTGGAGGAAATTGGCAAGTGAGATTCCTGTGAACAGAAGCTTATGGGATTCTGGAGCACTATAAACCTGGCCAGCTTGAGAATAATCAGCCACATTTGGGCTCCTTCCTCTCAGAGTAAACTTGGGTTTTACATGCTGCTGGAGACACTGACAATTTCTGAGCTCCTCTATGAGGAAATAAATTGACTGTAAAAAAATGTTCTGCTCCCCAGATCCATTCTCTTTGTTACAGTGACTGTCACCTCTCAGTCATCGCGGACGGCAGGACTCTGGAGTATGACTTCTCAGCACTGTCTAATAGCACATCCTTTTTGGTGGGGCCCAGTTTTACCACCAAAGGGCTAAAGTATTTTCACCACTTCAACATCAGCCTCTGTGGGAATCATGTAAGTACGTGGCGAGGTTTCTGAGAAGCCCATCCTCTATGCAGGGCCCCAACATGTGAGAGTGGCTTATATGGTACAAATCACCCGTATGTGAAGAGAGTTTCTAGGCACCCATGCTCACCCCGGAGCTGCAGAACATTTCCTTAGCAGAATCCCATCCTCCTGGCTACTCTAGCTGAACCACCGCAACAAAACAGCTCAAATTCTTGAAGGTCTCTTATCTGTAACTTAAGGGAAACGTTTTACTATCGTGATGCAACTGCCCTTCTCTCCTGTGAAAGGATGGGTGTTAATAGATCCCTGTGCACTGAAAGTGTGTGTGTCACAGTATCATTGATTTATCCCCACCACCAATGACAGCTGGTGACCACACACCCTACCCATGCATACAGAACTCTTCGGAATAGGCTCTTTGTGTGTACATAGAGCTTCTCCATGCAAAGCAGGGTCCGTTTATCCCAGACTCCTCACCCCTGTTATATGTGGGAGCTCTACGCACATACATTGATACACAAATAGATGCCCTTCCAACATGCATGGGTAATGGAAAATGCGGTGATCAGAGGTGCTGGTGCTAGGCTTTGAAACCCTCCTCGTGCTTTCAGTGCAATAGGGTGGGTTCATCTGAGTCCTCTTACTATGGTTCCTTTAAAAAGAACTTCAGGATTTATAAAGACAAGGATCCAGCCAACTCTCTCTCTCTCTCTCTCTCTCTCTCTCTCTCTCTCTCTCTCTCTCTCTCTCTCCCCACCCCCCTTGCAATTCTCTGAAGGGAAGGAAAATGGCAACCTGCACGGATAACGTCACAGACATGCACATCCTGGGCAAAGAGACAGAGTTCTCCAAATCAACTTCCTCCTATGTATGCCAGTCCATCATTGTCCCCTCTGATGTGATGGCTTACAAATCAGTGGTGTCTTCCCAACCCGTGAGCCTGGCAGACCGCTTTGTAGGTGAGAATTGCAGGGAGCATAAGTCTGTGCTTTGAACAGAGGACTCTGGTTGCTGTTTGATAGAGGCTTTTGGGGGAGTTGCATGTGCTGATTCAGGTGACAGGAACATCCCTGATTATGCCTTCTAGATAAGTCATAGAATCATAGAGCTGGAAGGTACCCAAAGGGTTGTCTAGCTCAACTCCCTGCAAAGCAGGAATTACAGCTAAGGAATCCCTGGCAGATGGCCATCCAACATCTGTTTAAAAACCTCCGATGAAGGAGAGTCCATCATGTTCCAAGGGAGTCCATTCCACTGTCAAACAACTGAATGGAAAAGTAGTGAGTTCAGTGTGGCTCCTTCATCTAAAACAAAGTCGACTTTGATGAAAACCCTACACTACTCAGTGCCACTAAACTTTAGTTCCCCACTCCTCAGCTGTGTTTTTTGCTTTCTGTCCAGGTCCCAGGAAAGCAAAGGAGGGAAAGTCATAGCAATTTCCCAATTTTTGCTGCTTCTTTTTTTTAAAAAAGTATATAGCTAGAGAAATACTTTTTTTTTTTTTTTGCACTGGGTTCTGTTCTACCTCAAATCACTGGCACCACCTCCAGGCCCATAAAATAAAGTATATTTTATTTCCAGGAATTGGCAATCTACTTTTATTTTATATATTGTCATTTTATTTTTATTTTTTTCAAGACCTGGCAATCCAATAGCTAAACCTGGGTCACTCACACACACTAACAGAGCCTAACCAAAGGCACAACAGGCCTCACTTGTTTCTCTGACCCTGGTCAGCATTTGTGAGGAAAGCAATGAACAAGACAAGCCTGTTTTCTGGAAGCAGTGAAGAGAGAATTGAAATGGGATTATCCTCTGTGAAGCTCTTTAGCACAGTCAGTTTTGGGAGAGGGGTGGTCCTGGGAATGTCCACTGTCTTCTCAGTGCACTGTCCTTCTCACTGGTTTGCTTCTAACTTGTAGGAGTAACAAGGGAGACCACTCTGGACAACATCACTTCTTTTCCTGACTATTTCCCTGCAGAGAATGTGGGCTTACCAGATGTGATATTTTTTTACAGGTAAGCTACAGGACTGCCAAACATAGGTGAAGGCAGTTTTAGCAGTCTTCTGTGGAAAACTCTGGGTTATTCCTACGTCTTAGAACATTTTTAGTATTTCAGCATCACAGGGAATTTGGGGGCTTTGGCATTCTGGAACCTTCCAAAGAGGATTGAACAAATTCATGAAGGGATAAAGCTATCAATGGCTACTAGTTGTGATGGCTGTGCTCTGCCTCCACAATCAGAGATAGTAGTGCTTCTGAATACCAGTTTCTAGAAACCACAGGAGGAGAGAGGGCTCTTGTGTCAAATCATTCTCTGGAAGGTCTTGGGTTCTGCTGCTTCTTGCTTGCTCATGAGGTACACAGTGATGATTTGCACGTGAACCAGCCACAGTATTACTGCT
This sequence comes from Podarcis filfolensis, assembly GCF_964270895.1. Lineage (NCBI taxonomy): Eukaryota > Metazoa > Chordata > Lepidosauria > Squamata > Lacertidae > Podarcis > Podarcis filfolensis. The sequence continues at coordinate 52,699,997 of NC_139609.1, read as the reverse complement.
GTTACCAGTACAGTATTACTGCTGTTACTCCCCGCCTTCTTCTCAGCTCTCCTCTAGCCTCTGGCAGGTGGGACTTGAATGTGTGAGAAGGAAGTTGGATCATTTTTTGGATGCTACTTTTCAGTGCATTCCTATGCTTAATTTGAAGGAACTTTTCAATAAATCTTTAGTATTCCCACACCCTGGGAAAATATATCCTTGTGATTTGTCCTCCCTTTTCCTTGGGCCAGATTTCCTTTTTTAGTGCCATTTGTACTGCTGTGCAGCAGTCCTTTGTATGAAAAAGAAAAATGATACAGTACATGTGTCTTAAGCGTTTCCCACTTTTTAAAAGTTATGAAAACATGCTAGAAACAAGGGAGATACAGCATTGTGTTGCCCCCGAGTGACAACTGTATTAGTGAGAAATGCTAGTACCGTGAAGCCTTGTAAGTGACAGGGCCGTCAGCTTTAGCAGGGATTTCATAACATGCATATATGTTGCAGATCCAGTGATGTGACTCAGACTTGTAGTGCTGGGAGAGCTACTGCCATTAGAGTGAGATGTGATCCTCTAAAACCCCACTCTGGAGTGCTCTCTGTGCCGAGGTAAGTTCAAAGGTTAGTCAGCCTCAATAGCAGGTGCACCCTGTTAAAACTACATTCTGCTCCAAACTCTACAGTGGGGCAAAAACTGGAAAAACTGGTGGAGAAAAAAATTAAAATAAATGCTTTCGATGCTGTAAAAATAGTCGCACTGAGAACAGCACTTACTTTTGTATTGGGTGTACTTGCTTCCAATTCCAGTTGTAATTTATATTTCAGTTTTGTCCGCTCCTATGTTTCAAGCTGGCTGCTCATCTTGTTTATGCATTTTAATAGTTGCTTTTTTAAATGAGAACTAAGGAGTAATGATTTAGCAAAGACTGTAGCTCAGTGGTAGAGCATCTGCTTTGCATGCCGAAGGTCTCTAGTTCATTCCCTGGCATCTCCTGATAGGGCTGAGAATGTCCCGTCTGAAATCCTGGAGAGCCTCTTCCAGACAACGTAAACAATACTGAGTAGCTGGAGGTCAGACATGGCATAGGGTAGCTTCCTGTGTTCACAACCCTTCTAAAGGCAAAACTAAAAGATGCATAAAAGCATCTCCACTGCTTAATGCTTTCTCCCCCCCCCGCCCCCGCCCAATATTAGCTATAACAGCTCCAGTCTCGGTCAGGCCTATAGCACAAGATGAAGTTGTGTTAACATTGACCCTTTCCACTCTGCACCATTTCCCCAATGGCACTCCACACACCCCCCCCCCCAATAAAAGGCTACTGTTGCTGATGCAGGGGAAATGATAGAAATGTGCATATGATTTTCCTGCTGTGGAGTTATTTTCATGGGGGAAATGATACGGGGAGGAATACTAAAACTATTTTATTGTGCTGCACTATAGTCCCAGTCTGGTTTGGGAGGTGTAGCTATTTTTTTGGCAAAAAGCGTAAAGACACCAAGTTGCATTCATATGCCACCAATTTTATATGACGTTTATCACTGTGACACGCTTCTGGAACCCAGTTCAGTCTCATTTACATTTACAGACCTAACCTATCAGCATAAGCTTTGCCATATCTGTTCCTTCACATACCAACACAACTTCTTTACCTCTTTAAAATGCAGAGGTCTACTGGGTATAGTCAAAGTAGAATGGTGGTGAAGTGGTCTAACAATGGAGCCTATCTCAACCTTGCAGGGTTTAAATTCTTTCATGAATGTCACAGGTCTCCAACGGGTCTGTGTAACTCAGATACAGGAAATGCCTAAGACCTATTGACATCTATGAAAGAAATAGCATTTACAGCAAGAACAAGTGCTCCATGCAGCAGAGTTCATGCGCTACATACATGAGGCATAGCTTTGGTTCCCTGGAGTCACTGGTGACAGACTCTTTCATGGCAGGTCTGGGAGAAGGGCAGGTCTTGACACCCACAACAGCTAGGTCATGAGGTGAGCCACTGAATAGACTCCATTTCAGATGGCACTTTATAATTTTTCAAACAGCAAGTGCCCTGAAGGAACCTGTGACGGATGCACTTTCCATTTCCTGTGGGAGACTGTTGAAGCCTGCCCCCTCTGTTCTGCAGATGACTACCATGCTATCATCAGCGCCTGTGTTGGAGGGATTCAGGTAGGGACTCAGAATGGCTTCTTTTGAGTTCTTATCTTCAGGGCCTGAGAGCTGCCCATTTTTGTGACTATTATATGAACATTAAAACAAGTCATCGACAGCTACGGCAGCCCAATGATCATTTAGTGAACATGCCGGTTAGGACAGGCAGAGACACCAAATTGAAATCCACTATTTTTCCCCCTGGAGTTGTCACAAAACCATACTTGTCTGATCTTAAACATGCTTACCTGAAGTCAGTTCCACTGATTTCACAACAATAAACTGCTTCAGCAGCAGGTTCAGCAATGATGTACCGATTTATTTTTGTTAAGAGGATTATGTCCCTTCAAGATCCCTCTAGAGTAGTGGTGGTGGTGGTATAACTATTATGGTTGCTTCGAATCTATAAGGTGGCATCAACACTACATTTCTATATTGGTTTCAGTTTATTTCCCTGAAAACCATTTCTAGATAGCTTTGCGTAAAATCTCTCCTAAGTGCTACAGGGTAAAACAGAAATGTACAGTAAGACCATCAGCATCAAAAAGAGTACAGAAATGCAACATGAGCTGCGACTGCATGTGATTAAAAGAAGGCCATGCCTGCTTTTTCTTCCACAGAGAACCACGTATGTATGGAGGGAGCCCAAGCTGTGTTCGGGAGGCATTTCGCTCCCAGATCAAAAAGTCAGCATTTGCAAAGCCATGGACTTCTGGCTCAAAGTGGGCATCTCGGCGGGGACTTGTGCTGCTATCCTGCTGACTGCAATGACTTGCTACTTCTGGAAGAAAAACCAGAAGTGAGTAGCTGCTTCTGTTCCTGCCCATTATGCTTGCTTGCTTGCTTCATAGATGCCCAAGACCTTTTTCAAGGTTGCCCTTTAAATCAGATGGCAACCTTGAACAGCACAGCAGAAGCAAATAGGTGAGTCTGTGTTCAAAGATAGCAAGCTCTTCAGTAATATGTCACTCTTTTATACATTGTTACATGTCAGTGATGGCATTCTCGCCTTCCCCAGTTTGCCTTCTTATCATCCCATTCTCAACCCTGCCTATCCTTCCATGCCTAAAAAGCAAGAAAGACCCACCAAAAACAAAACAGTTTTTATTTTCCAGAAGCGTTAAGTGCATGCAACTTTAACACACTCACAAACAGTGCATCCATAGCCCTGTTCAGTAGCACCTTGTGAAAGGGGTGCAGCTTGTGAAATGAGACATCTTCATACGGGCAGTGATATATAGGGGAAGAACCCCTCCCCCAAAAAAACTCTTTACTGGTGGGCAATATGAGACATAGGGCATCAGGTTAGCATTGTGTAGTGACAGGGTTGCTGACTGGCTAGGACTGCCTATGACTGCCACAGCCCTTTATGAGTCACCCCTTGACCATATTGCTACAAAATTTGCAGATGGATCCTGCGAATTAGTTTCCCAGCATATGCACTAGAAAAAGCTGGTGGCATTACCAGCAAATATTGAGTGGAGTTTGCTGAGCAGTGATCCAGTTCCAGCTGTAGTTGTGATGAAACCTCTTCAATGAAGAGTGTTTCTTACCCATCAGTTTCTCAACAACTATAGGGGATCAGGTCTACTGTTGCTTGAATGTACCTGCTGCCAGTGGATTTATGCTATGATAAGTGTCCCCTTTGGATGCTTACATATGAAAGTATCTGCTGGCAGAGAGGATACCAGTCCCACTACCACTTGAAATAGAAGCCTTCGCAGCTTGCTTGTCTGCACCCAGGAAAGAGGTCTCCACTTCCAAGCAGCAGATGGGGCTCTGAAATGCTCGCTGGCAAAGATCAGCAGCTGAATATTCTGAGAAGAAGGGAGGCAGAATTGTTTCCTCTTTGGAGAAACTGAAATTCAAGCTCCTTTTGAATTTTCTCCAGGAGGGAAAATATCCCACCTTTGCAGTGCATGCATAGGATTAAGCTAATAAATCCTTTGGATTGTGAATGTGTATGACGGCGTGTGCTTGTTTGGGTGTACAAAACATTTCTTTTTCTACCTGTAACAGTCAGCTTTCACGTGGCCTGAAGCTGGGCTTAGCATCTCCAGATTTTAAAGTGATCCCCCCCCCCCCGCAAGTGTCCCATTTTTGGGACCCAAACTCTATTCATCCATCATCCACCTGGCTTTCTCTATGTCTGTCTTATATCTTCGAAGGTTGGAGTATAAATATTCCAAGCTGGTGATGAATTCCAGTGCCAAGGACAGTGAGCTGCCAGCTGCTGACAGTTGTGCCATTATGGAGGGGGAAGACGCAGAGGATGACCTGATATTCACAAGCAAGAATTCTCTCTTTGGCAAAATAAGGGCTTTCACCACAAAGGTAAGGTGCTTTGTGAGACCCAGCCTGCACGTGTAATGTGCCAGAATGAAGCAACAGAGGCCTTGGGCTTGGCTCCAGTGTTTATCTAACCTGACAGATGTCTAACATGTCATGTTGAACTTGTGAGGCCACATCTGAATAGACAGCTTCCCAATTCACTTAATATGTACAGTATCCCTGAGGTGTGTGTGTGTGTGCCTTTCTCTAGTAGTCGCTATCCTTTTATTTTTGAAGTAATGATTTCTAGCATGGGCTGCTGACTGTGCAAGACCCAGGCTGTAGTAGGGGTTTGGGGGGAGGGGAGGGAGAAGAGTGATTAAAGCTTCATTCTCCTCCTCTATCCTGTTAAAAATATTGACAGAGTAGCAAAAGGAAAAGGACATTTTCTCTCCGAACAAATACATCAAATACAGCTAACCTTCCAGGATGCTACAGGCTAGGGACCAATCAAAAGGCATGATTACAGTAACGTCCTCATCCTAGATCTGTGAGCTTTCTCCAGCCTCAGAGTCTATATTCACGTGCTGCTGTGTTTCCTATTCTACTGACTGATGTTCTGGTTAATGGTGCGCTGCTTTTATTTTTCATTTTATCCCTCCCCCCCTAATGTGGCTATTTGTTTTCCTGTAGGCTTCTCTTAGGTACAGTCAGGCATGGCAGGAGTCTGTGTGTAGGGCTGTTCTCAATAAGCTAAGAGGAGGAGTCTTCCAGGTAGATAGAGACCAAATGTAGATGGTATTGTCTTGTGTCCCCTGTGTCTAAAAACAAGCCAGCTGACTGAGGGCGTATAGTAACCAAATGGCATTGGATGGGATGACAATATGGCCTTGTGACATCTGACTGGGACCCAGCGCCGTATGGTATTCTTGGGAAATCCAAGCCACACTGCCAGCTTTCTACAGCTGCAGCCTCTCCTTTCCCAAAGGGGGACGGTGCCACAACCTTTATTTTGGAGGAGGAAGGCAAGGAGGCCCAATGTGTGCTGGAGACACACCAATGGGTGTTAATTCAGGCTGCAAGTATAGGATGCTAAACTTACCCAGAAAGGTCCTTGAGCCCTGGCTTGTCTCTGGAACAAGTAGCTGCTACTTGTTGTGCTGTCCAGAATCATCTATGACTGGCTCTGTGTCATATTTTGCTCAGTTTCATCTTTTGAGAGCCAGAGTCAGGGCTGCTCTGACTTGATGGAGCTGGGGAGAACCAAGGCAGAGCCATGGAAATCTGGGCCTGTGGGATTCAAATGCCATGTCTGGAATAAATTATGGGAACTGAACACTGTACACAGAATGTGGGTGGGTTTTCTCCACTCCCCTGCAAATTACAAGCAAACTGGGCCTTTCTGCTTGTGACCTAAAAGTTATTCCCGCCCCCACCCAGTAAATACATTCTGTTAAAATGTTGGCGAATTCTCATGTGTATGGGCTTGCTTTGCTTGAATTAGGGTCTTTAATCAAGAGGTTATGAATATTTAGCTGTTAGCATATATTTCTATTTGCAACATAATAGTTCCTTATCCTCACAACCAGCCTGATGCAACTGCTGCGATCACTGTTATCCCCATTTTGCAGATGGAGGCTGAAATAATTATTTTACACAAAGCTGCTGGTGAGGTTATTGCAGAAGTGGAGTTTGAACCATGTCCAGCACCCTATCCACAGGGTGGATCCTTCTGAATTCAGTCCTCTCTGGGTGCTGGTTGCTGAGTGGCTCCCACAAGGCTCAGTGACAACCCTCACCTCTCCACCAACTGTCTCTTCTGAATGCACTGCTATCCAGCACAGGTTGCTTCCATGCTAAGGTCCTTAAGTACTCCAGAGACGTTGCTTTTTGCAGTCGGCTGGAAGTAGAACTAAACTGTGGTTCCATATAGCACTTACATAGCACTGTGTTTCCCGTAACACTCCTACAATAGTCATTCTGACAGGGTCAGAAGACCACGCATGGAGGCAGCTGGTTATCATAGTTTTGTGGGAGATGCCCTTGCACCCTACTGCCCTTTCATGAGCATAGGGTGCAGGATTGCACTCTCTGTTCTTTCCGTGTTACTAAATGCTGGGGTATGACATAATCTGGCTTACTTCAAATGAAAGGTGGGGGCTCTGAGAGATGCAAATGACATTTTATATAGTCCCACTCACACTTCGTTTTATGTTGTCTTTAGAGAACATCTGATGGCTTTGACTCGGTCCCACTGAAGACCTCCTCTGGCACCACTGACATGGATCTTTAGGAATGGATTGCCCACCTCCCATGCCTTTCCTGCAGGATGCTTTGGGAGTTCTCCTTGGTTAATCCCTGCACTTTGATGAACTTGCCATGTGGCCTTATTGGATACACTTTTAACTTCAGCTTCTTACTGTACTTTTTTAAAACCGAAAATTTTAACATTCCCTCCCGAAAGAAAACCATGCCAAATACAACTGTGCTTTTAAAATTATATGTAGATATATATTTGTATGTTTCCTGCGCTCCCTACCCACTCTTCTGTAATGCTTTTGGGTTTTACCTTTCAACAAAAGTTGTTCTATGCTGGTGACAATAGCTGCATTTCCTCTCTCCCCTAACACCAGAAATGTGTAAAATAGCCGAAGATATCATTGCCATTAATTAAGTCAGCCCATTGAGGCAGGCTCCTAAGGCTGCAATCCTTACCTGGGGGAAGTATATATGCACACAGCTGCTCTGTAAATGTTCGTTTCATTTTAACACCAACTTGACTTTCAAAATACTTTCTCTGTGTACTAAAGCAGCAGTGGTATTTTGTCAAACAGTAGTGAGGCTTGCCTGCCTCATTAAGAACCCTTCAGAAGAGATACAATGCATTGGGCTCAAATTGCAAAGTTCTGCACTCCGCCCACCAGTCTCACTTTTATAGGTTGACTGTTTCTTACGCCAGAGCAGTCTGCAATGACTTTGCAAGTGACAGTTCCATTAAAGGCTCCCTAAATTCCATCATAGTAGAATCTGCATGTGGCCCAGTCTGGAAGGAGTATACTTCAATCATTTAGAAAGGGTATGACTTAAACATTGAAAGGATTATGGCCCAGAGTAGCTGGATTTTCCTCGTCTGTTTGTATAGCGATGACTTATGGAGAAATGCTGTGCAGTCTTGCATCTTGTTTGTTGACCTTTAGTTTTAAAACAATAAGGGAATCATTTATCCCTGTGCTGACTTTCTCCAATACTTGAAAACTCTGATCCTAGGATATTGGGGCAGGGGGTGTTATTTTTTATGTGACTTCAGAATTACCATCCAGGAAAATGTGTGCCTATTGTCCATGCCCCATTAGAACACTTTCCTTTGGAGAAGCAAAAGTATAATACTTTACACAATATCAAGAATCAGGCGGATCTTCCAGCACAATTATCCTGCATGAACACCAAAAGAATTAATACTTACTTCTTTTCAAGTTATATGAATTACAGGTGCTAGATCTGTGGCTGTGATTATCAAGTATGCCATGGCAAATAGAGGCCGGAGAATTACAGTCAATCATTTCCCTGTCAGGCCCAAGGATGAGTGGAAAAGCTTTTAGGAAAAAAACCCTGGACAGCCCTCTGTTGCTGTTTTTTTTTTTTTACAATTCTTCTTCATGTAATTTTGTGCAGGCCTAGGCATGCAGATTTTTTATTTGGCAAATAGTGAAGAAATAATTAGGTTTTGGTTTTAATAGCCAGTGTTATATCCAAACACAGCCACTGAATACATTACAAATGGCTGCTCCTGAATTCAGTCAACATTACTGACAACTGCCAAGCCAATGTTGACTGATTTCATCTCTCTGTTTGTTTTCGCAGGTTAAAATAGCCTTTAGTATAAAGCACTTCAATGAAGAAAAATACAGAAACCCAGCTCCTCCTTTCAGTCATTCAGTTTTAATTCCAATGACATTACTCTTGGTTCTGCTTTCAGTAACTTTCTCAATTTCCACACACTCTACTTTTCTATCTATATTGTACAAGTGTTAAACAACAACAACAACAACTTACCTTTAGAGCAGCTGGGAGAAATTTGTACAACTGCAGGTAAGGAGGGCTAACCTTGGCTTAAGTTGACTTTAGTTTATTGGGATTTGTAATTCTGTTGCTTTTCCTTCAAGAGAAGAAATTAAAGATGGCGGTGGGCAGTGTTATAGGTTATGGGAAATGGAGTAATTGAGGAGCTGCCATATATGGTGGATGGGCTGCATTTTACTTGGTGAGTTACCCTGCGGAGGCTTGAGGATGTTTTTCCCCTTAGCATAATGCTGCTTACATCAACAGTGAAATGTCACCGTACCATAAACTTTGATATATGTCCATGTAGCTTTTTTACGGTCAGATTTCAGGCTATTCCTTGGAAGAGGAGTAGATTTATTTCTTCACCAGTGAATCCTGTGACTATGAAACCAATCCAGCAGCTAGCTTTCCCTAGTGCTAAATGCCACTGCTACATGTTTTCAATCAGAAGGAAAATGGATTTATTTTACTTGGAAAGTACTCCAAAGCTATGGCCTAAGGAAGCCTGAGATGCTCATCAGAGGATGAGAAAACTGACCTCAAGAGACACGAAAGAGAAACTGGCCCTTTTTAATATATTGACACATCTGAAAATCTCTGGGCTCTGGTTCCATCGTTTTACACAAGAAAGATATATTCAGGGACAGCCAGGAATAGTTAAACTACTACTGTGGAAAGTGGCACCCTGTTGTCAAGACCCAGGATAGGGGAGAGGAGCTAGGATAATAAGCTGTTGATAAATTGCCAGTGGTGAAGAAGGTGTTGATGGATAGCTTCCCCATTGCTTATGACAATTAGGAAGAAAGGTTAAGAGAAACTCAGGGCTGTTTCCAAAACAAGTTCTTATGCAAACAGAACCAGAAGCACAGAGCTAGCACTAGGCAGAAAGAATACCATAAAGAGATGTGTAAGTCCAGAGTCTATTGCAGAGGTCAGCTTACCTAAGCATCTCACATCAAGCTGAAAAAGCTTATTTTCACCCTCTGCTGTTTATGCTAAAGAGAAGAAACAAAAGCAGCAACAAATCCTTTGGGATGATTCTGCGGCTTTGTTAACACATAGACTTAATGTTTGTATGTCTGTCATTTGTTCAATAGTGTAAGGGGGGGGGGAGAGAGACAAGGGGGAGGGGCACTTGCACCAGCCACAATCTAGATAGGGTGCAAAGTAGACCTTAAAGATCAGGAAACATTTTATTAAGAATGTAAGTGGTGCAAAAACGCCCCACAAAATCTTTGGTTTGGAAAATCAGATGTTTTGTTGGAGTGGTAAAGGCAACAATTCACTTGGTTGGGCATGCAAACATAAGAGCAGTCCTGCTGGGTCAAGCCAAAGGCCCATCTCCTCCAGCTTCATGTTCTCATCATGGCCAAACCATAGGCTTCCAGGAAGCCTGCAAGCAGCACCTAAGCACAGCAACAACAGTTGTTTCCCAGCAACATGCAGCATCTGACAGTGGAGGTGGGACATGGAGAGCAGCTGGACATCCAGAATAACACATTTGCAACTTTTCCTTGGTTCTGTCCTGCAACATCACCTAGTCAAACACATTCAACCACTTCATACCACTGGGGCTGATGAAACGGGGAGTGGAGAAGATAATCTTATGGTCAGGCAGTGGGTATTTTGTACCCCAACTTTTGAATAAATTCATGGTTGAGCGGTAAGCAGGAGGTGCAGCGAGGATGTGGAGTTTTAGCAGCAACACCTTTAAAAGATTCAGTGCCATTCTCACCCCAGATTGTATTACTTGCTCCCCAAAGGGGGCTAATCCAAGAGTAATGCTTGTTTTTATTTGTTTAACTCCTATACTTATTGAGGGTAGGAAGTATCCAGACTTTCTGACCTGTGCCATTTATATGAATTTACAGCAGTGGCCCTTCTCTAATTCTCTGGACTTGCTCTTAAATTTAATTCAGAGCATCAAGTGAAATCAGAAGGGTACTTTTGACGATTTCATAGAATCACTGCTTCTGTTTTTGTATGAAGTTGTGATTTATTATTCTGGCTTTTTGTCTTTGCTATATTTTGTATATGCTTGAAACTATTTATGGATTAAACCAATATCTGTAAGATTTGATTGACATACCAGATATGTTGTTGTCCTAGCAGCAATCTTCAAGGACTTTCATTGTTTGTGTGGACTAGGTTATAAGTGCTATTCAGGGACTACAATATGATACCTTTCTTACATGGATGACAATGATTTTTTGCAACTCTGTATGTTACAGAATTGATTGGATTATATTTATATAACTGTGTTTTTTCAGCTTTGTGACGATAAACTGCAGGTTAACTTGCTCTGTATACAAAATGGGCTGGGTTCCTTTTATATATGATTTTAATAGAATTTAATAGTTTCTAGAGGCAAGAATTGCATGTACATTTTTGGGGTTAAAAACAATAACACTTCTGAACTCGTCTGATCTCTCTCTTGCTTGGAGTGATATAAGGGAGATGAAGTAAAGGTGCAGAACTCTCACTATTGCATCATTTATAACAATTAAACAGCATAAAAATTAAATAGGATCTGCTTTACATCAAGATGAATTAACCATCTAGCTCAATTTTAATGGGTCTGCTATTGATTTAAATGGGTCTACTATTGAGTATTTCTGGCTGTGCTAACTGGCAGCATGTTGTGGAATCTTATTTTTTTTCTGGCCCATCTATGTGAGATTGTGTTTAATGGAAAATACTGTACTGTGGTTTGAAGCTGGGACACTATTCTTATAAACCACATGCTCTGCCACTGTGTTATGGTCCCACCAAAAGATGCATCTATACTGCCAGTCCTTAAATGCCTCCTTTCTCTGTATTGTTAGTTCTGTTGGTCTCACAGAATAAGAAACATTTAAGTGAAACAAACAAACACAAAAAAGCATGGGGCATGAATTTGCTTAACCATTGCTTTTACAAGTGTGCTGTGTATTAGTATGCACCTTAAAGCTGAAGGGTCTTGAAATATTCTTTTATACTATTATGAATTTGGTCATGGTAATAGGCACTCTGGCATAACACACAAAAGCAACCAACAGGCCTCTTCTCATTGAAACCCACTCTGAACTTGCAACTTGGTTTTATTAGAAACATGAGAAGCTGTATTGTACCCAGTCAGGGCAACGTTCAACTGAGTCCAGTACTGTCTGCATGGATTGGCAGTGGGCTCAAGCACTACCCAAAGGAAGTCTTCTGCAGCCCTACTGAAGATACCAGGGATTGATATCTCTCCCCCTTTACATGCCAAGCATATGTTCCACCAGTGAGCTACATCCCTTCTGCTAGTGGTGTATAAATATGGCAACTAACATTTAATCCACTGGTTTATTATGTATGCTGTACTCAACATCATTCTTGGAAATAGCTTTAAAGGTAGGTCTTCTATTTATACAAGTGGAAACAAGACCTTGTAACAGCTAATGGTTTGAGATATGGAAGAGAATTGTTTTATTGTGCACATCCAATAAAACAGTCAGGTCCTCTAGATAAAAAAAAGGGTCAAGAGCAATTAGCTTAAATGCTAGAACTGTTCTTTTTTATTAATGTTTGCCTGAACCATTAGGCTTCATAAAAGGCTGCTTTTTCAATGCTGTTGTGATTGTGGATGTTGTGCCTGCTACCATTTTACCTTTTTAAAAAATTAAACACATGTAGCACTTCTTGCTTTAGCAACAACCAAAGCTGCAAGTTGTACAAATTCAAAACAGTTGCAAGGCATCATTTGTAGCATCTTGAGACATGTCCTAAACGGGGAGGTGACAACCTGATGACTTTGGGCCCTTTTGGAAAGAAGGGCGGGATCACTGAGCTCTGTGAGATTGCTCTCCCTGAAACAGGGAGTGCAAGTATTATTAAAACAACTGTTGTCCATCCAGGCCAGCTATGTGTTGGAAAGCTTAGGATCAGATTATCGTTATTTATTTCATAGAATTGTAGAATTGAAAGGGATCCTAAGGGTTATCTAGTTGAATCCCCTCCAATGCAGGATCATATCTGACAAATGGCCACCCAACATCTGCTTAAAAACCTGAAAGGAAGGAGAGTTTTCCCTTGAGTGCCTTTGTAACAGATGTACAGTGTCTTTGTAACAGATGTATTTACCAATAGGGACTGGGACATGGTGGTGCTGTGGTCTAAACCAGTGGTTCCGAATTAGCTAATTACTGATGACCCCTTATTTTAAAAAAGCCAAGTTATGGACCCCCTACTTTTGAAAAATTTGAAAACTATGGCAGTTACCTGTGCAAAGCAATTTTTTTGAAGAAAATGTGGGGCCGCCCCTAATAAGCAAATAATTTTAGGTATACTAAAAAAAACCACAAGACCATAAAATTTGTGACCTTACTACAAATTGCCTATCCCCAGAAAGTGGGTAAAACTTGTCTTTATTGCTCCACTACAACTGAATAATGGAATTGTGTCCCTAACGTGCCAGTGTTCTATATGCAGAAGGTTTTTAATATGAGAGAGTATTCAAACATGTAAGGAATACTTACCGTATTTTTCGCTCTATAGGACACACTTTTCCCCCTCCAAAAATTAAGGGGAAATGTGTGTGCGTCCTATGGAGCGAATGCAGGCTCCTTGGCTTCAGCGATAGCAACGCGAAGCCTCCGAAGCGCAGAGGGAGACGCTGCGCTCCAAAGGCTTCGGGTTCCTTTTGCTGAAGCCGGGAGAGCAAGACTCTCCTGGCTTCAGCAGAGAGGGAAAGCAGCGAAGCGCCCCTTCAGCGAAGTGGGAGGAGAAATGGAAGGGGCTCCGTTTCTCCTGCCGCTTCGCTGAAGGGATGCTGAGCAGAGAGGGGGAGATTTTTCTTCTTGTTCTCCCCCTCTAAAACAAAGCGAGTCCTATGTTTGGGTGCGTCCTATACAGCAAAAAATACGGCACTTGTAAGGAAGGCCCTGCTCGCTGACTCACAGTGCTCAAACCAGCCAGTTGGGGGTTTCCCAAGTCCTCACTGGGCTCTTACCTTCACATAGCTGTCAACGTTTCCCTTTTTTTAAGGGAAATTCCCTTATTCCGAATAGGACTCCTCACAAGAAAAGGGGAAAGTTGATAGCTATGTATCTTCAGCGTTAGCAATTGCTGCTGCAGTACAATGTTACCCAGCCCGCCCTAGAACTCTCCTTTTCTCTCTCTCTCTCTTCTGCGCTGTCTTGCTTTGTAACCCTGACGAGCCCTCACTGAGCACGGAAGCCTGCAAGGCTGCTCCTGTCCGGACAATCCCAGCTCCACTATGCAGAGGACCCGCAGCCCGCCTGCGCAAGCGCCACGTTTAGCGCGTGCCCTCCGGGCGGCGCTCTAAACACCCAACGCCCGCCCTGCGCGAGGCTCCTCCTCCTTTACGTCGGAATCTTCTGCGCACGCGCAGCGCCTTTCCCCAGCCCTTCCGCGCTCACAGTGCGCACGCGTGGCCTCGCCGGGCTCTCCTCCTGTCGCTTTGCGCCGGGCGGGCTAGCTGTCTGTCGAGCGTCTTCCTCCGTCCTGAGCCGGCGCCGCTACCTCGCCCCTCGGCTTCCAGTCGCTGCCCTCCGGCGCCATGGTGCTCGACCTGGACCTCTTCCGCGCCGACAAAGGCGGAGACCCTGAGCTGGTGCGGGAGACGCAGCGGAAGCGCTTCAAGGACCCGGCGCTGGTGGACGCGCTGGTGGCCGCCGACGGGGCCTGGCGGAGATGTATGTGGGGCGATGGGTGAGGTGGGGGGGTCAGTGGGTGAGGTGTCGGATAAGGCTGTAGGGGTGTCGTTAGGAAAGGGGGAGAAGAGGAAGCGCGACGCCCCAGCAGTCAGCCTAAGGGGGCCTTTGCGACCCCGACACGTGTCTCCCCATCTTCACGTTTCTACCTTGAACCTCTTTCACGCTGCCTCAGTGAGGAATCACGTTTGAACCCCTCGCCTCGGTGGCGTCCGGCGTGAGGCCCGTGAGAAGAAAGGGGCTCCCTACGGCCGTCTCTTCCCTCCCCGCCGTCGTGTGAATGGGCACGCAGACCTCTCTCTCTCACTCCCCTCCGCCAGCCATGAGGTCCAGCGGGGAGGGATGACCCTGCGGCCAGTCTTTGCTGCTGCCGCTTTATTTCTAGGTCCCGGTCGAAGGGCAGGTTTGGAGTGGCTCTTTTGAGACATCGGGGGAAGTCATCTCTTCAGAGGGCTTCAGGGCGCTCCCATCTGTCTTCTGGACAAACGCCCCCCCCCCAAAAAAAGGTGTAGGGTGTTGCTGTTTTAATTGTATTTCCCAATTAGGGTTTTCCTCTTCTCTTCGCCGGCTCTCTGGTGTTTCACAGCTGCATTGCCCTTTAAATGGACGGGCCTGCGATTTGGCAGGACGCTGTTCAAGCATTGGTGCTGCCTAGTCTGATGCAATCCTGCTGTAACCAGCATCATAGAAAGTGACTCTGGCGCGCTAGAGCTCATATCAGCCACAGCACTGCTTCATTTTCTGTGGGCATGTTTCCTTGCCAGCGATTTTGATAACTTGGGTTAAATGCCTTTTACATTGTGCTTTACATTGTGACAAAGCGTTGGTAATATTGCCTGCGGTGAAAGATGTGCTTTATTCCCTCTAACCAGAAAATGAGTGGGGGGAAATGGAATGGGCCTGTCACGTCAGGTGCCTGAGACCACTGCTACTTGTTTAGAATTGGATGGAGGTTCACCATATGATCCTATTCCCCAAACCATCTCTCCTAGACTTCATTTTCAATATCTCCACTATGCGGGTGGTGAAGAGTCTATGAAATGATATAGAATTCAAATTGTAATACAATGAAATACAAGATATAATAAATTAAAGAAGCCATCATTATAGAATTAAAAGTTATACAGCATATAGCAGAGTGTGTTTAAGTTGCTGTAGAAATGATTAAGTGATTTGCTAAGACCTTTAGCAGTTTTCAAGTAAAGCATTGCCATCAAGTACAGCGTTGCCTGCTGTTTGTATATGGAAATTCTGGAAGTAGGATGAGGAATACTTTGAAATATATATATCCAGCAACAATAACAACTAAAATAAAAATGAGATATTCAGTTTACGCTAAACTTCATTTTACTGTACCATGTAAAAATCATAATGAGTGTTCAGAATCAGAAGCTGCTTCCTTTGGTAGTGGGAGTGTTCTGTATTTGCAGGCCTCTGAATTGCATCTTGCTGAGATTAAATGAGAAAAAGTATATGCCATCACTTCCCATAATACTTTACAAACTACTATCCTTTCTCAGAGGTTGCCTGGATATTGTAACTTTTGCGCAGTATCATGCATAATAGAAGATAAAATCTTCAGTTTAACAGAATGAACGTATTTTAATCTGTGCTACACCCATAGTAGCAGCAGCAGCAGCCAGATAGTTCAATAGACTTATGATTTTGTGTAGAAACTTATCCTTTAAATGTAGACGCCTCTTAGCATTTTTTCAAATGTTTTCCTTCCAGGCAGATTCCGTGCAGACAATCTGAACAAACTGAAGAACCTCTGCAGCAAAACTATAGGCGAGAAAATGAAGGTGCGATTTATTGGAATCACAGCTTCTGATTGATTATCAAAACTACTATGATGTATGCCATTTTGTTTTGTGATTAACTGTGCTAGAAAACATGTAGAGTTCAATCAGTGGCATGAAAAACGCCATTAGGGAAATAAAAGGATTGACAGATTGGGAGCTGTCCAGAAGAAAAGTGATATGTCTGAGAGGATGATGATGAGGCAGCATGCTCAACTATACTATTAATTTTAATATTAAAGGTAAAGGTAAAGGGATCCCTGATCATTAGGTCCAGTCATGACCGACTCTGGGGTTGCGGCACTCATCTCGCTTTATCGGCCGAGGGAGCCAGCGTACAGCTTCCGGGTCATGTGGCCAGCATGACTTAAGCCGCTTCTGGCGAACCAGAGCAGCGCACAGAAACGCCGTTTACCTTCCTGCCGCAGCGGTACCTATTGATCTACTTGCACTTTGATGTGCTTTCAAACTGCTAGGTTGGCAGGAGCTGGGACCAAGCAACGGGAGCTCACCCCGTCGCGGGGATTCGAACCGCCGACCTTCTGATCAGCAAGTCCTAGGCTCTGTGGTTTAACCCATAGTGCCACCCACGTCCCATTTTAATATTACGGAACACTAAAACACAAAGAAGTTGTCAAGCTGAATTGAACCCACTATCATCTTAGGATCACAGTCTGATTCCCTCCCACCAAGCAATGAGATAGAATCGCTTAGAACTGGGTGAGGGGAAAGCGAGTTTTATTTATTGACTGGCCTTTCAAACTGCCTTTCATACACAGAATCTGAGGGGAGTGTGCAAAATATATAAAAATACAATAAAATGACAAACCTATGGGCCCTCAGTAGCAGTTGTAAAATACAGATACTAAGACTTTAATCCTTGCAGCTAAATCCCTGAGAAGAGAATTGCATTTTAAGTAAAGAGTGGGATAACATTGCCTCTAATGAGAGGGAGTTCCACAAATGGGCATGTAATGATAGTGAGGTCTCACATGTGTTGGCAGGATCAGGAGACAGGCCTTCTTTTACTTATGAAGTGGATTTAGTATCTCCAAATTATTAATTTAACACTTCTGAAAGAGTAATTTTCCAGTTTTATTTCCAATTGATACTGTGTTGAAAAAATAAAGGGTGATACCAGATTTGTTTGTTTACTGCAGGGGTGGCTACCCTCTTCTGCCCAAAGGCTGCATTACCTTTTGACCATGCCTGCAAGGTCAGCATGGCCAAAGTAAAAGTGGGTGTGGCTAAAATGGACATGTACACCACCATCCTTGCACAGGCATGCAGGACACACATACGCCACACACAGAGACCAATAACATCCATTGGAACTCTCTTTCCTCCCCCACCCCCATCCTTTCTCCAGTTTTACTCAAGCTTTCAGGGCTTTAGAATGAAAATGATGGCATCAGAGGCTGCCTCTACACAAAGTTCTTTGCACTGCCATGAAGAGCAGATTGTAATATTCCACCTGTTTCAGAGCACTCTGATGGTGGCAAAAATGGAATTGTGTATATGAAGGAGGGCTTCCTTGCACAGCGCCCTTAGTTTAGTCATGACCAAATGGAACTTTGAAGGGGTCATTCTCTTCTCCTCACCCACATTAGAGCACTCCAAGAATTGCTGAGAGAGAACATGGCAATGATATGTATGATGGATATTTTATAATCTTTACAAGGAAATGGAAACCGGTGATCTAGGCAGGTTGTCCTTCAAGCTGCATTTGTAGAATATTTTTGTTCTATTGCTTTTTATTTGCCAATTGATTGCTTTTTTTGTTTTTGTATTTTTACATATATAGAAAAAAGAGCCAGTAGGAAATAATGACCACATACCAGAAAATGCACAAAATCTCGATGAACTTACAGCAGACATCTTAGCAGTAAGTTATTTTCAACTAGTTTCTTACTTGACCATTCACTGGTTTACAGTGTATTGTATTTGTGAAATATACTCTGGTGTTTGCTTTTCCCCTCACACATTTCACTTGTGCAGCTTCAGATTGGGTGAGGAGCATGTGTGAATGAGAAAACATGTTAACTGCATTCTGATTCTTTTGTTCCCTTGCGCTATATTAATTGTTCAGTTACCCACTGGTCTCTAATGTTGGAGCTGTGGTAATTCTCTCCCTATGCAGGCTAGCTAGTGGTTTTTAAATTGTGTTTTTTCACCTCTCTTATACCCTGAGCTGAAATACAATTTTGTGAGGAGGGGTGGATCTGTAATTTGCCCCTCACTCTGCTAGTTCATCCTTTTCTCATGGGCAAGAGAACTGTGAGGCTTGCCTGTTGTCCACTGCTCAGTCAAGAGGCTATGGATGTTGAGGTTTAGGAAGCTCCTCATCTCCCCTTCCTGCCGTAGAACAGAGGGGAGTGGCATGGCTGGTGCAGCTCTGTGTGGACCATTTGGCTTGGCAGCATTGGAGCCAAACTATTCCCAGCCTTCCTCCAAGTCTTGGAGCTAAGGAAGGGGTGGATTTGCTGCATAACTGCTGGGATGACCCTCACATGGCAACCTGGGAATAAAACTCGGGTCACTATACTTGCCAACAGTGACGGCTAATTTACCCCAGCATAGTGAGTGAAAATGTAGGAGCCTATGTTAGAGTAAGGACCAAACTAGATAAGATGTCAGGAGATCTGCAGTCGGGTCTCCTGATGCATTTTTTTGATCAAAGGAGTCTGTGGAAGGAATTTGATTGTGGAAACAATGCTAAAGAAAATTGTTTAACTGTTTCCCTCTGCACCATTTCCTAACTAAATTCTTGCTCTCCTCCCCAAAGCTCCTATTTGCCCCAGGATGGAAAGTATATAGGTTCCCTGTATGAGTGTATGCACATACACCAGGAGCTTTGAATCTGTAGGAAAAAAGATTTTGGTTTTATTAATTGGCCTAGAAAAGTTTGTATTAATAGCTATATTGATGAATAACAAATTGTTTATTCAGGGCAGTTGTAGTTTAAAGAGAAGTATTGTGTCTTCCTTATGTTGTTTAGGATTTGGCCCATTAAGGTTTTATTATGTATCAGAATGTTTGTATAGAAGATAATTACGTTGTAATAAATAAGTTTATAGTAAAAAAAATGAGGATTTTTGGAACATAGTTATTCCTTAACTTTGTTTCTGACTGATTGAGGACTGAATCCGTTGTGTATTCTATACTTCTGCTTCCATATATAGCCAGACACATTTTGTTGAACTGTTAACCTGTATTCAGTACAGTTGTTATGTTGGTGGTCCAGAGAAACCTAAAAATGTTTTTTGGGTGCCTCAAATTAATTCTAAAATTACATTGGAAAGATTTTGGATTATATTCGACTGTCATGTGAAAAGCACTTAAAGTGTGAGCACTGAGCTAAAAACAATGTCCTCTTATGCTACTGAAACAATTTATAGTGGGGTGACTTTGGGCCACCACTATCTCACAGTATAACCTACTTCATAGGGTTGTTTTGAATATAAAATGGTGAAGGAGAAACATGTACACCACCTGGTGGTCTTTAGAGAAAAGCTGGATATAAGTGTAACAGTATTTTTTTAAAAAGGGTGTGTGTTTACTATCAAGCAATAGATCATCACAGAGATTTCATACTTGCTATTGTCCCAGCAGCAGCTGCTTCTCTGGGTGTAGAATAAGCCAATGCAGAGATTCAGTAGGAAGCACAGCTTGTACTGTCTCTGCAGCTGTAGTTAAAAAAGAATAAGAAGCTAAGCCTCCTGCCTTGCACAATCGTTTGTCCAGACACCAGCTGCTGAGCATACATCTTCTGCCATTTTGATAACTCCACAAGTCACAGTAATTCTCCCTCACACTGCAGCCTTGCAGCTGCTACTACAGATACTATAAAAGCTGTATATCTGAGCAGTTAATTTACCATCTATTGTATGTTCAGCTCTACTATACTGTGATAGCGGACCTCTGCCCTAGAACTTGCTTCCTCATTTTATTCCTTTCAGTGACAAGCCAAAATATTTTATACCTCTGGTTGTTGTTTTTTATAGGGTTGTTGTTTTGGATTGTTGTTTTTCTGCTGATATTTGTTGGTTACATTATTTTAATTATTGCTTTATTTTGCATTTGACTAGTAAGCCACCCTGACAACAGGAATAAAATGTGTTGGTAGCGGATTTTAATAAGTAAACTATTTGCCATGTTTCTTGTTGCATTACTCATTTTTCCATAAAAGCAGAAAAATGGTGAAGAAGATAGGTAGAGGGCTTCGTATGCCAATTGGCACCTTTTGTTAGCATGCACACTCTGAAGTGAGAAAGATCCTATATATACTAATAGCAAACATGCTTTCTGAGTGTAGGTACTTATACAGCCAAAACAGGATTGTCCATGCACAAGAGAGAAGCACCAGCAGGCTTTGGAAAACACCAAGGTTTCCAGATGTCTCAAAAAGTGAGGGCAGGGCAGGACGGGATGTATGGGAAGGAACCCCAGAGCATCCCAGTGAGGACCAAGCTTGTTCAGTGGGCACAAAATGCTGACAGTTAGCAGGGTGATGGTGGAATGGAGTATCTTGGAAAAAGACATGGCTGGCTTGCTGTGGTCCTGAACAGAAGCCCTCCACCGTATGGTATTTTATTGCGGAGCCCAATCTTCTGTTATGATAATAAAATCTGAGCAGTAGCACAAAGCATTCTTGCATGGGATACTGTGCTGACATGAGTTTTGGATCAGAAACTGCATCAACCAACCATTGTCTTGTCCTTTGGCCCCCAATTTGTGCCACTCTAAGACTTACATGTCTGTAATGCATAATGCAAAGCTAGTCCTTAATGAGGCTTTCCATGTGTGAGCCAAAGATCTTATCTGAGCTTCTGCTGGCAGTAAACTAGGTATTGCCTTTTACCCTGAGTCCCATAGAACCAACATTGGTTCTTGGTGATGCTAGACTACCGGCTGAAATGTGAAACTGAAGTTGATAGAATTATGGTTTCAAAAAAATGGATGTTTCTATTTTCACAAGATATTATTCTTTTCTTATATTTCTTATATTAGGCCCACTTTTGTGTTTCAGGGTCTTCAAGTAAGCCAAATAAAGAAAGTTCGTCTTCTAATCGATGAAGCAATACTGAACTGTGATGAGGAGCGCTTGAAGCTGGAGGCAGAGCGGTTTGAAAACCTCAGAGAAATTGGAAATCTCCTTCATCCCTCTGTGCCAATCAGTAATGATGAGGTAGGAGCAAATTCCACACTTTTATATAAATGTTCATGAGTGACAGTGTGTGGTTTGGTTGTCACAGCCTTGTGCATCACTATTAAACTGTCCTGCTGGTAGGGTGGGGAGACGGCAAGCTGAAGGTATAAAGTCCTGAGGATGTGAGACAGTACATCCTAGGTGAGGAGGTTGAGAAGTTTATGCAATTTGTATTCTAAAACAGTGTTCCCCATAGAAAAAAAAGTCACAAATGGGAAAAAAAAATCCCAAATAAGCACAAAACCCTGATCTTGTTTAGGAAATGTATGGGAAACAGACTTAGGCTGGAATTCAACATCATGGTATTACAAATGTCGCATCTGTGCAAGCATATCAACCTGCCAGGTGGAACAGTCTCCCCTCCCCCATGTGCTATTCTGGTGGTTCTCCTGACACCCATCAACCCCCTGAGACAATTTCGGGGGTGCAGGTCTCATGCAACAGGAAGGCCCGTTGTGCAAGTGAAAGTCCCTGCATTGGGCTTCCACTGACAGGGCCCCTTAGGTGAATCCTACCCATGATGTGTGGCTTGGATCCAACCATTTGTCCAACAAGACAATTTTTTGTTTAATAATACTATTAAGTGAGTCTGATACAATACTGGGCTGGTTGGATTTTGCATTGGAATAATTGCCTAAGAGTGTTGCTATGGAGACGTCATACTCATTCCAGTTGTTGGCAAGTAGTAATTTTGAAAGCACTTAAGAGAGTTGCTGGGTGCTTCTGTGACAGCCCTGCAGGAGACTAAAAGACCATCAGATCTATTCCTTGCTTCCTCTGCATCTCAGCCCCTTCTCCAGGGCAGAGCAAACCCACACACCACCTTCTCTTCAATCAGCCTATAGGATGCAGATGGCAGCATGCCACAAGTAGAGAGCAAATGCAGTGCAGGAAGCTTCTGGCAATTGTAAGTGCTACCGTGCAAGCAAATACCAGCCAGGATTGTGCATGTGAAGACATACAATTAAATCATGGATGAGATAATTGGCTTGGATTGATATAGTTTCTACTGGGATGTTCAAAGGCCTCAAACAAAACTTTCTCCCTTTTTATCACATGGGTAGGATGCAGATAACAAAGTGGAGAGGCTATGGGGAGACTGCACAGTGAGGAAGAAGTATTCTCATGTGGACTTGGTTGTCATGGTGGATGGCTATGAGGGAGAAAAGGGAGCCATTGTTGCTGGAAGCAGAGGATACTTTCTAAAGGTGAGAACTTAACTTCTTAATCATTGCTATTTATAGGACTGGGAGAATTGGGATCCCAGAAGAAAACTTATTTATTTTGAAAATTGTACCTTGCTTTTCAAAGCCAAAACACCACCTTCACAAAGTGGTTTGTTTAATATCTAAGCTGTAGAAGACTGTCAGAATATAACGTTCCTGCCAGTGCCGTTTCAAAATGTGGGTTCTCGGGAGCAGAATATTCACTTACTTACTTTCTTCTTTGTTGTTCTATAGGGTGCCCTGGTTTTTCTAGAGCAAGCTCTCATCCAGTATGCCCTGCAGACACTGCTTAGCAAAGGTTACACCCCAGTTTATACCCCTTTCTTCATGAGAAAAGAGGTGATGCAGGAAGTGGCCCAGCTAAGCCAGTTTGATGAAGAGCTCTACAAGGTAAGGTGGGAAGGGTAAAATTACTCTTTTAGTAGCAAACTATATAAGCTTCTAGAAAAGTTTTGTGTTGCTTCCCTTAATGTGTAATCACATTGTCCCTGGAGCCATGTGGAATTTTTCAAATACTGCTGGTAAACTTTCAGTCAGATAATTGACTGTATTTCAATATTTGTCCTTCATTTCAAATTGCTGCACACTTCTTTAGGAAGCATTTCTACCATCAGCCACAGTCGGTGCTAATAATTTATGATAATGAAAAGGAATGTTGGGTTGATAGGTTAAAGGTTTTGTTAACATTGTTTCTAATCATCACAGGCATTGTGCCATGTCTTCCCCATTTTCTGAGCCACAAGTACTTAACGGTTTGTCATTAGGGGGTCAGAATGGTTAGTGATGTTTTCATATGATAGGTAAGTAATGTAGCTAAGTTGTAGCTAAGCAACAACTTAGAAAAACAATCATAGAAGAAATTATATGATTCAGTGAACCAGTAATTTAGCCCACAAGGGCTTTCATTGGAGTGGTCCACTGAAGCTTTGTCTATGTACATGGCATCTTGCTGCACTGGTCTAATGGACTAACTTTTTCTACTTCTCAGGTACTTGGAAAAGGCAGTGAGAAGAGCGATGATAACACTATTGATGAGAAATACCTGATTGCTACATCTGAACAGCCAATTGCAGCATTGCACAGGGATGAATGGCTGAAGCCAGAGGACCTGCCCATCAAATATGCTGGGCTGTCTACCTGCTTCCGCCAGGAAGTTGGTTCACATGGCCGTGATACCAGAGGCATTTTCCGTGTGCACCAATTTGAAAAGGTATTGCAGTTGCAAAAGTTATTAATCCAGGGTTGTATTACTCATTTCACAAACGAGACAATTTCTGTTCACACAACAGAACTTCCCCTTCTTCTCTTCCTCCCCCAACCCCCGCTCCCCTCCAGATCAGATTTGAGGGTGGGGAAGGAGAAGGAAGGAAAGTTAAGTTGCCTCAACAGAAGTTGTTCCACTCACACAATGACTTAGCTTGAGTCAGTCCCCAGATAGTGTGAGTTTTTCAGCGATTTGCCGTTGAAGAAGTTTGCATTGTTGAAATGTATTGGGCAATTGAAATGAAATTGGTGTTCCTCTGTAACAGTTTATGGTAACTGAAAGTGTTGTTTATATTCAGTAGGAGACCGATAACTATTTTTCTCTGTCTCAGTAGTACTTAGAAGCTGGTTTATGCTTGGTAACTGAATGTTGTGTTTGGTTGCATTAGGCTGTTGAGTTACATTCACCTCCATTTTATGATTGTGTTCAGAAGTTTTATTTCATTGTTTTTTCTTGGTAAGGATATCTTTAGTAAAATTTGCTGGGTCGTCCCCCCCCCGACTTTTCATGCTGTCAAAAGCTTGGGAAATATTAGCATTGTTCCCAAAGGAACTGATTTTAGGGGTTGATGTTAAGTCACAGAAGACACAGAACAGTATAATTATTATATTCTGGGATTCAAATTCCTCTTTGTGTCTATGAAGGTTTGCTACTTTATTTTGTTTTTTGTTTCCTGCTCTGAAGTTTCTGCTTTTGACCCTTTCCAGATTGAGCAATTTGTCTATGCATCACCTCATGATAACAAGTCTTGGGAGATGTTTGATGAGATGATTGCAACTGCTGAAGAGTTCTATCAATCTCTGGGCATCCCTTACCATATTGTGAATATTGTCTCAGGTATGTATATGCCCCCCAAATAATTTGCAGCCTAATCTATGTTTGGTTTCTCAAAATTAAATCTTTCAGTGTTCTGTGTGGCCTACACCCTAGAAAGTGTGCACACAATTGCACCTGACAGCCAGTAATCTCTGGTCGTTTGTATCAGGATTTATTTGCTCTAACTGTAAGACCTGTAGTATCTCAGCATGCAGCCATGTACTCATGTTTATTGTCCAGACTAACACACATTCTAATTGAGGGAAATGACCATAGATCTCCTTGTTACTCTTGGTTTCATTCTGTATCTCCAAAACTAGGGGTGAGAAAGGCACATCTTTCAGTTCTCATTATTAGAACACTGAATCAGTACCTAAATGCCTCCTCATGTTGTTACAGGTTCCTTGAATCATGCTGCCAGTAAGAAGTTGGACTTGGAGGCCTGGTTCCCAGGTTCAGGAGCGTTCCGTGAACTTGTTTCTTGCTCGAACTGCACTGACTACCAGGCACGTCGGCTGCGGATCCGCTATGGACAAACCAAGAAGATGATGGACAAAGTAGGCTGCTTTGTATATTTTACATATACAACTCTCCCAGTGCATCATTTACAACATACTGGTGTTCTAGTTAAATAATTATTTGGGTTCTTAAGAAGGTGCTGCTGTTTACCCACTGTAGCCTTCAGGAAAACACCTGCCTTTTTGCTTTAGTCTGATATGTTTTTTCTATTCGCCATCTGAGTTGATTGTCCCAATAGGTTGCAACTTTGAGTCCTTGCTAGGGAGACAAGTTGGCAGTGATGTTGATTCTAAAGATCTAGCAAAAATTGGAAAGGCCCTGTTAATTTCCATAATTTCCCATAAAGATCCAGATTTTCTGCCTGTCATTTTGTCTCACTACTTCTTCTGTGATGCTGCCATGGAAGTGACCAGTTTGAGAATGGTCCACTTGCCAGTTGAGAATTACTGACTGCTGCCAAGGAGCCCTAGGATTGCTTTTTTGAAAAAAGTAAAAAATGTAATCCCTTAAAATTACGAAGAGTGTAGAAATGGAAACCTGAAGAATGAATAATCATTGGGCTTTCCTTTTCTTTTTTAGATCCGTTTTTAATTTGAAAGACAGAGGTTGTATCCAGTGAAGTCAAACAACCCCTAATAGTTACTTGGTGTTCAGATATTGGACATTCGTAAACAAACCAACATTCGTACAAACACATTTAAAGGCAAAGCTCAGTTATTTTCATTCTCACATCACAGAAAAGGAGGATGTTATCTAGTTCAACTAACAGTGCAATCTACCTTGCTGCTTCTAAAATGTTTAGATAAGGAAGTCTGTTGCTGAGTGATTGGTAATAATAATAATAATAATAATAATAATAATAATTATTATTATTATTATTATTATTATTATTTATTTGTACCCCGCCCATCTGGCTGGGTTTCCCCAGCCACTCTGGGCGGCTTCCATAGAAACCAAAAATACACTAAAATATCACAGATTAAAAACTTCCCTGAACAGGGCTGCCTTAAGATGTCTTCTGAATGTCAGGTTAAGCTAGAAAATGTTAGTTGTAGCATTCCTAAATTGGAACAACTCTTTATTAGACTGAAGGCTCTGTCTTTTCAGATGACTGAGTAACAGAATGACAGATTAGCTTTATTGGAATGGTTATTTTGGAGATGGTATTTATCCTCTTCAAAAATGTGTTTTCTTGCTGCTTCTTTTACTTGCTGGAGAATACTAAGAACATGAAATGTTCTGCCCTCAAAGGTGGAGTTTGTGCATATGCTCAATGCCACGATGTGTGCTACAACACGTGCTATATGTGCCATCCTTGAGAATTACCAGACAGAGGAAGGAATCATTGTACCAGAGAAATTAAGGGACTTCATGCCGCCAGGTAATAAAAGGAAAATGCTTGTTGCCCTCCCCCTCCCCATAGCCATCCATAATTGTGTATTTTATACCGTTTAATCATCCTTGTTGTCTGAGCCTAACAACTCTTCTTAACTCATACAACAATTGTGACAATTTCCTCCTGTCTAGAGTAAAGGGTTATATCGCGTATGACTTGCATTGTTTCTTCTCTTGACACTAAACAAAGAGAATTCATTACAGTTGCTATTTTTACTGACCCATAACATTTCAAGAGTTCTGTCATACTTCTTTTGAGTGCTAGCTTTGTGCCCAAGAGCATCACCACCAGTTTAGGAGCAGTATGTAAGAGGATGCAGGTGGGTCTCTCTGGTCCTTGGCTGGAAAAGGGTGGGTAAGGTCAGATGTGCTGTCCCTAACACTGCCTACTTTACTTTGTTCAAGGACATGGAGTAAATTAGTCAAGGTGACTTGGTGTGTAAGATTGGTGTGATGTGTGAGAACAGACGGAGGATTCTTGTTGATACTTCCTTTGTAGAAGTTTGGCCCTGGTGTGTTCACTCTGTTATCTTGCTCTGCCTTCTTCCTCCTTTTAGGCCTGAAAGAAATGATAAAATTTGTAAAACCTGCTCCTATTGATCAGGAACTTTCCAAGAAGCAGAAGAAACAGCATGAGGGAAGCAAAAAGAAATCGGCTGGTGGGGACTGTGCACTGGAAGGAAAGATGCAGAACATGGATGTGAACAGTCCCTAAAAGGGATCTATGTGTTACTTTTTCTGAGATTGCACAGTTTAGTGCATAAAGCTGCAGGGGGTCCTGGATATGAATTCCTGCTTTGTCTCATCCCTCCTGTCACCATGGGCAAGTTACTTTTTTCCATCTCGGCTTCCACCCACTATAGCATGGGAAGATGTTTCTTCCCATGCTGGCTCTGAGGATCCACTGGTGTTTGTTTTCACATTGAATGTGGAAAGCACTAGAGGTGCTGACCAGTTCCCCAGAAGTCTGTATGTCTTACATTATGTTAATTATCCATGGAAACAGTTTCTATTCAAACCCCTAGTTGCAAATCCAAGCAGAGGGAACAAACTGCTATATCATGTTTATTTGCTGAAAATCTCTGCTGAGCAGAAGCAACACTGGGATAAAGCAAAGATCAAAAGGGAAAATAAGTATAGGCATGTGGCGTTTTACTGTAAAGACAGTCTTTGCTTAGTCATAGGATTTTACCTGATATGGTGGCACTCGGTGAATAAAGCAAGCATTGAAAAAAAATGATGCTTTTCTCAGTTGTATTTTATGACTTCTGTATTTCTTGGATTCCTTTAACAACATTCTTGTATCTGCTCACATATGAAGTGGACTGTTTTACACAGATGTGTAAGTGGCCATAGTTTGCAGATATGAAATGCAGGTTAATAGAACCCAACTTTTTGTTTTGTGTTAGTACTGGCCTATTAGCTGTATGCCTTCAAATACATTTGTGCAGTACTTCCATGTCAGCATAATAACTTGGCCTGTACCTTCCATTTACCTCAGTTATCCGTAATTTTCTGGATATTTAATTCATTCAAATTGTAACATTTAATAATATCTGTGGAATTTGCATAGCAAAAAGGAGTCCCATATCAGATGAAATATAGAAATTGAGAGGGCATGTCACCAAGCTTTTAGCACCTAGGATGCAATAAATCTGGTCCTAAAGACTTGAACTCATTTAACATAGATGAGTATTTCCTGGCCAGCTCCTTATCAATCTGGAATTTCAATCCTACCCTCTTAACTGTTCAGGTTACCTATATGAGATTGCACAGGGTTCCTCTTTGGAGAGAAGACACAAAGATAAATAGGAGTTGAACAATTAGCTGACCAAACACTAAGCAGCTGTCTGGAGAAGGTGGAATGTCCAGGCATCTTCCATTCATATCAGAGGTGAAGAAACAGCATTTTACAAGCTTCAAACAGCAATTTCCTTGCTGGGAAAATTTCCTACCATCTTCAAACTTCCATTCCTTTTTGATGTGTCTTTGGGTTGTGTTGACCTATTCATATCTGACATCACTGGTGACCAACAAAACACTCCTTCCACTCCAATGCACTTAAAAAAATCATCAAGGATTTCCTTTCCTTTAATGTAGCCTTTTCAATAACCTGAAAGAAGTTATCAGATCAACAGTAGGAGGGACCTTTTTAAGCTACCTAGGGGAAATTTGGTCCATTAATCCAATTATATCTACTCTGAGTATCTGAAGAAGTATCTGAAGAAGTGTGCATGCACACAAAAGCTTATACCCAGAACAAACTTAGTTGATCTCGTAAGGTGCTACCGGAAAATTTTTAATTTTTTCCCAACTGCGTCAGACCAACACGGCTACCTACCTGAGCAGAACATCGTTTGAGACAGCCCATGTCTTTTTAGGCAAGAGGCTGCAAAAGGGCCAGAATTTTCCCCTATAAGTAAGTTTGAGAGGCATGCTTTCGTCTTACCAGCTGGTGGCAATAGAGACACCATTTCTCCATCATTGGTGCTTTCCCTTTCATACAAAAGGCAAAGAAATCCCTGTTGGTTGATAAGGAGGGGAAACCTAGAGTCAGACAATTATGTTTATCAGGACCAACCAGTATGTCACAATATAGCTAGCTCTCCAATAACTCTCTATTAGACGAGCTGTTAAACTCGTGCAGTGGGAGGGGAAAGGGTACCCCTGACTGATGTTGTACCCACAAAGTCTGCATTTAGTCTGGTCTTAAGATTGAGGTAAGAGGAAATACCAAAGTTTCAGTTTACTTGCTAAGTCCAACTTAATTCAGTAGGATTTCCTCCCAGGTAAATCAGTGTAGGATGCGGCCTGTTTGTGCCTAATTGTGCTGCTGATGAGCAGAAAAAATACAGTTTCTTAAATAGTTTCCTAGATTGAAAGAACAGAACAGAAATAGTGGAATCATAGAATCTTAGAGTTGGAAGGTGTCCCAAGAGTCATCTAGTCCAACTCCCTGCAGTGCAGGAACCTCAGCTAAAGCATCCATGACAAATGACCCATCCAGCCTTTGCTTCAAAACCTCCAAGGAAGGTAGGGCCAAAAGCTCTTGAGGGAGACTGTTCCACTGTCAAACAGCTCTTAAATGGCAGAAAGTTTTTCCTCTCTTGTAACTTGAATCCATTGGTTTGAGTCCTGTCCTCCAAAGCAGGAGAAAACAAACTTGCTCCCTCTTCCATATGACAGCCCTCAAGATATTTGAAGATGGCTATAGATGTTAGGAAAAATTGAGGGCACAAGGAGAAGGGGACGACAGAGGACGAGATGATTGGACAGTGTTCTCGAAGCTACCAACATGAGTTTGACCAAACTGCGGGAGGCAGTGGAAGACAGGAGTGCCTGGCGTGCTCTGGTCCATGGGGTCACGAAGAGTCAGATACGATTAAACGACTAAACACAATAACAATAGTGAAACATCCCGTTTCAGCATAGAAATTTAGCAGGAGAAGTGCAGCAGTTTTCCAGGCACAGTAGCATGCAGGTATATATGTTTGTATAATAACGTCTCTAAGGTAAGTGAGAGGTAGAGTGGAGCCTCTCTTGCGTGGGTTTATATGAAAGAATGGATAGTATATTTGACTGCAGTTAGTGAATGGAGTGCTGCAGTGTTGCTCAACAGCAAAATGAAATAGTTTGTGAATTTGCAAAGAGCTCTATAGCAGAGATTGTTATACGCATATATGAGAGCGATTATAGTGCCTCATTGTGCCTATATTTATACCCAGTCTTTCTGGTTTTTCACCCTGGCTTATTAGGATGTTTTATGGCGTTTCTTACTGTAGTTGCTTCATACTGTTTTATTGTTGGCTTTTATTTTTTTATATACTGCTGTTTTTATTGTGTTTCACTACATGCATAAGCTGTCATGAACTATATAAGGAAAGGTGGGGGTGAATATTTTGAATAGCACTCACTATTTCTACTTTCTGGAAACCAAAGACGTTTTTGTTTTGAGAAGCCTTTTCAGCTGGATGAATTTTCTTTTTCTTTTTCTTTTTTAAAAGATACCTGTTAGAGAATTACTCTAAAACTGAATGTCCCCTTCTGCCATAGCTCCTACCCTCTGGGTACTTATAACTCTGCATTTGTTGCCTTACACCACAAGCAAGAAAGTTGAAGTGAATTTGGATTACGGGTTACAACGGTGTGTCATTTTCTCATTATGTAAATATTTCTGGCTCCTCTACCTGGTTAGTATTTACCTGGGAAAGCCTCCTAAAGAAATCTCCAAAGTATTACATTTAATTAAAAGAAAGATTCAGCGTGGCCTACAAGAAGGAGAAGCCTGTAGAGGATTTCTTACAAAGTTTCTTAAATGCTCATGTTCCTCAAAGTATTGATCTTATTAAATCTATAGCTGGTTTTGAACCTCTCCCCCTCTCCCCCCCAAAATGGACTTTTTTTGCACATGAAAGAGCAGCTGGTACCCAGAGAGGCAGGAGCAGTCTTTCAATGGCCATGGGCCTTCCATCCATCTGACTGGGAGCACTTGCTCCCTGGCTTTCTTTGATCAGCCACACTGGAGAATAATACTAAATAGAAAGAGGAACAAAAGGAGCAGCTTGGAGAGGCTCCAATTTGTAATTCAAAAAAGGGGGTTGGAAATTCACATTCCTGCTTGCTGCAGCCCTGAGGGGGGAGGGGAGGGGAGGGGTGGGGGACATGATTTCATCACCCCTGATGATTGCCTGTTGTTTTCTTGCTGCTGCCACAGTCCTAGTGCAATAAGATGGGGGTTTGGGGGAGAGATACTCAGACAAAATCTACCCAATCATGGTAGACAAATTCCTTCTGTTTAATTCTGGAAGGTGGGTGGTGGTCTTTTAAACTGGCCCAGCCCAGCAAAACCAAGAATGAAAATCAGACGGCTTAGGTGGGTTAATCCAACACACTCCGCAGTGGGGTCCCAGTTAATCCAAACTTGGTAAATGTACCAGAGTTAACAGCAGTTTACAAACAAGATACCTCCCGAAAGGAGTGAGAAAAGATAGAGCTGAGTGTGCTAAGCTAACCGAGCATTTGTTTCTTGCATAGCGTTTGTTCAGTGCTGGGTGAGTTGCAAGGCACAGAGGCAGGCAGCCCAGAGGTTCCTTTTCTCCTGCTATGAAAAGAGCAACCCTGCCGACAGCTTCGGAGTTCTCATCCAAATGACATGAAGATGCATGTAAAACATGAGCCTAAGGTTGGACTGAGAAAGGAGAAGGAACAGAACCATGGTTCAAACACCGCCTGGTCATCGTATACCCATCAGATCTTGGCTTGCCTTCTGTCGGTTCTGTGACTTGCGGCCTTATCAATGGCAGCAAAGGTGTCGTGTTTGAAGGATTGATGTAACAAGTCATAATTTTGATCTGACTTGTGAGATTACTCCCAATGGCTGTGCTAAAGGTGAACTTGCCCCCATCTGCAGTTGGTCCACAGTGGGAGAAATTTGTGAAAACTTTGCATGTATCAGCATACAGTTAGGGTGATTCTGAGCCAATTAACTGATGGGTTTTGAAATAAGAGCAGCTGCAGTTCACTGTTCCACCCCCATTCTTCTCTAAACATGACAGCACTTGTATAGTTCTGCCTTCCCAGGTGTATGCATGCACACATGTGACCCTATCTTCAGATACTTGGATTGACTTCTGGCACATAACCTCCCTGCCTCCCAGAACAGAACAAGGAATGTATCACTACTGCATGCATTTGATAAGTTGGGAAAAGGAACTACAGTGGCTGTTTTGATTGCATCAAGAAGACAGGTGTGATGCAGTAAATGCAGTGTGGGCATTCACTATCTGAGACTGAAATCCCTACCGAAACAAGAAGTAATTTGGACAAGCTGCTTTGGACAAACCTGAACTATCTCAGAGTCCTGGTTTAAGGATAAGCAAGATAAAAAAAAATGTGAGTGAATAAAACCCCAAGGTGGTTGTCACCAATGGAAGCAAAGGCTCAGAAAAAGCTCAATATGGAGGCCAAATGGCCAAAATATTGGGAAATTTTGGAACAAGGAGACAAATTGAAATTGCAGAGTTTTGAGAAATTAAAAGATAAAGTGCGAGGCTGGCTTCATTATTAACAAATAAGAGAGGCCTATAATTTGGACAAAAAAATTGGCTTCCAGGTGGAAAAATCAAAATTGGAAACAGAACTGTTAGATCCCAAAACTAAGATACTCTCAAGAATGTATAACTTGCTGTTAAAATGGAATACGCAGGATGAAACGGTTAAATCTGCTATGATTAAATGGGCACAAGATGTTGGACATAACATTATGTTTGCTGACTGGGAACAGTTGTGGACCACCGGTATGAAATTCACGGCATGTAATGCCTTAAGAGAGAATATTATGAAAATGATATACAGGTGGTACATGACACCAGTCAAGCTTGCAAAAATATATCATCTGCCCGATAATAAATGTTGGAAATGTAAGGAAAATGAAGGTACATTCTTTCACCTTTGGTGGACGTGCCCAAAGATTAAGGCTTTCTGGGAGACGATCTATAATGAAATGAAAAAGGTATTTAAATATACCGTATTTTTCCCTCTATAACACGCAGATTTTTTCTCCTAAAAAGGAAGGGGAAATGTCTGTGCGTGTTATTGAGCGAATGTGTGGTCCCTGGAGCCAAATGGCAAAAAAAATCAGGCAAAAATCAAATCGCGCGTCTCGGAGAAGGGAAACCTGAAAAGAGGAAGTGGCTGCTTTCCTGCATTCTGCCTCAGGGTCTTACTGCCCACCCTCCTCTGTTTCCTTGCTGTGTTTGCTCAAACGGAACAAAGAGCAGGGAAAGCCCCTCCCCTCCAGGCAAGCAGAGAGGAAAGATAGAGAGAGCGCTAGAGCTGGCTGGCTTGGGTGGGTAGGTGAGGGAAAACTTTTGCCTTCCTTTCCTCCCTCCCGTTATACCCCTCTCCTGCATTCTTAGCCAGCTGCTTCTCTGCACACCCCTCTCGTGCTCCTTGTCCATTCTGTATTTTTCCTTCCTTCCCCACTTAAAATGTGGTTAAAAAGCATGGATCCACATGGATCCTCAGGATCTTTGCATTGGGTCACCCCAAATTCACCATCAGATCACATAGCATGTCCATGGCTACAGCCTGCCCCCCCCCAAATCACGCACCCACTGTTGCCTGGGGCTGCAATGGTGCAAAATCGTGGTTACAAAACATGGATCCTCAGGATCTTTGCATTGGGTCACCCCAAATTCACCATCAGAGCACATAGCATGTCCATGGCTACAGCCTGACCCCCCCCAAAATCACACACCCACTGTTGCCTGGGGCTGCAATGGTGCAAAAACGTGGTTACAAAGCATGGATCCACAGGGATTCTCAGGATTTTTGCATTGGGTCACCCCAAATTCACCATCAGATCACATGTCTGTGGCCACAGCATGAAGCACAAAAATGATACATCCACTGTTTCATTCAGAATGTTTTTTCCCTTGTTTTCCTCCTCTAAAAACGATGTGCGTGTTATGGTCAGGTGCGTGTTATCGAGCGAAAAATACGGTACCTTTCTGAAGAAACCAGAGGCTTTTCTCCTGGGCATAGTTGGCCAATTGGTGCCAAAGAAGGGTAGAACTTTCTTTATGTATGCAACAACAGCAGCAAGAATACTTATTGCAAAGTATTGGAAGACACAAGATTTACCCACCCTGGAAGAGTGGCAGATGAAGGTGATGGACTATATGGAATTGGCGGAAATGACTGGCAGAATCCGAGACCTGGGAGAAGAGTTGGTGGAAGAAGATTGGAAGAAATTTAAAGACTATGTGCAGAATCATTGTAAAATTAATGAATGTTAAAATGATGCTGGATTGAAAATAAGTGGTATTAGCTATGAAGTTAATAAGAATATGCAAAAATGGATTGATAATGGATGAAAATATATAGTTATAATATGTTAAGATATAGAGTTAAGATAAATGAAAGAGGGTAAGGATTTGCTGATTTGATTATGTAAATGGGGATACAAAAAGGGGAGGTCAAGGAGGTCAAGGAAACAAGCAAATGAGTTTAAAGATATAAAAAAATGGATTTGTTTTTAATTCCTTTTTTTACTTAATTGCTTTTTGTATTTTGTATTTTTATTTTTCTTCTTTCTTTTTTCTTCTCTATGTATTTTTGTACATTTTTTCTTATTTTTTTCTTTTTATATGCTTTCTTTTAATTCTGTAAATCTTTGTTTTTTGTAAAATTTCAATAAATATTTTATAAAAATAAATAAATGTGAGTGGTCTCTTGGAATATGCTTTCTAGACCAGAATGCCAACAGGAGTAGAATCCAGAGGTCAATTATAGATGTCTGCTTTAGACATGAGACTGCTATACTGTACATGGGGTGGTGAGAAATACTGTATTTTTCCATCTATAAGGCACCCCCATGTATAAGACACCCCCTATTTTGGGGGACTCATATTTAAGAAAATGGGCGGAGATGTATCTGTGTATAAGATGCCCCCTAATTTTTGACATTATTTATTAGGAAAAAAACCTAGTCTTATACAGTCTTATACACGGAAAAATACGGTATATGGTGGTTGTTTTTTTGTAGTGAAACTTGGTAGAGTGATGATCTGACTGGCTCAACCATGCAATTCCCCACCACCACCACTTTAAATCGGAAGCTCCTCTTCTCCTGTACCTTTTAATGCTCTGGATGCACAGCGCCAGCTCAGCTTCCCTTTAAAAGTCACCAGTAAAATGAAGCTACTCATTAAGTTCAAAGGATGAAGCAAGCACAGGGCAGATGTTTCTTTTGGCCCCTGGCTGGGGAGGCAGCCACCCAAACCCTCCAGGTGCCAAGGGTCGATTCACATAATGCCGTCTCTGCCCACGCAACCATCCCCAGGCGGGTACAATGAGAGATAAACAAAGGTGGTGACTTTCCAGCTGCAACAATTACAGGAGTGGTTGCTGGTTGGGTCTGTAATTACTCTGTGCATGCTTTGCATTTGTCCGCATGAGCTGTGTGAGTAGAAACCATACAGTGAACCAGCCACAACCCTCTGGGGCCTCTTGCTATATGAAGGCCAGTCACCGCCTGGAGCATTGCCCACCAGCTCCATGCCTCCAGTTCAGTGGTGGTTGCTGCCCATTGGGGCAGGTAGGGCCCAACAGTCAGTGTCACCAGAGAGAATGCCAGGCAGAGCCAACTACTTCTAATGTTGCCCCCATCCTCCTCCCTGGTGACTTGTGCAATGGCAGTGCTGAGACCGAGGAGGAGGAAGAAGCTGACGGTAAGACCCACCTCCTGGACTGGTTGTAAACGAAGAAGGCAGGCAGGTGGAGTCAGGATGAGGCTAGTGGGGCAGCAAAGGAACATGCCAGCAGGCCACAGGGAAGGAAGGGTGCTTGAGAGTCTGCCCAGCACCCCACACACCTGTCTGGGAGGAGGCCAGCTAGTAGCTGGCCAGGGTGCTATCACCATTTCCTTCTTGAGGTTCTCAGCTGATCACATCCCCCTTCCTCCCACTAGGGGGTGCCCTTTTCCCTTCTTTGTCCTCCCCCCAGAACAGAGTCCACAATACAGAAGGGTTCCCTTTATTGTCAATGTGATGATTTAGCAGTTCCCTGGGGACCACACCCGGCCACTCTTGACATTGCCTCTTTTCCAATACTTGTTTGACTTGTTCTCAATCTGTGTGCTTCACTTGCCGCCTTAGGGCTACGCTCTGTTCGTTTGTACAAAGTGGGGGGTGGGGGAGGAATCCAGGTCTTTCCCCAAGAAGTGGGAGCTGCTGCTGAGATGTCTTCACTTCAACAGTAAAAAATATATGAAGAGGCAGGACTGCAAGCTTGGCCTGTGAGCAGCAGCACCAGCTTCCTCAGCTGTGCAGCGGCCGCTTTGACTCCCCCATTAAATCCTGGTCAATATCTTCCTGCCCTGGTGCCTCTGAACCCGTTTCTCAGATCAGTGGCTCAGGCAACAAGCCCAGATGCATGCAGCCGTCTCCTGCATCACCCTCCATAACCAATCAATTGGCAATGCGGTGCTGCTGAATTAGCAGTTCCTCATCTCCTCCAGGACTAGCATTCACAGGGCCCCAAATTCCCCATTAAATGTGTGTTCTCCTTACTTCATCTGGATGGCCTGAGCCAGGTGGACCAAGCACAGAGCGATCATTGCCATTATCATCACTCCCCAGAGCAGTTTAATTCATGCTGCTCTTTGTGGCTGCAACTGCCAGCTCTTCCAAGTGCTCGAATGCTAAATAATAGACTTCTCAGGAAGATAATAAGCCCTGATTTACAGATCTTCTGAAATTAATCACTTAGCTAGCAGAACCCACACAACTCTTTGGGGTCCTTGCAGCAAGGGTCTTTTGTTCCATGCTTAAAGCATATTGGCAGCATTTGTATGTCACACAGTAAAGCCTAGCTAATGGTTTGCCATGACTGTACAGATGGTTCCCACGCAGCTCCTCTCCTCGCATGTGGGAGCAACAACCCACATTCCCCATCTTAGTGTTACATCCAAACCAGTAATCCCTAATAATTGGTTAGGCAATATTTTCTTAAGTGAAGTGAAGCCTGATCCTTGGGTCAGGAAGAATTCTAAACCAAGAATTATAGTTTGCTGCTCCTGTTCACCAAAATGGGAGCCATCTTTGTGTTCACAGGAAGCCATTAACAATGGTGTGCTGTAATGTACGAACTGGGCCAATTATTTTGTGATTTCCGCCACATTACCATAATGGTGGTGTTGCCATGAGGATACCTGAGTCTGCAAGGAGGAGATTCTCACCTAGAACAATCTGAAGTGGTTCCATTGCTCACTGAATGTACAGTATTTTCCCAATTGATACCATTCTATTTTACAGGTTCATACAATCTGTAGCTAAAAGCCATTACACAACCTTGACCATCTTTGATAACAGCCATAAAATCCTGTATTCTGCTTTTGCTTTGCAAAAGGCTTTCCCTCAAATCCTGAATGAAAAGTGCTTGAATAAAATATCCCCTAAACTTTTTAGACTGAGGTTATCATAATAGATCTAGTTGTTGCACACAATTGAGAGAACAGGGTATTCTCAACTTGGATTCAGATTGATTTTAAAAGACATTAAAATGATGTAAGCCTTTAATTCCTTGCTGCTATTTTTTAAAGATATATAGCCAGTTTCCACTTCCTAGTAATTTTATTTTTACTGTTTCCATGGCAAAGACCCATCCAAATAGCATGGAGAAATCAGCCCTCTGGGGATCCAGCTCATTGCAGAAGCCTACTTGAGTATTCATGAAATAATGAATGAACAATTACAAATAAGTACAGCTCACCCATTTACTCCCGGTGCCATCCTAGACAGAGTGCTGGAAACTAGCCTCTCCTCACAACTCTTTCTCTACTTCTGAATTCATAGCAGAAACAGCTGGAGTCTAGCAAGCCTGACTTTTCCTTATGGGCAGAGCCTCAGATCTGCCACCAAATCAAGTCGAATGTGCCAGACATCCTGCAGACATCATGTGTGTGTTCAAAAGAGAAAATAACCCGTGTGTGATGGTTGCATGTTACAGTGCGCTTGCTTGTTTCCTATTCCTTCCCACACAGATGTGCCCTTGCACATGGCTTTTGTAACTTGCAGTGCAGTCCTCCCTCACACAGTGGCCATCAGCCAGCACCACACCTCCCTCCCTGCCCCATTTTTCTGCATTCCTTTCTTATCAGAGTGCATGCATCAATAACGCTCATATCCCAAGGTGCTTTTGGAGACTTCACAATGGGTATCTGAGTTCGATTCCAACCTTATTCGGTTCTTGTCCTGGATGGTGTTGAGCTCCTTCGCATGCCTTGCAGGATGGGTCCTAAATCCAGGGTGTAATTAATTGATGGCCATTCTCCTCCTGAATGGCACTGTCTAACTTGTTTGTTTTCACTCAGTAGGCTAGGAGGAGAGGCAACATTCCTCCCTGTATCCTTGGGAGCCATTGGTTGCTCCAGCCTGTCTGCCTGCCTGATTGGCTTGCAGCTAGAGAACTGCTTGGCCCTTAGCAGCAGAAACAGGAGTTTAAGAGAAACTTGGCCTAATTTGCCTCTAGTTATGCCATGTCAGTGTACAGGGAGCTGTGTGTTCCAGTTTAGCATCTTTGATGCTGGGTTTTCTGCACCTGCTTTGTTCTAGGCTGGTTGGTTGTCTACATCCAGTTCAAAACAAGTTATCTATTGCTAAGGAGTTTGTCTTGGCAGGGCAGAGGGGTTTCGTTTTGTTATTATAAGTCAGGATGCAGATAGTCACCCAAAGGATGATGGGTGCTGTTGAATAGACTTGGGCTGCAGTCCTGTACTGATTAATCTGGAAGTAAGCCCCATTGAACTCTGCAAGCCTAACTTCTGAGTAGGTGTGTATAGGATTTTGTGCTACAAAAAATGATGAAAAGGCATAATTTTTATATTTTATTGGCTCAGCCATTTTGCAAGTTTTCCAACCACCAGCGATCCATCATCAGCCATAGGTTTACACAGCAGAACATTAAAATAGATTTGGTCATTTGCCCAGGGTGATGGTGCTTGGCTACTCTGCTCTGAGGACAAAAGAAAAACCCTTTGTTCTCAGGGTAAAAATGCCCAGGTAGAGAACCATTTTCTTGGAGCTCCTGCCAGTGAATACATTTTAGATCTATTGTCGTTGTTGTGAACAAACACCTGTGCAATATACCTGTTCAGCCCCCTGACTAGTTAAAGAGGCAACAATGTTAACTGTCTTAAAAAAAATAAAATCCTAGTTATTTCAACCATGGTCCACCAGCATGCATTGCTTCTGTTTAACTTCAGTTCATTTCAGTTGGGTTTGAATGGAGTCCCCATTCATAATCCAAGGATGTACAGCTGTGGTTTCTGTCAAATTGCTTCCTTTATATTCTGAGTTAAGTGAGTAATAGTCTAGTCAAGAGATTAGCAGTACGATCCGAGACATCCATCCATTTTAGATTTTCCTTCAGATGTGAACCCACAAGGTGCATCAGGCTGGCGCTTACCTCTCAGCTCCCGCATCTGCAATAGCAGGGTGGAGACATACATTATGGGCCTATTGTGTAACAAGTATTTGGATAATGTATAGGAAGTGCTTCTAAATTGCTATATCAATGCAAATTATTATTATTGATTCACTTATAGCTGTAGTGTTTAAATGCTAACGCTTTCCGTTATGCAACTGTTTAAAAAACAAAAATACATAACAGACACTTCCAGTCTCTGAGAGTGCAATCCTAGGCATGTCTGTTAAAAAGTGATCCCCAGTGAGTTCAATAAGACTAACTCCCAAGTAACTCTGTACAGGATTGCAGCCTGATGTACATAAACTCTTTCTCTCTCCCCCCCCTCAGTTTCTTTTTGTGTATCTAATAGCATAAGAGTGTATTGCTGTTGTTGTTTTCATTGGAAAGAGGATCTGAACTTGTGTCTATGTGAGTCATAATGAGTTCCAAATCAAAGAACTGAAGTTCTGATTATATAGTGGGCGCACTACCTAAGTGGGGAATACAGCAGCACCACTAGCAGTTTTATTATTATTATGAATCAGTCCAAAGAAAGGGACGTGTCTGAGGTTCTGTGCACCTGCAGTGAGCGAGGCTGTGAGAAAGCTGGCGGCATTGCCCTTTTAAGAAGCACCATTCCTGGAGCGACAAGCCTTGCGCAAGCAGGTTCCTTGTACATGCAAAAACGTACACAAGCAAAATGTGCTGCAAAAGTTGGTGTAAAAGGAAAGGAGGTGGAAGGGAAAGGAAGCACCCGGGCTCCAGCCAGTGAATGATTGGCGCTCGCCCACCCATTGGAGAAGTCAATTGGGGCGGGGGGGGGGGGAGAGAAGGTTTCAGCCAGGGTATCTGGCCCAGGCTGCTGTCCAGCGTAGCCTATGCAGTTCTGCTTGTCTGACTAGCACAGGCTTCTTCCTTCAGTTCATCACAACGAAGATTTGCACTGATTGAACAGAGTCACCCCACCCCACTCCACCCATGGTCGTCTTGTAAACTGGCTCGAAGAAGAGATGGAACCCCAATTTCTTTCTTTTACAAAATATTTCACAGGCTACAGAAGTCCTGAATTCTGCTCTTAGGAACATAGGGAACTGTCTTACACTGAATCTGAACATTGACCCATGTGATCCATAATCGTCTATATCGACTGGCGGCAGCTTATCCCGGGTTGCAGCCCTAACTGGAGATGACAAGAATTGGGAACCTCTGTGTGCAAGGCAAACGCTCCAGTCCTTCCCCATTTTATAAACAGGATGCTACTTAGTCCAGCATCCTGGTCTTACAGTGGCTGACTAGATGCCGGTGGGAAACCCACAAGCAGGATTCAAGCACAGGAGCCCCCTCCCCTCCTGTGGTTTCCAGCAACTAGTATTCAGAAACATACTCTCTCTGAGCATGGAGGCAGAGCACAGCCATCATGGCTAGTGGACCCTGGTTGCCTTATCCTCCACGAATGCATTTAATCCTTTTTTTAAAGCCATCCAAATTGGTGGCCACCACTGCCTCTTGTGGCAGTGAGTTCCACAGTCAAGGATAGGTGAGAAATCTAATAAATAGATTAAGGACGCCTGCCTGAAACCTTGCCAATCATTGCTGACAGCAGTGAGCTAGATGGACTAACGGTCTGACGAGGCAGCCTCTTATCAAGTCCTGTCCACACTTGTTATTGAAATTCAACACAGAGTTTGGCTGCTTAATTCCCACTTTGAGTGGGAGTTGAACTGCTTCTGTGCAGAAATCCATCCAGAATGTTTGCCTACACAGTCGGTGTTTTTGTGCATGTTTATACAAGGACAGCATACAAGTAGTATTTCTGTGGTGTCACTTTCTCAATAGACTGCGTAACAGCAAAATGAAAATTATGGGCATTTGAACAGCTGCTGAGAATGAATAGCATGCCATGGCAAAAAAACAGAAACACTCTTCTTTCAGCTCCCCAAACCTTGGTACTAGCCATTATAGCCACATCAACTTTGTGTTGTAGTTTAAAAATAAAAATAAAAATGCAGAATGGGTCTACGCATCCAAATGC
This sequence comes from Podarcis filfolensis, assembly GCF_964270895.1. Classification (NCBI taxonomy): domain Eukaryota; kingdom Metazoa; phylum Chordata; class Lepidosauria; order Squamata; family Lacertidae; genus Podarcis; species Podarcis filfolensis. Next base: position 52,658,608 of record NC_139609.1, on the reverse strand, counting down.
ACCAGGCACAGAAGTTCCATTGTGTGTATTTACAATACATAATAAATTGGCTTTTTAAAAGGATCTAACTGTTGAGGTTTCCCCAAATGGAATTTCTCATGTTGTGAGAGAGCCCCAGTGTTCAGGACACCAGAAGCCGTTCCTCCAGTCCCAGATATATGGAAGTTGGCTGCAATTCCCCAAGGGGGGCATAGCCAGTGTGGTTTCTTCCTCCCCCCCCCCCAAATTCTTTTTATTGGTTTTCACAATATTATAAACAAACAAACAAACAAACAAACAAACACACAAGACAAACAAACATAACAACTTGTTGGATTGCAGCTCCCATGGATAATTGCCAGCATGGCCAAAGGTGTGTGGGATGATGAGAGCTGTAGTCCAGCAACATTTGAAGGGCACTATGTGGGCAACTCCTGCTCTAAGATGTGAAGAAAAAGGTACTCTGTGCATGCTCATTACTGGTTCATTTCTTTCAGGGCTAAGCTTTGGCACTGAACATTAAGCCCCAGAGAGCCCTGATCACAGTTTACAAATTCTCTGGGAGGGATGCCTTGCAGTAGTAATATTAGTAATAGTAATAGTAATAGTAATAGTAATAGTAATAGTAATAGTAATAGTAATGAGAGCCATTGTGGTGTAATGGTTCAGAGAGTTGGGACTAGGACCTGGGAGACCAGGATATGAATCCCTACTCAGCCACGATGATGACCTACTCAGCTCACTGGATGACCTTCTCTTAGTACCTCACAAGGTTGTTGCAGTGATGAAATGGGGGTGGGCAGGAGAGCCATAGTCAATAAACTCTTCATCTCAACGTCATGGGTTTGAGCCCCACATTGGACAAACGATATCCGCACTGCAGGGGGCTGGTCTAGATCATGAAATCATAGAGCTGTAGAGTTGTAAGGGACCCCAAGGGTCATCTTGCAATGCAGGAATTTCACTAAAGCATCCACGACCCTTCCTGTTCCCTTCCAATTCTATGCTTCATGTACACCCCCAGAAGAAAAGACGGCATATAAACGTCAGAAATAAATAAATAAAAGCCAGTCCAGATGGGCAGAGGCTGCCTGCGGACATGGGCAAGCCGAGGCCCTGTTGCACTCTGTACACGCTCAATGCCACCACCTGTTATTCCCGGGTTGCTCCTAAGGCCCGGCCATCGGCCAACAGGAGCCGGGCGGACCTCTCTAGCAGCCCTGCCGCCGCCGCCGCTGGGGGAGAAAGTGGCGGTATAACTCCGGGGAGGGCCCCACCGCGCGGCTGCCTCTCCTCTCCAGCAGCCGGGGCTGCCGCGGCTCCTTTAAGAGCCGCAGGTCTATGGAAATGAGCGTCGGCGAGCTGCTGCCGCAGCGGAGCCTTGCCGGGCTGGTTGGCAGGCGGAGAGACCTTCGCGGGCTGCGAGCAAGAGCGCACGCGGCGGCGGCGGCGGCGGCGGCGGACCTGCTGGGGCTGATCGGCGGAGCCGGCGGGCGCCTCGGCCCGGATCCTCCGCTGGGCATGAAGCGCAGCTGCTGAGCGACGCGCGGACGGACGGAGCGAGAGGAAGCCGGAGTGCGGGCGGCGGCGGGAGATGGGCGGCGGCTGCGGCTGCTGCGCCCCCGGCCGGGCTGTGCTGCTGCTGCTGGCGGCGCTGGGGATCCCTCGCTCGGCCGCAGCCCGGAGCCCCCCGGGGCCGCCCTGCGCCCCCTTCAGCGGACCGGCCTGGCCGCCGCCGCCGGAGCCGGAGCTGCTCCCCGCTTGCGCCGCGCCGCCGCTCTCGTGGCGCTGCCCGGCCGCGCGTCCTGCCCGCGGCCTCTGGGCGCACCTGCTCGGGCCGCGCTGCGGCGGCGGCGGCGGCGCGGCTGAGGACGGCGACTTGGTGCTGCTGAGCCGGCTCCTGCTGGCCCCGGAGCCGGGCCCGCGGTTCCGCAGGGGGCGCAGGCGGGCGCTGTGCATGGAGCCGGGCGCGCGCGTCCCCCTGCCGCCGGCCAGCTCGCGGGGAGGCTGCCGGCTGCGCTGCCGGTTGCGAGGCGACAGCGGCGGGAGCGAGCCGTCGGACCACCTCCAGGAGGACTTGGTGCTGCCCCCTCGGGCCAGGTGCCTCCGCTCCGGGCACCCGCTGCGCCTGGAGCTCCTGTGCGGCCTCTGTGAGGAGGAGGAGGAGGAGGAGGGAGAGACCTTTGTCCTGTGGAGCATCGGCCTGGGCTCTTCTCAACAGCAGATGGAGAAGCTGTGGCAATCCGAGGGGGCCCCCCGAGGTGGCGCGGGGAGCAGCCGCTCCAAGAGGAACGTCAACGCCAGCCCTCAGTTCCAGATGCCAGCCTACCAGGCTTCAGTGCCGGAGAACAGGCCGGCGGGGACCCCCGTGATCATGCTGCGGGCCTTGGACCCCGATGAGGGCGAATGGGGCCGCTTGGACTACTCCATGGATGCCCTCTACGACAGCCGCTCCAACAGCTTCTTTGCCATCGACGCCCAGACGGGGGCCGTGACGACGGCTGAGGAGCTGGACCGGGAGACCAAGAGCACCCACGTGTTCCGGGTGACGGCCACGGACCACGGCGTGCCACGCCGCACCGCCTTGGCCACCCTCATGATCACAGTGAGCGACACCAATGACCACGACCCGGTCTTTGAGCAGCAGGAGTACAAGGAGAGCATGCGGGAGAACCTGGAGGTGGGCTACGAAGTGCTGACGGTGAGGGCCACGGATGGGGATGCCAGCCCCAACGCCAACATCCTCTACCGCATCCTGAACGGGAACGGCTCCAACCGGATCTTTGAGATTGACCCCAAGTCTGGCGTCATCCGTACCAATGGCCTGGTGGACCGGGAAGCGGTTGAGGCCTACCAGCTGATGGTGGAGGCCAACGACCAAGGCAAAGACCCAGGGCCACGCAGCACCACAGCCACGATCCACATCACGGTGGAGGATGATAACGACAACTCGCCGCAGTTCAGTGAGAAACGCTACGTGGTGCAGGTGCCCGAGAACGTGGCCTCCAACACTCACATCCTGCGGGTCAATGCGACCGACCGGGACAAAGGTAGCAATGCTCTGGTGCATTACAGCATCATGAGTGGCAACACCCGCGGCCAGTTCTACATCGATGCCCAGACAGGTAACATTGATGTGGTCAGCCAGCTTGACTATGAGATGAACAAGGAATACACCCTCCGCATTAGGGCCCAGGATGGAGGAAGGCCCCCTCTTTCCAACATCAGTGGGCTGGTGACCATCCAGGTGTTGGATGTCAATGACAACGCCCCCATATTTGTCAGCACCCCTTTTCAGTCCACGGTACTGGAGAATGTCCCTGTGGGCTACTCGGTCATCCACATCCAAGCCATTGATGCGGATTCTGGGGAGAACGCTCGGCTGGAGTATGCTCTGGTTGACACAAGCTCTGATTTCCCCTTCACCATCAATAACAACACAGGCTGGATTGTGGTGGCCTCTGAATTGGACCGTGAAGCTGTGGACTTCTACAACTTTGGTGTTGAGGCCCGAGACCACGGTAGCCCCCCCATGACCTCCTCGGCCAGCGTCAGCATCACCGTCCTGGACGTCAATGATAACAATCCTGAGTTTACTCAAAAGGAATATACCATGAGGCTCAATGAAGACGCTGCTGTGGGCACCAGTGTCCTTACAGTCTCTGCCATCGACCGGGATGTCAACAGCGTCATCACCTACCAGATCACTAATGGGAACACCCGCAATCGCTTCTCCATAACCAGCCAGAGTGGTGGGGGTCTCATCACCCTGGCCCTACCCTTGGATTACAAATTAGAGCGTCAGTACCTGCTTACCATTACTGCTTCCGATGGCACACGACTTGACACGGCCCAGGTTTTTGTGAATGTGACAGATGCCAACACACACCGACCAGTCTTCCAAAGCTCCCACTACACCGTGAACATCAATGAGGACAGGCCAGTGGGTACCACTGTAGTTATTATTAGTGCTACGGATGAGGACACCGGGGAGAATGCCCGCATTACTTACTTCATGGAAGACAGTATCCCTCAGTTCAAGATAGATATGGATACTGGTGCTGTCACCACTCAGATGGAGCTGGACTATGAGGATCAGGTGTCCTACACATTGGCAATTACAGCCCGGGACAATGGCATCCCCCAGAAATCTGATACTACCTACCTGGAGATCCTAGTCAACGATGTAAATGACAACGCACCTCAGTTCTTAAGGGATAACTACCAGGGTTCTGTATATGAGGATGTGCCAGCTTTCACGAGTGTCCTGCAGGTTTCCGCCACCGACAGAGACTCTGGACTGAATGGGAGGGTGTTCTATACCTTCCAGGGTGGGGACGATGGGGATGGAGACTTCATAATTGAATCCACATCGGGCATTGTTAGGACACTGCGCAGGCTGGACAGGGAGAATGTCCCATTGTATGAGCTTAGGGCATATGCCGTCGATAAGGGCATGCCAGCCATGAGGACCCCTATTGATGTCTATATCACTGTTCTTGACGTCAACGACAACCCCCCTGTCTTTGAACAGGATGAGTTTGACATTTTTGTTGAGGAGAACAGCCCCATTGGTTTAGTGGTGGCCCGGATCACTGCCAGCGACCCAGATGAGGGCACCAATGCCCAGATCATGTATCAGATAGTGGAAGGCAACATTCCCGAGGTCTTTCAACTCGACATCTTCTCCGGAGAGCTGACGGCACTGATGGATTTGGATTATGAAGCCAAGTCTGAGTATGTCATTGTGGTCCAGGCTACTTCAGCCCCACTCGTCAGCCGGGCCACTGTGCACGTCCGTCTGCTGGATAAGAACGACAACATCCCTGTCTTGAAGAATTTTGAGATCCTCTTCAATAACTATATCACCAACAAGTCCAGCAGTTTCCCCACGGGTGTGATTGGCAGAATCCCAGCCTATGACCCGGATGTCTCCGATACGCTTACCTACAGCTTTGAGCAAGGCAACGAACTGAGGCTGGTGCTCCTGAACCACAGCACTGGAGAGCTACGTCTGAGCAGGGCCTTGGATAACAACAGGCCTTTGGAAGCGATCATGAGAGTATCTGTGTCAGGTAAGGTGGCAAATGCATTCCTGTGCATGTGGGTTTGGATCTCAAGTTTTGGGGGGAGGAGAAGCTTTTGGAGCAATCTAGTTCAACTCTGCATGCCTACCTCATGCTCTCCTAACCTTGTGGCTAATCTCAAATGGCATCATAGAATCTTAGAGTTGGAAGGGACCCAAGGGTCATCTAGTCCAACCCCCTGCAATGCAGAAATCTCAGCTAAAGCATCCATGACAGATGGCCATCCAACCTCTGCTTAAAAACATCCAAGGAAGCTTTTCAAGAAAGGGCGTCTGATCACACCAGAAAACTTTGGCTAAATAACCATTCTGAATATGTGGTATATGGCCACACTGTTTTCCCCAGCCTGGTGCCCTGGACTGCAACTCCCACCATCCCTGAATTTTGGCCATGCTGGCTTGGGCTTCTGGGAGTTGTAGTCCAAAACATCTTTACACTTGCTTTTGACACTTGAGATGTACGTTTTTAGGACCTACCTCATTTCTACGATTGTTAGTTGTTTTAATCTGTTTTTAATATTGTGTTTGAACTGTTGTAACCCACCCTGGGACCTTAGGGTAATGGGTGGGTAAATAATAATAATAATAATAATAATAATAATAATAATAATAATCTGCAGAGCACCATGTCAGGGGAGGCTGGCTTAATCTGTTGTTTGCAATTAGGAAGCATTTAGCTGATCATTGCAAAGGTGCAGCAGCAGCAGCAAAGTAGAACTGCTTTTTTGGAATTGGTGGAGGTTGCATAACAGCCAAATGGCAATCCAGGATTCCGTGCGCTGCTCCAGTTGGCTGCCCCAGTCTTTGCTCTGAGAGAAGAGCTGAAGCTGCAGAGTTTCTCTCCCCCCCCCCGCCATCTCTTCCACAGGCTCCCAGTATCCCAGCCAAAGAATCTTCTTCCCCCTGCCCTTCTTTTCTATTCCCTTTGAATGGAACCAACCACTTGGGGCTAATTCCATATAAAATTGACTTTCCTTGCATGCGAGCTGAATGCATGATGATTTGATGCCACCAATAGTGGCTTTTGGTGTTTGGGGCAGGGTGGATGAGGCAGGAGGAGTGCAAGATGGGTCTGTTCTGTGATCATTCATTCGGAAGATGGAGCTGATCTTCCTCTGAGCTCTGAGATTCTGTTTATCAGTGTCTGGAAGACGAGGGAGAATGCTGGGAGATATTTGGCTGTCCTATAAGGAAACCCTTAGCATGTCAGTGTCATTGCTACCAGACATGGTCCCACAACAAACATGGGCTCTTTTCTCCCAGAGCTTATACTCCTGTATGCTTTCTATTCCTCAATATGCCACAATACTTTTTGGGTGGTATGCCGCTAAGTTTTACACAGACCCACTGAAATTGATGACCTCCATTCTTTGCAGTGGGTCTACTCTCAGTGAAAGGTAGTCAAATTCCACCGCTTGTTGCATTTTTGCTGCAACCGAGAAATGAACGCAGCTACTCTTCCACAACACAGACGTGGAATCTGTGCTCCTGAGATGGGTGTAGTATGTGGGGAAATGTGTCACTGGAGTAGAATAGCTGTTTTGTTCCAGGAGAAGGATGCAGTCCCTTTAATTAGCCAGATAGTCTCCTTTTCCTACACTGCCACTTTATTACAATGCCCGGTGTCTGTGCTTTGCAATTACATTAAATTAAATGCCACTGTCCCAGTGCAGAACTTTGCAGGGTAAGCAGAGAGGCAAGCATCAACAGAGATGGTTGTTGTTTGTAGGATATAAACTGATGCAGGGATGGGGAACCTGTGGCCTTGCAAAGGTTGCTGAGCTACAACTCCCATCATTCCTGAACATCAGCCATACTGACTGGGGCTGATAGGAGTTGATTTATTGATTTATTAAATTTGTATAGCGGCCTTCATCCAAAGAGGGCAGGGTACTCCAGCATCATCTGGAGGGTCACAGGCATTCCATCCCTGAGTTAATGTTAAAGCTACAGCTAACTCATCTTCAGGGTGTCAAGGGCTTACAGAAGGACCAGTGCCAAAATCTCAGCATAGAGGTACCACAGGTACTAGGGTGACATGGTAACTTATGGCAAGCATAAGAAGAGCCATCAGGCTAAAGCTCAACTAGTCCAGCATTATTCTGTTCTCATAGCAGCTAACAAGATGCCTGTGGGAAGCCTGCATACAGGACCCAAGTTCAACAAGGGTCTCCCAACTCCCTGCTCCCCTCCAAATAGTGGGGGATTTACAAAAAGTTGACTGTGAACTGCATAATTTGAATTTGCTTTAGCCTCTTGGAACAGGGATGCAGAGCCTGTGGACCTAGTGATGTTGCTGGACTCCAACTCCCATCTGCCTCAGCCTGCATGGCCAACAGCCAGGGATGCTGGGAGTTGTAGTTCAACAGCATATGGAAGTCTACAGGTTCCCTTTCCTTTTTCTGGAATTCTGGTGACATCAGGAAGAGAGAGGTCCTGCTCAGGAATGGCTTAGTCATCCAAGGCTGGCTTACATGTAGCCTCATCCAGGAGGCAGTTCCTGATCCCAAAGTGTGTGTTTCTGACCATTTCCAGCAACTTTTAAAAGAGACTATGGCTATGCCATAATGTCAGTGGGTTGTATTCAGTGCTTTGCCAACAGGGTTCCATGGGCACAATGGGAGTTGTGTTTCCTCTCCTACTCCCATTCTAGATGGTCCCCCCCCAACCTTCTAGAGCCGATTTTAAGGGCACATGGAAGGGTGGAGGGGGAAAGAAGTTCCATTGTGTACCCAGAAGACCCTTCCACACAACGGAGCTGCAGCTATTGCCCTGCTGTCTTCAAATATGCTACTGAAAATGGTTGGAGAACACATTTTTCAGATGGGCTCTTGTGTTTCATTGGTGGGCGAGCATCGTCAATATATAATGTTGTAGACTAGTGTGTGCTGAACACATGTCTGAATGGATAGATGAGCTAAGGCCGGCAGGGTATATACAGCTTACTAAGGATTTTCCCACGGAGAAGACCCTGCTGCACCTTCACAACTTGTTCCAGGTTCCAGGGGCTCTGGGCAAAGTGTCCTTTAGTGGGCTTCCTCCTCTGTCGACATTCTATGGTGGGCTTACTGAGTCGACTGTGGTGCTCAGAGCTGTGTCTGTTTGCCATTTAATTTCCCGCAATGTCTCTGGTGTAGCATTGCTTTTGGGCGTTGTGGGAAATACCCACCTATCTGGCATTGCTTAGAGTGCCAGAGCAGATTTGTTTAGAAAGGGGCAGAGGTGGGTCCTTCCCAGTTGCCGGGGCTATGGACTCTGCCCAAGAATAGCAGGGGCTGATCCTGGCTCTAATGACTGCCCTCCTCCCCACTATGGCCGCAAAGGACTGGGCTGTGAGTGAGGAACATGTGGTGGTCGTGGGCGTTGTTGGAGGAAGGGAGAGAAGCCACTTGGGCAAACAGGATAGAGCTTACACGCCTTACATCCCCCCCCCCCGCATTCATGTTAAATCTCATGAATCAGGATGTTGTTGACTCACTTCTGCAAAGCCTCCCACTCTGTGCTGGAGCGAATTCAACCTGGCAGATGCTCCTTTTCCTAACTTAGATCTGGTGGCTTGATAGCACACATCCCTCTTTTATCCGGAGTTTGAGGCCTGCACCCTATTTGTCCAGCAGGAATTGGAGGCTTTGGAGAGAATGGGCTATGACTACAAAACTTTGGGCTCCTCACTTCTTCGCAACCCAGCCTCTTTGCCTCTATAGGCAGTAATTTCCTCAAGGCAAAATCACGCCAGGTGTGGTTGGTGCCTCGCCTGCACCTGATCCTTAGTGAAACTGAATCATTGTGTGCGTGAATCTGGCAACTTTCATTGGCCCTAGAGTCATCCCTACCAGGGATGGGAAGTATCTGCTGGTGGAACTCCTTGGATGAACGTAGCCTGGCCTAGCCTGGCCAGCATCTACAATTGCTCTCCGCCTTCAAGTAACTAGTTATTACTTGCCTATTACTCTCCTGGGTCTTTGTAGCAGCACCTGTTCGACAAGGTTTTCGCCAGGAATTAGAGCTGAATTTATGGTCCAAATTCTGCTTGTGATGCAGTTGGCATCTGCCTTCAGGGAGGGCTAATAACAGATTGTTACAGCACGCACAAAGTGAAGTGAAACCTGCCAACTGCCATTGGCAATTTGACTAGGCTGCTTTCGCAGGGCGACGGGACAGGAGATCTTTGTGGCAGGGTAGGAATGGGTGGTAGATGCATCTGAGTTCTGGGGAAAGGCCAGATCTTAGTGATAGAGCATCTGTCTTACATGCGGGGGGGGGGGGGGTCCTGGGTTCAGCCCCTAGCATCTCCCAGTTGGAACAGGAATACACCAATCTGAAACTCTGGAGAGTTACTGCTAATCAGTGTAGACAATACTGAACTACATGGACCAAGTCTGATTCAGTATAAGCTATATTTCAAGTTGGCAGGGGCATCAAAGATCATGTAGTCCAAATCCTTACCACAGCTAGTGTTTTCTCTACCTAAACAGCAGAAATAAATGTTAACGTGTCCTCTTTAAAACAACAATGACCAAAACTTCAAAGGGGGATGATTTCATGAGATCCTAGGCAAATAATTTTGTTGCTCAGTTGTTGTTGTGTTGCAGCCAAGTTCTTCCTATTTTGTAGAATGACTGTTGTTTACCTGCAAATTAAACCCCACAGACTCCTGTCCTCCTTTTAGTGGCAAAAGGAATTGCTTGCTTTCAGTTTGATTTATGGCAAGGCCATAGATAAGTTACTTAGCTGTCTTTTCTGTCAGCTGCATAATTCCCTGGTCGTCACTCTTTCTTCACATCATAATCTTGCATTTTAATCCCTGCATTTTCTTTTCTTTTCTTCCCCTGCTCCAGTGGCATTCTTGGGCTTGTGTATATATTCTCTTTCATGTATGGCGTCCACATTGGGCACGACACGTCCTGCTAAAGCCAACCCCAAATCGTTACTGATTAAAAATGGCACCATCATTATCATGTGAGCATTGGGTATCTCCCCATGCAGACTTAAAAAAAAAACCCCCAACCAAGTAGAAACCAAAACCCTTTTTGTGGTGAAGCTGCTGAGGTTGGAGTTCTGGCAAAATACACAGTCTCTGATGCTGTCTGCTGTCAGAGATTTGACACGCCAAGTCAGGACTTGCAAAGTCGTTAATGTTTTTAGTCTATCCCTTCCTAAGAGGGATGGCATACTATTCTCCCATCCCAGCTCACAAGTTCAGTATTCCGGATGATCACAAACATTGTCAAAAAGCTAAGGGGAGAGATTGTGTTTGTATGTGTAGAAGGTCCCAGGAGCATCGCTGAACGTTACCCCCTTATTAATTCTGCCCTCCATAGCATGGAAGACGATGGCAGGCCTTCCTGCCGGAGACCAATTTGGAGATGCTTAAGAGCAGCTGTCCCTGAGTCTCGGCAATTAAACTCTCAGCATGGTGGCTGCCGGTCGCACCTGCTCTGTGGGGATAGGAATACAGGGACTGGGGAATACTGTACAGTGGATAGATTGGAGTGCCGATAATACACATAGCCCCTGGCTGTCATTGGAGCCCCACTGAATGGTATTCCTGGCTTCTGATGCAGGGGGAATCCAAGCCGCTGGGGTTTATTGGGAAATTGCTGCAGCTGGCACTCCAGAGCTGGTGACTGCAGAATTAGAGGGAGGGTTTTGTCCTGGTGTGGCCAGTCAAAGCAAGAGAACAAATGCCCAGTTGTATTTCCAGCTGGTGGGTAGATGGTAATAATTCATTTAATAAAGAATTAAATTCCGCTTGATTGACAGAAAGAATAGGACAATGAAATTGTTGGTAAAAATAGTAAGAAACGACTATTTAAATATTCAGAAATAATTAAAATCAACAATAAGCTAAAAACCCACTTAAAACACATGTAAACATTCTACATATCTGGGTAGGCTGGCCTAAACAAAAAGTTTTTAGCAGGTACAGTCGTACCTTGGAAGTCAAACGCCTTGCATGTCGAATATTTTGGCTCCTGAACACCGCAAACCTGGAAGTGAGTGTTCCGGTTTGCAAACATTTTTTGGAACTGAACGTCCAATGCTGCTTCCACGGCTTCCGATTGGCTGCAGGAGCTTCCTGCAGCCAATCGGAAGCTGTGCCTTGGCTTCCAAACATTTTGGAAGTCAAACGGACTTCTGGAATGGATTCCGTTCGACTTCCAAGGTATGACTGTGCAGTGAAGGTGTCTGCCAGTAGTCAGGGGGTTCCAAACTGTGGGTGCTGCTGCACTAAAAGAGTGATTTATTGCAGATGAGGAATGAGTATTATGTGGCACCTGTAACCATGCCAGTTCTGCAGATTTGCTGTGACTATGCTCTTCTGCAATGAATCCCCTCAAAGGCTTTGAAGTAGAGTCAGGACCTATGTCACTGGGGGCCATACTACACAATGCATGCAAGTGGACATCATGGTAGTCCAGCAGCTTCTTTTGTAGTCCAGCTCCAGAGGAGGTGGCTGGGAATGGAAGAATGGCAAGAGTCACCATTGCTTGTGCCAAAGCCTTCATGGAAAAAGTGTATGTGAAGAGACTCTTCCTAACTCAGGCAGGGAGATGAGATGCTTATGTAAAATATTTGTACAGTATTGAGTGCAGGAACACTTATATAGTGCCATCCACATACACCCTGCTTAAAAAGAATGAGAGAATATTTTGGGGGGAAGACCCCAGCCCATCTCACGCAGCATTCCCAGTTGGTTAGAGTATGTTGCTGATATTGCCAAGGTTGCAGGTTCAATCCCTGTATGGGACAGCTGCATATTCCAGCATTGCAGGGGGTTGGACTAGATAGTACCCATGGTCCCTTCCAACTCTACAGTTCTATGATTTTAATTGGTTAACCAGATGCCTATGGGAAGTCCATAAACAGGACATGAGCACAATAGCCCTCTCCCATTCTCAGTGCCCAGCAACTGGCATTTGGAGACATATTGCTAGAAGTACATGGCTGGCTGTGTTTGGACATAAAGCCATGGTGTGGCTTTATGGGAACAAGCTGCAGTGAGCCTTGGGCTTGCACATTCCTCCCTTCCTGCTTCTGGTGCAACTGCGAGGAAATTGGAGCCTTCCACTTCTGTTTTAGGCTACTCATGATTTAGTGTGCCATCGGAACCCTAAACCGTGGTTAAGCTTAACTGTGGTTTGTTGAAACAATCCAGCTTCGAAATCATTTGAAATTGGCTTGTTTGAGCAAGCTGTAGGTAAGATTACTCATAATTTGTCTAGGGTCAGATGTTATGACAAGCTGTGATTAATCTCTAAAATGAAAGTGGAGGAGCGCATGAGCCGATGGCTTGCAGTGGTCCTTTCTCATAACACTAAACCATGATTTAGCTGCACACCTGAATGCAGCCATTGCGTCAGATGTTGAGAATTGCTGCCCTCCCTCCTCGCCTTGGCAAAAAAAGAGACTGTGAGGAGTGCAAAGCGCAACACAGCTGCATAGCAAGATGTGAATCTTTCCTTGCTGGAGATGGCCTGACAGCAAACTTGCTCCTACTGATGGACTCTAGGCCTGCAAAAAGACTAATTACAAATAACACATGACAAAGATGCCCCAGGGGCAGGAAAATTGTTCAGAACATTCGCTTTCCCCAATGACTTCTGCTTTTTCAGACCAATAATGTTATTCATCAGAGCTTGCTGTTCACACCTAGAGAAGGGCTTTTATGTAAATGCATTTCCAGATACTGCCAACGGCATGTGTAGATGGCAGGGAGAATAACAGGCCATGATTAGAGCAATGTGTTTGTGGTCAAGCACTACCAAAGATATTATTCATTAAGTTTTCTGTTGTCCATTTATACAAGGTTGGTAGGCAAAGATCCCTAAGGAATCTGATTAGCAGCAGCCTTTGGCTATCGGACTCTGAAAAGATGTCCCCCCCCCCCCCAACACCTTCCATTTAGCCAGATTATGTGTGTTGTATACGACTGCAATGTTTGCAATAGCTTCTGGAAAAAATCCGCAAGCTACATTTTTCCTGCCACTGATTGGAGGATGCAATATTTTCCTGGTGAAACAAGGTCTCAGGATTATAGTCATGCTTTTTATTAATTTCAGGAAATGTGTATCTTTTAAAATGTGTACAGATGATACACCTGAAAACATGTATTGTACATGTATACTACTAGCTGAATTTGGCTACCGTTTGATAATGAATGTCCTCTTGGTGGCAAATAGTGACTTATCTCTAAGGGTCAGTGTAGTATAGTGGTTAGAGTGCTGGACTAGGACCTGGAAGACCAGAGTTTGAATCCCTGCTCACCTATAAAGCTCATTGGATGACCTTGGTCCAGTCACTCTATCTTAGCCTAGTCTACCTCACAGGGTTGTTTTGAGGATTAAATGGGAGGTGGGAAACCATGTATGCCTCATTGAGTTCCTTGGAGGACAGGTAGATGATGATGATAATGATAATGATGTGTGAAATGGCCCCAAGTGTATGGAGTCTGGTGAGGTGGCTGTGGTTTCTCTGCAGTTCTTTCTGGCAGGCCAGAAAGAATTAAGACTTGCTATTAGTAACCTTCCTGCATCTTCCACTACACACAACTTTTGTCCTGATTCCCATTGCGCTTCTTTTGCTTGCATGGGGTTTATATAATTTATTTTCATTTATTTTGTTGATTGAATTCCTACACCACCCTTCACCCAAGGATCACAGGATGGGTTCCATTATAAAAACACAAAGATGTGCAACATAATAACAAACAGAAAGAATACCCCTCCCTTTTTTTAAAGGCTGTAGATTCTTTAGTTAGCCAAGGGTCCAGGAAAAGAGCAATCTTTTTGCCTGGTGACTAAATGGTGAATGATGAACAACTCAGTATATGGGAGTTTTCTCTTAATTAGCTCTAGATTAGATCTCCTGATCATGTGAGTTTGGTAGTACAGATTTAAGGGATCCGCTGCGAAAACCCTGGAATCCCACTAAAACCACTTGCATTAGTGACTTGAAGGTAAACCAAGACCCTACATGGCTTCCCCCAAATTGTGGAGAAAATATGCTGCAGATGCTGAAAAACAACCAGTCCTAAACTATGTTGAACTGGGCTTGTTACATTTTTACTTGGTTTGTTTATAAAAACATTTATATTTCCATTTAAAAGAAAATGCTTAGATTGGCTAACAGCACAGCATCAAAACACAGCACTATTAAATACACAATATATACCTAACAAAAGTAACAGGAAACAAGAAACTAAACAAAGCACGTAGACAAATCATGGCAAAACAGTTGATCAACACCTGATATGGCACATGAATTTGCCCATTCCAGGGGATCAGTCATATACTTCCAACTCTGTGGGGTAAAAGCCTGATGAAAAAGGAAGATGTTGAAAAAGCAGTGGACAGGTCATGTCAACGCCATCTCCTTCTGTCTGTGTCCCAGTTCAATCTGTAACTGCAGCTGCCTTCAGTTGTCTCCCTGCTCATCACTCAAACGCTGATAGGCGTCACGTTCTGAAGGCTGGGGAGAAAAATTTCCAGCTATCATGGGACATAATTCTTTCATTAAATCCCTCACCAGGCAAAAAAACCCCAAAACCAAAAACACCCCTGGCACGAGGCCCATTCATGCTAATCAAGATAGGCCAACCTCCTAACACCCATGGTTAAAGATTGAAAGGTGGAAGAGAGGCTAGGCAGGAACATTTCATCAAGCTTGTTATGGTTATGAGCAGGGGAAGAAACATGTTTCAAAAGTGTGCAGGGACTCAAGCTTGATAGGAGGTTGAAACCTTGTGTATAACAAACCGTGGTGTGTGGGGCTTCCGCTGGAAGCTAAAGTTGAAGCAGTAGAAATGGTCATTTCTGTTGGCAACCTTTGCGCCAATCCTGCTTAATGCCAGCTGATATCTGCCACATAAGAAAAGCCTGCTGGATCAGGCCAATAGCCTATCTTGTCCAGCATCCTGTTCTTACCCATATCTGTCTGGGGAAAACATGCAAGCAGAACCTTAGCAGAAGAGCACCTTGCTCTCCTGTGGTTTCCTGTAACAGGTATTCAAGAGCTAGCATCCTTTCTCATTCCTGGATGGATCTTCTCATTCACTGGTACATCATCCCCCAGAGGGGTTTTTCTTCCTGTTCTGCCAGTTCCCCACAATCCTGACTTACAGCCTTTTGCTTTGAATTGCCACCCACCTGTGTAAGACATGGTGTTCTGAGCCGTGAGGCTGAGTCTTCCGGGGTTAACGTCAGGAGGAGTCTAGCTATATTGGCGGGAGTGAAAATCCCAGAGCAGGCTGGGCAGCTGCTAAGATCCCTCCATTGCAGGGCAACCTAGGATAGTGTGGAGGTGGGGGCTGACTGCAGATAATGCACTCAAGCCATCTGCTCCATCCTTGGACCTTTGAGAGCAGGCTCCCTTTGATCTGGGCTCCGTGGGAGAGGCTACCCTTTTAACATTTCATGCAGCCCCTCAACTGCATCTGTGATGTTTAGCATGGAGGATGATGCTGATTTAAAGGTGCAGAGATGTGATGGATTTGGGGGGTGGTTTAGAAGCCAAGGGATTAAGCATTCCTTACTACAAGGGGATTAGGGTGGTGGGATAGCGGAGGCGGATGAGATGAGACACAAAATGGGAAGGAGCAGATCATTGGCAGTACAGTAAGCTGTTGGGGAGACATTAACTAGGTCAGAGGCTCCGAGGGCGGCAGGTCCTCTTGAGCTTTATGCTCTAGAATAGGGATGGAGAACCTGTGGCCCTCCAGAGGTTGTTGAATTATTATTGTCTATTATTAACTTGGTTTCTTACTTGCCCTTCACCACAGGGTCCCAGGGCAGGTTACAGCAATCCAGAAGACCGTATTGAAACCAGTTTAAAACAAATACAATGGAAAAGAACAGGATGGGTCTTAAAAATAGGTATCTCGGGTGTCAAAGGTCAGGGTAAAGAGGTACATCTTCAGCATATGATCTTGCAGACATGACACCTCTGTGGGGAGGTTATTCTGTAACTTAGGTCTGCCATAGAGAATGTCCTCTTCTGAGCTGCTACTCCCTGAATATCTGATGATGGTGGAGCTTCCAAGAGGGCCTCCTCTGTTGATCCATGGGATCCATAGGAGATCCATGGGAAAGGAGGCAGTCTTTCAGATATTTGGGGCCTAAGTTGTTTAGGGATTTAAATACTAATGTGAGCACCTTGGATCAGACCTGGAAGTCAATGGGCAACAAGTGTGACTGTTTTGAAGCAGGGGCCTTATGAGCTCTAAACAGAACCCTATCTGCCTGCTGCATTTTGGACAAGTTGAAGTTTCAGAGTCATCTTCAAGGTAAGCCCCACGCTGGAAGAGTACATTGTAATAATCAAGCCTGGAAGTTACAATAGCATGGAGTATGGTGTCCAAGTTATCTCTGAGAGCCAGTTTGGTGTAGTGGTTAAGAGCGATAGACTTGCAATCTGGTGAACCACTCCTCCGCTCCTCCACATGCAGCTGCTGGGTGACCTTGGGCTAGTCACACTTCTTTGAAGTCTCTCAGCCCCACTCACTTCCCAGAGTGTTTGTTGTGGGGGAGGAAGGGAAAGGAGAATGTTAGTCGCTTTGAGACCCCTTTGGGTAGTGATAAAGCGGGATATCAAATCCAAACTCTTCTTCTTCTGTCCAAAGGTAGCTGTAGCTTCAAAATGCAGCTCTCATCTTGCCTGGGTGTTGGCCAAGCTGGCTGGGGTTGATGAGAGTTGGAGTCCAACAGCATCTAGAGGACCACAGCTTCCCTGTCCATCGTCTAGGAAAACAGAAGCATTCTCCATTCAGGCGGATTGGAGTGATACATGAAAAACCCCTATGGGTTTTTTTGGGTGCAGATGCCAGAGCACAAGATGCACTTACTTCACATCAGTTGTGGGTTGTTCATGTGCACTTAAATGGCTTCATTTCTTGGAAACATACACAGAAGTAGGAAGTTGATGGTATCCCAGCCAACACTTCTGTGCATTTTGCCGAGGAAAAGTCTGTATTGTTGAACTTGGATACATGTTCTTGATTGCAAAAAAGCATAGAGGAAATGGCTTCTAGCCAGTCTCTGAGCCATGTTTTGCCCCCTTGCAGGAAAAACTTTTGACCTAAAATTCCAAGGGCACGTTCCAGAAGTGGGATAGTCTGCAGTCCTCCATTCTGTGCTTAGCTCCTTTGCTCTTTTCAGGCACGTTTGCATAGCATGACTATGCTGATGGACACACATTAAAGGCATGCAGCTCTTATTAAGGGGATTGGATGCGATGCTGGATGTGATCCCAGTTTAACACATGTGCGCCGTATTTCAGCCAGCACTTATCCTCCTGCAGCCCACATGGCTGATGAGGACCACTGTGGGCTGTGCACTTTGCACTTTTCAACTTTGGCTGCCTGCTCTACTCAATATGCCATGTCTTATGTTCCGACATGGTTGCCTAGTAATTAAAAAGTACATTCAGAGTGGTTGATGCCAAGGAAGACTCTGATGTCAAACTGGCTATTGCAGTCAATGAGAAGGGTGTCCCATGGAAAAAGGACCTTTCTTTTCCAGAGACCTGTCACATACTTCTGCTTGGATAACTCTCTGAGAGTGCAGCACCTAGATAAACAGCTTGGTTTCTTGTATCCCAGGTAGATACATGTTTAAACAACTGCTTTAGGGGTAATTTGCGCAAACAAATTGCTATGCCGAGTGTGTGGCATGGGTGCATTGAGTTCAGCACATGTTGAAATTGGCATGTTACTGTTTTGCCATGCACTCTGCTCACAATTCAATCCATGTTTCCTATGCCACCTACCTCTGCCAAATCTGTCATGGCATGACAAATTTGGTTAGGTTGTAAGCTGCGCATGGTGATGACAGCTTTGTCTCATTCTAATGTCTCCATCTATGGTTTGCTCATTTTGTATGTGTCTATTGGCCCTTTGTCCCAAACAGTTCCAAACAGTCTTGCTTTTACACCTTAATCAATGGCACTGGCCAAATAATTGATTTTTTCTATCCTTTAAAAAGAGATTTTGCCCAACTTGAGGTAGATATCGTATCTGCCCTGCCCTTGAAGGTGTGCTGCAAATAAATTTGATATATATATTGTAGGATCTTTAATAGCTCTCTTTATCCCACTGCCTCCGAATGACTTATTTTCCCTAAAGCTTTCTACTGCTAGGCTTTGAGTTACTGGTCAGCTGTCTTTTGCTATTTGTTCTGCTGTTTCTTCATAAGCTCTACATGAACTGTTGTAATTCATGTTCCCGTCTGCTGATTTCCCATGTCCTGTATTTGACAGTTAGCCATCTCTTGGGGCCAATTCTCACTGTTGCTTCCTCTCTCCTCCCCAGGAGAGAACAATAACTGTGTGGAAAAGAGTACTGTATGCAAAATATAAGGCGAAAATGGTGGCATGAGTACAGTGGTACCTCGGGTTACAGACGCTTCAGGTTACAGATGCTTCAGGTTACAGACTCCACTAACCCAGAAATATTACCTTGGGTTAAGAACTTTGCTTCAGGATGAGAATAGAAATTGTGTGGCGGTGGCGCAGTGGCAGCAGGAGGCCCCATTAACTAAAGTGGTACCTCAGGTTAAGAACAGTTTCAGGTTAAGAATGGACCTCCAGAACGAATTAAGTTCTTAACCCGAGGTACCACTGTAATTCATTTCTTCTTCTTCTCCACACTTGTGCTAGGGAGCTGATAGATTCCCTAGATCTGAGTCACGCGTACAGGGAGGAGAAAATGGACTTGATGGTGGTCATTCGCCTATTAGGTTTTATTTGCTGCTTCCTCTATTTATACAGATTAATCTGTGTTGGGAAAACTTTAGCTTCCTATTTGGGAAAGTGAAGCAAGCAGAGGGTATCACTTGCAGGTTCTTGTCTTCTGAATCTGAGCAGTTGCTTTTCTCACTTCAGGGCAGTGGCAAGCAATGTTGTGACAGGTTCAAAAGGGTCCAAGAGCGGCTGGTTGCCTTTCCCTGCACTTGAGCGCTTTTCTTTATGTCTTTCGGGCAGCTCATAAAACATGGACTGGATTCTTGGATTTCTTTTCTTCTTTTAAGACCCTCCTTTCCAGTAATGACTCCCACTTATTTTGTTGCAAAGCCTCTCTCCTTTGTGGTCCTTTTGATTACAGAGCTGGCTAAGATGCTGTCAAAGGTGCAGGCCCTGTTTCATGAAGAGATTGTGAAAATGCAAATCTCCTTTTCCATCACTCTCCTCATTTACAAACCCAGTTTTGTATCCAACAAAGTTATACGCAGAGCAGGCTCCTTGGCATTGATGAACCGTACCTTAGTCACGTCCATTAATTTCAGCAAGTCTACTTTGCATGTGACTGACTTGGCTACAACCTCCAGACTCCTCCCAGTTTGAGCCCTTTGGAGATAATCAGAACCTGTGGTTATTTTGTAGACATTTGCTTTGGGCCTGGCAAAGAGGACTCAGACTGGCTCATTGGCTGCCTCATACTGCAAACTCAGACCCTCCAAGTGTCCTTATTTTCCAGGGACGCCCCTGATTTAGAGAAGCTGTCCTAGTTTCTGATTTGATCCAGGAATGTCCGACTTTTCCTTAGGATGTCCCTATTTTCATTGGAGAAATGTTGGAGGCTATGGAGTTATCCAACCCCTGAGTGGTCTGAAGGCAATCTGGTACAGTGGTACCTCCGTATAAGTCCACCCCATCCAGCGTCCATTTCGGCAGATGTCCACAGCAAACCCAGGAGTACCGAAATGGGTTACTTCTGGGTTTGCCACTCGCGCATGCGCAGAAGCTCAAACCACACCTCGTGTGTGCGCAGAGTGGCGCTTTGTTGAGCATCCTTTTTGTCGAGTGTCCGGGGCTCTGGAACGGATGCCGGACTCAAAACAAGGTACCACTGTATAGGGAAGTTTTTTTTAAAGGTTTAATGTTTATTATGTTTTTATATATGCTGGAAACTTCCCTGAATGGCTGGGGCAACACAACAGTAAGATGTGTGAAGTATAAATTGTAAAATTATTATGGAATGGGATACCCCTGTTTTCATCACAGAAACGTTGGAGGGTATGCAAACTGTTATTGTGCCCTTTATTCAAATAAGAAGCAAATTAACCCTTAGGAATGGGACCTGGAACACATTTGCAAACTCTTAAAGTGCAGTGATAAAGCTTCTGCTGTGCATGGTGTCACATTCTGTGTGTGGGAAAAATAATTGTGTGAAGATCATCTGGTGTTCTGGGAAGGAACTCTCAGGGTCAAACTAAACATGAGTTAAGCACAGGTTGGAATTGTTTCTCTTTACAAAAAGTAGCCACAGCAGGGGCCCTGGTCTGGATCAGGACCATGGAGCCATTTTCCTGCTAGAACTCCCCCTTGAAGCTATTTGCCCTTATTTAATTCCCGCCCCACCCCCAGTTGGAGTAAATAGCAGCTGGGGGGTGATTTCTCTGCAAGAAAATGGTGCAGGAGGTTAAGTCCCTTTCTCCCATGTCGTGTTACTGATCCCAATGGGTAGGGGGGCATTTTAGAGAAAGGAATACGGTCAATTTCAAGCGCCTGCCTTAAAGAGAGGCTTAAAGTCACCTCTAATGTGAGCCCTAACTGCGTCCATGCCTAAAAGAGAGGAGGTAAACGTTTGAGCTTGCCAACTTGCTTTCTGTTTTCTGCCATATGCACATAAGGCGGAGCCATCTACGTTTGCAGACAGAAGATGGTATGCAGGGAAGCCGATTCTACCCCTGCCATCCTCTGTCAGCTGGCTGACCCTGTGTGTTGGTTGTTCATCCATCCTGTTGCTCTTGTGCTCCTTTCTTGGTTGGCTCACAATGAAGCTTTCGTGCTTTTTTGGGGGCGTCAGAGTACCTGCTCTGCCTCCTAGAAGTTCCTGCCCTTTGTGCTGACCTCCTAGAGATAGGAAGCCAGGGAAGAGGCGGAGCCATCTGTGACTTAGAAAGAGAAGCAGTGTGGATGTGCACTCGCTGTGGCAAGCCGCACAGTTGTTCCTTGTAGCTGTTTCTCTGCGACAGTTGACCTAGTGCTAAGTCCTTAGCCCTCTTGCCCCCACCCCCAATTCTAATTCAGTCCACTGCTGAAATCTGTCTGGATAGCAGTAAGAAAACTCAATGCCGAAGGGATTTGCACGTTGCGTTGTTTCTACCATATGTTTGTATTCGCTTAATGCGATGTGGGATTGGCCATGCACACTTCCCCAGAGCGGGGAGTTAAGCTGCTCAGACAGTACCGTCCCATTGGGGCTGCCCCACTCTTTGTCACCCAGGAGTTGCCAGTGAGGCAGCTTCCCTCTGCCCAGCTTCTTTGCTTCATGGAGTCAAATGATTCCACAGCAAATAAGTTGCTCCAGTTCAATTTGCACAGTGGCAAGATCCACTGTCAATGGTTTGCGCAAATAAAGCTGGCTTCCCATCCATTGCTGTGTTTGCCATGTACCTAATAACTTCCTGCCATTTCACTCTTACCCATTCCATCCCTATAGCTTTCTAGCAACTCCTTAGTTAATGCTATATTGAAAATTTGTCCCATTTTTTTTTTTTTTTAATTCTACATCAGTGAATGAGAAAAGCAAATGCGTTTGCAAATTAACAGAAAGGAGAGAAATGTTTGGTGCAACAGTATGTTAAGCTGAAAACCCTGCAGCCTCTGAAATTCTAAAGACATTCTCAAGTGACCTGAGAGGGAGGCAGAACGGAAGCCTCTTAAGTAGGAGAAGAAAACTTTCAAAGAACTGGAGGGCAGGTTTTGGCAATGGCTGCAGAAGAACGAGGCCAGTGGAAAGCAAAGCTCCTCAATTCTCACCAGAAGAAGAACTCTGCCACTGATTTCCTGCTGGTAGTTTTGGCAAGTTTCAGTACCTCACCTCTCCTCCAACCCTGCTAAAAATAAAAATAAAAAAGGCTTTGAGACAATGTTATCCAAACACTGATGCCTGGAAAGTCACCAAAGACTGCCAGTGATGCCAGTTTAGGATTCCAGGCACCTCACGTATGCCTTCAGTGTTGGATGAATGTAGGAAGGGTGTGGGTATGGGTGTGCATGGGGCCAGAGAGCTGGACTTGCCAGGCAGTAGAATTGCCTAATTTTGTACATGATGGGCCTCCTGCATACTATTAATAGGGGGATTTTTGCAGTGTGTAATTTCTTCCCACCAGCCCTGCACTGTTGGGAGAAGCCCCACCTCTCCAAATGTTTTCCTCTGCAGCAATCACACAGAATTGCTCTTGTGGCACAGAATTGTTGTTGTGTATTGATTATTTCAATCTTCCTAAGTAATCAAAAACTATTCTCCGCCCTCTGAGCCATGGCTGTTGTTTTGCCATCTGAAGGATCGCTCAGACAGATTTGTCTCCCCATGTATGTGCTTCTGCCATTCTTGCTTTTACAGACCCCATTTGTGGACTAATCTTAATTGCTTCTGCTGACTCCCTTTGAACCTAGATCCCTAATTAACCCATGTCTGTGCCGGGACGCATCTTGCAAATTCTGCAACCCTCTATCTCCCTGGATTTCATGCTTTGCTCTTCTAATGGGATTCTGCCTCCCCCGCACCCAGTAGCAAATCCCCTTGATTTTCCCACAGTTTCTCCAGACAATTACAGGGTAGCATCTGGGGAAGCTGGCTTATCAACAGTGCCTTAGTGGCATGCAGTTTTCTCGATGTCGTGGCACGGAGAGAGTCCAGCAGCACACCAGAGTCATGGAACATGAATAGAGAAGGCTCTCAGTCAGTCGTGGCATGGGCTCTAGGGCTCATCTATCTTTGGTCTTGTGAGGCCTATGTTTTCTGGGCAGCTAGCTCCAGACTTCCCCTTCAGAGTTTTAGGGGTAAGGAAGAAGAGGGTTGCTCTCAGAACGCAGTGCATCTCATCAGTGACGCTGATCTGGATTCAGGAGGCCAGATGGCAACTGGGGGAAGGGGGGAGGCCATTCAGGATTGCCATGGGCTTGATGGAAGGACTGGAATTGGTGCCCTATATATGCTGCGATGAGGTGATTGATAGATAACAAACATAATAGATAGAATGTCTTGAATGTGTTAGGACAACGTTCTGGGACTTTTGGGCTGGATTCAACTCACCAAGGACTCCTGCTAGCACAGTGGAGTCACTGGGGGAGGAAGGGGGGTGCGGTGGGTGCGGTCTGCCCTGGGTGTCATCCCTGGGGTGTGTGTGTGACATCGCTGCCCTGCCCCCCCCCCGGGACGCTTGCTGCTCACCCTGCCCCTGGGTGCACAGCAGCTAGCTCCTTCTCTCTCCTTCCCCAAATCTGCTGTGGAGGGTCAGGAAAACTCCCACAACAGAATGGTGGGAAGAGATGGGAGATGGTTCCGCCTCACAAGCAGAAATGCTTACAATGGCAGAACTATCACCTTATAGTGTGATGTCGAATTCCACCCTCAATTTTCCACTATCCTGGTATTGACTCCTGTCCACCACAACCACCCTCCAACCATCTCTCTGATTCTTCCTTTACTTAGCTGTAAGTTTGGCATGAAAGGCTTTCCTTCTTCCAACAAGGTGCACACCTTTTGGCAGAAACAAACCGGGAAAGAGAGAACAAGGTTGCTGGAATCTCAGCTAAGGCCCAAGAGCGGCCTGGAGAGCCTCTTCTCCTGGCTTGGAATGCGTTGTAGGTGGGCAGCAGAAGGGCTCTCTCCCAAAGGAAGGCATCGCCCAGGACCTCTGCCAAAGAGCATGGCTTTTCCTTCATGCCTGACAGGCAAGCTGGGCTCCAGCCGTTGCCATGGCAGCTAGTACCCTTCACCAAACAATGTGGGGAAACCACATGTAGATTTTCTGCTGGAGCTTTGGCTGCAGCCAGGCAGATGGCTGGGGGTTTCTTGGGCGGATGCCACCCAAACCCACATCGCAGCTACATTGACACTTTGGCCTTGGGCTTCCTGTATATATTCCCACCCTCCCTCAGAAGTGCAGCCCCTGAGCTCTCTTCTCTCACACCTCTCACCCCTCTAATCCTCTGTGTTTCGGTTCATTTTCTCCTGGCAGCTTGAACAAGGCAGAGTGTAAGGGGCACAAAAGTTTCCCCGTCGAAAGAGAAGGGATTATCAGCCACTCCTGTCTCGAGTATTTGAGGCACGCATTCTCCAGCTCCTCGAGAGCCCTTTAGCTGTTACAAGAACAGCACTCCTGAGTCCGCTGTTTGCAGATATTCATGGTCCTTTGCAGGATCAAGAGGATGGGGAGCAAAAAAGGGGGTCCTGCAGGTTGATTTAAAGGTATAGTGTGTGTGTGTGTGTGTGTGTGTGAGAGAGAGAGAGAGAGAGAGAGAGAGAGAGAGAGAGAGAGGTGGCAGCAGCAATGAGGGAGCTATCAAAGAGGTGAGCTAAGAGCTGAGTGCCTAAAGGCTCCTTCAGATTGGTGTTTTTTTGTGGGTGGGTGAATGTGCCCTAAAAGCTCATCCACACATACTTTCTTTTTCTGCTCATTTCTAGGCATAGGTCTGTGCTTTTAAGCTCTCGTGGGGGTGTTCATTGATGTAAAAATTGTGCATTAGTGAGGGGATTTATACTGGACTGCCCACACATCACTCTAGTTAGTTCTGTGATGCTTCACCAATACTATTCCATTATTGATATCTGGGGAAGGGGGCACTCTTGCACTTTGTTGTTGTTGTTTAGTCGTTTAGTTGTGTCCGACTCTTCGTGACCCCATGGACCAGAGCACGCCAGGCAACAAAAGTGGGACAAAAAATATAAAAAGCTTAAGGATTTCAGCGGGAAGTTACAGGATGTCCACTGACCGGTAACAAAGCAGCATGACTCTCCTGAAACTTTTGCTGGTGCAAACAGTATTGAAAGTGGGGCCTTGATACCTTCATGACCATAGATTACAATGACTTCACAGTCAAAAGGACATTGGGAGGGACCCTAAACCAGGAAATCAGAGCTGAGTGGTGTATCAGAGCCAGGAAGATTTTGTGGCTCAGGCAATGCCTCAGTCCAGAGAAGGAAGCTCCTGTCCAGGAGAACCCGTTTACCAGTTTGGATAACTGAGATCTGGCCACAGCCTGAGAATATTTCACTGCCTGTAAAGTTTTCCGATTCCACAGTTCTGATAGCTCACCATGCAGGGCTTCTGCACAAAGAACCAAATGTTCCTGGTTTGACCCCCCCCCCCAACAAATCTCTTCCACACTTCCTCTTGTCCTGCTGCTTTACCCTGGGGAAAACCACTCTTTAGCGCTCAATCAGAGCAAATGGCAATTTGGGTTTCTTGCGGATTGCTGTTTGTTTCAGTTTAGAGCTAAAGAGTGAGTTTTTCCTGGAAAATGAGCAGGGCAGGGGAGAAGCCACTTTGACCCACGCTTTCTAGGCACTGGACACGTAGAAGTATGAATGAGCCCTAAGGGCTCATAGACACTTACCTTTGCTCCTCATTTGTAGGTCTGCACTTTAACACTCCTTGTCTGAGTGCTTTTTTTTTACCCCCCAGCGCTTTCTCCACGAAACTTGCTCTTTACCTCTGAATGCAAATGGCAGTCCGCAGGAAACCTGAAATACCATTTGTTCCAATTCAGTATTAAAAATAGGTTTTTCCTGCAGCATTTTTTATTTTTAAAAAAGTGCTCGGACCCTGACTGGGAAAACGCATACCTGTGCCTAGAAAGCTTGGATAGGTGTGGATGAGCAGAACCATATTTATGATTCTTTGAAAGTGACTTTCCAAAACATGAGCCAAATGCCATTGAAAAGAATTTTGGCCTGCATTCT
This sequence comes from Podarcis filfolensis, assembly GCF_964270895.1. Classification (NCBI taxonomy): domain Eukaryota; kingdom Metazoa; phylum Chordata; class Lepidosauria; order Squamata; family Lacertidae; genus Podarcis; species Podarcis filfolensis. The sequence continues at coordinate 52,632,854 of NC_139609.1, read as the reverse complement.
CTAATCTTGGCAGAATTTGTATATCACGTACCAGATAAATGGGTATCTCTTCTGGATACTGATTTTCATGCCATACGCTACAATTCTATGATTTTTTTCCTGCAGAAATGGTGCTGAGGCTCTTGTCCTCTTCCTAGCCTAGCTGGCATCCTGCACAGATGGGAAGCTAGCCCGATCAGCATCTAGGATGTCATGAGACAATGGAGGGATGTAGCGGTGGCTCATCATCCTCCACTTTCCCCTCACTTTTGTCTCTCGCCCCTGACAGCATCCGATATGCATTTAAGTTCAGCTGCCATGTGATGGCCGGGGTGGGTGGGTTCAACTTAGTGTTGGCAAGGGTGGGGATCCTCAGGCTCAGAGGCTTGACTATTGCCTCCTGCCAGCCTATCTGGCACTTGGGATTCATCACAGGCAACCCAATCCTGTATCCTCCTCAAGAGCTTCTGCCTATCCAGAACGTTTCCTTGATTAGTGGCAATGCCTCTTGCTTGTCTGGACAGAGGTGTGAGGAAGCGCTGTAGCTCAGTGGTAGGGCATCTGCCTTGCATGCAGAAGGTCCCAGGTTCCATCCCTGACATCCCCAGGTAGGGCTGGGAGAAGACTCCCTGCCTGAAACCCTGGAGAGCCATTGCTAGCAGTGTAGACAGTACTGAGAAAGGTGAATCAATGGTCTCAGGTAACATAAAGTATCTTCCTCTCTGTGTGTGTGTATGTGTGAAGAACCCTCCTGATTTGTGGTATGTCTGGAATGTAAGGTAAAGGTAAAGGGACCCCTGACCATTAGGTCCAGTCGTGGCCGACTCTGGGGTTGCGGTGCTCATCTCGCTTTATTGGCCGAGGGAGCCGGCGTACAGCTTCTGGGTCATGTGGCCAGCATGACTAAGCTGCTTCTGGCAAACCAGAATAGCGCACGGAAACACTGTTTACCTTCCCACCAGAGCGGTACCTATTTATCTACTTGCACTTTGACGTGCTTTCGAACTGCTAGGTTGGCAGGAGCAGGGACTGAGCAACGGGAGCTCACTCTGTCGCAGGGATTCGAACCGCCGACCTTCTGATCAGCAAGCCCTAGGCTCTGTGGTTTAACCCACAGCGCCATCTGCGTCTCTAGGAATGTAGCCTACTGTAAAAAAAGAAGAAGCTAAGGGTAGTCTCTGTTGCCTTCCCACTTTTGCCCTTGGAGCCCCTGGAAGCTTGCCCATGAGGGAATGTGACCATTGGGCTGCAAAATGTGTCCCAGGGTCACTTTTAGTGTTGGAAGGGACCCTGAGGGTCATCCAGTCCAACCCCCTGCAATGCAGGAATATTCCACCCAGTTTGGGGCTCGAACCCACAACCCTGAGATTAGGAGTCCCATGCTCTACCACCTGAGCTATCTATGCCTCAGGTCATGGTCCTACTTCAGATTTAGGGAAATGGATTGCTTAGATTCACAATCTTTTTTTTTAAGGGGAGAGCTGTGTCACTGGTGATGTTGGCAACTTCGGAGCTTGTGGTTCTATCCAATTTTAGTTGTTCTCATGATACTGAGAGTATTAATTACTGAAATAAATGCGCATGACGAATATAGGCCCATCAATTTCAAAGGGTCTGTGTTGAGTAAGACATAGTTGGAAACAACCCCATGCCATCGCAGGAGCTGGAGTAAACAAGTGTTTGAAACAAAACCAGGATTTCCCTTTTTAAAGAAAAATATAGCAGAGTGCTTTTAAGAAGGTTCAGTTTCCTTTGAGTAAATGAACTCTGCTGTGAACAACTCTCATGACTCAAATAATTCACAGTTAATCATTCAAGAATCTATAACTCATTAATTTGTTAATGTGCAATTAATTCACCGCGTTTGAATTTGTAATGCAGAACTCCTTTCACTTCAATGCAGCCTTTAATGTCTTTGAGTCCTTTGCATTGGGAAGTCATGAATTACGAACGAGTAGCTTACAAAACAAAAGGACGCGGGTGGCGCTGTGGGTAAAACCTCAGCACCTAGGACTTGCCGATCGCATGGTCGGCGGTTCGAATCCCCGCGGTGGGGTGCGCTCCTGTCGTTTGGTCCCAGCGCCTGCCAACCTAGCAGTTCGAAAGTACCCCCAGGTGCAAGTAGATAAATAGGGACCGCTTACCAGCGGGAAGGTAAACGGCATTTCCGTGTGCTGCGCTGGCTCGCCAGATGCAGCTTGTCATGCTGGCCACGTGACCCGGAAGTGTCTGCGGACAGCGCTGGCTCCCGGCCTATAGAGTGAGATGAGCGCACAACCCTAGAGTCTGTCAAGACTGACCCGTACGGGCAGGGGTACCTTTACCTTTACCTTAGCTTACAAAACGCTCTGCGGGCACCTTTCCCACTGTGTACCTGCCCTTTGCTTGTGACATACTATGTTCTCAATTGCATTGCCCATCTTGCAGATGCAGGTACGTAGGTGGGGGAACTTTACTTTGGGGGCAGGACCTTTGGGGTCTGTGGCCTTTTGGCTCCCGTCATCTCTGTTTCTGTGAAATAAATTTATCAGTTGTGTGCTGCTTGACACACCCTATAGAATATGAGCTTGAATATCTCAAAATGTGTGGTGCTTTGATGCTTATGTTGTGGAGGGAACATATGCCCTAGTGAGTCAGGACACTGTGTTGTTTACTCATGAACAGAGCTACCTCCATCCATGTATTTTTAGCTCAGTACACAAGGGGATTCAGATCTTTAAGGGGTCTGCTCCCTTCTAGTAACCAAGTACCTTAGGTGTGAGCAGCCAGCCCACAGGGGAGACTGTGTGCAGGCAAAGCTCTTTCATCCATTCAGGTTTGGAATTCAAGATATTTATTAATTGACTCAAGGCAGATCAGCAGTTGCATAAAAATAAATTAACTGGCAATTTTTAGCTAGTTCTAACTCTGATACATTTCTGAGGTTTGTTCCAGCAACTTACCGGTAAAGAGTGAGGAGTATCATGGAACATAAAGTATGAATGCATGGGACCCATCACCTTGAACAGGGATGGGGAACTACAACTGCCATCATCTCTGATCATTGGCCATTTGGTTGAGGCTGATGGAAGTTGTGTTTCAGCACCATGTTTGCTACCCTTCCTCTGGGCAAGTGAAGTTTTAGAAAAAGACTGAGCAAGGAGGGACATGATAGAGGTGTTTAAAATTATACATGATGTAAAGAAAATAGATCTCTCTCTCTCTCTCTCTGTCATAATACTAGGACCCAGGGGCATCTAGTGATACTGAAAGTTGGAAAATCCAGGGCAAACAAAAGGAAACTCCCCCCCCCCAGCACAGAATTAAACAACGCTTTTTGCTCCAGAAGATGGAGTGATGGCCCCCAACTTGGACAGCTTTAAAAGAGGATTAGACACATTCATATCAATGGCTACTGGTCATGATATACTTTCATTTTTTTTATATATAAGATGTTTATTAAGATTTTACAAAAAGCAAGAATTATCAGAATAAAAAGAAAACAAAAAAAGAGAAAAAATACAAAAGATACAAAAATACATAAAAAAGAAGAAAATACAAAATACAAAAAAGAAATAAGTAGAAAAGGTTAAAAACAAATCCATTTTTTAATATCTTTAAGCTCGTTTGCTTGTTTCCTTGACCTCCTCACGCCTCCCTTTTTTGTATTCCAGTTTACATAGTTAATTCAGCAAATCCTTACCCTCTTTGTTTTTATCTTAACTCTATATCTTAACATATTGAACTTCATATTTTCATCTAATTGTCAATCCTTTTTTACATATTCTTTTAACTTTGTTACTAAAGCCTTCTCATTTCAATCCTACATCATTTTAACATTCATTAATTTTACAATGTTTCTGCAAATAGTCTTTAAATTTCTTCCAATCTTCTTCCACCAACTCTTCTCCTGGTCTCGGATTCTGCCAGTCATTTCCGCCAATTCCATATAGTCTATCACTTTCATCTGCCATTCTTCCAAGGTGGGTAAATCTTGTGTCTTCCAATACTTCGCGATAAGTATTCTTGCTGCTGTTGTTGCATACATAAAGAAAGTTCTGTCCTTCTTTGGCACCAATTGGCCGACCATGCCCAGGAGAAAGGCCTCTGGTTTCTTCAGGAAGGTATATTTAAATACCTTTTTCATTTCATTATAGATCATTTCCCAGAAAGCCTTAATCTTTGGGCACGTCCACCAAAGGTGAAAGAATGTACCTTCATTTTCTTTACACTTCCAACACTTGTTATCGGGGAAATGGTATATTTTTGCAAGCTTGACTGGTGTCATGTACCACCTGTATATCATTTTCATAATATTCTCTCTTAAGGCATTACATGCCGTGAATTTCATACCTGTGGTCCACAACTGTTCCCAGTCAGCAAACATTATGTTATGTCCAACATCTTGTGCCCATTTTATCATAGCAGATTTAACCGTTTCATCCTGAGTATTCCATTTCAACAGCAAGTTATACATTCTTGATAATGTCTTAGTTTTGGGATCTAACAATTCTGTTTCCAATTTTGATTTTTCCACCTGGAAGCCAATTTTTTTGTCCAAATTATAAGCCTCCCTTATTTGATAGTAATGAAGCCAATCTCGCACTTTATCTTTTAGTTTCTCAAAACTCTGCAGTTTCAGTTTGTCACCCTCCTGTTCCAAAATCTCCCAATATTTTGGCCATTTGGCCTCCATATTGAGCTTTTTCTGAGCCTTCGCTTCCATCGGTGATAACCACCTTGGGGTTTTATTTTCAAGTAAGTCTTTATATCTTGTCCAGACATTAAACAGTGCTCTTCTGACAATATGGTTTTTAAATGCTTTAGGTGCTTTAACCTTGTCATACCACAAATATGCATGCCACCCAAAAACATTATTGAAACCTTCTAAATCCAAAATGTCTGTGTTCTCAAGAAGCAGCCATTCTTTCAACCAGCAAAATGCTGCTGATTCATAGTAAAGTTTAAGGTCTGGCAGGGCAAATCCACCTCTATCCTTTGCATCAGTTAATATTTTAAATTTTATTCTGGGCTTCTTGCCCTGCCAGACAAATCTAGAAATATCTCTCTGCCACTTCTTGAAACAGTCCATTTTGTCCAAAATTTGCAGTGATTGAAATAAAAATAACATTCTTGGCAATGCATTCATCTTTATAACAGCAATTCGACCAAACAAGGAAAGCTTCAGATTTGACCATATTTCAAGATCCTTTTTCACTTCTGACCAACATTTCTCATAGTTATCTTTAAATAAATTTAGGTTCTTAGCGGTCATATTAACCCCTAGGTATTTTACTTTCTTAACCAATGTTAAACCCGTCTCCTTCTGAAACCTCTCTTTCTCAATCGGTGTTAAGTTTTTCTCAAGAACCTTAGTCTTTAATTTGTTCAACTTAAATCCTGCTACTTGACCAAATTCCTGAATCAATTCTAATACTCTTTTAGTACTAGATTCTGGCTCCTGTAATGTCAATACTAAGTCATCTGCAAACGCCTTAAGTTTGTACTGTTTAGCTCTGACCTGAATACCTTTAATCAAATGGTCCCTTCTAATCATGTTTAGCAAAACCTCCAGGACCGAAATAAAAAGCAATGGGGAAATTGGGCAGCCTTGTCGTGTCCCTTTCTCCATCTTAACTTCTTCTGTCACCACATTGTTAACTATCAATTTAGCCTTTTGTTCTGAGTAAATTGCACCTATACCATTTTCAAAACCTAGTCATGAGATACTTTCAGTGGCTCATACTTGTCAGATGGGCTCAGAAAATATTTCTGGTGCATCTGAATAGCACTAAGATAAACGCTGGTGTGAATTAAGAGCTCCCAGTAAGTTCTAAATGCATTAATTCCATCAAACACATTGCTGTCTTCTGTTTTGCATCAAGGTTTTAAGGAGCCAATTGCCTTTGACTTGCTGTCATCATTTTCTCCCATTTGTCTCTGATCTCATGGATATGTTTTTGAATTGGATTCCTTGCATTTATCAAATAGGAAATGTTCCTTAAGTTTGTAGTGGAGAGCCAGTGACCCTCCATATATTGTTGGACTCCAAATCTCATCAGCCCCAGCCAGCATTGCCAGTTGTCAGGAATGATGGGAATTGGAGTCCAACAATAGCTCTGTGTCTGATAGAGTAGTCACCCCTCATTTATAGAGCTGAAGCTTTCACAGTCCTAGGCAGGGTGCAATGACTTGAGACAAAGTAGTTAAGAGTGGCAATTCAATGATCCTCATTAGTCTTCAGAACGACATCACTGAGTTAGAATAAGTCCCATTAAACACAGCTAGCCTTGCTTTCGAGATAACATACATAGGATTGCACTCTTAGACACATAATACTGTGCATTGGATCTGAAGTGTTAAATAACTTGTGACTAGGCTACTGTGTTTTTGTAGCTTAAATATTTGATGTGTTATTTTACTTAAGCTGAGGACCAGCAACCTGTTCATTCCGCTTGATAGCAAAGGAAGTTTGCTGCCAGAAGTCAGTCTGGCGAAAGACATCACCTTGTCTCTTTTCCCCCCTCTTATTCTTGAAGATGACAACTAGCTTCTTAAAACAATGCTTATAATCATAGCTGTCAACGTCTCCCCCTTTTTAAGGGAAATTCCCTTATTCCGAATAGGATTCCTTGCAAGAAAAGGGACAAGTTTACAACTATTCTTATAATGGAAGAGAAGTAATAGTTCACGGTGTAGTGTAGTGGGAATGCAGGCAAGAGACGGGCAAGAATGTGCAGCTCTGGGACTTTTCTCAGAGCAGGAGTGATGCTGCCATCTGCCAGGGTAATTCATAGGTCCTCCTGGCTCTGGGAAGCAACTGAGGTGATAATGAGGCTTTCAAGTTTTGCTGTTGTTTGTGACAGTTTAGCATAGGCTCTGTCATAGAGGAAGTTGGAGAATGATGAAAATAATCAGACAGATGCTGCATACTTCTTTCCTACTTCATGCTAGCAGTTTAAATTTTTCTTTGAAAGCTTGTTTGCATTTCTAATAGAAAGCTGAAGGCTGTATTTGAGCCAGCTGCAGATCTTTTGTTACAGCTCAGTGTACAAATTTAACTTACGCAACTAGAAGTGTTCAGTGGTGCTTATTCTGGCTTGACTGTGCATAGGATTGCAGACATGCCACGTGGCTGATTGGAGGTATGAAACCAGGTCTCCCAGCCAAATTCCAACACACTAAATCACAACACCACCCTTTGCTAGGTCACTATTCTATGCACTTCAGCCCCCAGCTTCTCAGGACTGACCCATTCTCCTCAATGGAAGCAGCAGCATGAGAATAGTCAAATAACTTGACTAACAAGCATACTGCACAGAAGAAAGAACATTGGGTATTGCAGTAATTGATACAAATAACGTATGTTGTTTTGTATTTTCAGTATTGTTTCTACAGGGGTAGCTGTGTTAGTCTCTTGCAGCAAAAACAACAAATATGTCAGCAGCTTTTGTGGACTACAGTCCACTTCTTCAGATGCATGGAGTGAGATCCTTTGCATTATCCAGTGCAGCATTAAGTAACTGTTCTGTTGGTGCAATGATTTCCATTTGTGCCACGGGACTTTTTCTCCTCTCACTATGCATCCCTTTTGCCTTCTTCAAGTTGGCTCTGGAGGATTTTGGGAACCCCTGGAACAAATTTAAAGGGTGTGCAAGAGGAAGGGACTGGGAATCTCGTTGCACAAGTGGACACCCTTGCACTGATGGGACGGTTATTTAGTGCTGCGTTAGACAAAAGCCTTAGTTGTCAGGTATATAATGTGCAAGGGCTGAATTGCAATACATGAAGAGGTTCAGTGTGAGCACTTGTGGACTGAACTGAGACAAATGCTCTTTTTTTGCACATTATATGTGTTAATTGGCTTACCAGTTCCAGGATGCCTGTTTTTTGTGAATTATGTAATTATCACAGCCTGTACTTTCCTGTTTTTTATTTCCCCCTGACCTCAGTGTTTACATTCCCCCCTCTCCAGCGCAGCTGAACCATGTATATACCTGAACTGAGGACTTCACTGCATGCATCTGATGATGTATTCCATGAAAATTTAAGCCATAATAAAATCGCTAGTCCTTAAGGTGTCACAAGAGCATTCCCTATTTTCATTATCACTGTCACCGTGTTTGCTGTTTATTCGTTTGTTCAGTCACAAAATGCAATTTTAAAAAGAAGAGGAAGCTTTTACGTAGCCTTGTTGTCAGCTGACAGGTAGGCTGCAGTGTCCCTTGCCCTCTCTGAGCTGGGAACATCATCTTTGTCAGGGGAGGTGCGGAGTGTAGGATTGCCAAGTCTGCCTCTTTCCCTTTCTGTGTCTCAAGAAAAAAGTCCAGCCCCTCTAGATGCTTTGTTTAGTAGTTGTTGCCATGGAGACCCTGAAGCTATGGTGAAGCAGCCATCTTTTCCTGGAAGGTGGGCAGGCTGCGGGAAGAAGCGTAGTGGGAGAGAATTCAACTTCACCTTTGTTCTCTGATAGGAGGGTCTCAGTTTACATGACAATTCAGCAAAGGCCAATATTGTGGACTGTCAGCAGAAGAGTCCTCCCATGTTTGGGCAACTGTGAGGGGACAGTGGCTCAGAGTGGTTTGCCGTGAGGCTGTTTTGAGATATTCCTAGGGTGAGCAAAGCAGAAAGCTCATTTTTGCATCCAAGTGGAAATCTGTCCTCGGAGATCATAGATGCCTTATGCTAGGCAGTTTGATTAGCTGTCAGGATGGATCTTATGAAGTATCATGGGACTGTCTCTCTGGATGGCCTGCCTGCAGTTGAAGGAATTGAAGCACAAAAACTCCAGGAAATGGATAGTGTCGTATTAATTCTTGTCTGCCTAACAATTCTTAAATCTTGTTTAGATGAGGATATGAGCCAAGAAGAAATCTCTGGACAGTTTAAGAACTACCATAAATCATCCGTGGTTGATCAGGCCACACATAGGACAGGTAAAGCCACCCCACACATCAGTAGGGAGGATATTATATAGTCTCCTGTGTATCAAGGAAGGGGGTGTCTGTGAGGCAGGGAGCTCCCAGGAGCACTCAAGTGTATAGTTAGCATTAAGCAACCACAAAAACCATTCTTCTTGAGGATCTAGGGCAGGGGTAGGGAGCATATGGACCACCCCATGTTGCTGAACTACAACTCCCATCATGCCTGACCATTGGCCATGCAGGCTAGGGCTGATGGGAGTTGGATGCTAACACCATTTGGAGTGCCATAGGTTCTGGACCCCAATCCAAACTACTGCTTTTTTGCATGTCCCAGGAGGCCAAGGAAATCACCCATTTCACTGAAAGGATGCAATCTGGCTTTCCAGTGTGGGTTGTGAAATAGGCAATCTATTTATTTTTTTTAAAAAAAATTATTCATTTTCCAAACAAATTTTATACAGTCAACAAATTATTTTGCACTCATTCTTCAATTTTTGACTTCCCTCAGTTTCTCTGTCAATCTTTCGTATAATTTCTATTTGTTGACGCATTTCTAAACATGGTATTGCCTTTCCCAACACCTTTTCCTCTTACTCTCTTTTTTGCAGTATTTCTTACTATCTCACAGAGTCTCTTCAAAACCAACAAGCGTTGTCTGTACATCACATATATTTTTCAGATATTCTGTAAATTTTCCCCAGTCCTCAATAAACTTTTGGTCTTTCTGATATCAAATCTTCCCAGTCAATTTGTCCAATTCTGCATATTCAGTCAATTTCCTTCTCCATTCTTCCACTGTTGGAATTTCTTCCTGTTTCCATCTTTGGGCCAGAAGTATCCTTGCGGCAGTCACTGCATATTGAAACAGTTTACAGTCTCTCTTATTAATTTCGTTTCCTACCATTCCTAATAGAAAGGCCTCTGGTTTTTTAACGAACGTATATTTCAACATCTTTTTCAATTCATTGTATATCATTTCCCAGAAGTCTTTCACCCTTTTACACTCCCACCACATATGATAGAAAGTACCTTCTTTTTCTTTACATTTCCAACACTTATTGCATGTTTTATACATTTTGGCCAGTTTAACTGGTGTTATATACCATCTGTAAAACATTTTCATTACATTTTCTTTCAACGCAGTACATGCCATAAATTTTAACCTTTCATTCCATAGTTTCATCCAATCATCATACTGTATATTATAACCAAAGTCTCTTGCCCAGTGTATCATTACTGCTTTTACCTCTTCTTCTTTTGTATGCTACTCCAGCAACATTTTATACATTTTAGACAGATTTTTATACTCATTATTCAATACCTCCACTTGGAATTTTGATTCTTTACCTTCATACCCACACATTTTACAATCTTTTCTAACATTTCATTAATCTGAAAATAATGTAACCAGTCGTAAACAGATTCTTTCACCTCTTCATAAGTTTTCATTTTTCATTTCCCCCCCTCTTGTTACCAATTCTCCATATGTTATCCACCCCCCCCCTCATATTAATTTTTTTCACACTCATCACTTCTAATGGTGAAATCCAATGGGGGAGTCTAGGTTCCAGCAAGTTTTTATACCTCTCCCACACCTCTATCAGTGATCTTCGGAAGATGTGGTTTTCGAAACCTTTGTGAATTTTTTTCTTCTCATACCATAGATAAGCATGCCAACCAAATCTGTTATCAAATCCTTCTAAATCTAACAGCTCTCCATTCTCTAATTTAATCCATTCCTTTATCCAACAGAGGCATGATGCTTCATAATATAATTTCAAATCTGGCAGGGCGAAGCCACCTCTTTCTTTTGCATCTGTTAATAACTTAAACTGAATCCTTGGCTTCTTACCCTGCCAGATATATCTTGAAATTATTTTTTGCCATTCTTTAAAAATTGATGCCCCCTTAATTATCGGCAGTGATTGGAAAAGGAATAACATCTTTGGTAGCACACTCATTTTTATCGTAGATATTCTCCCCCAAAAGGACAATTTCTGTCTTCCCCACACCTCCAAATCCCTTTTTATTTGATTCCACATAGGTAAATAATTGTTTTGAAACAAATCAATGTTCTTGGGGGTTAACCATATTCCTAAATACTTCACTTTGTTCACCACTTCTATCTCTGTCCTTTGTTGTATTTCCTCAATTAATTCTTGATTCATGTTTTTAGCCATAATTTTCATCTTCTTTTTTTTTGAGATAGAATCCTGCAACTCGACCAAATTGTTCTATTTCTTCTAAGATTCTTTCAATACTTTCCACTGGTTCTTCTACTGTCATTACCAAGTCATCCGCGAATGCTTTAACTTTATATTCATTTTTCCCTATAGACACCCCTTTTATATGTGAAATAGGCAATCTAGGAGTTGCTGGAGAATGAGGGGAGTTTTTCATTTCCGCACAGTTGTACATTTTCTGAACTGGGTGGGAAATAGACTCCTTATCTGCTTAGCAGAAATATTCACTAAACACCACAAGGAGGCTGTTTTCAGAGGGAAATAGAGCTTAATTACTGTTGGTGTTGTAGTTATTATTATAATTAACTCCAGTTGACTCAGCATAGTCATTACACTGTTAAGTATTTATGCACCAACCAAAATTCCCTGGTGGTGTTCTCTTATTACTGGGGTGTTGGTCATGTGTATACAGTTGCAAGGTGAGGGGGGGGCAGAGATTCAGGTGCTGCCGGCACAAGGCATTGCTTCCAGAGAGGAAGGCTGAGGCCCTATGCATGGAGCAAACAGAACCAAAGTACAGAACAGCCATGCACCAGGTCTAGGATGAGGCAGTTTGAGGGTTGGTCATTGAAAATGACTATATTCCAGTGTGATCTAAGGGTGGGTGAGAGGGATTAATCTTGCTTTAGAGTTGGAATGGGCAACCTGTGGCTCTCCAGATGTTCTTGAATGACAACCCCCATCATTTCTGACCATTGGGCATGTTGGCTAGGGCTGATGGATTTCTGCAAGCTGTGGAGGGGCACAGATCCCATGTCTGCCACAGGTTCTATTCCTTTTATCGGGTTCAAGGAAAGACTCCTGAATCAATCAATCAGAGATGTGTTCATAGATAGGAAGAACACAGCAGTTCTTTACTCTTGGGGGGTGTCACCTCATTTGAATTGATCAGTGCTCACTTTCCAATGGGGTGTCCTAGACAAAATATTTAATTTAAGACAAAATATTTCCTCCATACACCATGACCTGTAGGTCCTTGCCATGGCTTGTCATTGTGCTCCAAGTGAGTTCCTTCGCTTTGCTGGCTATCAGGCTGTGGCTTTCTGCTGGAGAGCCTTTGCTCCCTCCCTCGCCCGTCCCTCAGCATTTCTGTGAATTCCAAGCTGTGATCCCAGGGCCCTCTCAGCATTGGGCTTGTCAATCCTAGTGACCCACAGTTCTAGCCCATTCTGACATCTTATCCCACCCCACTCCTACAAATATATCTTTTCATTTTTGTCATGGAAGCTTGTTAGCTTCTTTTAATTTTCCTTTTCCTTTTGACATTTTGAAGTGCCTTCAACTGTCATGATGATGACAAATATCCTTTAAAAAACAACAGCTCCCGTCCCTGATAGTCACATCTCCAGAAACCTAAAATCAGGAAGGAAACATTACAGAATTGACAGTTAACTAGAGTGCAGCACCAACATTAGGAGAGGTGGAAGAGAGCAAGTAGTACATATTCATTCCAATTTTTTTGGAAGTGCCTTGATATCATTCCAGTAGCTGACTCAAGAGAAGTAATATTAGTGTAAGAAGGGCATAGATAGATGGATAGATAGATATCCTAAGGTCCAGGGCAGTAGCCATGTTGTCTGTCTCAGTGAAAACAACAAAGACTCTTGTGACACTTTTAAGACTAACGGATTTATTGTATTATAAACTTTCATGGGCTAGAGCCCATTTCTTCAGATGCAGGAAGGTACTGTGCAACAGATAGAAACTTTGACCTTTCCTGGATTATAAAGCTTTACAGAACTGTTTGGAACTGCCTTACCAGCCAGTTACTGTCTCCCTTGCCATGTGGCAGCTCTCCATGGTTTCAAGGCGCCAGTGTGGCATAGTGCTTGGAGACTAGAGTTCAAATCCCCACTCAGCCATGAAGCCCACTGGATGATTTTGGGCCAGTCACTTCCTCTCAGCCTAACCTGTGGGTGAACTGGATTACTAATGCCCTTCCTCTGTAGAGAATCCCATGCCTAAGGAGGCTTGTGCGACATCCTTCGTTGTCTTCCAAAACAGATTTTAAAAGTTTCTAAACTCCAAATCCCCTAACTCCCCTCCCCAGATTACAGTGCTACAAGCAGCAACCATCTGGAGGTTAGTTCCCACAGAGGAAATTGAATCAGTTTTGAGACAGACAGGAACACATGAATTTCAGCAGGAAATCAGAGATGAGAGACGATGCCACTTCCGAAATGCACGAAAGCATTCAAGAAGGACAGCCTCATCAGTTGGCACTTTGCAACACCTATGGGTGTGTAATGAAAAACAGGCTTATCTCTCGTAGATGGTTCTTCCTGACTTCTGCAGCTTCAGTGGCAGAGCTCTGCGTTTAAACCTTGATTTGCCACAAGGAGAAGCTGGGATGTCTGTGTGCCCCCCATCCCCAGCAAAAAGGGCACACGAATGAGTGCAGAACCCTCTGCAGCTTGCTTCTGCTTCTGACGGCTGGGCTCATTTCCAGTATCAGAGCCTGGCTATCAAGACACGGCCTGGGGGAGTTTGATGCTCCTCACCCCACCCACTTCCGTATTAAAATGAGACCCTTTAACCTTCATTCTATGCAATTGTGGCAGACCTTGGTTTATACACACGTGTCTGCTTCTGCCACACATTGTTTGGCCCTCCACCCCCTTCCCTCCTGGAATTTTGTTAGCAGCATGTAGCTAAATAATTGCAGGGTTTCATCCACATTCAGTTTGTAAGGCAGAAGCTGGTGGAATGGGCCTCAGCAGCCTTAAGAGTCATTTGATGGATGGCATTAAGCAGTTGCCAGGTAGAGGCTGCCAGCCGGCAGGATTCTGAAGCTTCTGCCTTGACAGATTCTTCCATCTTTTCTCTTGGACTAAATAGCTGGATTCTTTTAGTTCTGCGGATCTTCATTTCCTTGTTGGAAACATTTTTTAACAGAAAAAGTTCTCTTTCTCCTCCTTTCCAGAAGTTCTGGCTCCAAGACCCTTGGTTTTCCTCCCCCGAAGGTAAAGCAGTAGTATTATTTTCATCTGTGGATCAGAAGTTTAGGCAAGAGGTGGGCAAACCTCAGGCTTGCCTGGTTTTCCTATAACCCAAAGATCTACCAACCAGAGCCAGGTGCAACACTTAGAATTAGAAAACCCCGAAAACAGAAATTAGAAAAAACGAAACGAGGTGCTAGAAAATGGTTTCCAATACCAGAGCTGGACTGATCCCATAGTCCTTTCGCACAAAAGTCCATCCCTGATTCTCTTTCTTCATTTCAGCAGTGTAATTAAGATAGGGAAAGTCATTTTGCTATTCCTCCTGACAGTTGGAAGTCCTTGTTGATCCACTGCAAATCGCCTAGACATCTACCAGTAGATCCCAATCTACCTTCTGACCACCCTGCTGGAAATGGGATCAGCATCTTAACCCCAGGCTACAGTGCTGTAGTGAGACACTTGGGAGCAAGTCTTATTGAGCTCAGTGGGACTTCTGAGTAAACATGTATAGAATTGTGCTGCAAAAGTGCCTCAGGTGTGGATATTTTCTTGGATCTAAAAAACCCACATCATGAGCGCTCGCTGCAAAGAATGGTCAGTGCAGAGACTGTTTCCCTTCCCACAGTACCATTCTGCCGCAGCTTCACTATATTTCTAGTCCAGGCTTTGAGCGCTGCTGCTCTGGGCTCCTCTTCACTTTGTGCCATGCACAGTAAAATCTGAAATACAACTGAAGTGTTTCTAATCGAAACCGGATGGGGGTTGAGACACTTTCCCAAGGGAATTCTTCACTGTGTGTGCAGGGGAGGCAGGTTTCCAGGGATAGTTATAGCTCCTGGCATCTACTCAACCAGTGGATTCCTGCCATAGCTGAGATTAAAGCAGTTAATTATTGACAGTATTTGATTAAACTGGAGGGCTGGACAGACCAACTGCATCCTGCTTTGAAAGCGAGAAGGGAGGGAGAAGCCTTTCTACTATGGTCTAGCCCAATACCCTGATTTTTCTCTCACCTGCTGCAGGGCAGGAAGCAGTGGTAGCTACCTGGTTTTACCTGGGCATTTCCTCTCCTTGTTTCTGGCAAGCAGCTGGTCTCCAGCGATCTTTGCTTTTGGTTTCATATGCTAGGAGGTGGAATGGATTGAACAGATTAGATGGGAGACATCCCCCCACACACCCGTGGCATCTGTATGTGTGAGAGAGGGGAGACGTTGCATTCATTACTGCTTAATTGGGCATGGGAATTGATAGTCCTGAAATTGTATATCTTCTGGAGAAACAGCTTTATGCCATCTTGTACTCACCATGTCTTTGATTTGATAGTGGGTAGTCATTGCTATAGGGACGCGGGTGGCGCTGTGGGTAAAAGCCTCAACACCTAGGGCTTGCCGATCGAAAGGTCGGTGGTTCGAATCCCCGCGGCGGGGTGCGCTCCCGTTGCTCGGTCCCAGCGCCTGCCAACCTAGCAGTTCGAAAGCACCCCCGGGTGCAAGTAGATAAATAGGGACCGCTTACTGGCGGGAAGGTAAACGGCGTTCCGTGTGCCGCGCTGGCTCACCAGATGCAGCTTTGTCACGCTGGCCACGTGACCCGGAAGTGTCTCCGGACAGCGCTGGCCCCCGGCCTCTTAAGTGAGATGGGCGCACAACCCTAGAGTCTGTCAAGACTGGCCCGTACGGGCAGGGGTACCTTTACCTTTACCTTTAGTCATTGCTATTGTTGTTATAATTATTTTGTGTTTTATTTCCCCCCCCAACGTCATCTATGTGCTTAGCACTTTACAAAATTGCATAAGCAAAAAAAGAGAAAGGCCCCAGCTATATGTGTGTGGTTAGGGTGGTGTTGTACCTCTGTGTGTGGAATGTTGTTACCTGGTGACTTGCCAGTTCAGCGCAGTATCACAGAACACCTTCAGTTCCCAGTTGTGGTTGCCAGGTGGCTCCAGCCCTTTGGCTAACAACAGGATGGCCTGAGTTTCCTCCCCTGATTCCTGACCAGGCAGCTCATTTGTTTTTCCTCCCCTCCCTTTGTTTCCCTTTGCTTGAGCCAAGCACTGGAGGGACAGAAACAAGGATCATCCTTCCTGCTGTTTTGTTTGCTCTGGGCTACCTGTTCCACTCTTATGAAGGATGCATCATTTTCAATGCCTCGCTTTTCATTGGCCCCTTCTGCGTGCTTTATTGAGCCTCATCAGTACCAAAATGCTACCTTTGATTTCCCAGATGCAAACCCACTTTTTCTGCTGTAGTACAGCAAACTCCCTTCTATTTAGGCCCACTGGAGGGATATGGATTTCATTCACACTAGAGATGGATCTGGAACACAGAAGGACAAAACATTAGTAGAGGGATGATATAGCCATGTCCCTCTCGGAGAAGGATAAGAAAACTTTTACTATATTTTACTGTAGTATTTTGTCTGTGCAGGCAGAGCTTGCTGTGACTATCTTACAATGGTCATCCATTTATATCCTTTTGTATTCCTAAGAGTTTGTGCATCTTTTTATTAGTATCCTGTTCGATACACCTAGTATTAGAGATTCAAATATGCAAACCCACAAGAGGAGAATGTGAACCTGTTCAGAATAGGTTGAATAGGTTCCTAGACTGGACCACCAATCAACCGCTCTGTCTTGTTGGGAGTTTGTTTCAGTTTAGCTGCCTGCATCCAGCACCCTGTTTCTTCTGAGCACCATTCCATAGCTGATTCCAGTGCTTTTTTCCCTTAAAAAATGTTTAGGGGTACTGTCATTTTGACTCAAGAAAATCACCATTTTATAGTTCAAATTGGGAAAAATAAATACAGTAAATGGACAAAAGTACAAAGATTCGAAAAATGTTTAGGGGTATGCGTCCCCCCAGAAAAAAAGCACTGGCTGAGTCAGTATCATCAGCATTCCTTCCCCAAACCCTTGAAATAATCTCCTCTATGGATCTTATGTAAACAAAAAGTATGGGGGATGAGATGGCACCATGTGGCACTCCACAGGCATCTCCTGCAAGGTGGGGCAGTAAACCCCCAGCACTGTTTTGTGCCATCTCACTACTGGGCAGGCCAAGCAGTGGCCCCAATATCCATCACTGACAGTTGGCTCAGAAGGAGACTATGATTGATAGATGTAAATGCAGCCAATAGGTATAGGAGAAAGATTCGGGGCTCGTCCACACTTCCACTCACCCTGTGGCTAGAAAGCATGGGGCCAAGTGATTTCCCCCTTGCCCCTCTCCTTTCGCAGGGAGAACTATTCTTTAGCTCTAAATCGGAACAAACAGCAATCCACGGAAAACCCGATTGCTGTTTGCTCCGATTGAGCGCTAAAGAGTGGTTTTCCCTAGGGAAAAGAGGAAGTGTGGATAAACCCTCACTCTAACCACCCAGTAAAAATTTATGCAGATGTATGGCCAAAGCCATTTCTGATCCCCAGGTGGGTCTGTAACTTGACTTGACTTTAAAAGCAGATCTTTCAGGACAAGTTAAGAAGGTTCTAGCCATGAATGGAGAAACCATGCCTAGATCTTTCCTCTTGGCAGAGAAGCTCTGAAAGAAAACCTCTGCTCCTAACCTCAGTGCCCTGTTAATGACTCTGACCTCTTGCAGAGGGTAGGAGGCCCTCTGCTCCTCTAGCAGGAGGAGTTTCATTAATGAGATGGCAGTTTGATAATGGAAGCAGGTCACAACATCAGGAATTGTGGAGCGAGGAGGGTCTTTAAAGGGATGGGAGGAGTGGGAGACGATATCTGCTCGCAGACATAATTTACTGCAATGTCACATCTAGCCCAGTGCGGTTGCAAACAGTAAATACTGACTGCAATAATTAGAAAGGACTTCTTGGATAATTTGGCGTATTTTGATTTTTTTATGCTGGTTTTCTGAGAGTTGCTTCATGCTGCGTTACGATTAAAGGTGGGCCCCCACATTCCTGCCTATCGGCATTTCTCGAATATTCCTCTCAGAAAGATGGCACCACATGTTTAATAATTTTAGACAAGTATTCATTTGTGTAAAAATATGTCGCACCATGCTCCTAAGAGGAAAGGCTGCCTGGGGCTTCTGGGAACTCACTTCAAAATAAATTCTGCTCTGCTTTTTGGGCAAAGCCCTGTTTCCTGGATGTTTTCGGATATTTGGTGCCCTTCCAGTGCCTACAGAAGAATCCCCGGGTAAAAGCTTGTTTGTTACCTTCCCTGTTTGGAACAGTTGAAGTGCCTCTGAGGGTAGAAGCGGATGCGAAATCTCCCTTGTAAGATCAGGTACAACATTATGTGTGACATTACATCATTGCTTTCTCTCTTTCCACTACCAGCAGCTGACGATGAAGCACAAAAGTGTGATGGGATCACATCACACATCATATTTGGTCCTGGTCTGCACATGCAGCCAAATGAGGTGATAATGAGCTGGAGGAGTCCTGAGGTGGTGGAACAGACTTGAGGGAGTCCTGACATTTTTGAGTGCTTTCCTTTAAAAAATAAAATAACTTATCAGGGATGGTATAGTAGTGGTTTTCCTCTATCGGCAGGGGATTCGAAGGTTTGGTTTTTATTTGCAAGAAACTCGGTACATGGGGAAACAATTCAATATTACAAGGTCTGTCCCACCCAAAATGGCAGTCTGGAGTAGAACAGTTGACTCTATTACCTCAGGAAAAACCATCTGATTCTGCTGCATTCTCTCGCAAAAAGAGAGCTTTTTTGGTGGTGGTTCTCCCACAGATGGGATGCTTTCTGTTGGGAAGCTTGGCTGGCACCCACATTGTTGTCTTTTTGGCACAAAGTTAAGGCTTTTCTGTTCTCCTAGGTCTTTTAAGATCTGGATTTACATCCTTACAGTATGGATGGTAGTTTTAGTGTATTTATTTGTTGGCTGTTTTAGTTCTGTCTTGTATAGTATATCCTATCATGCTGGTTTTGTATATTTATATGCAGTACATACTGGCTGGTTTTATATTTGTATGTCTCCCCTCTGGTTGTGTCTGTGGTTTTACTGTAGTATGTTTTTATTGTGTTTCCTTTTTATGCTATATGACACCTAGATAATTTATTTTATGAGGCATCAATAAACGTAAGAAATAAATGAAACAGACAGTGGCATTGTAACTGGACATCTTCTGTAAGAGGGGAGAAAGTAATATGCAAACTCTGTGAGCTCGAGATCTCTTTGAAATGTTATTTCGGTACTAAGAATCTAGATTGTTTTTTTATTATATTTACATTGTGCTTTTCTTCCATGATGAAACCCAAGATGGCATGCATGCGATTTGGCCATGCCTGAAATGCCCCTGAATGTAGCTAACGGGTGCCTGATCTGACACTGGTAGTTATCAGGTAGTGATAGCTAGAAACGAAAATGCAGGCAGTCCTGGAATTCCATAAGGGGCTGAAAATATTCCTCCAGGCCACTGTTCAGGTGAACGTAATGGACAGCTGAAAGGAGGTGGTTTTTCAGATATCCTGATCTTGATCTCTTTAAGGCTTTACTGGTGTGTTGTTGTTTTTAAACAAACAAACACAACAACCCACATTAAGTTGCACCCAGAAATAAACAGACTATAAGCCAGTGTAGAAAAAACAAAATTGGATCATAGAAACATAAAGTTGGGAGGGACCTCAAAGCTTCCCCCTATGCAGCACCCCATGGCCTCCAGGGGGTTGGGAGATACCCCCCCCCCTGAACAGTGTGCTGTGGAAGGAGAAATCGTTTCATAAGACAAGCAAAAATGCTTTCATTGAGAACAGAGCAGTCTCCTTAGCGCTAAGTTGAAGTCCACCCTTGGTCTCCAGTGGCCATCCAGACATTGGTCTCTTCCTCTTCCTTGCTGATGAGGGTAGAGCCAATTCCTTGATGGACCAAAGTAGCCAGGTTGAAGCCGTGAGACTTACCCTATACAGAAGGTGCAGAGCAGTGTGTGTTGTGCTCTTTGTTTTGGCAATGGTGAGTGCCAGAACTCCTCTGTCTCCACTCTTGTCAATGACACAAACTGGTTTCTCTGCTTGAACCCTCTGTACCTTCCTCTGTGCTGAACAAGCAGCATTAACTCTTTCCTCTTCTCGCTTTCCTACAGATGGGATCCACAGTGTGGCAGCCCAGTGCACTCTCCAGGTGACCATCATCACTGACGAGATGCTGACCAACAGCATCACTCTGCGGTTGGAAAACATGTCCCAGGAGCGCTTCCTCTCCCCGCTGCTGGCCCTCTTCCTGGAAGGGGTGGCAGCCGTGCTGTCTGCTTCCCGCGACCACGTCGTCCTTTTCAACATCCAGAACGACACGGATGTGCAGGCCACCCAAATCCTTAACGTCAGCCTCTCTGTGCTGCTGCCGGACGGGGCCCACGGCGGGCGCTACATCCCCTCCGAGGACCTGCAGGAGCGGCTGTACCTCAACCGCACACTCCTGGCTGCCATCTCGGAGCAACGAGTCCTGCCCTTTGACGACAACATTTGCCTGCGGGAGCCCTGCGAGAATTACATGCGCTGCGTCTCGGTGCTAAAGTTTGACAGCTCGGCGCCCTTCATTGCCTCTGACACCATTCTTTTCCGTCCCATCCACCCAGTCAACGGCCTTCGCTGCCGCTGCCCGCTTGGCTTCACCGGCGACTACTGCGAGACCGAGATTGATCTCTGCTATTCCAACCCCTGTGGTAGCAACGGGCACTGCCGGAGCCGCGAGGGAGGATATACCTGCGAGTGCCAAGAGGGCTACACAGGTGAGTGTTGGCTGTGCTTTTCTCATGCAGTATAAACAATCCGTCCCATTGCACAACTTATTGCTTCCTTCTCTCTTTCATCTTCTGGTTTTTCCTTCTGTTCTCTGCTTATTTATTTTCTTTCTTTTTTTTGTGTATGTAATCACTGTTTGAATTAGAAAAAAAAGAGAAAAAGAAAGATCAGGACCACAGTACAGTGGTACCTCTGGATGCGAACGGGATCCATTCCGGAGCCCCATTCACATGCTGAAGCAAACGCAACCCACATTTGCGTGTCTGTGCATGCGCGGATTGCGATCCACCACTTCCGCACATGCGCGTGATGTCATTTTCAGTGTCTGTGCATGCGTGAGCAGCGAAACCCGGAAGTAACACGCTCTGTTACTTCCGGGTTGCCGTGGAGCACAACCCGGAAATATTTATCCCGAAGCTACTTCAACCTGAGGTATGACTGTAACTTAAATTCTGCTCTTAGAAAACTTGGATTTTTCAGACTATGTCAGTTTAGTAAATTGAGCCCTGCTGCACCTCTTTAATAGCATTGCGTAGCTTATTCTATTCCTCTTAAGTGCTAGGGGCTGGGTTCACACTCCTGTTTACTGAGCGCTCACTGCTTTTCAGGTTTTTAATGTGTGTTCACATGACCCACGTTATTCAAAATGCTTTATTATCCTGCACTTTGTTATAAGTTATTCCTGTTTGATGCCAGCTTCACACTGATAGGAGTCCTTGAGATGTTTTAATTAGACTTTAGGCAAGGTGAGAAAATGTTTGCATAGGGAAAAGACATCCCTGGCCATGTCTGTTGATGGCATGCCGACACCTGTGTAGCGTACACAAACAGGAACGAATTTAAGCTGTGCTCATGTGAACAGCTGGCAGGAAAGAGCTGTGTGAAACATACCAGAAAATGAAACAGAAACCCAACTTCTAAGGCAGTAATGGGAGCACTCCCTTCATCTCCTGGCCACTATGGATGCCACTCAACCTCACCTCACCTGACTCCTCCTGGCTTCTAAGATCTCACCAGGTATTGGACCTAATTTTTCAAACCTGCCTTTGCAGCTCTAACACCCAAGTAAAGATGCTGACTTCTGCCCCTGCCAAATTGTGTGTGCTTACGTGGAATGGTAGAACTCAAAGAAATCTCCCTTTGCTTTTCTCTCTTTATATGCCTTGATTCTTGCGGAGTCCATTGCCTTACTGCGCTTTGCTTGGGAGCAGATATGTTTCTCTGAAGGGCAGTTAATGAGGGATGCGAAAGTGATACCCACGCTACTTGTTGTCTGGAGCTGGGCTATATTAGGAACACATTTTGGGGGTGGGGAGGGCAGCAAGTTTCCCTGAGATGGTTCTCTGCTTTAGATCACAGGAAGATGACCTCTCCGTGATGGCGTAATGCTAGCAGGGATGGACCTTTTCTTTTCTGGGGCCGGCCTACTTAACATAGTGGGGGCCTGCCTTGGCCCCGGGGTGTCGCTCCTATTTGCATTCCTGCTGCTCTGTTGTGTTTGTGATACAACAGATGCAGCGGCCGGGATATGAATGGCCCCTTGTTTGTGCCCCAGTTCAGCCGGATTTCTTTGCACAAAGGGCTGGACAATGGCAGGCTGGCTACAGATTCCCCGATAGCTTTCCCAGTACGGACAATGAGCAGTTCTCCTCTCCTGACCCCTTGCATATTGCTGAGAGATAAAAGCAATAGGAAACAAGTCTTGTGTGGCTGTGCATGTGTTTGCCTGTCTGTGTGTGCCTCTCGGTCACTTGGCCGGCATGCTTGGTATGCTCAGAACTTGTGATTCCCATTACCTATTGGTGTAGCAGCTTCTCCCAGTTAAATAGTCTGTTTAAGAAATGGGCCTTCCTGCCTCCAGTCTATAATGTATCTCAGTCTATAATACAGTAGTACCTCAGGTTAAGTACTTACCGGTAATTCGTTCTGGAGGTCTATTCTTAACCTGAAACTGTTCTTAACCTGAAGCACCACTTTAGCTAATGGGGCCTCCTGCTGTTGCTGTGCTACCGCTGCATGATTTCTGTTCTCATCCTGAAGCAAAGTTCTTAACCTGAGGTAATATATCTGGGTTAGTGGAGTCTGTAACCTGAAGCGTATGTAACCTGAAGCGTATGTAACCCGAGGTACCACTGTATATACAAAATTAACTTCATGCCACATCAGGGAATTATCCAAATTTAATCCACCCCCCTTCTATTGGGGTTACAGCACATGGGGAAATTTAACCAACCCCTCTCCAGCTAGGACTCTGATTGGCCTTTCCCCCCTAAGTGCAGCGTGTGGGTGCTTGGGGGGCGGGATTTTTGCCAGGACTGGGGAGGCTCATAGGTTCACAAGAGATGGATCTTCTCTCTTCCTACCTGCAGTTGCAGCGGTCCTCTTCTGCTTCCATGCCCTCAGAGGCGGATTTAGGGGAGTGTGACCAGTTCGGTCTCACTGGGTGCCAAGCCTCAAGGGCGCTGCAGGGCACACCAAAACTATGATTTAGAATGGAGCATGAGAAGCAGTGGGTGGGCATCTAACTTTGGCATTGCACAGGGTTCCGCTGAAATTGGAGACTCCAAGGTCTGCCACTGATGCCGTGAAGGCAGAAAGGGGGAAGGGAGCATCTTTTTACATAGCTCCGCATAGCAGGAGCCTTAGAGGTCTGAGGGCAAAGCCTAGCTGAAAATATTGGAGACAGGGAGGTGCATTGTTTTGGATCTGTTGCTGCAAGCAGTGATCCAGGAAAGGGGTTTCTGGTACTACAGGTGCCCCCTCCCACGCCACAAAGAGGATGTCTGTGTGACTTTGGTGGCCTGCTGCCTGCCATTGGGTTAGCCCAAGGATATGAACACAGCCTAAATTCTCAAGTACCAATGTCAAGTGATCAGCTTGGTTCTGTGCTGTGGTATGTTTATTTTGCAAGTCAAATGGGAAGGGCTTGGTTCACAACTTGCAGTGTGTGTGTGTGGTTGTTGCACCCACAACAATGAAGAATGCAGCAGAAAGGGAAGGAGAGTTACTGCTGCGAGTTTGGCTAGGTCCCCAGCACCAATAGAAGCCCCAGCTTTGGCGCTAATCCTCTGCATGATGTGTGTCTAAAAATCCCAAGTCCATCCCCTTGTCTGTGCTAATCGCCTAGAGTGAAATCTTCTCCCACGCCTGCTCCTACAGATCATCTGGCCCACCCACTCAAATTGCTTGGCCTTCCCTGGGATCCTTGCAGGCTTCTTCTCAGAGTCTCTGTCCAATCATCTCAGGTCTTGCATCATTTCTCTGGGATGATCTGATCCGCTTTTTTTGAAAGGCCTCCAGATTCTGTGCCACCCTTTGCCTTGACTGGGATTTGGGCCTGACCATCTGCTTAGCGGTTCTCACCACTGGTGGAAGTGAAGCTTGCCTGCTGTCCATTACTTTTTCCATCTTCACGTTCCAGGCCACAAGGAAACATGTGTTTTGTTTACTGTTGATTATTAACTTGTTCTGTCTATTTAAACCACCTCTAGGAATTGGAACCCTTCAATTAAATAAATGCACTATCCCACCCTAACAGCAAGGTAGACGGGCTGGTTTGGAATGTTGGCTTTGAATAACAAGGCTGAGAAACTTAGGATACACCTAAAGAGCCACTGCAGCAGAAACACCTCACAAGCACTCCCGCTTGCACAATGCCCCCGTCCCGCTTGCACCCCCAAAATTGGCTTGTGGGGAGGGGTCAGGAGAAACCCCAGAGCAGCATTCAGGGAGGAGAGGGGAGTCGTTCTGTCTAGAAAGCATAGGTTCTTGTGCATACGGAACATTAATCATAGTGCGATGCTGAATTCCATCCTTAATCTCGATTATGGAAATAAATCTTAGATGAATTAATGTAGTGGTATTACTAAATATGCAACAAAGCATAAATAAAATAAGTTCAGATGATATATATATATCATTCCCTCACATTCAAAGACAGACGTAGCTTTTGCATCTGGCATAAGGATGAGCAGCTTAAACTCTTTTGTTCTGAATGCAGCCGAGTCCACTTGCCCCCCAGCTATGATACAGCGTTGGAAAAATCTTTCTTTTATTATTGTTGTTGCTTTGTATACCTGCACCTGGTGAAATGTTTGCTTTTCTTTTTCAACAGTTAGAGTTGATGCATTAAAGTATGCCCTCTAGATCACGTCTTTATCTCTTGCTCTCTTGACACCTACACAGCAGCAGTTGTCTGCGTAAAACTAGGAACGGTACACTGTCATCAACTTCCCACAATCTTGGTTCCAAAAACCAAAACCAACAAGAGAAGCTGAAAACAGTAGTGGTGGTGGCCTGTTTGACCCTTTCCTTTCTGTCCATTCTCTTGTTTGAAATCTTACCCCGGCTGCTTTTCTCCCCATAAGCGAAAAGTTATAAGCACCTGTATACTATCCCCCACGGGATGAAAAGTATCAGATAAGTTAACAAGGAGTTATTAGTAGCACGAAAGGATAGTAGCTGGTGTGACTAGAGGACTAACAGTGAATTCCTGTTAACATCCCGCTGAACAATATATTCCACAGAATGCCATTGCAACTAATGTTAACCAGAACTCACTTTTAGGTCCCCAGGTCTTAATAACAGCCAGCTGCTGCCCTCATTCTATTTCAGTCTTCCCCAAACTGGTGCCATCCAGATGTTTCTGACTACAACCCACCTCCAGCCCCAGCCAACATGGCTGGCTGGCAGCATCTGCAGGATACCAGGTTGGGGCAGGTTGCTCTATTTATTGTGGAGAATCATTATGCAAAAATAGTTGCAGTATTAGCCACACTGAAAATGCATGTAAGGTAATGGAATCCAGTGTTATTGCCCATGCTGACCAGAGCGATGTTGAGCAATAGGGCATGACCCCTCCTGCTTCCTGTGTTACAAATCAAAGCTCCTCAACCTGTTTCCTTTTGTCCCTGAGCAGTGGTGGCTGGTAGCCCCTGGACCTGGTCAGGGAGCCTGTGGCCAAAGGGGCTAATAAGGTCACATGGTCAGGGCCAAGTTGTTCTGGTTTTCTTTCCAATCTCCCTTGCATAAGCATTGCAGTTGTGTAAAGTGCTCAGTGGTTAACTAAACTGAAAAGTGTCTCACCTTGGTTTAGAAGGGGTCTCTGCCATCACAATTGCTAGCGTGGATTAATGTCACAATAACCATGCGTTACTTAGAAGTAATCCCCAATAATTTACATGGCGATAGCTTCCAGCTTGGTTTGGAGCCGAAATTGTTTATGTAGTCTTAAATGCCACACAGTTAACAAGGTCTCCTCTCCCCCCCAACTTTCAGCCCTATGGAAAAAAATTCGCCCCACCCCACCTTTTCCCACTTCTTTTCCTTCTTTCCAGAATGTGGAGGGATATTGAACGGACTAGGATGCAGGAGACCAGGGTTAAAATTGGCGCTCCTCTGTGAAGCTCCCTGGGTGACTTTGGGCTATTCACTGTCATCCCATGTCTGAAGTTTGTGAGGATAAAAATGTGGAAGAGGAGAATCATGAAGGCCACCATAGGTGGGACAGAACCAAAGTGTTCTATTTGGAGGAGATATGTACCCAAAGAATTTAGAAGAAATTACAAGCTGGACACCAACAATTAAAGCGTTGCCTTGTCATAAACCATTGGTCCGTCTAACTCAGTGTTGTCTGCACTGACTGGCAGGGGCTCTTCAGGACTTCAGGCAGGGTTCTCTCCCAGCCCTACCTGGACACCCTGGGACCTTCTGCATGCACAGCAGACGCCCCACCACTGAGCTTTGGCCTTTCCTCTAAAAGCCAGCATGACATCAAGGGCCCAGGGAGATGGGCTCTCCATAGAGAGGCTAGTTAAGTTCTTTCCCAAAAGAATCTCTTGTTCCTGCAGGGTCTCCAGGAAAGGCAAATTCCCGTGTCCATGCAAACGCCCAGTAGGGTGATGTTTCTCTGCCCAATGTGTATGAGGGACCCTGAATAGATTGACCGGGCAGAGAGGGAACTGGGATTCTCATTGGATGGCCGCACGCCCCCAACCACCATTCCCTGATGTTGCTCTTTATTTCTGCTGTGGTTGTTCCTTGCATTGATGCTGACTCTCCCTCTGCAGGTGGAGGGGGGAGAGGGAGGCAGACAGCGTTGGGGGGGGAGGGGGAACAGGGGCTTTGTCTGCTCAAGATTGGGGAGGGGCGCTGTGGGAGAAGGTTGGTTTCCTTGGCAACCAAAGCTGGTCACTAGGGTGAGGGAACCAGAAAGAGGCTGGGAATAAATCTTCTATTCAGAAAACCCTTACAGGGTTGGAGATGGGGGGGGGGGAGAGGAGATGCTTGTCAAGGGTGTGAGGAAGGGGCTGGGGGAGTAGGGGGAGGGGCAGAGCAGAGAAAGGAAAAGCTTTGATTAGAGAATGGGATGCGACAGAAGAATGAGCCCTATGAAAGGGAAGGAAGTGTAGTCATGCCTTTACTCGGGAGGCTTTTGGAGTGGGTGGGGTTTGGGGGAGGTACAGTGAAGTTAAAATGTCCTGTACCAATTGTACCTTGGACAGTCCCAGCACTATCTATGACAAGCAGTGATGCAACACAGAGTTTCCAACACCTTGTAGTAATATTATTATTATTTTACTTGTACCCTGACCATCTGGCTGGGCTGCCCCAGCCACTCTGGGAGGCTTCCGACAGAGTATAAAAAAAACACAACGAAACACCAGACATTTTAAAGCTTCCCTTCAGATGTTCTGCTGCCAAGGGCAATGGTAATCTTATTAACCTGCTTATTGTATTTATGTACCGCCTTTTTTGCCAAAGCATCTCACCAAAAGCTTGTGAGTGTCCCTGAAGTGATCCACCCTATTAGTAAAAATTGCTTGATGCCAGTCGCGGCTTCCATTCCTAGGCTGAGTGGCAGCTTTGCCAGATGATTTTCAGTGGGGCCATGGTGCAGGCTAAGTGTATGTGAGAGAAAAGATCAACTCCCTTCCTACGTCCTGCAGTTTTGCTTCTGATCAGGCTCCCCTGGGGCTAGAACAAAGTACGTGAATTGCAATCATGCATTTTGTGCTTCGTCGAAGTTTGGCTAGGGTGGGTATGCATCTTCAAAAAAAGAAATGCATTATCCCATCCCAAAGACAAAAGAGGGTGCATATCTGCATATAATTTGTATAGATGCAAATATAGAAAAATTAACTACAATTTAATTGAAATGCAGGATATCTCATCATAGTGAAGAAGATTAGGCCCTGGTGACCTTTGTGCCTTCTTCAGTCTGCTGTCCAGGTGCTGAGTTTTGAAGAGCAACTTAAAAGCTCTGGCTCTTTCTAATTATGTTTATTTTTTAAAAAATATATATGTTTAAACTGCTTTGGAGAAGAGAAGACTTCAAATTGAATCAGGGCACATGGCCACCTTCACTTTGGCCCTTACTACAGACTAACACTGTTGCCAAAGCGTATATTTGGCTCAAGTCCTGTGCCTTCTATGATTCCAACAAGCGTCTGCTTCTTGCTTTGGCTGGAGTGTACTAATAGCAGGGAGATCTCTGTGCCCATGCTCTGTATCTTTTCCATGCTTTGGTTTCTTGTATATGACATGAAGAAAAGGGCACAGAATATCATCTCAGAAGCACGTACATTGCGTAAGAAATCTTTTAACTAATGCTTCAAAAAAAAAAGGGGGGCTCCTAAATTATTGCTGCAGGTCAGTGGCAGGAAGAGGTGTGAGCAACTTGGATGGGCTTTTTCAGCCTCACTTCAGGGGGCACCATCCACCATGGGCAAGGTAATGTCAGAGGTTGTCCTCTCTGGTAGTCACCATAACTCCTGAATCCCTATGCACAAGTCTTTGATGCCTGGCATTGGAGAGGTTTGTAGCACTGCTGCATTTAGCCACACACTACTGGGGGGGACTTTCCCAGCTTAGCTCCTTTTGCAGCAAATGCTTCTTTTGATAAAAAGTCATGTTTATTACTTGCAAAAACAGCATTCAGGAGGGAGGGTGGAGAGCAGATCTACAAGTAATGTTGTAATCCCTGTCCTCCACACACTTTCTTTGCATCTCAGGTAGCAACAAGGGGGCCAGCTAATATACCTTGTAGGACTGGATTTGGCCAGGAGGCCTCCAGTTGCTGATCCCTCTCCTTTAACATGACCGCAAGCTGTTGCTCCGCTTAGTGTAGATTTTTGTAGCAACTCCTTTTCTTTTTCCTAGGCAGCAATTTGACCCCTTCCTTTTTTGCAAAATGCCCATGCAGCTTAACAATGTGCCTTTGGGATGGAACAGCAGGATCTCCAAGTTTCTATTAAATTATCCCCGCAAGCCAGCCTGGGGTTTTGCAGACCAGCAACAAGATGCTGCCTCTGCAGTCTGTCGGTCTGTTGCGTCACATAACCAGAAACCTTCAGAAGAGCTCCTAGAAACTCCCTTTAAGGCTTGCTTCCACTTCAGGTGCTTCCTGTTCATTTTGCGCTTCAAGGAGATTTCATAACTTTTATCTGGAGGCCTGAGCGCATGTACGCATGAGTATGTTCCAGTGATTTCATCAGGACCAAGTGATGATACTGCATTTTCTAGATCTCAGCCAAAATTATTCATTATGTACATGCTGTGCGTCTCTGGACATACTGCAGCCATAGAAGATACATTTGCAGGTCTCCCAGTGTTTGGGTGGAACATTTGCTCTCTTTGCCCAACCCAGGTGAGGTGTGTAGCTTCTTCAACAAAGGCATGGAACTTGCCAATCTCTGAAACAATGCAATGCATTTTGAAAGCTCTGCTCCATAGTGTGTACATAATGAAGCTGGGTTCCTGTGACCACTCCCAAATTGGTGATTCATCACTAACTGTAGATAGCACTGCACTCACCCTCAGCGATGTTTGGATGATCTTATCTCAGTTTATTAAGCTCAGATGTGCACAAGATCCTTGCTTATGCAAGCAGCTTCTTTGCTCCTCCCTTTGGCAGGAGGGCAGATTAAACCTGGAAGTCTTTAATTAACCACAGTTTCCTATTTCATTCAAACTGGGAAACTGTGGTTTACCAGCTTCAGAGCAAATCTGGATATTATACCACAGTGTAAAGTTATTTTAATATAATAGCTTGATGCTCTGACCCTAGTTCTCCACTTTGAACTTTGGGAAACTATGATTAATTAGAGGCTTCCTGTATTAATTGTAATGCACATGAAGGGTGCGGTGAAGAGGCTTCACAAACAAGCAAAAGGCTAATGCATGCTTTGACTTAATAAGCCAAGATAAGATTGAAGCAGTTCATTGTAATCCACAGATCGCACTGATTTACTCATATATTCTCTTAAGGGCATTGGCTATTACCTACAAGTGGGTTGCACCCTGATCTATGGTGGGTTGAACCAATGGCATCACCACTGGGTGTTTTTTGTGTGTGTATGCAAGTTTTCTTTTTGAAAGAGAAAGTTGATAAGGAGAGATCAGAGGCCAATGGGGAGAGAGCTCATTTCACTTTAACAGGCATTGAGGAAAAGGAATACCGGTAGTTGTTTGCTACAGCTTGCAATATAGCAATGAGAGAAGCTGCAATACTCAAAATCCTCTCTTCTATGCATCAGTTAAAGATGCAAGAGCTCTGTCCTTCTTTGGATCTGATCACAAATAGAGGGGAAATTTGGACATATAAATTAAAAAAACAAACAATGGTCCCAGGTTGGTCCGATGACATCTGATAGAGGATTTTGGAGTGTGACAGAAGCCTAGTGACAAAAGGTGGGATGTTGGCATGGGGATTCCCTTACCACTGCAGTATTACAATGTCTCTTGGGAATCTTGCCTAAATTGCAAACCCGTATTAAAGCATGTAATCCTAGGCACACTGATTTGGGAATATATCCCAAGTCCCCATTCAGCTGAGTGGAACTTAAAGCCAAGTATATATGCATAGGCTCAGACTAAAACACAGGACTTTAAGACCTGTGCAAACATGTCCTTCTCGATGGGAGTCAGTGGGCAACCTCCATTCAGAAGAACCCAGCTTCTTGTCATTCCTCCCTCACTTGTTGGAGTCTTCTTCTCTGGTCTGAACACAGCAGTAAAAGAGAGGGAAAGGGAGATGTTGACAAACTGGAAGGGATTTAAAAGAAAGCTTTGAAGATTACAGAGAGTCTTAACAGGCAAATAATATTTAAAGAGACGGCTGAAGGGAAGGGTGTACCCTCAGGAGAAACAAATGATTAGCAGAAAGCATGTTGGAATTTTCAGATATTGTAAAAAAAGGATCCAAGAAGGAAGAGTGGGAGAGAACAAATGCTCTCTAGACTTGCTGTGGATGTGACAAAGAACAATGGGTGCGGATGATAGGAAATGATAATTAAGTTATCATTTAGGAAGTGGTGGAGCTGAGTCTATTTTGCGATGCCACACTATTCAGCATTCGGGGTGGGGTGGGGGACGACTTAACCTTACTTAGAAGAAAAAGTGGGGGGAGAGTTTCAGCCCTTATGGCTACATAGCTAGGCTTGACAGTGTGTGGGCAATGCCTAATGAAATCCCAGAAGCTGGAGGAGGGGGCTCAATTTCAGATTTCGTCTACAGGTTGTGAGGCTTTGGTGCCAGGCTCAGCTGCCTGTTCCCCCACCTCCGCTTGTAGAAGCAGAATGAACTATGCAAATTAAATAAAGATATGTAAAGTGGCTTAATCTATACAGACTAATCTGAATTGTGATTACTGTTATGGCTTACGTGGCAGTGGCAAATCAAGGAATACAAAAGTATGAATGTCTGCTATCTATGCGCAGAATCTTCTGATTCCTCCTCCTCTTCCACACAGTCTTGGGGAAAACCTTTTTAAGATTTGTGGTTTGCAAATTATAAGTTTGGCTTGTTTGGCACTAAGCCATGAAAGTCTGTCCCCTTCTAATTTCAGCTTTTGCCCTCTTCTGCTGCCAGACCTTGCTTTTTAACCCCATGGTCTCCTGCAGTATCTCCAAACCACCCCTTGCCCTGGGAACCTGGAAATGAGTGTAAACCACATTAAAACAAGAAGCTGCCTAATATATCAGTCCTCTTTACTGCCAGCAACACAGGGGAAGAGGTTTTTCTTTCCAATAGCACATGATTTGGAAGTGTGCATTGTGTCTTTGAAGATGTGATCCCACTGTTAAGCAGTTTCCATGATTATCAAAGCAGGCTGCATGCGTGCTTGTGGGGCATCTTTGTTCTTTTCAATCAGAGCCTGCTACATTTGCAGACCTTTTGACTAGTCAACTTTTTCACCAAAGCAGGCGGGATTTTCCAGAACTCTGGGAAATTAGACTGAGCGGTGCTAACTCAGCTTGCTGTCCAAGGTTTACACTCTTAAAATTCAGCCCCAAACCTGAATTTGTGGACAAAGTGAGGTCAGAAAAGGACAATTTCGTTTATAAAATTATTTTTATAACCCCTTTCGTTCCT
This sequence comes from Podarcis filfolensis, assembly GCF_964270895.1. NCBI lineage: Eukaryota > Metazoa > Chordata > Lepidosauria > Squamata > Lacertidae > Podarcis > Podarcis filfolensis. Next base: position 52,600,695 of record NC_139609.1, on the reverse strand, counting down.
AAGAATGGCTCCCAAGAAAGGAGGTGGAGAAAATAGAACATTTAAAGATACTTCCCATAATATGTATGCATGTGAATATATGTGTGTTTGCACACAGAACACTTTGTCAAAAGGCAGGGACTATATATTTCTGTCCAGAAACAGTACCTGAGATTACGCTATGGTGTTAAGATGAGCTTCTAATTTGTCTGCTAATTTTTCATTTTGCTTTAGTGATAAGTTCCAGCCACAACCAAACTCAGGTTAGCCTCTGGGATAAAGTATAAACTGATATCAAAACTGTTAACTTCAAGAATCATAGAGTTGTAGAGTTGGAAGGAACCAGTGGTGTAGCGTGGGGGGTGCAGGGGGGGCCGGCCGCACCGGGCGCAACATCTGGGGTTAGGGAAATCCATGGGTTAGGGGGCGCAAATCCACGGGTTAGGGGGCGCAAATTACTTGCCTTGCCCCGGGTGCTGACAACCCACGCTACGCCACTGGAAGGAACTACGAGGGTCCTCTAGTCCAACTCCCTGCAATGCAGGAATCTTTTGCCCAACAGGGGGCTCAAACCCACGACCCTGAGATTAAGAGTTCCAAGCTCTACTGACTGAGCTAGTTCTTAAGATCTTTGATACTGTTCTAAAGAACTCCTGGCCTTGGACTCACAAGCCCTTGTATGATTTTAGCCATTCTGGCTATAGAGAAGAGTTAAATAATGCAAAAGAGTATAGTGTTGTGGTTTGAGTGTTGAATTATTTCCTGGGAGACCAGAGTTCAAATTCCCCTCAGCTGTGAAGCTCTTTGGGTGTAGAGAGCCAGTGTGGTGTAGTGATTAAGAGCGGTAGTCTCGGAATCTGGTGAACCAGGTTCGCGTCTCCGCTCCTCCACATGCAGCTGCTGGGTGACCTTGGGCTAGTCACACTTCTCTGAAGTCTCTCAGCCCCACTCACCTCACAGAGTGCTTGTTGTGGGGGAGGAAGGGAAAGGAGAATGTTAGCCGTTTTGAGACTCCTTTGGGCAGTGATAAAATGGGATATCAAATCCAAACTCTTCTTCTTCTTTGGGTGACCTTGGGCCAGCCAAGTCTCTCTCAGCTTGACCTACCTCACAGGACTGTTGTGTTAAAATTGGAGTGTGGGAAGAGCCATGTATGTTGCTTTCGCTAACTTGGAGAAAAGTTGGGACATCAATGCAATAGTAAAACAAAATAGCAAAATAAATATGTCAGCACTGGATAGCTCAGTATGTTAGAGCATGGTGATGATAATGCCAAGGTTGCAAGTTTGATCCCCATACGGGACAGCTGCATATTCCTGCATTGCTGGGGGTTTGACTGGATGATGCAGTTCTATGATTTCATGTTAACATTTGCCATTAGAGTAACCAACTTCAATAACAACACAGAGAGGGTGGGAGAAGAAGATGGGGGTGCTAGCATTGCCCTGTCTCCCTCCTTGAGTTCAGGTGGGAAGCACCTGCAGTGCGGAGTCTGCTCCATTTGTTTCGTGTTCCTGTGCGTTGCCCCCCCCCAAAAAAAACTTGTGAAGGGCAGTGGGGGGCAGAGCTAGCACACTTCTTTCAAACTTTCCCATTGTGTGTTGTTTTAACCAGGAAGATAGATGCCTCAATAGGGCTATGAATGATGTACACATCCACATTTTTTGATGGCTTCATCCTGAGTCCAACACCTATTGTTTTGCTGATTTGAATCACAGGTTTAGATTTGAGGACAGGACCATGGCCTTGAGCTTTTGGGGGGGCCTCCCTGCATAATTGCTGTATTAAAAGCTTTGACAGGTGAATTAATTAAAAAGAAAGAATACACCAGCTGAGCGTTTGGCTGTCATCTCTCATCAGCACATGAGCATCTTCGTTGCAACACCAAAGCTGTTGCATCTCAGATTATTTTTTATTGCCAGCAGTTGAAAGGTTTGATCTGGTTCTTGGCAATTGCCCCTTATAGGGACAAACCCCTCAACTTACCATACTTCTTTCCCTATCTCCAAAGGCACAGTTAAACACCTAGTTGCCTGTATTAGACAACCCCAGTGATACCAGACGCTTCTTGTATTGAAGGTTTCAAAATCATACATACTGTGATTGAGTGATATGTGTCCTATTTCACAGTTAAAGGTAAAGGGACCCCTGACCATTAAGTCGTGACTGACTCTGGGGTTGCAGCGCTCATCTCACTTTATTGGCCAAGGAAGTCGGCGTACAGCTTCCGGGTCATGTGGCCAGCATGACAAAGCCGCTTCTGGCAAACCAGAGCAGCGGAAATGCTGTTTACCTTCCCGCGGGAGCGGTACCTATTTATCTACTTGCACTTTGACGTGCTTTCGAACTGCTAGATTGGCAGGAGCAGGGACCAAGCAACGGGAGCTCCTTCTGATCGGCAGGTCCTGGGCTCTGTGGTTTAACCCACAGCGCCACCTGTGTCCCAGCTCCACCCGCGTCCCAGTTTCAGTTACTTTCCAGCAAATCCCTACTCCTGGTTTTCTCTTTCTCCTCAGCCTTCTCTTATGTAAAAAATGCTGCCTCCTGCAGCGTCTGGGGAAACTTTTCCTCCCTCCCCAAGCTTTATTAACCATGAACCCACAAAATTTGGGATCCCTCCCATTTAGCAGACATGACATCAGGAAACCCATGACCGTTTCCTTCTGGAATAGGACTGGGCGATATCTGGTTTTCAACATTGTGATATATCACCAGCTAAACATTGCAATGTACGATATATCACAATGTCTGAAATAAGGATGGAGCCATGTAGCGGCATTGGCTGGCTTCATGGTTTTCCTGCATTGTGATTTTTGCTCTTGTGATTCGCTGTCCCTGCAGGAGGCAGGGAAGAGCAGAACTGGCAGAGTTAACAGGGGCTGCAGGAATCGATAGAAGCATTGGACGTCTTCACAGTTTTCTTAATTGTGATTTTTGCATAGTTCACACACACCCACATCATGATTCGCGATATATTGCCAGGTCAAAAATTGTGAAACCGATATCATGATATGGACTTCAAAATGGTTTTGGGTGATATATCAGTATTTTGGCCAGTCCTGTTCTGGAGCAAACAGTGGCTGGTGAGGAGGGATGATGTATTTCCCAGAGATGCGCTCAGATGCAGAGCATAATCCTGAGCATCTTGACTGAGAAATGAGCCCCAGCAAGTTCAGTGGGATTTGCTTCATAGCAAGTCCGGTTAAGAGTGCAGCTCTAGAGGGCAACCGTAAGCATTCTTACTTAGAAGTCAGTCCCACTGCTTTCAGTGCTGCATAGGATAACACCGTTAAACTCTTCCTGGTCATGCTCTCGCTGAGTCTCTTCCCTGCTGCTCCTTATTTCTGTCTGGATGCTTCTGCTGCCCCCTTTGTGCAGCTCTGCCTGCTGCCTCTGCTGCTCATCTTGCAAGTTGGTGGAGCATTTGGTGGACTGGCCCTCTGGAGACGGGCCGGCTTCAAATCCCTGCTGAGCCATGAAATGCATTGATTGGCCTTTGGGAACTTATCCTCTTAGTCTCTTAGTTCCCAGTATGTGAAATGGGAATATTAATGATCCATCCCATGGGGCTCTGGTGATGATGAATAAAGATAAGGTTTTAAAGCACTTTGCACTTCAGCAGTTTTTTATGAGTTACCTAGCAAGGGTCTGTCCGTAGGCAGCCTGTGAGCGTCAAGGCACATCCTTCCAGAGGGCCCTGCACTGCACCCCTCAATGTTGGTTGGCCTGGAGCTGCTTTGAACTGTTTCCCTTCCTGACCATGAGAAGGTTGGGGCCTGCGTGGCGAAGCTCCTGTATGTTTGTGTTGAAGCTACTGATGGCTGCTCTCTGCTTCTGCTGCAGGGGAGAACTGCGAGGTGAACTCCCGCCTGGGTCGCTGCACCCCGGGGGTCTGCAAGAACGGCGGCACCTGCGTCAATCTCCTGGTGGGCGGGTTCAAGTGTGACTGCCTGTCAGGAGACTATGAGAAGCCCTACTGCCAGATGAGCACCCGCAGCTTCCCGGCCCACTCCTTCCTCACCTTCAAGGGACTGCGACAGCGATTCCATTTCACCATCGCCCTCACGTAAGTAGCACTTGGCTTTGGGGCCGGGGGGGGGGGGGGAGTCCAGGGCAGAAGTTGCCATGTCCCCAAACATCATTTTGCTCTTTGTAGCACTCTGGATTAGGAGGCACTGGGACACCTGCATTTATTGCTACCATTTTTTAAAAATCTATTTTATTTTGACATTTAGAAACCCACACATGTCACATAGCGTAGGCATAACTACACAGGGAGTAACTTGACTCACATCACCTACTGAGTGAGATCGTGGCAGAGGCAAGATTCAAATGGGATTTCCTGATTTGCATCCCTGTTTGCCACTGTTCTATGCAAGTTTTCTTTTTCTTCTTCTTTAGCAAAACTAAAATAAATGTATTCAGGAAAATCCCAGGGAAGAAGACTGGGGGCTCATCTACACTTTTACTTGACCTGTATTTTGACTGAACCATGTACCGATTAATTCCCCCGGGTCTGAGAGCTTTTATTGTTGTTCTGTGGCTGCGCCTTGCAACAATCCTGTCCTACCCCCTGAATCAGCTCTTATCAGATGCACAGAAAATCTGAAGAGAGATTTTGCTTAAGTGAGCTTCAGTTCAGTGGGTAAGATTAGATTTTTACAAGGAATACCACAGAACAAAGAAAAAAGCTCGCAGACCTGGGGAACAAATCAGTACACAGTATGATCAAAATACAGATTAAGTGAAAGTGTGGATGCTCGTTAAGGCTGTGTGTACATTAGCAGCTTAAAACACTGCAAGCTTGTTCACCACCGCGCTGCTTTTGAAATCTCATTTGGACATCATTGTACATAGCAATATGGCTGGATGTGTTCCCAAGTCTGCAGCTGTCTGTCCACGCCAGTGGGAAGAGGAGGCATGGATGTCTTCATATGGCTTATGTTTTCAGATGGGATTGAAGCTGGTTGATTGATTGATTGATTATTGATTATTTAATTTCCATACCGCTTAAAATATAAGAAATACCTCTAATCAGGGTACAAAAAAACTGAAACAGACAACTTAAACAAAATATTTCAAAAATGCAGAGTTACATATAAAAGGGTTACATTAATACAAAGTTACTAATATATAAAAATCAATAACAATTCATTTCCCTTCTGATGTGCCCTTCCCTCTCAGCCTCCGGGTTCTCACCCAGGGTCCAAGCAAACTCCCAGGTCACCCACAAAAGTCTCGCGATGGGAAGAGCCCCTGGACATCAACCCAGCCCCCCACCCCAGACGCGCCCATCAGGGGCAGGTCCAACATGGATGACATTTCCTCAGGCTGCCCACAGCTGTGTCCCACCCAGACACAACCTCCACACCCATCTCCAGGCACAATAGGTTTGTTGAGTTTCCCAGGGGGCCCAAAGGATGGGGAAAGGACTCCTTCTTCACCCTCTGCCCTCTCCTCCTCCAGCTCCAGAGTATAGATGGTTTAGGGCAAAATGCATCAAACAGCAGCATTTCTCAAGATACTGCAGGATAGGTCTGGAATGTGGCTGACACTGCTTCACAAACCAGTGGTAGGAGTGCACTAGATTCAGAGTAAAGGGGAGTGTGTGTGCACAGCCTAAGAGTAAGAAGACCCACTGCCATCACCAGGTATCTTCAGAGCTCCTAATCATTCTAGAATCATTCTAGAAAGAGGATTCTTTCCTCTTGGGTGTGCAAACAGTTTTCCTTTTCTGGGAAATTGATAATTTAAAAGGCTCCCACCCTACCTGTAATTCATATTTCTCTGCTGAAGCTGAAAAGTACCTTTAATTAAGATTTATCTGCTGAAGCTGGAAAGTAATCTCAAGAGTCTGTTTTCTGGTGACAAGTCAGACAAAATCTGATGAGGCAAGCTATCCATCACCAAGTCTGAATTCTGCCAAACAGTTCTTTGAATAAGCAGCCTGTGGTGAAACAGGTTGTATGTTTCAGTTTTGCCCGGTGAGGGCAATTCCAGTCAGGTTCAAATTTCAAGTTGCTAGGTCTCAATGAGAAAAACATTCCCACTCCTTCTCTCATCTGACAACTAAAAATACCAGTATTCTCACTGCTGCCAGCATGGAACAATTAACCTGCTCTCTATGGAGACAGCAGAATCTCCTCTGGCCCCAGGCTTCTCCCTCAGAAAAAAACTTCCCCATTTGATTATGAACCAGATGTTCTGACTCCTCAGCCTAAGCTGAAAATAATAACACAGAAGGTTTTTCCCTCCATCCTTTTTACTGTACAGCAGTGTGGTATGTGGGTATTACTGAATGAAGAAAAATTAAATCGCACAAGCTGGATTCTTCTTTAAAAAGAATAATTGATGCTTCCAAATCCAAAAAAAAAACACACAAAAAAACAAGCAGGCAAGAGTTCTCTTTTGCATGCCATGAACAGGGATGGAAAAGGAGATTTTTCAACAATGCTCCATCTGTCCCTTTGCTATATGTATCCCAGATCATGGGGAGGATAGACTTTCATAGAATTGTAAAGTTGGAAGTGACCATGAGTTGGTCATCTAGTCCAACCCTCTGCAGTGCTCAGTAATCTTTTGCCCAATGTTGGACACAAACTCACAGTCCTGAGTCTCATGCTTTACCAACTGAACTATCCCAGCTTTGGGTTAAGGTAAAGAACCATGTAATCAGGCAAGCCATCATGAACCCTAGTCCAATCCCCTGCAATGCAGGGATGTGCAGCTGTCCCGAACCTGCAACCTTGGAGTGGTCAGCACCACACGCTAACCAACTGAGCTATCCAGCTCTTCCTTAAAGTTGCAGTTAGAGCCCTTATGAAGGCATCTCTTGGACAGAGGCTGAAGGGGCTGAAGAGAGGCCTCCTTGTGCACCTCCATGCTCTTGCTTTTCTTCAGTGTCTCAGGAGGTGACGTGGGTAGAGCCAGAAGCAAGGGAGGCAAAGAGATAGATAGATGATAGATAGATAGATAGATATAGATAGATAGATAGATAGATAATCAATAGATAGATATCTTACACACCTATATGCCTCCACCTCCTATCTTTTTGAAAACCCAAGGATTTGGGTGAGGTAGCCATTGCTTATGTGACTTCTGTTGTGTAAGCAGGGAAAGATAGTAACCAAGGCTATTATTATTATTATTTGAAGAGGTACACTGCTTGTGTTCAGACTATGTGTTGACCTCACTGAAACTGACCTTGGAATGTGCTTTCAGATAAGCTAGCTCCAGAGTATAGACAGAATGCAAATCCAAAGCTTGTGAGCAGCAGAATGAAAGTGTCTCACATTTGTATATGGGGTGTGACATTAAATCCCACCCAATAAGTACAGTGGTACCTCGGGTTAAGAACTTAATTCGTCCTGGAGGTCTGTTCTTAACCTGAAACTGTTCTTAAACTGAGGTACCACTTTAGCTAATGGGGCCTCCTGCTGCCACTGCACCGCTGCTGTGCAGTTTGTGTTCTCATCCTGAAGCAAAGTTCTTAACCCGAGGTACTATTTCTGGGTTAGTGGAGTCTGTAACCTGAAGCGTCTGTAACCTGAAGCGTCTGTAACCCGAGGTACCACTGTAATTAAAATCAACAGAGGAATCATCCTTGCAGTCATTCTCAAACTCTTCACCTTGCTCAGAAATTTTAATAATGGTTTACTCTTAACTTTACATTTTTGTCCTAAAGATACACCTCCCCCACTATTCTGATTCTTTTCAACATTGGATGACAGCCTTGTTCTGTTGCATCCAGGGTTTTTTTCTGGGGGGACGCAGGAGGATGCATACCCCTAAACATTTTGTGACTCTAAGATTGGCTTCATTGAGGGGCAGTATTTCAATATGAGTAGGAAAATGAGAGTACCCCTAAACATTTTTTAAGAAAAAAAGCACTGGTTGCATCTATTTTAGATTCAGTATTGGTCGCATGATCTTTTGATTTATTTTTTTAATCAGAAACTTCTAATTTCTGCTTAGTACTTTGCTCCAGAGGTTTAATCTCAGGAAGAAAAATATCTTTCCATTTTGCGAGAGACAAAGATGGAATATCCTCCGCCTGATTGTTATTATCACCTCCTACAGCCAAATTATTTGTGGCTTCTGTGAGACATGGTATGGTGCTGCTCCTTCTTGTTTTCTTTTTCCCCTCCCATGCTAGTATGCAATTAGTGCTAATTGTTTATTAGAATGGGAGGAAAAAGAAGATGAAGAAGCTGTATTGTACACTATTATAGAGAGTATAAAGCAAAAATAATTCCAGTGATTACAAAATAATTACACAACAAATAACTTACCTACATTGAACGGAGAACCAAACCTATTCCATAGGAAGACACTGGGAGCAGCATTAGGTGATTTGAGGCATAGTGTCATCAGGATGCTGTTGACATCCAGCTATACTTCATTCTTGCTTCTGAAGCAGGAGAGCCTGTGACTTTTTTCAACCAGTGCCTGGATGCATTGGTGATCTGGACAAGAGTAAGATAGAGACTGTGGGTGAGTGGTTCTCAGTTCCAGGAGTTGGGGAATTCATCAGTTCTTGAGAGAAGTGCCCTCCTTCTGAAGGAACAGACACATACTTGGGGGCCATTCCTAGATCCATCTTTGTCACTTGAGGCTCAGGTAACCTCTGTGGTGAGGAACAGCTGTTGTCAGCAGAGGTTGGTACACCAACGGCATCCTTTTCCTGGCCACTGAGATTCATGAATTGGTTACCTCACAATTGGACTACTGCGATGTGCTCTGTGTGGAGCTTTTCTTGGGAATGATCTAGATCAGGCTTCCTCAACCTCGGCCCTCCAGATGTTTTGAGACTACAATTCCCACCATCCCTGACCACTGGTCCTGCTAGCTAGGGATCATGGGTATTGTAGGCCAAAAACATCTGGAGGGCTGAGGTTGAGGAAGCCCGATCCAGAATGCTGCATCATATTATGCCTGTGCAGAAGGCACTGCTCTGGCTGCTGATCAGCTACGTTTGTTCCAGATCATGTGTAACATATAAAGACCTGAACAACCCAGGACCAGGTTCCTTGAAAAACCACATGGCCCTGTATAGACCTGTAGGACCACTTAGATCACCTGGGATAATTCTGCCTGTGGCACTGCACCCTACAGAATACCATAGGGCAGAGAACAGAGACCCCTGCCTACCCTTGATCCCACCCTGGGATGCCTGCAGTCTGCCCCCTTTTTGCCTTTACCACCGCTGGAGCTCTGACATTGGTCGGGGTCAGGAGAACTCAAGAACAGTGTGCAGGGGAAGGAGAGGGGTGGATTGTTCTGTCTGGCAAGTGGAAATGCTTGTGCTGTGACAGAACAATTGCTCTAGCTCCATGTTGAATTCCTCCCACCATCTTTAACAATGGAGAGTCAGATTAAAAGTTTCTTTCCATTGTTCATGCAGAGAGCAGATTTAAAAAGAAACAGGTTGAAGTTCCAATTCAAACATGAAGCTAGCAATAATATTCTGGAATACCTCTGGGCACAAGGTGTGCAAAACCTGTCACTTTACTTCTGTAGAGTTTTCCATTATGCTTTTCCATGAAAAGTCCGTAGAGTTTCTTTGATCTTGTTTTTCCAAATAACTGCTGATCACGTGGGGTTCCTGTCCCTCTGCTCCTGCAGTGGAAACACTTGCAACAAACTGATGTGAACTATGGCTGGCTGTATCACAGTTTCGATTTTATATTGCCTAGCTCTTTTTTCAGTTTTGTTTAGTTTCATGTTTCTGTCCTGCTTTTCTGCTAAGATTATCAAAGTGGCGTATGGCACGAAACGAAGTGCACCAGAGTACGAATCAATTATATCAGTAAAACAGCGGCAGTGAAAATATGGTAAAGACAGCAGTACAAAACTCTAGCAGCTTGCATTAAAAGTTTTTTAAATGCATTTAAATTTGGCTGGATTTTTTAATAAGTCTTTTAAACTTTTAACACCAGGAGGGTTGTTGTGTAGACCATACAGCAGACGATTCTGTAGTTGCACATGTGCAGTTGCGGATAGCAATGCGTGCGCAACTGTACATCAGAGTGCTCATTCCATTGAGAATATGCATCATGCTAGCAGATGCCCCTACACTGAGAGGTATGTTCCTGCATGCAATGCAGCCCCTGCTTCTCCTCCACATCCGCCACCCAACTTGTACAAGGATTTGCACACCTAGTTGCCATTCCCCGCCCTCCGATGGAATGTAAATTTGACAATCTAACAAAAGCCAGGAGGAGATAATTGTCTGCACCAGCAAAACAACTGTATCTGTGTCAAGAGCTGAACCTGGCAGATTGCCACAGCATCCCTTCTTCCTGGGAAGCATGTGCCCTTGAATGGAAGAGCAGGGAGAAGAGTTGTTTCCCAGTATTATTTGAGGGAGGGCATGCATGTTTGGCGCTGTGGGTTAAACCACAGAGCCTAGGACCTGCTGATCAGAAGGTCGGCGGTTCGAATCCCCGCAACGGGGTGAGCTCCTGTTGCTTGGTCCCTACTGCCAACCTAGCAGTTCGAAAACACGTCAAGTGCAAGTAGATAAATAGGTACCGCTCTGGCGGGAAGGTAAACAGCGTTTCCGTGCGCTGCTCTGGTTTGCCAGAAGCGGCTTAGTCATGCTGGCCACATGACCCGGAAGCTGTACGCTGGCTCCCTCGGCCAATAAGGCGAGATGAACGCCACAACCCCAGTCAGCCACGACTGGACCTAATGGTCAGGGTTCCCTTTGGTTCCCTTTGAGATGGTTAGACAGTGTTCTCGAAGCTACAAACATGAGCCTGACCAAACTGCGGGAGGCAGTGGAAGACAGGAGTGCCTGGCGTGCTCTGGTCCATGGGGTCACGACAAGTGTCGGACACGACTAAACGACTAAACAACAACAACAACAACAAGAATGTTAACACATGCGTACCTGCCTCACTGTGAAAGCGTATCAAAGGGAATAGGATGAAAGAATGGAAGAGAGGAGCACCTGTTCCTCAGGGACATCTCATACATACAAGAGTCATTTCCTGATGTTAAATTTCTTGATGTTACATTACGTAGGGCATACATGGGATGCATGGCACCTTACCTTAGGCTCTTACCTATCCACACGAAAGTGGTTATATTGCTTGGAACTGTGGAACTGTTTGCACAGCCAGCCTCCTCATGACAGTGAAGGGCAGGTCTGGCCTCTGTAAAAAGGTATCTACTTTCCCCAGGATTTGTCTAGCTTTGTGATAAAGTGCTGACCTGGGGAGTTGCCACACATCGTTTATTTGCTGCCAGGGGTTGTGGGGATCCCACCGCTCACTTTCCAGCACCTGATCACTTTAGAACCTTTCCAGACCTCTAGTGCAGGCTAGAAACAAGGGACACAGCAGTCACTGCCCAGTGTTTTCCTCTCCTATCATCAACATCTCTCTGCTAACAACACCCGGAAAGGAACCTCCTCCAGGGGGAAGCCCAGCAAAGGTTTTATCATTGGTAAGCCTCATTTCCCATTCTTTTTTCCATAAATAGGATGTTTCTTGGCAAAGGGCATTATGCACTTGGGTTATGCTGATGGTAACACAGAGCGTTCCCTCCTTTTTCGCGGCTTTGCCCAGTCCATAATCCCTGCAGCTCCATCCCTATTGTTAGCCAAGCACAAAAGAGCCAGCCAGCCAAGGCCTCTTTGTCCCTGGACAAGGGTTAGTTGGAGCTCCCCGATTTGCTCTGCATACTTGTCACACTACTGTGATGGGGGATGGGGATGCGGGGGGGGGGGGGGCTGCCAAGTGCTGACAGCCTATAATGAAATCAGCCCACAAGAGCAACACAGAGTATAGTCACCAGGGAGGGGAAGGCCTGCCATGCTCAGATGAGAAGCCAATTTTGCGACCCTGATAAGGAGCAGTGGCCAATGGCCCTATCATTTAAGAGAAAAGCAGCGGTGTGGTAGAATTTTATAAAATTATTCATGGCATAGAGAATGTGGATAGAGAAGTTTTTCCTCCTTCTCTCATAACATTAGAACTCATGGAAAACCTATGAAACTGAATCTCAGAAGATTCAGGACAGATAAGAGAAAGTGCTTCGTCACACAGTTAATGTATAGAACTTGCTCTCCCAGGAGGTAGTGATGTCCCCAACTTTGACAGCTTCAAAAGAGAATTGGGCAAATTCATGGACGACAGGACTGTCAATGGCTGCTAGCCACGGTGGCCTTGCTCTGCCTCACACAGATGGCTGCAGAAATGCTTCCGAATACCAGAGGCTGGAAACCACAGGAGGGGAGAGGGCTTGTGACTGTATCCTGCTTGCGGATTCCCTACAGGCATCTAGTCTTGTCACTGTGAGAACAGGGTGCTGGACTAGGTGGGCCATTGGTCTGATCCAGCAGGCTATTCTTGAGTTCTTATTCCCCACCTAGTTTCTTGACTTGCACCGAATTCAGTTATGTTCAAATATAGATTATTGGCAAGATGGAGGTAAGCACATGAGAAGATGCTTGCTGGATTGGGCCTGCTCCCACAGTGGCCCCTCTTTCCTCACAGCTGCTGCCGCAGGAGTATCTGAAGTGCCACCATCTTGCCCTAGATGAAGTGAGAAGAAACTGTGGCAGCTTTTTCTAAACAAACAAATTGTCTTTTCTGTACTGTAGTAACTTTTTTAAAAAAACCCCACGATTATGCCTTTTGCTGTAATAATCTTATGTAAACTGCTTTGTGAGGTCTGCCTGAAAAATGGTGTACAGAAAAAAAGGCACTAAATCAATCAATCAATCAATCAATCAATCAATAAATCTAGGTAAGGTAAGGTTTGTTGAATGTGTGAATCACTTCCTACAACAAAAAGTCCCGGAGCAATTTCAAGAACAAAACTAAAATACAGCAATAAAAATACACAAAAACATTGAGTAACAACATCTAATTATTGGTGCTGCCCAAATGCCCAGGAAAACATCCATTTCTTGCTGCCTTTCCTCCTAGGGGAGCTGCTCCATCATTTTAGTTGCCCCTTTCTGACCCTTTTCCAGGAAGCACCAGAGTTCCCAAAATATGAGGGAAGATGACACAATTTCCCTTTAGCAGTTTGGCAGCAGAAAGAGGATGGAGCTGTATGGCACCTACAAATGGGATCAGGCTTGTTTATCAAGACCTTTTAATTCCCCTATTCCATTTTTCCATCGCTCTCCATTCCTGACCTGAAGACATGAAGCTATATAGCACAATACCAGCAACCGCATTACTTTTGCTCCACCAGGAAGGTTGGCAGGAAGCCAGAAGGAAAGGAAGCTCTGGCTGCAGAGAATCAGTATGTCAGGTTGTAGTCCTTCAGTTAAAGGAACACAGGACTGAGCTTAGCTCTGCTGGGACAGAAAATAAATTTCTGAGTTGAGCGTGTGCTCAGAGGTGCCCTGTTCCTTAGTTCTGTGTTCCACCAGCCATTGTTTTGGTTGGTGGAACTCAGGTTCTGGGGGGGAGGGAACAAAGTAGACCCTGCAAGTCCAAAGTCTGCCCACCCCTGCGCTACAACTTGTGAGTCTTGAATTTGTGTTTTGGGAGGCGTTGATGGAGTCCTTGTAATTATGTGCAGCCGCCCATCATCTGACAACAGCGGCTATTTGAAATTCCACACGGGCACCTTCCTGATGGGTCTATAGAGCCTGCACGGTGGAAGAACTGCTTTTGTATGTTCAGCCTCCACACTTAGCCCCTTGCTCTCGTCCCTGGCTCTGTTTACTCACAGAGCCACATGCAGCCAAAAGGAATGAATGGAGGGTTGAGGAGGGGGAAGGGTGCCAGGATGAATCACGGTTGAGCCAGCCTACTTGGGCGCTCCTTTGTGTGAGGGAGCCGCACACCTAATCACAAAGGAATGCTTTTGTTAGGCTAGGTGAAATATACTCAGAGTCGCAAAGTGATTTCATGCTCTTTATTCAGCTCATAGTGGTGAGGAGGAATGAATGAATGTCCCCTCAAAGCATCTGCTTTATATACATTATTTACACAATGGGCTGCACATGATTGGCTAATTCCGGAATTCTACTGTAAGCCAATCAGGTTGTGGATTCACTTCTATCTGGAGCATGATTGGGTGGTTCCTGCCAACCAATCATACTGCTGCATTGTTCTAGGACCAATCAGACTGCTGCATTCTGAATCCTATTGTTCTAGGACCAATCAGACTGCTGCCTTTTGGATCCTATTGTTCTAGGACCAATCAGACTGCCGCAGTTTGGATCCTATTCAACTCAGTACATAACACTAGGCTTACTTGCTTGGGGAAATCATTGGCAACCTAGCAACACACAGCTCAAGGTCAGGGTGACTTCACACATGGCAGATTCCTTCACCAGGTATTCCATGTGCAAATCCCGCATGTTGCTTGTCACACGCAGGTCTGTTTACAGCAGCATGCACACATGCAGGAAGAGCTCCCAGCTGCTTGGTGCCTATGACCTGCCTTTGTGTGTGAATGCATGCAGAGGATAAAAGTTTAGGGTCCCAGGATCCAGTTCCTCATGTCATATATACAGCTGTGCTGTGCTGTGTGTGAGTCTGAAGGAATCAAAAGGTCTTTGCTTTCCTAAACTCTCCCCCTCACAATCCATAAAGAATCTTGTGTTACCTTAAAGACTAACAGATTTATTAAGGCATACACTTTCATGGGGACTTCATCAGATGCAGGATGTATTATCCTGAATTGACATGCATGGTTGCAGGTGAGGTGGTAGAGAATGCAAACAGTAGAGTCAGAAGGCAATGAAATACAAAAAGTACTGAGACAGTGATCATTACATGATTAACAGTGGCCATTGACAAAGCACTTGATGTTAACACAGACACCCTACCACTGGCAAGTCAGTAGTGTGATAAAAATCCATTGTCCTGATTCAGTCCATGACTGCTAACATTGAACATCTTGATGAATTGTAATCCAGCAGTTTCACATTGCAGTCTCCCTCTGAAGTTCCTTTGTTCAAATATAGACACACTAAGGTCAACTGCAGAGTGTCCGGGAGGTTGAAAACTTCCCCCACTAGGTTTTTTCCCCAGTTTATGATGTTAGATTTGCATCCATTAATTTTAGAGAGACTGGACTGTTAGTCCTATGTAGAATGCAGAAGGCCATCACAGGCTAGATGATGGCATATGCTGGGGTGGAAGGACATCTGGCCTGTGTGCTAAACTTGGCTCGCTGGGGGTTCAGAGTTGACCCACAAGGCCGTTTATCCCAAACCACACCATATGTAGCTTCAGGTGTGGGGCAGATAGAGACGTGGCTTCCAGCGCACAATTGGGAGCCTTGATTGTTCATTCGCAAGGGAAAGCAGGCCTTGCTTAGCTCTAATGCCCATCCACTGATGTGTGGTAGAGCTGAAGCCTTCTGGATTGGATGTGTGTGGTGGCACCTGATGTCATTGTGGTGTCAGGTGAATGACAGATAGGCAACCCCACCCACTTGCCAAATTCAGCCTGCAAGGCTAGATCCCGATAAGGAACTGGCCTGCTGAGCCAAAAACATATCCTCCAAAATGTTGGGTCCCAAAGCCGGGATGTGCATCTTCCCGTCTGTGCTCCCGCACAAGATCACAGAGCCTAAAAGATGTGCTGGGGGTGGGGTGGGGCTGTGCACCGGAAAAAAATGTGTTTGTGCTGCTGAAAATTGGATGTCCAGTTTTTCTGGGACACTATGCAAAAAGGTTCTCCACCCATGGCCTATAGATTCTGTCCAGACAGGCATTATATTTGTTGCCATCCTGTCAATCACCTGAGCTCTGTCTACTGCCTTGTCTTGAGATGCTGGATCCTGGGTACAGGGGCTCACCATTCTCTTCTGTTTGGCAGGTTTGCCACTAAGGAACGGGATGGGCTGCTCCTCTACAACGGGCGCTTCAATGAACGACATGATTTCGTCGCCCTGGAGATTGTACAGGAGCAAGTTCAGCTGACTTTCTCAGCAGGTATGGTTTCTCTCCAACCCCCTTGGCTTTTCTGCTTCTGCTCATCCCACCTTACATCCTAGCAGTGTTGAAATTCTCTTGCCAGGCCTTGTTTTCCTAACCCATCAGCCTCTGCCTCTTACCCCATTATCTCCAAGCCTTCCTATCTTTTCCCCACCTCTGCTGCAGGATTTTACCTGCCCCAGTGTTAGCTTAGGTGCTCCTCCTTTAGAGCCCTTATGGGAAATGGTGGCAAGGAGAGGCATTCTCTTCTCAAGAGTCTTTCCTCCCTCTCTGAGTTGTGTTTCATCTCTCCCTCAGGAGAGTCAACAAGCACGGTAGCCCCGTTCATCCCTGGGGGCGTGAGTGATGGGCAGTGGCACACCGTCCACCTGCATTACTACAACAAGGTAAGTCTCACTGGATAGCTCAGTCGGTAGAGCATGAGACTCTTCATCTCAGGGTTGTGGGTTCGAGCCCCCTGTTGGGTAAAAGATTCCTGCATTTGCAAGCGGTTGAACTAGAGGACCCTCGTAGTTCCTTCCAACTCTACAATTCTATGATTATAAAACTCTTTCATCCTGAACAGGCCTGCTGGAGCTGTGCCCAGCTCATCTCCCCCCTCATTTTTAATTCAGGGTCATCTGCATACATGGCGCTTTACAGAGAAGAGGGTTGACAGGTCCCTGCCCCAAGGCACTTACAACCAAACATGGGCGCACTGGAGGAAGCATGTGGCAGGCAGTGGAATCATGAGCAGGCAGAGAGGAATATGTGATTATTTCAAGCCCATGTACTTTGATTATTACAATAAGGAGCAGGGACCAGGCCAAGCATGGGGAGCCTTTGGCCCTCCAGATGTTGCCAAACTGCAATGCTCATCAGCCCTAGCAAGCGTAGCCAATGGCCAGGAATGATGGGAGCTACATCTGGAGGGCCAAAGGGTCCTCATGCCTGGACTAGGGAAATGATCCAATGGCTTCCTGAAAAAGGTGAGGTTTGAGGAGGGAGATGGTTTCATGGAGGCAATCCAAGAAGCAGTTTCAGGGACAACAAGGGGAAATGGGCAGAGTCATTTTAAGGTTCAGGGGACCTTTGGATGGTGAGGGTGGTGGAGCTGATCAAGCAAAGGTCACAGGAAGGGATGTGCTGGGAAATAAGCACAGAGAGAGGATGGAGGGGCAGGGTCTCTGGGTCCCAGAAGCTTGTGAGTAGGCAGGAAGCCAAGGTAGGGAGTTAAAGATGGAAGTCACATGGTCAGAGCAGCAACAGAGGTGAATATTTTTGGCAGAAGAGGTCTGGATGCATGTGAGTGGGAGAAGGTGAGACAGTGGAACACCAGTGAGATGATTCCTAGTGTTGTGCCAAAAATGTCTTCTGCTTCTTTTTACTGTTTTTCAGCAATGAATCAGAAAATAAGTTGCATTTGAAATTATCACAGGGGAGGAAAAATATCAGCAAAATATGCAGGGTTGATTTTTTTTACACTTCTTGTTTTCAGGGTGGCCCATGGATGTGTGTGAGTGTCTTTTTTTTTCATTCTACAAATCATCTCTTTGATGGGCTGCCCTCTGCAGCCTTCTTGGGTACCTAAGCTTCCTGGAACCCCCATAATATCCTCAGCTGAACTTTCTAGCAGCCTCAGGAACATGGGGAAGCTGCTTGTTGATGACAGCTGTTCGTCTTTTTCAAGTTTAAAGAAATTGGCATGGAAATGTTTTTAAAAGCTAACTGGAAGAACTTCCCTTAAAAGCAAAACAAGCAAATATGCCAATCTCAGGCTCTTGGTGGTTAGCCTCCCCAGCTCAGGGGAAGAAGTGACTTATCCTTCAGGGCATTTTCAGATCAGAAAGTGCAGGCAGCCCGAGAGGCTGGGAAATGCTGGAAAAATGTTGAATGGAGCTAAAACAGGTTTTCACTGAAGGGACAGACAGCCGGGTCTGTATTTTTGTAATATTGTATAGGGAGAAGTGACATGCAGTGGAGGATGATCCACTAAGTCAAATGGGGTGCTTCAGTAGTAACCTAATTCTGGCCTCCGCCAGCCTCTGCCAGCCTGCTTTATATCTCACAGCCAGTCCAGGGTGTGGCACTGCCTGTCCCCTTCCTCCTCCTTAATCCCACTATTGCTCTTTTAAAACTCAGCAGGGGATAAAACCAGAATTAGCTGCCTCTGGCTCCCCCTACTGTTGGCCTCCTTGCCATCTGCCCTACCAGGCCCGACTGATGATGTGACTTAAATGGATTCAATTTGTCCTGAACAACAGGGCAGATGGTGACATTGTCAGCACCAGCCCATGACAGTCTGTAGAGGATTCCTGCCAGCTTTCCCCACTGGCACCCCATGTCTAGAGAGATGGGCAATTTCTGTTGTTCCCTGCAGTAAGAGACCTTCCCTGCTTTATAGGGTGAGGGTGGCTTCTGGGGCCATGAAATATTCAAAGATCAGCAGGAGCTTTTGGTAACGGGGTTGCTGCCACCAATTCCTGGCTCCTTTGGGCTCGAGAAGATCCCCGCCATTAGCATTCATAGTGCCCTCAGCGCAGGGACTTTTGTGCGGGGTGGGGAGGAGGATGGAGGGTTGGTGGTCCCAGCATGATGAAGTCCCAAAAAGCTAGTCTCTAATGAGGAGGCTGCTGATAGGGGGCAGGAGGAAGCGAGCAGCTGGCGCAATTGTCGCAAAGCAGCTGCTTGCTTCAGTTAATAAGCTTGGGGCAGCCCAGGGGACTGGAACGGCGCAGGGGTCAGGAGTTGCTGTATCACCGATTTGGAGGTGGGGAACAAGGCGGTGGCCAAAAATTGCCATGCAACCTCTCACGAGAAGCCCTTCCCTGCCGTGCCGACTTGCTGTGCCCTTGTGTGCTTGCCTAGTCTTCCATTCTTGGGGGGGGGGGGGAATTATGGCTCATTTGGTTTCCTGTTCCATTTTCTTCCTCCCAAATTCTGAAGGAGCTTAGCCTGACAAAGAGCCCCCAGCCTGGATCCACAGTCACTTCTCTGAACAGCTAGCCTAGACCACCAGCAGCCCCACTTGATATAAGGAATCACTTCATAGGCACCAAAGTGCAGTGCTGCTGGGTTTGTCATTGTCTCCTGGGCAGAGAAACTTAACCAAATTTGTACATAGAAGGATGGTGAGCTGAGGTCTCACCTTCCTGGGACTCAAACAGGGCCCCAGTCTTCCAGTCCTTCTCTGAGAACTCTGTCAGGCCAATCAGTGGGTCATCTGGTTACCACATGATTAAAATTTTGGGTACTGTACCAGTGTCCTTCTTTGAGGTATGCAGTAATGACCACACAAGGCTGTGCTGCACAGGAACTGGATGTACACACAAGGGAATCAGATGACTAGAGCTTAACATATTTAGCACCAGCACCGTGTTACACTCGGAGGTGGGGAACCACAGGAATGCAAGCCAAATTTGGCCTGGCTCAGGTGCCTCTACCTACCACACCCACTGGCCCCACGCCTGACAACCTTGTGACAAAATGTGGAGCATGTAGAGATGCAGCTGGGTTGGCTTGTGAGGAACTTGATTATGCAGCTGATTTCCTCAGAAAGCCAGTTTGAAGTCACTTCCCAGCTGCTGAGGGATGGTGAGTTCAGGCCTGCTGGATTGGTGACACGGTTGAGTTGCCTATCGAGAACCCTGTCGTGCAGCCAGTCCCTGCAGAAATCAGCTTTACCAGCCTTGTCCTCAATGCTTTGCAGAGCACAGGACTGGCAAAGCCCCCCCCCACTACAGTTCCCATGAGCTACAGTTCCCAAGCACTTGGCACCCAGGGCTTGGAAAGCACTGCACTGGAGACTTTGACAGGTGGGCAGGACGAACCATCTGCCAATCACTCACCGTGGGGTGAGGACAGATAAGGATCTGGCCCGCTGGGCCCAAAAGGTTCCCCACCCCTGCGTTAGGCAGATGATAAATGTGAGGCTGCACAATTAGTCTCCTGTTCCTTCAAGTTGTCCTTCCCCCACTAATTAGAGGGAGTTAATGAGTGGGAGAGAGATAGACAGCCCTGTGCTGGGGGGTGGGGTGAATCCCTGAGTAGCCAGGCTAGAGCCCCCTGCAGGAGTCCAGGGGAGTCCGGCTGCCTGCTCCTGCTTGACAGCCCTTTAGTTGGGACGGGGTGTTGGCCCTCCCACTCCTGGGAATGTTCCTGGAGACTGGCGTCAGTACCGATGAGCTGGATTGCCTGCAGCAGCTTCACCCAGGCACTCTGCTTCTGTGCCAGCAGACAATTTACCTCCTGCTATCTCACGTGGCGGGGGGCCAGATTCCCGGTGCCTGCAGCCAGTGCTGCACATAGACAGCTCCTGACCCCAGAGCTCTCCATCCTGCTGCTTTCAATAAGGTAGGCGCCCCACAAGCAACCGAGGGACAAATGTGGGTTTCAGGCCTCTCGCATAGCTTGCACGTGCATAGAGTGCCAAGGAAGAATGAGTTAACAAATGCAACAGAATCGGAGGAAAGTGAGCTGAAATACTGTGGCCGGTTTGGTGGCCTGGAGGGCAGGATCCTGAGCTGGAACTCCAGGGCAAGAGGGAAGATGTGGCACCACCGTGCCACACACAGCACTGTGTTCCTCCAAGTTGCACCCACACTAGCCCTCACCTGAGTTCATTTGTGGAAATATTCCCATAGACTTTCTTTCCCTGCCAAACAGGGTAATTAAGACCAGCTAAGTTTTACTCCAAATACACCCATTGAAGCTAATGGGCCTATTTATTTATTTATTTAAATTGTAGACCACCTTGCCTCTGAGGATCGCAGGGCGGTTTACAATATGGTTCCGGCATGCAAGCAACAGCCCAACGCAGCCAGCCACCCACAGCTCCACTCCTAGGTCAGGCAGGGATGGAGAAGAGGAGAGGCGGAGGCAGCATTGCTGCGTCTCTCCTCCGCTGGGCTGTGGCACACAAGGGCCTGAGCACCTCCCTGCTCTGCCCACCCCCAGATGCTCCATTGCTGTTTATGCCCCTTTAGGTTCTAGGTAAGGCAAGCAGTCTCTGGGTTTCGTTCCCTCTCTGTTGTTCATATCGGAGAAATAAGCGCAGCACATAAAAACCAATGTGAATCCCTGGCGAGGCATGTGAGGGCCTGCCTAGCCCCTAAGGGTGCCTTGCCTCCTCCGCTGAACTGCAGGAGCTGGGATGCCTGGGAAGTGAGGTCTTTCTTTCCACAAATGGGCTGCTTCTTCATCAAGGAAGAGCAGCGTGCAGCTTCCTCCAACTGTCCCCATTAAATGATGGTAGGGGAGCACATGGTTTGCCTGAGGCCAGCTCAGTTCCCTTGTTCCCACTTTGGGAATTTCCACATCTCATTCCATGCCGCCAGTTGGATGGAATTGAGTACATGTACATGGGAGGTAAAAGTTGCAGAGGCCGCTGTGGTGGAAAGACACGGTGGGGTTGGATTCACATCTTGCCCTTCAAAAGCAGGATAGCCATGAGATTCACCAGGAACTGGCAAGGGGATGATTCGAGCTGGGGCTGCATTGTTGGAGTGAGAAACAGAAAGAATGAGGGGGAGGCAGCCAAGCCCATTGGCTGCACTGTGGTCAGAAGTGCTGGCCAACACAGCGGCTAATAATGTTGGGCTTGAAATGGGGAAATCCATGTCCAAATGTCCACTCAGCTGTGAATTTCTCAACCCAAAGGTTTATTCTCCCTCATTGATGCTAACCTGAGAGTACAGAAGGGCAAGGTACAGATGTAGCAGACATTGCAGCTATGGTTCCATGATAGGCATGTGCCTTGACATGGGATGTGGAGTCTCTCTGTGACTAGGAGCCTGTGTAGTGTGGGATCTGTTTAGGCACTGGAAGGAGTTGCTGCAGCAGCCTGGACCGGGGGCACAGCGAAGGATGGCCCTGGTGAACAGGAGCATTTCTCTAAATTAAATGTGACGTTAAATGCATTTAATGGGCACGGTGCTTTAAAATGCAAATAGCCACAGCAGTGGGACTTGAACAGGATTAGGATTGTCGCAGGCAGGGAGGGAGAGTTTAGCTCTCCCCCCCCCCACTCCTGCCTTGATCCTGATGAAAATCGCCAGCTCTTCCAGTGCTGTTGTTTTGCATTAGGTGGAAAACCCCACTTAGCTCTTCCCAAAGATGGAGAGTATTAATCAGGATCTAAGCATGTGGGGAAGGGTTAAGCTCCACATCGTCACCTTATGCAAAATGCATAAGACAATGCAAAAAGCACATTTAAAGTCACATTTCATTTGGCCCTTAGCTGCCCAGTGGGAGTAGGGGAGATGAACTGATATTTGAAGCCAGTTTTTATCCCAGCTAAAGTTCCACTCTATGCCCATTGATTCATCTTGCAGTTTGTCCTGTTTCACCCAACCCAACATGAGCTTTGTGCAGTCGTGGTTCACACAAACAAGGGCAAAACTGCCCTTCTGCAATCCTGGATCTTTGCCGTTAACTTTGTGTTGTTGAATTTTCCTGGGGGCTGAGCTGCACTCTGATTACAAGTAGTAATGGGAAGTGAGGCATCTTCTTCCAGACTGGTGTTTCTGTGGGCTTGTTTTGTGGGTGTGGGTATACTCTGTAACATGTCATTAATGCAATAATAGTACATTAGTGGGTGGTTTATACTGGATCGTCCACACTTCATATGTCATTCTGCAGTGCTTCTGCAATGTTACCACATTATTGCCATCTGGAAGGGCTCTGTTGCACTATAGCAATGAAAATTTACAGGATTTTATGGGGCATGCCCCTATTGTGAGTGAAGCAGTATGACACCCCAAAAACCTTTGAATGCACAAGGGATATTGAATGCTTGGTTGCATATAGCTTCCCTGATTATATTATGGGCACAAATAATGATGAGTGCTCAATAAAAAGAAGAATAGTTTTGGAGGG
This sequence comes from Podarcis filfolensis, assembly GCF_964270895.1. Classification (NCBI taxonomy): domain Eukaryota; kingdom Metazoa; phylum Chordata; class Lepidosauria; order Squamata; family Lacertidae; genus Podarcis; species Podarcis filfolensis. Next base: position 52,577,942 of record NC_139609.1, on the reverse strand, counting down.
ATCCAAAGAGCAACATTTCTCTGTCCTGCTTGGCTTCAAAGAAAAAAAGAAAAAGGGTGTGTCTTGTGACTTCTTTGGTGGTGAGTTTACCTGAGGACATGTCACTCTGCTACGAAACTGACTGTCTGGCTAGAAGGGGGAAGCTCATTTCCACAGCTTGTAAGTCCTTAGATTTCAGGCCATTCCTGGCATAAACTTATTCCAGGCTTGTAAATAGCTTCTCATCTGGTTCTTTGTTGCATGTAAAAAAAAAAAAAAATGCCTCCAGGCAAACAGATTGGGGGGGGGGGTGGAATTATACTTTTCATACTTGGGAACTTGTTTCTGAGCGAAAATACACATTATGGGTGCCGTTTATGAGTGGTACCTTGGTTTTCGAACGTAATCCGTTCTGGAAGACCATTCAACTTCCGAAACGTTTGAAAACCGAGGATCAATGGGCTGCCTGCAAAGTCGATGGAAAAAAAGAAAAGGAAAAACATGCCTCAGAAACCTTTCGACTTCTGAGGCGCGTTGGAAAACAAAAGCAATTACTTCTGGGTTTTCAGCATTCGGCTTCCAAATTGTTCAGCTTCTGAGATGCTCAAAAACCAAGGTTCCAGAGTATTATGCATGGTGCTTGCAGTTTTTGTGCAAAAGAGAGACCTTAATCCTTTCTCAGGCCACCCTCGCTACTTATCCTGTACCAAGTTCCGTGCAGTAACATGAAAAGTATTCCAGCTCTGGGGAACTTTCCTGGCTGATCCTGGTGTTGAGGCAAGGGCTGTGTTTTGAGCTGTTTTCTCCCCCCCCCCCATTTGTTTTACATGTTCTGAGAAAGGAGTGGCACAAAAGCTGAGGGAAGGCTTGGGCTGCCTGCCAGTCCCTTGGTGTTGTGCTGCGACCTGTTGCTATGGCCACACCCTCCCCTCCTTCTCCCCCAGCTGCATTTCCTTTTGTTTGGAGCTGTCATGTTTCCTTGCCACAGCCTTTGAATCGCTCTCGAGATTCTGCGGTCCAGCCCCGCACGCCAAAAAAGAGAGTCACCAATGACCTGTGATTTTCTCCCGCCAGGCGTGGGGTTGGGGGGGCTTAGGCTGAACGCCAGCCTAGTGGGCAAACACAAAAGAGGTCCAGGACAGAAGCTCACACTCTCTGTCACTTGCTGGCTAAAGTGACATGCAGTTATCTTCGTAGAGAGTTTCACAAAATTCACAGAGGTATATAATCACGTTATTTCAAAAAGTTCCCCACAAATAAATATTCCAACCACTGCCACCAGTGAAAAGCCAGTGGAACATAGACGTGCTTATTTAAATAAGCACTCATATACCTTTTGTGCCTGATGAAATGGAAAAGAAACAGCAGTAGGAAAATCACAAAAGGGAACAACATGTGGCCAAATGTGGGGTTAATTTTGGGATTATCCTTTAATAGGCACCTGCACACAGATATAATCTCCAGTGGAACATATTTTTTCATCTGATTGTGCACACTCTTCACCAGTTCCCACCCCCCAAGAGAGACCCCTCTTAAGCTTTGATTACTTTCTCGCCTGATTTTGCACATGCTTGCTTATTGCACACTAGCAGTCTCTTTCGTGATATGGCTTGGGAATTCTATGAAATCAAGAAATCAATGCCGTTTTGAACTTTGTGGTTAAAACCAGTGCAGTTTTGAAAGGTTCAGTCTACCACTACCTTGCTTCAAAATGGTGTCCCGTTGTATCCAAACATAGACAGAAACCTGCTCCTTGATATCGGGGACCATCATGCAAAAGTTGTTTACAATATCTTAAGAAGTGTCAAAATTCGTAGCCATCAGACAAACAACTTTCCAAAATTTATGGTAGATTCTCCTCCAGTTTTCCCCTTGCTCAATTTTTGTGTATAAAAGGGGAGAAGCTATTGACAGATATTTGCACTTTGTTCCTCACTTAGCAAAATACGTTAAGTCAATAAGAATGAAAATGTCATCTGTACAACGCTCTCTGCACATTGGCAGCTCTGTGGAAATCTGAAAAATCTAATGGTGTTAATTGCTTTGGAGACTCTTTCCTGCAATGGTTGGGGAACCTGTGGCCCTCCAGATGCTGTTGGACTACAACTCCCTTCATGCCTGATCATTGGCTAGGCTGACTAAGGACTAATAGGAGTGGGAGTCCAACAACGTCCATTGGGGCACATGTTCCCCAACTCCTGCCTTACTATAACTAATATGATGTGATTTTCTGCTGTATTTATTTCCTTAATCTTTTCAGCGGGGCTGAGAAATTGTAACATTATGAAAGTTTGAACTATGGTCAAACTATTCAGTAGGTTGATAAATTGATTTTTTTAAAAAAGGAACCTGACTTTGGTTGCCTATGCATTTGGCGTAAGTCAAAAAGATTAAAACAACACTGCCCTCGGAATGCATTAAGTGACCTAGTTCACATGGGAGAGCGAAGTAGGTGTGCACTAAATGTGTGTTGGTGTGTGTTTGTGCGCAAGCATGCACGCACAAACATTACATATATGCAAACTGCTTGGGAACAGTAAGAACAATATACAAGAAAAGAAAGTGTTGCATTTAAAATGCACTGGTAGAGATAGAGGCACTGCCTAAGATCAAAGGTCCGTCACACCTCTGTAGTCTTTTGCAAGATAATTCCTCTCCTTTGTGTTGTGATTACATAGTGCTTTTTAAAACAGGGATCACGTGTGTGTTTCTGTGTGTTCTGTGGCAGAATCAGGCATCACAAGAATCTCAGGTCTCCCTTTTTTTACAGTGAGCCTTTTCATCCTTCTTGCTGCTGAGAGATACTTATTGGAAGCAGCTGGGCATTGTCTGCTGCTAGATCAATATGGGACACTGTATTTGTGTCCTGGATCTATACCTATAGATCAGATTGTTCAGCTCTCCTCAGGGGAGTGTACACACAGAGAACCGTCTTTTATGGTAGATTCATTAATCTAGAGCAAATTCTGGCCCCCGGTTCTCTCCCTACAACTGTTAAATGCCGGGTGATAATAGGGTGGAATTTTGCCCTGTTAAGTTTTACGGCATGTTTACATGTGAAACAATGATTCTAATATGCTATGTTAGAATCACTGCTTCGCACATAAACATGAGGTGAAACTTCAAGGGGAAGAATTCCACTCGCTTGTTTGAGTGCTCAGCATCCCAGATGTGTGGAGGGCTTTGCAAGTGTCTGCCCCAGACATTCAGCTCCTTGGAGATCCTTCCAGAACTGCTGCCTGCATGGCTGCTTTTCCATTGGCCTGCCTTGGTCTAAGGCAGCTTCCTCTCCTCCTACGTTTAGTTCAAGAGATACTGGGAGAGAGCTTTTACCTGCTCTGGCATCTCTTAGACTAGAGATGGGGAACCTGTGGCCCTCCAGGTGTTGTTGGAGTCCAGTTCCCTTCAGCGCCAGCCAGCGCAGCCAATAGATGATGGGAGTTATAGTCCCACAACACGTGTCTAGACAATACCTTGCTCTTCCTGGCTTGCCCTTTGATTGTGCTGCCATGGCCATTACTTGGCTGCATCAGGATTCTGCTTTTTCTCCACAGCCCATCGTGGGGATGTCTGGAGTTCCTCAGGGGCCCTCTGACCAGAAGGTAGCTGTGGTGACAGTGGATGACTGTGACACTTCCGTGGCCTTGAAATTTGGTTCCATGCTGGGAAACTATTCTTGCTCAGCTCAAGGGACACAGTCAGGCACCAAGAAGTAAGAATTTTATGTGCGCTATAAACACAACTAATGAGCTTGGAGAAATGAAGAACGAGCAGACATAGCTAGAGCCAGGCTGGCTCCACTGTGCTTATTGTTCACTGGGGAAATTCTTATTAGGATCATGCCCTGTGGGATAGCTTTCACTTCTTCTAGCTTTCACAATCCACCTTCATCCTGCAGTTGGAGGTCTCAGTAGAGCAATTGGGGAAGCTTGACCTCTGCACTTAATGACCTTTCAGCTGATGGAGTGGAGATTGAAGATTGGGGACTAAAAGTGAAGGATGGGGAGACTAGCGAAGGCTAGTCAGCCATGTGATATTGACTGATCAGTGGTCCTGCCCAGCTTATACATTTGGCCCTAGAGGCTGATCTTGATAAGGATCCTGGTCCTGGAGCCAAAAAGGTTCACCACTCTGATCTCCAGGGTCAAATAATTGCTGTACAGTCGTACCTTGGAAGTCAAACGGAATCCATTCCAGAAGTCCGTTTGACTTCCAAAATGTTCAGAAACCAAGGCGTGGTTTCCGATTGGCTGCAGGAAGGTCCCATGGAACCTGCGTTGGATGTTCAGGTTCCAAAGAACGTTCACAAACCAGAACATTCACTTCTGGGTTTGCGGTGTTTGGGAGCCAAAACGTTCAACTTGCAAGGTGTTCGAGTTCCCAGGTACGACTGTATTCTGGGCAGCACTATTTTTCACTGTTGAGCTATTGGACATCTTAGTCTTCACCAGCTACCTTCTGCTACTACAACTTTACACAGAGACAAGTCTAGGCTAAAAGCTTTGCTACCCCATTGTGGGACTCTTCAAAGCTCCTGGCATATCCAAGTACCTATAGCTCTGATGATGTCAATCGCTTGACCTGAAAGACCACAATGATGCCAGCCATGATTGGGTCAGAAGATGTATTTTAATCTGCCATTCCCACTGTTGAGCTTGACCTCCTGAGTTACTCCTGTCTTGGCTTCCCAGGTCCCTGGATTTGACAGGTCCACTGTTGTTAGGTGGCGTTCCTGACCTGCCCGAGAGCTTCCCAGTACGGAACCGGCACTTTGTAGGCTGTATTCGGGACTTCCTGATTGATAACCGAGAGGTGGACATGGCTGACTTCATTGCCAACAATGGGACGGTGCCAGGTATGGCTTATGTTATATCTAGTGGATGGATCCAATTGATACAAGGGATGCAAAACTGGCAAGAAAAGCACAGTACTGACTGTTTTAAAAATATTGCTGGGTGTGCCATTGTGCGTGTGTGTGTGTGTTCTGGTGTAGTGATGGGTCTTTGTAAAAGGGCTTCAGTCCTGTCCCTGATTACTCTCATCAGTTGCCTCCTCTCTTGCCTGCCTTGACACTCCATTCCTAACCCCTGGAGCATCTTCTGCTGCCTTTATCCTTTCCAATGCCGTCTCACTTTTCTCCTCTAGGCTGTTCAGCCAAGAAGAACGTTTGTGACAGCAACACTTGCCACAACGGGGGCACGTGTGTCAACCAGTGGAACACCTTCAGCTGCGAATGTCCCCTGGGTTTTGGAGGCAAGGACTGCAAGCAAGGTAAAGAAGGGAGGCTATGGGGACATGGTAGCTCTGATAAGGCAGCTTGAATGGTCCCTGGGAGATGGAAGGCCAAATTACATATATAATTGATCACGTATTTTGAGCGCAGAATTTTCCCTTGCAGAAATAGTGAGTGGGGTTGGCCATGATCCAGATTGGGACCCCAGTGTAGGGGTGGGGCGGGCAGGGGGCTTCTCATTCTCCTCAGTGGTGGTCCCAATCCAGAGCCATCCCCATCTCCAGTGCCTGTAATTTGCATGGGGGGAAGTTTCTGAACCACTCCAACTGGGCTGCGCTCAAGAGTAAACCACATGATTCATGTTGCATATAGTTGGGCAGCAAGGATGTTGGGGCTTTTTGCTGCCTTTTTCTTCTGAGGATAAGGGGTGGAATGTTAACAGACTATCTCTGTCCAGTCTCAATCCCTGTGTGTGGGGCTGGGGTAGCAGGGAGGACATAACACCCATTTAAGTTAATGAGCTTCAGAAGATTTTGCTGCCGCTGTCAACATAATCCAACAGTAGTCCAGAAAATGTTGGATGTTGGGTTGTAGTGATAATAACTTCTGGGTGTCAGAGTGAGAGGTAGCTCACACACTCCTGTTAAGGCCTGGGAGTGTAAGTAAACAGGAGCTGTTTACTCAGCTGCGTAGGACACAGTTGCCTCAAATGCCATTGTGCTGAAGGTGGTGTCTAGTCCTTCAGTATAAGCAGGCAAAGATCAAGGGGGTGGTGTCTAGGCCAGTGATGGGGAACCTCTAACTCAGCCTTTCTCAACCTGTGGGTCCCCAGATGTTGTTGAACTACAACTCCCATCACCCCTACCTAGCAAGGCCAGAGCTCAGGAATGATGGGAGTTGTAGTCCAACAACATCTGGGGACCCACAGGTTGAGAAGTACTTCACCTGTCAGATATTGTAGAGCTTCACCTCCCAACAGTTCCAGCCAGCCATCCTGGCCAATGGTCAGGGGTGAAGGGAGCAGAAGTCCAATAGCCTCTGCAGGGCCACAGGTTCCCCATGCCTGGGACAGGCCCTGCTTTAGGGATGGAGGCAAACCAGGCATAGGCAAACTCGGCCCTCGAGATGTTTTGGGACTACAACTCCCATCATCCCTAGCTAGCAGGACCAATGGTCAGGGATGATGGGAGTTGTAGTCCCAAAACATCTGGAGGGCCGAGTTTGCCTTTGCCTGTCCCAAACCCATAGAATGCCTGGCAATAAAGATGGGGGGGGTTCAGACCCCACCTGCTAGCATTCCCCCTCATCCCCTCCCCTTCCTATACTGTTTATCCCACAGTGTTCCAAACATCCTACACTGGAAGGGTCAGGAGATGGATTAATATAACTCTAGTATGTTTGTCCTTACACTTGTGGCAGTCTAGTGACCGCTTCCACTGGTTCCAGCATTCACTAAGGGTTGAGCATATCACCCTTTCTCTCATTCCCTCTCGTTTACACACACACACACACACACACAGAGAGAGAGAGAGAGAGAGAGAGAGAGAGAGAGAGAGAAAGGATTAACAAAGGCCTTCTGCTGTACCCATAAGTTTCATCCCTGCCTCAGATGCCCTCATTTGACATGCATTTGACATGCCAGTCAGATGATGCACTGCTTAAGCTGTGTAGACATTGTTTACTCCTATGGCCACCTCCTTGGAAGGAAAAAAGCACTCTGTGTTTGGTGCCAATGCAGAGTTTCTCCTCCACATTGCTCCCCCCCCACCGGAATTTCTCCTCTGCTTCTGAATTGTCACCAGAACATTATTCTAGGCCCAGGAGGGGAGCTACAGCATAAATGCACATTTAGTACTCCATTGTGCCCCGGAGAGAAAAGTAATAGGATCTTATAACTTGCTGTCTTACTCCATGAGAATGATTTCAAAAGGCCGTAATAATATGTCTGCATCAAGAGGAAAGTTCACCCTGCAATGATTGTTCTGAGTTGCATAAAAAGAAAAGAAGGTTGTATGTATCAGCCTGCCATATTTCCAAGCCTCTCTGTAACCCTGAAGGCTAGAACCTTCTTTTATTACTGTTTTTTTTAAAGCAAAAGTGGAACTGGGAGTTCCAGAGTTGCACAAGTATGCCTCAGGAGGCGCATACAGCCTTTCAGACTTGTGCTGGCAGCCTTGTTGCAGGGTGTGACTGGAAATCTGTGGCTTACATGCAGGACCCATATTCCGGCGACTGCTCTGCTGTGTAGCAATGCCTGCTTTTGCTGACTTGTGTCTCCCACCATACAGAAATGGCAAACCCCCAGCGCTTCCTGGGCAACAGCATGGTCATCTGGAATAACTTGGCCTTGGTCATCACCCTTCCATGGCACATTGGACTCATGTTCCGTACTCGGCAGAGCAACGGCGTCCTCCTGCATGCGGCAGCCGGGCAGCATTCTACCATCACCTTGTGGGTAAGTCTCCAAGCTAGGGCAGGAGCACCCTGTGGATCGGTGGCCTGGAGAAGACCGCCTTCACCTACAAGCAAGAAGTAGAGAGGTTGGAGGGGATGCGGGTTCTTTGCTCCACAAGGTTATCAGGAGCAGGCGCAATTGATGCACTGCTCTCAATAGTGAGAATGCCAGCTCACCCGCTTCTTACCTCTTTCCCAGCTGAGCGAAGGGAACGTGCTGATGACTGTGTACCGTGCCAACAGCCGGGTCTCCGCCCTGCGGCTGCACCAGGTGAAGGTGAACGATGGGGACTGGCATCACATGCAACTGGAGCTGCGCAGCAGCAGGGACAACCCAGAAGCCCAGTGCTTAGCCACAATGGCCTTTGACTATGGCTTGCATCAGGTATGGGGAGTGAGTTGACTTCACCCTCAGATTCTTTCTCGACAACAGCTTTGTGACTTCTCTCCCAGGCTGTTCTATCACTGGACTCGCTTTCCCATAAGCTCTGCTCATGTCCCTCCCTGCTCCGAATCAACCAACATGCACTGTTGTTTTAGTTCCAGCCCCTTCCTACCTTCCAGTGGCCTGCACCCCTGACCTCTACCCAATGCTGTTTTTCTAGAAAAAGAGGTGCTGCCACTCACCACTCCCTTGTTCTTTTAGAATGGCAATGGCACTCACCTGAGAGGTGCCTGAACCCACCTGAGAGGTGCTGGAACTGAATTCCCCCAAGTTCCTTCTGGAAAAAAAGCCCTGCCTCTATTCCCTTGCCCCTTCAAGTGTTGTGGCCTCTTCAAAATATCAGGGGAAAGCAATGCCAGATGGCTGCTTTGTCTCTTACCTGTCCTCCAGGTGGCCATCAACATCAGCAGCGAGCTGCATGGACTCAAAATGCGGAACCTGAGTGTTGGCGGCATTCCTGGGGAGCAGGGTGAAGTGCAGCAAGGCTTCCGTGGCTGCATGCAGGTAAGCAGGGTGAGGAGCCAGCATCAGTGGCCCCATTCTGGGCTGTAGGTAATGCCCAGGTCCACGTTGAGCCAGGCGCAGGCACTGCCTCTTCTCCCATTAGCTTTCCTCCCAGGGACATATTTCTCAGGCTAATTAGCCCAAGCAGATTTTTGTGTGTCATGTGTTCTCTGTGCATCTGTGTGTCTGGTGGTCCATGCCTGTCTGGCTGGCTGCATCTCTCTCTCTCCCTCTCTCTCTCTCTCTCTCTCTCTCTCTCTCTCTCTCTCTCTCTCTCTCTCTCTCTCCCTGTGTGTGTGTGTGTGCATATGCACAAAGTTAGAAGCTGCCACAAATCCCCACCTGGAAAGTTGCAGTCAGGACAACCATCATTTCAGGGGTTGGAATAGATGACCTGTTGGGTATCTTCCAGCTGTACAATTCAACAATCATTTGATTATACGCTCTCACCCTCCCACCCTATGTGGTTGGAACAGTGTGGCTGAAGCAGGCCTGCTGATTGGTTGTAGATTGCATTTGTATAATACATTTATCGCTCTCTTTTTGTTGTCAGGAGGAAAGGAGGGTGTAACTGATGGTCCCTTTTAAAATAAGATCACCAGCAATCTCAGAGCAGCACTATTTTTTATTGCTCCCCACTTTTTCAGACGCCCACATTTGGTTTTGCCTGCCATGCAGATGGATATGGGTCGAGTGTGTGGTACCTCAGATAAGATGCATGTTGGAACAAATCGAATCGCTATCAGATTTGTGCAACTCTCCCAAGTGCAAACTCTGACCTTACTCATTCTGTGCACCTTTATTGCAGGGAGCACAGCGCCATCTAGGGGCTGCAGTTCTCCAGTGGTTCATGTCTAACTTACTTATTTCTGGGATGTGTTTTTTTGCTCCCAATAAGGGGGCCATTTAGGCTGCTTCCAGACAACCTGTTTATAATGCGCATTCAGACCAATTTGTCTGCAGAGAGATTAGGTGCCACGAACTATTTAATGAGGATTTGTAGACAATGTTGCACCAAGCCAATGTTATCCATTACTTTCCTGTTTGCAAAAAGTCTGATCTTTTGGAGAAGTTGATTTGCTTTGCAGGAGCTCATCCAACTCAGCTTTAATTGCACAGCCTGAATTTGCTGGGATGCGATCGAATCCCACTCAGAAATAGTGCCAGTCTGAAAGTGCCCTTAGTTCACACATAACCAACAGCCAGCAAATTCCGACCAGGAAATGCAAGTGTTCTGGTGTCTGCCCTTCTAAGAGCTGGATCTCTGTGGTGCTACAACCTGACACCCCCCCCCCCGTGTTCTCTTTATTCCCAGGGTGTAAGAATGGGTGAGACATCAGCCAGTGCTGTGGCCCTGAATGTGAACCAGGCTGAGAAAGTGAACGTGGAACGTGGCTGCAGTATCCCAGATCCCTGTGACTCCAACCCCTGCCCTGTCAACAGTTACTGCAATGACGATTGGGACAGCTACTCCTGCAGCTGTGACCCAGGTCAGTTGAGGAGTGGGCAGAGAAGGGGCGACGGAAGAGCTGTTGCTGCTGCTCTTCCCCAAGAAGTACTGGAGAGATTCCACTCTGGTACCCTCCAAAGTTTAGCACTGTGTGATACAGGGTGAGTTAAGCCATTAGGGTTAACTAGGTACACAGGGTGCCTGTACGAAACAAAATAAAAAAAAAAAAATCCTTCCAGCAGCACCTTAGAGACCATCAAAGTTTGTTATTGGTATGAGCTTTTGTGTGCATGCACACTTCTTCAGATACTGCAGAGATGGAGCCTCGTTTTCACTGTATCAGAGCTAGCTGTGATTCCACCTGAACTTCTGAACAACAACACCCTGGCCATTGGCTCTACATGCTGGAGATGATGGGAGTTGTACATGCTGGAGATGATGGGAGCTCTACATGCTGGAGATGATGGGAGATGATGGGAGGGTCCACATGTTCCTCACCTCTAATGACCTCAGAGACCGTGCAATCCAGGCTTAGGGATGAATCCCAGCCTGCTTCCCCTCTCTCCAGCCATCCCTCTCATCTGCAGCTGTTACTCTTTAGTGCACCTTGAGGGGTGGTGTCAGGCATCAGGGAATCTGATCCCCCCCCCCAACGGCAGGCTGCCAGAAATAGATAGACAAGGAAGCTCTTACCATTGTCTTTTGCTCAATATTCACACAGAGAGAGGCTTAGAAATGTTGCCTCTTGGAGTAATAGCATTCCTCTGAGTAATCTCTACCCCCTTTCTCTCCTCAGTTGTCACCACACCACCCACCTTACAGAGGCCGCTTAGGGCCATTTGCCTCCTAGCTCTTTGCTCTCCTACTTTCAATGCTTTCTGGGTTATGGGAGAAGGGGGGTCTGGAATGCTTTCTAGTGATGACGTGTCAGCCAGCTGCTCCGGCTCTGCTTTCCCCTCCTCTTCTTCTCCCATTATTTCCCAACTTTGTCCCTTATCTACCTCTGAGCTGTGACCTTCTGCAAACCACTGTTGTAAATCTATACTGTCTTCCTCTTCTCTGGAAGGTTCAGGAGGAGGGGAGGAGGTTTCCACCATCCCTCCTCAGTCCAGTGCCTGACAGGTGGTTTCCTTCCTTCTGTGCCCAGCTGGAAACTCTTGTTTGGGGTGTCCTCCATTCACCCTTATGCTGGAGTTTCTGGCCCGAGTTACACTGGTGAGGATGACATAGGGCTCAAGGTTTTCCCCTTGTTGCTTCAGGCTACTACGGTGACAGTTGTGCCAATGTCTGCTCACTCAACCCTTGTGAGCATCAAGCCGTGTGCGCCCGCAAGCCCAGCTCCTCCCATGGCTACACCTGCGAGTGTCCGGACAACTACTTTGGGCCATACTGCGAGAACAAGTGAGTTGCCTCCTGCTGCTCTGCGAAAGGGCATCTGTTGGGTGTGCGTGGGTGGGTGGGTGGGTGGTTGTTCTGATAGCTGTGTACAACTCCCAGCGTGCATGTATAAATGGATCCTTGAAGAGCTGCAGGTGTGTGGGGGAGGATATTGATATATGTCTCTGTACCTGAAAGTGCTGTGAATAAGCAGTTGTAGTCGGAGGGGGCATATTTCTAAATTAGTCTGTGCCAACGGGTTTCTCTGAAAGATCAACCCAATGGAGAGTCTTTTTAAAAGAACTGTTTTTGTTGAATTTTTGAGAAATCAACAAACACATTTAACAAAATGCAACTAGATGGTTGTTCCATCGACAGGGAAAAGACATAAAGCATAACAAATCAATGATTTCACTCTCGTTAAGTCTCTCCAAAGATTGTGATTGCAGTGGTCTTCAAGTTTGGTTGTCCTTATGTATGTATGTACAAGATAAAAGTTGCCAGGTTACAAAGAACGATAATGGGTTCAGTTTCCCTTTGGCACCACGAAGTTGACACATCAATTTTTCCCACCCAACAATCCATACACACATATACCAGGAGTCAAGTGTCAGCCCCACACCTAATTTCCAAAATTTTGCTATTTCCATTGGTGTTGCTACCGGTAGAGAGTGCACCCACTGTTATTGTGTATATTTGCTTCTATGTTTTCAATCTGGGAAGGTAGTAGATGCAGTAAGGGCTTTGCAGGAGACAGTCTTGCCATGCGTTTAGGTGGTGAGTGCAGAAGGTACGCATAGCTGACAGTGCAATTTGTGTGTCTATGCAAGACAGGGAGGTTGCTTTGCATAGTGTGATGCAACAACAAAAGACTCTATATAAGCAAATATGTTGAAATCCTACATACGTTGAGCCATAAGCTCTTCTTGAAAAGCACAACTGTCGTCATCCACATGGGAGCAGAAGATTTAAAGAATGGTGCCTGAAAGAGGCAATACCACACATCGTAACCCCCTGAAGTCTGTCCCTCAAAGCACAATTAGTTTCCAAGACTTTTCTCAAAGTAGGCTTTTCAGTATTGGACGCATATTTGTTTTTGTCCTTGGCAGCTCTCTCTCTCTCTCTCTCTCATCTGTTCTCCCCCACATACATGGTGCTGCTGCCTGGACTTGTTCTTATTTTTGTTGTGTGATTGTAACAGGCCCTGTGCTTTCTCTGTGACAGGCTTGCTCAGCCCTGCCCACGGGGGTGGTGGGGGCACCCTATATGCGGACCCTGCAATTGTGATGTTGGCAAAGGATTTGACCCTGACTGCAACAAAACCAACGGAGAGTGTCGCTGCAAGGTGGGCCTTGCCTAACTTGATGGTCCCGGTTGGGGTTAGAGCTACAAGCAGGGGTTTAAGGAGGACTGAAGAGGGATCAGAGCTGTTGGCAGGGCAGTTGTTCCATCCATGGGCAGATAATGACTATTTAGTTAGGAGAGTGGCTTTTCAACATTCTTCCTTCAGAAATCTTTCCAAATAAACTTATCTGCTGAGGAACTCCAGCATATTGCACAAGATTCTGGCACACAGTATGTGGGCTTCAGGCAATGTTTTTTGGGCCTCAGGTGTTAGCATTCTTGAATTGAGAGAGTTTGACTTAGAAGACACCCAACTTCCCCTTACAATTGCACACTGTAGGACAGAGGGGATGAGGAACCTGTGGCTCTCCAGGTGTTGTTGAACTACAACTCCCTTCACCATTGGCCATACTGGTTGGAGCTGATGGAAGTTAGATGTCAACAACATATGGAAACTACAGGTTCCCCATCTCTGTTGAAGGGGATGAGCAGTTGTGGTGACCCAGTTGTCTTGCATGGATCATTGTCCAGCACAACTGGTGATTCTAATTGAGAAATCCTGATAATCTTCCAAGCTACTCTGGAGTTCCCTTGAATGTGGTATGAAAACCACTAAATTAAGAGATAGGGCACAGGAGCTGGTTCCTGCTTCAAGAAGCTAATTCTGTGGTCCTAGGTAAACCACTCCCCCCCCTTCTCTCTCTCCCTGTCAGCCTAACATAGCTCACAGAATTGTTAGGAGGGTGAGTTAGATTAGAAATGACTGGTAGCAGTGCTTTTTTTCTTTAAAAATGTTTAGGGGCACTCTCAATTTGACTCAAGAAAACCACCATTTTATAGTTCAAATAGGGAAAAATAAATACAGTAATTGGACAAAAGTACAAAGATTCACAAAATGTTTAGGGGTATGCATCCCCCTACACCCCCCCAAAAAAAGTGCTGACTGGTAGTAATCATAACAGTACCTTGGGAATTTCCATCCTTGGTGAGTGTATGTGAATTGTGTTAGTGAACTGTTCTAATGGGAAGCAACATTTATTGCAGGAAGTACTTGGAGAATAATTAGCTTCAGCTTATATGTTTTCAAAAAAAGAAGAAGTGGTTACCTTTGTTTTTAAAGTTTTATTGGGTTTATCTTCATTTGTTTTTTAATTGGTTTGTAGATTTTAGCTGTATTCTGTCTGCAGTTTTATTTGCATACTGCTTAGAGAGCTCTTTGATCCAGTGTATTATAAATATGCTAAATAAAATAAAATAAACTGCTGTTGACTCTAAAGAGGTTTTGGGAGAGGGATTAGGTGCTGGGTTAGCCAGGAGATTTGTAGACTGCTCTTGAGCTACAGAGAATCTTCTACCCTGCTCCTTGGGACTTACATGCCTTCTTGTTGTTCCGTAGGAGAACCACTATCGACCAGGGGACAGTGGCATGTGCTTGCTCTGTGAATGCTACGCCACAGGCTCTCTCTCTCGCACTTGTGACGCTGAGACTGGGCAGTGCTCCTGCAAACCGGGCGTGATTGGGCGCCGATGTGACCGCTGCGACAACCCCTTTGCAGAAGTCTCCACCAATGGCTGTGAAGGTCAGCAGTAACTCCTTGGGCACGGGCTGAGTAGAGCGGAATTCCGTTGCTGAGCTGAAGCAGGGAAGAGGTTGCTAAGTCAAATCTCTGGCCATGTTGTGGGACTGGACAAGTGATGTTACTTATCCGACTGCCTTCCGTGAAAGGTGTTTCCTTGCTGGTGTTCATTGAGTGACTGGGGCAATGAGGGGGAACCTGTGATCATCCACTCCTAAATGTTGTTGGACTCCAGCTTCCATCAGCCCCAGGCAGCGCTGCCAGTGGTCGGCAATGGTGGAAGTTGTAATCCAAGAATACCTGGAGGGCTGCAGGTTAGCCACCCCTTGGACTAAGGGCTACCTGGATGAAGTGAGGAGATGGATTCAGCTCTAGTTCCACAAGGTCATTGTCCTTTTTCATTGCCTCCAGTTTTCATCATCATTATCACATTCTGCCCTAATCTTCTCTTGATGCACTCAGATTCAATACAAACAATTAGCTCTAAACATGGCAATTCATTAATACAGTAAGGAATCGCAGCACAATCAATTATCTCAGAAACGGGTTGTTATTTCCTTGATGACCCAGGATTCCTCGTTGCTCATGCTTCTCTGCCCCAAACATATGAGCGCACCAAACATTTGCAAGAGCATGACGTCCAGACTATCTCCTACGTGCTTCATTGAAGAGCCACAGTGAGTTTGCATGGAAAGGAAATCCCTGCTCACAAATGATCGCTTTCTCCCTTTGCAGTGAATTATGATAGCTGCCCACGTGCCATCGAAGCAAACATTTGGTGGCCACGCACCCGCTTTGGCTTGCCTGCAGCTGCACCTTGCCCCAGAGGATCTGTCGGTAATGAAGCACCTTTGATACGTATATTGTGTGGATGTGGGGTGGGCAGTTTGAGTTCCGCATAAGCCTTGCATGAACCAAGCACCCTTCGGCACCAAGGAGGTCTGTGTTGCTTCTGGTCAAGGGTTCACTGTGTGCCACATGCTTAGCTTAAAAAAGAAAGAAAGAAAGAACCACCCTGTCTGCTTAGATACAAAAGAGTGTTTGCAAATTTCAGAGGTGTAGCTGCGTTCGTCTATAGTAACAAAGCAACAGCAAAGAGTTGATGGCCCCTTAGATGCAAACAAATGTATTGTGAAATGTGGGCCAAAGTTCTCTGTGTCAGATGCGCACAACTCACCCTTTCCTCCTGCTGCCCCATAGGCACGGCTGTGCGCCACTGCGATGAACACAAGGGCTGGCTGGCACCCAACCTCTTCAACTGCACCTCGCTGACTTTTGCAGCTCTCAAGGGTTTTGTAAGTGCTCTTTCCTCACTCTACATTTTCTTTGCTCTCGCAACCACCAGAATTGCATATGCTCTGCAGGCAAATGCACCCACCCACTATCTAAACTGTACCAAGCTAACCCATATCTGAGGCCTGAGCAAATTAAGCAAGGTAACCCACTGTAACATGTTTTCCCACAGTGCAAAAAGCTATAGCAAAATTTACATCTTTGGCATAACTGATTCTAATTCTCTTCGATTTTGTGAAGGATTAGGACCTATGTAGAGCACTGATGCTCCACCTCCTGACCACAGCAAGCCCCTTCTAGCTTTGGAGGTTTCACCCTGCATCACCCTCTAATTTCCATGCTTATCTTACAGCCAAAAGAGCTAAAATCTTGAAAGCACAGGTTTCCGGGATGCGGAATGGTGTGACAAGCACTTCATTCAGTGCTTGGAGTGACACAGTGTCAGCCCAGCCTGGACAACCACCCTGCAGGGTTATGGTTCTCACTATCTCTTGCACTTAGGAGCTGAGATTGAAGTAGCCTGGGGACTGCTTTTGGTCTGTGATCCGGTTTCTGAGTGCCTTTCTCTTCCTTGCTGAGTAGGCCGAGAGGTTGTGGCGGAATGAGTCCATCTTGGACACGGAGCAGTCTCAGCGGGTGGCTCTCCAGCTTCGCAACGCCACGCAGAACACGGCCAGCTTCTTTGGCAGTGACATCAAGGTGGCCTATCAACTCTCAGCTCAGCTCCTGAAGCATGAAAGCACCCAAGAAGGCTTTGGCTTGGCTGCAACACAGGACGTGCACTTCACAGAGGTAAACCCATAGGCTCAAGTTCCCATGGGGCTATAACTGTGAAAGTCACGGCAAAGGGACACACAAGATCAGAAAGGACAGGCAAAACACGGAATAGGTTTGTTGTAGTTGCTGCAGTGCCAGAAAGCTGCTGTGGTGGTGCCTGCCTGGTCTATCAAGGGCATCTAGGCAGGATGGCTGTGCTCTGCCTTCATGGCTGCAGTCAGTGATGCTTCTAAGTACCACTTTCTGCAATCTGCAGGAGGGGAAAGTGCTCTTGTGCTCATGTCCTGCTCGCAGGCTTCCCACAGGCCTCTGGGTGGCCACTGTGAGTGAATAGGGTGCTGGACTAGATGGGCCATTGGCCTGATCCAGCAGGCTCTTCTTGAGAAGGGGCTCCCAAAGCAAGCGGGTCAGCAGATGACGAGCATCCTGCTGCACCTTTGGGAGAACCAAGTTGCTCAGTGTTGCACTTGGAAAATGCTGGAGAAGGTCAGTTCAGCTTGGATGAAATGTGACTCTTTGCATCATTTGAGTTTAGAGCAACTTGCTCTGACCCATGGCCCCATGGCTTTCATATCTCATAATCAAGACTGAGAATTACACTGGCCTGGATCTCAGGTGGCAAGGGGTATGGTACGGGGCAATCCCAAGCAGATCCAGTTGCAAAGCCAAATCCTCAGGTGAGCAGGGGAGGCTGATGCTTTAGGGCAATTGAGGTACCGTTCCACCAAACTCAATTTGCCCTCGCCAGCACCCACCCACCCACCCACCCACCTACCTGCCTTCTTATTTTTTACCAGTCCATGGGATGACACTGGCCGTCCTCCTCGGTCTTTGTGTTGCCTTTGTAGAACTCATCAGGGTAAAGGATGAGGACAAAGCTAGAATCATTTGACTCTGCTTGCCATTGGCTCTGTCTGTCATTAGCTTCTGGCTTCACTGAGTGTTGACTTCCCTGTTTTATGCCCTACCAGTCCCAGTGGGCATCAGCTGCCACTGCAGGTGAAGATCACTTTCTTGGTTCCACTAGGCTCTCAAAGGCCACAAACATTGTGAGCACCAAGACAGCTGCTTGTCCCTTGGCATGGGAATCCCAGGAATGGGCAAGCTGTCCTGTGATGGTGCTCTTGCAGCTGCTTGGCCACAGTCAATCCTCCATTCTGCCCACTGAAGGAACTACATGCCACTTTTGCAGCTCTCATTGTGCTTTCCTTTGGCCCTGCAGAACCTGCTCAAGGTGGGCAGCACCCTGCTGGACAATGGCAACAAGCGCCACTGGGAGCTGATCCAGCAGTCAGAGGGTGGCACGGCACAGCTGCTCAAGAATTTTGAAGATTACGCCAGCACTCTGGCCCAGAACATGCGCAAGACGTACCTGAACCCCTTCACCATAATCACACCCAACATCGGTGAGAGCATAATAGCCATTAGGGCTGTTTCCCAATGAAAGGAATCTTTGCGAATCAACTAATTGTATGCATTTCAGTTGATGAGGCCATCAGTTAAGTATGCATACATTTGCAGGTGAATAAGGAAGTGCTACTGAATAATTGTACAGTACTTGTGATGATGTTTGCATGTGGCAGGCAGACTTTTAGAAGAGGCATTTCCCTCTGTGTGAGAGAGGAAATGCTTACTTTAAGACAGAGATGTAGCACCTGTACCCCTCTAGGCGCCATCGACCAACAACTCACACCATCCCTAACCATTGGGCATGCTGTTTGGGGCGGATGAGTTGTTGCTGTCCATCACCAGCAGAAAGGCCACAAGCTCCCTATCTCTCTTGTAAGAAGATACTTGCTTGTCGCCATTTCTGTGCATTCTTCTATTGAAAAAGCCGATCATTATTATTATTTCTAAGATGTTTCCTGGTGAATAAAGGATACATTTTTTTGTTTTTTTAATCAATTCACCTAATCAGTGAATCAACTAAATATTGCGACCCTAACAACAATGCAAATATGCAACAGACTTTGAGCCAAACAGGTTTTTGTAAACATTAATTCAAAATGAGGTCACAGTAAGCAAAACAACGTAACTATAACAGCTCTAATCTCCACCTGTTCCAGTTGCCAGCTACACAGCTTGGCCTCCTAGCTCCCGTATACATTCATTTAACATGTGAGGTGGTTTCAGAGAGAGCCCTGTTGTTAGCCACTGTTACTATGAACAGACACTCTGATTATGTGCTTTACTTCTTGTCTTATGGTTTGAAATCTTATGATTTTTTTGGCCCAAAGTCTAGAGTTGGTACTCATGGGAAAATTTGTTGGGGCTCATGGGAAATGTTGGGAGTAATAGGTCAGTAGTCATAAATTTGGGGTTGGAAGGAAGGAACATGCCTGCATCTCCAGCCTAAGCTGCAAATTGACATTCAGCTGGCTTGCCTAATGATAAGAAGCTTTTGCATTTTTTTTGGCAGTTATTTCTGTGGTGAGGCTGGAGAAGATGAACTTTGCTGGCACCAAGCTGCCTCACTATGAGGCACTCCGAGGTGAGAAACCTGCAGACCTAGAGACTACCGTCATCCTGCCTGAAAGTGTCTTCAAAGCTCCAGAGAGCAAACGTAAGTTATATGCTTGGGAACAAACATTTCTTGGCTTTCTAGAAAGGGTTGGGGACAGTGGGCCATTTGTAGGGCTTTCTTTAACAGGGCATCCCTTTTTGACAGGTGGTGGTGAGTCCAGTAAGTCCATGGAAGATTCCCCTCAAGATAAGATAACTAGAGCTCTGTTTTGGGTGATTTTGTGCAGAAAAGCAGTCTATAAATTCTGGAAATACAAAATAGAGGCTCCAGCCTGACTTGGCTTGCTTCTGAGGCAAAGTAATATCTCACTCAATGTCTCATGCTCACTTTCCAGAACCTTCTATGGCCAATGCCAAGCATCTCCCCGGTGAGGAAGAAGAACCTGCCCTGATGACAAGACAGAAGAGGCACCCAGATCTGAACGAGGGACAGGCCATTGCCAGTGTGATCATCTATCGCACACTAGCTGGTCTGCTTCCAGAGCAGTATGACACAGATAAACGGAGCCTGAGGTAACATATACCTGCCCCCACCCCAAATATACACACATACCCAGAAGTAGAGGGTGTAGGGACTCCTCAGATACTGGAGATTATACACAATGCCCATACTTAGGGGAGGTCAGTTCAGAGACCTCAACAATCCATTGCAAAGGGGTCCGTTCATGTCATTCTCACCCCCCCCCCCAATATGCTGGAGGATTTGGGCTCCATTCTCTGTTGTTAAAGCGTCATCAGCTTCTGTATGGCTTCCTGGTCCCCTGCCAACTAAGCACGAAGGTGGGAAACCTCAGTCCCAGGGGTCAAATGTGGCCCTCCAGGCCTCTCTCTTGGGCCCTTGGGACTCTCTTCAGGGCACACCTTCTCCTCAACCATGCCCACTCTTGCTAGGCCAGACGCCCTCGCTGGCCCTGCATCACACTCTCTCTGAGTGTTTTTGCCTGACTGGAATGTGTCACTGAACTCTGATAATGCCTCTTACTTGCATGGATGGAGGGTAGATGGATTTCTGTGATTTTTCTCTCTCTCCGGCCCCCAGAAGGTTGTCTGGATGAGAATGCAACCCTCAGTCTGACAAAGGTCTCACACCTCTGACCAAGCAGATGATTTCCAGTGCTCGTGGTTTAAATAGGGAGCAGGGCTCTCACACTGCTTTTGTTGTTATTTTGTTTTTTTAAAAATGATATTTATTCAAAATTTCATGAATACATAAGTATGAAAAAAGAAAAAAACGGAAAAATACAGCAAAAAAATAAAAAAGAAAAAGAAAAAACCAAAAAAGAAGAAAAATACAAATCTCAAATTACATCTTTTCATTTGCTTATTTCTTGAACCTCCTCACACCACCCTTTTTGTATTCTAATTTAATTCATTATTCCAGCAAATTCTTCCCATATTTCTCAATTTTAATTTAAATAATTTATCTTAACAATCTATCTTATTTATTAATTCAACATATCTTTTCCATCTTTTAATATATTCTGTTATTCAATTTACCTTAATTTCTTTAACCTTATCTTAAAAACCTTAAAATTTCAAAATTTAAACCATATTCATACATAACTCCTTAAATCTTTTTTACTAAAGCCAATTTAGATCCTTTCCAGCATGTTCCCTGATATTTCATTAATGTTGCACTAATTCCAAAAATAAAAAGAAATTTTTCTTGATATCTCTAATTTTTATCCAACGTCCCTTCTTCCTGGTCTCGGGTTATGTCAGTCCTTTCTGACCTTTACATCCAGTCCATCAATCTGGTGATCTTATGTCCGAGGCCCTTAAGTCTCTTCTAGGCCCCTTCTGCAGATTTTCTTGTTCTTGCTTGCGCTTACGCACTTCTTTGTCTTTTGTTGGTTTCTTTCGTCGTTTCTCCCCTTTCTCCTTGGGGAGTGGGTCTCCGGAGGATTCCATCCGGTAATAATTTCCGTTTTCCTTCATCAGACTAGCCCATTCCCCACAGTCCCACTCCCAGTCATCATCTTTGTAATCCAAAAAATAGTTATCCAAAAGATAGTTGTCCACCTGTTTCATAGTCCCACTAGAGTTAAGAGCTTCCTTGACTCCAAAAACTTCCAGACACTCTCCAAGTTCAATCTTCCAATGCAGTGGCTTTTGCTCCTGCAGGACTTTGGATCTCTCCATTTGTGTTGTTTGAGGTGTAATCGCAGCCTCTTCCTTCCTCATCTGCCCTTGGACTTGCCCTGTCAAACCAGATTCCTGAATTGGTCGCTGTATAGCTTCTTTATCCTTATTTCCTGTTAAATCATATTCACTGGCTACAGCATTCATCAAGTCCAACTTTTCATTCATCAAGTTCATTTTCTCATGCAGCTGCTCAAGCAAAGCATTTGTCATGCCAAGGGCAGACACCAAACCTTCCTTCTAACACATTTCTGTTCAAGGTCAAACGGCTGGTCCCACGATCCCAATCTCGCAGCTGTATGGTCTCCAAGTAAGCTGCAACAACAAACTGACAGGCTCCCTCTAGGGGACACAATTTCTATTTGTTTCCATTTTTAAAATGTATCCAGCAAAGGAGATTACTTTCGGTTTTCAAATACTTTGTTTCTTTAAGATGCAGAAATGCAGAAAGTAGCGTTGAAGTTAATTTGTTTCTCTTTTTTTTTAACTATCTGTCAAAATGCTCCACTTTCAATCAATGGACGTCTCAAACAATTTCTGTCCAGACACCCCGTCCCCAGGTTTGGGACGATGGAAACTTAAATTCCTTTACTTTCCTCCTGCAGGGTTAAACAGTCAAATTCCCCACCCCCCCTTTTCTCCTGCTTCCAAGGGGGTTTTATTGGTTGTGGATGCAGGAAATTTCCAACTTTAAAACAGTTTTCCAGGCTATTAGATTGCAAGGTCTTTGCTTCAGTCTATATACAAAAAGCAGAAGGCGGACTTCCTGTTTAAACCTTCCCGCTTCGTTGCCTAATTCACAAATTTTACAGATTTCTTGATCCAATTTTCCGTTTTTACTCATGGGTACTTGATTTAGAGTCCAATTGTCATCAGGAAAATGTCAGCGCTCTCCGGCGATGGCTGTGCGGCTTCCCTCCGTGGAAATAGCAATCGGTTTGCAGCACCGCGCTGCTCACCCCACTTCACTCCGGAGCCCCGAAAAGGGGTTTCCTCGCAAGTAGGGGAGGCGCTCTTGGTGCTCTGCCGAACCCCAGGCTTCTCCGCCTGGGATTTCTAGTGGGTCCCCGCCTTCGCCACGACGGGAAGACCCAATTTCCACAGAGCCCGTTCCTCCAGTCAGAGGAACTCCGCCATTCGTCGTTGGCGCTAACCTGGAAGTCCTCGTTTTTTGTTGTTATTTTGTATTAGTGTGTGGTGCTAACAGTTGTCAGGAAGCAGTGGGATGGGCCACTTCACAGGCCCATGTAGGAAACGGGGATGTGGTTCAATGTGTGCCATGTGTCCTCACAGAGTCCCCAAGCGGCCCATCATCAACACCCCAGTGGTGAGCATCAGCATCCATGACAACGATGCCCTGATGCAGCGGGCGCTTGAGAAGCCCATCACGGTGCAGTTCCGGCTGCTGGAAACTGAGGAGCGGACCAAACCTATCTGCGTCTTCTGGAACCACTCCATTCTGTGAGTCCCACTGCCCAGACAACAAGGCCTGGGTGTTGAAGGATGTCGGGGTGGGGGTTGAGGGAGAGGCACTCAGTGACACCCTAAGGCTGGCAGCTTGACCTTGACTTTGCTGTTTTCCCAGGGTCAGTGGGACTGGTGGCTGGTCAGCCAAAGGCTGTGAGGTTGTCTTCAGGAACGAGACCCATGTCAGCTGCCAGTGTAACCACATGACCAGCTTTGCTGTGCTGATGGACATTTCTCGCAGAGAGGTGAGAGAGACAATCATGGGCTCATCTCCAGGAGATGAAGGGGGAGGGGTGGGATTGTGATGGGGATAAGGCTCCTGCCTCACAAGGGTGGTAGAACATGATCTCATTGCTAAATCATCTTTCTTATGTGTCCATTGATACTCCCTCCCTCTCTCTCTTCCCCCCAGAATGGTGAGATCCTGCCCCTGAAGACCATAACCTATGCCTCCATTGCTGTGACGTTGGGCAGCCTCTTGCTCACGTTCCTCTTCCTGGCTGGCCTGCGGTCCCTGCGATCCAACCAGCAAAGCATTCGCAAGAACCTTGTGGTGGCCCTGTTCCTCTCTGAGCTCATCTTCCTGCTGGGCATCAATCAGGCTGACCTGCCAGTGAGCTCCTGGGGTGGGGTGGGGTGGGAAGCTGTGGGGGCAAGAAGAAGCTCAGCTCAATAGGCCAGAGCCATGATTCCGGTCACTGCCATAGGTGTGATCTCCGTCGTGGGTGGGGAGCCCACTTTTAATGGCTGCTGGTGCCAACCTGGTGTCTCCTAACCGCTTCCCCTTCTCTCGTTCCTTGCCAGTTTGCCTGCACAGTCATTGCCATCCTGCTGCACTTCTTGTACATGTGCACCTTTGCCTGGGCGCTGCTGGAAGCGCTGCACATCTACCGCATGCTGAGCGAGGTGCGCGATATCAACTACGGCCCCATGCGCTTCTACTACATGGTCGGATGGGGCGTGCCAGCATTCATCACAGGTGGGGCCCAAACCAGACACAACATCTCCTAGCTCAGGGCCACCCTGACCACTCCGAGGCCTCAGCATCCCTTTGTGAAGCCTTAGTTTGGAAAGCAGGAGGTGGGGGCAAGTGGCTCTGCCCTGCCCGCTCTGCGGTGAGCACCTGAGGCCAGACCATAGCCAGAGAAGCCTGGCCTAAAACAAGGATAGGGCTGAGATGGACTGGCTGCAGGCTGAGCTGTATTGGTAATTTCAGTTCTAGTTCCTGCTATTTTAGCAGTAAGCTACTTATCTGACTGTGATTAAATGCTTCCTCTTACTCTTCTGATGGTTCTGCATGGCATCCTTGCTTAGGACTTGCTGTGGGCCTGGACCCTGAAGGCTATGGGAACCCAGACTTCTGCTGGCTCTCCATCTATGATACACTGATTTGGAGCTTCGCTGGACCCATTGTTTTTGCTGTTGCGGTGAGTAGAGATACAAGGGGCTGGTGGAGGGAAAAGCAAATGTAAATATACCATCAAAGAGAAGTTGCCTGACCTTACGGGGGCAAGTATAGGACCATTCTGATGCTCTGGGAAAAGCACTAAATCACTGTTGCAGAACCTGTGGACCCTAATTAGGCTAATTAGGGAGGGCTGTAAATTGACCCACTTTTCCCAAGCCTCTCCCACCCCATGCCCCACACCTGATGTCAGATGTGGTGTCAAATGTGAGGGCAGTTATAGACCTGGCTGCACAGGAATGGTTTTGTGTGTGTTCCTGGTTGCTCCTTGACCAGCTTGCATTTGGTGCCTTGTAAATGTGGAATTGAATGCAAGCCCCCACTGGGATTGGTTCCACTCAGGGGCTCCCAGCTGAGTTCCACACTGGAGCTGATCCCTGCCCAGAGCTAAGTTTTGCAGGCACCTCCAATCAGCTGACCAGCAGTACCTGCTTCAAACTCTGTTTGGGAAGGGCACTTCCTTTGCTGTCTAGCTTCGTAACAGCAGGTGACTGACAGGTGGACGGTGCTCAGCTGTCAGTGTCTGGCTTGCCAGCCACATACCGTTCCCCACCCCTCCTGTAAATAGAGAAAAAGAGGAGCTGGAGGAGGTGGGATCCAGATCCTCCAATCTGTGCTTAGTTTTGCCCCAGCCATGGGTAGAGAGGCTGTCTAGTTTTATAATCCTCTTTCCCCATTGGAGATGTCTGGGAGATGCTTGGGAAAGAAAAGCATCCCATTGCATCACCTGCAGCAGTGGAACTGGAAAGAAGCACCTTCCTCAATCACAGCTCCCCCCTCCCCATTGTGGCAGGGGCTTCCAGGTTCCCCCCACCCCACCCCCAGCACCGTCATACAGGGAGAGAGCTAATCTTTGCAAAATGGGGAAGCCCAGAGCATTCTAAAGAAATGGAGCTGATCCTGATTCTAATGGCATGGGAATAGTCCGGGTTTGAGGGAGGACCTTGGATTGGCTGGAAAGAGAGTTGGTGCTAACCTTTCCTCTCTCTCTCCTCACAGATGAGTGTCTTCCTCTACATTCTGGCCACCAAGGCCACTTGTGCTGCTCAGCAACAGGGTTTTGAGAAGAAGGGGACAGTGTGAGTCTTAGCACTGCTCTTGCTCCACCACAATAAAGGCACATCACCATCTTCCTGTGTGTCTCCTGCACTGTCTTGCCACTTGATTCCATTGCTTGGTCATCTCTGCTGTTTCTGCTGCCATGTGCTTTTTTCCATTGCTGTGCCATGTCCGCTCCTGCCTTTGCCACACTGCTTTCTCCCAGCAGCAAAATCCCGTTCCCCCTTCCTCATCCTCTGCTCTTTTCTGAGTACAGCACTTTGTGCCACCCTTTCACTTCCTACAGAACTCTGGCCAAGTTGTTTCCCCCCTTGTTGACGGCCACCCACTGTCACACCCAACCCAGCCTTGATACTTCCAGCATTCTTGAGAGCACTACATAATCCTTCTCCATAAAGCCTAGAACTGATATGGCAAAGCCAAGAGGGCCCCACAGCTTTTGGCACATGGGATCCATGTGAAGAGCATGTTGCTGGGGACCAGGGATGGCATGTGCCCGTGGACATAGTCCCATGGGGGCTGTGTGGGAGAGACCCCACTGACTGTGCTCCTTCTTCATTGCAGCTCCGGCCTGCGCTCAGGCTTCGTCTCCCTGCTGCTGATCAGCGTCACCTGGCTGCTGGCCCTGCTGTCTGTCAACAGCGATGCCATCCTTTTCCACTACCTCTTTGCTGGCTTCAACTGCCTCCAGGTATAGTGGGCACCAGGCAGAGGCTCGGGGTGGGGGGAGAGGAGCTGGTGGGAAATCTCCCAAGATGTTGGTCCAGTGGTGTTACTAGATTCCACACACACACTGAGTTTGCGAATCACTTCTGTTGTGCTTAAGTCATGAGGAAGATGCTAGTTTGGAATATGATCTTTCACCCAAAGGACTGATCTCTAGCTTTGCTTAAAGTAGAATTTTTTTTCGCATTTCCCCCTCCAAGCTAACACGTGAATTATATAAATGAGGTGCTATTTAAGAAAAACAGCAATAATTATCCGTATAGAAATTGTTTACATCTGTATTGATTCATCCATATCGGCCTAATGAAACCCTGACTGGATTTTGTGGCATCCAGTGCAAACTTTGGATATCATGCTTTTGAGCATGTTTTTGAAGGAAAGTGCTACTCTTTGCTTTTGTGAGTCAGAAGAAACAGGTGGGAAGAGAACAGCGATGCCATTTGGGATGGAAGGTGGGAATAAGTGACGGGCTTCCCCTTGATGCTGTTGATGTTTGCCTGGATGCAGGCTGGGATATTCCAGGATAAGACAGTCAAGACTTGTGATCTGTTTGGTTTCTTCCACAGGGGCCCTTAATCTTCATCCTCTGTGTCCTCTTGTGCAAAGAAGTGAGGAAGGCTCTCAAATCTAGTTGTGGCAAGAAGCATGGCACAGACCCCACATTCACCACCAAATCTACCTTGACAGCGGTGAGTGTTTGAGGAAGTGGCAACCCAGTAGCCGTTTAAGCAAGGAACAGTGAAAATCAGTATGTATGACCAGGCAGTGTTCTATAGCATGCATTTGGACATCATAATAAACTGTGGTTTAGCTTAATGGGAGGAATCCTAGGCAAACCTCCGGCTTACACACTTATCTTTTTTTAAAAAAAAATAATATTTATTGAAATTTCAAAAGAAATTACAAAAGTAATGAAGAAATAGAAAAAAGAAAACAGAAGATACAAAATACAGAGGAAATAAAAACAATTAAAAATAAATCCATCTTTCCATGTCTTGCCTTTCATTTACTTGTTTCCCTGACCTCCTCACACCTCCCTTTTCTGTATTCCAATTCGAATGGTTAATTCAGCAAATCCTTTCCCTCTTTGTTTTTTATCCTAATTCTTTATCTTAACATATTACAACTTTATATTTTCATCTATTAACAATCCATTTTTGCATACTCCTTTTTAACATTGTTGCTAAAACCGCTTCATTTCATTCCGACATCATTTTAACATTCCTTAATTTTACAATGTTTCTGTAGATAATCTTTAAATTTCTTCCAATCTTCTTCCACCGACTCTTCTCCCTGGTCTCGGATTCTGCCAGTCATTTCCGCCAATTCCATATAGTCTATCACTTTCATCTGCCATTCTTCCAAGATGGGTAGATCTTGTGTCTTCCAATACTTTGCAATGAGTATTCTTGCTGCTGTTGTAGTGTACATAAAAAAAGTTCTATCCTTCTTTAACACCAATTGGACGACCATGCCCAGGAGAAAGGCCTCTGGTTTCTTCAAGAAGGTATATTTAAGTACCTTTTTCATTTCATTATATATCATCTCCCAGAAAGCCTTAATCCTTGGGCACGTCCACCAAAGGTGAAAGAATGTGCCTTCATTATCTTTACATTTCCAACATTTATTATCGGGCAAATGGTAGATTTTTGCAAGCTTGACTGGTGTCATGTACCACCTATATATCATTTTCATAATATTCTCTCTTAAGGCATTACATGCCGTAAATTTCATACCTGTGGTCCACAACTGTTCCCAGTCAGCAAACATTATGTGTGTCCAACATCTTGTGCCCATTTAATCATAGCAGATTTAACCGTTTCATCCTGAGTATTCCATTTCAACAGCAAGTTATACATTCTTGATAATATCTTAGTTTTAGGGTCTAACAGTTCTGTTTCCAATTTTGATTTTTCCACCTGGAAGCCAATTTTTTTGTCCAGATTGTAAGCCTCCCTTATTTGATAATAATGAAGCCAGTCTCGCACTTTATCTTTTAGTTTCTCAAAACTCTGCAATTTCAATTTGTCTCCTTCTTGTTCCAAAATCTCCCAATATTTCGGCCATTTGGCCTCCATATTGAGCTTTTTCTGAGCCTTCGCTTCCATCGGTGATAACCACCTTGGGGTTTTGTTTTCAAGTAAATCTTTATATCTTATCCAGACATTAAACAATGCTTTCCTGACAATATGGTTTTTAAATGCTTTGTGTGCTTTAACCTTGTCATACCACAGATATGCATGCCACCCAAAAACGTTATTAAAGCCTTCTAAATCCAAAATGTCTGTGTTCTCAAGAAGCAGCCATTCTTTCAGCCAGCAAAATGCTGCTGATTCATAATAGAGTTTAAGGTCTGGCAGGGCAAATCCACCTCTTTCCTTTACATCAGTTAGTATTTTAAATTTTATTCTGGGCTTCTTGCCCTGCCAGACAAATCTAGAAATGTCTCTCTGCCACTTCTTGAAACAGTCCATCTTGTCCAAGGCTTACACACTTATCCCCTCTTCTCCTCTAGTACATCCACAAGGAGCAAATTTGAAGCTTTCATTTACAGTTTGAATTAATCATTGACTAACCCTAAATTTTGACTAATCTTAGTTCATCGTTTGTGGCTGATTTGTTTTAAACAAACCAAAGTTAAGATAGCTGGTTTGTTGGGTTTGGAAGAAGCCACAAACTACAGAAGTAAACACTTTTGTCATTCCTTATTGTGGCTGTACTGAAGAAGGAGAAGGCAGAATGCATAGGCCCAGGGCGGGAGGGCACTAGGCTTATTATTCCTTTCATGATCAAACCACGGTTTATCATACCAGGCAAATGCAGCCATGCTAGTTGTGTGTTCTGTTATTAAAAGAAAAAGTGAATCAGATTCCAATTCTATGCCAAGAAAAGAAGCTGGATTTGGCAACCTACATGAATCAATGCAATTAAGCAAATGTGAAGGTATTTGCTTGCTTTGCCGGATTTATTCTGCTATTGCTAGCCATGTAGAAGAAGTGTGAGTGATATACGGCACTGCCACTGGAAATTGTACGCAACCTCCAGTCCACAGACTTCTGAGGTTTTCACCAGGCATCACCTATACCCTTTCATCCCTGTCTTCACAGTTTTAAGGGTTGGCCCTTTTAAGAGCTGACACCTGAAGCAGAAATCCTCACATGGGCCTCTTCCCTTCCCTGGCAGCAAGCATACTATTCAAAAGCAACAACTGCCTGCAGTGGCCACCTCACTCTGCCTAATGATAGGGGCAGCACAGGTGGGGGGAAAGACTCCCAGCTCTGGAATGCATTTGCTGAGAAGAAAGGAGATATATACAAGGGGAGGCAGTTCCTGCCTCTCTGCTGCTCTTAGGGTTTTCTCTCCTCTGATCACAGTGTTCTCTCACCAGGCTTATAACTGCAACAGCACCTATGTTGATGGGCAGCTGTACCACACGCCCTTTGGAGACTCCACTGGTTCCTTGCACAGCACTGTCCGCTCCGGCAAGAGTCAGCACAGCTACATCCCTTTTGTGCTCAGGTAATTCCAGTTCCAGGGCCCTTCATTGCACAATGGATATGTGAAAATAGGGTGGGAAGAATTAATATTGGACAGAGGCGGTAGGTAGTATGCCTGTTGCCATTTCAGAGCAACAGTTCGTGAGATGTTACCTTCCTAGAACTACTCACTAAACTGAATTCTTATGACCTCAAGGAGAGTTTCTACTGAGGCTTGCCTCTTCCTTGCTCTTTTGAGGCTTGCCTCTCTGTCTCTCTTTTTGCTGTACTAAGGATTTTAGTTTGAGGCTGTTTCTTGATGTTGATCACTCAGGGGAGAGCAGAGCAAATAGTGTTCCTTCTGGATTGCTGAAGTCAGAATAAGGGACAGCCACTTGAGAACTCCTTTTCTGAACCGCTTGTCACTGACATGAGCAAAGGCATGCCTCGAGGGCCTTTTGCTTTTTTATAATGTTGATGATGCAAGTCTTTCTTGCCCTCAAGGTGAATATGCTCAACACTCACAGGAACATGGTGTACAGAGAATTTATAACAACTTTCCTGCCTGGCATAAGGCTTGCCCCTCTGCACTCTAGGAGCTCCGAGCAGCTATAATCTCTCCTGCATTATCCTTACAGGGAGGAATCTGGCTTGAACAACAGCCAGGTGCACATTGGGCCTCCAGATCCCAGTTCACTTTTCCTGGAAGCTAAGGATCCGAGCAACGGTAAGGAGATGAGAACTGGGCAACTTCTAAGCAAAACTGCAGAACTGTATGAATCTGTATTCAAAAATAGCCTTCAAAACTATGGCATGTGCTGTGATACAGTTCTTAATGTCACAGGAGATTTTCTAGATGAAGGGGAAGGGAGGGTGAGGGAGATGACTGGAATTGTTGTTGTGTCTCAGTGCTTTTTTCACAGTGTGGATATCTTGCTGAGGATTTGTGTCATTCATGGATAGACAAAGATTTTAAATGTTTTGTTTCCAATAAGGCTTTTAAACTAAAACTGACTGGGGAAGTTGGCTACTTAATAATGGGCAATTGGTAATAGTCACAGTACTCTGTAAATAGTGAAAAATGTAGGAATATAATTATATCTGTTATGTAAGAGGTGATCATGCCATTTTCAGGAGGACTGAACACAATAGTGTTGTTTCCATAAATCGCCATACTGGGCTGAGATAAAACAAATTTAATGAAAGGCAAATTGCGATGAACAGAATTTGAGTAATGATAACATGATCAAAGACAAACAGGTACAAAACAGTGAGCTTCATTTCTCGTGCTTGGTGGTCCCTGGACTAAACAACATTGGACGATCCAAGATGCATGTGTTTAGACCCTTTACATCAAGTCACACATAACTTGGATGTCCAATATTGTTTAGTTTCTGTAGAAGTAATGTGGGGGCTGTTTTTACTTTTAAAACAGGCACAAGAAGCTCATGCTTTGATGATTATAGCAGTGTTGTGGAAGGGGGTGCTTAACCCTTTCTGCTCACACTGTTTCCCTGATCTCTCTCCCCCCCCCCCCACTTTCTCCTGGATGCTGATAAGAACTTGGGGGAGGGGTGGCATAGGAGGGAGAGGTTAAAACCACCTCTCCTAGTTCTGCTGATATCAAATTTTGTGCCTGTTTGATGGTTTATTAAAAAGTCATGTGATCCATTTACAGATCTCCTGTATTGCATGTAGTTTGGACCCCCAAAACACAGACACCACTAGAATTTGTTTTTGTTCCTATAAAATTATCCAAATATTTATCAGAGGTATTTCACACAATCAAACTGACAGAGACTGTGAGAGAGGAATAGATTCTGAGCTAAGACGGGCACTTGCTGAAGCAGTTGTGTGATTGCCAAGAGGAATGCCACATACATGCACAGCTCGAAACTCCTCATTTATGCTGTCACCAGAATGTCGCTTCGATGGAAGCATAATAAATGTAGGTCACTGTGAACTGGGCCTTCAGGGAAGTGAATGCACAAAAGAATTGCTTCCACACATGTCGAAAATCAGCTGATTTGGTTCGTAAGGACTGCTCCAATTCACCATCAGGACCCTTGCAAATTTGAGATTAAAACCAACTTGAGTTAGGGATACCAGGCGTTTGTGTGTGGCACCAGTTGGGAAAAGACTGGATGCAACAGGGATGGTTCTTAGACTGAAAGCCCCCTCCGCCTAGCTACAGTGATGAACACACTCTCTCTAACCACCCCCCTCCTTTGGACACAGAGCGTGACACTGACTCAGACAGCGACCTCTCCCTGGAGGATGACCAGAGTGGCTCGTATGCTTCCACCCATTCCTCTGACAGTGAGGAGGATGAAGAATTTCCTAGGGAGCCCTGCTGGGAAAACTTGCTGTGCCCCAACAATGAGAAGCTGCCAGCACACAGCACTCCAAAGGGTAATGCTGGGGACGGCTTATTATCATTATTTATTTATTTTATTCATTTATATAGACCCTGACCCACCTGCCAACCATAAGCTCTTTGGGTTCTCTACAACATAAAAACAATAGAAACTATTGGGAGAAAAAGCAGATTTAAAACACAGCTTCTGGCAGCTCCAGGGATATCTGAGCCCTCCTACCTGTGGACTGGTGGGATGGGGTCAGAATTTGCAGACCTTGTGTTCAAACCTAGGTTTATTTTCTCTCTTTCCCCCAGTGGACAACCTCACTGGCCCTGGGAAACCTTACTGGCCAGGTGACTTTGTGACCACCGCTAGCGAGAGCGATGGGCATGTTGGCTCAGAGAAGCTGCGCGTGGAGCCCATGGGAAAGAACGACCGGCTGGGGCCCACAGAGGAGATGCCCAGAGAGAATGGAGAGACACAGACCAGGGACGGCATCTTGGGCTCGCTGCCTCACCCCACAGCCCAGCCCCAGAAAGGTAAGGTTTGACTGTGGGAGACCCCAACGCCCACTCACCTGCTCACCCATGAAATCTTAGAAGGGACCCCCTCCATCTGAGGTACCTTGCAGAATTGCGTCCTGGAATCCCAGTCCTATTCATCATATCAGTTGCAGAATTCAGCATCCTAAAGCCTCAGCCCAGAAACAGGATTCAAAGCAGTTAGTTACCTGGTGAAATTTCATGGGGGTGAATATGATTTGTGGGGCTCAGGGTGTGGTCAGTACACTGCATAGCTCCTTGCCCCTTGGCGTGACTGGAAGCTGCTCACACACTTTTTCTTGATTGACATCATAAATGTGGGTGGCAGAAGCACTTTTTTATGTGGTGCAGAATAGGGATCCTGTGTCTGGAGTGCTGAGCATACTGAAGCCTCATGCCAGGACTGTGGAACCTGTGGCCCTCCAGATATTGTTTGACAGCTAATGGTGCAGCAATAAAACTGCTAGCACATTTGCAAAGCTAAGCAGCGTCTAGTCTGGTTTCAAATTGGATGGGGGACCACGTGCTGAGATTCCTGCATTGCAGGGGGTTGGACTAGATGCCCCTTGGGATCCCTTCAATTCTGTGATTCTACAACTCCAACTTCCACCAGCCCCCGTTGATGTGGCCAATGGTCAGGAATGATGGGGAATGTTCTCCCGCAACATCGATTCCCCGCCCCTCCATTGCCCATACCCGGCTCCAGAAAGCCAGGATTGGCCAATTCCCCGTTCCATATTGGCAACCTTGCTACCTGGTGAGGACATTTCCCTTGACCCCAGAACCTTGTGCCCTCCTCAGGCATCCTCAAGAAGAAGTGCTTGCCGCCCATCAGCGAGAAGAACAGCATCCAGCGGATCCACAACAAGCTCTCCAGCTGCCGCTCAGGGATGGTGTCATCGCACGGCTCTTCGGGGAGTGACGGCAGCCGTGGGGGAGGGCCCCCGCGCCCCCGCCAGACGCTACAGGAGCAGCTCAATGGCCTTACGCCCATCACCATGAGCATAAAGACTGGCACAGTGGATGAGGACTCTTCGGGCTCCGAGTGAGTATGGCTGAGCCTTCTCCCTGGGGGGCGATGCCCTCCACAGCCCACTCGCCTGAGCCCGCCGCCTCTGTGGAGCCCCCTCGCCCACACCATGCCTGGTGCATCGGATCCTCCGGGCTGCGACTCCGCTGTGTCTCACCTGTCCCCAGGCTGTGCCTCTCTCAAAACGTCTCCCTGTCTGCTGCCTTGTAGCTCCTTAGATCCTTTGTAGCTTTCGCTAAACGTTCTTGCCGTTCCACTGGACCTTATTTTCACACGGGCTTGCTAAGAATCTCTACTTCTATTTCCTTTGCCTTTTCCACTCATGGGCTAGATCCTGACCTGGCACATGGCCAGGAGTGTACCTGTTTCTTCAGGAGCCACCCCATGCCCCACATCCCAATTTGGAAAAGGTGTCAAGGCAGCCTTAAAAAACAGGCTGTGTCAGCCGTCCCTTTGCCGCCCCTTGTAGGCTGGGGGGGGGGGAGATTTATTGGAATGTGTGAGGAGCATGGGAACCAGTTTGCCCAGTGGGATATTGGGAGAAGATAGCATCCCGGGGCTGAGGCTAGAAGCTATAGATGAGGCATCCTTTCCTCTGGGCAATGGGCTCTGATCCTCTCAAATGCCATGTCTTTTCCTGTGTTCTTGTAAGATGCTCAGGGACTGGGCACAAGCCTGCCTTGCAGATCCTGACTTGAGCAAGTGGGTTGGGCTAGGAGCCATCCTGACCCTGGGCAGGGCTGGGTGGATGTGGGGGGCGGGGGACGCTGTCCTATTCTAACTTCTTCCTCAGCTCTCTGGCACTAACCCAGCCTCTCCTCCCTTCTCTGTCTTTCTCTCGTTCTCTCCCCTCTCGCTTCAATCTCGCCCAGATTTCTGTTTTTTAATTTCCTCCATTAACACGCGAGCCCCAGGGGGGGTGCTTTGCTCAAACCTGCTCACGACCATGCTCATGTGTTTGTGTTTCCCCCCCGTCCCCCCGTCTCGCTTTGTGTTTGATCACTGAGCAGGAGCGATGAAACCTCAATCTGACGCCAACGCCTGCACCAGGCTCTGTTTCCCTTGTGCTTTGGCCAGTCCGGGAGCCAGGATTGCTCTCAAACCGCAGCGAGGAATGTTGTCTCCTTCAGCCCAGCCCGGCCCAGGGAGCCGGACCCACCATACCTAGTGCCAAATGAAAACCGAGCTGCCGCCCCGGCACCTAGGGGGGAGGGGAACAGCAGGTCCCAGGAGGCGGACCTACTTGAACCGATGCACTTTGGATCATTGTGAAAACAGACAAACAAGAAACACAAACTCAACCACCTCCACGTCTTCAGGGATTTTCATGCTTTGTTGCCCAGTCTGGAACTGCTGTGTGTCTGGAATATTTTTCTCTCTTTCTTATCTATCAGAATTGGGCTGGGGGAGCCTCAGCAGTAACCACGTGCCCAGGCTTCTTGGAAATGCATTACCTGTGAAGATGCTTGCATATCTGACAATGGGGATGAGCTAGGAGCCTGTGCACTTGAAGATGGCTGCCGCCAGGGGGCACTGAAAACCGTAGGTTTTAGCATGCGAGGCAAATGTAGATGGCATCTTCCTCCTCAAATGGTAACTTGTAATTAAAGCCTGAGGGCGTGACAGACTTGGCCATGCAGGAGGGACCTGCATGAGACCTATGCTACGTGCCGCAGGCTTTGCAGGCTTTGCATTGAAGCTGACTCCTTCCGAGGCTCTAAGACCTCAGATGCATATAAACAAAACCAGGAGAGAGCCCTCATCCCCCTGCTCTGCAGTGTGTGTGTGTGTATCATAATCATGCTTTTTATGACCCAGTAGCATGGGCTTAAGCACACCTCCCAAGGTGCAACTAAGGCACGTTAAAACAATGTGCAGGTCAGTCTCTGGCTATATGGCACATAGGAAAGTTCGGAGCCCAAGATCTTGGTTGTGCCATGTCAGTCAACCATAGAACTGAGAAGGAAAGGATCGTCTAAACAGCTTTCCCTGGACTCTGTAGACATACACTAGCGCTCCCTGTAGGTGCGCAGTACCACCTCGTCTCAAGGAAAATAAAAGGCTTTTCCTGATCTGACAGTTTTAACAGAGTGGTTGGATTGTTACAGAAACCCAGAGCCATTGTCGCAGGACGCGAATCGCCATGATGCTACCTACAGCCGTGGACTGGACAGATTTGCTGGGTCTGCTGTGGATCTAGCCCCTTCCCTGGGCCAGCCTCAGTGCCCCAGACTGCGCAGTGGGACCAGGGGCTTAGGACCTCCTCAGCGGGCCACTGTTGGCATCCGTGGAAATGCTCCATCCTGGACCAGGGCTAACAGCCTTTTCAACCGTTTTTTGGTTGCGACAGCCACTCCTCTCCAAGCTCAGCCTGCCAATCCAGTGACTCGGCCCCGTGGGGATGCTCTGAGAGGCAGCCCACCAAGGTGCTGAGCGCCGTGGGTGTGGCCTGCTGAGCCGTCAGCCCATGCTGCAATTATTTTCGTAGACAATGACAAAAAGAAAAAAGTCCCACCTCCCTGCTCCTCTCAGCCAATCAGCACCTGGTCCACGTGCTGCCAGGCTGGAGCCGGGATGCTGCCTTGATGTCTCTCAATAGCGCCTGGCTCTCATGCCAACAGGGTGCTGCCTTTCTGCCTCAGAAGCCTTCATTTTTCTACACTCAGCCAAGCCTGATGCCTGCTCATAATGGGGATTTTCATGCTGGGTCCTTTTGGAAAGTACTTTTTTATAACGTTCCTTGGGGTGGGGGTGGGGGGAGAAGAGAGATTTTTCTGATAAGGGAGTTGGGGGAAGAGGGGGGGCGGCCGGGGGAAGAGGGGTGAAGGCACTGTTTATTTTGATGTTGTGGGTTTTTTTAAAAAAAATATTTGACCACTGCTGAAGGATGTTCTAATTTAAAAGAGATGGAAAGCCCCTTAGGGGGCTACATCTTTAGATTCGTAGCAATGTTAAGTCTCATTAGCCGGGGCGCAAGATACGCTGCGCTTGAACTGACTTGGTCGAGGTTTGCACAATGAGGAGTTAATTGAGACTTGACCATTGCTATGGTCTGGCTTGTCAAAGGATATGGTCCCAAAAAACACACCCCAAGGCTTCTGTGTTCGTCGCCTCTAGGAATCTTGGCCATTGCCGTCAGGCCTTTTTAGTGGCCTCTGTCCTTGCCAATTCCTATCCTTTTCCTGGAATGTTTTAACATGGATGTGATTCTCATGAACCTGTGTAATGTCAGCCTGGCACTTTAGCAGCAGCCGCCCACAACGCTAAGCCGACAAGGGGGCTCCGTTCCAGCCTCTTTAATACATGGATTAGCCAGAGTCTTGCTTCCAACTAGTGTCCCCGGTAAGCCCATTTAAGTGAAAGGAGAAACTGGTGTTTCCCTCGCTTCTCTATCCAAAACAATAGTATCTGACTAATTTCCACCTGCAAGTCTATGCTGTCTTTGACATCCAGCCCCACCTGGGACAACTTATTCTCATATCTAAAGCAAAGTGGAGACCTGTATTGAAATAAGGGTGGTCCAGACAGCAAGGGCCCACAATTCCCATTGTGTGATGCTATCTGATGGGTATTCCAGCACTAAACACAGATCAAGCAATCTCTGGACTTCCTGTCTCCTCCCGTAGGTGACCGAGGCTTCTGAGCACAGGGAACTGGGTGCAGCCCTTGGTCCTTGCTGGTCTACCAAATCATCTAGAACAAAAGCTGCATGTGCTGATCAACTTTAGACACACGGAACAATCAGAACCAATTCAGAAATGGACTAGGAGAGGCAACAAGAGGAGCTTACCCTCTCAGACTTTGCATTGCTAACTCCAAGCGAGAGCAAGCAACGTCCCGGATCTCTAGACTCCAGTGAAGTACCTGCAGAAGTCGAGGAATACCTTCTGTGGTGCTGAATTATGGCTTGGAGGGAGGACCAACACTTACTGTTACCATGTCTTCCATAACACCGCCCCCTCCCACAGGAAAAGCTGGACGCATCTCTTCCTGCCAGCATTTGCCAAATATTTTCTCTTTCAAGGTTACATGACAAGCAGCTAGCTAGCAGGAGCAGCCATTCCTATTACTGAAGCTGCATGCTAGGAAAAGCTTCACCTGCTACCTTTTTCGCTTGCCATGAGACCAGGAAAGACACAGGAGTTGTACTAGGGGGGAGCTTCCAACCTGCTCCCCACCCCAATCCCTACAGTACCTCTAACCTAAGGTTTTAGTCTGCAACCCCCCTGCACAGAATAGTCTACCGTACCTTCCTATGCAAGCTCTTTCTCACGTGGAGAAAGCGCTAACTGAACAGATCTGAAAAGCAGTATTGAGGAAAGAATTATTCAGCACAAGCTCTCTCGAAGCAGCTGTTAACTTCTAGAACAAACTGTCTTCTGCCCCATTACTCTGTCCAAGACGGGGCAGAATTGGAGCGGCGAGGGCATGTCCCTCCATTTGTGACCAAGTGTTAATGAAACCTTTAAAAGCACCAGAGATTGAGGAGGCAGCAGCTCCTAGACGAAGCACCATGCAAGAACTCAGCTTCTGCTCCATTACTGCAATTTGCAAAATCTTTTTGAGTCTTAAACCTGCCGTCCGCAGAGAACCAGTTTTGCCCATCTATAGAATTTATGTGTTTGGCGTGTCTGCATTTTAATTTATTTTTTTTTACTGTTATCTTTTTGATGTGTATTCTTATATTTACTGGCAACTATCTGCCTGCTGCTGTGCCATCCTAGGGGAAGGGCTGGGACAAATTAGAGAGTCAAGGGGGTGAGAGGGGGTGGAGAGAATACCACCACCTAAGTCCTTTGAACCAGAAGTGTTAAGTTAAAAGGTATGTGAAGTCGGGAAACGTCTAGGGAAGTGCATGGAGAAGCAGCCTACTCCTGGTTAATCATCTTAAGCTGCATCCTATAGAAGGCACAGCCCGCCACATGGATCTTCCACCTGGGAGGTTAGGTAGATCGGCTGACCCTGTGGCACTCAGTCAGGGAGGGATGGGGAACCAGTGACTCTACAGATGCCACTGGACTCTGCCTCATCCCTTACCATTGGCCATGCTGGCTGGGGCTGGTGGGAGCTGGAGCCCAGCAACATCCCTGTTCCTGCACTAAATGGACCATATAATAGGAGTCAAGAGTCTGAATGAACTGGCACCTGCAGTGAAGTTGCATTTGCTGCAGACTTTGGCTCTGCTCCTTTGCACAGCTCACCACATCCTTCACTTCACAGCCACCACCGTCCCCACCTGAGCACATGTCCTTGTGGACTCAGTGTGTCAATATTAGCTCCAAAGCAGCCGACTTGTCAATCCACCACCTTCCTCTGCAATAGCCAATGGGGTCATTTTCAGCAGAGCTCAACCAGAGCCAGATACAGTTGCCTCCTTTTGCTGGTAGGGCACCAGTGCCTTGGATTGCTGCACGACAGACAGCAATTCAACAGACTTCTTTTCTGTTATTGTATCTTCAGGCTGGAAGAAGTGAATGCTACACCTGTTGGATTTCTGCCTGCCAGGTAGCTATTGAAGGTGCTGAAGTGTTACCAGGAAAGAATGGCAACTCTACTTTTCCCTAAGAAGCCTAGCTCTTCTCCCTTTTAGCAAGCCAGGGTGTAGGGGGGAGATCAGAGGGGGGAAATGTGGTGGTTTCACCTTTTGGAGGAACAAAATGTTTTAACGACTGCTGTGATGCTGGCTCTTCCCTGGAAACAAAATAGTTGAAGTGTACAGGTAGGGTTGTTAATGTAAATACTGTAGGGTTCATTCCCCTTACCTACTAAACAATAAAACCATAGTTCTGTGCAGGTGACTTCATTTCAGTTCCACACCCACACCTTGTGCTAGAGAATTGTGTCTTGGGGAAAACCAATAAGCAAGATTTGGCAGAGCTGAAGCTCTTGAGTTTTCTTACTGCTTGGGTGGATGGGGAGGAAGCAGACCAATACTGGTCTAATCTTCCAGGAGGAAACGCTGCAACACACTTTAAATATTGGGAGGCCATTGCCAAGCTCTGGTGCTAGCATGACCACTGGTAACTCACAAGAAATTCTTCAGCTCCTTGAAAACACAGCAGGTTCCTTAACTGAGCCAGTTTGTCCAGTAGGCTCCATCTGCAAAACCCACCAGTTCCAGTTCATCCATACACTCACACCCAGAGGAAGGAGGCAGCTGTTGTTACCTAGACAACAATAATATACACTCTCACCTCCCAGCACATTGCTTGACTAAGGCGGTAATAGATTTTCTGTTCCATTACTTGTGTCTCAGATCCACACATTAGTCTGATAGCTGTTCACATTACAGTATTCCATGTTCAGATTGGTTTCCTCATTGGTTTTATTTTAAAAAAGCATATTTTGTTTTATTAGAAAAGTATATATTTTAACAAAAATCAGTACAGTACAGACAGACATACCTAATCATATAGCAGAGATTCTACAAGGCTGACCTGTAGTCCCTCCAGGTAATCGTTTTGACTCCCAGTTCCCACCAGCCCTCAGCCAGTGATCATAGAGGTGTGGTTCTGTCAGCAAAGCCTTGGCCAAGTCTCCGAGGCTGCAGCTCCTCCTTCACCATGCAAGTTTGGGCCATACGTTAAAAGCACCCAGGAATGTCGTTAAAAGGGAAAGAGCAGGCAATGCTCCGTGGGTTCACACTCATCCAGCCCCAGATCTGTTCACTGCAAGGCTGAAACATAACAAAAAACAAAAACATGAACCGAGGCCCTGACAGTGATGAAGGAGATCTATGGTAGAAACCCAGCAGGTATAAGCAGCCTCTGAAAAGAGCCTCACCTCGACTTGCCAGAGGTTGCCTTCTTGGGCAGTCGCAGCCTGCTGTTCTGGGAAGTGCCAGAAGGGACTGTCTGTTGAAATGCAGGCGCTTTAAGGGGGGAGAGAAATTCAAGAGATCGGCATGTAGGAGGTCAGAACAACTGTGATGCTTTGGAAAAGGCCCATGTCCCAATAGTAGAACTACTGCATGCAAAAGGTCCCAGGTTGAATCTCCAACATCTACAGGTAGGACTGGGAAGGACCTCTGTCTGAAACTCATCCCCAGTGCAGGCGGTTCTGAGTTAAATGGGCCAATAGGCAGTTCCTAAAAGAAGTAGGATGCGGGTGGCACTGTGGGTTAAACCACAGAGCCTAGGACTTGCCGATCAGAAGGTCGGCGGTTCAAATCCCTGTGACGGGGTGAGCTCCCGTTGTTTGGTCCCTGCTCCTGCCAACCTACCAGTTCGAAAGCACGTCAAAGTGCAAGTAGATAAATAGGTACCACTCTGGCGGGAAAGTAAATGGCGTTTCTGTGCGCTGCTCTGGTTCGCCAGAAGCGGCTTAGTCATGCTGGCCACATGACCCGGAAGCTGTACGCCGGCTCCCTCGGCCAATAAAGCGAGATGAGCGCCGCAACCCCAGAGTCGGCCACAACTGGACCTAATGGTCAGGGGTCCCTGTACCTTTACCTTTTGAAAGAAGTGTGCACTTGCCAGGACAATTTTAGTTCAGCCATTTCACTCTGTGTTTCCCGGCTTGGTTTGGGGGTTTGTTCATGGTTTCCAGGGATGGAAACGGCTTGGAACAAAGTTGGAAATTGCAGCTGAAGTTGTTTAGTTGAAACCTGAATGATCTGAAGGTGTGTACACACCCACACACCAAGTGATGGCACCTTGAGAGCCAGTCGTAAATAAATATGCAAATAATGGGAGGAAGGGAACACAGTCCAGAGGCAGAGCAGTGTACTGATGCAGGTCATGCTAATGGACCTATATCCGATTGAGCATCAGCATTTGCTCCACAGGAGTCCAGCCATATCATTCACAGCTGAGGGACGCTTGGGTGTCCTGACTTCCTAGAAGCACCTTTGCAAACAGGACCACTAGGAAAGGGCCACAGCAGAGCATCTACCTTGCATGCAGGTTGCCCCAGGTTCAATCCCTGTCACATCCAGGTAGCCTTGGGAAAGATGCCTGGAATCCTAGAGAGCTGCTTCCATTCACTCTAGGCTGTACTGAGCTAGAAGGACCAGCAGTCTGACTGCATAAGGCAGGTTCCTATTTTCCCACCAGCTTCCTTCAAAACCCTGTCAGTGTTTTCTTCCCTTTCCTCCCAGAAGATCCTTCCTGCCAGATCCCACTTCCAAATCCAGTGACTTAAGCTGCCTGGGTCATTCTGGAAGTGCATGCTTACTGTTAGAGTTTAACACCGGCAGTCTGCTTGCCAGCCCAGACTTGGCCGTGTTCCTGGTTCGAATCTCACGACAACTGCTGTGAGGCTTGTAGCTGGCCTGCAATTGTGGGGCGCTGCCACCCAGACTTGTCACCTGACCTGCAGAGAAAAAGAGAAAGCAGGCATAAACAGATATGTTGATAAGGAGCGACCAGCAGAGGTTGGGCACTTAGCAGTTGTGGGAGAAGAGACAGAAGTGTCTTACGGCACACATAGACTTTCTGAACAAGCATGAAACAAAAGTCAGACAGTTTTCACAGCAGGGGCAAACAAGCTATGGGAGCCCTCTAAGAATCTGCACAGGGACCAAATCACACATTTCCAAATAAGATAAATAGTATCTTCTGCTGCAGACACAAAGCCTTCAAGACCAGACGTTTAAGTACTAAGCACCTGGTAAATAATGGGTGTGCCAGGTTAAGAACTGAATTTTATAATTTTACCACACGTTCCTATACATATATACTCAGAAGTCAGTCCTATTGGGCCTCATTCAAGTGACGAAGTTCCACTGGGAGAAGCTAAAACAACAGGGTTCCCCCCTGTGCCTCCCAAAATTGGCTGGCAGCTTTGGGGAAACCCCAGAACAGCACATGGCGGACCATTCTGCCCAGCAAGCTGAAAAGCTTGCACTGGCAGAATTATTGCCATAGCACTACTTTGAATCGAATTCCTCCCAATGGGTTCAATGGGACTTACTGCCAGGTAAGGGTGAATAGGATTGCAAGCTCAGTCTGCATCAGCAAGGCAACTCTTACGCCCAATTCTGTGCTCTGGTGTCTTCATACTGGGCACTGACCTTTCATGGGAGTGGGAGGGAGAAGAAGACTAAATCCAACTTACTTGCATTTGCCTTTGGGAGATGCGCCACCTTTTCTGGAGCAACAGAGGCCTTCTTCACAGGACCAGTCTTCAGCGGATCCAGCCTGGGGCCCAGCCTTGCTTTTGCATATGGTACTGGTTTTTTACCTTTGCTAGGTGGATCCTGAAGGCCAAGCTAATGCAGCAAGATTTTTAAAAGAAGAGCAAACTATGTCAAAAGCAGCCACCACTATGGTTATTTCTCCCTAGTCAAGTGGGGAGAATGCAAAAAAGGAAATGGAATGCTTAACATTAACAGCAGTTGCACTGGAGTACATCAGGCCTCGCTGCAATGGCTGCATGTGTGTGGACAAACTGAGTTGCACAAGTAACATGCAGGAGTTCCATTTCCAGAATGTACATTCACATTAACAAAGGTAAACAGTGCTAGGCACGCCTGTAGAGGTTAGTTTAGGGAACCTATATTCTGCATACTGTTAAAGAACATAAGAACCCTCCTAGATGAGGCCAATGGCCCACCTAGTCCAGCATCCTGCTCTCATCACAGCCAACTTGTGGGAAGACACAAAGCAGGACCTGAGCACAACAGCGCCCTCCCTGCCTGCGATTCCCAACCACTGACATGCAGAGACCAGTGTTTGAAACTCCCATTGTTCCAGGCGCATTTTGCGACAGGGAATTTCATTAGCATGAGCAGTTTCTGAGCTCTGGGTGCAGTACTGAGCCTAAGATTTCAGATTAAAACTGCAAAGTAGAAGGAAAGGAGGACCTTTTTCTACCTCCCCACTTCCAGGTACTCTCTGAAGACTGGAGAAGAGACCCTCTCAAGAATATTAGGGGGGTGGACAGGGGAAGGACTAGAGCATGTGAAAAATGAACTCTGGCTGCAGTTCATTCATTTTCAGCTTTGTATTCTTGTTATAAAAAAGCACGCCTAGATATTCCGTTGTTGCGCCCCTAACCTAGATTTAAGGAGCCATTTTGCTCCTAGCTTTCATATCTCGGTTTCATTGGAGGTGGAATCCTAGCCATTGTGGTTAGCAGCCATTAACAGTCCCACCCCTCCACTAATTTGTTAAAGACATCCAAGCAGGTGGTGATCACTACCTCGTGT
Source organism: Podarcis filfolensis (assembly GCF_964270895.1). Taxonomy (NCBI): domain Eukaryota; kingdom Metazoa; phylum Chordata; class Lepidosauria; order Squamata; family Lacertidae; genus Podarcis; species Podarcis filfolensis. Next base: position 52,534,569 of record NC_139609.1, on the reverse strand, counting down.
GGGAGTGAATAGTTCAGCTATGCACAGTGTGAAGAAGTGCTCTGTCCTGAATATTTTTGCACTGAAAGATATGCCTATTTCTACCCTGCCTGCTGTGTGTGCCCCTCCTTGGTACCGCCCATCAGAAATACCTGGGATCCCTCCAAAGAAGAGGCCTTGCCAGAAGATTTCTCTGTTTCCCTCCAAGGTCCCTGCCTGTTGGTTTGAAGGGGAGGCCTCAGACTTGACAGGGGCTTCTTATTTTGCGTGGGAAGGGTGGGTGGAGTTGATCTTTCCTTCCTGCTGCACCTGGTAGTTGTCTGCGACAAAAGACACAAGAAACAGGCTGGAGCTTTGGAAAAGAAGTGGGAACAAGCTATACACCTCTGAGAAGGACAACTTGGAACCCTGGAGCCTTCTGCGTGAAGGTGCCCTTTTACATTCCTCTGCTCCCAGGCTGTTTCTCAGCCCTGGGAAATTACTCAACAGAACGTGGGTTGGAGATCAGATTCAGGAGAAGATCCCTCATCAAATGCAAGTGTAAACAGCATGATTCATAGGGCATTTGCAGCTACAGAAACTGACTGTGTGTCTTATTAGAAACAAGTCCCATTTAGTTCATTGGGAATTATGCCAAGCTAAGTGGGCACAGAGTTGCAGACTGAGTCACAGCTAAGAGTAATTGGCACATGCAAGCTCAGGAAGAGAATTGGGATCAAAGCCAGGGATTCCCCGAGCACACACTTTGTGCTCCAAATGAAATTTGCATTGGTCCTGCTCCTGCCACTGTACCTTTTTAATGTCCAGAGATTTCGTTGCTGCCAGTGACTTGAGTGGCTGATTGGGTCTGGATTTCTTGGGGAGCTGGTTGTTGGGGATGCAGGCATTTGATTTATTCTGGCGTCTTTTGGGAACAGGTGGGTCTGCAACACAGGAAGTAGGACTTCCCATCTCTGGAAGCGGAGCTTTGGGGGAACCTACAGAACAGCAGCTTTCGGGTCCAACGGTTGGCAGCAGGGCTTGCAAAGGGCTGTTGCTCACGTTGAATGTCCTTCGTCTGGGGGCCCTGGAGTCCTTCCTCACCGCATGCAAAGATTCAATGGAGGGCAAAGGCTCAAAATCTGGAACCATCTCAAGCCTCGTCTCAGAGCTGCCGTTCTCCTTCTCCAGCAGCTCACACCCCTCCATCAGTGCAGCCAGCCTGTTGGCTTCGCTCATCATCTCCTCTAGCTTTTCGGGACTCAGAGGGCTCCACAGCAAGGCCTTGCCTTCACTCTCCCCCCAAAAAATGTTCGTGTCAATTGACTGGGCCGCACACGTTTCACTGGATTCTGTGGGGCAAATGCCAGAGACCTCTTCCTCCTCCTCTTGTCTGAAGCAAGAAAGTCAAGAATCAACAGGGAACCGCATTGGGCAAAATATACAAGCACTGTGCAAAAAGGAATGCAATGAGAGAGGCTTCCCATCCCACAGAAGAATTCAAAGCATTGGTTTTGGCATAAAATCTGAATAAAGCTTGAGAACGGTAGTGCTTCTTCTTTCTTTTTTTTAATTCATTTTTATTAAATTTTCCACTTTAACAATCCAATCAAGTCACATTAAATATTCCAAATTATACATATACATATCAAATAATCTGAATATTCTGCCAAATTACAAATTTTTAATAGGACTTCCCATGCTTCAAGTTCGGAGGGTTCTGATCATCTCATACTTCTGAACGCTAGTGCTTCAAATGACTAGTCTTTGATTTCTGATTAGAAATGTATTATTTTATTAACACAGCAATCTGCAGGAGGTTGGACTAGATGACCCTCGAGTCCCTTCCAACTCTACAATTCTATGATTCTATGGCACTGGAAGGTTTGGATGTGGCCGGGGTGTCCTTCTGCCTAGCCCCAGCCAGCTGGCCTCAGCCTCTGCTGCTGGGAGAAGCCCCATCCAAGTGGGGAAGAGAAGCTGCCACCAGCTGCACCCCCCAAAGCCAGCACAAATCCCCAAAGCAGGGAGTTTCTGGAGCAGGACTGGGCTGGCACAGGGTCTGCTGGTTCCTGTTGGCAACAGACCTGATCCAGCCTCTTTGCTGAGTCAGCTGGCACAGCAAGCAGGCATTCTTTCCTCTCCCTTTCACCCTGGCTGGCGGAAGCAGCAGGGCTGTGGAAGTGGCAATGACTGAGTCACTCCATCAAGCCCCACCGCTGTGGGCCAGGATCTTGGACTGGCCCCTTATTGAGAAACAAAACTTATAGACTGCCCTTCACTTCAAAGTAATCACAGGGTGGTTTCCAACCAGGGTGGATAAAAATCAATGATTTTTTAAAAAATAATAATAAAAAAAATCAGAGTTTTTAAATATTTAAATCGGATTATTTTTTTAAAATCAGATTTTAAAAATGATTTTTGGACGAAAAATCTTTCTAAAGATAGTTTTCTATTTAAGTTATATTATAGTCCAAAGGCTCATCAGGAAATAAGGATTTGTTTTAAGTTTTTCATGTGTGCAGAAATAAGTATGTTTCAACCAGGTATTGCAAGCTTCTCCAGGGAGAAGAGCGTTCTAAAGCAGGAAAGTGACTACAGTGGTACTGTGGTTCCCAAATGGCTTGGCTCCTGAACAAATCAGCTCCCGAACGTCGCAAACCCAGAAGCATTGTTCTGGCTTGCAAACGTTTTTGGAAAGCCAAACGTCTGTTTCGGCTGTCAGCATTGTTTCCAGGGCCAATCAGAAGCAACACCTTGGTTTGCAAACGTTTTGGAAGTCGAACAGACTTCCAGAACGGATTGAGTTCAGGAACCAAGGTACCACTGCACAGCAAAAGGATGCTGCACATTACATTTGGACCTACAGAAATTGTTTCCATCAGAACCTGCTTACAGCTGTGCCACGTCATTCTGCTCCAGTGTCTCCCTACAAAAGGAATGGGGCAGGTCTTTCTACGCAGGCGATTGATCCATTGATACATACTAGCAGTGCAGACAGACTTTAAGCAAGCACTGCAGCCTTGCTACAGATTCTGACAGACTTGCTTAATGAAGCCTTCCAGTAGCTATTTACAGATTTGGGGGTGGGACAGGAGAAGTCGCCTGTGTACTGCCACATACCCCAATTTATATCACCAGGGATTAGATTTGTCAATGAACCTTACCCGTCAAAAGAAGAAGACTGACTAAAATCCAGTCTCTCATCAATAATAAATTTTATATCTGGAGAAAAAGAATAAATCATTATTATTACAAGTACTCACTGAGCCCTGACTACCTACCTGCTCATATTACCAACTTTATGCAGGAATCACCACAATTACCACCTCCATACAAGCCGGAATCCTCCCAGTGAAAGGTAATTCCTGGCTTGCAGTAGAACTGAGATTTTCTCAGTTAAAATGCTTGGGTATTGAAGATGCCATCCCCAAAACTGTGTGGGGAATATTTTGCAGAACAGGGAATTAAAACACGTGTATATTCTTGACCCACTTCCCATGAATATGTACTGAGAATGGTAGAAAGTCAGAATACCGATGCTAAGGGAAGCTGAACTCGTACAACTAACAGCCTGACCCTATGCAGAATTAGATGCACCCAAGTTAACTGAAATCACTGGATTAGGTCACCTAGTTCTATAGAAGATCTGGCAGCAAGATGTGCTCTAAATATCACATGACATAAAAATAATAAAACTCCACTTCCTCAAAATATTTCAGTTTACATGCAGCCCGTGTGCATAATAAATATATACAGAGTGCAACGGATATATATATATATATATATATATATATATATAGGGGTAGGGAGAAGATTGTTGATATAAAATTCAGAAATGAGTTGCTTTGGACCTAAGTAGTATACACTGAACTAGTCAGAAACCAAAATCAATGCATCCAGTTAGAAAGTTGTGAGCAGCAATTCACACACACACACACACACACACACACACACAAACTAGGCCAAACCATGACTTAGCATGAATGAGCAAACATGAGCTGTTCCTTCAGTTCTGCTGCTCTGGGCTAAACCATACTTTGGCTTAGCATTACATTCAAACCTTGAACAAAAGTTATAGCTCATGCTTTGTCTGGAGTGATACAAACTATGAGCTTGGATTCATACCTAGTGTTAAGCCAAACCATAGCTTAGCCCTAAACTGGTGGCAGCAGCAGGACCAGGGAAGAGGTGAAGCAGCTGTGATCTTTGCTACAGGAACCCACACATTTGCTTGTTTGTAGTAAGTCATGGTTTGCCTTAATGTTACATATGAATCATGTCATAGAGTGCAACGGATATTCCAGTGCTCACCTTCGTTTGGCCACTCCATGTTTTTCAGGAACCATCCTACATGAAAATAGCATGAATTTGGGTTTGGCTTGATAAGTTTTGGGTTTGATTTGGTTTGTGAAATTTATGCTGCGAATTGGTTACCAGAAAGTGTTGACAAACAGTGAAAGAAAGACAAATACAACATTTTGCTGTAGTTCATTACTAGAAACCTAATTTGGTACATTTTTTTAGTAGAAGTTGCAGATTTGTATTTTTCTCTCTGCATTTTCTCACCTGCTGTTCCTCTCCCTCCACTCCCCCTACTTCCCACATCCTATTTCCATTTGTAACCTACTTAGAAACAGCTTTCTGAATTGTAGCTAGGCTAGCCTGCTTAGCAGCAATAACGGTCCTTATGGGATATAAGGTAGCTGTACCTCCGATACGCCTCTCTCCTCCGTCTCGAATCACCAGTGGCTTTTCTGGTTTTAAAGGGAGAGCAATCACCGGGCGTTCACTCCAACATTAAGTATGCAAAAGCACCTCCCATTGCCGCTGCAAATAAAGCCTTTTCCGGTCCTCTCTCCCCGCGGGTTTGCTTTTTTGTGAGAAGTCTTAAAAAGATGAATTCCAAAGTGGCTTTGAAGCTAGTCGTAATTAAAGGTATCCTGGATCCTTCCCGCCCCAACTGAATAAAATGCAGATAGCAGTGTTGACATGAGGCCGGACGGGGCAACCAGCAATATCCGCTCATTTTTCCTTCTCCATTAATTCTGCAATGCAGCCCCATTGCCCGTGAGTCTAAGGTAGACGCCAGCATTCAGACTAACCGGACTTGTTTTAGAAGTGCATTCATCACTTATCTGCCCTAAGTTTGGTAGCGAGGGATGTTTGGGGCTTCTCCCGCTCATTGCCATAATGTTTATAAACACTGGCAAATGCTTCTGTGTCGGGACCGATGTCTCTGATCTTCTCTCTTGCCTTAGACAAACCACTGACGGGAGTTTGCTTTCTCCAAGGCACGCTTCATGGAAAGGTGCAAGGCGCTGCTGGCATTGCGCCGATGACTAAAGATGTTTTTCTTTGCTCAGAGGATTTAGGAGCCTCTGCTATTTGAAGACCCGGTTTTACTGCTTCGTGAATGTTAGCATGGCATTTGGGTTGCTTTTTTCTGTCGTGCACAGCATTCCTATCGTTTTAAGTAAAGGAGTCGAACGTTTTCTCTAAATAAGCCCCTCTGCGTTCAGTGAGGACTTCAGTTCCCAGATAAACGTGCACCGGATAGCAGCCCTAATTCCTTGAGTAAAGTAAACATGCTTTTAGGACTGGGCTGTTAGGGGGGAAAGAAAAAAGACGCAGCTGCTGATGGGCGTGTTAGTTTTGCCCGAAAGCAGTTACAGGCAAGAATTCCGAATTGCGAGTCCTCCCCCGCCCCCACGCTCCGGCCCCAGGGAAATCCAGAACCCATTCACGTGCGGGCCCAGCCGCCATGCGACATGCAACCCCTTCCCGCCGGCGCGGGCATTTCCTCCCGCTCGCTCTCACCGCGAAGCTCCGGCGCTTTGGCAAGCGCACAGAAGAGGAGAAGCATAAACAAATTCGAATTTCCCCTCCCGCCTCGACGTCACAAAGACCCGCTTCGTTCCTGCGCGGTGATTGGCCCGAGGCTTGCGGGAACTTGTCCGCCGCGCCTCGGCCTTCGTTTCCCCGAGAGCGAGGGGACGGCATACGCAGCTGCACCGGAAGTGTGCTCTGCCAGCTTGGTTCCCCCGGCGGGAAGGTGTGTCCGGCGTGGGGGAAGCATGGCTGCGGTGCCCCCCGATACGTGGCAGCCGCCCACTGTTTCTTTGGAGACTACGTGAGTGAGGGAAGGGCCCCGGCTCAGTGGTAAAGTAACATCGCCCGGTAGGACTGGGGAAGAGTCTGGGACCCCGGAAGGCCAGTTAGCACAGATGACGCTGAGTCGGAGGGACCAATGGTCTGACGCGGCACGAGGCAAGGCTGGTGTTTACATCAGCTGTCAAAACTCATTTGCCTTCAGTTGATTTTTTTTCCCGGCCCGCCACTGAGAACTAATTTCCACATTGGCTAATTATATACTAGCTACCAAATTCTGTTTAATTTCTGCTTTCTCTCTCTCCAGAAACCTGTGTGTGTTTCAACAAAGGGGAAGTCAATTACAAATATGTATTGAAAAAGGGATGGCGGCAAAGCTGGGTGAACAGCCAGTTCTTGTGCTTGGAGAGATACAGAAACATATTGTTATGCTTCTTATTCCCCGCATATGTACAAATCTCATCATCTCTGATCACTGGCCAGGCAGCCATGGTGCCGATAGGAGTTGGAATCCAGTGTCTGGAGACTTATAGGCTCCCTATTCCTCCTTTTTATGCTCCTCTGCCTTTAGTATCTTTATGACGGGCAGAAGCTCAACATATGCAGCTTTGCCTAATATGAAGATGCAGTAATATAATATGTTGTGAAACATACAAGGATGGAGGTGAGATGGGATAGGTAGGATGTCAGTTCACACAGAGGAGGAGGAACAGGACTACATGGACTGTTTCTGCCAGAGGGCCCTACTGTCCCTATCAAAAGTGCAGTTCCTGTGTCATCTAGGGTGTGGCTGGTGGATACCAATAGTGGCAGCTGACCTGTATTTTTTTTCCCTGAATAGGGTGATCTTAGTGCCCTCCTTGATATAATTTCAGTACTATGCAAAGACCTCCCACTTTCACAGTTTTTAAAAAATCTAAGCTGTTTATCTTCATCAGGTTTTAAAGCTGCTATTCTTAATGTTTTGCATCTTGATTAGAAAACAAACCTGATAAAATTGATAGATTGTAATATGAAGACGCACTCTTGTGGTTTTTCACCTCGATGTCACTGAATCAATGTGATGTAACAAATGTGTTTGGAATCCTCCTCTGCCTGTGTTTTGCAGAATGGGCGTCATTGTTGTGGAGCTATACTGGAAACATGCACCAAAAACTTGTAAAAATTTTGCTGAACTGGCCAGACGAGGTTACTACAACGGCACAAAGTTTCATCGGATAATCAAGGACTTCATGATTCAAGGGGGTGATCCAACAGGAACTGGTAAGAATATGTTCAAAGTACGTGCTTCAGATACTGTGTTAATCAGTGTTGATGCAAACTAATGTGAATAGTAAAGGTGATGTTAGCATAGTAGATCTTGCAATCATCATCATCATCCCCCCAAATCCTGCATAGTGCTCTTGTTATGTTCTGCAAGAATGGGAGAACACATTTATCACACTTGGTGAGGCCAAATGACCCCCTGCTGTAAGATAACATAAAGATTTCTGACTTAACAGATGGCTACTCCCCCTTTACTCAGAAGCATTATGATGATATCCATTAATAGTCAGCACTTCCTCTCTTACCAGTAAAATAAAAGGAGATCTTGGTGGTCTGGTACTGCACATTCACAAGGAACTTTCAGTATACCTTTGTCCCAACTGTGACTTTGCAAATTGATTTACCTAGTCTTGTTCTGTGACAGGAAGAGGAGGAGCATCCATTTATGGCAAGCAATTTGAAGATGAACTCCATCCAGAACTAAAGTTTACAGGTAGGTAATCTTTTGAGAGGTGCTTCGAGTTCCTCAGGCCAAGTCTGTCACCACCTAAGTATGGCAGTTTCCAAGCCATACAGTTTCTTTCTGTGCAAGAGCTTCAGGGTCATGGTGGTTGGCAGAATGGATTCCCCTATTCTCTACCCCCCTTTCCACACTCCCATAATCTGCTCTAGAAGATTGGGGGAGTGCAGGAGACTTGAGTGGGAAGGAGAGGAACAGAGAGTGCTCTTGTGGAAGCAGAAATCTACCTGCAGTGTTAGATATCGCCCTCAGGAGCCGTAAGACTGGCTTGAATCTTAAGTCAGTAAAACTTGGCATCTAAATTTGTTAACTGCTTATGCTATATAATCATGTATCATTAGGTTTCCACTTTGCATATGAAAAATCATTTTTCAAAAAAATTCATTTAGTTATTGGTTCGTGTACAGGAGCAGGAAGGAGATTAAACTGTCCTCATCGCAGAGTATAGCTTACATTCTTTTCCCATATTGTTGTAAGAAATGGGCTTCTATGTTCAAGTTTATACACCTTACACACACACCACATACATTTCCTAGCAGCCTTAATTTAGAAGTGAAATCTTCATCCAAATGGATTTTCCAAGGAAAGTGAATAGGTGGACAGTGGTGTGTATGTTGGGCAGGGGAGATGGGAACCATCTGAGCCAGCTGGGATGCATGAGCAGTCTTGCATTCACTATAGAGAAGTTCCATTGATCTCATAGAGCAGAGGTGGCTAACCTATGGCACTCCAGATGTTGTTGGATCATCTTTCATTAGTCCTAGCCAGCATGGCCAGTGCTCAGGCATGCTAGAAGTTGCAGTACAGCAATACCTGGAGGTGTGCAGGTTAGGCACCTCTGTCACAAAGTCCTGATCACTTCTAAGGACTGGTGTAGCATTTTAAAAACCAAGGTTTTCCCTTTTACTTTGTCTGTATTTAGGTACCTTTAGACTCCCAAGCCAATTTTAACATAAGATTTTCTTCTCTAGGTGCAGGAATTCTTGCTATGGCAAATGCAGGCCCTGACACCAACGGAAGCCAATTCTTTATCACGTTAGCACCAACTCAATGGCTTGATGGGAAGCACACTATATTTGGACGTATTTGCCAAGGAATTGGCATAGTCAACAGAGTGGGCATGGTGGAAACCAATGCACAAGATCGTCCAGTAGATGATGTCAAGCTCTTGAAGGTTTTCCCATCAGGCTAAACAAGATTTGAGAATTTTGTGCTGAATCTAATGGTGTTCCATTGTGTTTGGTCTCTTAAGATGATAATTGTTTTGTTCTGAAAGATACTTGCTAGTTTTTTAGGTGCAGGATACTCCTGTATTAAAATGTGTCTTCTAAAACTATCATTAACATTTCTTCAAAAATGTAAAGCTAAATTTATCAAGAAATGATTTGACCCATTTGAACAGGGCCTGTACCACCAAATTACAGTGCTGTTGCTTTCTAAGCTTTATTCTGTCTCCCCGCCCCCACCGTCCACTTGTATTGTAAACAAACCACCTTAAATGCACCAGAAATAAGACAATATATAGTATTTTGTAAGTCATCAGAATTGCATATTGGGTCATGGGTGTCTGTGTGGGTCTCAAGGCAGCGCTGCCCTATACTTCCACGTATACCTTTTACAAGTTGCATAATTGAAAATCTGTGCCTAAACAAATAACCCCCCTCTTCCACATGACTATTAAAGTATAAGCACTCTAATGTTGAAAAGCCACCTTTTCCTATTATAGTGTTTGAACTTCATGAACTACAAATCCCAAAATTTGGAATCCCCTCTAAACCAGTGCCAAAGTTTTGCAGTCATTTTGCATCACAAACCCCATTTGTGGAAGCGCCCCCAAACTGAGTAATTGATACATCAAACTGGGGTTCCTTGCAAAACAACTGCACCAGTTTGGAGGGAACCCAAAATTTCAGGGTTAGTGTTCTCAAGATAATACTGAGGGCAGAATCCAGCACTGCTCCTGTGGACTTTCATGGGTGTAGATGGACTTCACCTTTTCTTCCTGCCATGCAACCCCAAAATCTACTCTTTCCAGAGCCAAATTTGAGGGTGTAGGGAACTGCAGGGGGAGAAGAGTAAGGTGGAGTCCTGCTGTATGAGTAGAAGTCTCTTCCATTTGTTCACGGACAACATTAGATACAACCTGTCCAAATCTTTCAATTTATTGTGGCAAAAAATAGCTCCAAGTAGTGCATTTTCTAGCACAGATTTGCGGCAGTGAAGTTCTGACTTCAAATCATACTTGGTACTGTCAGTTTCCACAAAATTGTTTTTCTAAAGTTATAACAGCTATGTAGAGGGCAGTGCTAACTGATTCTAAAGTATTGCTCTATATAATGATGATACTTTAGGAAACCTTACTCCTTTCTCAGCACCTAGCAATTGTATGCAGCTCCCTGAATATGCTCTCAATTCCTCAAGAGCTCCACGGTTGGTGTCTTCTCTCATTTCTGCAGAAAACTTTTATTTAGAAGCTTCACGTAGGGAATCTTTCGCATGGGCCTGTTCATCCAGGAATTCTGTTCAGCATGGAAGAATCCCGGCTTGGGGGTGAGATTGATGGATGCAGCTGTCCCATATCCAGTCAATTGCCAGGAGAGAAAACAGATACATTCCCTTTACATTCCGAATGAAGGCGATTTTTTTTTTCAGGCTAGGAAGATCAAAGTAATCCATGGAGCTCAGTTCCTCCCTGGAGCTGGATTAGCCCATGTCAGCACACAGTTTCTGTGGCACCCTGATGCCATCAAAGGCAGAAGGCTCTGGGTTACATCTGCCTGTGTTTCTTTAATGAGAGCTTGGGAGTACGATTTAGCATTTTATGATCTGCACACAAATTAACTCTGTTCAAGGGCAGCAACATGAACTTAGGGTAGGACAAAAGGATGCAAACAGCCCCACCAATATAACTTCCATGATTCCAGCTGCTCTGGCATTATGAGTAGGGCGCATTCCTTTGGCTGCTAGCAGCCCTTTTTCTGGAGCCCATGGCTTCCTACTTAATTGGCACTGTCAGAGCTGCTTTTGAACATAACCTTGTTTTCAGGCATTGGGTTTCTTTGGCCCAGTTCTAGGTGGCTAGATGCAGTTGTATGCCCTTGATCTTGGCATGTGAGCAATTTTCCCACAGTAGACAACATCAATCAACTTCAAGAGCCAGAGTCGCTATGTGATTGGAATAGTAGTGTACTGAGGCATATAGCTTACTTAGTTTTCTGAGAATGGGGCAAAGCAGAACACTTAACCCATGGCTGTTGCGGCTGCTCAGGGCACAAAGAGTCGGCTAGTGAGGGGGTGGGACTTTGTCTATGAAAGCCCCATAATATATGCAAGAATGCCATTCTAACCACTAGCACATGTTTGGCAACTGAGTTGCTGTTGTTCTGTTACATGGCCCCTCCCAAAATGATTTCAGCAGATCACATAACCATTATATACCCATGTGCAAAACACAGAAGGCTGTAAATGGTCATTCTTTTCCTAGTAATCAGATTCCCAGGAATCAGATTCACATCATTGGCAATCATTTATTACATGTTTAAAAGGCTTGAAAAATGCCATAAAATTGTTTCTCAAAAAAGGCAAGATTTCATGCCTTCATGGAAAAGTCCAGTGGTTATGTTGCATCGTTGATCTGGGAAGCAGACTTTCATGAGCAATATTAATGAACTGATTTATACTGCCATCAATGCATCTCTTGATCTAAAGAAGGTATGCCTTGTTTAAATGTTTTGTGTCCTACACAATAAATTTGATCCCTGCCAGTTCTTTAGAGGCTGCTTCTGGCAACTCAAGTGTTATTTGAATGCATTTTTATAACCAAATAAAATATTTTGTAAGTATTTATACATCCATCTCAGTTCTGTTTTTTTATTATCATCATTATTTTAAAGTGCAATTGTTAATCTATATTTGAGTGGGGATTTGAACCCTGGTCTCCCAGGTCCTAGCCCAACTCTCTAACCACTACACCACACAGGCTCTCGGTAGCACCCCCTTTCCCAGAGGTTTCATGCTCCCCAGCTCTCCATGTACCTTGGTTACATTTTCTAGAATTCTACTTCCTCTCCTCTCTCTACATGTATATAATAAATGCTAATTATTAGTAATTGGTGGGACATTATGTATAATCTCTGCAGCTTTCTTCTCAATCATCTCCGGTATTCTTCTGAGGATTATGAGAATCTTCTTACAGCTTCTGCCTGAGAAGGCTAAACATTTCACGATGCTGGTTGAACTTTTCCCACCTGCCAGCAACATGAGCTTGGTGGCTCATGAACTTCACTGTCAGATTAAGCAGACCAGTTGGCACAATTTGAGGCAAGCCAGCTTGGGTGCCCTGCGCTCAGTTTCCAAGTCAGTATCAGAGTTAGGCTGTATTAAGTTTGCTTGCTGCTGCTAGGTGCTGTTAACTTCCCTGAGGCCCTGGGATTGATATCCTTCGATAGAGAAAATAATTGGGTTTCATGGTAGTGCCTGTGGTGGCAAGCAGCAGGGGTCAGGGGGAACACTCTGGGCAAAGATCCCCTACCCCACATCAGGTTCCCAGAGAAAGAGGGGACCTTCCACCCCACTAAGCACTTTCAGCCGTTACTCAGCTACAATCTCTGCTTCGAAACACACATGCATTTGTTCACCTACCTTACATCACTTAAGTTGGGATAGGAGAAGTTACCATCAATGCTCTTCCAGCCTACCTATGAGATAATCTCTGTAGGGGAAACCTATTGCTGAAGAATGTTGCCTGTTGAGCAGATGGGTCAATTGGTTTGTATGATTCTTCCTCCTTGCTTATTGGCACATCCTCAAGGGTATTGCATTCTCAAGGGCTTTTGGTTTGCTTTCATGTCTTGATTTGCTGTTTGTGCTTCAGGGATGAATGCTAGCAGGCTGTGGGAGGATCTGCTTTTGGGCTGGCTGAAAGCTGAGTGCTTGCCAGCAGTAGGACAGCAAGATTAATTAACTATACTAGCTCCGTCTGTTAGCTTAAGGTCACCTGGCAGGTGATGTACCATCCCTCACACTACCACAGCAATTGCTTCTAGAACAGGTGTGAGACATTTGGATACCAGGCCAGTCAGGACTAAGGGTCTAAGGTACATAAATCTCTCTGATGGATCTGACTTTTGAGCTTCAACATCAACCCAGACCAGGAGGGTGCTGTGTACTGGGCAGTCAGAGTCTGCTCTCATTCCCTGGAGCTCCTGATAACTGAAGGGGCGAGTATTTTATCTTGTTTATACTATGTTATTCTGCTTAAAGACAGCTTTTCATTCTGCGTTCAAGCCTGATACTTATAAAAGTACTGAACTTCTCTCCACTAGGGTTATTAATGCAACAGAATCCAAAAGAACTATTGCATTTTGCAAAAAAATCTCTAGCTATTTCCCAACCATTAGCTTCCATTAATGAAATGTATACCAATCTGGGCTATTAACAATCTTGCTTTAGAAGGGGCGGGTTGCCCAATAACTGCAATAGTATTTTGTGCTTATTTTAACAGTATGTTGTGTTTAGTTCCCGTCATTCTGCATTGGTGATACGTAGAAGAAACTCCCCACCATACCTATCCTGGTGTTGCGACATCTTTAGCCGGCCTCTAGGCGGCAGTGTTATTCCACAGCTATTCTTCCAAATGGACTGGCAAGATAATGCTGGATATTTTACTAGTGGCCGTCATGTGGAGCTAGAACTATGCAAGCAGGTGCTCAGGAAGGAGGAAATGCAAGCAGATTCACTGAATGGTTCAGGGCTGAAGCGGTTAAAGGTTTAAATCGGACTGCCTTGGCATTTCAAAAGGTATATAGGCAGGGCCAACCCAAGACATGGTGGCACTTGAAGTGAACCACAAAATGGCACACGCCCTCCCCACCAGGGAAGGAGGAATGAGTGAAGATCTGCATCAGGCATAAGATCTGCATTGGCATCTGATGCCCCTGTGGAATCTGCTGCCCAAGCTGGTCGCCTCACCTTGCCTCCTGAGTGAGCTGGCCCTGGGTATAGGCAGAACCTCTCCAGAATTTAATTTACAGTACTTTTAAAAAAACCTGATGTGAGGTGTATCAGCACTGCCTGGTAATCAAAGGCTTTTCACATTATGTCTTCACATTATGCACCTGAAAATCTCCAATTACTCCCCTCCCCCCAAAATAAATTAATCTCAGATTTAAAGGTTAAAATCTTCATAATTCATTACACAGAAGTGCAGCATCTCTTTCAGGTCATTCCTGGGTTTCACATATGCATCAGTGGACTGATTCAAAATGCTCTAATTTCCCAGATCATACACCTACACCCATAACTAGGGACGACGGAGAAATTCCATTTTGTTTGCATTTTAATGAGAAACTATCTAATTCACGCTTCTTGAAACAGTATGCCAACCGAAACACAATTATCCTTAGGAATGTGCACTTCTCCGAATTTTGTGATGAAGTTTTCCAACCAACCAGGGATCGTTCCATCAGGGAAAGGGTCTTGGCTTGTCAGATGAAGCCAACCCTCCTCTCTTTCCCCCACATTCTGTTCTGGAGGTTCCCCTGAGCCTCCATTGCAGAAGAGAAAATCCTTCTGAAGGGCTTCCGCTGACAGGACTCATTAGTTGGATCATACGCAATGTGTGTGGAAATAATATATGAGGGAAAATGTGTGTACAAAAATGCATGTTAGTGAAAATATTAAAATCTGCATCATATTAGGAAGAAAAGCTTGCAAATATTGGGAGAAATTTGCACTAAAATGATATTCTTTTCTTTAAAAAAGCTTCACAAAATGCAGAAAAACAAATGTGGAAAAATGAGAAATGGAAAGAAACCGAAATTGGCAGACTCAATTTGCTGACAGTATATTATTTTATTATATTTAATTATCACATTTATATCCCACTTTTTTCTCCAAGGAGCTTGGGGTGGTATAAAACATTCTCCCTCTCCTTATTTAATCCCTATAGCACTGCTGTGAGGTAGGTTAGACTGACTGCTCCAAAGTCACCCAGTGACTTCATAGCCGAGAGGATTTGAACCCTCATCTACCAAGTCCTGCTCCTGCCACTATATCACATTGGCTTGGTTCTTTGGGATGAATTGTGAAGTCAGCATGGGGGGGAGAGCTTAATAGAGAGAACAAGAGGGAAAATAAAGCTTTCTGAAAATCGTGTTTCATTTTTCTCAAGTTACCCCTTCACTCTCCCAGATGTTTTATTACATTCTTCAGTGTGATGAGCTGGGAGGAAACGTTATTTTTTAACACGGTTTGTTTTCTCCTTCCCTAAGAAAAACTTTTGAGGGGCTGCACCGATCTTTTCAGATAATCAATCTGCAATAGGTTTTAAAAGAAAAACGCAATCTTAAAGTTTACCTGAAAGCAGCTTGGTTAGTGTATGGATGGAGCTGGCTGCCTAGTAACTGTGGGGTTACTGTGGCTTTGTTTTCCTGGTGCATAAGGCATACTGTAACTTAAAAGAGGCAGCTCCCTTGAGTTTTCTTGACTACTTGAGTTTTCCAGGATTGACTGATCACAAAATGGGCAACTTCTCCACCCTTATTCGCTGTGGGATGAAATAAGGTTCACCCCATTTTGCCACCTGAAGCAAAACAGGAAGGTGTCCCCCACCCCACCCCACCCCCGTGAAGGAAAGGAAATAAACATCTATCTGACTTTTAGTCATCTGTACAGGGAGTTTTTAATGTTTGAGGTTTTATTGTGTTTTTCATATTTTGTTGGGAACCACCCAGAGTGGCTGGGGCAACCCAGTCAGGTGGGCAGCCATAATAAAATTGTTGTTGTTGAGATCTCACTGGAACCCAGAACCCGCTACTCCTTCTACTAGTTTCTCTGATAGGGAAGGGTGGGGGCACAAGGGGCACCTGTGGGGGCACCACCCTATGGATTCCACCGCCCCAGGAGGCTGTCTCAGTCTACCTTATAGGTAGGCTGTCCCTGCTTTGCTTCAGTAGGTTTGGTGGGAGACACTTTAAGATTCCTCAGGGACTCTGGGAAATGTAGCACTGGTCTAAGCAATAGGAGGGGATATATAATGCCAGCTCCTGGACTGATGTAGCCATCGGCCTTTTTTGGAAGCTGTGGGGTGGGTGATGCTCATCAAAGAAAGCACATAAGATTTAGGGGGTCGCAACTGGTTCAGTCGCACTGGGCATGGAGCTGGGGGGGGACTATGAATTACAATGGAGCATGAGAGGGGGAGTGTTGCTGAATTTTGGCGTCACATTGGGGCACCACTGAAATTTGAGACCCCAAGATCCTTCTCTGAGGAGAGAGAAGGCTTAGGATCTTGTGCATGCGTTACCATTCCTGGAACACCATCTGTTTGTTTGTTTTTGGCCCACTGCTGGCGGAGCCCCTCTGCACCAGGAAAGCCTCCAGGGACAGATCTTTTGCTCCACTGGCGGAGAGAGAGGTCTTCTGTATCAAATGCCCCTTCAGCTGTTCCCTTACTGATATCTTCAGATGGTCCATGTTGTTCTTAAGGCAATTGACTGAGGAACCTTTAAAGATCAATTTGATTGTTGGACTTTTTTTTAAGGATTAGATTTTAGTGTATTTTCTGAACACACTGCTGCATTCCATGCAAACAGGACTTAATTGCTGTTTTTACTTCTACTGAGAGCAAATAATATATATGCACACCATCTGAAAATAGTTTTGCTTAGACATTTCCTGCCTTATTTTCCAAATCAGTTGCTTGCTGAATGCATTTGTCGTGTCATCCCTTGCACCATATAATAGAAACCCGTTTCGGAAACAATTGTGTATCCCCTCACAATAAACCCCTGTGCTAAAATCACCATATCCTGGTCTTATCAAGCTGACTCAAATTAAATGCAAAAGAATTCCAGAAGCCCACTTCTACCGCCACACAATAGTTATTAATTTATTTTTTTAATTTTTAAACTGTCTCCGTCTCCAGTGCTGATTCCTCTCACTCCCCATGGCTGCTTCTTGTTACAAAGGTCTTCATCATGTTTACTTAATGTAATGTGCAGTTTGGTCCATACTGCTAAACCCCATTTAACTCGGTGGGTCTTACTTTTGAATTAATGAGCCCACAATCAGACTGTGAATCTCGGACGAGTAATATAATATTTTCCTTGCACGCTGGATGCGCTATAATCAGTGTCCTTATAATGTAACACAGGAGCTTACCAATAGCTTTTGAACTGAGTGCAAATTACACTATAATTATAATTGCCTCTTATTGGCTTCACAGTGACAATGTCTTACAGGAAATGTAATCAGCATCTAATTGCCAATTAACCATAGAAACGCAGCGTCCCCAGCCCAGCAAACACTTACTAGCCATACAGCTCCAGAAAGCAGCTAACATGTTACGAACAAGGACTTCTTGAGGGGGGCTGGGGAGAACCCTGCAATTCCGATATTCATTCCTCAAGTCTATCAGTAGAGCTTATATTTCATTATCTTACATTTATCAACTTCCCCCGAGGGTTTTCAGCTACTCTGTACAGAAGTGAGATTGCTGTTGTTAATGGGAGGGTGGTAAGATTTATGGCTGAAATGACACAATTTGAGTGTCAGCATCTCAAAGATGTTTCCTGACACTTGTCAGCTTGTACAGAGGTATATATAGGAGTGGGCATGTGTGGCGACAAGATGGGCATTGATTGGCATTGTGGGCGGTTGTTACTGCCCATGCAGATATTTCTGAGGAAAGAAGGCATTTTGAAGGAGGAAAGAGGAGGAAGGGAAAAGTGTGCAAAGGAATATGGAAAATTGTGTGTGGCAGTGGCTCTGGGTTGGATTCAGACTAAGATATTTGCATTTTAAAATACAGCAATGTCACTTTTATCTGCTGCATTGCAAGTCCCATGTTTACATTGTTGTACACCATAGATAGGGCTCAGAGATATCTTCAGCTGATCTGCATTGCAGGATTTGTTTCTCTGCGCCGGCAACATGCACAAACTCCTCTTCACTGAAGTTGTCGTCTGCACATGTGCAACAGCTATTTCAAAGGTACACACCTCAGCTTAACTGGTGCTGAGGCTGGTTTGAGGGAAAGCACCTTGAACAGCAGTATTTCTCGGGAAGCGACAGCGTGTGCAGGGACTGTGGTCAATGTCATGTGTGCTTGACTTTGTACACTAAAGGTGGGAGTGCCCTGGAGGCAGAGTAAACAGTAATATGTACACAGCCCGAAATAGTTGAACTTGGGTCCACATGAAATCGGTGGGATTAAAGTCAATTTATGCTTAACTCGTCAGATAACTTGGGATACAACCTGATACATTCTGAGGTGTTCCTAGGCCAAAAATGGAGAACCTGTGCCCCGGCAGATGTTTCTGGACTCCCACCAGCCCCAGCCAGCATGGGCAGTGGTCAGGGATGGGGGGGTAATACTCCAGTACCATCTGAGTCAGGAGGGTAGGCACAGATTTTCCAAACCTATCCTAGAAACAAGGGTGCATTAAAGGTGCCTCTAGAGACTGCCATTGCCATTGTTGGGGCTGCCCAACAATGTGGGCAGTGTGGTGTAGTGGTTAAGAGCAGTAGTCTCGTAATCTGGTGAACCGGGTTCGCGTCTCCGCTCCTCCACATGCAGCTGCTGGGTGACCTTGGGCAGTCACACTTCTCTGAAGTCTCTCAGCCCCACTCACCTCACAGAGTGTTTGTTGTGGGGGAGGAAGGGAAAGGAGATTGTTAGCCGCTTTGAGACTCCTTCGGGTAGTGATAAAGCGGGATAGCAAATCCAAACTACTACTACTACTACTACTACTACTCTTCCTCCTCCTCCTCCTCCTCCTCCTCCTCCTCCTCCTCCTCCTCCTCCTCCTCCTCCTCCTCCTCCTCCTCCTCTTCTTCTTCTTCTTCTTCTTCTTCTTCTTCTTCTTCTTCTTCTTCTGTTCTCAAATGGCCACACTCTGGGGTAGTGTATCAATTTGCAGTGAGCTTTTATTTTCAGAAGAAACCCTTTTCAGGGGCAAAAAATATGCAATGAATCTTGATTTCGTGTGGATGACATAGACAAAGATATTAATTGTTAGTATCCATTGATTCTACGATAAAATGCCACGTGTATGCAATCAATGACATCTTACTACACAATTCCACATTCTCTTCCCATATGTTGTTTGAAGAGATTATGCAAGTCAGGTGTATATAACAGATGCTTCAAATCAGCACTTGTGGTAAACAGCAAACACAGATGTGCCCTTACAATGTCCCTGTGCCTAAATCCTCATATACACATGCAATTATATAAATTTATAAGCCAGGTAATTTCAGGTCTGCTGTGCAGATTGGAGCTCTGGGGAACAGTTTTATAGAGCCACCTCTGCCCTGCGTCTCTTGGGATATCGAAGTTAAGCTTTGTCGCCTTTCAATATGCAAAAGTTACATCTTGGCTCCATCCAAGTCAGCGGCAAAGCTCTCATTAAGTGTGATGGAAGCAAGACTATTTTTGCAAAGATAGCAAAGGGCTGTGATTGAATTTTTTTAGGATTTTTTGCCACCTTAGAAAGCCAGAATTATTCCATTCTTGCTTTGCTATCTTGTGCTCACTGCCTGCTTTTGAACTGTTTGGGTTTGAAGAGACTGTCAGATTGTCACTTGGCTCACTGGCAACAGACCAAGGCTCAGTTCAGAATAATATATCTCCAGAACTATCAATGAGTGTGTGCATTTTGGCTCAGCTTTGATAAGCCAATGAAGATGAACAAAAGTGTGTTCCGTTGGAGCGGCTGTATGTCTGAGTGTGAACAGAAAAGGAACAGAACACACAATTTGCCTTGAAACATCATTTTCCATCAATGCCGCAACACTGGCCATCGTGCAAAATGCAGGGGCAACAGCAGCACAGGGCTGCCTCCGCTCCCTAACCCCAATTTAATCATCATTTTGCTGGCAGAATATGTCAGGCGCAATAGGCAGGCAGTGACAGGGAGTGATGCCCTGCATAGAAATGAATCAGGCCTTGCTTATTCAGCAGCGCTGGCTGGCTGGCTTGGGGGGGAGAGAGAGAGCGCGTCTACCTGTAAGGTAATTAGGACTGAGAGGGAAATTCAGAATTGGAAAGAGGGAAAAAAGGACACCTTTGAAAGGGATGCAGCGCAGGCCAATATTTCCTATCTAACTTGAGCAGCCGAAGAAACCTGTCTTGACGTGAGTTATTTAGGGAGGCAGATGTGAGGTGTTGTTACTTTGAAAAATGGGGCATTTGTGGCCATTTGGAAGCCTTGAGACTGCCTAGGCTAAACATAAAGAAACAGTGCATTGCTAATGAAGAACAGTGAATTGGGGTGTAGAAGAAGAAGAAGAAGAAGAAGAAGAAGAAGAAGAAGAAGAAGAAGAAGAAGAAGAAGAGTTTGGATTTGATATCCCGCCTTTCACTCCCCTTCAGGAGTCTCAAAGCGGCTAACATTCTTCTTTCCCTTCCTCCCCCACAACAAACACTCTGTGAGGTGAGTGGGGCTGAGAGACTTCAAAGAAGTGTGACTGGCCCAAGGTCACCCAGCAGCTGCATGTGGAGGAGCGGAGACGCGAACCCGGTTCCCCAGATTACGAGACTACCGCTCTTAACCACTACACCACACTGGCTCCCACAGTCTGGCTTTAACTCTTTTGTAAAGAAGGGAGAGCAGGGAACCCCTTCTAAATAGCCACAGTTCTCATAGGTGTGCTCTTGGTTCTGAAGGCATGGTTCATTGGAGCCAATGGAAGTGTCATTCTGGTGTCTTATAGTAGGGATGTGTGAGAGATTTTCATCAGGACTGCAGATCCTCCAAGTTTTCCTATTTTCCAGGGAAATTCCTGGATTTACAGAAGTCTTCCTGTTTTCTGGTTTGATCCCAGAATACCCTGCTTTTCCTTAGGGCATCCCTCTTTTCACTGGAGAAATGTTGGAGGGTAAACAGTTATCCGACACCCAAACCATCTGATGGCAGCCCTGTATAGGGAAGTCTTTAAATGTTTAATATTTTATTATGTTTTTATATATGTTGGAAGCTTCCCAGAGTAGCTAGGGCAACCCAGTCAGATGGGCAGGGTATTATTATTATTATTATTATTATTATTATTATTGAATAGGCTGTCCCTATTTTCATCGGAGAAATGTTGGAGGGTATGGGATTGCAGTGAGGGGAAAGGGTTAACATCACCTCCCTGGACACCATGAGCTAGGTACTCAAAGGGGACCCCTGCAACTGCTATTTGAACTTTACAAAACAAAGTACATTAATGGCATTCACACCATTAACATAATGTGGGGCTTGACCCTTAGACTTGATGCTCCTAATGTAAAAAGCTCTTAATGTAAAAGACCCCCCCATCTTCTTCCCAGCAGCAAAAAATGCCCACATTGACACCTACTGATTTAGATAGCTGCTGATGCACCTGCTGCATGTCACTCAAACACATTCAGATTGTTTGATATTCAGTGCAGGTTTTCAGGGAAATAAAACATAATAACCATCATCTGTAATTGACCGTTGCTCTTGAAGGCTTTGCAAACACACTGAGTCCTCTGCACAGCTCTCTTTGGTATATAGCTCTTGTATTGTGCTCTGTCTTTGTGAATGTTGATAAGGCAGCATGTTAATTTCAAGCCCCTCTACAAACAGGGGATAGGGACACCAGCAGCCATCCGTATTTGCCCAGCTGAAAATGGCCAGGAATTTCAGGTGCTTGAAAGGGGTACCCCACACCTCCAATTAGTTAGATTTAGTATCTGGCACATGATGAGCTTCTTCACGGCCAATGGCAATAATGATGATTTCAGAAGCCTGCACAGGATAGAGAAAGTGGGCCAGGATTTTTGAACCAGCTGGATTGTTAAAGCAGAAATCATCTATGTAAGCTAAATATAACAGCTAGTACTTCTTTGTAAATAATAAATTGAGCAGTCTCATCCACCTCTTTCTGCTCCACCACAGCAACCATGCTGGGAATCTCCACTCTGATCAAATGGTAAGTGCAAGCAGTGCTGAATTTCTAAAAAGGAGAAGAGAGGGAGCTGAGGACTCTATGCTGGGCCAGTCCTACCGTTAGATAGGATAAGGCAGCCTGCTTCAGGTGGCAAATCTGGGATGGAGGAGACGACCCATTATTGAAGGCAGAATCCAGTGTTGCCTTCCATTCATGCAGAGGGACTTTACCTTCCTCTCCTCCCCTCTTACCCCTTCACACGCGCCCCCCCCCCGCTCTGGAACATATTTTTAAGGGCATATGGGAAGCTGGAAGAGAAGCAAAAAACCAGACTATTTGCAGTAAGGAAAGTGATGGGGAAAACACACTTCCCCACAAACAAATCACAGTGAATGTTCATTAAATAGCCAGCATCATCTAATCTCCTCGCAAACAAAACAGGCTGAATTCTCAATAAGCAGGTTGTCTGGAAGTGCCTTGATTCTCAAGTTGCCCGGTCCTAACTGCAATTCACTTGAATGCTATCTATGTATATGATGAGAGCAATGGGGAGACTGCCTTCATGTTAAACATAATGGCATTTATCATTTGCTTTAGCTTCTTTCTGGTTTAAAATTAGCCTTTAGCATCTTTGATTCTAAGGATGCTTCTCTTCTGCTCTGCAGTTCCACTCCAGGTCCTCCAAGGACATGTGCTTTTCTCTTGCTTTGCATTTTTATTGGATGCCATATATGACAAATGTAAATAATCAAAGTATATAAAGAGAGAGAAGGGAGGCCTTTTCTATGGAACAGCCAGCTCTTTTTAAATTTTAATGTAGGCACAACCAAGAAGATAAGAAGGATTTCCAAAATCTGTCTTGTGGCCGGCAGTCTCATCAATAGGCTATGCTCCTAGTGAGGAAATAAGTCCCATTGACTTCAAAATGAATTCCAAGCGCACACACACTTAGGATCAGGCTGTAAAAAAATCTCAGCACTAATTTAAAATGCTAACTTTTCTTTTATACACACACACACTTTAGTTTGTCTGTGCATGCTGAGTGCTTTTTAGTTTTTAATGCATCCAGAGTCATGAAGATGAAATCACCCCAAACTTTCAATGCACGCTCATAAAGTGGGTTTTCAAATCCATGTTAGTTTAGGGTGGCTGCAACTATTTCGCATTGACTAAAACAGGGTCGTGACTGTATTTCAGGAACAGCAAGAATGTGGAGCCTTCCCGCTTATTACCAGAGTACTGGAGGGCTTGTGTATTGCTTGTTGGCAGCATAGGCGTAGCCAGGATTTATGTTGGGAGGGGAGGTGCAGAGCCTCAGTTACAATATAACCTGTTCCTACTGATTACAAAAAAAAATCAGTGGCCAAAGGTGCCACGAACCCCCACCCTTAGCGGCTGGACGAAAGAATTGACCCCTTCAGCAAGTCATGGCAAGGTTTCAGCTTTTGGTTCCTTGTGAACTGTTTCTGGGGATAAGGCATTTTTAGATAAACTAGCCTGGTTTTAAAACATGCTTCCTGCTCCTGAATAATTGACTGAAATAATCAAGACAAAAATATTCTGCTCCGAGTGAGCTTGACTTTCTGCAGCTCCACGCCAAATGCTCTTTACTTTGCTGGGAAGGTGCAGAGATGCTGCAGAATTAGATAACGTGCCCCACTTTTAACATCTTTGCCATGGAAGAGAATAATTGCCCTATTAATAAACACACTGTATGCATCATTAACAGTTCGTTATTATGTAATATTTTATATTTGTTTTAAGCCCCCATTGCTTTTTAAACTGTGCGGAGCTTTTAAGGGTAACTACTGTTTGGTGTTCTTCGCTGCAGATACTGACTAATAAGGCACTTGGAGAAAAGGAGAAAGAGACTAGCTGTGTATGTAACTTGGATGCATGCTCCCCCTGCAGCATCCTGCTGTATTAAATTTACTGAAGCTACTACTTTCATTGAGGGAAAGGGGGTGGTGGTGGTAACCCCCCCTTTTAAATTAGGGACTAAGTGAGGTGAGATAGCTTCACAGGTGCTCTGGAGAGGGCAGACTCCTTTGTTTCCCTGAAACGTCATCCTTCCCTGTAGAAGAGATAAGCAAAGAGGGTTGTAAAATATTGTTACCAGATTTTTTCAATGAATCCGGGGACATTTTTTATTTTTATTTTTGAAGCTGAGTAGCAACAGGGAGTCAGTAGTGGGGTTGGGGAGGCAAAAGACCGTGGGCCCAAGCACACATGCATATTGTATAAAGGTGCAAAGCCCTTCTTTCACACCCTGTGAAACATAAGTGCGCAGAGTTTTTAAAAAACTGGGCAACGGCATGCCACCCACCTGTGACTCCCAAGCCTCCCCCAATCAGTCAAAACAAAAGGGGAAAGGGGGCAGGAGATTGGGGAAGGCTTGGGAGCCACGGGCAGGAGGCACAACATTGCCCAGGAGGGGTGCAAGGTGCACTGTTTCTCTGCTGGGCAAGGTGCAAAGTCCTTCCTTTGCACCCTATGAAACATAAATGTGCAAAGTTTTAAAAAAATGGCAATGGCGCACCACCCGCCTGTGATTCCCAAGCCTCCCCTGATTTCCTTCCCCCTTCCCCCTTTGTTTTGACTGATTGGCGGAGGCTCAGGAGTCACAGCCGGTCAGCCGTTGCCCAGTTTTTCAAAACTCTGCGCATTTATGTTTCACAGGGTGCAAAAGAAGGGCTTTGCACCTTACGTAGCAGAGAAACCACGTGCCTTGCGCCCTCCTGCACAATGGCCACCCACCCACAACTCCCGAGCCTCCCCTGATCTGTCAAAACAAAGGGGGGAGGAGGCAGGAGATCTGTACCACTGGACATCCCTGATTCCCCTTCGGCAGTGGCAGCGAGCAGCTCCTGAAGCCAGCCAGAGCCAACTGCGCTACCAGGCTGGCTCTGGGCTGCTGAGGCTGCCACTGACACATTTCCCCGGGACAGATTTGCAAATCCGGGGACTGTCCCTGGGAACCAGGGACGTCTGGTAACCCTATTGTAAAAAGAATCAAATGTTGTCTGAATGCCAGTCCACCTGAGATGGACAACAGGTCTACCCACAGGAAAAAAAAACAGTGGAGGGGTACACCTGGCATACAAGTTTCTCAGGCCAGGTCTACCCAGGTCTTGCTATCATTCAGGAACCAGAATCTAGTAAAGGCATGTGCTTTGTTGAAATTTCAGCCTTCTCGACATAGGAAAATGGCCAAGTAAACAGCTATTTTTGTGGAGGAGGGTCAATATATTAACTGATATGCATGAAATTTCATATGTACAGTAGCTATATAATCCCTAGTGTAGTAAGATAAGGCCTTTGGAGCAGGCATTTTCAAAAAAAAAAGTTTTTTATGAACTGCCCTAGTAGGGCAGTAATTGTTCCTTGATAATTCCCCCCCCCCATGATGGCACCTGGGACGGACCGCCCCCCGCCCCCCCTTTCCTACGCCCCTGGACAGAGCAACGGGAGCTCACCCTGTTGTGTGGATTCGAACTGCCGACCTTCTGATCAGCAAGCCCAAGAGGCTCAGTGGTTTAGACCACAGCGCCACCAGCCAATAAGATGTGTAATGACATCAGTCTAAGCATTAAAGTACTGGGGGACCTCCTACTTTGTTGTTTTAAACTGTCTCCAAGGAAATGATCCCAGGGCTTTGATGTCACTGAATAGGCAGTTGTGTATTATGACTGTATATGGAAAGAAAATTAGGAAGTTCATCTGAATGTGACTCAGTGGCCTATTTTTAGGAAGTAATATTAAAAGACATTATAATCCATACTTAAACAGAGAATTTTAATTAGTGTGCATTTGTTCATTTCTGGGGGTGGGGTGGGGGAAAAGCACCTTAATGATAGTGAACATATTCATGTACATAATAAATGATAATGTAAAATGAAAAGGCAGAGCATATTGTCATTATGCAGAAACATTGGTGGAGACTACAATGCAGCACTTCATTAAAAGAATCCTGTGCTATTTTCTAAACCCAGTAGCATAAAAAGTATTTTAAAAAAGAAAAGAAAAATGTCACAAGTTTCAAAATGTCTTTATATTATAAAAAACGAGGAAAGGTTAAAATGAAAGTTTACTTTCCTTGGCGTTCCACTCCCCCCACCTCCACAACCCCGCATTGCACACCTTTCTCTAAGCTTACAGGCAGTGCTGTTGGCTTCCTGGGTGCAAAACCAGGACCAAGCCCAGAATGATCTATGTATTGGAAAAAATATGTGTAGGTTACTGGTTAAAAAATAGTTGCCAATTAGGAGCTGACTGTTTTAGTGACAGGAGACTGAGTGGAATTGAACTGACTGACTTGGTTTGGTTAGAGATCCTGGCTAGGACAGCCAGTCCACCTGAGAGCATTCTGATTCTCACACAACTATCTCAGAGTTTATACACACAACACTTCAGTGCATTTTCACCACTGTTCTTTGAATCTGTGTACACATGACATTGCACACAATTACCCACAATCCCCTGGTTTCTTCTGAAATATTCTGCATTTTGATGGGCTTTGTCCAAAGTCAGTTTCACTCTGACTTCACAACTGAGTGATGAATCCTAGGTGTGTACCATGGAACTATATCCTGGGAGTGATCCTACATGTCTGAAATCAGTGTTTTATGTTCATAAACGAAACAAACACATTTTTTTAAAAAAAATGGGTTTGTTCTGGTCTACACGATGTTCATACAATTTTTTTTTCATGCTCTTCAAAAATCAATCCCCACATCTTGCAATATGGCTTACCTACTACTGCCACTTTGATAGAAGCTTCATTTATAATCCTATTTATTAATTGCTTCCTATAAAATATCCTGACGTGATTTCGCAATAAAAAAACTGCAATAAAAACAATTCTGCAACTTCATCTATAAAAGCAATTATAAATATTTTTATTTTTATTTTAAACCAAACATTTTCTTATGGAAAAACAACTTCATAAGTTAAAAACAGTTTGAAATTCAAAAATTGACTGACCCACTTGCCCTAGGTTTTCTGGAATGGATGCTTTGGGGAAATTGCCCTTATGGAAAAACTAGCCCAGCAATCCGGGCAGGCAGTAGGGGTCTAGGTGGGCAACTAGCCTGACTTGGTACCAAATAGCATCCTGTGTCCCTCTGTTATATAGAGATTTTATAAACCAAAATGCTTCTTACTGAACTGCTTCAATAGAGCACCTTTTGTTGTGTGACCTCCTTTGCAACAGAAGACTTTTTGGATGGATTTAATCACCTTATATAATAGAAATGCAACACAGGTGATCTTTGTAACTGGTAGAACCATAAGCCCTTTACTTTATGAAGATATTCTCATGCTTAGGTAATAGATGATTCCTATATTCAGTTATTATTTTCCTTCTTTCCCCTCTCGTTATAATGTTGCTAATATCCCAAAAGGATAGCTTTGAAGCTATGTTTTCCCTGCAGCAAAAATGGCAACTGGCAGCTGATAACACACACCCTTTGAACACAGCTATTCACAAGAAGAGATCAGCACTTGTCCTGATTAAAATAACCAGGCTTCTAGGATCTGTCATTTAAAAAAATAAAAATAAAAAAGAGATTGCTGGCCACATTATCCACACTCACAACTTCTTTAAAAATCACATTAGGGTAAACAAATATTCTTGGGTTATTTCAGCAAATGCCCAGTTCATCTCAGTGTAAATATCAGTTATTAGTATCACTTAGGTTTTTTTATTCTGCCTTTTCTTCCAAAAGAACCCACTTCAATCTAGTATTCTTGTGACCTGCTAACTTTGATACATTGACTAGGAATAATGAGTACAGAGGAATATTGATGTGGAGAGGGCCACAGCTGAAAAGGCCCTCATCATTTGGTGTGGGCTTCTAGAGCAGGACTTCTGAAGAGAATCTTAAGGTTCAAGTGGGTAAATAGGGAAGGAGGAGACTCTTAGGTAAGTCAAGTCCCAAATAACCAACATGCTTAAGTCTAATTAATGCATGAAGGGGTTAATACCATGGAGTAAGCTGTCCTGCTAGGCTTAGCTATGTCCACTTCACTTATGTTGGGATCAAACGGACAATCAAGCCTATTGAGGAGCTCAGTGTGTGAAGTCTGAGCTGGTTGCTGCAGCTCAGATCACATGGGTCTTACAAGGCTCTCTCAAGTCTCTATACCAAAAATTTAGGCGCTTTCACCACTGTGACTAAGCCAAGTTTTATTGCATGTGCAACTTTTTCTGAATGCTGCATGGAAAAGCAGAGTTTGTAAGTAAACCATTTTTAACTTACCGAACTTTTTCTGAGCTAGGGGAAGAGGGAAACTTTGGAACTCAAAAGGGCATATTTCAAAGATCTAACAACCTATATTTACATGCTATACTTTGCGGCATATTTTGTGATTTTTAATCTCTGGGGTTGTCTTGCCAAAGAGTTCTTGCCCCAAACTTGGATGTTCCTTGCCACAAACAAAAGCCAGTCCAGAAACCAAATGGGAGACAATGAAGCTGACAAGCACATATATAATGGTCAGGACCAACTGTAGTTTCTAGACCATTTTAAAAGGTAGTCCCATGTATTACAAGAATCTATATGTGACTGTGGCCATCCAATCTCCATTCAGGTAAGGTCACAACTGGCATATCTGCTGAAGATAAAAGGCTTTTCAAGTTGTATAAGTCACTTGAGCATCTAATAACAATGTTTGATCCAGAAGGATCACCAAACTGTGAACCTGGCGCCTTAGGAGAAGGGCAGCCCCATCTGGAACAGGCTGAATATCATTCACCAGGGTGGGTGAACCACCAGTCAACAGTACTGCCATCTTGTCTGGATAGCATCTCAGATTGTCCCCCTTCATCCAGTCCCATTACCCAAGCAGTGCTTTCGGACAGCCACAGCCTTAGCATTCCTTATATGCGAGCTTATTTTCAAGTGTTTTTTTAAAAAAACCTCTGTCCTTATCCAAAGCTAAAATAAAGCGAGCAGTGCTCTTTTTCTCAAAAAAGAGGTGCTGGGACTTGCCATGAATGCTTCTCTTGTTCTTTTATAATGGCAATGGTGCCCACCTGAGAAGTGCCAGAACTGAGTTCCAGCGGGTTCCTGATGGGGGGAAAAAAGCTCTGAAGGTGAGGCAGTTCAATGTAAACAAGTGTAAAGTGATGCATATCGGGGCAAAAAAAAATTATTTCACATATACACTCATAGGGTGTGAACTGGTGGTGATGCACCAGGAATGAGACCTTGGGGTTTGTAGTGGATAGCTTGATGAGGATGTTGACCCAGTATGCAGAAGCTGTGAAAAGGTGAATGGCATGCTTTAGAAGATTATTAGGAAAGGAACTGACAAATTTCTGGAGGAGAAGGCAATTGTAGACTACTAGCCATGATGACTGTGCTCTGGCTCCACAGTGGAAGGCAGTGATACTTCTGAATACCAGTTGCTGGAAACCACTGGAGGGGGAGAAGGCTCTTTTGCTTAGGTCCTGGTTGAAGTTTTCCCAGAAGCATCTGTGTCAGGGAACTGCCATCAGCTCAGAGGTGAGAGGTGGAAGGGCAGTTGTGTTACAGGAAGCCTCCGAAAATCTTGCAAAGCAGTTCTTCCTCTGGCGAGAAGGGAAGCCCTGCTTCCAGTGGGGAAGGGATGCAGGGATCAGAAGATGCTAGAGAGAGCCTCAATACCGAGCCTGAGCAAAGCGGAGGGGAGGCAAGTCCCCCTTTGCCAGCACCCTCTCTGCGCAGTCGGTTCGCGCGCAGAGAGGGGAGGAGAACGATGGGGGTCAAAAGACTGTTATGCTGGGGAAGGTTTAAGGACCGCCCACTCCCAAATTCTGCTAGCGACTGAGCAGACATGGACTTGCGACGCTCTGCACTGCAAATAGTTGTACAGATAATAAAGCCTGGAAAAGACAGGTGGGAGTCTTGCCTGTTTGCTCTCGAGCAACCACACCAGTACTTGACAATCTGGGTGGCCACTGTGAGAATGCTGGACTAGGTGAACTATTGGCCTGATCTAGCAGGCTCTTATGTTCTTAGAACAACATTAATCCTAACAGAATAATAAAAAACTTAAAATAATTTACAAATTAAATAATAGAGATCTATTGGTTGTAGTGACACCTAGTGATATGAGGAGGAAGTCCCTTTCTAGACTGCCTCTTTCTTTCTTTTTCTTTTTTGTAAAACGTGATGAGATTTGTTCTCAGTCATTACGAAGAGCAAATGCCAGTGAACTGCAAGCAAGACAACAAAAGGGTCTTTGTTGGAGAAGAAGCCCGAGGCCTCAACTGAATCTGAAGAGCTAATCTTGGACAACTCCTGAAAGATGAATAAAATGCCCCCCTAGAGGCATCTAAGAAGATACGTCCATTCCTAGTTCAAATGGTTCCCCATGTTATCATGGTCACAAAAGCTTACCCACTGGAAGAGAGTAACTCCACATAATAAGGTGCCTGGGATATGATGCCAAGGGAGCCATGACCAGCCTTCTATGCTCAGTGGCAAAATGATGACTTCAGGCTCTGCTTCAGATGGTCCATCAGCAAGTCATGCGGCAACCACTTTATTCAGATTAACAGGCTGCCAACACAACATACATTTATACTGTTAGTTATGGATTCCCCCAAAGAATCTTGGGAACTGTTGTTTAATCCTCACAGAGCTACAATTCCCAGCACTCTTTAATTACAGTTCCCAGAATTCATACGAGGGTGGGTGGGTGTGTGTGTGGGTGTGTGTGTGCTTTAAATACATGGCATGTGCGCAGCATTTGTTGTACTGTTTATATGTAAACATGGAAGTGTGCATGCATATATGAGTGTGCAGTGAGAGAGAGAGAGAGAGGGAGAGAGAGAGAGTGTTAAGGGCTTCTCCTTCTCCCAGAGGATAAACCATGTTATTTGAGACTGTATGCTCTTCAAGGCAGGGGCCTGTCATATTGCATTCTGCAAAGCACACTGATGGTGGTATTATTATTATTATTATTATTTTATTATTATTTTATTTATACCCCGCCCATCTGGCTGGGTTTCCCCAGCCACTCTGGGCAGCTCCCAACAGAATTTTAAAAACACAATAACACATCAAACATTTAAAACTTCCCTAAACATATTACTACTATTACTGCTAGTACAATTATTATTTCCAGAGGAGTGGTCACATTATACTGTGTAATATTGTTGGAGACAGATTTTAATAACTGCCAGATTTTATATTTTCAAAATATGCGGGGACAGATATTGTTAGTTCTTTGTCCCAGCAGCCCCAAGTGCAACCTAAAACTTGTTTTGCACCCAGTAGAAAGAAATCTAATCAAGGCTGCCTAACTGTAGGGTTACCAGATTTTTTTCAATGAATCCGGGGACACTTTTTTATTTATTTATTTATTTTTTTGAAGCTGAGTAGCAACAGGGAGTCAATAATGGGGATGGTGAAGCAAAAGACCCTGGGCCCAAGCATACATGCATATTCTATAAATATGCAAAGCCCTCCTTTCACACCCTGTGAAACATAAATGCACAGAGTTTTGAAAAAACTGGGCAACGGCTGCCTGCCCGCGACTCCTGAGCCTCCCCCGATCAGTCAAAACAAAAGGGGAAGGGGGCAGGAGATCGCACAAAACACATCATATGCGCACAAGACCCATCATATGGGGACTTCCGGTGAGGAAAAATGGTGGGCGTCACGGCAGCGAGCAGCTCCTGAAGCCAGCCAGAGCCAACTGCGCTACCAGGCTGGCTCCGGGCTGCTGAGGCTGCTGCTGCCACGTTTCCCAGGGACAGATTTGCAAATCTGGGGACATTCCAGGGATGGAATTTGTCCGGGGACAGATTTGCAAATCCAGGGACTGTCCCCGGGAACTGGGGATGTCTGGTAACCCTAGGGCCTAACACCGCCTACATGTCATCTTGGCTGTTAGAAATAGCAGATTTTGGGGTTCCAAGATCATGTCCAGCTTTTTCCTTCCGTCCCTCCCTCCCCCCACCCCGGCTCCCACAGCCCTCATTTAGCTTAGCATCCAAACTGAAGAGGAACTGCTTGTGCATTATTTTGCAATGTACTTGTTGGTTCTAATCAAAGTATTGCCTGGTTTTTGGATTCCTGCCTGTCAGACTCTAAAATGGTTCATTACAAGACAATAAGAACGCCCACATTCTGCTGCCATGAAAGTAAGTGTGTGTGTGTGTGTAACATATATCCCAAGGGATGTTGACTATTTTTTGCATTTAGCCCTTTTCAGGGAGAAAAATGTCCCCCACTTTACTTGTTCTAAAAAGCCACACAGCAAATCCAAGCTGAAGCACAACTTCATTACTTTTGAAAACATGCCACCATTATCTATCTATCTATCTATCTATCTATCTATCATCTAAGTGTACTCTCTGCCCAGGGGCACCAGAGGCAACATTTGTATGTTGAAGCTGCCAATATAACTCATAAAAGTAAAACTCAGCCATCAGAATCAATGTATATTTATTTAATTAAAAGTCCACATTAAAGGAATGTACTGTCATGTTATTTAATTCTCATCTCTGATTTGGTTTTTAAAAAGTTGAATTTGGATAAGCTTGCGTATATTTTTGTTGACGCATGTAGCATGAACATCATGTGATGAAGGGCAGTATATAAATTTAATACATAATCATAATCACAATAACTTCTTTATGGACTGCAGATTTTCAAAGGTAGAATAATAGTTAACTAACATATTCAGTGTGCAGCACAATATTATTGAGAAGTGTGCCCTGCTGGGTTAAGTAGCTTTACTCTCAGGTAAGCAAGTTTAGGATTGCAGCCAAAATCAGGAAAGCTGGAAATTAAACTTCTTGGGTTATATGTGAGACACACCAACATGCCAGATTTTCATTTCTTGTTTGTGCAGCAAAACAAAACACAAATACACATCACAAATTACCCTTCAAAGCTACAATTGATTAGCTGGCTACAAAATTTCAAAATTGCTCCCCACCTCTCTCACTCTTTCGATCTTTTCCAAAAACTCTTCTGCACAGAATTGCATTCAATTATTTAGTACAAATATTTGCTCTGGGGCTGTTTTGTGTGGGTGGTGGTTGGAGGGTGGGCGGGGAGAGAGAAGGCAGAATTACTTGCATTATTCACAGTTTGTCCTTGTTTTTTCATAGCCTAGTGCTTGGGCTCTGCCTAGTAGCATTAGGGCATGTAGTGAATGGGGCATGAAGAACATTGCACTGTATAATAAATGAATGGAAAAGGTGGAGTTAGAGATCTGGACAACGCTGATTCGGGGGGGGGGGCGGTGATGGCGAGATTCAGGCTCTGGGGCCAAACCTGGTCCCCAGACCTCTCCATTTGTCCCTTGGGAATCTCCCGAGGCCACACTGCCTCCCACAGCTCAGAGGCTCCTTGAATGCTCCTGGAAGGAAGATTGGGTGATATGCCTGTGTGCAGAAACCACTGATTTTGACATGGCTGGAATGTCACCTTAAGAGTCCTATCCATTGCCCTATTGTGTCTGGCAGCACCCACATCTGGTTGGTGGCCCCTAGAAGTTTGCTCACAGGCGGATGTGGCCCTCAGGCTGCAAATGTTTCCGCATCCTTGGGCCTCAATCCTCCAACCATCTTTTCCTAGCATTGCAAGGTTGTACCTCTGGAGCCTGAATAGTTCCAGAAACTCTTCACCAACTCTCCAAATCAGGACATGGCTCCTTCCTCTGACTATGCTGGGAACTTTTGATAGGCCATTTGCAAGAGGGCATTGACTTGTTCAAAAAACAAAACAAAAAAAGTGACTGGAGACTTTTAACATGGTTTGGATTAGGCAGTGGTGATGCTATCTGAGAAATCTGCCCTGCATCTTAGTACAACCGTAGCTGCACATGTTGAGAGCAAGTAGCAGGGTTTGCCAGATACTTGGTCATGGGCCAGGATTTGGTTTTTTTTTGGGGGGGGGAGGTAGGCTTTATGTTAGGAGGTGCAAAACAGAATTATCTGTGATGCAATCAGTCAGTTAAGTATTTTTATTTATTTGCTTGGGGGCGGGGGCAGCTGGAGCCTGGCCTGGCCTTGCCACTGCACCTCTGGCCCTCTTGCTGAATGGCTGCCTGGCTGAGCTCCCCCCTGCGCAGGCAGGCAGGCAGGCAGGAAAGATGGGGTGGGGTGGCCCTGTGGACCTCCCATGCCCTGCCCCTGAGGTGGTGAGGGTTGGATTGGCATAGCAGGTTTAGTGTACTCTCTGTGCCCAGCTCCTGGGCCCCCCTGGTGCATGTGTGTGCACCCTGGGTGCCAGCAAAGGACGCAATGCTGCTGGGTGGGACCACACCACTTCTACTTTGGGGAAGCACTGGCTGCTACAAAAAGTTGGCTGTCCTCTATGGTTTTTATCTCCATTACAACCACGTAGATTTCTAGAGTCCTCGCATATGAGAGTGTTTGCACACTTGTCCACTCAGCCTATATGAATGCCTGTATTGGTTTATTTGAATTGTTCATATTTTGTATATTGTCATTGTGTATGGAGTTACCCATGAATGTTAATCATGTGACATATATGTGCGTGCATGAGCATGTCATGGGGACGTGGGTGGCACTGTGGGTTAAACCACAGAGCCTAGGACTTGCCGATCAGAAGGTTGGCAGTTCGAATCCCCGCAACGGGGTGAGCTCCCGTTTCTCGGTCCCTGCTCCTGCCAACCTAGCAGTTTGAAAGCACATCAAAGTGCGAGTAGATAAATAGGTATTGCTCCGGCGGGAAGGTAAACGGCGTTTCCGTGCGCTGCTCTGGTTCGCCAGAAGTGGCTTTGTCATGCTGGCCACATGACCCGGAAGCTGTATGCCAGCTCCCTTGGCCAATAAAGCAAGATGAGCGCCGCAACCCCAGAGTCGGTCACGACTGGACCTAATGGTCAGGGGTCCCTTTACCTGTACCTTTTATGAGCGTGTCATGATCCTATGTGTCACATGCATGGTTCCTTGGAGTAGAGCCGTGGGGCAGCAGAATGTGACATGTTTCATTTATGGGAAGGGCCATCTCAGTGGTAGAGCATCTGCTTTTGAGGCCCCAGATTCAGTCCTGGCATTTCCAGGCAAGGCTAGGGAAGACCCTTGTTTGAAACCCCAGAGAACCTGCTCCCAGCCATCATATACATTACTGAGCTAGATGGGCCAATAGTCTTACTCAGTACAAGGCAGCTTCCTATATTTGTGGCGCTGTGGGTTAAACCACAGAGCCTAGGACTTGCCAGAAGCCAGAGTCCCTGATGTGGGAAAGCCCCCCCCCCAAATTGCTCAGTCAGTAGAGCATGGGTAGGTGCACTAAGGCCCAGAGGCCGGATCTGGCCCAGTCGCCTTCTAAATCTGGCCCGTGGACGGTCCAAGAATCAGCATGTTTTTACATGAGTAGAATGTGTGCTTTTATTTAAAATGCATCTCTGGGTTATTTGTGGGGCATAGGAATTCGTTCATTATTATTTTTCAAAATATAGTCCGGCCCCCCACAAGGTCTGAGGGACAGTGGACCAGCCCCCTGCTGAAAAAGTTTGCTGACCCCTGCAGTAGAGCATGAGCCTCTTAATCTCTGGGTGGTGGGTTCGAGCCTCAGGCTGGGCAAAAGATTTCTGCTTTGCAGGGGTTGGACTAGATGACCCTCGGGATCCCTTCTAACTCTACGATTCTAGGATGCCATCAGCCTCAGCCCCATGCGCATCCTTTCCCACATGCCCGAACGTAGACAAACCCTCTCACTCGCAAGACGCCGGCGGCAGCTCCCTCGAGACAGCGCCGCGGGGTGAAGGAAAAGAAGAAACAGGAACCCCTGATAGACCCCGCGCAACGAAGCGACCGCCCCGTCTGGCAAACTCTCCCCGCGCGGAGTCTGGATTCCGGAGCCTTCCTACTACTCCCAGCCTCCCTCCCCTGCGCTGGGCGCAGGAAACTGGGGAAGCGGCTCCTTCTCCCTCCCGCCGAAGCGCGGCTGGGCTGGGCTGCTGCTCCCCCGTGATTTTGTTTTTGCGAGGGGGCGGAGCTCCTTCGAAATCCCACTCCGCGGACTCCAGGAAAGAAAGAGAGAACGGGATCGCCGGGGAGAGGGAGGGTCGGTGTATTTGTGTGTGCGTCTTGGTGTCGCGGGGAGAGCGCGCCCGGATTCTCTCTCCAAGCCCCGGGGTTGTTTCTCTCGCACACCGCCCACCCTCGCCTCCAGCGCCGAGGCAAAGCGAGGAGGGCGAGCCTGCTGAGCCGACGAGAGCTCCCTGCGAGCAAGATCGGACTCTCCACGCCCCGCAAGCCGGCGCCCGGGAGCCTCGTCGAGCCCCGACAGCTGCCCTCTCCGGCGTGGCCCCCATGGAGGAGGACGTTCTGGACAAACTCGAGGACATGGCGTCGGTGCGGGACTTCGACCCTCTCACCGGCAGCATCCCCGCTACCAAAGTGGAGGTCACCGTCTCCTGCAGGTAAATGGGAGGCCGCGTGGGCTCGTGTGCAAGGTGTACGCGTGTGTCGGGCTGGTGTTGCCTTTGGGGGCGCGCACAGCTCCAAGTAAAGGAAGGCAGTAAGTTTATCCTGGCGCAGCTAGCAGCTGCTGGGAGAGATTTTCAGCGAGAGGGGAAAGATGTGCAATTTGCCGCTTGCTTGCTAAAAGTTTCTGCTTCTCCCCATAATTCGGCTGGGATTCTGAAAGGCCGATTGGAAAGCGTTTGGAAACTTGAGAGAAAAGGCGCGGTTGAGTTAAGGGGGAAGCATAGTCACAGAAGATAGAAATAATCCACGCATCAGTTGCCTTGTCTGAGAACTTGAGATGGTAGATGTTATTGGGGGTCTCTGTTGCACATTACCTGTTCTTGAGTAGACAGCCCATGGTCCGGATCCCAACAGCAAGGCTATTGGTGAAGGAGGAAAGGATGCCTCAAGAATCGCTGGATCAACTTTTGTAGGTGAGGCACTGCATATATCTCAAGAAGTATACTGAGCTCAGAACTCTTCACAAAAGGAGGCAGATTGTGATGGAGGTGTTTGGGCTGTTTCTTCTTGCTCTCTAGACCTGTGATAGCTGATTTTCATCCTGCTGGAACTGTGTGAAGCTGTACCTTCAGAACTGACCCACATCTCCGTGGCGGAGCCTCTGCTCATCATTGAGAGCAGAGGCTCAGTTCTTGGCATTGCTGGTGGTGAGGCTAGGCAAGACCACCTGCACTCTATATTGAAAGCAGTATCAAAGCACCTTAAACAGTCTAGGCTTCCCCCAAAGAATCCTGGGAACTGTAGTTTGTTTAAGGGGCTGAGTGTTGTTAGGAGACTCCTATTCCCCTCCACAAGCTACAGTCCTCAAGATGGTATAATATTCAGTTCTTCTTTCCAGGGAACTGTAGCTCCGGGAGGGGATTAGGAGCCTCCTAATGACTCTCAGGATCCTTAACGGACTACACTTCCCAGGATTCCTTGGGGGAAGCCATGACTGTTTAAAGTGCTATGATACACCTTTTAATGTATACTGTGGATGAGGTCTGGGAGAGCAGCTTCCAGGTGGAGAAGATGAGGGGTGGACCTCTGTGGTGGTCCCCCAACAGTTGTTGGACTTCCAACTCCCATCAGTTTCAGCCAGTGTGGCAAGTAGTGAGTGATGACAGGAGTGGTACTCCTTCAACATCTGGAAAGCCACATGTTATCCAAGCCTGATGTAGATCAACATCTGGAGTGATGCTAGATGGACCAGGGGCTTAACTTAGTCTCTAAGGAACCTTTTTATCAAACTGTAGCTTCCACACTGCTGCAACTGCAACAAATTAATTTAAGGAAATATCTTACCTATGTTATATTTGTAAACCCTGGGAGAAAATTTCTCTTATTTGATAATGAAATGAACATTCCTCTTCTACTAAGCTCCACAAATACAACATTTATATAGAACATCAAAACATGAGTTGTTTTACAATATGTAAATCTTACTGCTATATAAATATAGACAGCACCTTTAAGATTTCACACATTATTTTTGTTGTTGTTGGCAAGCTCATGCTGATCAAGTGCTGCAGGGAATTGTTCTGCACAGATGTCTAAAACTGAACTACTTTTACACAAAACGCTTCTCAAACTATAGAATAGGGGGACTTTCCCAGGTCTTATCAATCCCAGCCAGCATGGCTAATGGTCACAGATGATGGGCATTATAGTTCAATAACATCTGGAGGACTGCATTTTATCCACCCCTGCCATAGATCCATCCTTTTAACGTTTAATGTTGCAAAATGCTGCTAGATCACTTAATATGAGACTGAAAAAGTATAGGAAGCCATTTTTGTCCATAAGCGAAAAATAACTACCAGCAAAGTCAACAGCTGGACAATATATTTATTAGGACCAACTGAAATGGTCCTGGTTATGAACAAGCTTTTGAGTTCTGTAGCCTTCATCAGGTTGCTTGCTTCATGTGCAGGCTGATGAAAAGTTCCGCTCAATTTGAAAAGCTTGCTTGCTATTTTGAGACATTTTGCTTGGACTTAATAAGGGTATTGCCCTGCTGTGGATTTTGGAATTAATGCAAGATAGTTATGCTGTATGTACAATTGGCAGGGAGAAGGAGGTGAGCAGTTGGGGGCTGGGTGGGTGGGAAAGAGAAGTCACTCCACTTTACTTAACAGATACAATAATGCAGTCTTGTGATGTGCTCCAGGTTAGCAGGGATGGGGGACCTGTGGTAATTAAAAATAATAATGATAATAAATAATAATAAATTTATTATTTATACCCCATGTTGCTGGACTACAACTCCCATCAGTGCCTTTGTGATTTCCCAGAAAGCAGAGCTTTTCCCTTGTACACTGATATCCTTTGAGCAGTGTATCATTTTGGTTCTTCATTTCAGCCTGGAGAAGATACTGGGTTTTCTGTGTGTTTTCTAGCTGCATGTAATTAGCAGGCCTATTACGAAGGAAGCATCAGACTGAATCACACACCGTCATGCTTTCTTAACAGTGCAATCCAAGCCAAGTGGAGTGAATGAGTTCAGTACTGAATCGGAATGGAACTTTGCATGCAGCATTCCTTCAGCCATCCATGCCCCACTTTCTGAGGGAGAACACGCTTTTGCGCAAGGCAGCAAGGCCCCCTTAATGTTAAACATGTCCAGATGGAAGCAGAGAGTGAGAGGAGGCCCTTTCAGGTGCTTTGCAGGTTTCAGGTTGTAGTCAGGCCTCCTGGGAAGGAGAAAATACAGATGCTGTGAGGGCTTAAAAAACAAACACCCCCCCCCCAAATAACTGGTATATAAATTTGATGAAATGAATAAAAAACAAATAAACTTTTCCAGCTGTAATTCTTGTTTGTATCGCATCATAGATGGAAACAAATCTCTGCATGCAGAATTAAGGAGAACTATCTGTAGCTCTGGATGTTTCTTTCATATATAAAATAGCCTTGCTTAGAACATAACTTGTGATTAGATTGCTTTCTTAAAGGGGAATTAAAAGAGGCTTGTAAGTTGTAAATAACCACTCACCTGGTGACCTGTGGTGAATAGGAATTGCCTCCAGGTGACCAAGCAGGGAAACAGGCAAAGCTCTCCCTCCTTTCCTTTCCAATAGACACAGTTATCTGTTTGTACGTTAACTAGTAAAATTGTTTCTGGTTAATTAAATTGCAAGAACAAATGAAAAGTATACCTGATTATAGTGGTTTATTTGGAAATGTCTGTAATTCACTTGTGGAATGATGCATAGATAGTACTGGAAATTTGCTGCTGTTTGGTGGAATGCTTCCAGGAAAATAATAGATCTGAATACAATCAGTAGTGTTTAATGTCTGCACCTGAAAAGTGCCAAGTTGTGATTGGATATTAGCAAGTGCCTTATTGGGAGGCTTTACTGATATGCTCCCACTGAAACGCATCTCCTTTCATTCATCAGATGGCTTGCAGATAACTCAATTTGCAGATCAGCCTTTGGACAGTGTGAATTCATTCCAGTGAATCAGATGTGTTGGTTTCAGAGTGGTCTCGATGAAAGCTCACCGGTTTCTGAATGGAACAAAAGATGTGGGTCGTGACATGAATATTACTCTACTTTTCCTGCTAGAGCTAGGGGCACAACTTCCAGTAAAGTTTGTTCTTTGTATACCACAGGGAATTTGGTTCATAAGGATAGATTCTTCCTTTTTTTTTAATGATGAGGGAATGAAGAGCTTTTCAATGTGTAGCTGAGGAGAAAACCTAGCTGTTGGGTCCACTCAGCCATCGACTGACTCTTCTAGTTGGAAACACACGTGGTTTATACGTATGCTCACAGTGGAATTGTGATATTTTGCTACATGCATTTGCATTCAATTTCACAGTGTGGAATTCAGGCTACAGCAGCAAGGATTAGAGCAATCTTTTGGCAAATTAACAGCAATTACATGATGCTAGAAATTCATCCAAACCCCAGCTGTTTTGCATAGCTCCTGTTTTCTGAGATTCTCATTGTGCACTCAACATCTGGAATAACAGCCCAACAGGTGAAACCGAGGCTCCTTTATCTTTTTGCTTGTAGTGCTCAGGGCCAGAAAAAACTCCAGTCAAAGAGGGTTATACGTATATCTATAACTCCCATAGGGAAGAATCTCTTCCTCCACAATTTCCAGCAGCTTGGCGTCCTGCTGGGCTATAGCTTAGAGTTCCAGGCACTGGGATTAGGTGCCTGAAGATCTAACTACAGCCCACTGTGAAGGAGGATTGCTGGATCTTTCAAAGCAGTGTGTTCTTTTCATAAGAGTTCTGTAACCACAAATCGTTTTCTTAGTGGGCTCCTGACTAGTTGAGATCTGGTCCTTGCACTGCCAGCCACACAAAAACCCAGCAGGAGGGAGGTCAATCTGCTTCTGGGTATATCTGGGTCAAACTATGAGAATGCAATAGACTTGCATATGTTTTAAACATGTAAAATAGCAGCCATAAGGGGGCTTGTGTACCAGTGGGAGCATAGGAGTTGTGGAGGGGAAGTTTAATTCTCTCCCCCTTCCCATGTGGTCCCAACAACTGAAGCTGCATTAGGAGGGAAGCCTCTCAACTATTGATGGGACAAAGCCCACTAAGTCAAAGGCATTCAGGAAAGAGTTAATAGATTGTACATTTAAACTAAGGAACCTCAGTGCTTCCTAACCTAAGGAAGCTAGAGCACAAGGATCATTAACCTTTCAGCATTGATTGTGCAGAAGAGGGGAGTGGCAGCAGGGTTCTGCCCACCCCCTCCAAAAAACTGAAGCTATGTGATGTGATGAGCACAAACCACAGACATTCTCTCTTCCACACAACCATTAAATGGAACCCTTTTACTGAAAGATAGGCCAGCTGTAATACATTTGTGAACCATGATCAGTGCTTCAATGCATTACTCTGAGTTAACCCATCTATCTCTCTATCTGGTATTTTTGTCTTCTGACTGACACTTGCTCTCCAAAGCGTCAGCTAGAAATCTTTCCTAGCACCTAAAATTATGGAATTCGCTACCACACAGGCCCTTTGCAAGCATTTGGCCTGAACACACAAGGGTAAAATGCACAGAGTGGGGCAGGAATGCCACCCCTGCCCCCAATATCCCATGCATGCTGGCCCCACCCGACTTCATTCCTGTCCTTTGCATGTTTAGCACAAAGGTCTGAAGGGGATGTGTACACAGGTTCAGTTGAACGTGCTTGGAAACCTGCCCACAATGTGTTTCCAATTGCAAGGAGGCTTCAAAGTCCATTTGTTGGTCCTGTGGAGGAGCCCAGGGGACAAAGGAGATCAGTTGCCTTAGCACCATGGAGAGCTCTTAGTGGGCAACTTGCTTTGACAAGGGTTGGAAGGAAACTGAGGCCTTCAAGCTTCTGCCTCCACTCCACTCCTAGGCTCTGCTCCCTTTTGGAGAACTAGGGATTGCAATAGTGCCAACCTTTTGTCCTGGAGAAGGGCACATTTTCTGCATCCCATGGTCTCCTGCTGGTGTGCTTCCTGTGCTGTTAGACTGGCAAAGTACTGTGGGAGACACTCAGTTACTCAGGCCCAAGAGAAAGTGTTTGTGATGGTCCTGGCCCTGCTTCTAAAGACCCTGGTGATGTTATCTAACTGGGCTCCTTCTAGCCTCGAGTTCCTGGTCTTCTAATCACTAGTATCAGGCTCAGAGCCAGGAACCTGAGCTGGCTCCATAGCCAGCGGCACCATAGCCTCTAACCTAGTATCTGAAGTAATGACAAATTCATCCAACATGCTTGGAAGCCCCCTTCAGACAATCCCATGCAGTGTACAAAGTTCAAGGTGGATCTGATACACCCAATATTCATGGGCCTGTTGTGGTCAGGGCTGGCACATGTAGGCCTTCCCCTAGAGGTTCCCTGCCCCCACCCCTGCCCAAATGCTTGGAGAGGGCTAAAATCTGGTAATAGCTGCTAGCCTAAATGGCTTTAAAGTGAGGTGGTTGTTGTTGTTGTTTAGTCATTTAGTCGTGTCCAACTCTTTGTGACCCCATGGACCAGAGCACGCCAGGCACTCCTGTCTTCCACTGCCTCCCGCAGTTTGGTCAAACTCATGTTGGTAGCTTTGAGAACACTGTCCAACCATCTTGTCCTCTGTCGTCCCCTTCTCCTTGTGCCCTCCATCTTTCCCAACATCAGGGTCTTTTCCAGGGAGTCTTCTCTTCTCATGAGGTGGCCAAAGTATTAGAGCCTCAGCTTCACGATCTGTCCTTCCAGTGAGCACTCAGGGCTGATTTCCTTAAGAACGGAAAGGTTTGATCTTCTTGCAGTCCATGGGACTCTTCATGGATCACTGCCTTGCCGTGGCGAAGGGGCTTGAATAACTCAGAGAAGCTATGAGCTATGCCGTGCAGGGCCACCCAAGATGGACAGGTCATAGTGGAGAGTTTTGACCAAACGTGATCCACCTGGAGCAGGAACCGGCAAGCCACTCCAGTATCCCTGCCAAGAAAACTCCATGGACAAAGACAACAGGCATATAAAAGTGAGGTTAGGCAAATGCATGTAGGA
Source organism: Podarcis filfolensis (assembly GCF_964270895.1). Lineage (NCBI taxonomy): Eukaryota > Metazoa > Chordata > Lepidosauria > Squamata > Lacertidae > Podarcis > Podarcis filfolensis. Next base: position 52,491,880 of record NC_139609.1, on the reverse strand, counting down.
AAGGGCTACTGGTCACCACTAGCTATGATGGCTATATACCACTTCCAGAATCAGAAGCAACATGCCTCAATACTAGTTGGCTATAACAGCAGGAGAAGGCCATTGTGCTCATGTCCTGTTTGTGTGCTTCCTATAAGCATCTGGTCAACCATTGTGGAAAACAGAATTTGGTCTGATGCAGCAAGTCTCTTCTGATGTGCTCAGCCACTGAGTTATGGAGCCTTCCCCATGTTGAGTCTTCTTCAACATGTCACTTCTATTCTAGAATTTTATCTCTTTGTCGTCGTCATCGTCTTCTTCTTCAATATGCCACTTCTATTCAAGAATTTCATCTCTCTGCTTCTAGTGATCATTACTGCTATCCTCCCTGCCCTGCATTTACATCAGATGTTACTTAAGAAGATTTGTGTGGCATTGTCTGCCTTCCAGTTCTTTGATACCAAGATAGATGCTGTCTTGCGTTACAAACTGGAATGAGCAGTTCAACGATTTTTCGTATCTGAACTCTTTCAGAGCCCCTGGGTGAATATTGTCTGGGACGAGTCTCTTATTACTGTTTAACCTATCAATTTGCTCTGAAACCTTTTCTGATGGCACTTCCATTTGTGATGGGATTTTTTCTTTCTTTCTAGATTTAACACCTAGGGGGGTGGGGGGAGAAAAAGCCAGGTGTTGGTATTGCCTTGTCGACATCCTTCGTTCAGATATCTGTCATTTGTGCTGTGTAGTTTGGTGGCCCTTCTTTCTGCAATAGGTTTAATATTTTTAATGCATTATTTTAACCATTTCCTTTTTTGTACATTTCAATAGATTTTTTTAAAAAAGGAATTCTCTTGTTTAAGCAGTTTATTATTCAGTGTGTCAAATTGGTGATCTTTTGGTTTTCCATGTTTAGAACTCGACATCTTGGCAAACTTTTTTTTCCTTGCTACTTCCACCTTTCCTCCCATATTAATAGTTCTAACACATTTCTCTTCTACAACAGCAATGGCAAGAGTATAAAACATGGATAAGGGAGAAAAAATGTGCATTATGAAAATCTTTGGAAATCTTTGTTTCTCACGGTTATTGAGGGGAATAGATCCAAATTTTGGAACTTAATTCAAGGAGGTTTTAAGGAGACAAACCTTTTGAGTCTGTACCTCTCATAATACCTGAAATATGAGTTGTCAATTTTAGTACCATCTTTGGAAGAAAAATACATATAAACCCCTCTGTAATGGAGAACCCTTTGAATCTCCCTAATTGGCCACCCGTTTGCACCACTTTAAAAATGTGTTTTTTTGGGAGGGGGTTTATTGGGTTGTTGTTTTTATTTTGATTATGTATTTTGTGGTTTTATATTTTGATTTTATTCTGTGAACCTCCCCGAGACATCCGGATATAGGACAGCATATAAATTCAATAAATAATAATCATAATAAATAATAATTCTGGCACTTTGGCCTGGGAAAGCACTGGGAGAAGATATGATTCCTCCTGCGATTTACCCTTTTCTCCCCTAATAATAAAAAAAATGCACAATGGGATTGATTAAATAATGCACCTTCTTTATCACAAGAAATCAGACCAACCATGCCTTTGCTCTTGCAATGATACCCTGTGGAGTTTGAGCTGGAAAACAAACACACAAACAAATTAAACCACAAAAGGAACGGCTGACCAAGATCAGCTTGGACAAAAAAAAGGAGCTCCTCTTACTGTTATCAACCCAAGCTGTCAGTGTTGAAGAAGATATTTCATATAAGTGATTCCTGGTGTTAATTTATATATGATAGAGCCACTTTGTGTGCTTGAGTAGGAGGAGGATATATACTACACAGTCCTCTGTGTATGTATATTGGCTGTTATAGTTGAATCACCCCCAAGCGGAGCTCGTGTGTATAGAGTGTTCTGGGGTGAGGAGAGTCCTGTAGTTTATAAGTTTATATCTTTGTTCCGTTATGAGACAGCTTGAGTCCTTTTGGGGCACGTCACTCTCATAGAGTCATTTAACTCATACCAGTAGTGGCTGGTGAAGCCATTCAACGAGAGAAACCCTTGACTGCTATAGCAGGTCATTCTGAGGTGGAGGAAGATTCCTGCCTACATTGGTAGCAGACAGCAGGAGGCAGAAGCAGTGGTGGTTCTTTGAGCATGGCACAGACACATGGTTGCTCACTGTCTAGTTGCCCTGGCATAAGCTGTTGTTGTCCGTGAGGGAAACTAGCCAGGAAACAACCATGGGAAGCATTCAACTAGGTTTTCCTCAGAGTAGATCCACTGAAATTAATGAACATAACTATGTTAGGGCCACTGATTTCAATAGGTCTATTCTGAGTAGACCTAGTTGAATGCTGCCCAGAGGGTGGATTTCAACTAATGAGCCCTCCCTGTGCAAGGACTCAGTGGCGGAAGAAAGCCTCTTGGGTATCTGGGGCGGCGCGCCCAGGGGCAGGGCAAGCCGCACATAGGGAGGGACGGGACGGGAGTGTGGCACCCATTCCCACCCCCCTTTGTTATTTGTTTGCCTGCCTCGTTCCTGTCCTGTCCCTTGCCTGCCTGCCTGCCTGCCTGCCTCCTCCAGTTGGGAGCGCAGGGTAATGGTGCACCACCCACCTGTTACCCAGGGGGCAGGGTGATCCAGCATGGCTGGGGGGGCGCAATCCAGCATGGCAGCTAGGCCAGGGGGGATGTGATCCGGCATGGCGGCTTGTCTGGGGGTGCGATCTGGCACGCCGGCCAGGCTGGGGGGTGCAATCCAGCCCAGCCACGATTGGGCCCAGCCGGGATTTTGTCACCCCTCCCTCAGGGATGACCCCTGGGGTGGACCGCCCAGACCTTGCTCTGCCTCTGCAAGGACTTAGAATTGTAGAGTTATAAGGCAGCTCCAAGTGTCATCTGCTCCAACCTCCTTCAAAGCAGGAATCAAAACTAAAGAATTCCTGACAGATGGCCATCCAACCTCTGTCTAAAAACCTCTGCTGAAGGAGAGTCCACCACGTTCCACTCGTGTAATGGGGCTTTCTCCCCTCCTCCCACATGTCCCCTGCACCCCCTCAGTTGTCTTGAGGACAGATTGGGAGTACAGCCTGCAGGGGGAGGAGAGGGCAGCTCACTCCATCAGGGCAAACATTTCTGCTTGCCCGATCGAAAGAGCTGCCCAGCGCTCTGTTTAATTCCTTCCGATATGCTTGCCCTGTGCTGCCTGAACTGCCACTCAGCAACTGTGTGCATGCATGGTGATGTCTGAGACATATCCTGCCTCTGCGGCCGCTTCTGACTGCTACTGGTAAGCAAGGGAAATCCAGCTGCCCCCTTCATCACGCCACTGTGGCAGTCAGCAACTCCTATTAGCTACTGGCTTCTCAGTCACAGAGGTGGTGACTGAGCTTTGGAGGAGAAATAATGTGTAAATGTAGCTGCTATCAGGTCTGGACTTGCCAGAAGCATTGTCTCCTCTTCTGTGTTTCCCCAAAGAGTGAATGCAGAAAGATGGTGGGGTTTTTCTGTTTTTGTTAGCAGCTCTGAGATTTACCCAATCAACAAAGTACAGGGAAACCCCAAACTAGGTCAACACCGTCAGCTCTTCTTCTACCCCGCTTTTAGTCTGAGTTTCATCTTTCCTGAAAGTCATTTGTGCCATGAGCCCCACAAAAACTCCTTGGCAGGACTGGTGGGGGTGGGAAGAGGAATGGGATGATAGTGGCAGGGAGGAAAATAAGAAGGGCCTGCTGGATTGGATCAGGCCAATGGCCCATCTGGTCCAGCACTCTGTTCTCACAGTGGCCAACCAGATGCCATTGATGAGGGAGACATGAAGGAACCAGCCCCTGCTCTGGCTCCTGCTAGGAGATCTTCATGGCAACTAGGGAGGGGCTTGCACCTGTGAACCAGCTGAGTGGACCCCACCTCTGTCCCCTAAGAGGCACCATCACATGGACAGGCACGAGCAGCCTACTCACAAGAGTGCCCACTTACTTGCCCAATCCCATTGCTCAGAGGGGATGGAGAAAATGGACAGAGAAATGTTTTCGTCCCCCTCTCCCAACACAAGAACGCATGGGCATCCAGTGAAGCTGAAAATTGGAAGACTCCGAAGAGATGAAAGAAAGTGCCTCTCCAGACAGTGCATAATTAAACTAGGGAACTCGCTCATATTGGAGGCAGCGATGGCCTCCAGCTTGGTTGGCTTGAATGAATTCATGGAGGAAAAGGCTATCCATCGCTGCTAGCCAGAATGGCTATGCTGTGCCTCTAGGGTTGGAGGCAGTGTTGCTTCTGAGTGCCAGTTGCTGGAAGCCAGCCATGGGGTGGCAGTGGAGAGGGCTCTTGCGCTCAGGTCCTGCTTGCTGGTTTCCCAGAGGTATCTGGGTGACCCCCATGACAACAGGATGCCTGGCCTGGCCCAGCAGACACTCCTCATGTTCTTATGTACAAGAACTACAACTCCCATCAGCCCTGGCCATTGGCCTTGCTGGGCGTTGGTGTCTACCTGGAGGGCCAAAGTTTTCCCTATTCCTCTTCTGGTGATTAAACCCATTTCAGAGGCCAGCACCACTTAGATTCTCTCCCTGCAACCATCCCTACGCACAAGGGAAGGAAAAGAGCAGAGCAGATTATAAAAGGAGTCAGGATGATTGCATGCAGCTGCGAAAGAAATAATATTCCAATATTTCAGTAATACAATAAGAGCAAGGAACCCAGCAGAGCTACGCTGTGAATGTAAATTCAAATCTATAATATATAATGCACAAGGATAATAGATTACAATGATAAATCACATTTGATTTGGGGAGCCAGCTGGAAGCCCAAAGTAACAACTCACTCCTGTAGCAGCCTGTGATCTCAGTGCTTGACCTTTGGCATATGCAAATGAAGAAGCCAGCTGTTTGGGGGGGAAATCTCATTTTTCTCCTCAAAGCTTGGATATTTTGAAGCTATTTCACTGCTTCCAGCTCCATATTTTACTAAATTTGACCTTCTGTTTTCTCCTTGCAAATGGAAAGGCTCACTCCAGAGTGTCGGGGGAAGGGCTCTAATGTTTCAACAGAGCTTTCATGAGGGATCAGATTCACTAAATCAGTGTATTTCATCCCCACAAGTCGCAGAAGGATTCCAAGGTCAGCATGGCTGACCCTCCACCCATCTACAGATGTGGACCATAAGTTCACTCTCTGTGCGATTAGAGTTGGGCAAAAGAAGAGTGAAGACGAGCCCTTTAACTCCACAGGTCATGGCCTGGGGATTTTGCAGTGTGCAAGGACTCTGATGAAGATGAGGTTCAAACTGTTTCGGAGGCTAGGGCTTCTCCAGGTCAAGAAAGCACAACCCTATCACCATCCTCTAAATTGTTGCTGGATTGGCAGCAGTGGCTCAGCTGCAGTGTCTGTGAAGCCCCGACTTTGCCACCGCCTTGCCCTGCCTTGGCCCCATCCAAGTGAGCAAAGGTGACACCATCCCAACACACATGCTGCTAGTGTGTTAGGAGCCACTGACCTAGTGCGGAACCTTCTTGCATAGATTCCCTGCCGATTTAGAGCCCTGGAAACTCCAGCTTCCAAGTCGTGTGGGGATCCTGTGTGAGTGCAGCAGGTTGCATAATTAAATGATGTCACTATGGCCACAACTTTAGATGACTTCGAAGTGCATTAGAAACATTCAAGGGAGATATAGGTCAGTGACAATTTAATCCTGGGCATGTTTACTCTTAAGTCTCACTGCACTTACTGTGGATGAGGTCAAACAATCAGCGACTGAATCCAGTCAAGATAGAGGTAAGGGGGGCGGTAGATGGTCCTAATGCTCTAGATGGGAGCTGTCTTACCTGTGATAGAGTAGCAATTGCTCCATCAGATCAGGCCCAGAGTCTATGATTGCTCTCACAGTCCCCTTTGCCTTTTGGTAGGCAGGTGTCAAGGGTTATCAGGAGCTATTTTTCCACCATGCCTGCTACTACACAGCTTTAAGTTAAGAGATAGCAATATTGGATACAGTGGTATCTCGGGTTAAGTACTTAATTTGTTCCAGAGGTCCGTACTTAACCTGAAACTGTTCTTAACCTGAAGCACCACTTTAACTAATGGAGCCTCCTGCCGCCGCCGCACTGCCGGAGCATGATTTCTGTTCTCACCCTGAAGCAAAGTTCTTAACCCGAGGTACTATTTCTGGGTTAGCGGAGTTTGTAACCTGAAGTGTATGTAAACTGAGGTACCACTGTATATCTATTTACGAAGGCTGTGCCTCTTGATGGAGTAGTGAAAGAGAGATATCTGCATTCATCCAAATTGGCATAACTTCTGAGAGCGACTACTGTAATGAGTTCTATACAAGACCTGCCTCCTGTCAGATTTAGGGATGCAGAAACATATTCAAATTGATTGTCTGCAGCTGCACTGGCTGCCAATTAGGTTCTGAGCCCAAATCATGGTTCTGGTTCTTAACTTTTCAAGTCCTTTGTGGCCTGGCCTGAAATGCACATCTTAGAAACCTATGACCCCTGCAGCTCTTTAGGATCTGCAGGACCTTTATGACAAATTGCCCCAAGGCTGTGGAATAACCTCCCAGAAGAGGGTCACCAGTTGTTTCTTAGTTGTTTCTCCCTGTTGGCTTTTCAGAAAAGATGAAGAGTTATCTTTTCCAAAAAGCCTTTGGCTCTAAAGCTTTGTACTGCTGCTGCTGCAGTTTTCTGGCTTAAAAGAAAGAACGAATGGGAAGTTTTGGTTTATGTTTTCACTGCGTTTCTATGGTTTGGGTTATCATTGTACATCTCTTCAGGCCTGGGAAAGGTAATGAGAGGCAGTATGGTGTAATGGTTAGAGTGTTGGACTCGGTAAGGTAAAAACGGTAAAGGACCACTGGATGGTTAAGTGCAGTCAAAGGTGACTATGGGATGTGGTGCTCATCTTGCTTTTAGGCTGAGGGAGTCGGCGTTTGTCCACAGACAACTTTCCGGGTCATGTGGCCAGCATGACTAAACCACTTCTGGTGTGATGGAACACTGTGACAGAAACCAGAGCACACGGAAGCACCATTTACATTCCCGCCATAGTGGTACCTATTTATCTACTTGTACTGGCATGCTTTCGAACTGCTAGGTTGGCAGGAGCTGGGACAGAGCAATGAGAGCTCACCCCATCGCGGGGATTTGAACCGCCGACCTTCTGATCGGCCAGCCCAAGAGGCTCAGTGGTTTAGACCACATCACCACCCGCATCTATGGCCTGGCAGACCAGGGTTAAATCCTTACTCAACCAGACATTGATGGGATGGCTGCACAAATGTCATGAAGATTCTACTAGATCTTGGCAAATCCCAGGGGTGCACTGCAGGGATGAGGAAGGACCACAGACCCAATAATTCTAGCCTCTAATGTAAAGGAGGAATGCTATTGTAGTATTTTTGTGTTGCTTAATTCAAGTCTGCAACATGCCCTGCCCATTTCTGCAGTCAGCACATGCTACCAGCTTCAGCACACAGCAAGAGACTCCCTGCTTGTCTATGCAGCCATCAGGATGACTGATGGAAGAGCAACTGGCTTCCTGCTGTCAGCACAGGACCATCAATCCCAAAGGGGGAAAGTACTTGGCTTTTCCACAGGCGCTTCCCGCCCTTAAATTCCAGCATGATTCCCTTCTGCCTCTCTCTACTTTACTCGCTTCATCCTCCTTAATTAATCTTCCTTCCCAGGACTCGTTTCAGTGAGGCACAGCAGAGCATCCCTGCCACCTCTATTTACGGCGACACCACAGCTGTGTCTGCAGCTGCAATTGGGATGGTAGCTCTGTCATGGGATAAGCTGGGTAATGGCAGAACATCTCCATCATTTCAAGAGGGGCAAAGTGGCCCAGAGTAACCCACACCTTGTAGCCTCGCTGGAAGACAAGACTGGTGCTGCATCCTTGCAGACCCCACGAGTCAGCTCTGTGTGAGATGTGCAACCACTCTCTCCTTATGAGAGTTATTGCTTGGTTTCATTTCATAACTCCTCCTTAGGAAGCGGTTTCAACCGGCATATAGTTGGGAGACAATTAACTTGAGAGTGAAACTCTTGCGCGATTGAAAATGCAACTTCAGAAAGTGCCCTTTGTAGCGAGCCGAGGTCTTCCTTGAAACGGTACCAGAGTAAAGAGCTTGGGCCGAGGGGAGGCAGCCTCATTAACTGGAAAATCCTTGAGGGAGTAATAAGCACAGCCTCCGTCATCTTTCAAGTTGTTTGGTCTCTCTCACTACAAGGGAAGGGAGGGGGAGGCTGAGATCCCAGTGAGCCCACAGCAGGACTGACAAATCTCCCTATCTAGGCTTCTTTCTCTCCGACTCTGGATGAAAGCAGATGGGTTTTTCACTCGATGGCGTTCTGGGTTGTGCGTTTGTGAGGGTGATTAAGGAGGAGATAGAGAGCCGTGGGTGCCGTGCCTTCGAAGTTGCGCTCTTCCAACAGCTGTAAACCAGACACCCGGATTCTGATTGATTTTCTTCTAATGCAAAGCAAATATGAAAGGGGGCAAAAGCCTAATTTCAGTGCCAGTTTTGAGCATCAGCCTTAACAAGCCTTTAAATAGGATTAAAGCATTTCTCTGATGACTCTCAGGTTTCCCTCTTGGATCTTCTTCAAGGAATATTAATCCCCCTCTATTGCACAGGGCAGCTTGTGCTGCCAAGGCAGAAAATGCAGCATAACATTTCTTCCTTAATGCTTTATTGCCATGGCTACCCCCAAGCCCCATAGAACTCCACAGCATCATGGAGGGGGTTAACAGTGAGGTTAAACTATGCATATTTCATTTCTAAAAGTCAATGGATTTGAATGACTCGTGTGGCTTCCAATTAATAGATGCAGAGATAAGACTGCCTCACTTTCTAGAAGAATATTTTTGGTGCTCTGAATGTATTTGGTGATCCCGATGAATCACCGGATTCTGACTCTCCCGGAAGAGTCGATACACTTCTTGAAAGGTGTGCAAGATAAAATGAGAGAATTGGTGTGATGTAGTAGAGGGTGTGCTGGACTTTGGCTGGGAAGAGCTGAGTTCACATTCCTGCTGAGAGGCCTGGGGTAGCCTTGGGCCAGTCACACTGGGCCAGTCAGGCTAATCTCCTTCACATGGTTGTTGTGAAGATAGAATATTCCATGTTTTCGTGGATAGAGTTCACTTAGGTACAGGTGGCATGAATAGAATGGCCATCAATTTATTAAGTAAGGCAACAATCTCAACCCCCCACCCACCCAGCCCAGCAGAAGGTGAGGGGCAAGCAGATTGCTGCCCTAGCCTAGAGGTGTTGAAACAATCAGGCCTGGATTAAGCGCAATTCTATCATATGGTGGTCGTGGGATGGCTCAGCCCCACCCCAGAAAGTCCCTTTGATGGGTTACTGGCAGGATTTTCACCGGCAGCACTTCTGTTTCGTAGGCAGAAGTGGGGCTCAGTGCCGAAAGAGTGACCCTGGCATCTCTTCCTAGGTGGGGGCCACTGGGAGGCTGATGGAGGCCAGCTCTTTCAGTCTGCAGACCTCATCAAGAAAGAGCAAAATAAAACACATTGAAAGCTCCATGTAGGAGTAAACATAAAACTCAAGCTAAAGCAGAGTTTTGTATTAAGTTTTTACCAAAATCCAAAGTAAAAACAGGGGAGATAACATGTTAGAATGAATTTATATTGTCAAAACTCAGAACCTCCTTCACAATCACTTGAAATAGATCCCAAATATGGCATGAGCAAATAATGGTATTTATGAAGGGCAATATTCAACTAAATAATTGCATGAGTAGAATGACTTCCCATCCCCCTGTGTGCACCCAGTGCCATCCTCAGATCTGCTCCAGAAGTTTGGGGGAACGCCAAGAATGGCTTTTAAGGGTAATGGGGAGGTAAGGGGAGGGGAGGGGAGGAGAAGGAGAACATTACATTGCGCAAGAAGAAATCCTTGCACTGATGTAACCAGTGACTTAGTCCTACATTGTATTCCTCCCAAAGCCAGAGTGTGCCAAGAAGCTGCTTTCGCTCTTGTTTATTATGATTGTATATTAATAGTAATAGAACTGGCCTATATACTGTGTGAGCAATTGCAAAATCTGGGTCGTATGTCATATATTTGTCTGATGTATTTTAGGGGAAACACAGTTTGCTACAACATAGGTTCCCTGTTTTGTACCAGCTGAGGAGCAGTCTCATAATTCTTCCTCCTCCCATCTGCGTCTTTGAATTCCCAACTGTTGATGGGTTGATGGGTGGCTACTTTGCTTTAGTAAGTAGCAAATACAGTGGTACCTTGGCTTACAGACGCTTCAGGTTACAGACTCCGCTAACCCAGAAATAGTACCTTGGGTTAAGAACTTTGCTTCAGGATGAGAACAGAAATCATGTTCTGGCAGTGCAGCGGGAGGCCCCATTAGCTAAAGTGGTGCTTCAGGTTAAGAACTGTTTCAGGTTAAGAACGGACCTCCAGAACGAATTAAGTTCTTAACCCGAGGTACCACTGTAAATTAATACTACATTTTGCTGCTGCTGCTGTTTCTGGATCAGGTGAAATTGGGAGCTCTGTCTGGATCTGTTTAGCCTGGCTTCACTTTTCAAAGAGAAAAGAAGACCTGTGATTCTAAGGACTTCCCCCCTTCCCCTCCTGTTGGCTGAATTTTGCTTTTATTTTGCTTAGATGTACAAGACTGGTATTCCTTCCTCCTTAGTCATATATAGATTACTTTACCCTCAAAACCCTCCCTCCCTCAAGTTATATGCATATACACTCCAGTAGATCTTGTAGAAGTGTTAATTTCTGCAGCACTAAATCAAGCACAAATTAATGTTCAGTGTGTGGTATTAACCGTCTCTCCTCTCGTTAGACTACAGTTCTTACCTTGTAGAACTTCATTTATCTCTTGCAATTTGCATAGCTAGCTGCCCTTTATCAAGTTAGCACATTGATCCTTCTGGCTCTCTATGTCTACATAGACATTGACTGGTAGCAGCTCTTCACCGTTGCAGACAGAAGGTTTCCACAGGGCTGGAAGCAGAGGCAAAGCATGTGATTTTACCACTGAGCTCTAGCCCATTTCCAATTACTTCTTGCTGCCTTTCCCAGATGCCTTTTGCAGCTTCAACACAGGGAGAAATCCAGCAGCTCCTTGGTGCAGTAATGAAGGGACATGTAGAAGCCTACAAAATCCACTTTTTCCACTTGAAATTCTGACTTAGCACAGCAATAAACCTGGCATTGCTATCACCTCTGTTTCCATCTGAAGCTGGCATTTCCACACTGTTTCTTTACTCCCTGTGGGACTAAATGGCAGGACTCGGTTGCAGTTATGAGAGCACCCCTAGCCAAGTGGAGACATAGAGCTCTGTCACATGTGGGACACATGACACATGCACAAGCAGAAAACAATTGGCTTTGGCTTCCCAGCAACACAGCAGCAGCAGCATCAAAATTTCTATACCACCCTTCATCCCAGGATTAATCAAAAACTAATATAAAGTTGGTGCCTGGTGGTCCTCACTGGGGAGAGTGTCCACAGATGGCAGAGCCGTCACTACTGAAAATGCCCTCTCTTTTGTCACAATCCTCTGAATCTCCCTCAGAGCGGGTACCCAGAGGCACTGGTGCCATCTCCAGGGCCCCCACAAAATTTTCACTGTGGTTGCCTGGCCTCCACTTGCCACCACCACTGCCTTACCTCCCTCTCTCTGGGGCTGCGGCAGTGGCTGGGCCGGGGCCATTGCCTTCACCATCTTCATGGAACATGGGCATCCATGTTCTACTGCCCCACCCCCACTGCCGCTGCAGAAGCATGTCCCCAACAGAGGCCCCTTGGTGGAGGCCCTGGCCAAGTCTCCACTATGGCACTGGAGAGTGGCAGCAGCGGACAGAGGTCAATAAGTGTGTGCCACTGGGCACCCACAGTATGAGGCCCAAGTTGGCTCCTCTACCTGGAGAAGGGTCTCAGATGTTGATCTAAGGGTATGGACAGGTTCCTGTCAACAGAGGCATTCCATTAAGTATTGGGACATTAATTTGAGATGTGTCTTTCCCCACGCATTAGACACTACTGTAAGACCACTTAGAGTGAGACAAATATTATTTCCCAAGTATAAATGTTAAATGAGACTGGTGTCAAATGGATTAACCAGCTGTAGTGTTTTGCCCAATGCATTTTGTACTAGATTTTACAAAAGAAGGCAACTCCGGTAGCTGGGTCTTAGCTTATTTTCTAACTTTACACATGGAACCATGAGTTGTTGTTTGGGGTGGAAAAAATGACAGGGGGAGGATATCCAGAGTGAATAATGAAGCAATTAAAAAGTCTAGCAAAGTTGAAGCCCTTTGGAAATGTGGAAAGTAACGAGAGAGAATTAAAACAGCCTTTCTCCTGCAGTTGGTGACAGAGAACAGAAGATCATCACAAGGTACTTTGTTTATGACAAAAACTGATGCCTTCGATGGGCTTAATTGTCTGGAGTTAACCCAGGAGAAGGAGGCAATTATGTACCTTGTATTACAGAGGGTTGAACAGAACTGCATGGAACGTGGAAACAAATTATACTGGAGAGACATTTTCAGCCATGTCATCATATTTAGGGTGACTTTCTCACCCTTTGTAAAGTGCAAAGGCAAGAGGGAAGCGGAGGAAAAAGTTTTGCAGCAGGAAGTGCTGATAGCGTAGGGGGATGCAAACAGAGTTATGAGTCTGAGAAAATTAAAGAGCTCATTAGAGGCCCTCATGTTATTGCATAGTTCTTATGAGAAGTGCATAGCAAAAGTTCCTCTGATGCAGTGCTTCCAAGCCAGGCGTTAATGCAACATTATTGTACCTACAAGAGGAGATTGGAAGTTGGGCAATGTCCAGCACCTTGAGTGTGTGTGCAGCCCCCTCAAATATTTTATGGGGGGGTGAAGGAGTTGCCCTGGGCCCCTAGGAGTTGAGAGTGATATATGTGTTGAGCAGTTCTATGCACACTTACAGAGGAGGCAAGCCCCATGGAAGTAAGAGAGATTTATGTTGAGTAAATTTGCAAAGGATTGGGTTGTAAATCAATCACCAGCACATTATAGTGATGAATTATGTTCTGCTGAAATGGATTTAGGCTTTCTTTTGCAAATAGCATTCTACATATTGAAATGCACTGGCAGTCAGAATGACCACAAACCGCAACACAAAGAGAAAATGGGCTGGCTCTCCCTTGCAGTAGAGTTTATTTTTTACCTCATCACATTATATAGTTTGCTGATAGTGGTTATGATTCCTCCCTGACAAAAGCTCGGTCTCTTTGGCAGTTGCATGGCATAATTTCCTTATTCTGTTTTCTCCATGATGGGAAAGAATCTTGAATTTCAACCTAGCCTGCAGGTTTCAAGGGGCACAGGAGCCCTGCCAGTGAAAAGATGGCAAGCCCATTTGCAGCATGCCGGTGCTTTGAAGAGGAATCATTTTGTTTATATTCAACCCCCTGAGAAGTTGAGAGCGGGCACTTTAGTTTCACAACATGCTTACGTGAAGTAGTTTGTGCCGGTAAATGTTGCAGTGTGGAGTGCTTCTCTTCAGGATCCTAGCCAGCTATGCCCTTTCCCATGATAATCCACTTCCGCTCCCTGCTCCCTTTTCCATTCCTCCCTTCCAGCAGTCAATCAGTGTTCTGTTCCCACTGAGCTGCCTTTACTGAGCTGCCTTTATCTCAGCCCTGCACTCAAGGTTTTTCTAAAGGTTTTGTTTCGGTGGGGGGTAGTTCTGCAAAGCAGAGACATCACCTTGCTAACAAAGGTCTGTATAGTTAAAGCTATGGTTTTCCCAGTAGTGATGTATGGAAGTGAGAGCTGGACCATAAAGAAGGCTGATTGCCGAAGAATTGATGCTTTTGAATTATGGTGCTGGAGGAGACTCTTGAGAGTCCCATGGACTGCAAGAAGATCAAACCTATCCATTCTTAAGGAAATCAGCCCTGAGGGCTCACTGGAAGGACAGATTGTGAAGCTGAGGCTCCAGTACTTTGGCCACCTCATGAGAAGAGAAGACTCCCTGGAAAAGACCCTGATGCTGGGAAAGATGGAGGGCACAAGGAGAAGGGGACGACAGAGGACAAGATGGTTGGACAGTGTTCTCGAAACTACCAGCATGAGTTTGACCAAACTGCGGGAGGCAGTGGAAGACAGAAGTGACTGGCGTGCTCTGGTCAATGGGGTCACAAAGAGTCGGACATGACTAAACGACTAAACAACAACAACAGTTCTGCAAACCTTAAGTTTCCTCTGGTCTGCCAAGCATCCACACTCTGAGAACATATCTGTGACACCTGGTAACTTGCTCAACACCACCCCCTCCAAATTTCAAGCCACTCCACACCACACTGAGTCTGGAAAGCACAGCATTGTATTGCTCTTGTGGCAGTGAAGCATCATTGTGAACAGGACGTGTATTTGTCTGGGAGAAAAGGCAGGAACAGAAAGGCAGAAGTGGGAGGAGAGAGAGAATGAAAGGGCTGCAGTAACACACACAGAGAGAAAGGGGGAATTGGGGTGGTGGTGGGGAGAGATTGCTGGGAGATACAGTGGAAAAGAGAGAAGGATGGTGACAGACAGGTGACTTACTTCCAAGATAGAGATATACATAAGAGAGCATGGGAGAGAAAAAGAGGCAATGTGGAGAGTGTGCATCAGAGAGGGAGGGGCATTCACAAGAAAGATTCTTCCACTGTCCGGCGTTTAGGTAGCCAGTACGAGGAGTGTTTGGATATTGGAATTTACCAGCCAAAACATTGGCTTCAGGCTCCCAGTCTGTTTCACAAGCACAGGGTGAGATTCCCCTGCATGCTGCAACTTCCTTACAGATAGCTTTTCAGATATTTTCCAATAATAAAAAAGACTTGCCTCGCCTTGTTTTGAGTTTTCTTCCAGGCGTTGAAGAGCTGCTTACTTTGTTGGAAGATTCAGGACAGCTCTTCACAATTTCGGACCACAACTTTGACATGAATCAACAGTGTGACTATATGTAATAGTCCCGCTCTAGTCTGTCTTGGTCAAACCACACCTGGAATACTGTGTCTAATTCTGGGCACCACAATTTAAGAAGGATATTGACAAGCTGGAATGTTGGTAGAGGAGGGCGACCAAGATGACCAAGGGTCTGGAAACCAAGCCTTATGGTTGAGGGACTTGGATATGGTTGAGGGAGTTGGAGATGGAGCAAGCTTGTTTTCTCCTGCTCTGGAGGAGCTATATATATATATATATGGAGCGTCTCCACCCCCATCGTTCTGCCCGGACACTGAGGTCCAGCGCCGAGGGCCTTCTGGTGGTTCCCTCACTGCGAAAAGCCAAGTTACAGGGAACCAGGCAGAGGGCCTTCTTGGTAGTGGCGCCCTCCCTGTGGAGCGCCCTCCCACCAGATGTCAAAGAGAACAACAACCACCAGACTTTTAGAAGACATCTGAAGGCAGCCCTGTTCAGGGAAGCTTTTAATGTTTGATGTATTTCGGTATTTTAATATTTTTTTGGAAGCCGCCCAGAGTGGCTGGAGAAGCCCAGCCAGATGGGCAGGGTATAAATAATAAATTGTTGTTGTTGTTATTGGACCTGAGCCAATGGATTTAAGAAAACAGATTCCAAATGAACTTCAGGAATAACTTTCTGATGGTAAGAGCTGTGTGACAATGGACTGGATTCCCTCAGAAGGTGGTAGACTCTCCTTCCTTGGAGGTTGTTAAGCAGAGGTTGGATGGCCATCTGTCATGGATGCCTTAGTTGAGATTCCTGCATTGCAAGGGGTTGGACCAGATGATCCCTGGGATCCCTTCCAACTCTACAATTTTATGATTCTAATGGAATATAAAAGCATAATGCATAATGAACAGAAACATTAAAATAATTATGATAAATTACATCATTAACAGTGTCACAAAAATGACATACCCGCCAGCCTCTAAAACCCTAACAAAAATGTGCTTCTTTCAAAGTGAATATTGAAATTAGGGAACATCCAGTACAGACCTGCACATTATTTGTTTAAAGAATGAAAATTGTTATGCACTAGTGCCTTTTTGAAATGTATGCCTTCCCACCCCCCCAGATATAACTCAGCTGTGTTCTCTGTGTGCTTATTAAGTGAATTTATAAATTCAAGGTTGGATATCTGCAAAATCCATGGGGTATGTGTTGGCTTACATATGTGGCAGCATCATAGCCTGTGTTTGCTACTGGGATTGTTTTGGGTGAACAAAAGGTGTTTCCTAGTAGTGTCAAGAGGGGACATCCAGGCTCCAGTAGTGGACAGCGCAGTGGGGCAAAGGCTCTTACCTGACCTCCCAGCAGACGAGTTGCTGCTTCTGGGAGGAGAGAGGCAGTGGTGAGGGCAGTGCAGTGCAGTGCAAATGCACCAGTGCAGTCAATCTATTTCTGCTTGTGGTGTGTTTGCACCGCACCATGCCAATCACTGTCTAATCCTGGTAAGCAGCAGTGACTTGTCTGTCAGGTTAGGAGGCCAGGTTAGCATCTCTGTCACACTACACTGTACACTATTGCCAGGCTCCTTAGCCTTAACCATCTAAATTTTCTTCCTCCAGTGACTTCAGCAATGAGGCCTTGTGGATGACTGTACTTCTGTGGACTTTAAATCCTTGGAAAGCTGATGTCCCCAAAACTCATAACTTATTTTTCTCATTGTTTCTTTCATGAGTAATTTTGGGTTACATACACAAATAGCTGATTGAAAGATAATTCCGTAATCATAAAGTTCTAAAAACCTAGGCTCTGTTGCCTTTTCAGCGACCTAGATCTATAGTCTCTAGCTGAGAAGGAAATTGACATCCTTTGGTTTGCATTTCTGTCTGTCTATATGAGAAGCTGTCAGCATACAGTTTTTGTCAGAGTGCTAGAACCACCCAGGAGAGAAATGTGGGTGGCTTGGGCTGTTGTTCACAAATGACACTTTGATTGGTGTCTCATTTCTCCTATTTGTTGATGCAGTGAAGAGACTACATTTACATTCAGTTTCACTCGCTTTCATTTCCCATATCCCATTAACAACATTCACCAACGATGCACTCCTGGCAGAAAGGCATTCTGAACATTAGTTGTAGCCACCGCCACCCAACAAAGATTACCTGTTCTCTTCTTTTCTGGTGGCCACTGTGAGAACAGGATGCTGGACTAGATGGGCCAATGTAGGGCAATGTAAGGCAACTTGGGGAGAATTCCCTCTGACCTTTGTGGAAGCAGATTTCAAAGCATTATTCCGGAGATTGTCTTCAGTCACCAGTTGTAGGTCCTGTTCCCAGAGTGCTTTGAAACCTTCCTTAGTCCTCACAATCTCCTCTGATAATCTAGGTAAAGGGACCCCTGACCGTTAGGTCCAGTTGCGGACGACTCTGGGCTTGCAGCGCTCATCTCGCTTTACTGGCCGAGGGAGCCGGCATACAGCTTCCGAACCACGTACAGAAATGCCATTTACTTTCCCGCTGGAGCGGTACCTATTTATCTACTTGCACTTTGACGTGCTTTCGAACTGCTAGGTTGGCAGGAGCTGGGACCAAACAATGGGAGCTCACCCCGTTGCGGGGATTTGAACCGCCAACCTTGTGATCGGCAAGCCCTAGGCTCTGTGGTTTAACCCACAGTGCCACCTGCATAATCTAGTTGGGTCTTAATTTGGTTTCCTGATTTGGGCCTGATGCTTTAGAAAATAGAGGTGTTTAGTTTCCCTTTATTTCTCGCCATCCCCTTCAAAACCCTCAAGGCCCTTGCCCCCTTATCTCTCCACTCTTAGATCCCAATACACCCACACTCCTGACCTTTTGCATCTCTAGCTCCACCCACTCTTCACAGGTCTCCTGTTCTCTCAAAAGAATTATTTATAAAGTGCCTAATGTTGACCAGGGGGTGCCTGTCTTTGTTGTTGTTTTAATATACACTTCTGTGAGTGTGGGGCCAGTGAACCAGGGAGTTCCCCTAAGAAGAGTTTGGATTTGATATCCCGCTTTATCACTTTCCGAAGGAGTCTCAAAGCGGCTAACATTCTCCTTTCCCTTCCTCCCCCACAACAAACACTCTGTGAGGTGAGTGGGGCTGAGAGACTTCAGAGAAGTGTGACTGGCCCAAGGTCACCCAGCAGCTGCATGTGGAGGAGCGGAGACGCGAACCCGGTTCCCCAGATTAGGAGTCCACCACTCTTAACCACTACACCACACTGGCTCCCTAAGGCTTTGAGGACTGAATACTCAGACCTTCAACATGCTATTATTGTATTTACTGATGTATAACACAAAATAGCTGGGTAGACAGGACTGAGAGCCTTCAATAGACATTTTAAGTCTTCCCTTTGGGACTGGAAGCTTCACTGTCTGACCCTTTCTGCTGCCTCCCCGTGGACCTGCCTCATACTCCCCTTGCTTCCTCTTCCTGCTTTTCTTCATCGGCTCTGAACTAGCTCCCCTTCCCTTCCTTCAAGTGTGATGCAGCTGCAATCTGCTTAGTTCATGTGCAGTGAATCTTTTTGTATTTTCTGGCAGCCCTTGTATGACTTACCCTGCCAATAGGGTATTATTTTATTTTGTGGGGGAGCTGGGGGCGGGATCGTTATCCAAGCCCTGTCCTCCAGCAGAAAGTCATAGCTGCTCAATGAATGGAGAGACTGGAGGAGGTTTTGTTCTATCCCAATGGGCTGTTTATTATTGCAGGAATGAGAGACGCTATGGAGGGAGGGACGAGGGTGATGTATCAAGAACTCCCTGAGGAAACCAATGCTGAGAGGAGAGTGGTATTTTAGGTAGCATCAAAAGGCCAGCACTACTGTCTGAAGGACAAATGGTCCCCATTTGATTGGAATTATTATATTTCTAATTTCTGGTCTTTTGGTTTCCTTCTCTTTTCACTTCATTCTCTTGCTCTCACACTGTTCTGTTTTCAGTTCTTCTTCACTTCTTGTTCTTCTGCTTCAGGGTGAGCTGCATGTAAGGCAGCCAATTCCCTGCATGTTATTCTGTCTCATTTGGGACAAGAGGGGGTTTCTTTTTCTCTGTATGCTTCTCATGCTTAATGGGTCATTCAGGTAATTTGCTGTGGCCACCCACACAAATTCTACCATCTCTGCACATCGTTGTCAAGCAATTGCAGCTTGTCACTGCAGGGCAGGACATCCTACTCAACCAAAGAATTCCTGCAGCATTACAGCTAGAGGCTCATGGATTCCACATTTTTCAGTCTTGTCAAAAAGAAGACTCTACTTTTCTTATTTATAAATCACTTCTAAAGTACTTTGTGCTTCAACACCAGTTGCTGCAAACCAGAGCCCAT
The DNA here is from genome assembly GCF_964270895.1 of Podarcis filfolensis. NCBI lineage: Eukaryota > Metazoa > Chordata > Lepidosauria > Squamata > Lacertidae > Podarcis > Podarcis filfolensis. Next base: position 52,472,626 of record NC_139609.1, on the reverse strand, counting down.
GCGTGGAAACAAGTCTGGCAGGGCGTTACTTGAGACTGCATATTCCATCTTTGGAGATTTACGTACTTCACATCCATATTTTTGTGAGAGGACAAGTGTACAAAGTGTGCAAGGTAGGACCAGCTGTTTGCATCGGACGTCAAAAAGTGCCAGGAAAGTGTCACACCAAAGAACAAAACAAAAAAAAAGGCTAGTGCAGTTGTGACCTCCAGTCCCACCCTCCTTTTACGCTCCTGCAGCCCAAGGAATTACAACAATAACTGACAGCTTCCCCAGAATTTCTCTGCCCCTCTGATTTCATTATCCATGGGTGTTAACAGGCCAAGTAGAGTTTTTCTGCTTTCTTAATCACTGGTTGTCACTTCCTAAGACAAGGGGATAGATTATCCTTCTCAAGATGCCCCTAAATCTTCCGAGTGTTTAGAAAGAATTACAGTGGATGAATCACTCAGTAATTAGTACTCTCTGTAACTTCCTGTACTGCAGCTTTCGGTTCTCCATGTTTTACTGTAGTCAGGGACTGGTATTCAGTGCCCTCTGCAATCCCACCAACACACCTTACCTGCTCACTGACAGCAATTGAGAGAAAACAATACTATGGCTTCTTTATATCTCCCTTGTTACTGAACCACATGGTTGTGCTGACACAAAGCAACTTTCTTCATTGCCCAGATGCAACAGCCTGACCTGCTGCAATCCCTGAAGTTGAGCCTGTCTCTAAAGCAATGAAATATCGTTTCCTGGAATGAGTATGCCAGTGAGTTAAAGCAAGCTCCCTCTGCACTCAGTCTGCATATCTCCTTACATTTAATTGGTGCTCTTGCGTGCTTTGAAGATAAGCTATTGAAAGAAACATTCAGAGAAGTTCTGGCTCTGAAACTGGAATGCTATTAAGCCCTTTCTAATCCTTCATTATCTCTGCTATTCATTGCCGACACTCTCTGCCATTAGGGCCCAATCCAAAGTTCATCCAAATCAGCAAAAGATCCCACTAACTTTTATGGTAGCAGCTCATCTGAGATAGCTCAGCTGGTAGAGCAGGAGATGCTTAGTCGTGGGTTCGAGTCCCACATTGGGCAAAAAGAGTCCTACATCACAGGGCATTGGGCTAGATGGTCCTTGTAGTCTCTTCCAACCCTACAGTTCTGTGATCTTAAGTGCAGAATTTTCTGACTGCATTCAGCACCACAAGTGGTGGACAGCTCCCAGAATCTTGTCATCTTGAGGACTGTGGATTAATCAAATAGGCAAAGGGAGGGAAGGGATCTTGAAGGAACTGAAGCTATAAACTTTCAGACACATTGGGTGCTGGTATCAGAAACCCTGAGACAAATTCCTGTTATAGTAAAATGTATGACAAACTTTCCTATTCATAGAACACACAAAGATGTCTAAGTGTAACCCACCACCTGGCATGGAACAAATGTTTCATCTAAATTTAATTTAAATTTCTTAAATTATTTTTGCAGCCTTTTCCCCCCTCCCCTCTGTTCATATTACAAGAGTCCATTTGTAGATAGGGCATTATTTACATGTAGCGATGATGCATTCAGTATGGTCCAAATTGCACACATCATCTACATAGAAGACCACTCAGCCAGCACCAACCTCAGTTGCACATAAGTCAGCATGGCAAGTGCAGTCTGTGTAGGGCAGTAATAGTTTCAGTACAGAATTATTCTGTGATACATCATTATTGCTCATAAAGAGAAAACACTATGTTGTTGTTTAGTCGTTTAGTCATGTCCGACTCTTCGTGACCCCATGGACCAGAGCATGCCAGGCACTCCTGTCTTCCACTGCCTCCCGCAGTTTGGTCAAACTCATGTTCGTAGCTTCAAGAACACTGTCCAACCATCTCATCCTCTGTCGTCCCCTTCTCCTTGTGTCCTCAATCTTTCCCAACATCAGGGTCTTTTCCAGGGAGTCTTCTCTTCTCACGAAGTGGTCAAGTATTGGAGCTTCAGCTTCACAAGTGCTCCAGTGAGTGCTCAGGGCTGATTTCCTTAAGAATGGATAGGTTTGATCTTCTTGCAGTCCATGGGACTCTCAAGAGCCTCCTCCAGCACCATAATTCAAAAGCATCAATTCTTCGGCAATCAGCCTTCTTTATGGTCCAGCTCTCACTACTTTATTTACAAAATTAAGTCTGCAGAACATAAAATTGTTGTTTGCCTTGTCTTCATGCCATAACATTCCCAGATGGAGGCAATTTAAGAATGGACTCAATAATGCAGAACAAACACTTTCGCAGGTGATTCCAATATATGAGCCCTTATTTAGTTCCTTTGTGCTATCAACCATTCATTTCCCCTAATATCTTTAGAAAAAGTCGTAAAATCTCCATAATCTGTCAGGATGCAGGATGTGGCTGCTCTTCAATGGGGAAGATAATTGATATAAATAAATCAATACCTTGGAGGACAAGGTGTTTGCATGCCAACATTCTGGTCTACATTAAGAATAAATCAACATTCTGTCTACATTCAGAATAAATGGTTTTGTGAAACCTTTTTTTGGATTCAAGGTGAATACATGTAGGCTTAAAGTGGGGAGGGAGAGGGGGCACACATGGAGCCTCACTCCAATTCTCCTGTGTGTGCTGGCTCCACTTCAGACATTTCTACATGCAATATGATGGCATGAAGGGGGATTCTAAAGTGCATTTGAGTAAACGTGCTTAGAATTTGCCCTTTGATCAGGAACCCTGATAACACAAGATTCCCAACCGCTGGGAGGATTCTAAGCACATTTACCTGAATGTGCTTAGCATGTCCCTATCATATATTTGTGCTGGATGTGGGAAGTGGATCTGGAATGTGCAGGAATGTCGAGACGGGCTTGTGTGTGTGTCCCTCCCCGCATCAAGACCAGATGCATTCTTCACAAATGGGGCTTAGATCTCCATAAAGTTGGGAACAACTTAGCCGAGCAAGAAACTCTTCATTGAATGTGCCTACGGACTTGGTTGCTACTACAAGAGAGTCGTTTTGAAGCTGTTTGTCAGTTTGACATGCCATTTTTCACAATGAGATCAAGGAGATGGTTTTCATCTAAGCTTGGATGTAGTTGGATACCATCTTGAATCATGATGGTGGACTGAACCTTTCAAAACTGCACTGGTTTTTGAGTTTATTAGAATTCCTGAGAAATGCCAGGTAGAAGACTTCTGTTCTACTATTGTATATTGGAACGCTGTTGTTTACCGTGCATTTGGACACTTATTAAGATATTGTAACTCAGTTTTCTGTGATCAAGGAGCGGGTTTTTGTCTGTGTGTGGATACCATTGGACACCATTTTGAATAATGATAGCAAACTATACTCTAATTTTAACCATTGGGTTTGTTTGTTTGTTTGTTTGTTAGATGTCTTGAATGACTAGTTATGTATATTTTGAGGTTTGCTGAAGCCCCTCCAGTTCCATTCTTTCATATTTGCACGGACATAACTTGCCATGTACATAGCTCAGGGATAACCAATGTGGAGCCCTCCAACTATTGTGGACGATCTCTCTCATCAATCGCAACCAGCTCTACCAGTAGTCAAAGATGATGGGAGTTGGGGTCTACCATATCTAGAAGGTGCTACATTGACTACCCTGATGTAGATCATCATCTTTATACCGAGAGATAATATGGGCCACTGCCTGCATTGGAAAGGTTGAGTTCTGTGGAAAGGAAACACACACTTGGGTGCTGTTGATTTAGAATATAGTTGAAGCATTATCATCCAAAGCGTCAACAAAGAAAGGAATATGGCCAACATACAGAGATCTATTAACTGAGCAAGAAGGAAAACTAAAACTTAAAGACTATGATGAGATAAAGGAATATCTTCAGAGTTGGTTGCATCACAGGCAACTAAACGAAATCTTTAAAGAGGACAATAAGAGAGGATTTACTTACACAGCTTCCAAATTCCAAAGGGATATTATAGACGATAATTCCAAACTATTGAAGAAGGCCTATAATATACTTTTGGAATGGGAAACTAAAGACAAAGAAGGTAAATTGGTAATGATTAAGTGGGCAGAGAACATAGGTCATAATATACAATTTGAAGATTGGATAAGGCTTTGGAAAGTGATTTTGAAATTTACAGACTGTATATTGCTGAAAGAGAATTATATGAAGATGATGTATAGGTGGTAAAGATAAAGGTAAAGGGACCCCTGACCATTAGATCCAGTCGTGACCGACTCTGGGGTTGCGGCGCTCATCTCGCTTTATTGGCCGAGGGAGCCAGCGTACAGCTTCTGGGTCATGTGGCCAGCATGACTAAGCCGCTTCTGGCGAACCAGAGCAGCGCACAGAAATGCCGTTTACCTTCCTGCCGGAGTAGTACCTATTTATCTACTCGCACTTTAATGTGCTTTCAAACTGCTAGGTTGGCAGGAGCAGGGACTGAGCAACGGTTATTATATATACACAGCAGAACGTAACATTTTATGTAACAAACCAGAAATGGAAGCTGAGGGAAGTCAACAAGGAGGGGGGGAAACTGGAAAATGAATGTTATTGATATTGGATATTTGTTATGAGAAAAAGAAAATTAATAAATAATAGATGATAGATGATAGATAGATAGATATAGAATATAGTTGCCTTCTGCTAGGAACTACAGCCAGGCACCCTCAGCAATGCGTGCTGAGCTAAGTTACACCACTGTGTAACAGAGCATCTTCCTTGACAGTATTGTCAGATTGGTGTCTCCCACCCAGGCTGGCCACTAGGCTATTCTAGGTAGAAAGGCTTCTGTTGTTTGGGCTAAATTGAATTGGTTTATTATTATTATTATTAGTTTTGCTCTGTACTGGAAATTGTGTAATTCTTCCTCTCTCTCTCTCTCTTTCATTTCAGAAATCTTCTGGATAAGGATACTTTCTCCAAATCTGACCCATGTATGTACATTTTATATATAGGTTCACTGCCTTGTAAAATATAGTTTGGCTACAGGGCTTCTGTGATTAGCTCACAGAGGTTCTTGTAGAATCCATGCATTACATTTCAAATGCATGGATTCTTGGAGTTTAACACTGCTTAGATTCCCCCCTCCCTGTGCTTAGAGATTTCTTTTTTTAAAAAAGAAGTTTATAAATGCTTTAAATGAATGAATAAAAGACCACACTCTTTGAGCATGCTGAACAAGATTAAGCAGTTTAAATCCCATTCATTTTAACCTCTGAGACATAAATTTAGTTCTTCCATTGACATCAGTTGAAGTTGAAGTTGCCAGGTAGTGTTCTGGATTCATTGACTCCTGGTTGGCAACATGGCTGGCTGGCTAGAACCTTAAAGAGGAGCCCTCCACTTTGGTTGGTGGCTCCACTTGCAAAATGCCATTTTCTTTGAGATGTCCCTTTGGGAACATAGACAGCATCCTTAGCAGCTCACGCAGATGAAGGAGGACAAGCAACAGATCCTGATCAAATCTTGGTGGGGCAGCAGCCTTTGCTGCCAGCCAGTTTACCGGTGCCTTGGCAGCGGCTCTTCATTAAAACCTCATTAATCTTCTCTACATCTCCACCGTGCTTTTGCTAATGGGGAGTATTTGAAAGGGAGCCAAATACATTAATGAAGGTATCATTATTGGCTAATTTAAACAGACACCCTTAAGATCTCGTTTTGATTTCCATAGTTCCTAAACCATGAGAGACTGGCCTTTGTGTTTGCATTTGCCATAATAGAATGTTGAGGCTGCTTTCTGATGGGCCTCTAAAAGAACAAGCAAATCCATGAGCCAGAGGGTGAAAAATGGTTGAGGGGAGAGATGGTCCACCCTTTCAGATGGGTAGAACTTTGGGCTGGTTCTACAGAAATCAACTTCCACCTGTCCACATACCATGGGTCATATCTAATCAGTGCTTCAGGCATCAGCAGAACGGGGGAATGAAGCAGTTTTCACTGATCTCCACC